>NC_068572.1:36657104-37973755 GCF_025698545.1 Gossypium raimondii
AACATTTCATGTGTTGGATAGTGGGACAATTGATGTTCCCATTTTTAATTTTAGTTCTGTTGAGAAAAGTGAAAAAAAGTTATGGGTGATTCGATGTAGTTAATTCAAATCTTTGTTTCTCTATATGTCATACTTTGTCTGAAATAATGAGTATATCTTTCAGATCTAAGAACGTGTCATTCATTCGATATAGATACGATCGTAACTTTCGCCTTAATTGTAATTCAATTGGGAATAGATTCTCTCCCTTTTCTCTAAAGGGAAAAAAGTAAAATGGATGAGTTAATGTGATGTTATTTAAATCTTTATTTATAATTTTTTCAAAGAAAACAATAACTGTATATTGTATTTTGTACAATATTCTTTGTAGTTTCATGAACTAGGTAGCTACACAGAAATTATGTCACTTGCAATGGTAAAATTATTGATCTTTTGTAGATTACTGTAACAGGAAAAAATAGAATTGCTTGGTGGCATGATGCTAAGTGCCTCAAAGTAATTTCTCCATTAGGAGAAGGGATTTTATGAAACTGTGATTCCATGTCATCCCTATCCCTTACCAATAGGAGAAAGACAAATTAGATTTTTCCTCCTGTTTTTTATCAGTTTTAGTTGGAATTGATTTTTTTTATGGAGGAAAAAGCTAAAAATTAGGATGAAAATATGATTTGTCATTCTCCTATTTGAAAGGGATAGGGATGACGTGGAATCACAGTTTCACACAATCCTTTTCCCTCAATTAGAGAGCATCATGTCCTCCCTAAACTCTTTTGGCTCATTTTAGAAATGAAGTCAACCAACTTACTCTTTTAGTTGGACAACACCCATTACATGATGGTTGAAATTTAATGTCGGAATGTTTGTGTAACCACCTAAACCCGACCTAGACGTTATGGCTAGATTGATAAGGCTACATTAGTCAATGAAATGGCTAAAGCTAACTTACGTTACTTTTGAAGACTTTAAATAAACTCATTTCAGAGAAAATTGTAGTTGCACTTTGAGTTAGCTTAAAAGCATTCATTCATTAGATCATGTATGCTTAGGATTCATTTTATTATTGATAGTGTTGTTTTAGAAAAACCATGTTTCAAGTCATTTTGGAAACTTAGTTGCCGTAACGATTTGTTTTTCAAAAACAGTTCCTTTGCAATACAGTGGAAACTAGGGAACAATATCAAATTTTACTTAAGCTCAATATCATGCAATATCTGATTATTATGCTTCAGTAATCTATGCATGCAAAAATCCCAAAAAAAAGTTACCAAGCCACAGACCAGAAATAATTAAAAATTACAAGCCAAAACCAATAAAGACTTAATAATACTTATTAAGAAAAATAATCCGAGGTCCAAGGTGATTTTCTGAATGCCGAGTCCGGTCCTAATTTCGAGGTTTACTTGAAAAGTTAAACACTATTGGGGGTGAGCTTATGAAAAGCTCAGTGTGAGTCGAACAATTATTTAAACAAACATAAATATCGAATACAACACAATACCAAACTGATGTCACATAGTGTATGAGCATAGGTCATCATTTATTCGAGTGACAATCATTAATTTCAATACCATTCAACACAACACAATACAACACATCATAAATCAATAACATTTGAATATGTCATGAGCATGATGCAATGCAAAAAGGTTCCTACCCATACCATCCGCTGCACACCTCGAGTTCTCAGAACTCGTTATTCGAATTCCAAAACATTATAGGTTTAAGCCCGTTGTGGTTAAAACCACCGATAACAATATGCAGAAAATTCTGCCAGTAAAAATGCGATAAATCGCCATTCCCCTCGGTACTTCAGGTGCAATACATTGACTACGAATAATGCAGACTTAATATGCAGCCGGTACTCCACGGAACTCCTCCGTCAACCACAAAATCTCAACCCAATGCGTTTGCAATATGTCACACAATCTCATACATAATAATATCTCAATACTTTTCACATTCACTTGACAAGCTCAGCATGTCCTAAATAATAACATACTTTTAGTAAATGGAAATAATGTTCCAATCTTTCAAATTACCATTTTGTTGGTATCAATCAATATCGTTCAGTTTCACATACTTTACGGATTTTCATTGTGCATAAATAACACCCTTTTCAGTACACAATATAACAAATATCTCATGTGTTTAAATCATGAATAAGCTTAATATCTCAACATATTATATCATTCAGTCAAACATTCTCATATCTCATAACTCAAATATGCAATTACAAACTCAATCAAACATTCATACTATCAGGCTAGCAATTTTGCCAAAATGTCAATCTTTTAAGGCTCGAAACATACTTGGTTCAGCCACTCATAAAATAAATAATTTGGATATTAAGAAAATCCAATAAGCATGATAATTTATCAAATATAACAAGACATTTAATATTTTCAAACAATTTTATGAGTTTAGGACTCACACCTTATTTTTCGCTTCCTCGCAGCACACTAGCGAATCTTCAAATTTTACTTAATAATTTCTTTAATGAACCTAAACCAAAATTTAGAATAAATTCAATAAATTTACCATTTAACCGGCCCCCAAACACTCACTTATGAGTTCAAACTGATCGTTGAAATTATAACTATTTTCTGAATCCAAACTAGTTAGATTCCTTACACTGTATCGATGCGAATAGTACGTACAATCGTTCTTCGCCTTTATGGATAATTTGGGGCATTTGGGTCAAAAACTAATTCAATGATATACTGGAACATCAGTATCTAATTAATGATTAAAATCTTTCATTTAATCAATCCATAACCTTTACCCAACAATTATGTCGAAATAACAAACTAGTTATCCTTAACTGCACTTACGCTTCACGATTTGCGAGTTTCGAATGACCAATCGATCAAGAAATTTTTTTCCGAATTCACATGGGTTTAAAAGGAAATTAGGAGGATTCAAGAATACAAATTAAGGCTAGAATTAATTGGGCAAGATTCGAGAAGCAAAACAGCCCCCTTTCTTGCACATAGGCGTACGCACCACCACCCATGATGGCCAAAATTAGGGTTGAATTTTAAAATGGTTTGAGATCTCATTAAATTTTGGAAAAATAACTTTGAAAATAATTTAAACCCTCTAAATTCCAGATCTAGAAATTTTGGTTTTTAATTGACAAGATTAATTAAGAAATTGAAGAGAAAAGAGATCTTACCCAAGCTAGTTGAGAGAAACGACAATGACACTTTCTTGGCAATGTTTGGGATCGATCTTGGGGTTCAAGATTTCAGATTCGGGGCTTATTTAGATGAGGATAAATTGTAGCAATATAATAAAGAAGATGGTGCACTATCTTGACACAAAAAGAAAAAGAAAGAGATTGTAAAATGGGAGGTGTAGGCGACGACATTAATGGAGGAAAGGAAAAAAAATAAAATCAAATGGAGGGAAAGGAGGAGATAAACGGCTACAAAAATGAGGAGGAAGATTAAAGGCTGATTATTTGAGAAGAATAATATTTATACCTAGGGTTACAAGGCTTGGGTGGCACACACATTAAAAACAATGGATTTTTGCCAAAAATTAAATTATTTTGCAAGGGAAAGGATTCAAACTTGGGACCTCATTTAGTTTCCATTTTTTCTCTTATTTCTTTTAACCATTTGGATTTTTTCTCATTCTTGACATAATTTTGCAATATTTATTTTAAAAACAAGGCATGTTGCATACTAGGGTTTAAGGCTAAATTTGCAAAATAATAAATATGGTGAGAGAGAAGGGATTTCAACTTGCGTTTCAAGGAATGCTTCACTAACACTTATCCAACAAACCAATACTTCATTTATTTCCTAAAAATGAATAGATAATCTCAAAAATTAAGGCATGACAACTCTCTCTCGATTCACAAATCCGATTCTACTAACCCCCAATTTTTGGGACGTTCAAGTTTACGTTCGGGTATCCTAATTTGGTCAGCATAAGAGGAATACTATGTAATGAAGAGTGGAGGGCTCTAATAATCACATTCTCTGAGTTCATTGGTACTACCATCCGAACCATGGCAGAATTCTTAACTCTTAAAATGTTAGAAAAAAATTTGTTTAGAAAAAAGTTTTGTTGTTAGCAGAAATTTTCTAAAATTGGATCTTTGTGTTATTTATGGCATTAAATTTTACCAATTTTAGTATTCATGTTTTCGACTAGGCAGTTTGATCATTTCTTAGTTTTCAACTAATACGACCTTCTCAGCTATTCTCAAACTCTTAGTGTGCATAGAGAGTGGGCTCTAATATCACAAATCAATCACACAATGAAAATTTTTTAATTCTCCAACAGCGTAGAAATCTAAATAGATTTCTCATGAAAAATAGAATTTATTTGGAAAATCAATCTCATTATAATTTTACAAGATAACTACGTTGAAGAATATGTATATTTGGCTTATCCCGTAGTCCCTATCTATAGAAAAAAATAATAAGAGTTCTATTTGAACAAGAGATAACATAATAATAATATTTTAATAGAAAACATCGAGTCCCATTGAGACTGCATAGGGTGGGTGGCACACCCTTCTAGGAACTTTAGGGTTGCCACTCATCAGTATATGTTGAGCTCAAATTAGGAATTTCATATATTGAATATAATTATATATGTTATTTAATTTTTAAACCAATTCATATACTTAATCAATCTTATAACAAATTTTCTATTGCCAAAAATATTATTATTTAATCAATTAAAAGAAATTTTATTAATTTACTTAATTAAATTAATTTCTCAACTCAACTCTAATTTTGTTAAAGTCATGACAATTTTACCGTACTAGAATCTATGAGTAAATAAATTTAAATTGTCTTATTTCAAAAAGCTGCGATGACTAATTGATTTAATTCCACTTGAAACTTCAATTAATTAATTATAATAAATTAATTAATAATTTAAATAAATTAAATTAATCATTAAGTTATCTTTTGTTCCCGTGAGAAAATGCATTTACTTCGGATAGTGATACATGCAATATGTTTCTCTATTTGTTGTTTTCATTAATTCAACATATCAGTTCAAATGCAATCTGTAAAAGGTTGTATTGAGCTAGCAGAGGGGCTGATTGGACATATATAATTAGGACTCAAATAATTTAAATTAAGTTCTAACTCTTCTCAGTTAATTACAAAGTTATTTAGTCATAGAGTCAATCCACTAAAAGTACCATAAAGAAATTCTCTCTTATTATATATCATTATGAAAGCAACTCGATTTATGTTTGTCTAATGACCTTGTCATATGTGTGTTGCCCTCATAGGATATCTTTTCTTTCATTGGGTTAAATCTGTTCACCCAATATAATCCTATTTTATCTCATGACAACCACATCATCTTCCTTCATGAAAAATCCAATTACTAATACATAGTAATTAAATCATTCGTCCTAGACGAATGACCTATGACAATGTTACTTCTCCATCAACCACACAATGTAGGAGAGAAGATATCATTAACCATTTATTAGGCTATGAATTTCATTATTGTGAGTAAACTAATGTCATGCATAAGTCATATACCCAAGATACCGACTTTTGGCTCTATTACCAATTGAACTCGGGCTTTCAATATATCAAAGTATACGGGTTACATACACATAGTGAGTTATTTAGTTAGGATTGAGGTAAGTCATACTATGAATGCCACAAGCAAATGAATCCATAAACAGATGTAGGATAAATTCAACTTGGGTCTTGTCTGATATATTAGCAGCCTAGAAAATCGCACCTATGTCTCTATGTTTTTGGGAGTCATCCACTTTAGTACCTAGGATAAGATACTTCCCTAATTGGACTTGGTGGACAACACAACAGTCTCTTGAATAAATTTGCTCAATTTTGATTCTTTAGACCATAGACCATTTAGATTATCTACCAATATAAGTTGTTGGCTGGAAAATACAATAAAGAGTTGTATTTATACTTAGGATTCAAGGGTATGGATGACACACACATAAAAAAAACCAAGGGATTTTGCAAAATTTAATTATTTTGCAATGGAAAGGATTTGAATTTGGGACCTTATTTAATTTCCATACTTTCTTGTATTTCTTTTAACCATTAGATTTTTTTCTCATTCTTCAAATAATTTTGCAATATTTATTTTAAAAACAATGCATGTCGCATACTAGGGTTTAAGGCAAATTTAGCAAAATAATAAAAATGCTAAGAGAGAAGGGATTTGAACTTGAGTTTCTAGGAACGTTTTACTAACACTTATCCAACAAACCAATACCTCATTTATTTCTTAAAAACGAATAGATAATCTTAAAAATTAAGGCATGATCACTCTCTCTCAATTCATAAACCCAATTCTACTAACTCCCGATTTTTGGAATGCTACATACTAACAAAAGAAGCACTCTCTATTTTTACATTTCATTATTTTTACATTTCATTTTAGAAGGACTCGCGCAAAGTGATTGCCAAATCATTTTGAATCCTATCAAATGGTTAAGTAAACATGTTATTTGTTATGATATATGGAAAAATCTGACAAAATTATATAAAAGGAATGGTAATATTATTAAAAGTGTAACATTTGAAGTATAATGTAATAGAAAAATATTTTACAAATAGACAAAATATTAATTTTGTTCAATAGTAATAGTAGTTGAGATGTTCCTTCAAAAATATATATGAAAATAGTAGTTATTATTATTTTGTTTATTTTCATGTAAAATGAGTTAAAATCATTTAAAATAAGAGTAAAATTATAAAAAAAAGAGGTAATATATCTTCTAATTCTTTGGTATTATTCGAATATAAGACTACATGCTTGTTAGTTAGATTGCATTTGTCCATTTTATTAAAAAAGGGTAAATTAATATCTGTACGTCAGATTAAAGAGTAAATTAGTACTATTAAAAATATATTTCATTTTTACTATTAAAAGTTGGTTCCTTTACACTAGCATGAGGTATACATGGCGTGCCACGTGTAGTTGTTTGGTTATTTGATCAGTCATACCCATTTTTAATTGTAGAAATAAAAAAAATTAACAAAAAAAATTATTTCCTTTTTTATCTAACGTAAAAAGAATTAAACAATTACATTATTTTTAAATTATAGTTTAAGATTTTTTTTTTTTTTTGAGTTCTGAAAATTAATTCAACCATGGTGGACCTGCCTTTTATAGAGATTGACTTTATGGTAAGTTTGGCTAAGCATTTGCATGAAAGGCAGAATTAATTGGGCTTTAGTTTTTTTGACGATTTCTAAGTTTATTCCTTTTTTTGCCCCTTAATTTTTATTTGTTTTTTTAGTAAATTACTTCTCTTCTAATCATTTAAAATCCACGTGTATGAGCCTTGTAGTAATTATCCAGTTTTTAAAATCAAATAATTAATTGCCAGCTCATCAATATTAATATCTAATATATATTTCACAATGCCTAAATGGATAAATATAAAGTTTGTTTTGAAGAGTGAATTTTTATAATTTGAAAATTAAAACAAAATTCAAATTCAAATTTTTATAATTTATAAAATTTGTTATATACTTGATGCTTGCTATTTAGAAATGTAATCATGATTATAATAAGCTGGAGTTTAGATTAGTTTTGAAGAACCGTGAATATTTTGTATCAAAAAAATTCAGTAAAGAGTATTGACACTGGCATTTTGCTGCTAAATAATTCATAAAGGATTATTGCTAAGTTGTATTGAAAAACCAATGCAAGCATTCGACTATTTGACTATTAAACAACAAATTTTAACAAGAGGATTTGTAATTGAGGTGTAGTTTATGCCAAAAATTTTGTACCATTAAGTGTAGATTGTTTTTAATGGTGAGTGAGGACCAAATTGCATAAAAGACTAAAATTAGTATGAAACCTTTTAAAGTATTTCTAAGCCACAGGTCATTTAACCATCTTTTAACTTTGTGACTCACACACATGTACCCCCTCACTTTACTTTTTTGCCTATAAATAATCTTTCAATGTTTCATTTCTAGTTCACAAAAAACTTGGGTCTTAAATCACATCCCTTCTCGCTATTTGTCCCCATCGCTTGCTTTGGCTGCTACCTTCTATCTTCTGTGCTTCAAAAAAGGAGGTAGACCCTCTTGCCTTGAAGGTAAAAGACCCTTTTAAATCTCTAGGTTATAGTTTCAATTTAGTTTGATTATAGTGCATTTTCATATCTGCAAATCTATAATTTTCTTTTTCAATTTCTACTTAAAAATGGGTGCTTTTGATCTTCTTAAATATTGTCCTTAACCCTATCATTTAATCTTGGTTCATTTGAGTGTTCAATTCTCTCTCTCTCCTTTTAGGGGAATTTTTAAAGGATGATTTAATGTACTACAACTTAAATCATTGCTTATAATCTTGTTAAAACATGGAAGATAATCAATGCACGACATAATCTATACAAAATTACAATTGTATCGTACAGATCTAAGAACGTGTCATGTGTTGAACTATGAGATGATTGTTGTTCCCACTATTGATTTTTATTCTGATGTGAAAATGATTGAATCTGGTGCTGATGCGAAAAGGGAAAAGATATGGGTGATTCGATGTACATAATTCAAATCTTTCTTTGTCTATATGTCATACTTTGTCTAAAATAATAATTATATCTTTCAGTTCTCAGAATGTGTCATTCATTTGAGAGATACGATCATAACATTCACCTTAATTTTAATTATATTAGGGGTAGATGCTCTCTCCCTTCTCCAAAGGGAAAAAAGTTAAAGGTTGACTTAATGTCCTATAATTAAAATCTTTATAAATCGTGGGAAAACAATCATTGTATTTTTTTGCACAAAATTTCGATTAGATTATTTTATATTTAAAACATATCATGTGTTTTATATTGACACGATCAATTAAACTAAAATTAAGATTTTCAAAATAAATTTCTCTTATCGTCTTATTGCACCACCAATTAAGTGTGCAAATGAAATTAAAAAATATTCACAAAATATTAGCAATTTTTGATTTTTTAAGTTATAGAAAAAGGGAGTTACATTTTTTTTTAAGTGAGGAATTTATAGTGTTAAGTGATAATAAATTGTTTAACCCATTTATAATTTGGGTTTGGATTGTAGTTTTGTTTACTTTGAAGTTAATTTTTCCAATAATGAAAGCATAAACTTATGGTTTGATTATTTATTTTGAGGAGAAGAACATTTGAAGTAGTTCTAAAGCAGCTTCTAAAATGGAGCCCCCATTATTTGACTTTAAAGACTTCAGTGACATTAATGATTTTGACTTCATGTACAATGGCAATGATATTATGGTGAATGAAGCTGCTACAAATTTGTCAAAGGTGATTAAGGAAATTATGTACTTGTACTATACCTCAATTTCTTTAATAATTTAATGGTATATATGATGTTCATTATTGTTTTACTTTAGGGGATTGAGGACATTAGATTAGCCAGTGGAAGCTATAATAATCAACCTGTAATAGATAAGCCAAAATCCAACCAAATTTTACCTGCCCCTATCAATGAACTCCATGAATCTCCTCCCTCAGCATCTAAAACATCTCAGATGCCCAAAACATCAATACAATATCTCAAATTTATCATATATATTGTTCATTTACTTCAATGCTAATGTCTTTGATTTATAACTTAAGCATAACTACAAGGAAAAATTTACATTTCTCTTCATGGTTTATAACTTTGTTTACATTGCCACAGGTGGATGCAGGAGTGAAACTTCCACCTCGGATAGTAACAACAAATGAACAGACTCAACTCGATCCAATGAACTCAAATCTCAATACCTTTAGAGAGGTTAACCATCATAACAACTCAAACCCTTTGCATGGTAATCATATTCTTGATTAATTTCTTCCATTACATTATTGTAATACTGGTTTTTCTCCTTTTTTTAATAGGTACCACTGAATCAATTGATAGCATCACCTCACTTACCTAATGAATCTTTCCTTCATGGTTGGAGCTCCGATTCGAACCTTAAGGAGCCAGTATCTTTAATGTTTGAAGGAAATAATCCTTCACTTGAAAATGATGATGATGCATGTCAAACAACATCACCTCCTTTTAGTCCTCTTATAAAGGAGCAAACAAATTCATTCCTTTTACCACTAGTAACGTTGTCCAAAATCTATGCCTATTAAATATAAACAATTTATATTACGTGGTATGATTCTTAATTTATCTCTTACATTGTTCAGGAAGAAATGCTCCCGGAGGATGGTAACTAAAAGATAATGATTACCTAATGGAGTTTTCTGTGTGTCCCAGGATGATGATGGGCAAAACTCACATAATATGAGTTTAGGAAAGTTCATATTGTAAACATGTTAGGAAATAAATGCCTTTGGAGCGAATCATGAAAGAAAAGCCTTTGTGGTGAATCATGAAAGAAAAGCCCTTGTGGTGAGAATTTGAGAGATAAGCCCTTATGGTGCACTCTGAAGGAATGACTTACATGGAGAATTCTAAAAACATTGTCCTTGTGGTATATCATAGTAAGGCTCTAAATGGCGTGCCCTAAAAGAATGATTCTTGTGGCTGATTTTATATTGAATTGTTTTGGCGCGTTCAATATGGTTCACAAGTTTGATTAGAAAGATCAATAAGGCACAGTGTTTTTATGGGTTACGATAAAGTATTATACAAGACCATGATTCAATTGTGAATAATGAATTGAAAAGATATAAAGAGGTGATGGGTTAACATAAGAAAAGCGTTTTCTAAGTAAGGATTTCAGATTTGATGTTTGAAGGAGGTATCTATTATCTGTGTACATGATCATCCATTAATTGTAATAAAATGATGGCCTAGATTTATGTACGCAAGAGTAACGATGGTTAGGTTGTATGGACCTTTGGAAAGGAAATAGATAAAAATTTTTATGAAAGACCAGGTTTAAAAATGTAAGTGATACATCGAAGATGTTGATAGGTAAGTAATGATTTCAGAGTAAGGCATGTTAATCTATAGTAAATGAAGAATGGAATTTGAGAAAAGCATTCACCAGAGACAAGTTGAAGGACAAGAACAATACGATCATCATAACGATTCATCAATAACAATGAGCAATTATGCGTAGGTAAAGGACGTATCTCTTACTAGGCTATTATTAGCTTACATGAGTTTATACCAAAGTTTTAGGTTGAATGTGAGTACGCCAAGAGGAATGATGCCAAGACTACGCCAAAGGAAAGGGCGTATCAGGTTATTATGCATATAGTGCTAGTGGTGGGGTATTCAAAGTCTGATTTGTCACTGAGAATTCCATACTTGGGTTGTTTGTAATAGATTAGGATTTCAAATCAAACATCAATGTATTTTAACTACGACGTGTTGTATTTGTATTTACCTATTGTACATGCTTATGTATTCAAGTTGGTAATTATGTATTTAAGTAAGCCGTAATTGATTGTATTTCGTATAAGTAGACTAAGTTCGTGTTTGTATTAGTTAGTAATCCCAATATCCAGATCTGGTAAATCGGATTGGGTTAAGGGTGTTATATATCATAAAGTGGGAGACCGCGCATGATGAATTATGAATAGTTTAAAAATGAATCCTTAGGGGGATTCCTCTCAATTCTGTTTCATTCTCTTCTCGTCTTCATCTTCTTCCTTGGTTGCTCAAAAGAAGAGATAGTTGTTGAAGCATTGCATGGAGTGATGATTGTAATGAATTAGTCAAAACAGTAGAAAATCTGAGAAGCTGTTTCCAAAAGAATGAAAGCTCCGGCGTTTGAAAAAGCTAAGTGGATAAGGCGAAGAACCATCAGGTCAGTTTTTATACCTCATTTCTGATATGGTTTATGAATAGCATGAATTTGGGTTGAATGTGGTAGTGATACATGTGCAAGTTGGAATGTTCCATGTTACTATATTTACGTGATTATATGTCTATGCTTGTGTATAATAAATGTGAAAAATGGTGAGGAATATTGAAGGTATAGACGAAGTTAGGAATGGGAATAAGGGCTGATTATGTTAGATACCTTCATACGGTGTTGTTGAGTGCACCCGTGATGTGTGAAGCTCTAAGCCTTACAGAGTGGACACTGCGGTGTTTGAGCATCAAGATTAGGAATGCTGAAATGGAGGAATTGATAAAATGCAAAGGGAAAGTAAATAAAAAATATCATGGCCAGGCCATGCATCCGATCGAATGCTATACACCTAAAATGAGTAAGACCATAGCTGAAATATGTTATGGCATCATAAGAAAGTACGCCAGAATAGTAAATAGGACTACGACCATATGTGTAAGACATTATGGCATCCTTTGGTAGCCCGTTCGGATAGTAAAAAAAGGGTTATATTGTATAAACCCATAGCTGAAAGACGCTACGGTATCATAGATAGTCCGTTAAAACACTAAACACGGGATTATCCATTGGATAGTAAACATGGGGATTGCGAGGTGTAAGATCATAGCTCGACTATGGCAACCAATGGAGTTTTCCAGGAGATTAAACATGGGGTATACTATATAAGACCATGGCTCGGTTATGGTAACATAAAGAGACCACTGGGACAATAAACACGAGTGGAAATTCATAACAGTAATCGTGGGACAACCCGCAAACAAGGAAAAAGGGTTAAAAGAAAAATGGAAATATGGGCATGCAATAGTTAACCAATGGGTCGAAAGAATCCTCTAATTAGTGGGGAACATAATGGGAATGAGAAAAGACTACTAGAATAGTAGTTGTGCAAACCAGCAGGGCATAAAGATGTTAACCACCAAGAAGTAGTCATGGGAGTTGACGCACTAGTGGTTCTTTGTGTATAGGCGAACGAAAGATCGTTTAACAAATGATCCTAGATAAGGATTCATCATTAAGGAACACTAAAGGCGCACAAAGAAACCCTATAGGATAGTGGTTTGTCATAACTACGCCAGCTAGTGCATAAGGAAATAAGAGGTTAATTAGAACCCATTGACAAAGAAGGATACATGGGATGAAAAAAATGTCTATCAAGACTACTCCTCTTCAAAGGCAAACCATTGGGAGAATACCAACCAAATGGCTAGTTCCGTAGGGAATCTATGTAAGGGAGAAGCCGTGGATACAAATGATCACTCCGAGGATGGCCTGTCGAGAACTATTGGCCAAAGAGATCCACAACAGATGGGTATGACAAAATTTCAAGCATGGTATCTTGAATAATGTGGATTACAAGGAAATAGTCCAACTTTGATTCAACCCAAGCGGTTTTAACCCGCCAGAGTGACGAGAAATCTTACTAGTTATCCCAAAGAATGGGATGACAGTAAGACCTTCGGGACTAGGGTAATGGTAGACCGTGAGACTACCTCTTAAGGACATGGTGCAAGGAAGATCTCCACATTAGGAATAAATAGAAGAAGGATACTAGTAAAGGAAGGAAAAGGTCCGCGAAAATGGTAAGACATTTGAAAAATCCAACAATACTTATCTTGGATTGATAGGAATACCCTGAAGAAATTGCTCAATGATTTATTTGGTAATGGTTAGGATCGGAATTAAGTTAGATTCTGCCACGTCAGGTTAAGAGGAAATTTCCTTCATAAGCAGGGAGTTATCTACATTTAGTTTCTTTTCTTTATAGTCCCTGCGAAACTGGGCTTAAGCATTGGTACTCCAATTAGGAGACTAATTGAGTTCTTTGAGACTCACAGAGGTTTGACTTGTGATTGTAGGATTTATGAAACGGCGAACTCGATGAGGGACTAAGCCAAATCGTGTTTAAATAAGGAGCTTCGTGGTAAAGTGTCATTCACATAGGATAGGGGGAATACCTTTAGAAACTTCGCCATAGGAGGCAATTGTATTGTATTTATGAATTTCCTTAGTATTCGAAGTTGGGATAGAGAACTTTATTTTGAAATTTGTCTTTGATGCAAATTTATTTTATAATTAAGTAATACAATTGGATTTTAGAATAATGTATTTTAATATTGTAAATGAAACTGACATAGTTGTAACACCCTATACCCAGAATCAGTTAAACGGGTTAAATGGGGGTGTTATAGAGGAACTGGTCATACAAGTTGTCCCCAATCACACTACTCATAATTCTTATGAATGGCTCGATTGGGGACATAGGAACGTTAGCTCGGTGAAATAAGGCAGTAATTAGATGCGGGAAGTACATACTTTGCTTTCAATGTCGTACGCATTTGAGATCTCCTCGTAAATCTAGTGGCCAATGCAAATTCCATCTTTCTGTAAGATAGAATAAAGCATAATCGCTTGATAGGTTGTAACATCAGAAGCATTATGAGAAGACGCCAAGCGGGTCCAAATTAATGGCATCCGCATTTTTGTCATCAGGAACATGATTTCCATGTTTAATTTTAGCGGCACCTCAGAGATGGCTTGGCGAGTTCACTCCATGCCCCTCCGTCAAATAATTGATAATACCCTCCATATCAAAATCCTAAAAAGTAAATAAGTCTAAGGTCTATAGGTGACCATAGGTATAATACGGGGCATCATAGTATTGTCAAATCTCTTGAGGTGTAATCGACACCTCTTTGTCCTTTACAATAATGCGAGTGATCATGTCACCCTGTTGCTTGTGATTCTCTCTACCTTTTAGGGGTGCAAAAAACTCATAAATGATTGCGTCAACCGTCAGTTTGATCGCAGTTGCGCAAAAATTGTTCCAACGGTAGGATCATACCAAATCCCATATCTCATCACAAGCGGAAATGATAAGATCGAACCAACACTATTTTATAAGCGAATTCCCATTCATTTGAAGAAAGAACCTCTCGAATTTTGAGTGAAGCAATTGCCATTGACATTGCTTGGTGACTGAGTGGAACGTTGTTGTTTTTGTGGTTCTATTTTCTAATTAATGTAAAATAACAAAAACCCCAAGTAGTAAAAATGATAAAAATCAAGTTTAGAACACGATACCTCGGGTAGTTGTCGATGAAATTCGACTCTCGATCGAAGTGGAATGTCACAAAATAAAATATGAGAACTAAAATGAAAAGAGAAGAAGTGCACTTTCTTATATGAATCAAAGGTTCGAAATGTGAAAAGTCGAAGCTAGATTGTGAAAAAGAAGTGCGATGGCTTAAGAAAGATATTTTCTCTTCTTTGGGTGTTTTAGTTGTGTATTTGTATGCCTAAAACTTGTGGCTATAAATAGAATTTCGACGGGCTTTATTCCTGAAACGACCTGATTTTCGTTGAAAACAGAGGCGTGTCACATCATAGCCTATGCATGGCATGACACAACGCCCTAAAATTGCCCAGCTTAGCTTTGAAGTACTTGTGTCACGCCATAGCTTCTGGATGGTGCAACACGTCACTTTAACATCAAGCATTTTTTCTTCGATGTGACTATGACGTGCCATGACCAATGCATGGCGCAACGCGACGTTACTTCTAGCCGTTAAAAATGTACAGGTGTCCTCCAGTCATTTGTTTTTGTCCTCGTTTAGCTTCACTTTGTCCCGTTACATACAAAAACTTGATGTCTCCTAATTCTAGCATGTAATGACACTATAATTATCTTCATATCTAACTAAAAGAAAAAAAATTAAAAGTAATTTACAATATTTTACGAGTTCATTAAAGTTCAGTGGTTAATATTTCATGCTATAAGACCTCACCCCAGACCCGGTTGACAGATCTGAGTATAGCGAGTCATAAGTTGACCCGATTATGAAACACACCTATTTACTTTTCTTTAAAGAACAAAACATTATCCTTCTGGCGGGTATCTCCTTTTATCACTGCGGTATCCCCTTAGCTTAAAACTGTTTTTATTTGGAAGCGCAATTCTAAAATAAAAACCCACTGTATTAAAGATGCACGGAATAACTATAACATCCCTAACCCGTACCCGTCATCAGAATAGAGTTACAGAACATTACCGTAAAAACATAACTTTAAAATATATATTTTGAACCTCATCTTAAGCATAGCATAAATCATTCATCTACATGCATATCGTCCCTTAGTCGAGCCTTCGAGGCCCTAGAAACACTTTAGAAACGATTTGGGACTAAATCGAAAACATTTGGAACATTTAAGAAAAAGTTAGAAAAATTGAAATATAGGGGTCACACGGCCGTATAACAATCGAAATAGGGACACACGATCGTGTCCCAGCCTATGTATGTACTCGTGTAACTCTCTGAGTTGGGTCACACGGCCAAGCCACACACCCGTGTGCCAGGCCGTGTAACACTCGAAATGGCCTTACACGCCCGTGTGTTAGGCCGTGTGCTTGGTCGTGTAACTGCCTGATTTGAATGCCTTTAAAACCTGTAAGGGACACATGGCCATGTCGCATAGTTATGTGCCACACACGGCTTTGACACATGCTTGTGTCTTAGGCCATGTGGACATGAGATTGACCAAAATCAAGCCATTTCCATCACCCATTTCAAGCATGTACCTACAAGCAACTTGCACCCATGACCAAGGCATCAAAATATACCAAAACATGCATAAAATGACCAATTCCATAGACCATTAATCCATCCAACCAATATGCCAACAAAGCACCTCAAATGCAGTCAACCAAATCCTACCTAATCATGGAAACATTACCACATTACATACATACGTATCAAGTCAAATACCTTTTTCAAACTTACCTTATCTTGACTACATTAAAATTATTCCATCACATAACATATTAACCATTAAAACATGCATTAAAACTTTTCCATATTGACACATACCATCAAGGCATCAAAAGTACCAAAAGTACATCAACCAAAATAACATATATACGCCAAACTATCAACCAACATTCAAATACAAGTCCACCTATACATGCCACTATAAGATTGGCCAAAACATAAAAACTACCGATATAATCATTGGATAGTGTGATAGATCTTCGACAAGCTTCCAGTTATCTATAAAACATAGGAAAGAAAACTACATAAGCATATAATGCTTACTAAGTTCATAAAACATGAACATAACTAACCATTTCAATGCATAACTCTAAAATTAAACATGATTCAATCCAACCATAAGCTTGGCACTAGACTAAGCATCTTCAACAACACATATTAATGCATTAACACATAATTCGCTTGAATTATCACATGGTAAGCTAGACTTACATAAACATAATGCTTTTGAATTCATCCTTTCCATGAACATAGATATGCATTCATTGATCATTTTCATTTCATACCTTTTCATAGATTCATAATATAGTTTATTCGAACACTTACCGTTCCTTTCATTTTCATGCCCGTTGAACCATTTAGAATAGCATCGGATACACGGAAAAGCTCACACAAAGTGTGCTAAACATATAGTCGTAACTTTTACTTCTCCTTTTCCTTTACATTGTAGCTCACACGCTATGGAATTGGTCTGCTCACACGAGCGGTCAGTCGAAATGTAAGCTACACGATGCTGCTCACATAAGCTGTAGAGTATCCGAAACAACTACAGGACCTCAAACATCGATAGGACATTCAAGACCAACACCCGAAACATGGTAACCCTAATGACATGTCATTTGTATCCTAGGTATTCCTAAGGTTTAAACGGGGCTCGAAAATCATCGAACATCGTTAGATATCCATCAAATAAATTCATGGCAAATAATACATGGATATATAGATCAATATAACATTAAAACATTATTTAATCATACAAACTTACCTCGATAACAAAGACGTAGAAACGAGATCAATCCGAGGCTTTCACTTTTCCCTGATCTAAATCTATTCGAGGTATATCTTGATCTAAATAGACAAATTCAATTCATTTAATACTTCTATTGTTAAATTCATTCCATAATTCACATTTTAAAAAATTACAATTTTGCCCCTAATATTTTAACTTCTTTACAATTTAGTCCTTAAGCTCGTAAATTGAAATTTAAGCAATTTCATCCACATTTCATGCAAGCCAAATTCACTACGGACCTATACAAACCCATAAAAATCAATATTTCACAATTTTACCATGAAATTTTACTAATTTTATAAATAAGTCCCTAAATGACATTTTCATCAAAAATCACTTTACAAAACTTGTTTATTTAACAAAAAAGACTCATGATCTTTCATTAAAATTCAAGAATCATGCAAACACATTCATGGAAAAACCCTAAATCTTTAACAATTTTTCAAATTAATCCCTGGGCTAGCTAGACTAAGCTACAACGATCCTAAAAAGATTAGAATAATTAAAAATGGGACAAAATAACACTTACATGCTAGCACTTGTAGTAGTCGAATGAAAGAAACCTAAAATGTTGTTCTTATCCTTAGAAAATGGGTGAAGAAGATGAATGAATGGAGAAATTTTGTTTTATTTCTTTATTTACCATTTTACCATTTTGCCCTTTAAAACATTAATAATTTCAATTAAACCTTGTCATAAACATCCACTAATAATATAAATGGTATAATTACCATCTAAGTCCTCTTACATTAAATTTTCATAGGTATTTAATACCTTTAGCTACTAGAACTCTACTTTTGCACTTTTTACAATTTAGTCCTTTTACTTAATTAAGCATGCAAATGTTAAAATTTCTCAACGACATTTTAATATGACCCTAATAACATTCCATAGACATTAAAAATAATAATAAAATTTTAATTTACTCATCGAATTTTTTGTCCCAAAATCACCAATCCGATTCCACTGAAAACAGATTGTTACAACAACTCTTTGGCGGTCACTTAATTAATGTTAATGAGTTACAATAACATCATGCCGTTAAGGGTTCCAATAAACATTCAAAATGATCAAAATATTGTTCAATATAGATTAAGAATTTCAAATTAGCGATTTCTAACAATTGGCCTAACACCCACAACAATATCAAGTTAACCTTAAAATTAAGATGGCTCACAAATGGTCATAGGTCTGGTTGTATTGTTGGAAAATATGGACATCATATATATAATAAGGATAATTACATGTTATTATTTACTATCATAATAGGATAGCCCAAATTAAAAGTGATCTAATTTGGTTAAAGTTTATTGGGTTTTAATTATTAAATAAAGTATGGGTCGAATATGTGTAGATACTCTAGTAACTAATTTCTAATTGATGATGGGCTGATTAGAAATCAAGGCTAATGTGTCAAAGTTTTCTAATTGATGATGGGCTGATTAGAAATCAAGGCTAATGTGTCAAAGTTATATATATTAAGATTATGGTCCCCAAATTACACAATAAGCTATTTTTTCTAATATCTCATCTTTAGAAAAGAGAGAGACACCTTCTCTATATTATGTGTGGTAATTTGGAAGATCAAAACCCCAAGATCCGTAGATTTCAAGAAATTGATGAATTCAGGTACGCTTCCGCATCTAATTTTGTTTTTGATTTATTTTTGATGATTTGACATGATAGATCCTGGTTTACAGTTTTAAGTTTATATCAGATTTTGTTTTATGGTTCTAACAAATGGCATCAGAACCTTGTTATGTCGAATCATTGAGAATCAATTTCTATATATTGGATTGATTCATTCTTAAGATTTTATGGATTCAGTATATTAGATAAAATATGAAATTTTGGTTTTGATTGCTTGTGTATATGATTGTTAGTCGGTTGATTTTTATGGCTTTTGTATTAAGCAGATTTAGATTTTGATTGATTTTGTAAATTCAATCAGGTTATCTTAGTATTGTTTATTAAAAGAAGATATGTATTTATATATGTATTTCGATATTCTGCATTTTGGTATGTGAAATCAAGGGTTTCGATTTTTAAATCAAATTATCTTCCGTTATTTTGCTTTAGTCGATTCTGTAGAATCCATTCTTCTTCAGTATTGACTGGGGTTATGTTTAATTTTTGTTTTGAATTAGAATGTGGCTCAAGATTCTGTCAGTTTTTTTTTGGGGGGGTTTATATTAGTTGAATATTTGGGAGTATTGGTCCCTTCGATTAATGTTAAATTAGTCCCAAATTCTATATGCTTTTAGTAATGTATGGGTACTGGATTTATGCTATTATGCGTGAATGCTGGTATATATATTGGGGATTAATCATGTTTAATTATTATATTTTCAATCTGTTGATTTTCATAATTTCAGTTTTTAAGGATATATGAGTATAGATTGAATAGATACTTTTATATGTTCAATTCAAACAGGATTAAAGTTTAAGATTGATGCAAATTGTAGGGGCATACAATTTCAAAAGTCATAAATAAGTCAACTATTTATTTCTGTAAAATTGCATGTCTCTTGATAAAAAAGTCGCATGCATTTTTAAATTATAATTGCGGATGCAGATTTGGGAATGTTTACTGCATGGAGGTGTATAGTTTTTAATCTCTTAATTGCTTTCGGTTATTTGAGTAATTATGTAAGAATTGCTTATTTTGTTTAAGGGTTATATATTATCATATTCTCAAATATGATTGAATAAATTTGGTTTAATTATATGATGATATTAGGTTATTTTTCTGTGAGTATTTGGTTTTAGCATATTATGAATTTGGATTTTGATTAAATTATGATGATATGGTCTACTATTTGAATTATGGGATATACCAATTATTTTGTTTTTGAAATTTATTTTCTTGAAAATATTTTTCAAGTATTCATGTGAATCTCTATTTAATAATCAATACAAATTTGGATTTACATGGTATATGCAAGGTAAGTTTTTCTAATTGATTATTAATACACATATGCATGAATTGCTTTGGTGCTCTATCTATGCGAAATTATGAATACATGTGCTTGTTAATTATTTGGTCTTGAACCACTATATTACTTCATTTGGTTTTGACATATATGATTTTTTTAAATGAGTTAAAAGATTAAGGTTTTCGGTTTTTTTTGCGTCATTTAGACAACCTTATTTTGGGTTAGTTCGAAATTGTAGTGTAATTAGAAATTTTAGTTTTGACCTTTGACTATTGGGTAAATTTTAATTTTGAATATTAGTATAATTATATATTTTTAAAATAACTTAATTGAAGTAATAATTCGCCAATGTGATCTCTTTCATATAAATTATTTTGTTTTAAAATATAAAAGGTTGTGTGCATGTAACTTAAGTTATGTTAATATTGATCGACCCAAATGAAGGTTAATAGTATTACATATGCAAGTATGATAATAAACATGTGACAATTATTCGGTTCTACATGTGAGCAATAAATTGGCCCAAAGGAAGATTTATGG
The DNA here is from genome assembly GCF_025698545.1 of Gossypium raimondii. Lineage (NCBI taxonomy): Eukaryota > Viridiplantae > Streptophyta > Magnoliopsida > Malvales > Malvaceae > Gossypium > Gossypium raimondii. The sequence goes on from NC_068572.1 coordinate 36,678,200, forward strand.
TTCGATATGTTCTTATTGTCAATGCGTGATTATTACACCAAGATATTACTTACAAGTTAATATTTTGTCTAAAGATGAAATATTAATGGAGTGTTCGACATCTTAATATGAGGTTTACCTTTATTCAAATTATTTTGGTTTAAATTTGAAGTCTTATGTGAGGTTGTTTATGATTTATTCAACTATTATTATATTTGTCAACATCATTGTATGTTGTTTTGGGATAAATATATATACATATATATATACTATTATCTTTTAATTTGATTGAAAGATGAAATTAAGAGAAATATTTTGAAACAAATAAATTGATTTTGGCTTTGAAATTTAATTAAAGATGTTTAATATTTTAAATAGATTAGTTGAAACAAAATGCCACCAAAGTAACCTCATTTATATAGATTAGTTTATTTAAAATATCAAGATCATTATACTTTTTTTTATTCAAACGTTTATTAATTGACCCAAAGGTAAGTTAATATTTGATGAATTTCAACGACATCTGTGGTGATAACTGTGTGAAAATGGTGAGGTACTTTATGTGAGAAATATATTAGTCCAAAGATTAATTCATTGTTTGAGATAATTTATTGTCAATGTTTGATTGCTACAACAAGAGTATCGCTTACTATTAATATTATTGTCCAAAGACTTGATATTAATGTTGTGTTTGGTATCTTGAGATGGGATTATCCATTATCTTGAATTTATTGTTTACTTATGAATATTGATGTGAGCTTGTTTTTATTTATTTTTTGTTCTATATTCAGCTAGTTCATCTTCTGCTGCCACAATATCTACTAATATAAATTTTATACCCATGTTTAATGAGACTAATTTTAAAGAATGGAAAAGTTATTTATAATGCTTAGCTGTATGGACATAGACCTTGCACTAAGGGAAGAACAACCCACACCTTCCATTGTGGAAAGCACCCTTTATGTTAACAGGGATTTTGAGAGGTGGGATCATTCAAATCGCATGAGTCTAATTACCATGAAGCACAACATTCCAAAAGCTTTTAGGGGCACAGAATCTGAAAAGATTACTCAGGACAAGGTTTTCTTGATGAAATTAAGAAACGTTTTGCTAAAAACAATAAGGTTGAGATGACATCACTTCTGACTTCTTTGATGTCTATAAAGTATAAGAGTCAAGGAAATTTTGAGTAATCTAGGGGTTATGAGTTTTATGATCACACAATTAGGAATATTTTTGAGACGAGAATTGCAACATTTTTAGAATGTTGAGTTTGGATGGAGAAATAAAGTTAAAGACATTGCTTTTGAGGAGGAATTAGATTCTAACTCAGTTCCTACTATCACTTTTGATGATGTTCAGGTTCCCATGCCTATCATTGATCAAGAAGTGAATCTAGAACCTCAATAAGATAATGTTGAACAACTCCCTATTCAAGATGAGATAATTGTTCCAAAAAAAACTCAACAACCTTAAGAACGAATGTCATTAAAAAGGTCCACTAGGGAAAGGATTATAATGGCTTTAGTGGAATATTTTAACCTAAGCTTCATCAGATGAATATTAAGTTAATTGTTTCTCAATGGTAACATTGATCATACATTTATATGGTGCAACTAGAAAACTTTGTGTCTGATGATGCAAAGTTAATGATTTTGCAAATTAAAGAACTTCATCTATGGGATTAAGCAGACTTACATCAATAGTATTACAAATTTTACTCAATGATTATCTCATTCGATTTAAAGATAAATTTTGTCGATAATTGTATATACCATAAGTTTAGTGGGAGTAAGGTTCGATATTTGGTTTTATATGTTAATGACATACTGCTTTTCAATAATAAGTATAGTCTCAATTAATGCCCTAAGAATGATTTTGAGATTACAAAATGCATAAGATTTTTTACATTTAAATAGTGGGAAGTCTAATGTATGTTCAGGTTTGTATACATTGGAATATTGTGTACACTGTTGGGATGTTAGGGAGATATTTTAAGCAACATTGGTTTGGACCACTAGATAACATCCAAGAAGGTTGTAAGGTATTTTCAGAGAACAAAAGATTACATGCTCACATATATGAGGTCTAATCAATTAGAGATAATCATGTATACAGACTCTGATTTTGATGGAATATGGATATAAGATTTTGTCACTAAGGTGCAAATTGTGAAAACAAATTGCAGTCTTTTATTCCAATAGCAACAGGAGCACATCAAAGTTAGAACACATTGATATGCTATAAAAGTAACATATTTTAATCCTATTCTTGATGCATTTTTGGATGATTAATTATGTAAATTAGTGAAGTTGATGCTTCTAATCCTTTAAATTTATGTTTCTATAATTAGGAGAGCATTTGGGAGTGAAAGGAGTGAAAAACGAGCCAAAATCGAACAAACAGAGCTATTTTCAGGATCCACACGGCCTAGACATTTCCACACAAGTTGGCCACACACCCGTGTGAGCCACACGGGCTGGCCACACGCCCATGTGCCAGCCCGTGTCGATTTTGCACCCTGCTTCCCAAATACACGGAAAAACCCAATTTTTAGGCTCTCTGAGCATTCTAAAGTCTATAAATATGAATTAGAAGAATACCTAAGGGGGCAATCAGAGAAGGTTGAAGAAAACACTCGAAGAATGCCATTGGAATCAATTCAAAATTGAATCTCCCTCATGATTGAAGATCTCCATTTAATTTCTTTCGAAGTTTTATTGAGTTTCTTTATGTCTTGTGGTTATCATAACTTTAAGATGTTTCTATTCAGGATTATTAACTAAATTCCTTAGACACCTAGGGAAGATGAAACCTATGATGAATCTTATTATTTGATTTCCGATTTACGCGATAAATACTTAATTCTTGTTCTCAATTATGTATGCTTATTTCTTGTTTTAATATTTCTAGGGATATTACTTCATGTTTAATGTGCTTAACTCAGTGGAGCAAAATGCCCTGTTTAGGAGTAGAGCTAGCATAATTGAGTGGAGTTGCATGCAATCCTAGAAATAGGACAACATAAATCTACCGGATTAGAGTCAAATTTAATAAGGGAATCCATAGATCGATTTAATGTGATAATAGCGGTTTTAACTAGAAAGAGATTTCAATTAATCAACTTAGAGTCAGTTGTTCTTACTCTCGAAAGGGATATTAACATAATTTAGGATTTCTACGGATCAAGGCACAAGTGAATAAATCGTTTAATTCAAATTTATAATAATAGGTGAAGTCCAGGTGAATTCTTTCCTGGGTATTATCTATCTCATTAGTTATCTTCGATTATTTTCCTATTTCATTCTCTGTTGCATTCTTAGTTAGATTAGTTTAGTAATTTTAGATTAAAAACAATCACTCCAATTTGTCGGCTAAATAATAGAGAAACAGTAATTACTAGTACTTTAAGTCCACGTGGATACGATATTCCCTACTCACCATAGTTATACTATTGTTCGATAGGTGCGTTTGCCTTTGTCATATTTATAGTTAGTTTAGTGATCAATCACACATAGACTTTAAGTTCCTGGTTGTTAAAGCAAAAGTTCAGATTGGTTAGGTGTCTGTAAAGCATATTAGGACAAACTCCATGATTGTGGATCCGTTTACTAAGGGACTGCACCTAAGGTTTTATAAGAGCACACTATATGGGTGTAATGTCATCTAAGGATATTTGGTTTTACTGGGAGTTTTTACTTTTAAATGCTTTTATGTTATGGACACATTTTCAGTAATTTCAGTTTATGAATATTAAGTTTATTTTCTAGTAAAAAATTTTATTTGGTTTATTCACACTCTGATTTTGGTAAAGTTTGATCTGACTAAGGTTAAGGAGGACCAGTTAGAAATAGACATGTTTAGATCATATTGCATTTAATTTCCATGCTACACATCCATATTTCATCTATGTCATTTGATTGTGTTAATATATGTGATTAGAGATGGACTTAGTTACAATATATGTAACAAAACTTACCTTGGTTCTATGTTAACATAATTAATGGAGGATATTGTTTGGAATACCTTCGGATATGATAGTAAAGTTTTGAACTCATAAGGTTATTTAATGACATGTAATTATAGAGTAGTTAGTATATAAATTGTCCAAGTGGGATATTGTTGGAAATATGGACATCATATATATAATAAGGATAATCATATGTTATTATTTACTATTATAATAGGTTAGCCCAAATTAAAAGTGATCTAATTTGGTTAAAGTTTATTGGGCTTTAATTATTAAATAAAGTATGGGTTGAATATGTGTAGATACTTTAGTAACTAATTTCTACTTGATAATGGACTGATTAAAAATTAGGGCTAATGTGTCAAAGTTATATATTTTAGGGTTCTGTTCCCTAAATTACACAACAATCTAACTTTTATAATATCTCATCTTTAGAAAAGAGAGAGCCACCTTCTCTATATTACTTGTGTGCTAATTTGAAAGATCAAGACTCTAAGATCCGTAGATTTCAAGAAATCGATGAATTCAGGTACGCTTCCGCATCTAATTTTGTTCTTGATTTATTCTTGATGATTTGACATGATAGATCATGATTTATAGTTTTAAGTTTAACCTAAGAACCTAAAAGGAAGAAGATATTGCATAAGTTCATACAAACTTAGTGAGTTCTTGGGAAAAAAGTCCCACCTTAATTACTATCAAACATTAAGAAAAAGGGACTCGACTAGTTTGCCATATTTGGTAGATACATTACTCCGGCATGCAGATCAACTAGCGGATGATACTGCAAATCAACTCAGCCTGTTGGTGAACAATATTGGTTTTTATACTCTTATATGACAATCAGGGGCACATCCACTCAGTGGATACGCCCCTTGTGTGGACTACCATTTATGACAGATAGGCTTATTGTTCATGCTTTCATGCAACATGCACCCTTTTTCTACATACTCCCTTCTTTATGCTAGCTTCTGATTTTGATTCCTGAAGAACCAAAATTTTCTTGTATCCTCAAATCCACTCATCTGAGCTATATAACAACATTACTTCGTATCCTTGCAACTCTCCTCCTTGTATGAAAATGAAAGTGTTTTCCTACAAGTTTGGGTTTTCACAAATCACGATTTGCATCTAAGTGTCATACCATTTTTATGTATCTTCTTATTCATTACATGAAACATCTCTTATTTACCACTTCACACCCATCTGGATACGGAGCTTGTGAAACAAGGAAGGAGTACCCTCAGATATGAACTTTAGAAACAAATAACTAAGCCACATACCTGGTTAGACAGAGTTTAGAGGTAAACTAACTAACACAGATACCAAACACAAAGTGCAAAGGACCTTACCATAATACTTTAGTTAGAGTTTTATCTACTCTACCAGTTCTTTTCCTTTAGCACTGAGACTTTCTCCCGCTTCTTTAGCTAAACAATAAAAAAACTTCTTTAATTGTCGAAAATAACCAAAGACTTATGATACAGCAAGAATCTATCGAAATGCAAATGATTTCTAGAGAGGAGTTTCCTTCCAACCCATATTTAAAGAGATCCTACCAATCCTTTCTTAAGTTAGTTTCTACCTATCTGGTAAAACATAAAAAAAAGTTTAAGAACTTACCGACAGACAACTAGCACAGAAGTTCTCCTAAATTTTTACAGTTAACACTCTTGTTCGCAAAGAAAAGCTCTCATGGATTCTTCAACGATAAAAAAGTCTGGTGGAAAGGATGAATCATAAATCTTCTCTCCACTATCATGCTATCCTATTTATAGATAACCTACGTCCAAATCTCAATTAGGATTATCTTTAATCCTTACTTGTTCTCACAAACTTCCACTAATTAATCAAATCATACGATGCTCTACAAGTGTCTTAATTATTGACACATTTCCTCCACTAGGATGCTAGGTGACCTAAATGTATCCTACAAGCCATTGTACTTACTTAAGTAACGATACTAAAACACGAATGGAAATTTTATGAGCGAGAAAGTCTGCCTAATAAGGTCCTCGCCCTAACTATAATCTCACTATCACTCAGACCGACACTTCGCAGCATTGAGGAAGTTCTTCGTAGCAGTCCACCACAAATATACCAACCTTATCCTCTCTAAGTCTTGCAATTAGGCGGTCTCTATCGGCGTAGTCTTCCAAACTGAACTGGTTCGCCAAACTAGGGTGTGACAACTCCCCTACCCTAAAAATATTTTTTCCCTGAAATTTCATACCTAAGAAGACATACGTATACTGATCTCTTATAGTGCTTCTCTCTCCCATGTAGCTTCTTCTTCATTTTTGTTCTGCCACAACACCTTAGCCAAGGGAATCTCTTTGTTCCTAAGCATATTAATTTCCCTGTCCAAGATACATACATGCTCTTCTTCATAGGACAAGTTTAGTTCTACCTCCAATGTTTCTAACTGAACTACATGATTTGGATCTAAGTGATATCTTTGCAACATTGACACATAAAATACATCGTGTATTTTGATAGTTCTCGTAAGAGTGCTAAACGATATACTATTGCCCCAATACACTCTAAATTTTTGTAAGGTCTAATGAAACTTGGGCTAAGTTTCCCCTTAACCCAAAATGAATAATCTTTTTCCCAGGTGAAACTTTAAGAAACACTTTATCGCCAACTTACTAAGATATATCCTTCCTTCTTCTATCAGCATATCCCTTTTGGCGATCTTGAGCAATCTTCAAGTGATTCTTGATGGCCATCACTTTCTTTTCAATTTCACGAACTAGGTATACGCCAACTAGCTTTTGCCTACTAAGATCCAGCCCAGATATCAACGATATACATTTTCTCCCACATAGGGCTTGGAAAGGTGACATGCCCAAACTGGCGTGATAACTATTATTGTAGGCGAACTTCGCAAATGGTAGATACTTCTCCTAATTCATTCTAAAGTCAATCACGCAATTTTTGAGCATATCTTTTAACACTTGGATCACTCTCTCAAATTTCCCATCGGTTTGTAATTATTTTCAGAACCTTAACATGAATTTAGGATCTCGACCAAACAAAATTGCATAAGGTATGTCGTGCATGCAAACTATTTTTGAGATGTATAGCTTCGCTAAGTTCTCCAACGAGTAGTTCATTCGCACCTACACGAAATGAGCTGACTTCATTAAACGATTCACGTTACCCAAACAAAATTCTTTTTGGTCGCACTAGTAGGTAGCCCCAAAACAAAATCCATTGTGATCCTATCCCACTTCCATTCTGGGACTTCTAGTGAATACAATTTACCAGAAGGAACCTGATGCTCCGCCTTAACCCTTTGGCAAGTTAGGCACTTCAGTACAAACTCTTATCTCTCTTTTCTTTCTTGGCCACCAAAATAACTACTTTAGATCTCTATACAGTTCCAAGATGAAGGGAGTAGGGTCCTTGATGAGCTTCTTTCATAAATTTCTACCTCAAATTTTCTTTGTTAGGAACATATAATCTTCCATGAAGCGTAATTCTCCTTCTTTAAGTTGAAATTATTAGCATCCTCAAACTTAATGTGATCTTTTATTTCCTCACATAATGTGTCATTTAATTAGAACACAAAAATTTGATATAGGAATACGGGTCTCGTGCCCTTAACTCAATGAGAATCGACCCATCATTCTCTAGACATACTCTTGCTCTCAAGGAAGCCAAACTCAATAAAATCTTCCTGGTCACGGCATTAACAACCACATTAGCTTTGTCTGGATGGTATTCAATGGTCAAGTCATAATCCTTTAACAGCTCGGTCCATCTTTGTTGGTTTCGGTTTAGCTCTTTTTGAGAGAGCAGATACTTTAAGCTCTTTATGGTGAAAAAATATACGGCATTTGTCCCCATAAAGGTAATGCCTCCAATATTTTAGGCTAACACCACAGCTGCTAACTCCAAATCATGAGTTGGGTAGTTCCTCTTATGATTCTTGAGTTGGCATGATGCGTAAGCAATCACCCTTCCTTTTTGCATGAGTACACACCCTAACCCATTCAAGGATGTGTTCGTAAACACAAGATACTCCACTATCGGTTCTGGCAGACTCAACATTGGGGCTTTAGTCAATGCTTTCTTTAACTCATCAAAATTGCGCTAACAATCTTCAATCCAATGTAACTTCTCATCTTTACTTAGCAACCGTGTTAATGGCGTTGCTATTGTAGAGAACCCTTTCACGAACCTTCTGTAATAACCTACCAATATTAGGAAATTGTGCACTTTAGTCATGTTTTTTAGCGGATTCCATTCAAGTACAACCCGTATCTTCTCGAGATCTGCTTTGATTCCTTCTAGGAAGATAATATGACCTAACAAATGAACTTCATTCAGCCAAAATTCCCACTATCTGAATTTGGTGTACAATTTGTACTCACAAAAGACACATAAAACTATCCGCAACTGTTCCTCATGCTCCGTGTTAGTCCTTGAGTAGACCGGAATGTCATCTATGAAGACAACGACACAACGATCGAGATATCGCTAGAATACTCTACTCATCAGGTCCATGAATAGAGCTAGTGCATTGGTCAAACAAAAGGGATCACTAAAAATTCATAGTAACCATAGTGTGTACAGAACGTAGTCTCTAGAATGTCTGTCATAACGTTGCCTACATAAGAGTACGGGGGCCTAGTAAGCAAAGCTAGACACAGAGGGCCTAAATTAACGTTGAGTCACCACTAACCAATTAGGGCTAGGTTGGTTAGCCACCTATCATCTAAAAATCTAGAATTAATACTACGGAAAAATCCAAAAAGTCTAGACTCGATCTCATCCCCATATTTTAAGTTCAGGAATACGGTTACGTGTGGGGAAGGTTATAGCACCCCCACAACGCCTATCTGGGGATAGTCCTACGAGGTCTTAGGAGCTAGATTTTTTTATTTAAGCATATTAATGTCTTAATCTATGCTAAAATCTTATGAAAATCTTAAATAAAAGCTGTGAAAAATGCCTTGGTTTACTTGTAACTTGATTAAGATGTGTTCACCAAACTTATCTAATTTGAAACATAAATTATAGATTTTACTTTTAACGAGAACCCTAAAGGGCCTAAATAATTCTAGTAAAATACCTTCAATTCCTAAAATTAATTCTATTTTAGAAATAAAAATGTAGAAATTACCAATGAATTAAGAGAAATATTAAAATACATCTACAACTTATTTGATCTTTTATTATTATTTTTTGAAAGATTTAATTAATAACGTTGAAGCAATAAAGATCTTACAAAAGTATCCTATGCTGGGTTTATGATTTATCTTACTTTAAAATTCTTGACCTAAGGTTTAAATTCATCAAAATCCTAAAATAATATATCTTAAATAATATTTATTAGCTTTCTTAAAAGTTTCTAAAATAAAATACTTAGAAAAACCTACTCATGATTTACAATTCACCTACAAAAATCTTTAGTTTTACTCTTGAATAAAGTCCTAAAGAATATTTACATATTAAATTAAGATTTTAAAGAGAAATCCTATATGATATTTAAAATTAGTTTAAAACCCTAAAAATAATATTCTATATATTATTTATAATTTTTCTAGGTTAAATGGTAGATAAAATCTTAAAGACTAACCTAAATCCAAATGTAAAAACCTTATGGTTTCATTAAAATGTAACACCTACTTAACTAACTTCATGTCAACATTTATAGGATGAAAAATGACCTAAAGTTCCCTTTTTAAAATGAATAGTAATAAAATAGGAAAATTAATTAAATTGACTAAACTTAATGAAAAGTTAAAATTCTTTCAAAATGACAATAATAAAAGAAAGCTTAAATAAATAAAATAAATAAGACATTGACATAATGATGATGATAATAATAATAATAATACACCTTATTCATAATATAATAAAAGAATCAAAGTAACATAAATAAATAATATTAAAATAGACATGAAAATAATTAAAAACGAAATAAGAATAAATAAAAATTATACAGTGTGAATAAATATAAAACATTATAATAAAGTGCATAATTGACATTAAATAAAAAAGGTATAAATGCAAATGCAAGGGAAGATATAAGTGTAAATAATTTATTGAAGATGAAAACAAAATGACATAGCTTGATTTTGGGACTAAAAGATAAAAAAAATGTGGAAGATAGAGGACTGATGTAGTAATTAAATTGCTTTTAATTTATAAATTTCGGATTAAATCGAAGGTTTGAATAAACAAAAGGGTTACGGGTGTAAATAGGTCTGAGAGTAAGGGTGGTGTTGCAAAAAAAGGGGGTAATTTTTGTGTAAATTTAAAAAGTAAGAGGGTGGGAATAAATTGCCCATTTTTGGCACCTATAAATGAAAAAAAAACTATTCATTCTTTCATTTTAACCTCAGTTTTTTCAAAAAAAAAGAAAAAAAAAACATCTTCCTCTTTCTCTTCCTCCTTCTATGTTGGCCATGGCTAAAAATCATTACTTTTCTTAAAAATCAAAATTTTATTTGAAATAGTTGAAAATGATCAAAATTTTGTTTTAAAAATTTAAACTTTTCCTTTAAAATGACTAAAACATATTTTTATTTTAAAATCTAAATTTTCTCTTTTAAAAAAACATTATTTTTCTTAAAGATCAAAGCTTTTATTTTGAAATAGTTGAAAAAATCAAAACTTTATTTTAAAAATTTAAACTTTCATTTTAAATGACTAAAAAACATATTTTATTTTCTAAAATCTAAAATTTCTCTTTTTTCAAAAAAATACTATTTTTCTTAAAGATTAAAGCTTTTATTTTCAAATAGTTAAAAAAATCAAAAGCATGTTTTAAAATTTTAAACTTCCCTTTAAAATGACTAAATTTTTTTTTTATTTTTAAAAATCTAAACTTTCTCTTTTTAAAAAAATTAATTTTTTTTCCAAAGATCAAGCCTTTTTAAAAAAAAATCTTTATTTTAGAAATGGGGAGGGAAAAATCAGATTTTTGAGGCTCTTCGGGGCGGAGGATCGACGTTCCGGTGACGTCCCCTTCATTAGAGCCAAACCCAATCCCTCAAGATATGTATATGGCAAAAAAAAAGAAGAAAAGAAATAGAATGTTTGTTGATGTTTTTTTTTTTACCTTTTTCCTCTTAAGAACAAAATATGAAAAGCCTCTTTTCTTTTTTCTTTCATATCATTTCATGTATATATATATTTTTAGTCTTTTTTATTTGTAAAAAATGATGATGATAATAATAATAATAATAATAATAATAATAATAATATTTAATAATAATAGTAGTAGTAATGATAATAATAATTTTGGTCCTTAACAGGCCCAAAAAGTAAAGAAAAGTAAAGAAAAGTAAAAGAAAAAAATGGTATCAAATTGACCAAAATCAGTTAGGCTTCGAACGGCCCAAGAGAGAACAAAAATTTGAATGGGCCTCCAATTGGACTCAGACAAAATGGGTGTCTACAGTTGCCCCTCTTTGTTCGTTGCTTGCGCAGCAAGGAACGTACAAAGACGTAGACACCTAACCACTATCAAATCCCACTCAACATCAGAGTAAAAGGAATAACATATTTTTGCAATTTCCAAAATCGAAACAGATCAAAATATATTAAGTTATCCAAAACTAGAAAAGTAGATACCAAACCATCAAAACATGACGAGTGAAAAAAGATAGACCTCACAACCCAATGTTTGAAATGAGAATGCAGAAGAAATGTAAATAAACCTGATACATGTGCCTTCATATACAATGCAATGAACAGTAAATGGACCTCCACACCTAGGTCTTTAAATGTAATGAAAAGTTAATGGACCTTTACACTTAGGCCTCTAAATGCAACGAAAAGTCAATGAACCTCCACACCTAGGTTTCTAAATGCAATTAAAAGTGAACAGACCTCCACACCTAGGCCTCTAATTGCAATGAAAAGTAAACAGACCTCTACACCTGGGCCTCTAAATGCAATGAAAAGTAAATGGAGCTCCACACCTAGGCCTCTAAATGAAATGAAAAGTAAATAGACCTCTACAGCTGGGGCTCTAAATGCAATGAATGTTTTCCTTTCTTCCTTTCTTGAATTTTTCTTAAAAGGTAATCATTTTGAGAATCATGTTTTTAGGTTGAAAAAGATCAAATCCCTATCCACACAAAATAGATCATGAAAATAAAATTCCATGGGATATCACCTTAACAAATTTCAAAATGAATTTATGACTCGTAAATTAAATTCTCAAATGATAATTCACTTAACAAACTTGATACTATAGATTTCATAAATCCACCCTTGAAACATAAATTTCTGGCATTGAGAGTCAACTCGTTAATTCTTGTGAAGCCGAATTTCCTTTTCCTAACTTTGGACTGTTCCAACTGTGAACCATGTATCATGCTCTTTTGTAAAATTGCGTCTTAAAGTAGATATTCTTCAATATAGTTGTTTTCTCTTGCTCTCTCTTTATTTTTTGGTTTCTTTTTTATTTTATTGTTTTTTTCTTTTTATTTTTTTATTTAAGCAAAATCTTCTTTCTATAACAGCCTAATTTTGACCCTAATCGGACATGGTACTTTCGAGACCATAAATTTGAGTCAAAAAATTGTTTTAATATTATTTTATGTGTTTATTATGTGTGAATTTGATTGTGTAAAATTTTCGTGTTTTAATTTCGTCGTTTAAGTGTCCGATTTTATAAAAGGGCTTAATCGCGTAAAATGAAAAATTTAGGGGTTAAATCTAAAAGCATCTATTTGTTGTTGTCTTTTTAATTGGGAGGCTTAAAGATGCAATTAGACCACTATCTATATAGTGGGTGGCTAAGGACAAAACTAACCTTAATATAAATATATGTTATAAATATTTAAGTAAGGTTAAATTAGTAAATTATTATATATTATATTATATCATCTTCCTTACTCGAAAGTTAAAAGAAAGAAAGCCATAAAAGCTTAAGGAAGGTTCGGCCATGTTCATGCTTAATTAAAGGTTTGTTTTTGTTTCATTTTTAAAAAAAATTACATTTTTGAGATCGTTGCTTTATGTACTACAAGACCCATGCTTTAATTTTAGAATTTGATGGTGATTTTGAGATATTCCGTTGACTAGCTCGGAGCATAAAAATTTTCTTTTAAAATTAATTCACTCACGTTCAATTAATATGTCCCTAAAAAGGACCCTCGAGACCCTAAAACATGCAATGAAAATGGTTTGGGTCCAAACCGGGAACATTAAAAGAAAAATTTACGAATACTTAAACAAATCAAAATAATTTATTTCACTATTCATAATAAAACTGTCCACCTGCATAATAGTAACTAATTTAATTATAAATCGAGCTAAAAAACTCAAAATTTTGATCCGTAAATTTTTCCTAAAACTAGACTCATATATATTCTTATAATAAAATTTTCAGAATTTTGGTTTAGCCAATTAGTACAGTTTATTCATTATATTATCCCATGTTTCATTGCTCGATAGTTCTCACCTCTCTTCACTAAAAATTAATTATCTCATTATACTGTAATTGAATAATGTTCTCATTTATTTATTTTGAAAATAGAATCTAGAAATATAAATTATGACTCATAATTCTTTCTGTACAATTTTAATTATTTTCTAAAGTCAGAACAGGGGACTTCAAAACCATTCTGACCCTGTCTCACTAAAATTCAAATATCTCATAATATAAAATTCATTTTCCTACATTGTTTCTTTCATGTGAGATAGACTCAATAAGATTTAATTATATATCTCATTAACTCTCTAATTCCATTTCTACTATCCTTGGTGATTTTTCAAAATCACGTCAATGCTGCTGTCCAAAAACTATTCCATTGCAAATTTTTCTCTTTTATAATTTCTTTGTATTAACTATCATTTAGGCATACATAACACCAAAACATGTTCTTAAATAGCCATTTCAATAGCTAATCGTTATCAAGTATTTACATGCTATTCATTAGCTATATCATAAGGACACACACACAAAATGACTAAGTCTCTATATATGTCATAACTTAATCGTTCGAATCATAAAATACCGAGATGTCTGTTGATAGAGTGAAACGATCTCTAACATCCTTACGATCCCCTAATTAGCTTGGCGATATTATAAGACAGAAGGAAAATAAAGGGAGTAAGTGTAAAGCTTAGTAACTTTACAAGCAAATAAATAACAACATTTATCATAAATAATTATACTCATAAATTATCATCAAGTATCATGATCTTTACTTTCTTCTTTACTTACTCTCTTACTTATTTACTTACTTGCTTACTTAAATAACTCATGATTATAACTTACTCGTCCCTTGCTGAAATTTCTTTCTCAACTGATAACTAAAATATTTTTAACCTTTATAACTCACCTGAATCTATTTATTATGCTTTTACCTGAACTTTCATGTAACATAGTCTGTTTACTAGCCTGTTGAACCACTTGGAATACTATGGATACTCGAGTCTCCTGTCTGATAATAACATACCAAATCCATGTCCCAGACGTGGTCTTACATGGGATGTTTCCTATACTGCCAATGTTATATCCCAGATATGGTCTTACATGGGAGTTCTCATATCGGTACCCATGCCATGTCCCAGACATGGTCTTACAGGGGACCTCTCATCTCGGTGCCAATGCCATGTCTCAGACATGGTCTTACGTGGGACCTCTTATAACCTCAATAATGCCAATTCCATGTCCCAGATATGGTCTTACATGGGATCTCATTCGCTTAATGTCATGACATTTGTATCCGATACACTCCTAATGTTTCAACGGGACTTTTTATCACTGATTCTCTATCATCTCATACTTGAGTCAACATTAAATAATTTCATGAAATAAGCACATAATTGCTGGAAAATAACAGCATTAATAATAATTATTTAAATATTACATTTATTTACCGTAAACTTACCTCGATACAAAATATGATCAAATCTAGCAACTTAGTCCTCAACCTTTTTCTTTCCCCGGTCTAACTCCAGATTTTGTTCCTCTTGATCTATAATAGAAAATTTAGCTTATTCAATACTCACATTCATCAAAACAGTCCTTGACTCAAACTTTGGTAAAATTACAATTTTACCCCTCAAATTTTGCATATTTGTAATTTTGCCCCAAAGCTCGGAAATTAAACTTCATCCCATATTCTTATGTTTTATGACATGCTGAACATCTTTCCCTTCTATGGAAACATCAAATTCTTACTCTAACATTTACTTATGAACATTAAGTATTTTTACCGATTATGTCGTTTTACTCATTTTCACTTAAAATCGCCTAGCAAAAGTTGTTTAACATAATTTCAAGCTTCATATTCTACCATAAAACATCAAAATAAACATATTTCACCTAGGGGTATTTTTCCAAATATGAACCCTAACATGAATTAATGGTAGAATAAGCTAAACCGAGCTACGAGGACTCCAAAAACATAAAAAAAAATTAAAAATGGGGCTTGGATGCACTTACTATGAGCTTGAGAAAGTAAAGAAGCCCTAGATATGGAGTCTCTTTAAATTCGGCCCTTATGGAGAAGATGAACACATTTTGCCATCTTTTTTCCTTTTAATTCTTTTTATTACCAAATGACTAAAATGCCCTTCAATAAAACGGTAGTTATTTTTATCTATGCATGCCCATTGTTGTCCATGAAAATCTAATAGTCTAATATCCATTTAAGGACCTCTACTTCAATTATGCACTTCAATTAAATCCTTTAACATCTAAAACTCATATTTACCCACTTTTGCAATTAGACCCTGATATGCAATTCAGACATGCAATCGCTGAAATTTCTTATCGGTATTCTAACACATGTATCCAATCAATAGGTAAATCATAAAAATTAATCATAATAAACTTTTCTATCTAAGATTCATGGTTTCGCAACCACTATTCCATTTAGGCCCTATTTCAGGATGTTACAAAGTTCCCGAGGTCATGATGAACGTGGTCTTTTCCATGTCCTCCCTTGCCATTTTTATTTGATTTTACCCTGAGAATCCATCCATGGAAGAGAAAACACAATGTTTAACAGTGTTATCCACTAGTATGTCTATATGAGGTAATGGAAAAATTATCCTTGAGCCTGGTTTGGTACAAATCTCTACAATCGACGTACATTCTGACTTTCTCGTGCTTTTTAGCCACTGGTACAATATTCACCACCCACTTTGGGTATTTAAATATTTCCAAAAAAAAACCTCTTCCTCTTTCTCTTCCACCATCTATGTTGGCCATGGCTCCACCATCGGAGAGTCGTTGAGCTTTCTGGCCTCTGGTGTTCAAGCCATCGCGTACGGTGGCCTATTTTTTTTTTCAAAATCAAAGTTTTATTTAAAAAAAAACTATTACTTTTCTTAAAAATCAAAACTTTATTTCGAAATAGTTGAAAAAGTTCAAAATTTTATTTAAAAAAATTCAAACTTTTCCTTTAGAATGACTAAAAAGCATATTTTTATTTTAAAAATCTAAACTCTCTTTTTTTTTAAAAAAAACTATTTTTCTTAAAGATTAAAGGTTTTATTTTGAAATAGTTGAAAAAATCAAAACTTTGTTTTAAAATTTAAACTTCCCTTTAAAATGACTACAAAAACATATTTTTATTTTTTAAAATCTAAAATTTCTCTTTTTTTAAAAAAACACTATTTTTTTAAAGATTAAAGCTTTTATTTTGAAATAGTTGAAAAAAAATCAAAACTTTGTGTTGACACCATTTTTTAGATGAAAACGGGGTCGACTTGGATTTTGAAAATGAAAACTAAAAACGGGAGTCGCCACCAATCTTTTTTGATAAGGTGTGATCGGATCACCTTGCAATTTGAACGTTTTAATAAATAGTTTGATTTATTAAAACATTATTTTTCGGTCTACAAAAATCCAAAAAACGGGTTCGGGAGTCGGTTACGCACGAGGAAGGATTAGCAACCTCGATGCGCCAAAAATTGGTACCTAGTTGATTAATTAGTGTCTTAGTGTCGAAGATTGAAAACTTTGAAGAATTTTAAGAATACGATCCTTAAAGAAAACTCGAATAATATTGATTGAAAGTTAAGAGGATATTTGGTTATTTAGTCGGACGAGACATCAAAACCCAGCACGTTAGGGCACGTTCTCTCGAATTTCTAAACGCAAGACATTGTCTCATTTTAAAATTTCGAAAGAATATTCGACTATTTGGCCAAACGAGTAATCGAAACCCAACACGTTAGGGCCCGTATTCTCGAATTTCCAAACGCAAAATATTGCATTCTTTTGAAAGTTTAAAAAGATATTTGGCCATTTGGTCGAACGAGAAATCGAAACCCAGCACGTTAGGGAACGTTTTCTCGAATTTTCCAAACGCGAAATATTGCCTTATTTAGGAAAAAAGGTTTTGATGCATGGTGTTAACATGTGTGACGAAACAATAATGAATGCAGCAAGTTAAGGATAAATAATACAAACAAACATTAACAATGAAATAAATAAATAAGAGTTGGATCAATCGCATAATAACAAATGAATAAGCAAATAGGATTAAAATGTCCTTTTAAAATAATAATAAACATATAGGAAAATTAATAAATAAACATCGAGTAAAAGAAAATAAAATAAAATAAAAACATGTATGTTTTATTATACATATTTTAAAATTACAAAATATAATAAATATATAAATTATAAGATATAGGTATGTATGTGTATTACAAAAATATATAGACGTATGCATAGTTTAAGATCATAAAATATATAAAGAATATATGCATATAAATATAGATAAAAGGTACGTATATTTATATTCATGAAAATAAAATGTATATAGGTATATATGGAGATGTATACAAATTATGAAAATATGAAAATAAGTACATGTTTATATAAAATATTTACATATAGATATATTTTACAAACTGTATGCATATATGTAAAATTTAAGATTTATATATAAATTATATATGAGAATGTAAAAATATAAACGTGTATGTATTTATAAAAATAAAAATTTACACATATGTAAAGTATAAAGTATAGATGATATATATTGAAGTAGGTATATTTATACATGTATATAAATTTGAAAAATTATGTGTGTATATGTATATAAAATATGAAATGTCTAAAATATAAGAGTATGTGTATACATATATATTTATAATAAAGATAAGATATATAAGTATGTATATTATAAAATAAAAGCAGTGTAAGTATGTACATATATGTATACATATAGAGAGCATAAATAATATATGTCAAGATATATATATAAATAAAATTATAGGCGTATATATATATATATTTTATAAAAATGTATGATGGATATAGACATATATATGTATGTGTAACAAACGTATGTATGTACATAGCAATAATAATAATAATAATAACAACAATAAAACTAATTAATTTAATAATAATAAAATAACGGGACTAAATTGAAAACAAAACAAAATCCCAGGGGAGAAACCAAAAATAAAATAAGGCCAAAGATCAATCTATGACGCGCGCAGAGGGAGGGGGACCGATTGGTCAATTATCCCTAGCCATATGCGTGTCGTTCGACGTGGGACTAAAATGAAACAACTATAAAACTATATGGCTAATTTAAAATAAAAGAAAAGAATGAAAAAGGGGCTAATTGTAACGCACTGCAAAAGCGGAGGGACCGCGCGCGTCAATAACCCATTTCATGAAAACACGCGGATTCCTCCTAGAGTGGGTCGGTCGCCATGGGTCATGAAATTTGAGCAGTAGCCGTTTAATGTTTTTATTTAAAACCCCTTAAAAACCCTAGCTTATTTCAGCAGACTAAAAAAATAAAATAAGAAAAGGGCAGAGCCTGCATCCCTTTCGGCCCTCCGAGCTCCGGCGCCAAACTCAACCCCCCTCTTTCCGATTTAGATCCGACGACAGCGCAGGTAAGTCCTCATCCGTCCCTTTTTATTATTTATTTCTTACGTCGAAGATAAAATAAAAATAAAAATAAAATGAAACAAACAGAAACGTAAATCTAAAAAAAAATCACCTTCAAAAGTTTGTTTTGTTTCTTTTATTTCAATAATCGTAAAAGAAAAGGAAGAAGAAGTTCTTCCTTACAGTAGATTCGGTTTTAACCGAAAGAAAAGAAAAATAAATGAGAAAGAAAACGAAATTCCCCCTTTTACATTGTTTGTGTTCGGCTCTTATAGCCGACTACTATTTTTGTTCTTTGTTACTGTTTCTTTTTGTTTTTGTGACTGTTTGCAGGTTTTCTTTTGTTGCATTGGTTTGTCGTTTGTTGCAAGTTCGGGCGAAGTCAACTTGCTATACTGGTGCAAGGCCGGCTGGTGGTGGCAGGCCTCGGGCGTGGTGCGCGTTGAAAGCGCACATGGCTAGCAGTAGGGGAACGGCGCCAAAAACCCTAGGGTTTCTGGCATTCTGAAAATGTCAAAATGTTTTGTGCCATTTGGGCTTTTGAATTTTGGGTTGTGGGTCTGTTATTGTAATTGGGTCGGTAAATTTTTTGGGTTGGTAGGTTTGGGTTAGGGTTTATATGGTCCCGGGCAAAATAAGGTCTGTACAGCTGCCCCTCTTTGCTCGTTGTCGTGTAATGAGAACAGAGCAAAGACTAAGAAAGACCAATTTTGCCCGGTCTCGCCAAGTCTTGACTTATTTTGATGCTCCTCTTCTTCAAGTAACTTCGTTCCAGTCCACTATGTCTTGTTGCTTCAATCCACTCCACTGCACTTCAGAGAGTTCAGACTTGTAGCTTCAATCTTCTTTGCCGCAACTTCAGGGGGACGATGTTTGTGGTTTTAATCTGCTCCCCTGTAACTTCAGGGAGATAAGGCTGGATGTGATCTGCTCTACTGCTACTTCAGAGAGATAATATCTTTGTTTTCAATCCGCTCCACTGTAACTTCAGGGAGATAGGATTGGTTTCTTCTGTCTGCTCCACTACTGCTTAGGGAGATAAGACTTGATGCGATCTGCTCTACTGTAACTTTAGAGAGATAAGATCTGTGGTTTTAATCTGCCCTATTGTAACTTCAGGGAGATAGGATTGGTTTCTTCTGTTTACTCTACTACTGCTTAGGGAGATAGGATCGGTTTCTTCTGTCTGCTCCACTACTGCTTAAGACTTAATGCGATCTGCTCTACTACTGATTAGGGAGATAAGACTTGATCTTCAACCTACTCCACTGCTGCTCAGGGAGATAGGTTTGGTTTCTTCTGTTTGCTCCACTACTGCTTAAGGAGATAAGACTTGATGCGATGCACTCCACTACTGCTTAGGGAGATAAGACTTGATGCGATCTGCTCCACTACTGCTTAGGGAGATAAGATCTACAGTCTTCAACCTACTCCACTGCTGCTCAGGGAGATAGGATTGGTTTCTTCTGTCTGCTCCACTACTGCTTAGGGAGATAAGACTTGATGCGATCTGCTCCACTACTGCTTAGGGAGATAAGATTTGCTTCTTTAACTAGCTCCACTGCAACCGATGGAGGCAAGGCTTTGTTTTCGATCTGCTTCGCTGTTAACGCAGGAAGGCAAGATCTGCTTCTTTAACCAGCTCCACTGCAACCGATGGAGGCAAGGCTTTGTCTTTAATCTTCACTGATCTACTCTCTAGGGAACATGACCTGTCTAATGAACCTAATTATGCCTAATGATTAGGATAGCATGATCAAAATGAATCAAACGCTCCTAACTAGACATGAGTGAATGGTGTTTGTATGAATGCAGAATTTTATCTTTCCAAGAATGATTCCGCTTAGGTTGTCATTACTCGAAGTTTATTAAGGTTTTGTGACTGACGTGCTACGACGTCTTCTCGCTTGACTGGCTTTTCTAAATAAACATTTAACCAGGTTCCCCCCACTATAAACCTCCAAGTTTAATTCATTGGGGCGTAAAACTTGTACCATCATTCTCCCACTATAATCCAAGGGTAGAAATATGGCTTTTCCTCAATCCTCTCTTATCACAATTCAAGGATATAGGATCTGAATCATTCTGGTTTCTTACACCATTCTCAATGTGTCGTACCAAAAACTTATGCGCAGATGAGGGCTCTCTTCTCTGAGGTAACCTCTTTCTCTTTCCTGGTGATCATCGCTTGCTTGTTTATGTAAGCTTTGTCGCCAATGTGGCGTCTTGTCAATCAACGCATTTGACAACAAAAATCCAAAGAGAAAGTCTAAATTTAGACTATTCCTTCTCAAATTTCCAACCTTTAAATTTGGTGAGTTCTAAACAATAGTCATGTTTCAGGTTTCTGTATTATTTAGAAACTTTTCAGAGTAATATGCAAAACTTCTCTTGTGAAAGTTTTATTAGTCCATTAATCATTATTCCAAAGCAATATGCTTGCAAAAAGGGTGATGACAATGGATAAGAATAAAATTGGTTCTGAGCGTAGCTCAAAAGGAATAAATTATCAAAAATAATAAAGAAGGATAACAAAGAAATTGATTGGGAATGTATATCTTGGAAAAGAATAAAGTATTCCAACAACAACAAATTCAATATAAATAATATGAGAATTGGGTGCCCTAGATATCGCAGCTTGAACTTCTCTGTACAAACTTTCGGAAGACCATTCTGAGCTTGACATGTGTTTAGGAGATCTACCATGCTTTGTCGATGCCCCAGGATGTCGCCTATCCTTTCCTGATGATT
Source organism: Gossypium raimondii (assembly GCF_025698545.1). Lineage (NCBI taxonomy): Eukaryota > Viridiplantae > Streptophyta > Magnoliopsida > Malvales > Malvaceae > Gossypium > Gossypium raimondii. Next base: position 36,699,748 of record NC_068572.1, read on the forward strand.
CAGGCATAACAAGATTACCACATGCCCCAATCTAATTAAGATTTGAATTGCTTTGATCACTTCATACCCCCTTTTGATCAATATTTGAGCCACCCTTTTCGGGTTTTCAACTTAAATCCCCTTTGGCCTAAGGTGTCCTTTGCGGGTTTTCCCCTTAGCCTCTCCATTTTACTTTTCATTTTTCATTTTCATTTTCATTTTCATTTTTTACCTCTCTCTTTTTTTTTTTTGAACTTCATTGTCTTGCAATACAGTGACAAATCGTGGTGCCTGATTTTGAACTGATTACAGCCCTCAGCTATCGTGTTGTCATTCCAGTTCAATGCATTTTCCAATACCATCCTCTCTGGAATTCTATATCGGTATATGATGACATTGACGCGTGCAGTAGCCTCTATCCATTTGATGAAGTAATTAATGATCTCAATAATGAACCAATGCCCATTAGAAGTCTTTGATAATGGTGATGTCCATGCCCCATTTTGCTCGAAATTTGAGTCGCGCTTTTTCGGTTTCCAACTCAAAACCATTTTTGGTCACAAAGCGCCCTTTTCGGGTTTTCGCCTTGGCCTCTTCTTTTCTTTTCTTTGCTTTTCATATTTTTATTTTGACTTTGATTGATTTTTCTTTTTCTTTTTGTTTTGTTTAATTTGATTTTGATTTTGATTTTTTCTCTCTTTTCCTATTCCTTTTTCGAATCGGATCTGAACTCTTGGGATTAGGCAAGTCCTTGTTATCCCTTTCAAAGGATCTTCTCTGATATCGGATTTCCTTTATAGAGCCTTTTGGGGCAAAACTACAACTGAAAACTTTTGATCTTCCTCTTTAATCAGGATAAAATCCAACAACATCTTGAGGGGATGGAAACTCAACTTCAAATGGGCAAAGCTATGTTGACTCGACGAGAGAGGCATTGCCCCGGCAAATAATTGCATCGTTCATACTGTAAATTTCTGACATCGTGCAGATTTCATTATCAGCGGTTAACCTTGGCATATCCTGGTATGGTCGTATAAAGACATCTTTGAACTCTACAGGTAACTCAACAAAGTCTTGCTTCGTCTTTGCGGTCAAGTCAATTCTAATCCTCACCAAGTTCACAATTTCTAATGATTCATTATGAGGTAGGATCTGTCTATCCTCTTGTTCTACCCTCCTCAACAAGTCCGAAGATAAGCTATGATCTATATCATTTCCAAAGTCATGAGATCCCTCTAAACACATGCCTTACTTAAGAGGAAAATCTGAGTCTGTAGTAGTGTCACTCATGTTATTGATATCTGAGGACCCATAATAAGTACCAAAGAATATATAAAAAAGAATGTGTGAATTTATGAATAATTACTTGTACCATATAACTATGAATAAAAGAATGATGTGAAAGAAAATCCAAAAGAATGAAAGAATAATTATTCAAAAAGAATGAAAGAATATTAGCTCCAAAAATGAATGCAAAGATGTATTTTATTAGAATAATGACGTTCAGACATTAGCCTATTTCATAAAGGAATTTCTATAACTTTTAGGCTAAAAACAAAAAAAAAAATGTTCTGAACATTACTCTGAATAAGCTCTAAAAACTACAAGGATTTTTTTCTGCAGTCCAATTGCTTAGAACGCTCCCAAATTTATAAGGGCAGACATCTAACAAGGTCCCTTTTCATTTGTGTCTTCATGTATGGCCTTGGTGTGAACGCTTCCCAACACTTCTTCATACATTGCATTCAACCCGTTGTCGACATGATTGGGTAGAGGGTTTTCTGCACTAGATGAGTCACCCCACTTGACAATACCCATGTTGATGAATTTTTCAACTAGCTTTTTGAAGGCAGTGCAATCCTCTATTGAATGCCCCGTAATTCCCGTATGATATTCACACTGGGTATTTGCGTCGTATCTTTTAGGGAATGAGGGTTGCATGGGTTTCAAGTAGTAGGGGGACACCACATGTGCATTAAATAAGCTTCGGTATAGCTCACCATATGACATCGGTATCGGTGTGTACTAAAGCCTTTCTGTATTTGTCTTTGGGTAAGATCCTCGCTTTAAAGGACTCTGATGTCTAGTGGTTTCTGTCTTTGGCCTGCCCACAGTGATTGGTTTTGAGGGGCCCTTATTATATCTGCCTGTATTATCCCATTTATTTCCCTTCTTCCTTGGGGCCTTTGTAATATCTGGGTACTCCACCCTCGCCTGCTTTATTTCTGTTGGGTTATCAAGAGCAATAGGAAAATTGTTCCTCAAATTGGATCTTGGGTCCGTCAAGCAACTCACTAGTGTTGCTGTACCAGTCTGATATTGTTAAGATCTGATAGTGAAGAGTGCCCCTTGTGGGTGCCCATCTGACTGGACCTGGATGCTTGTAGGAGTACAATCTAGGGAATAGGCAAGATCCTCATTATCAACCCTAAAGTGGACCACTGGGTCTTTCCTTTTTTCTACAGCTAGCAATCGGTTGAACTGGCTCATCATGGTTCTCTGTAATTCTAGCATCTGATCTCTCATCTCTTGTTGAAATTCAGTCAATTGCTCCTGTATCTGTATCTGCATTCGCTCTAATTTTTCCAACCTTTGTTCCATTTCTTTAGTCTTTGCTTGGATACCGTAAGGGTGTTTGGTTGGTTGGTTTTCCAAATTAGCTGAAATAAATTTACTAAATTAGACTCTTTCAATGGATTTATGCATACGATGTCATGTAATGCAAATGCATGAAATGAATGCCTAAAGATACGTTGATCCTGATTCAATTACATTTAGAAAACTTTACTAGAAGGCAAATTTCTTTACATAAAGCAGATATATGTACGGCCTCTCCCTTATATTCCAAGAGACAACATCGATCTTTTTCTTCATCCGCATGTTTGGGATAATCTCGCCAATTTCCAATAGATGCCACTACTAGCTCCTTTTCTTGATCTTGGTCGCGATCCATCATCTGTCCATCTTCATAAGGCTCGTCAGCTTCTTTAAGGGAGTTGGAATGTCAAAGGCTCTTGGACAATCGCCTTGAACCCTCAGGCCACGAAGCAAGGTCATGAACTCTTCCATCGCCCTTCTTATGTTTCTCAAAATATATTCAAGCAACCGTATTATTTTCCATTTTATCAAGAAATCAATTTTCCATGACAAACTTTCTAATTTAGTAATCGAACTTGAATCACCATCTCTTTTCTAATATGCAAATGCAATGCAATCATAACCAAAACAAAACGAAACATGTTAGTACAAAGCAAAAGTAAACAAGAAAAATAGAGTACCTATTCGGGTAACCACTAGGGGTTCGAAGTGGTTCTACCTAGGGTGGGCTCCTAAGGTCCTCTAAATGCGGTTTGGTTCGAAAGCAAAGGTACCCAAACCAGCAGATTCCTCGATCCTCACCCATTATAGGCTCATACGGACCGAGTTCGATTCAGGGGAATACATTTCCCTATGGCTACATGAAAATGAAAATCTCACGAAGACATAGGTACAGATGTATCCCGAAAGTGATCCACTATCCTGCACGAAGGTGAAAACCTCACGAAGGACTAGTTTCTCACTCCCACTTAAAAGGGTATAACCAGGCGGTTATGTAGTGCAATATGCAGAAACATATCAAAAATTCAAACCAATAGAGTAATTACAAACTGAAGTAATAAAAATCCTAACAAAATAGATGAAATACAAAAAAATAATCATAAATTTAAACCAAGTTTTCAGGTGACCTCTAGGGATTCGGTGCGTTTCTACCTAGGGTAGGCTCCTAGGGCTCATTATATGCGGTTTGGTTCTAAAGTAAGGGTATCTGAACCGGCAGATTCCTCGATCCTCACCCATTATAAGCTCATACGGACTGAGTTCAGTTCAGGGGAATACATTTCCCTATGGCCATGCGGAGATGAAAATCTCACGAAGACATAGGTACGGATGTATTCCGAAAGCGATTCACTATCCCATGCGGAGGTGAAAACCTCACGAAGGCGTAGTTTCTCACTACCACCTAAAAGGGTATGACCAACGATCATGCAATGCAATGTGCAGAGATATAAAAATAAAATACAGAACATGATGAAAAATATAACTCACAACAAAGAAAATGCAATAAGAGGATCGTAAATTTAAATCAAATTTTAAACTTTCGACAAAAAGACAAGAAATAATCAACACATGGCTTGACTCTCTTATTTTGGGTCCCCAATGGAGTCGCCAACCTGTTGACACCTTTTTTTGGATGAAAACGGGGTCGACTTGGATTTTGAAAATGAAAACTAAAAACGGGAGTCGCCACCAATCTTTTTTGATAAGGTGTGATCGGGTCACCTTGCAATTTGAACGTTTTAATAAATAGTTTGATTTATTAAAACATTATTTTTCGGCCTACAAAAATCCAAAAATGGGTTCGGAGTCGATTCACATACGAGGAAGGATTAGAAACCTCGATCGCCCAAAATTGGTACCTAGTTGATTAATTAGTGTCTTAGTGTCGAAGATTGAAAACGTTGAAGAATTTTAAGAATCGATCCTTAAAGAAAACTCGAATAATATTGATTGAAAGTTAAGAGGATATTTGGTTATTTAGTCGGACGAGACATCAAAACCCAACCGCGTTAGGGCACGTTCTCTCAATTTCTAAGCGCAAGACATTGCCTCGTTTTAAAATTTGAAGAATATTCGACTATTTGGCCAAGCGAGTAATCGAAACCCAACACGTTAGGGCCCGTATTCTCGAATTTCTAAACGCAAAATATTGCATTCTTTTGAAAGTTTAAAAAGATATTTGGCCATTTGGTCGAATGAGAAATCGAAACCCAGCACGTTAGGGAACGTTTTCTCGAATTTTCCAAACGCGAAATATTGCCTTATTTAGGAAAAAAGGTTTTGATGCATGGTGTTAACATGTGTGACGAACCAATAACGAATGCAGCAAGTTAAGGATAAATAATACAAACAAACATTAACAATGAAATAAATAAATAAGAGTTGGATCAATCGCATAATAACAAATGAATAAGCAAATAGGATTAAAATGTCCTTTTAAAATAATAATAAACATATAGGCAAATTAATAAATAAACATCGAGTAAAAGAAAAATAAAATAAAATAAAAACATGTATGTTTTTATTATACATATTTTAAAATTACAAAATATAATAAATATATAAATTATAAGATATAGGTATGTATGTGTATTACAAAAATATATAGACGTATGCATAGTTTAAGATCATAAAATATATAAAGAATATATGCATATAAATATAGATAAAAGGTACGTATATTTATATTCATGAAAATAAAATGTATATAGGTATATATGGAGATGTATACAAATTATAAAAATATGAAAATAAGTACATGTTTATATAAAATATTTACATATAGATATATTTTACAAACTGTATGCATATATGTAAAATTTAAGATGTATATATAAATTATATATGAGAATGTAAAAATATAAACGTGTATGTATTTATAAAATAAAAATGTACACATATGTAAAGTATAAAGTATAGATGATATATATTGAAGTAGGTATATTTATACATGAATATAAATTTGAAAAATTATGTGTGTATATGTATATAAAAATATGAAATGTCTAAAATATAAGAGTATGTGTATACATATATATTTATAATAAAGATAAGATATATAAGTATGTATATTATAAAATAAAAGCAGTGTAAGTATGTACATATATGTATACATATAGAGAGCATAAATAATATATGTCAAGATATATATATAAATAAAAATTATAGGCGTATATATATATATATTTTATAAAAATGTATGATGGATATAGACATATATATATATATGTATGTGTAACAAACGTATGTATGTACATAGCAATAATAATAATAATAATAACAACAATAAAACAAATTAATTTAATAATAATAAAATAACGGGACTAAATTGAAAACAAAACAAAATCCCAGGGGAGAAACCAAAAATAAAATAAGGCCAAAGATCAATCCGTGACGCGCGCAGAGGGAGGGGGACCGATTGGTCAATTATCCCTAGCCATATGCGTGTCGTTCGACGTGGGACTAAAATGAAACAACTATAAAACTATATGGCCAATTTAAAATAAAAGAAAAGAATGAAAAAGGGGCTAATTGTAACGCACTGCAAAAGCGGAGAGACCGCGCGCGTAAATAACCCATTTCATGAAAACACGCGATTCCCCTAGGCGGGTCGGTCGGCAGCAGGTCATGGAGGCTGAGCAGTGGCAGTTAATGTTTTATTTAAAACCCTTAAAAACCCTACCTTATTTTAGCAGACTAAAAAAATAAAATAAGAAAAGGGTAGAGCCTGCATCCCTTTCGGCCCTCCGAGCTCCGGCACCAAACTCAACCCCCTCTTTCCGATTTAGATCCGGCGACGGCGCAGGTAAGTCCTCATCCGTCCCTTTTTATTATTTATTTCTTATGTAGCGATAAAATAAAATAAAATAAAATGAAACAAACGAAGCGTAAATCTAAAAAAAAATCACCTTCAAAAGTCTGTTTTGTTTCTTTTATTTCAATAATCGTAAAAGAAAAGGAAGAAGAAGTTCTTCCTTCAGATGAGATCGGTTTTAACCGAAAGAAAATAAAAATAAATGAGAAAGAAAACGAAATTCCCCTTTTACATTGTTTGTGTTCGGCTCTTATAGCCGACTACTATTTTTGTTCTCTGTTACTGTTTCTTTTTGTTTTTGTGACTGTTTGCAGGTTTTCTTTTGTTGCATTGGTTTGCCGTTTGTTGCAAGTTCGGGCGAAGTCAACTTGCTATACTGGTGCAAGGCCGGCTGGTGGTGGCAGGCCTCGGGCGTGGTGCGCGTTGAAGGCGCACATGGGTAGCAGCAGGGGAACGGCGCCAAAAACCCTAGGGTTTCTGGCATTCTAAAAATATCAAAACGTTTTGGGCCATTTGGGCTTTTGAATTTTGGGTTATGGGACCGTTATTGTAATTGGGTCGGTAAATTTTTCGGGTTCGTAGGTTTGGGCTAGGGTTTATATGGGCTCGGGCAATATAAGGTCTGTACACTTTGTTTTAAAATTTTAAACTTTCCTTTCCAATGACTAAAAATATAATTTTTTATTTTTTAAAATCTAAACTCTCTCTTTTTTAAAAAAAATCAAAACTTTTTCCAAGATCAAGCCTTTTTAAAAAAAATAGAAACCTTTATTGTAGTAATGGGGAGGGAAAAACGGGTTTTTTGGGACTCCTAGGGGCGGAGGACCAACATTTCGGTGACGTGCCTTCATCGGAGCCCAAACCCAATCCCTCAAGATAGGTATATGACAAAAAAAAATTAGAATGCATGTTTTTTTTTTTTTACCTTTTCTTTTCTTAAGAAAAAAAATATGAAAAGCCTCTTTTCTTTTTCCTTTCATTTCATTTCATGTATATATATTGTTTTTTAATCTTGTTTATTTGTAAAAAATGATAATAATAATAATAATAATATTTAATAATAGTAGTAGTAGTAATGATAATAATAATTTGGGCCCTTGGCAGGCCCAAATAGGAAAGAAAAATAAAAGAAAAATAAATGTCTCAAATTGACCAAAATCGGGTGGGCTTCGAACGGACAAAGAGAGAACAAAATTTAAATATGCCTCCAATTAGGCCCAGAAAAAATGGTTGTCTACAATGTCATCCTCATTTATCTTCACCTGATAATATCTAGATCGTAGATTGAGCTTTGAAAACACCTTGGCTCCGCTGAGCTGGTTGAAAAAATCCTCAATCCTAGGCAACAGGTACATGTTCTTTGTGGTCACCTTGTTTAGCTGTCTATAATCTACATAGCTAAAGGGTTCTATCCTTCTTCTTGTCGAACACTATTGGCATACCGCAAGGTGAAACACGTGGTCTGATGAACCCTTTATTTAACAGTTTTTGTAACTAATTTTTCAACTCTTTCAATTCTACTAGGGCCATTCTATAAAGCACACTTGAGATAGGAACAGTTTCAAGCATCATATCAATAGAGAATTCCATATCTTTGTTTGGCGGAATCCTCAATAATTCTTTGAGAAAGACATCGGGAAATTTGTTCGCAATTGGTACCTATCCGAAGTCTCCCCTCACCATATTCGAATCCATGATATATGCCAAATATGGTTCTCCACCCATAACCAACAACTTCTAGGTAAAAATTATCGAAATTAAATTGTTACTAACATCTCGCTTTTCACCATTAGCGGTTATTAACCATACCCCTCGGGACATACACTCAACCACAACATTATGCCTTGTCAGCCAATCCAGCCCTAATATGGCTTCTAACTCATGAAAAATTAAAAACATCAAATCTGCTAAAAATACATATCCTTCATAACACAACGAATAGCCCTTCACCACTCTGTTTACTACAGTACTCTAGCCTAGGGGATTGGTGATTAATATACTAACCTCTGTGGAGACAACTCCAAGAATCTGCCCATTCACAAACTTATCACAAATATAAGAATGGATAGACCTAAGGTCTATCAATGCATATATGCATGTGTCAAATAATGAAAAGTTACCCGTAATAATGTCGTGAGGTTTGGCATCCTCTTTTACCTGCATGACACACACCCTAGCTAAAGCTTTTAGGCGGGGTCTGACTATATTCCTTCTTGGGGTTCCCTAGAAAAATCCTGATTTAACCACCATCCCTGATTTCAATTCCAGCCGGGGTTATCTAACCACCTGTACAGACTGCTTAGCTTTACCTTCCACTCTTATGTGTCAATCCCTCTTGAAATGGTCTTGTGATCCACAATTAAAACATCTCCTAATGGCCCTTCACCATACACCAGTATGGTGCTTCTTGCAACTGTTATAGATGAGAAGTTTCATTCTCTTGGACCCTCTCGTGCTGGCCATAAACATAGCTTGCCATATACTCCTTTCTCATTGAAAGCCCACAGTTTGAGACTCTATGGTTGGGGCAATAGAATACCCTCTCACATCTCTAGGTCTTTTGAACCTAGCATTGGACATTACGTCGGAAGCCTCACATCTGCTCCTTTCCCTATCCCTGACCTTATTTCTTTCTTGAATGGTTGTTTCCATTCTTTGGGATTTTGCAGACAAGGCTACAAAGTCTTTGATCTCGAGTGCAGACAGTAGTACCCTTAATTCTTCATCCAAACCTCCCCCAAGCCTAATGAACAGACCCTCCTCATCTAGCACCAAATCCTTAGATTACTTGCTTACACTGATAAACTCCTCATACTCAAACACTATCATTTTCCCTTATTTGAACTCCAGAAAATCCTTTTTCATATGTTCAAAAAATAGTCTATTGATGAACTTTTCCTTGAACTTATTTAGGAAAACGTCTCAATTCACCTGATTTCGCTAGACATTGTGGTCCTCCACTAATATGCCTCATCCTCCAATAGAGAGATAATGCTTAAACACTTAATTGGGGAACACTGCAACTCCTCAACTACTCGAAAAACTTGAGAAAGCTAGATTTCTACTACAAATGGATCATCCTCCTTGTTACCTTGAAACTTTTTGGCACCCCGTTTACAGATGGTCTTCATTGGGTCCCCTCTCAACATTACTATAGCCGGAGCTAAAGGTGCATGGTAAGCTGGCTATGCAACCTCTGTTGTCCTCACCGTCACCTATTGTCTCACAGATTCATCACAGCATTGATAAGGTGAGGCTAGGGCAGTGCCCATGTAACGGTCAAAAAATTATCGCGTAATGTGCCCTATCATTTTTATGAAGGCATCTCGAGCCTTTGTGTAACATCCCAAAAATCGGGGGTTAGTAGAATCGGGTTTATGAATCGAGAGAGAGTGATCATGTCTTAATTTTTTAAATTATCTATGCATTTTTAGGAAATAAATGATGTATTAGTTTGCTGGTTAAGTGTTAGTGTAGCGTTTCTTGAAACCCAAGTTCAAATCCCTTCTGTCGCAATATTTTTTATTATTTTGCAAATTTTGCCTTAAACTCTAGTATGTGACATGCCTTGTTTTTTTAAAATAAATATTTCAAATTATATCAAGAATGAGTTATTGATTTGATGGTTAAAAATTAGTGAATTTATCATTGAGGCCCTAACTTCAATTCCCTTCCTATGCAAATAATTTAATTTGTTTTACAAAAACCCTTTGTTTTAATGTGTGGGCCATCCAAGCATAGTTAACCTACGTATAAATATTAATTTTTTACTAATAATCAGCCTTTAATCCTCCTCCTCATTACCCTAACCATTCCTCTTCTCCTCTCCTTCTCTTTGATTTTAATTTTTTTTTCATTTCCTCCATTGTTGCCGTCGCCTACACCTAGTTTTACCATCTCTTTCTTTCTTTTTTTCTATTTCTTTTTGCCACAAGATTTGTTAACGTATCCTACACCATATTTTTGTAAATTTTTCTCATTAAAACCAGCCCCAAATCTAAAATCTTGAACTCCAAGATCGATCCCGAACATTGCCAAGAAAGTGCCATTGCCATTTCTCTCGACTAGCTTGGGTAAGGTCTCTTCTCTCTTCAATTTCTTAATTAATTATTTCCATTAAAAACATAAATTTCTAGATCTAGAATTTTGGAGATTTTAAATTATTTCAAAGGTATTTTCCCAGAATTTAATGAGATCTCAAACCATTTTAAAATTCAACCCCAATTTTGGCCACCATGGGTGGCCATGCGTGCACCTATGTGCAAGAAAGGGGGCTGTTTTGTTTCTTGGTTATTGCATATATTTTTCTAGAATTAATTTGAGTTCTTGAAGACTCCATAATCAGATTTTAAACCCATTTCAATTATGGAAAATGATCTTGATCAATTGGCCAATCTGATCCCACAAATCGTGAAGCGTAAGTGCAATTAATGGTAACTAGTTTGTTATTTCGACATAGTTTTTGGGTAATTGTTATGAATTCATTAAATGAAGAAATTTAATCATTAATTAGCTACTGATTTTCCAGTATATTATTGAGTTAGGTGCTGACTCAAATGCCCCAAATCATCCGTAAAGGCGAAGAACGATTGTACCTACGGTTTGCATTGATACAGTGTAAGGAATCTAACTAGTTTGGATTCATAAAATAGTTATAATTTCAACGATTGGTTTGAACTCATAAGTGTGTGTTTGAGGGCTGGTTTAATGGTAAATTTATTGAATTTATACTAAATTTTGGTTTAGGTTCGTTTAACGAATTATTAAGGAAAATTGGAAGATTTGCTAGTGTGTTGCGAGGAAGCAAAAAATAAGGTGTGGGTCCTAAACTCATAAAATTGTTTGAAAATGTTAAATATCATGTTATATATGATAAATTAGCTTTCTTATTGGATTGTTTTAATATCAAAATTATTGATTTTGTGAGTGGTCGAACAAGGTATGTTTCAAATAAGATTGATATGTTAGCAAAATTGCTAGTTTGATACTATGGATGTTTGATTGAGTTTGTAATTGCATATTTGAGTTATGAGATATGAGAATGTTTGACTGAATGATATAATGTGTTGAGATATTAAGCTTATGTGTGATTTAAATGCATGAGATACTTGTTATATTGTGTATTGAAAATGGTGTTATTTATGGACAATGAAATTCGTAAAGTATGTGAAATTGAACGATATTGATTGATACCAACACAATGGTAATTTGAAAGATTGGAACATTGTTTCCATCTACTGAAAGTATGTGATTATTGAGGACATGTTGAGCATGTCAAATGAATGTAAAAAGTATTGAGATATGATTATGTATGAGATTGTGTGACATATTGCTTATGCATTGGGTTGGGATTTTGTGGATGACGAAGGAGTTCCGTCGAGTATTGGCGGCATATTAAGTCTGCATTATTCGTAGTCAGTGCACTGCACCTGGAGTACTATGCACCTGGGTTGGGATTGGCAATTTTATTGCATATTATATCTTATTGGCGATTGTATCGCACTATTTAATATTCGGTAGATTTTCTACATTATTGATTATTCGGTGGTTTTACCACATCGAACTATGCTCATAATGTTGTGGAGTTTGGCAAACGGGTTCTGGGGAACTCGTGGTGTGTAGCGGATTGTATGGGTTGGAACCTCTTTGCATTGCATCATGTGCACAACATTTTCGAATGTTATTTATTTATGCTACACATTGTATTTTTTTTTGTATTGAATGGTATCAAAATTAATGATTGTTACTCGAATGAATGATGACCTATGCTCATATACCGTTTGACATCAATATTCCTAATGGCTATGTAATGACATGAAATTCCTATTATGGTTATGTTTTCTTCTGTTAATGCTAATATGTTTCACTATATTTGATTTTTTTTTTTGCCCGTTTAAATAATTATTCTACTCACACTAAGCTTTTCATAAGCTCACACCCTAATAGTGTTTAACTTTTCAAGTAAACCTCAAAATTAGGACCAGGCTCAGCATTCGGAGAATCAACTTGGACCTCAGATTATTATTTTTTAATTAAGTATTATTAAGTCTTTATTGGTTTTGGCTTGTAATTTTTAATTATTTCTGGTCTGCGACTTGGTAACTTTTCTTTTGGGAATTTTTACATGTATGGATTACTCAAGCATAATAATCGGATAATGCATGATATCGGTCTTAAGTAAAATTTGATATTATTCCCTAGTTTCCAATACATTGCAAAGGAACTATTTTTGAAAAACAAATCGATAAGGCAACTAATTTTCCAAAATGACTAAAAAACGGTTTTCCCATTGCATTAGTTTAACTTCGAGTTTTTTTAAAAAGAGTGACAAGCAAAAAGTTTTTCTAAAACAACACTATCAACAATAAAATGAAACCTAAGCATACACGACCTAATGAATGAATGCTTTTAAGCCAACTCAAAGTACAACTATGATTTTCTCTAATATAAGTTTATTTAATGTCTTAAAAAGCAACGTAAGTTAGCTTAGCCATTTCAGTGGCTAATATAGCATTCTCAATCTAGCCATAACGTCTAGGTCAGGTTTGGGAGATTACACTCTATTCCTAATATTCCCCTACACATATATGGTACAAGGCTACACACATGTGGAAGAGCATTACTTTGTAGTTCCTCACCATCATCATCTCTAGCATTCATAGGCATTTTTCTTCCTTCCCAACAATACACACAAATTTAGTTCATACTACTATGGGAAACCCAGTTAGATTTAGGTAACATGAATTGTGGGTTTCTAACTGATACTGGTTTTTGAGAATCGACTAAATTGAAGCTCTAATACCAACTAAACTTGTCACACCCCACATCCAACCTGATCTTCAGATCTGAGTATGGAGAGTCATAGGTTGACCGATTATAAAACACACCTATTTACTTCTCTTTAAAGAAAAGAACATTATCCTTGTGGTGAATACCTCTTTTTATCATAGTGGTATGCCTTTAGCTTAAGACCATTTTTATTTGGTAGCGCAATTCTAAAATAAAAACTCATTGCATTAAGGATGCACAAGATAACCATATACCGGCCACTTAATTAATGCTAATGACTCACAATAACAATATGTTGTCAAGGCTTCCAATCAACATTTAACATCATCAAAATATTGTCCAATACAGATTAAGAATATCAAATTGGTAGTTTTTAACAATTGGCTTAACAACCCCAGTAAATACATGTTAACCCCAAAATTAAGAAGCCTAACAAATGGTCGCAAATCTAGTTGTATCCCTTTAATCACCACGCTTAACCTAAGAACCTAAAAGGAAGAAGAAACTAGGTCACCCCGCTTAACCTAAGAACCTAAAAGGAAGAAGAAACTAAGTAAGTTCGTATGAACTTAGTGAGTTTCTGGGAAAAACAATCCTACCTTAATTACTATCAAACATTAAGAAAAAGAGGATCGACTAGTTTCCCATATTTGGCGGATACATTACTCTGGCCTGCAAATCAACTGATGGATGAAACCATATATCAACTCAGCCTATTGGCGAAAAACACTGGTTTCTAAACTCATATATGACAATCATGGGCACATTTGCTTCACGAGTACGCCACTTTTGTAGACTACCATTTATGACAGATAGGCTTACTATTCGTGTTTTCTTGCGACATGCAATACCACATGTACCCCTTTTTATGTACTGATTTTTCCTTGTGCTACCTTCTGATCCCGATTCCTGGAGAACACAAATTTTCCTGTATCTTTAAATCCTCTCATCTAAGCTATATAACAATAATACTTCTATATCCTCCCAACTCCCCTCCTTGTATGAACACATAAGTGTTCTCCCATAAGGTCAGGGTTTCACCAATCACGATTTGCATCTAATTGCCATACCAGAGGCAAAATGCATTTTTTTTGTATCTTCTTACTCATTATATACAACATCCCTCCTGTACCTCCCCACACCCATCTAGATACGAGCTTGGGCACCAACAAAGGAGTACTCATATTGTATATATACTAGTTTTTTTGGGTCTGTTTAACCATCTTTATCCATGTGTGCATTGAGTCTTTAAATGGGACTCCTCAAACATGAACTTTAGAAACAAATAACTAAGCCACATACCTGGCTATACGAAGTTTAGAGGTAAACAACTAACACAGATACCAAACACAAAGTACAGAGGAACTCACCAGAACACTTTACTCAGAGCTTTATCTACTCTACCGGTTCTTTTCCTTTAGAATTGGGACCTTCTCCCGTTTCCTTACCTAAACAATAAAACAACTTATTTAATCATAAAAAATAACCAAAGACATATAATATAGAAATAATCTATAGACGTGCAAACAATTTCTGGAGAGGAGTTTCCTTCTTACACCATATTCAAAAAAATCCTACCAATCCTTTCTAAAGTTAGTTTCTACCTATTTGGTAAAACTTTAGTTTCTAACTATTTGGTAAAAATTAAAGGAAGGTTTCAGAATTTACCGGCAAACAACTAACACAAAAGTTCTCCTAAAATTTTACAATTAACACCCTTGTTCGCAAAAAAGAACTCTCCTGATTTCTTCGATGATAACAAAGTTTGGTGGAAACGATAAATCAGAAATCTTATCTCCAATATAACGTTATCTTATTTATAGATAACTTATGTCTAAATCTCAATTAGGATTATCTCTAATCATTACTTGTTCTTGCATGCTCCTACTAATTACTCACATCCTATGATGGTCTACAAGTGTCCTAATTATTGACACGTTACCTTAACTAGGATGCCAAGTGACCTAAATGTATCCTACAACTCATCGTACTTACTTCAGTAATGATACTAAAACACGGGTGGCGATCTTATTAGCGAGAAAGTCGTCCTAATAAGGTCCCCGCCCTAACTATAATCTCATTATTGCTCGAACTGGTACTCTGCAGTGTTGGCGAAGTTCTTTGTAGCAGCACCCCACCTCAAAGTTACCAACCTTATCCAGTCTATGTCTCACAACTTAGGCAGTCTCTGCCAGTGTAGTCTCCCAAACCTATCCGATTCACCAAACTAGGGTGTGGCATTCCACATCAAACTCAATTAAAATAATTCATACTATCACCATATACTCACCTCAATTATCAATCATTCAATAAACATGAAAATACAAGAAAATATTTCTATCCTAAATCATAAAGTACAAATTGGGATTCCTGAGTCACTCGTTAATATCTTTCACTTTTCCTTTCACTCTCGACAGTTTTGCATCGACATTAGCCACGTATGACCACGAAACATATATCGCTATCAATTTCCAACCAACTCACAATCAAATACTAAATCATGCATATTTTACATTTTATTCAATTTAATTTCTAAACCCAAGGTAAGCATAACTTTCAATCTAAGGCTTCGGATTAAAATCCAATTTTACACTCACTCATTAGGGACCCTATCCTTTCGATTCCTACCATAATTTCATAACATATTTGCATTTTATTCATTTTTCTCCCTAATGTAATCAAGCTAACAATGAAGCTTGTTAAGCTTTACAATTTAGTCTTTTTCACAATCTAAGCTTAATTTCTATCAATTTCACTCCTAATTTATCCAATTCTCAATAATGACAACTTATCAAAATCTTCCCAAAATAAAAAAATTGACACATGGGTTAGCTTAATCAAGCTCTCATGATAAAATATATATATCAAAGAAAAATGGCTAGGGACTTACTTTAAATGTTAGTCGAATGCTCAAACTAGGTTTTGAATCTTTTCCTTAATGGCTTCTAATGGTGGACGGTTAAGTTTTGAGAAGATGACAACATCTCTCCACTCAATTTTGCTTATATAACTTGATTAAATTATAATTAAGCTTAATTAATCACTTCAATCATGTTTAATTAACATTAATCTTTAATTAACTTAAGCTAATGGCATCCACCATCAAATCCCACTATTATCAATTTTAATTTTATTTATTTACCATTTTAGTCCTTTGATTAATTACTATTTAGTTCCCCAAGCCTTATTCTAATTAAAAATTTATAACGATTAAACTTTTACAATTTTTTCCCCTAGCTTTAACTAACCTCATTTTTGGTTAAATTGCCTAACCAAATTTCAATTCATATTTATACTAACTATGTAAATATTCCTAATTAATATTTACGAATTCGATTTACAAAAACAAATTTTTCGACACCCCTAGAAACAGTGTCGTTACATTTTGCTTTACAAGGACCATGCTAGATGTCTACCCTGCTAAGGCTAATCACCTTGCAAGTATCAAAAACCTTGTTGTGTATCATTTGCCACTTGTAAAGTATGTCGGCTAATCATCATGCAAACTTAATGTGCCTTACAAGGTAACACACGACGTAGGAATTTAATGGGGCCACATGACTCATCCTCTAAAAGTTTATTAGAAGATTGTTGTCAAAGGAACATGTATATACATTCCCATTGACCAAGAGGGGGACTAGCTCCTTCTTCCCTTACTTTAGGCTTTCTGCACAGACAATACTATGTTAACTTTATCCACTCCTCAATTATTCTCCCTGCTTTATCCCTCTATTCACTTCCCTTATCAAACATCAACAATAAATATTTATTTTTCAATATATTTCATGCTTTATATATTTAGATAGTTGATATCAAATTTTAAATATATTAAAATTTTGAATTATTTATTGAATATAAATTATTCTTGACTGATATGATAAAAATATCATAAAGATCCAAAACTTGTGAGCAGAATTGTATAAATTTAACTGTTAGTTTGTCAAGATATTTCATTAATTAAGAAGTTATAAAAGCATTTAGACTTGTTTAAGAGTTTGACTACTTGCCCAAGCCTAAAGGCCTCTCCAAATTTTGGGAGGGCCTAGGCAAAAAAAATTAGGCTCGTTTAAAATATGGATTAGGTTCAAGCTTGAACATTCAGGGCTCGAGCCTCGCCCAAGTAGGCTCAACTAGTTTTCTAATTTTGTGATATGTTACTTTTATATATATTGAGTACTTAAAACATATAAAGTTTAAATCTATGGTAATATAATACTATAATGTAAACATTTAATAAATGTTAAGTTCTCTATATATAAAATTTTAATAAATGAAAAAAATAAAATTATTAAATTTTAAATTAAAAATATTACAATATTTTAAAAAATAAAAAAATAGTATATGTAAGCTTAAAACGAACTTGGGTTAACCATTTACAAATATGGGTGGGTTTAAGCACAATTTTAAGCCTATATTTTAGGTTGAGCTAGGGCTTCACAAGTATAAAGTGTGTTAATATATTGCTTAATCTCGACCAAAACCTGACTCAGCTTGGCCCATGAATACCTTTAAAAGCACCGATAATTAATTAAGCATACATCATTTGGAATATAAAACAAAATAATTTGTAACACTTGCATAAGGAATGATAGAGGATTAAATTCAAAGTCTCAAACTCATCTAAATAGCAATTTGTAAAATACAGGTTAAAATATGCTTCAAGTGTATGCATTTTTTGTATATTTGAAATTTAATTCAATTTTTGTTTTAAAGAATTTAGTCTCTCTACTTTTGGATTTGAATATGCAAATTCAATTATTATTATCATTAATTTTTTATTAAATTTAAGTTGATTTGAAATTTTTAGTACATGGCTATAATTTGTAATGTAAATGTTTATGTTTAAAAACATGAATGGAAGCATATTTAAAATTTTAATTTTTTGACAAATATTTTACGTGTCATAAAGTGTGTTTTTAAAAAAAAACGAAGTCACTAGATGTAGTAATAACCGAAGAGTAGTAGTAAAAGTATGGATAAGTATGGAAAATAAAAATGTAAAGTTTATAATATTTAACACCCCATTCAGTTGTCAGATCCGAATGTGAGACATTACATTATGTTGTCGACGCAGGTCTAACTAACTCAATACAATTTCACAAAGTTTAGCATGTAATATTCATATAATCCAATTCAATCATCATCCACAATCATTTACATACATTATAGATGCCTATCAACTTCAACTAACATGTTTTGGGATTGCTTTGAGTAAAAAATAGAATCAAGACTCGATTCCAAATTCAATCTATCAAATTTGAATAGTGTGTTTCGAGATAGTAGAACCATGTCCTGAAACGTACTTCCTCTGTATTTTTATTTATTTTTATTTTACTTTAATGTTGATGTATGTCTCGAGACATAAAGACATGGGGTTATGTCTCGAGAGATGGTCTTTTATGTCTTGAGACGGGTCTCAAGACATAACTTCCTTATTTTAGACCCTTGGCTTCGATGACATGACAATGTATGTCTTAAGACCTTAACCAAGAAATGAACAAAATGGTCATTTTTTTCATAATGTCTTGAGACATGACCATAGTGTCTCTAGACCAGCATACCAAGTTGTCCAGAATCCAACATTTCAAGCATAAGATTTGTATCCACATGTTACCTAATTTTTTTATAATATCATGACATATCAATACACATGATTAACTTATCAAAGATATTCACACTTCTTGAAAACATGACATTCAAATCATCATATTTTCACTTGAAAAGGTAGATAATAAGGCAAGAAAAAACATGCATTTAGCTATCTAACTCAATAACAAATTTCATCTTTAGGACAACTATAAGCCCAGTATATAGCAAAGCATATCAAAATGATCCAAAAAGACATTAAACCATCCGACTCAACTAAGGTACATGCCTTTAACCATTTATAAGTGAAAGAACACAAACTCGATATGAGCTAAGACATCGAGTTCTGGATGCTTCACGAGTCATTCAATCTATCAAAACTTGTCAAAACATAAGCACAAAAACAAAAAAAAATCCATACATTGAGTATTGAATACTCAATGATGTCAAAGTAATTCAAATTCAATCCAAAATGAATTAAATAATAAAAAATGTGTTATATTGAAGTATAACATTATCTTTTCACATGTTAAGAAGCAAATTACATATATTAATATCACTTGATATATCAGTAAATTAATTTCATATTAATATATTAATAGAACATGGCACCCTTAGGGCATTTTGGTCTATCTTTTCACAAGTTTCCTCATATTCAAGTATATGTTTGCATCTCATTCTTGCATATATTTTTTCAATTTCACTAGTATTTCATTTCGTTGATGCATCCTCAATGAATACATATTTTCTCATTATCAATATTCAAATTTCATTCTCTCATATATATCATAATATAGATCATTATAAAACTCAAAGCATATGACATTTCAAACCATTACTGATAGTAAGATAAATTTGTATTTTTAATATATTTATTTTTGGCTAATTATCAAATAAAATGCTATTAAATTTGGATTTTTCTTAGCAGGAATGAAGTTGGTGTGCCGAATTCAAACTCTTAAAAAAAAGGGTCTAAATTGGAACAAAAAGCAAAGAGGGGGGCTTGATTGAAAGATTGAAGATTCAAAGATGAAGGGATAAAGGTTGAAGGGTTAAAGATTTTTTTTTAAAAGTGGCTGGATAAAGATTGAAAGATTTTTTATATTGTTACAATTCTGTAATTAGTTTAAATTCTAGTTTAATTTTGATTTTTAAATTTTGAATTATTTAGTGATAATTGTCGAAACCATTTTTTTGAAAAAACAAAAATTTAGTTGTCCACTTTAAAAACAAAAATTGGAGTCGTCACCGATCCTTGATTGAGGTGTGATCGGCTCACCTTAAAAATAATTTTGGTCTGCAAAATTTGAGAAAGTAGGTTCGAGAGTCAGTTACGCACGAGGAAGGGTTAGCACCCTCGTAATGCCCAAAATCGGTACCAAATTGATTATTTAATGTCTTAGTGCCGAAAATTTGAAAAGATTTGAAAAGAAAACCTTTTATCTTGAATGAATTAAAATGATAAAACATTCTTATTTCAAAGAAGTAAAACGTCACACCCAGTGAGTTAGGGCACAATATTTTTAAATCTTCAAAATTAAGTTTGTCTTTTGATTTTAAAACTCACACAGTTAAATCTAAGAAGGATATTCGGTTATTTAGGTCAAATGAAGAAAATCGAAACCCAGTAAGTTAGGGCACAATTTCTCAAAATTCCAAATACCGAATATTGCCTTTTGTTTTGGAAATTATTATTCCGAGATGACAAAATGTCATGACCAGTAAGTTAGAACCCGACATTTTTGGATTCCCAAGAATAAGCTTTTATTTGAAAATCTGTGTGATTTTATTGAAAAAATAAATACTTGGCTCTTTAAATTCATCAAAAATCAATCGAAATCTAGTAAGCTAGGACACGATTATTTTCTCGAGAATCATGAATGCCAAATATTTTGAAAATTTTTAAAATATGATGATTTTAATGCTTTGCCGAAACCAAAATATATTTTCTTTAAAAAGTACAAGAAAATGCTAATGTACAACATGAAACCAATACTTTAATTTAAATTACACATATATATGTATTGTAAAGTGTCAATGTATATACATATTCATGCATATAAAAGTTATGAAAATAACATAAGTATAAAATATATATAATATGCATATGTATTTACAAAATAAAAAAATGTATAAGTATGACATATACATAAGTAAGTTATGAAAATATGTATATGTATACACTAAAATATGTATATATATAAGTATAATATGTATATATATAAAAAGACATATGCAACAATATATATATATATATATATATATATTTATTTACAATAATTTAAAATAATAATAATAAAAAGTGTATGTATGTACATATTATATGAATGTATGCATGTATGGATTATAAATATAGAAAATATATATTATAAATTTTATATGTACATACATATTTGTGAAGAAAAAAACAAAAATAAAATAGTTATATATATATAGATACATATTAAAATATATTAAAAATGTAAGCATATAAGTATATATATAAATTATAAACACGATATGTACATATATTTTGAAAGTATTTACATAAATACATAGTTATAATAATAATTATTATAATAATAACTTAAAATACTACTACTAATAATAATAATAGTATAAAAATGACAGAAAGACCAATTTGTAATCCAAACAGAAATTTAAAGGCAAATTCGAAATAAACATAGATGCGCGAACTCTATTGAACACGCATACAACTAACGAGGACTAAAAAGGAAATTAATCCACTCCTCCAAAACGCTGCATTTCAATAAAGACCCAAATGAAACAAACATAAAACATGTGGCTAAATTTTAAAAAATAAAAAAACTGATTTAAACACCCCTCAAAGAACAGAGGACCAATCCTTCAAATAAGCCATTGAACCTTGGCATAAAGTCCACACGGTGCCGTTTCTTTCACTGCACCGTCTCTTTCACTCTAAAATAAAACCAATGCTAACCCTAATATCAGCCACCATTCTAATTTCTCCAACAGACTAAACCTATGCCCGCAACACCACTCTCAACTCAACCATTGCCCACCCTATTTTGATTCGAAGCCGAAAGTATGGAGGTTCCGACAATGCAACATACAGGTAAGGTTTTTTAAAAAAAAAAGTCTCTTCCTTTCTCTTAAATAAAAGAACAGAAGCAGAAAATTATCAAAAGAAGAGGAAAAATTCTTTCACCTTCAATAAACTCTATTTTTCCTTTTCCTTCGTTTTTATTTTATAACAGAGAATAAATACATAAAAAAACAGAAATCCCACAGATTTCTCTGAAAAATGAAGCGAAATACCTTCAAAACTTCCCTTTTGATTCCTTGATTTAGTATCTTTTTTCCTTTTCAATACAATCTTTGTCTCTTCTACACTCATTTTTTACACTCCTCCGTTCCTTTTATCAATCCCTCCCTTTGATTCATTGCAGGTGGAATAGGCGTTATGCGGAGCTGCTGATCGTGGGTGAAACGACGTGGGTGATGGGCGGTTGCTGCATCGTGGGGACGTGCGACGCCAAGGCTACCTGCTGCTTAAGGCTTCTGTTACCTTAGGCCAATTGGGCCTTGTAATTGGGTTAGATTGTAATTTGGGCTTTGGGTCAGTTGTATTCGGGTTGTTATTTGTTTTTTAGCCAGTCCAAAATTGGACTATTACAATAATATTTAGGAAAATCTAGCTAAATTTTAGCACTAAAAGTGTGTATAAAAACCTAGTGGGCTACAACCAATTGAACACACTTTTTTACCTTGGCAATTAATAAATTCTTTTTTTTCTTCCATTTCCTGTGCCATCCTCATCCTCCTATTGCTATTCCGTTTCATTTTTTTTACTTTCAATCTTTCGGTTTAATTGTCTTCCAAGGCCCTTCCCCTTTCCATCAACAACAATTCCACAAATCCATTTTCAAAGCATGATTTTTTCTATGATTAACTAAACCCTTTTTTAGCTTTAGCCCGGAAATTGCTCCAATAAAACAATCGTGAGATATGAGCCCCCTCAACAAACCACTAAACGCAATATTTTCCTTCTCTCTAATATATGGGATAGTACAAATTCGTCCTTTAAAGTTGATTTAGCTTCGATTCAAAAAGTGCATGTTGGGTTGGAGTTGTTTGGCGTACAATTGGGAAGACGAATCGGCTGTGTTGTGTTCGAATTCCCGCAAAAAATTGGCGTGTCTAGGTGGGAAAAGCCAGTTGGATTCCGTTAAGGGAGATGGAGATCTGATTTAAACGACCCATGCGGTTGAGGTCGTTGATTCGAGTTGGGCTTTTCAGATCGCAAGGCTGTTGAAATCTTAAATTGCGAACATATGTATCGTAGTTAGAAATTTGGCAACAGTCAGTTTGCAGGTCGTACCAGGATTGACTACATAAGGAAAAGTTGGCGATTAGGACGTTCTTGGTCGATATAACCAGCTTCAATCTTAAAAGGCAAAATCTATTTCAAGGATCGATTCAAGATTGGAGTACACCGAGGCTAAGGCTAAATAAAAAATATTTTATTTATCTATTTGTTTTATTTTCTTAAATTGATTTTTTCATTTTAAATTTTTTTATTTTATTTTTTATATTTCCTTATTTTGTTATCTTAATCAATTTAAATCCCTCATTTTTATTTTTATTTTTATTTTTATTTCCAGCATTTCTACACATAGCTTGTGGGCACGACTGTGGCCACGACAGTGATTCTAGTTACGAAGAAAAAGCGAAATTAGATATCTAGCCCCTATATATTCGACCCTACTACTCTATACTGCTAATTACTATTACGTTGCCGTAGAAATTTATATTTGCTGGTTTCGGCACCCATAAAAATTTGGCGTCATTGCTTAGGATTGGTGAAAATTTCTAATTTTGTTTGTTTCCTTTATAACCAAGTGAGAATCAAGGACTCTAGCATTTGAACTAGAGGTAGAAAAGTTGGTTCGAATGCTTCGAAAATAAGCTATTCGGCACGATAAACAACCACAACCCGATTTTGAAAAAAGGATCTTACATTGAAAATATCTACTCATCCGAAGATTCTGTCGAAATGGCTAATCAAACTATACACCAACTTGCAATTGCACAAGATAAACAACAACCGATATATCTAACTTATCTGATGGGCAAAACACCGTTTTAGTTAAAGTCCGGATTAATACATTTGTTGCCTTCTTTCTGCGGTTTGAAAAACGTGAACCCCTATACTCATCTGAAAGAGTTCCACATGATTTGTCTAAGCATGAAACCAGAAGGAGTAACTGAGGATCAAATAAAACTACGAGCTTTTCCTTTTTCATTAGATGACTCTACTAGAGAATGGTTGTTTTATTTACCTCTGGGATCTGTTACTACTTGGACTGATATGTCTCAATTGTTTCTTGATAGGTTCTTCCCAACAGCTCGAGAAGTTGAATTAATGAGGAGTATAGTCGAAATTCAACAAAAGGAAGCAGAATCACTCAATGAATATTAGGAGCGATACAAGAAGTTTTGCACAAGTTTCCTACAACATGGCCTATCTGAACAATCACTCTTACAGTATTTCTATGAGGGGTTACTCTCAATGGAAATGAAGACGATTGATGCCGCTAGTGAAGGGGCTCTTGTGAACATGACTCCCCAAAGAGCTAGTGAAGTAATTTCAACCATGGCTGCAAATTCTCAATAGTATCAAGCACCTGTGGAACCTAAGAGAAAGGTTCATGAGCTAAGTACTCCTTCTATAGTAAATAAGATTGATGAACTTACTAATGTGGTTAAAAATATGCTTACAGGATAGACGAAACTAGCTCGGTTATGTGGGATTTGTGCTAAGCCTGATCATCCTACTGACTCGTACCCGATTTTACTTGAGGACACAACTGTACAAGTAGATGTTGTTGCGAAGCCCCCAGGGCCACCTCAAAGACGCTATGATCCATATTTGAACATGTACAATGCAAGGTGGAGGGACCACCCAAATATAAGTTGTGGGTCGAACGCTCGATACAATCAACCATATCAATCAAGACCACCTCCAACTCAATAATATCAATCTCCAAAGTCATCTCTCAAAACCATGGTAGAAAGGTTAGCCATTAGCACCAAAAAGTTCCAAAAAAAGACTGAAGCGCATCTCCAAGAAATGGATCAGCAAATAAGTAAGTTAGCTCTTATGGTTAGCCGTTTAGAGAACCAAGGAAAATTACCATTTCAAATCGAGCCAAATCCACGTCCAAATGTAAGTGTTGTGACCATAAAGGATGAGAAAGAGTCAAAACTAGTGCCTAGCACGAGTCGTGACCACGATGCTGGAGAGGAAGCCGAACTAGCAGCTCCCACTAAATTGGTGCCTCATAAACCATTTGTTGTACCTCCACCATACCCTGGAAGGCTCGCCCAAGTTAAAAAGGAACGAGAGGAAAAAGAAATCCTTGAGACATTTTGAAAGGTAGAAATTAATATTCCTTTACTTGATGCAATTAAACAGGTTCCACGCTATGCAAAATTTTTGAAGGAACTGTGTACCGGTAAAAAAAGCTCGAAGGAAACGAATGGGTGAATATGGGAGAAAATGTTTCTGCAGTGCTACAAAGGAAAATCCCGCCTAAGTGTAAAGACCAATATATGCTTTATATATCCTACAAAATAGGTAATATTGGCATAAAGAAAGCCATGTGTGATTTAGAAGCATCAATTAATGTAATGCCTTTATCTATTTTTTTAGATGCTAAACACAGGTTCTTTGAAAGAAACAGGGGTGATTATTCAATTGGAAGATAGGTCATGCGTATATTAAGAATGGGTGCTAGAAGATGTCCTTGTAAAGGTAAATGAGCTAATTTTTCCTACAGACTTCTACATCACCGATATGGAAGACGACCACTCAAAAAATACTTCTGATATTCTACTTGGGAGACCATTCCTAAGTACCACGCGTACAAAGATTAATGTTTGTAGTTTAACCCTCACTATGGAATTCGACAGTGAGGTGGTAAAAATTAATGTTTATGAGGCGATGGGCCAACCCAATAAAATGTCAAACATTTCTAGTGTTGATATTATTAAACCATTAAGGAAATTTCATTTTGAGTATTATGAAGGGGATGAATGACAAGCTGTACTTTTCAAAATTTTAAATATCAATATGATGGATAAATTGGAGGAGATAATAACGTTTAAAGAACCGATTCGGGAAACCGTTGTTCTATTGGAGACTCCTTAATTCCCTAGAAGTCAAGGTAAGTACTTTGAACTTTCTCCTTCTAAAACTAAATTGTTGCCTTCTATTTTGTAGGCCCTAGAAATAGAGCTTAAACCATTGTCGGAACATTTGAAGTATGCCTATCTAGGTAATGGAAACACTTTACTAGTAATACTTTCAAGTAAACTTTTGGGGTTAGAAGAGGAGAATTGGATTCGAGTCTTAAGAGACTATAAAGGGGCTATCGGATAGACAATTGTCGATATAAAATGGTTAAGTCCCTCGACTTGTATGCATAGAATACCGATGAAGAAAATCCAAACCCAAATAGAGAAGCTCAAAGACGCTTTAATCCACCAATGGTGAAGGTTGTCAAAAAGGAAATTTAAAAGCTATTGGAGGCTGAGATGATCTATCCAATTTTTTATAGTAATTAGGTCAGCCCAATTCATGTAGTACCCAAGAAAACTGGTATGACTGTAATAAAAAATGCAACAGGAGATTTAGTTCCCACTCGAGTTCAAAAATGCAACAAGAGAGTCTGTATAGATTACAGGAAGTTAAACTCTTTAACTTGGAATGACCACTTATCACTTCCTTTTATTAATCAAATGTTAGAACGTTTAGCGAAAAAACTCACTACTGTTGTCTTGATGGTTATTCAAGTTTTTTCTAAATTCCAGTGGCACTGGAGGACCAAGAGAAAGAAATGTTTACATGCCCCTTTGGCACATTTACCTATAGACAAATGTTGTTTGGACTTTGCAATGCACCAGCCACATTCCAGAGGTGTATGGTAAGTATATTTTTTGACTATGTCGAGTAAATAATTGAGGTATTTATGGACGATTTTACAGTTTATGGTAATTCTTTCAATGAATGTTTGTCAAACCTCGTTAAATTTTTGAAAAGATGCCTAAAATTTAATCTAATTCTTAATTATGAAAAATGTCATTTTATGGTATATAAAAGATTGATTTTAAGGCATATTGTTTGCGCTAAAGGGATCATAGTCGATAAGGCCGAAACTGATGTTATCAACTCACTTCCATAACCCAAAACTATGAGGGAAATTCGTTCATTTCTTGGTTATGCAGGTTTTTACAGGCGCTTTATTAGGGACTTTTCTAAGATTTCGCGACTGCTCTACAATATCTTGCAGAAAGATAAAGAGTTCAAATTTGATCAAGCATGCAAAGATGCATTAGACACTTTTAAACAAAAGCTTGTTTCAGCTCCTATAGTATAGCCTCCAAATTGGGACTACCCTTTCGAGCTCATGTGCGATGCAAGCGACCAAAATGTAGGAGCTGCCTTGGGCAAAGAATTGGGAAGGACCCTCATGTCATATCCTATGCCTCTAAAACACTAGATGCTGCCCAGAGCAATTACTCAATTACTAAAAAAGAATTATTAACTATTGTTTTTGCTTTGGAAAAATTTAGATCGTAATTATTCGGTACTGAAGTTATTTTTCATTTTGACCATAAAGCGTTGAAATATATGATCGGGAAAAAAAAGGCAAAACTAAGGTTGATTCGATGGATTCTTCTCTTACAAGAATCCAATCTTGAGATCAAGGACAAGAAAGGAAGTGAGAACTTAGTAGCTGATCATTTGAGTTAAATTCCCTTTTCAAAAGATGACATACCTCTTAAAGATGACTTCCTAGATGAAAGTCTTCTATCAGCTCAAACAGTTTACCCATGGTTTGCAGAGGTAAATTACCTCGTTACAGGTATTGTCTCTTCCAACCTATCACATTCTAAAAAGGACAAGCTCAAAAGAGACTCACGATATTATATTTAGGACGATCCATACCTATGGAAACACTGCTCCGATCAGGTAATTCAACGATGTGTCACAGAAACTGAGGTACAATCTATCCATTCTTTTTGTCATTCTTATGCTTGTGAAGGGCAATTTGGTTAGAAACACACCGCGCATAAGGTACTTGAGTGTGGATTTTTTTGGCCACACATATTTTATGACGCTTATTTATTTTGCAAAACTTGCGAGAGTTGTCAAAAAGTTGGGAATTTAAGCCAAAAGAGTGAGATGCCCCTAACACTTATACATGTATATGAAATTTTTGATGTGTGAGACATCGATTTTATGGGACCGTTTGTTTCATCATCTAACAATTTTTACATTATTCTTGTTGTAGTTTACGTACCTAAGTAGGTAGAAGCTAAAGCTACCTAACATGTCGGTGCTAAAACTGTAGTGGATTTTCTAACGAACTTTATTTTTTCCAAGTTTGGCACATCGAGAGCATTAATCAGCGATCAAGGAACTCATTTCTGTACAAGGTAATTGATGCTCTACTGAAAAGTATAGGGTGACATATCGTGTGGCCACGGCTTATCACCCACAAACAAACGGTCTAGTGGAAGTTTCAAACCGCATAATAAAGTCAATTCTGGAAAAGACCGTGCAACCAAATAGGAAAGGCTGGAGCTTACATTTAAAAGATGCATTATGGGCGTACCGTTCTGCTTACAAAGGACCTATAGGAATGTCCCCTTACAGACTCATATTCGGTAAACCGTGTCACCTTCTGCTAGAGTTAGAACATAAGGCATTTTGGGTGATGAAAATATACAACATGGAGTTGGACGCCGCAAGTAATTATTGAAAATTAGACATTCAAGAACTCGAAGAGATCCGGTGAGACACGTATGAAAATATCAAATTTATAAAGAAAAATCCAAGGCGTTTCATGACCAGAAAATATCTCGCAAAGAATTTTCAATTGACCAGAAAGTGTTACTTTACAATCCTACAGTGAGAATTTTTTCGGGTAAGCTTCGAACCAAATGGCTTGATCATTTTGCTATTACTAAAATAATTCCTCATGATGTAGTTGAAATTAAAAGTGAGGAATTTGAGAAATATTTTCAAGTGAATGGTCAAAGGTGAAAACCTTTTTACGAGAATTTTCAAGTACATGTGGTGGAGGAGTTATTTTTCTAGGAGTCGAACAATTAAATTTTTTAGGTCGTCGAGCTAACGATGTTAAACAAAAGCGCTTTATGGGAGGCAACCCACATTTATTTTTTATTTTATTTTCTTTTATGTTGAATTCTAGTTTAGTTTGAGAATTAAATAAAATATTATTTTAATCCGTTTGATCATGTTGTTTTCCAGGAGCAACCACCTTCAACTGTAGACGAACGACTTCATCGCATTAAAGCTCGTCTCGAAACAATAGAAGCCAACATCTCAAGCATCCTCATCATTTTTCAAAGTGGTCACTTCCACCGTCCTCCGGCCTATTAAAAATAAATGAGGAGTACACTTTTCTCCACTCTTGTTATTCTTTTTGCACATTGGGGGCAATTTGGGCTAAGTAGGGGGGATCGTGATCGTGCCATACTTTTTTTTTGCATGTTTTTTTCCAAGAATAATTTCTTAATTCGTTTCAGAAATAAACCTCTAATTCTTATATTTAGTTTATTTAAATAAGTGGGTGAATCATGAATAACTATTGCTTGCTTGATCAATGAATATTTTGTAGAATTGAAAATGTTATGCCTTGGTCAATATTTCATTGTTGGTTTTTTTTTTTAACTTGCCTAACGAAAGTACTCATTTTAAATAAATATGCTAATAGCTTGGTTAAGAGTGAACATTCAGAAATGTGACCAAGTTGAGTAACCGGGATGAGGTGCTTGGGTTGTCATCTCATTTTGCGTCAAAAGGTTTGGTGACGAGCCAAAGCTTGTAACACTCCGCTAACCGAGCTGCCTTGAGAAAGAAGAAATAAATCAAATAAGGAAATGTGAAATTGAGTAACCGGGATAAGGTGCTTGGGTTGTCATCTCATTTCGCGTCAAAAGATTTGATTATGTCTCGAATTTGTTAAAAATAAATAAAGAGAACGTGTCGGGTTGAGTACCCGGGGTGAGGTGCTTGGTTGTCATCTCACTTCACGTCAAAAGACTTGACTACGTTTGAAAAAAATAAACAATAAACAAAAAAAATGTAAATAGATATAAATAAAATTATATATTGGGTATGATCGTTTTGCATGTTTGATTAAGCCTAAATTTAGTGAAATAGTTGAATTTGACATAATGTTCGAGATTTTATAAAATGCTTATTGATTGAGTTTAGCAGTGGTTTATTTTTTATTCACCTATTGTTTGTAGTATGCTTGACTAGGAAAGTGGGTTTTGGTTTTGAAAAGGATTGATGAATTATTTTTAGTAGATATCATGCTTGAGGACAAGCATCAGCTAAGTAGGGAGAATTCGATAGCAAGATAAATTTTTATTTTTAATATATTTATTTTTGGCTAATTATCAAATAAAATGCTATTAAATTTGGATTTTTCTTATTAGGAATGAAGTTGATGTGCCGAATTCAAACTCTTGCAAAAAGTGGCTAAATTGGAACAAAAAGCAAAGTGGAGGGCTTGATTGAAAGATTGAAGATTCAAAGATGATTGGATAAAGATTAAAGGGTTGAATATTTTTTTAAATGAAGGATTTTTTATATTGTTACAACTCTGTAATTAGTTTAAATTCTAGTTTAAATTTGATTTTTTAAATTTTGAATTATTTAGTGATAATATTTAGAATTATTTGGTGATAATATTTAGTGATAATATTTAGGAAAAATCTAGCTAAATTTTAGCACTAAAAGTGTGTATAAATACCTAGTGGCTACAACCAATTGAACACACTTTTTTACCTTGGCATTTAATAAATTCTTTTTTTTTCTCCCATTTCCTGTGCTATCTTCATCCTACTATTGCTATTTTGTTTCATTTTTTTACTTTGAATCTTTTGGTTTAATTGTCTTCCAAGGCCCTTCCCCTTTCCACCACCCTCAATTCCACAAATCTATTTTCAAAGCATGATATTTTCAATGATTAACTAAACCCTTTTTAGCTTTAGCCCAGAAATTGCTCCAACAAAACAATTATGAGATACTAGCCCGTCCTTTAAAGTTGATTCAGCTCCGATTCAAAAAGTGCATGTTGGGTTGGAGTTGTTTGGCGTACAATTGGGAAGACGAATCAGTCGTGTTGTGTTCGAATTCCTGCAAACAAATTGGTGTGTCTAGGTGGCAAAAGCCAGTTGGATTCCGTCAAGGGAGATAGAGATTGGATTTAAATGGCCCACGCAATTGAGGCCGTTGATTCGAGTTGAGCATTTTAGATTGCAAGGCTGTCGAAATCTTAGATTGCGTACACGTGTATCTCAATTAGAAATTTGGCAAGAGTCGTTTTGCAGGTTGTGCTGGGATTGACTACATAAGGAAAAGTTAGCGATTGGTACGTTCTTGGTCGCAATAACCAGCTTATTACTTGGAAGGGAAAATCTATTTCAAGGATCAATTCAAGATTGGAGTACACCGAGGCTAAGGCTACGCTTAAAAAATATTTTATTTATCTATTTGTTTTATTTTATTAAATTTATTTTTGTATTTTCAAATCTGTTTTTATTTTATTTTTCGTATTTGCTTATTTTATTATCTTAATCAATTTAAACTCTCTATTTTTATTTTTATTTTTATTTCCAGCATTTCTACACATAAGTCGTGGGCACAACTGTGACCGCGACAACGATTCTGGTCACGAAAAAAGGCAAAATTAGATAGTCAATCCCTGTGGATTCGACCCTACTACTCTATACTGCTAATTACTATTATTTTGTCATAGAAATTTATATTTGGTGGTTTCGACGCCCATTAACTACCATATTCTCATTTCTTTACTTTGGTTGGCCTCTATTAATCGACTGCAAGCATTAGAATGGATACACTAATCTATACATCAATATAAGTTCACAACACTCTGAGAATTGGGACTACTCAATTTGTTTGTCAATATATATATTTCATTCATCACCATGTTCAACACTTACTCATTTTGGCCCGTAATTCTCTCAATTCAACTTCTTAGGCATCTAGCCTTTTCATACTCAACCCCGAAATTGATTTTTCTAACATCGACAAAAATCGAGTCATTACAAAATAATTCTTCAATTATGCCTTCATCAATAGTTTTCCTTTCCTATAATCAAGCTGCTAGAGTAGAACCAAACACCAATCATGATATGATTGTAATCACATACTTGTTTTACCTTGTTTGCTAATATAAGGCATTGTCATTGTTATTTTAGTTTCTTTTTTGTGTATGTAAATAAACTAATTAATAATAAAGTCCTGAGAATGATATGATTATTCTTAAAAGGTCCTTAGTCAAGTATTATTGTGGGCTTGGACAATAATAATGCATTAAGACTAATGTGTAGTTGATTGATGGCAAAGTGTTGCCATTGACATAAGGATGTCAAAATCAATACATGAGTATGTGTTGGAGAACAACATACTGGACTGACCCATTATGAGTATGTTTCTTGAATTATTATGTTATAGTCACAACATTACTCGTAGTGATAACTGTGTATACAATCCTCAAACTTAAGTTCATCATTGTCCCAACATCGTGAGTCATATCTTTTGATACAGTCAAACATCTACCGTAACAAGTTGTACTATAAAGACTGATGTTGGATATGCCACAATCTATGTAGTGGGATATGATTGATCAAGATAAAATTTGTCCCTCCTACACGATGGGAGCAATATTTTAGGCTATTTGATGGAGTGAGACTAGAAATGCATGGTCATGCTAAAATAAGTTGATATGATATATTAGACTTATTTGTTTATTGTAGTCTACTCACAATTATAAGAAATATGAGATTGGACTATACAAGTGTGATTGTTCCATGACTTGTGTCCAATCCAAATATAAAGGATAAAAAGATATAATATATAAAAATTTATCACAGAAAAGTTATATCGATTCATGACTTCTTGTAACTTGGGTAGCAATGATGCATTGCTAGATTCACTCATTGCTTGTAACATTAGAAATGTTGTAATATTACTACCAACATTACAAGAGCCTACAGGGTCGCACCCTATATTTGAAGCAAACAGAATCCAAACACAATTGGCATTATGTTTAGTTATCACATGATTTAAATTAATTATTGAATTAATTTAAGTTGACAGTTAAATATTAAACGCGTTACGTGTACAAATTTGTTGTACAAGAATAGAGAGCACAGTTAAATTTAATATATGAATTTGATTCTTATAAAAGTTTAATATTAACTGAATATAGTTTACGAAATTATTATAATTAAAACATAGAAGTTAATATCCCTTTGGGAAGGATATAATGTTTTAATAATTTTCCATATGTTTCTCTAAAGGGATAATTATGTTTTAATATGTGATATTAAATAAAAGGAAATATGATTCCGAATGTGTGTTAGGGTTTCCCAGAGAAACCTATGTATACAAGTTTTTTTTTTATGGACTTTGGAATTCGTTATCTACATTTTCATTTTGTTTTGATTTGGAACGGAGGAAATGCATAACTGCAGAAGAATAAAATAAGATACGAGAACATTGTTTACTTTAATTTAATTTAACAACAAACAGGAATTATTACCTTTTTTTATTTTATCAATCAAGATTTATTAACTTTCATATTATTAATAAAAATAGAGTAACTAAAAAGTACAAAAGCTGGAAAGATATAAAATGACAAGAAAGTTTCGGATGATAGTAAACCCAGATTTTAAGTCTTGAATAGTGAGAGGATGGATAATAACAACTCCAAAACTGCTGTTAGAAAGTAATTTCCAACTTGCAATTTAAGAACCCTTGCATGACTGAGTGGGAATTTTGAAGATAGAAGAGAAATAAAATTTAAATATGTTTGATTGAAAATAACATAAATTATTTCAAAATTACAACTTTTTTTTCATTTTTTCTTATTAAACACACTAATAAAAAGAAAAAAATGTTTAATTTTCCTCTCTTTTTTCAACTCATTCAATTTTACAATTTTATTTTTTTATTTTTCGTTCCACTCTATCAAATTAACAGAAGAATTAAAAAGTGATTTAGGATTTACCTCTATAAATGCTTTAATTGATGAAATAAAAAGCAAGAAAATGATGGTGATCTGGTTGGGTGTTGAGTCAACTTTCAGAAATAAATTTCAAGACACAAGGGAAGGCCAAGTGGGCCCTTTTAACCCTCCGAAAGGAAAAAGGGTAAAGCGAATAGAATAGATTGATTTGCACTTTGGAAGGTTAATTGATACTATGTTCAGGATGCAAACCAAACGACATTGACTTAGATTAAAGAGATCACGCGTTTTCTAGATTATCAATTAGTAAGACCAAGTCAGCCTCAACTTATCTCTTAATTTATTTTATTTTTCATGTATTTAACATATCTAGTCTAAGATGCAAAAAAACATATTTAGTCTAAATCATTGCTTATAGAGTTTGTCAGGCTTCTTCCTATGACATTCATCATCCCTTTTACTTTAAAATTTTAAACTTGGATATATATATATATATATGAAATGGTTAAATCATATTTAAATTTGATAATTATTCTTATATTAGATTTTGAATTTTTTATTTAAGTTAATCTTTGAATTTGACAATTGTTTCCATATTAAAGTCTAATTTTTATCCAAATTTGTCATTGATTTTTTATCTAAGTTAGTCCACGAGCTTTAAGGTTTTCAATGAAATATCAAGGATTAACTTGGACAAAAAAAAAATTCAATCCATAGTGTGAAAACAATTGTCAAGTTTTGGCCTCAAATAATGCATTAACCCAAAGAAAAATTGTTGATGACTTGATAATCCCTTTTAGTTAAAAAATTTGAACTTGTATATATATATATATAGCCAAGAAAAGCATTTTGGGGGTAAACTACTCCAATAGTCACTCAAGTTTTAAGGTGTTTTTTTGTAACACCTTGATTAATTATATTCAAATACAAGTAAAACATGCATATAATACAATAAGTAATCATTTTCAAGTCTTATACGAGCTTATGAAACCTTTTTTGCTAACCTAAGGTCAAAATAGGACCAAACTGTAAAGAATTCAAAATGTCAAGTTGACATCACAACTTCAGGGTTCCTCGTCGCTACGCAACTCATTGACTAGGTCTTGTCGCGACAACAAGGGTCCGACGTTGCGACATGACCGTCTGTTTCTAGATGGTCCAAATTGGTACCTATTCCATCCATTCATTCAACCAAGCAAAGTACCATAATTTAATACTCTTTCCTAAGCATTTAATAGCATTTAACACAATTTATGCATAAATGTTACTTCCATTTCACCACTTCATTCAAACATACAAGTAATTACCATGTTGATAACCTTTTAAGCCTTTGGCATACTTGCAAATACATATGGTTACAAATTTGCAACACCTCATGCATTTCAAATATACCAAATTACCAATTCTAACTTCTAAAGTTAACAAGTTCGTACAATATGTAAAACCGACCCGACCTAGGTACATGTCATATAATGCACCAAAGAGAGACTATATAAATATTGTTGAGTCGAGGATCTTTGGTTGGATGTTGGAATCACTTCTCAAAACCTCAAGTTGTACCTATACCTATGCTCGGAGAAATAAACCGTACATTGAGCAATAAAGCCCAGTGGCATTTCCATGATTCAAGTCAATTGCATACATTCAATTTGAATCCCATTTCTATCCAACCAATATACCATTCATACCAATTCACAATCAACTTGTTAATTAACATATACAACTAAGATTACCAAATATATCATATGAATCAATCCATACATCAATTCAATCTACTAATCTAAAGATTATTTCATGTTAAAATACTAGTAACATTGACGCTTACAATTTCTATTTGATTCACAAGATTTGATCTTAATAACATGTCATTTGCAAATCGAATCAATTAATTCATCATGTTTTCAAAACGACCCTCTAGGCTCGTATATTCGATTTGCATGATCTTTTTCATTCTATTGATATTTATATATCATAATTCATTGTTGTGTCACCAGATCACATTATCAATCCAATTCATATACCAATTATTCAATTTTACATATTATACCTCTATTAACCAGACTCAGACTCAAACAGATATACGGATTCCAACCAACACGCCAAATTTGGCACATAGTGCCTCATTAAAACGTCTGAAGGAAAATACTCATGGCACTCATCGACATATAGTCGAAGTAATCCATACTCAATCTATCCTATGGCATGCTAACTATATCCAACTTTGTCCAAACAATTAATAGCCTAATCAATTTTTCAATTTAATCACATAGTTCAATTCATACTTTAACATACTCAACTTATCATCAATTCATCATATGATATAACAAGTTTCAGCTCAATTTCATACCAATATCATATATCAATTAAGTCATGCTATTTTTTATTATATTCAATTTAGTCCTCTATCTCGATAATTAATCTCAAACATAACAATTCAATTATTCATGGTCAACTCACCTCAATACCATATTATGCAAAATATCATAATATGCAATAATTAAAATGATCATGAATCATAGAAATAAAAATCGAAAGCTCACATCTTTCATCGTCAACTCTCATATTTCCTTTCCCTCTTTATGGCTTGTCGTCGTTTGTAGTTACAAATAATAATTCAACAATGACACAATATCAAATTCTACCCAAATCGCATTTAAATACAAAGTCAAACATATTTTACAATTTATTCAATTTAGCCCCTAAACTTAGGAAAGCATAACTTTCAATATCAAGCTTCGGATTAAAATTTGATTTCACATTCACTCATTAGGGACCTTCTACTTTTTAATCTTACCATAACTTTCTAAAAGTTTTACATTTTATTCAATTTGATCTCTAATGTAACAAAACTAACAATCAAACTTGTTAAGCTTTATAATTTAGTCATTTTCCTAATCTAAACTTAATTTCTATCAATTTCACACCTAATTCATCAAATTCTCCACAATGAAAACTTACCAAAATTTCACCAATCGAAAAAATTGATACATGGGCTAGCTAAATCAAGCTCCCATGATTCAATTTCCATAAAAATCAAA
Organism: Gossypium raimondii; assembly: GCF_025698545.1. Taxonomy (NCBI): domain Eukaryota; kingdom Viridiplantae; phylum Streptophyta; class Magnoliopsida; order Malvales; family Malvaceae; genus Gossypium; species Gossypium raimondii. Next base: position 36,736,611 of record NC_068572.1, read on the forward strand.
GAAAATGGATAGAGACTTACTTGCAATTGAATGGTCGAATGCTTGAAAACCCAAAGCTTTCTTCTTTTCTTTTTCTTTGGTTTCTACAATTTGACGAAGAAGATGATAGCATCTTTATCTTTCTTTCCATTTTGTTTTCTATTTATACTTCAATTAACATGTTTAATCATAATTAATTAATCTTAATCATGATTTAACTTAATTAATCTATATATTAATTAGTCTAATGACATCCATCATCACCGTCCATTAACTTCTATTTTAAGATGGTTTATTAACCATTTTAGTCCCTTGGATAATTTTTATTTAAGTACTAAAGCCCTTTCCTAATTAAAAACCTATAGCGATTGGACTTTTACAATTTAGTCCTTGGGCCTTAATTAACCACTTTTTTGGCTAAATTACTTAACCAAATTTCAATTCATCTATTTACTTACTCCATAAATATCTTTGATCAGCTTAGCTACATCTTCCACTTCCTAAATTAATTCTGGCCCAATGATATTTTTCTCAATTTTGACCAACATAAGGGCATTCTACATCGTCAATCACATATTGCTTTGTGTGGAGCCATTTGAATGTTCGATTAGAAACTATTATTATATACAAATTCAATTAATGGTAAATAATATTCTAAGCCAGATTCAAAATCAATAACTGTAAATAGAAAAATATATAGGATTTTTCCTATGTAATTTATCACCTTTTACTTAAATTCGTTGTTAAAACTAAGTAATTGTTTAATAAATTAATGAAATATGTGAAAATATGAAATTAGGACATTGAAATTATTAAAATGTGATTTTATGCTTTATTATATAGTTTTCATGCAATAAATGACTTGTTTTATATTAATTTGAATATATTATATTTTTAAGACATAAAGTGGGTCATGCATGATTAAATTAAATAATAAAATATAAGATTATATTTAACAATTCATTTTAAAATATTTCATTAATAATTTGGGTTTTAATTAATTGATTAAATTGGATAAATTTTATTCTTTGGTCCTTTAACTTGTTGATTTATTCTGGACAGGTCTGATAGCTTTGTTGGATTACAAAATCGTCCAAATTAGAGACCAAGCCAACCCCAAAATTTTGCTGCACATATACCACTCTTTGGTTTAATTGCACAAGGTCCTTGAAGAGTTGAAAAATTAGAGATTTACCTGAAGATTTGCACTTGACCAAGTCTTAGTCCTGAGTTGTTGTGGCACTCAAATTGACCAAAAATCAAGGAAAAATCAGCTCAACTTGCTCAATTTATAGCCGGCCACCCATGGAAGATGCTTCAAAAGATGAAAACTCTTATTTTTAGCAAACTATCCCCCTCTCCTCACCTATAAATAAGACCCTTTCATTCCTTCATTCATCATCCCTCAAACTTCATTCTCTCTTTTCTCCAAATTCTCTTAGCCTTTTCCATTCCCACACCTAGCATTATCTCTTCATAAAGATTTTAGCAATTAAACCTCTTAAAGAACCCTTGGTCGGCCACCTTGGAGAGCCATCAACAAAAGAGCAAAGCAAAGGAACGAAGGAGCCTTATCAGTCAGAGTCTTGGGTGACAGCCACTCTGAATTGGGTTTAATCTTCTTTTTCTTTAATTTAATATAAAGATGTTTGCTATACGTTCTTTATTATTGTTTACAACAATGTCAGCTTAAATTTATTTAAGCTAGGATGATTGCTTTGATTAAATAATATTTATTTGATTCATGCTTATAATGTTTGTGCCTCAATCGATCATGTTTTCATTTAAAATCAAGTATGTATTTCGTTCATATGTGATTGAAATGCACCTGAATTAGCTGAGCGATCCTGACCAGACGACAACTAATGGACACATAATTGAAATGTGCATGCTCAATTTAGATCCTGACCTGATTAAATTGAAGGTTGCATAACAACTCTGACCAAGCTTTATTATCTACATAGTTTTTAGATTTGTGTGATTAAATTGTTTCAAACCTTACACGTCCCTATTACCTCACATGAATGCTAAGAAATCCTTAGTAAATAAGGATCAGTAAAATGCATATTTACTAAGTAAAGGATTCCGAAAAGACCTAATGTGGTTTCCAAACTCATGAAAAATCGAGTTGCCATAGAATGTTTTTCCGAATGTTATTAAGCATGTTGATAATATATTGTGTTTGATTAAAGTAATTGTTCTAGTTTATTTATGTTATAATTGTTGCAAATTGTGTTTAATTTTACTAAAATCTATTTCATTCATATAGTTTGCATACTTAGGATAATTTGCATTAGGGATCATTACATTTAGTTTAATATATTTTAATCACCACTTCTCAACTATATTGTGTTTTTATTTACCAAATTGTTAATATAATTTTACAAATTAAGTGACTTAGCACAAATACAATCCCTGTGGAAACGATAACTCGATACTTACTTATTACTTGATAACGACTATGTACACTTACAAAAACCTATGCGTTACAATAACACAAGCTCACAACATATCTTTCAACACTTTAATAACTCATGTCGATTGGTCATCAGACTGAGGATAGAATGTTGTGCTGAAATTCAACCTCATACCTAACGATTCATGCAACTATTTCCAGAATCTCGAGGTAAAGTAAGGGTCTCGGTCAAAGATAATAGACACAGGCATACTATGGAGTCTAACTATCTCTCGAATATACACTTCAACCAGCTTCAGAAGTGACCAATCAGTTCTAACCGTCAAAAAATGAGCAGACTTTGCCAATTAGTCCACTATCACCCAGATAGAATTTCTTTTATTTGACGAATTCGGTAGACCAACTATGAAATCTATTGTAAATCGTTCCCATTTCCATTCTAAAATAGATATAGGCTATAACAACCCAATGAAAGCTTGATGCTCAGCTTTTACTTGCTAATAAGTCAAAAATTTAGCACCATATTCGAAAATCTCCCATTTTATTTCGGGCCACCAATATGATTCTCACAAGTCACAGTAGATCTTTGCAGTACCAGGGTGCATAGCAAGGGAACCATCGTGAGCCTCGCATAAAATTAATTTCTTCAATTCAACACTATCAAAAACACTGATTTGATTGCCACATCAATACTAAAATTCTTATTATCAACTTGTTGAGAAAGCTTCAATTTCTTTGCTAATTTAGCATCGACAGATTGCGCCTCCTTGATCTAATCAAACAACATGGGTTTAACTTTCAACTCAGCTAATAGTTTGACATCATCGTAAATACTTAACTGAGCGGGTTGAAGGAATATCCGGATGATATTTTACTATTGGCATTGTTATATACTTGGATAATCAAAAGTCTGTATCCATCGTTAACATCTCCAAGCTCAACTGATAGGTTGACTAATTGCCAATTTTCTAGTGTCCAAACACTATCATCTCAAGATCTTCATCATTAAGATCCTTTACATAATATTCAACAACTCTTTTGCTTGGCCTCACAAATCCATACTTTATATTGAGTATCCTTTTAGTATCACTAGCTTGGATTTTCCTAATTATCCTCCTTTTCATGTCCTCTAAGGTGATATCATTCCTAAATATCATCTTAATAGGAGATTTTGATTGAAATATGACATCATCAAATGAAATAATTTATCCATTCAAGTGAATTAATTCGATAAATTGGTTCAGTGTCTTATCAATTGAAGCCATAATATATTAAATTACTAACATCACAAACAATGTTAACAAATTTAGTGAGTTTTAATAACAAAGCATCCAACAAAAATGACATTAATTTAATACATCAACTATAAAAACTTATAACGCATAACATATTCAACAATTGATAATAATATAATACTAGAAAAAATACAAAACACTTACAAATTTACTATTAACAATTGTTAATAGCAATGGTCAAATTATGACAATTTAAATAACACTTATAATAAAACAACGAAAAAAAATCTTACATGTAGAACAAATTGTAGTAAATTATGAAAATAATTGGAATGTGTAATGCCCTCAACCTGATCCGATTAACCAATTCCGAATCTTGGGCATTACCACACAATTGCAGACACAAACTTAATTTACTTCTATGATTTACGATTTATAGATACAACATGAGGTAATTAAACTACAATGATATCCAAATTGAAACCCTAATTTGATACAGATGCCCCGATAGAATTTCTAAGGAGTATTATAGTCTTTGAACACGTCATCAACTTGCTCTGTATACATAATAGCCTAATACACCACTCCTTAAGCATAACCCTAGCATCGTCCTTCTTGGCGCAAAGTCATATCAATTCACCTGTAACAGAACACGCACCGATACAAGTTCGTAAGAATTTAGTGCGGAAAACATCATTTACGCGCCGATACAAGTTCGTAAGAATTTAGTGAAGAAAACATCATTTACATGTGTCATTTCTACATATCTCAACTGGTAACTTAGCCACTAGCAAATACTCCCTCAATTTATATTCTCATTTACACGTCAAATACCATACCTTACTCGGAGCTCATTTCTTACCCATCAACATCTTTGATACACCACTTCCCTCTTTCAATCTGATCATTCAAAATTCTTTACCCGTTTCCTTTATAGAGATCCACACAACCGAATCACCCTTACTCTTGTATACGTAATTTTAAGTCGTCATTCCACAATCCATGTTTGATCACCTATACATAACAAGTACATTCCTTCTGATATATATGGTTAAAAAAATCCTTATTTAGAAAATGCTTCTTTTCCGTTTACCCATCACTTCTTCTTTATCTCATCACTTCATTATTCACAGTCAAATCATGGTATTGTATAACACTTTATCGTAGCTTATAGAGACATTACGCCTTATAGATCTTTCTAATCACAATTACAAGCCATGTTGAACACGCCAAGCAATTTAATACAGAATCTGTCAAGAATCATTCCTTTAGGTTACGCCATTGCTAGCCTTACTAGGATACGTCATAAGGACACTGCTTTCAAATTTCGCCATGTACACCGTTCTTTCAAGTTTTTGCCACAAAAGCTATCATGTTAGAATTTTTCACACATGTTATTGATTCATTATTCACCACAAGGGTGATTATTAAGAGTGCACCATAGAGGTATTCCTTACGGAGTTTGCCACAAAGGCATTCCTTTCATATTCCGCCGTAAAGTCTATCATTGCAAGGTTCACCACAGAAGCTATCCCTTCATGATTCACCACAAAAGCGTCACTTTCATATTGCGACACATAGGCGTTCATTTCCTGATGTGTTTACGATTTGGATTTTCCTAAACTCGTGTTATATAAGGTTTTCCCATCATCGTCCTAGGACACAAGGAGAACCCCATTAGGTAATCACAGTCCTTTAGATCCTTTTGGAAGGTGTCATGACTATGGGCTTTTCCTTCAATATTCATATCAGATATCGTGTTTTTAGTCCTGATGAACCCCTTTAGACTCCACCGCAATGAACAGACATAAACTCTCTTGATTGACACTTTTTGCACTGACACAATTCACCTTCATCTTTAACTCCACAACTTACCCTTAATAGAACATACCTATAAAATACATCTAAGACACACATATATGACCAAACCTACTTCTCAGATTTCATACCATAACATGCATTCAATCATATAGTTACATGACCATCATATTATACTTTTCTAACTTTAGTTTCATCGTTTAATAAGTTTCTACAAAGATATCTCATGTGAACAGTATACATGCAAGAGTCAATGTAGAGACTCACCTGACAACTATGAACAACAGCTTCAACTCTAGATCCATTAAGGAACTACAACAACCACTGCTTATAAATCAGAAGAACACCATTAAAACTCATTCGCAACCTTTACCATCATCACAAACCCAGATAACATGTAACCTCCCTAACCCGGCCTAGACATTATGGCTAGATTGAGAAGGCTACATTAGCCACTAAAATAGTTAAGCTAACTTACATTACTTTTGTATACTTTAAATAAACTCATTTTAGAGAAAAACCGTATTTGTGCTTTGAGTTATTTTAAAAGAGTTCATTTATTAGATAATCTATAATTAAGACTCATTTTATTATTGATAATGTTGTTTAAGAAAAAAAATGTTTGCTTGTCATCTTCTTTGTAAAAACTCGATGTTAAACTAATGCAACGAAAAAAACCATTTTTCAAGTCATTTTGGAAACTTAGTTGCCTTATCGATTTGTTTTTCAAAAATGGTTCATTTGCAATTCAACAGAAATTAGGAAACAATGTCAAATTTTACTTAAGTTAGATATCATGCATTTTCAGGTTATTATGCTTTAGTAATCCATGTATGCAAAAATCCCCAAAAGAAAAGTTACCAAGCCACAGACCAGAAATAATTAAAAATTACAAGCCAAAACCAATAAAGACTTAATAATACTTATTAAGAATAGTCTGAGGTACAAGATGATTCTCTAAATGCCAAGTCCGATCCTAAATTCGAGGTTTACCTAAAAAGTTAAACACTATTGGGGTGAGCTTATGAAAAGTTCAGTGTGAGTCAAACAATTATTCAAACAAACATTAATATCGAATACAGTGGAACAAATTAGCTTTAATAGAAGAAAACATAATATCATAGGATTTTCATATAATTACATAGCCATTATCAATATCGATGTCAAACGGTGTATGAGCATGAGACATCATTCATTCGAGTAACAATTATTAATTTCGGTACCATTGAACACAACACATATCATAAATCAATAACATTTGAATATACTGTGAGCCTGATGCAATGCAAAAAGGTTCATACACATACCATTTGCTACACACCACGAGTTCTCCAGAACCCGTCATCTGAACTCCAAAACATTATTGGCTTAAACCCGTTGTAGTTAAAACCACCGATAACAGTATGCAAAAAATTCTGCAAGTAAAAATGCAGACAAGCTGCCAATAAAAATGCAATAAATTGCCATTCCCCTCAATACTCCAGATGCAGTGCATTGACTACGAATAATACGAACTTAATATGCCGCTGGTACTCCACGAACTCCTCTGTCAACCACAAAATCCCAACCCAATGCATATGCAATATGCCACACAATCTTATGCATAATCATATCTCAATAAATGGAAACAGTGTTCCAATCTTTCAAATTACCATTGTTGTGGTATCAATCAATATCATTCAATTTCACATACTTTATAGATTTTCTTTGTGCATAAATAACATCCTTTTCAGTACACAATATAAAAAATATCTCATGTGTTTATATCATACAAAAGCTTAATATCTCAATACATTATATCATTTAGTCAAACATTCTCATATCTCATAACTCAAATATGCAATTACAAACTCAATCAAACATTCATACTATTAAACTAGCAATTTTGCCAACATGTCAATCTTTTAAGGCTCGAAACATACCTTGCTCAGCCACTCACAAAATCAATAATTTAACTATTAAGTCAATCCAATCAGCAAGCTAATTTATCAAATATAACATTATATTTAATATTTTCAAACAATTTTATGATTTTAGCCCACACCTTATTTTTCGCTTCCTCGCAGCACACTAGCGAATCTTCCAATTTTCCTTAATAATTCCTTAAACAAACCAAAACCAAAATTCAATATAAATTCAATAAATTTACAATTAAACCAGCCCCCAAACACCCACTCAAACTAATCCTTGAAATTATAATTATTTTATGAATCCAAACTAGTTAGATTCCTTACACTGTATCGATGCGAATCGTACGTACAATCGTTCGCCTTTTCTGATGATTTAGGGTGTTTGGGTCAGCACCTACTTCAATAATATACTAGAAAATCAGTAGCTAATTAATTATTAAATTCCTTCATTTAATCAATTCATAACCTTTACCCAGCAACTATGTCGAAATAACAAACTAGTTATCCTTAATTGCACTTACGCTTCATGATTTGTGGGATATGATTGGTTGATTGATCAAGAACATCTCTCCCTAATTAACATGTGATTAAAGGCTAATAAGGACGAACCAAGAACACAATTTAATGTTGAAAAAATATAGGCAAGACCTAAGAAACAAAACATCCCCCTTTCTTGTACATAAGCGCACACACCATCACCCATAGTGGCCAAAATTTGGGTTAAATTTTAAAATGGTTTGAGATCTCATTAAAATCTGGAAAAAAATACCTTTGAAATCATTTAAAATCTGCTAAATTCCAGATCTGTATATTTTGGTTTTTAATTGACAAGATTAATCAATAAATTGAAGAGAAAAGAGATTTTACCTAAGCCAGTTGAGAGAAACGGCAATGGCACTTTCGTGGCAATGTTCGAGGTCAATCTTGGGGTTTAATATTTCATATTTGGGGCTTATTTAGATGAGGATAAATGGCATCAATATACTAAAGGAGATGGTGCACAATCTTGATGCAAAAAGAAGATAGATATGGTAAAATATGAGGTGTAAACGACGACAACAATGGGATAAAAAAGGAAAATTGAAGAGAAAAGAGGAGAGGAAGAAGGTGAATGGCTAGGATAGGGAAAAATTGAATTAAAGGTTGTAAAATAAAATAAAAAAGTTGTATTTATACTTAGGGTTCAAGGGTATGGATGGCACACACATTAAAAAAACTAGGAATTTTACAAACTTTAATTATTTCACAAGGGAAAAGGATTTGAACTTGGGACCTCATTTAATTTCAATGCTTTCTCATATTTCTTTTAACCATTAGGTTTTTTCCTCATTCTTGAAATAATTTTGCAATATTTATTTTAAAAACAAGGCATGTCATATACTAGGGTTTAAGGCAAAATTTGCAAAATAATAAAAATGATACGAGAGAAGGGATTTGAACTTAGGTTTCAAGAAACATTTCATTAACACTTAAACAACAAACCAATACCTAATTTATTTCCTAAAAATGCATAGATAATCTCAAAAATTAAGGCATGACCACTCTCTCCTGATTCAAAAACCCGATTCAACTAACCCTCGAGTTTTGGGATGTTACATAACCCTTATACTAAGTCTTAATTATTCATCTTACTGTTCATGCACTCTTACAAACCTACTCTTTCATAGCACAACATGCAGAGTCATAAAACTTACCTTGACATGGAGAAACCACTGATAAAATCCTGGATCTCAACTTCAGCTTAAAGAAATGCCTTCGATTCCTCAAGCCTCAGATAACCTTGTCTTAGAAGAAAGAAGAAAAGAACTCCCCCTTTCCCAAACTTGAATATCTATTATTATAATCTAAGTTCTTATTGAAACTTGACAAATGTCACATCATTACTAAATTGTTTTATCAAAAGTCTACAACTTCCTAGAAACCTAATTGAATATTATCTTATCTTTTAACTATTCTGGTTCACATTCAGTTGGTTCCTAACCAACTTACCTTGCAACTCAACTTGCACAGTACCACAGTTAACGGACACACTATCCCTGACAGAAACTCATATTCTCGGTACCAATTTTACTTGGTCGCTGATCTATTCCAACTAACATAGCCACCTGACAAGGAACCTTTATTAACTTAACCACATAATTGTACACGCTCGCTCTATACACCGAAAGATGCACTTGGGCGAAGCCTACTTCGCCAATCATAGTACCTTAGGACTTTGCGACAAACCTTGTACCCGTCAGACGTGGGGTGTTACAAAATAGGTTTAGAATTTGTAGATCTTGTGAGTAAATACTTTTGAAAAAAAATTAAAAGAGTACTCTTTTGGAGTTTGTAAAACATATAAAGGGGAAAGGGAGGAGTAAATAGGTTGTCTCAAGTCAAATTAATTTCAAAATGATAGAAAAAAAAGTATGTCGAGATCATGCTATCTCAAGTTAAATTCACAATAGTTAATACAATATTCTTAAAAGAATTTTGAAAATGTATCAAGAGAGCCTGAACACATATGGATGTTGAAGAAATTTCAAAATCATATAATTATCACCTAATGATTGGATTTCAAATTCTTTTAGTTTTTTGTAAAAATAAGGGATCTTGAAGCCCATGAATATCAAGATACATAAAGAAACAATATTTTGATAAATTATTTTTTTACAAGATTCAAATAAAGAACTCTTAAATTAAGAAAAGAGCTTCAAAAGAAAGTTAACTTTTCTTTTACTACTGGCTAATTAAGCTTCATGTTAAAAAGATGACCCTAAAGAACTAATTGAAGAAGTGGCAATGCAACAACATTGCCTTTTAACCTCCAAAAATGGTTCAAAAACCATTTTGATTATATTTATTTTTTGGGGCTTTGGTTTTGGATACATGGAGTAAGTCTCAATCTTGAAGTCTACAAGGAATGTATATGTACCTGCACATAAATGGATCCTCACTTTGTCATTCTCATTTCAAATATACTAATATATTTTTCTTAAATGATGAATGAAGAATAATGAATTTCTTGTGAATCACACCTAAAGCCAGATCCTCTACTTCCCACAAACACCACAGAAAAGAAGGGAAAAAGATACATAAAAAGTAGCGGAAGCAATGCAATCATTCATGCATGCCAATTGCTGATTGTTGTTCTCAGTGTGGCCTGCATAGGGGACCACCCATTTTCACAGCAGTTTAAGTGCCAAACTCCAAATTTCCAATTTGACTCATGAGACACACAGTTTTAATGTTCCAATTGAGTGCACTTTACTTATCTCCCCATTGCCCTTTAGCCTAATTTAATGTTCCAAAAGGCACTCCTTCACTCACAAATCCAACCGGCCTTCTATATAAACCCCACCCTAAATCTGCTTTATCAGCACAAAAAAGTGTAATAAAGGGAGGGGAAAAAAAAAGAAAAACCCATAAAAACAAAGCCTGTCTTTTTAGTTTTTTCCCCTCAAAGATGCTAACCTTTCTTGCTTTATGTTTCCAAAAAGTTTTGTCAGGTGAAATCCTTGATTTTATAGAATCCAAGAGTTCATCAAAGTTCATATACAGAGATGAGTTGAGCAAGAAGAAAATACCAAGCAATCAAAAGAAGTATTATGGTGATTACTTATCAAGCTCAACACCATTGCTAAAAGTTAAGGATCGTGAGAGGGATCCAAAGATCAGTAGCAGCGCCAGAGGCTTCGATGGGAAAGCAGGAACTACTGTTACAAGAGTAAAACTGAAGATGACAAAGGAAGAAGCTGCTCGACTGCTGTCGAAATGCAAAGATGGAGGGATTCTCGACTTCAAAGATGTAGCTCGTGAGCTTGTGCACCTCCCACCGAATCGTGTTATTGTTGTCTCCCCTTTCACGGCTACCAATTCAGTGCTCGATGGAATCCCAGAAGAGTGTTAGATTATGAGAGCATATCAGTTTTCTGGGCTGTTTGTGACCTTTTATTTGTTTTAGTTTTGGTCTAATACGAGAATCATGTAAAATACAAGTAAAATTTCGTCCAAATGAATGGTTTGAAATTCATATTCTGACATATTAAATCCTGCTATTGATTCTTATCTCAACTTCTAAATTAAGGTTCAAAAACAGCAGTTCAGAAAGTTGGAAGTATCTGATAATCTTATGCTTTGCCTCTCTCTTACAAAGTAGTGACCAAATTCAGTGATTGATATAATAGAATCCTCAAAACTTGATTATTTCCTTTAGAGTGTTAAAATTCAGTGAATGAATAAGTACTCAAATCCTTTAGAACAGACATGGGGATCTCTGGTCCGAATGTTTTTGGATCAATCAGATTAGGTTAATTCTACATATATGAATACCATAACAAATTACGAACACAATGCATTTAACTGAAATGCCCTTCAAATGTAGCCCACTGATGGCTTGACTTGTTGACTTTATCAAATTGGTCATTTTCTGTGATAGACAAATGGGATGGTTGTTGCTTTTTTCTTTCTTTTCTTTTCCTTTATTCCTTTTCTGTTTTTAAAGGTTTTCTATATATTCAATTTAATATTTATGAACTCCATGCGAGGACGTAATGGTCAAGGATGTTTATTGCCCTAGATTCTAGTCACGCCAGTCGCGTTTGTTATTCGGGGCGTACCCTATTAATTTATCAAAAATAATGTAGGATTTATTTTTTTGTAAAAAAAATGTAATCCTAGGCCAACTCACTTAATAAAAAAATAGAAATATATAAAAATATATATATATCAATTTACATTTATACATTTTTTAATTAGTTTTTCTTGCAGTTAATCGAACCATTACATTTTTTATTAATAATTATTAGTTTTGAAAAAAAAAATAATTGATCTAAATAAATTTTTTATCATTTTTGCTTTTCATTACTTTTCCATTGTTTTATTTTATTAATAAATATAATTTTTTAAAGCATACGATTCGTACATTTTTGATAGGATTCTCAATTGTCACCGATATACACATTCCGTGCAGACGATCCCTATGATTAAAACTCAAGTTGGGGGTTCAGAAATAAACACCAATACCAATAGGCGAAGTGATAAGGTTGTTGATAAATATATTCTTTGTCGCTAAAATAAAATTTTGGAGAAAATATTTAAGAGTTATATTAAAATATGTTATTCAAATTATGAGAAAAAGAAAATTGAATGACGATTTTTCTTTTTCTTTGTCCTTCACATGATAACTCTCTATATTAGCCGTTACTACATAATTCCATGCAAGGAAAAGCTCACATCAGTTTTAGAAATGTCAGCACAAAACTCCCATTTCCGGAAGACAGGGAGAAAAGGTTAAAATATCTTTATTAGATTTTATAACTTGGAATAGGACTACAACATAAATATCAAAATTAATATTGCATGGATTTTTAATGTATTATTTATAACATTTTAGATATGAAAATTTGAATATGACATAAATATAAAAACTAATAAATTCAATTTAATTTAATTTTAGTGATTCTTGAGCAACTTTGGCTTAGTGATAAGAAACATTGTTTACTGATTATATTTTAATTTAGATTATTAAATGATTTTATATAAAAAATTAATGTATAATTGAATTTTTTGGAAAAAAAGATAATATTAATTTTGTATAAAAATATTAGTGACAATGATATTATAAGTGTGGCGATAAAAGATTTGTATTTAAGTTTTCAATCGTTTTTAAAATTATATATTTATATTTATATTTAAGTTGGTGTTACGAGTCAAATATATACTAATTTAATTAAAATATTACTAGAATATGTTGTAACATAAAAAAAAATCTCAGCTATAATAAGCAATAAATTATACTATCCCAATTTTTAATAAATATAATGATTTGAATTAGTATTGGAAGGAAAAAGGAGAGGTGGACTAGGTCGTGGATGGCAATTGAATTTACAAGTTATTGCAACGCTAAACCTCCAACAATTAGACACGTATACTTGGAGGACCTACTTTTAAACATGTCACTTCACCCTTAAACCCTGGGTACGTAGACGCAATAATTTTCAGCACATCACTCAACTTGTCTTGAGAGAAAGAGGTTTTTATGAATTTTGGTTACTTATCAAGATATACCTACGCAATAAATTAACATAAAAATTAAATGTATTTTTATTATAATATTTTGAATTTAAATCATATATATTTCTCAGTTTTATATAAATAATAATAATATTTCTTGTTTTATAAAAGTAACAACTCTACCAAACTATATATGGCTTGGATGTTGATTGAGAAATGCAGAGTTTTAGAAAACAATAACTATGGCCTTCATTTTTCATTTTGTTCAATCTTGTTATGGCCATTATTAGGACAACAGTTTTGTTAGGGATAATTCATTAGGACAGCTACCATTATTATGGCCTTTATTAGGACTACAATTTTATCAATTTTCTTAAAAAATTTGCTAAATAAATAATTTCAAAGATCCAAAATGCTCATTTGATGTTTGATGTTAGATTAGGTTTTTTATAAAAAATAATACAAAAACTAATTAAATAGAAGCGAGGAATAAATTAATTACGAAAATGAAATATTTTTTGATGTCGCTTGACACAATGGTGGTATTATCTCACTTTTTACTCAATCATGACGATTTTAAAAAAGAATATCTTTTTATTGTTGTTGCCACTGTGTCAGAGATATGTATTTTAAAAATACTCGTATTTTCACACGGGTATACATAGTGAGAGAAAAATATTAAAAAAATATTTTTTTTAGTGTTGTCTTACAAATCAACGCACCGCTAAAATTTTTTTCTATAAAAAATTTGTTGACAAAAAATTGTTAAAGTTAAAGAAAAAAATTTACTAGTATCACCTGACACATCAATAACACCACTTTAAATGTTAAAAAAAGTTTTGCTGACAAAAAAAAAGGTTGTTGAAGTTATAAAAAATATTTTTTTATCTGTGCTACCTGACACACCAGCAGCACTACTTTAAAAGTTTTTTTTTAATTTGCTAACACAAAAAGAAGTTGTTGAAGTTATAAAAAATGTTGATGTCACGTCGGTGGCACCGGTTTGAAAATTGAAGAACCTGACCGTTTAAATGAGTGTCGCAACGTTGTCAGGCGACACCACCCTCCTATATACTGCCCCCTTCCTCGATCAAAATACAATTTTAACCTGTATAACATAAATAGAGAGAGAGAGAGAGAGAGAGAGAGAGAGAGAGAGAGAGAGATTTGTTTAGCAATACAGGAGACAAAATTGGTTTAACAAAACAAGAAAGAAAAAAAGAGTTTTTTGAAATCAAAATTGAATATCAACATACTTGCCTTTTCATTTTATACTTCAAAAATCAAATTTGAGTTTATAAGATTAGTTTGTAATTATTTTTATGTAATTATATTATATTATCTTATATTTTGATATTTAGTAATATGATATGCAAGTTATATCTTTTGATAAAAAGTATTTTTATTGCTATAAAATGGTATGAATTGTTTTAATAGGAACTAATATTTTTTAATTTATTTTACAGATTTAGTATGGAAGATGAATAACCAATTCTTCGATGGGGTAATTTTAGAAACAACAATTGGTTGTATATTTGAATCTCGCCATCAAATAGGAATGAGGTTTAACAAGAATGTAAAAGTCAACGATATAAAACAAAAGGTTAGTGCGAAAATTACTCGATGGTGTGAGAGGAGGATGTCCAGACTATTCTACAAATTTCTAGTTTCGTCAAATATGTGCAAATATAGGGAGATGAAACTTGTAGATGATGATGATGTGGAGACTATGATCGCACTTTAGTGCTCATCTGGGAATTTGAACTAGTTGAATTGTTCGATGAGTTATCAGATGTTGAGCTAGTTCAAAATGTCAGTCCATTAAATCAACAATATGGAGTTCTAGACTTTTATACGAAGGTTTCAAGAGCATCTATCGATAGGCGATTGTCTGTACATATGCTTGACATGTGATTATGGAGCAATATCAACATTGGCCAAGAATCAACACAATGCTCCAATTGTGTATAACAACCCTAATTTGGGTCTTGGTTTCTAGATAAATCTATTGGTGATTGGTATCGATGAAAATGGTGAATAATAACTTAATAATGATAGTGGTTCTGATCACCAGGGTGAAGATTTTAGTGACCCCCATCTCGATGAGGTCATGGATGATATCAACAATAAAGGCATAGGCGATGATGATAACGTATATGCCTTTTTTGCTCAAGAACTTGACTCGTGGCATTGTCATACGCAATGACCTTAGGGCCCACATGTTGAGCATAAATCCTGGTGTTGTGCATGCATCTAAGTTCCCTAAATACCTAGATATAATACCTTCTCACAAGTTGGTGGCAAATCTGAATCAGAAGAGTTGTTCGTAGATCCAAAATTCGTAAACAAAGGGAATGTTTATTTTTCATTAAGTGTTATAGCATGAAAGTGTTGGTGGACTACAAAGTCGTTGTATTTAAACCAACATTATATATTGGGGAGTGTTAGAGGTCTGTAGAAGGTTACAACTAGCGGGTACGAGCTACATTGATCCAAAGGTCGCAACTATGAGAGATTTAGAAATTTGTTGTGCCTCATATATTCACTGCTACACGGATGATGTAAGACCATCAAAAACTTAATGTGAAAATGACCGCGCCTCAGCGTGCGTGCGACGAGGCTACGAATCAATACAAATACAAACAATAATCTAGCGGTGTACTGCAAGTGTGAAAGGTCAATTGTAATATTTATAGTGTTACAAAGGAACACCTTTAGTATTCCAAGGATAGAACCCAAAAGAGTTCAAGGACAAAGTGATTAATGTGAAATAAGCATGCAAATAGGAAGTCTAGCTAACTACTCACTAAATATCATATTACAACAAATCATAATTAAGGGGTAATTACACTAATTAAATATCTAGCACTAAGAAAGACTAAATTGCAAAATAGTAAAAACTACGCAACTAAACAATTCAATGAGCACAATAGTTGGGTGACTTCCATGTTGCTGATTAGCTTTCGGATTAAGGATCTAAAAGACTTAAACTTCTAATTGGTTCAATTTTACCTCTTGATCACCATTTTAGAAAATTAAACTATTTAGTTCGATTTATCTCTCGACCTCACCAAACTAACTTGGGATAGCCAAATTGGTTCTCGAGAGTTTCTCTTTTTGGTCTCACATACCTAAATATTCACCTAGAAACGTCAATTCCAAGTTATGAAGTTTATTCGATTTAGTTCAATTTTTACAATTTAGTCTCTGCACCAAAAACTAACCAAGCAACATTTCCATCAATCAACCACCATAGATTTAATTACCCAACATCATTCTCATGCAAATAATGATCAAACACATACTCAAATAGCTTATTAAAATAAACACAAGAGTAAAGTTAGAGAAAGCTTAGGAATTTCTTCTATGTTTACTTGAAGAAGATGATGACAATAACAATGAAGGAGAAAATAAAAATAAAGTTCAGATTTTTATGCTTTCTAAAGTAAATAAACTAAAATATATTGAAAGCTTTCAAATAAAGTCAAATACAAAGTAAGTTGAAGACTCGATTGCAAAGAAGATGAAAATGCTACAGTAAAAACTAACAATCAAATTAACTAAGCTCAGAAAAGCAATGAGCTAAACTTAAGAATGGAGAAGAAGACAATTACTTAAGCTAAAAAGATGAAAGATAAAGTTGGCTCTTTTAGTTTTCAACCAAAAGTGGCTTTTATCAACTGAGTTCAATTCTAAAAATCTTGACAAAAATGTTGGACAAAAGGCTACCCTATAGCAATTTTCACTCCATCAGGCATCGGTGTCGCGACACCCAGGCTTCGGTGTTGCGATGTCATTGATGGTGACCATGATTTCTTCACTTCAACATCTTCAAGGATATCAAGACCTTGGAGGCTTGGTGTTGCGACATCATACCCTCGGTGTCGTGATTTTCTCAACAGTCAACTTCAAGTTGATTTCTCGTTGAAGTTTTGAACCCTCGATGTAGAAGGACTCTGTAACACCCCTATCCCATCTTTGTTGTCGGATTAAGGTTATAGAGTGTTATCAATCAAAACAAAACATTTCACATTATTTCTAAAATAGTTAAACAATTAATTTATAAACATATAACAAACAATATCTATTCATAGCATGAATAGAATTATAGGCCTTAAATTGGGCTTACGGGGTCCTATGATCTAAACACTCTTAACACATTCTTAAACATGTCAAAACAATCAACCTAAAGCTTCTAACCAATGTTCCATTCATAGGCACCTCATTTCATAACTAAACATTCAAATAACCGAACAAGACCTTGTCTAATATCAATTTTCAATTTACGCTCCCGAAACTAACTATATTATTATTATTGCCTTTTGAACATGCTACAAAGTTTACCAAATAAACATTAGGATTTCCATTCATACATAAGATTTTGTATTCTAACATTACAAAACGTACTCAAAAGAAGCTAACAAATCTTCTTAACTATCCATTACCATTAACATTAATAACTTACAAACAAAACCTATATACACATGGCACAACCCAAAAAGAAATGAAAAAGCTACCAAAAATGATTAGATAGTGTGAGCTTTGTGGTTGATCCTTCCAAACGGTCAACAATGATTATCTACAAAACAACGTAAGAAACACCATAAGCTTACATAGCTTAGTAAGGTTATAGTATAACTTTTACTTTAAATTAATTAAACTCGGTTTATACAATAGCTCAATACTCAATTTTCAGAGGTGTCAATGATGCAATACCGAGGTACTAGAGTGCATTTAGAGCACTCATGTGCATTCAGGGGTACCGAAGTACAAACAGTGGCACGTATATGAATTTAGGGGTACTAAAGTACAACCAGGGGATGTATGTGCACTCAGTAACATTTTCTTCATTCTCGAATACATACTTAAATTCATTTCATTCTTAAATAACTTTAACACAGTTCCAAGAGAAACACTACAATATTCTCTATCGATTTCATAAATACAAAATATTTGTAACTTTCATAGTTATATATAATTATCCAAAATAAATTCACCTACTTACATATATTCATCAATAAATTAATGAACATTAATATAATTCACTAGCAAATTACATTAACATATTGAAATACTATGAACTTACTTGGTAAATTTGCAAAGAATTATAGAAGTTTAAGAACTAATCTATTACTTTTCCTTTTCCTCAGATATCAACAGAATCTTAATCTAAAATATAATTTATTTCATTTATTAGCTTAAATTTCATATATTAATAAATTCTAAAATTTGTACCCTTCTATTTATAAATTTACAAAATTGCCCCTAACTTTTACGCTTTATGCGATTTAGTCCCTTATCCCGAAAATCATTAACTTAGCCACTTTTGAAAATAACCACATCTAGCCCAATATTTAACATTACAAAACAGTCCCTAAAATATCACTATTTCATAATTAGACTATGAGATTTTTAACATTTTAACAATTTAATTCTTTAACTAAAAACTAACAAAAATCACTTTACAAAACAATCCAAAATTACAACCAAGACCTTAAATTCATCATTAACATCAAGACCTTAAACTCATCATTAACATCAAGAACAATCAATATTCATCAATGACAGAATTCAAAATTTTTACAGTTTCAAAAACAAAGGTACGGGTTAGTTGGACCTAGTTGCAACGATTTCAAAAGCATACAAATAATTAAAAATGAGGTTCAAAATCTTACCATACATGTGAGTTTAACCAAAACCGAAAGCCTCCCCCTCCTTTCAATGGTTTTTCAATTCCCTCAAGCAAAATAGGGAAGATGACCACTTGATTGATTTTTTTTCTTTTTACATAATTTACATTTTATTTTCTATTTACCCTTTTACCCTTATTTTATTAACTTAACAATTAACAAAAACATGCCCATAATTGTCCAATATTATTATGCATGGTATAGTTACCATATAAGTTCATTAATTTAAGATTCTATAATCATTTGACCCTTTTAACAAATAGAAATCAACTTTTGCATCTTTTATAATTTAGTCCTTTTTACTTAATTAAGTTTCTAAACATTAAAATTTTCTAACCAAATTTTAGTATGACCTTAATTGCCTCGTAAATATTATATAAATAACATTTATATAACATTTATGAACCGACATGCCAGAATTTGTGGTCCCAAAACCACTATTCTGTTACCACTGAAAAATAGGATATTACAGACTCGGTATCGCAACTTCCATAGCATCAATGTCGCAAAACCCATGTTGAATGTTGTTTTACCCAAGGTCAAGTCATTTTCGTCTCCCTCCACCAACTCAAATACTTTTTAGGTCCCTTATGGCGCCATTTTACCAATTTGGGTCTCAAAATGAACAAAACAAACAAGTTTATTAATAGTAAAAACTAAAAATGAACAAAAATATAAAAAAAGACACCTAAATTGCTTGAGAATAAGCTCCTCAAGTGTTTTGGAGAGACTAATTTGATGTATCAAATTATGATAGATTAAACTCCCCCGCACTTAAATCTTTACTTGTCCTCAAACAAACACCTATAACACTAACACATGCAAAATCGATGACTCTTGAACAATTGAGAGGTTTGACAATCAATTGATGGGTATGTACAGTGTAACCAATTCTTCTACCATACAACTTAAGAAAGAGGAATTATAAACTCACAAATTTGGGATGAAATCAATTTATTTCATGAAGTTATAGAGTAAATGAACATAGAGGTGATCCCAAAAGAACAACATTCTTCACATTATTCCATCAAAATAAGTCATGCAAATATGATGTATCTATACACTAAGGAATTTAAATTATTCATTTCTTAAGAAGTTTTGCAAGTTTTGGATTTGTAAACAATGACGTTAAGATCACATAAGGCTTTTTGGCTTGTAATGTTCTTATGCTTAAGTTGGTGTAAATTCAAAGAAAAGCTTGATTCAAAACTTTTCAAGCACTAAAAACAGTATAGCATATGACATTGTTCCTATTTTTCCCAAAATGTGATTGTTAAGCTCAATGCCTTATTTCTCATTCTCTCACATTCCATTTCTCTCCAACAATGTGGAAGATATGGTTCGCTATTAGTGCATACAAACAATTTAGCGAGCAATTGTGCATAATGACAATGAAAAGTTCATTTTAGACTCTTGAATTGATTTTTCATTTTGTGCACATTCTAAACTTTTTGCTCTTTTCACTCATAATGATTTTATCACTAACCATGCTTTTTATTCACTTGCTTTGCTTTGACCCTCACAATGCTTTTGTTCACTCATATTTTTCATTCTACATACTTTTTTGTTAGAGCTTATACACTATTCACTCAAATTCATTTTTAAAACCATCAAGTTCTTTCTAACTAACCGTCAATGTTTGTGGCCTGACATCTATTCTATAGAGCATTTTTAAAAGCAAAGATTGAGAAGGGTTGAGTTTTTAACTCAATTTGCGCTCAAGGTTTAAAAAATATAGGTTCCTCAAAACTATCTGGAGTTAAAACATAACTATGGCATTACTCATTATTCCCAGTGGTCTATATTCCTTTTACACACCAAACTCATTTGTCCTTGCGACTTATCGCTCCAATCACACAGTGAACTCTACTTTCACCCTTGACATCCTTCATGAACTGCAAACTTTCCAATTATGATCCCCACATTTTATGTCTTGGTGGACTACCTGTGTTTACTGTCCTGACGGACTACCTTAGTTGCCATAACTGAGATATGGTCTTACACGTTAGAACTTATTTGAGGTACCGCCCTGAAGGACCTTATCGGTATCACGATGTCGCTTCATAGAGCCTACTAACCATCATCACGGTAATGCTCTATGGAACTTAAATATCACCGTCACAGTGTCGCCCTGAAAGACCAATCAACATCATTTCTTTTCACATTTTACCTTGATGCTCAAACACCAAAGTGTCCCCTCTGCAAGGCTTGGAGCTTCACACATCATGGTTTGCTCCCAGCAATCCCGGATGGCAGAATTTTAATGGGATTCCAATTTCTCTATTCCTCCTTCCGTTCCTCTATTTCATCATTCCTAACCTTGATGTTCGAACACCGTAATGTCCCCTCTGCAAGACCCAAAGCTTCGTACATCACAATTTGCACTTAGCAACATCGTATGACGGTATTTAACAAAAATCACTGTTTTTACCCAATCCTAACTTTGTCTATCCCGTCGATGATTCTCTCTTATACCATGCATACAATAATCATGCATATCATACAACATGCCAGATAATCGTTCAACAACTATCTATTGCTAAACAATCAGCACATAACTAACAATGTCACACAACCGTGTCTATTAGTCATAAGGCATGGCGCAAAAACTCACTTTGCTTCCTTATCCTTATCAATTTAGCTAGTATGAATTGCCAGAGTCTTCTTTGTCTTGGTAGCTAAGCATGACAACCATTCATCAATTAATCTAATGGTGGTTAGTCATTAGAAACCCAGAACCTTCAATTATACAGAAGCTTTGAGATTCTTACTCTACTCATTTCTTCAATCCATAAGCATAGAGAGATAAGAAAGCTTATCAGTTCCTCAATTTATCCACCACCAAGCTTAAATTCACTCCTCTCCTGCGACGTCCAAAACTTTCTTCATCTACATCCTCTTATTCTTCAGGACGACTAAAGAAGATCATACTATGGAGAGGAGAAGATTTATCAACAAAACTGAGAAAATTTTGTCTACACTTATGCCTATATATATACTCGGACACAATCCTCACCAATTATTTCCACCATCCATTCTTAATCATTTTATCTCTCACTTTGGAACCAGTCGGTTCCAAACTAATCGAATTGGAATTGGAATCCAATTAATAACAATTCAGTCAATAATACTACTGAATTTCTCGATGGAGTTTGAAAATTTACTAGTCCTTTCAATTTAATCCTATCTTTCCTCAATTTCGAGTTAATAATGGTAACTAGGGGTTACAACTTGGACTTGATAGACGATATATTAGTCTTTCAATCGGTTTGGTCATGTCCGATTAGACTAAGGACATGTTTAGGTTTGTCTACTAATATAAGCTCTCTTTTCGTATTACGATCCAACCACATAATACCACTTAGTATTAGTTAAGCCTTAAACAACTAGTGAGCTAATATTTGTTTCTATTTTTCTGTACATGCAAAAATCACGTGATGAAAATTATACAAGTATATTACTATAATCTATGAATTATTTTATTAACCAATCTGTTCAAAAAAATTACAAGTGTACATAGACAAAAATACTACACTTAGTGCACCAGATCCAACAGGTTATAATGACGTGAATATAATTTTATTTTGAAAAAGAATTACCTCCTCCCCGGCGTATGCCTCCATCATGTGTCTATAGATAACGAGGGTTTCAAACTTCCCTATCCCCAAGCATGTAAACCATTTGAAAAGAAAGCAAACTTTTGATATAACATTTTCATAAAAGAAATAATAATTCTTGATCAAAGTTTTAATTTTTTTTATCTATTTACAAGTGGGAACACATATTGTTGGTGACTCAGTGATGCCAGAAATGGCATCCTATACAACGCCTAGGACTGTAATAGTATCAGACACCCACCTATATCTTGTGTATCGGGTTTTGTTGTCCGGCAAAGCTCATAGTACAACATTGCTAATACTATTGAACTCCAATTGTACAAACAGGCAGCTTGAAATAAATTAATTGTTCCCAACCCTATTTTTGTATTTAATTATTCATAATCTCATTTTTGTATTTAATTAATTTTTTACTATTATTTTTATAAAAAAAAGTTGTTAGATTATATCAAGCTTATTAAATACTTAATAAAATAAATTATTTTGATAAATAACTTTCAACCCATGTTATTTAAACTTTTTTTATTTCATTTTATTTTATTAAAAAGTCATTTTTAGTTTTAATAATAAGGTTTTGTATTGGCTAACAAATAATTTATAGTTATATTGCTTGATAAACATGTCACCATTACAGGCATGACAAACTTAGACCTAGCTAGGATTAGAGAGATATTCTAATAACTAGACTCACAATGATTAAAAGGAAGGAGGGGCAGCCAAATCATCCTTGTCCAATATGAATACCGCAGTGATTGTCTAATCCAATCAATTAGAGTAATCTCTTTCTTAGCCTAGGTCATCCTGTTTGCTGCTTTCATAGCTCATCTTTTGATCGTTTGGAATTTGATAAACTAACTTTGTAAAATCAGTTTGCCCAACTTGTTGAGAATGTGTCATATTTCCATCTCTTTTTCTGCTTGTCTCTTTTGAATATAAACAATTACTGGTTATGCATCATATTCAAAAATGACCTTATCCCATTTCTTCTAAACAACTATCTCAGTCCTTTTACAAAATTCCATGGCATCAACAACCACCGGAGCATGAGTAGTAATTTTCTCACCAAAACTAGCAAGAAACTGTCCCACAAAATCCCTATATATTGCACCAATCCCTGCACACTTTGACTTGGAGTCAGAGGTGCCATCACAGTTAACTTTGATCCACTCTTCAAGAGGTTTAGCCCATAATGTAACACCCTGAATTTCGGGCCTAAAAGAAATAGGTTTTGAACAATGGAACAATTAGGAGATTGAACATAAATATTTAGTTGTGCAAGGAAGTGACATAAATGAATGTCTACTTCAGTGGTTAAATGATTTAGGAGTGTTTGGAAGTGTTTGAGAAGTCAGGGGTTCTAGTCTTGGCTTCTGCAGAATTTTTAGTTTTGCTCTTAAATGAATCTGGACACTGGCATATAGGTCTTATAAATAATAGTGCTTGTTTCATGACACAAAAAGAGCTTGTAGTCTAGTGGCAAGGTGGCGTGTTGTGTAACTATGAGGTCTGAGGTTCAAGTCCTGGGTTACGCAATGAGGTATCTATTTTGCTCCTTGAGCTGTGTAAGTGGTGGAGCTGGACTAAAACACAACTAAGGGGAGTTTGAATGGAGTTGTTGAGGGAGTTGAGGAGGAATCGGTGGAGTGGTTTGAGGAGAGAATATTAGGATTTGGGGAGATTGTTGTTGTGGAGAGATATATATATATCATCATCTCATTTGTTCCTTGATCTCGACGGGAGATTGGCAAGGTTTTTAAGGTTTTCGTTGCTTTCTTCAACTTGCATTGCTTCCATTCCTAACTGGAGGTGGTCGAGGTCGACTAGCACATTGCCTGGGAACCAAAGGTGCAATGATCATTGATTTTCGGAATAAGAGTGTTCAGAACGAAGGGAATCTGCATATCGCATCAGGTGTGTAACTACCCCACGGTAACAGTAGAACGGCAAAAGCCGAAAAGCTGAATGGAATCTGCAAATCACATCAGGTGTGTAACTACCCCATTGTAACTGTAGAACGGCAAAAGCCGAAAAGCTGAAATACGACGTTGAGACCACACGAATGTGCGATGGCTCGTGTGGAAAGCCAAACCTGCGAATCATGGGCGATAAATTGTAGAGGCCTCCATGAGCATTTCCATGGGCATAGGCCGTAATGGGCCACGTTGGGTCGAAATGGGTCGTGTGGGCTCAACAGGCTTATGGGCCCCATACGGATGAAATCCATGATTTATGGCCAATTTTGGACTAGGTTGTGAAGATCTCATAACCGTGGTGAAATCTGGGCTGAACGGGCCACACGAGCGTATGGGCCCACTTGGGTCGAGTAATGGGACTTGGGCCCATTTACACTGCTATGATCGAAATACCCCCATATGATAGAATGACCAAATTACCCTCATAGGGTAAAATGACCAAAATAGCTCAATAGGGTAGAATGATCGAAATACCCCTATAGGATAAAATGACTGAAATACCTCCATAGGGTAAAATGATCGAATTACCCCTATAGGGTAAAATGACCAAAATACCCCCATAGAGTAGAATGACCGAAATACCCCCATAGGGTAGAATGATCGTAATACCCCCATAAGGTAAAATGACTGAAATACCCCTATAGGGTAAAATGATTAAAATACCCCCATAGGATAGAATAACTGAAATACCCCTATAGGGTAAAATGACTGAAATACCCCTATAGGGTAAAATGACCAAAATACCTCTATCGGATAGAATGACCCAAATACCCTCATAGGGTAAAATGACTGAAATACCCCCATAGGATAGAATGACCCAAATACCCCCATAGGGTAAAATGACCGAAATACTCCCATAGGGTAAAATGACCGAAATACCCTCATAGGGTAAAATGACTGTTATACCCCTAGGAGATGAAATAACTGTTATGGCCTTATGTTACGTATGACTGAATTGCTCTATGATATATATGACTATGATTGAGCATGACATTCTGCATACACATATGATATTATGTCACGACATGTTGCATGAGGTTGGGTTGCTATATTTGGAGGAAGTGTATTGTACTGATAAGGTCGCATGGGTCGCGTAAGACGACTGTGGACCTACTGGTGGCTTTGCCACATATACTGTTACTGGTAGCTTTGCTGTGATACTATTACTGGCAGCTTTGCTGCAATATTAGTGTGTTGGCTGGGTGGGTTGATTTTATCCCCACATGGTGTGTTGGTGGTACGGAGTGGTGTGTTGGTTAAATTGGGATGGGTTGCATTATTACATTGTACTGATTACTGTATTGGACTAAGGCCCACATTATTACTGTATTGGGCTAAGGCCCACATTGTTACTTATTGGGCTAAGGCCCACATTGTTACTGTATTGGGCTAAGGCCCATATTATTACTGTAATGGGCTAAGGCCCACACTGTTACTGAAATAGGCTAAGGCCCACATTGTACTATTACTGTATAGGGCTCAGGCCGAGACTAATTCTGTATGTTGCGTAGTGATTGTCTAGAAGGGGATTACACACTGAGTTTTGTAAGCTCACCCTCTTATTTAACTATGCAGGTAATCCTCAGCCATAGGCGATTCGGTGCTGCGAAGGACTCAGAGATGGCCACACAATCACTGCTTTTCATATCTGCTTTTATTCTGATTTAAATAATAAGTTGGGTTATGTTTTTGTAATAAGGCCTTTAAGTTTGTTTAAGTTTTTAATTGGGCTTTTGCTTATTTACTTTAAATTGCTAGTTTAGGGAAGACAAATTTTTAAAATAATAATTGTTTTCAAAGTCACGAACTTTAAACGAATAGAGTTTTCAAATGCTTTCGCGTTTTAAAAACAACTATTATAACAGTAGCAGATAATAAGGCAAACATTTTAACTAGATGATTGTTAAATAATAATAAAGGGGTTTTTAAACCTAGAAGCAAATTTCTACCAATGAGTTCAATTTTCGCTAAACACCTTAATGTGACACCGTCAGATTTAGCCATAACTTCTAGGCCGGGTTTGAGGTGTTACACATAAGGACTCTTTCACTTGCTCTTGTTTCTAAGAACTAATGTAGTGAATCTCTTGAGCATCAATGCATTTTTCAGAAGCAGCTTGAGTTCTTCTTATTGTACTTTACATGTCAACAGGCTTCGCTTACATCAAGGCTTCATATCTAAGCTATAATAACTTGTTTCTCAGTGGTGTTGAAAATAGTAGTTTCAGAGCCATAAAATCGACGAGTGGATTCGTAAATATTATATTAAAGTCAAATATAATATTATAATACAATTTGATTTGATTATTTATGTTAGTTATATGAATAATTAGATTCAAGTGGTATATCATTGAAGTCAAGTGGTTTTAGAAAATAAGGTTTTGGACCTCATTTTATAAATCGGGCACAGTAAATATTTTATTAAATATTTACAAATTTTTATTAGAGTTATATTAAAATTTGGTTAAGAAATTTTAACGCTTAAATAGTTAATTAAGTAAAAAGACAAAGTCATAAAAGATGTAAAAGTTGAATTCTATATGCTAAAGGAGTTAAATGGCTATGAAATCTTAAATTAAAGGACTTTGTGGGTAATTATACCATGTATATTGATAGTGGACAATCATGGGCATGGTTTTGTCATTTTATAGGTTAATTTTATAAGGGTAAAATGGTAATTAAATAATAAATTAAGTTTAAACAAAGATGAAAATAATGTCATCTTCCCCAAATGGAATTAGCAGCCAAATTCTCCATGAAAAAGAAACCTAAGCATTCGGCCATGCTTGATTCTTCATGCATGGTGAGTAATTTTGCCCCGTTTTAAGCAATTTTTATCTTTTCGAGCTCATATTAGCTCAATCTAGCTAACCCAGGGGTCAATTTGTAAAAATGTTAAAATTTATAAATTATGCCATGGATGAATTTGATATACTTTTGAAGTTTTATGATATATTATTAAGCTTGGTTGTTAAATAGAAGTATTTTGTCAAGTGATTTTTAATAATTTTAATGTTAAAGGATTAAACTATTAAAAAGTAAAATTATGGGATTTAATGTGAAATTTTGATAATTATGGATTGATATGTGAATAGGAGAAATTTGGCTAGCTTGGTTGATGGTTAAAAAAATGGTAAATTCAAGTTTCGAGTTCAGAGACTAAATTGAATAAGAGGTAAAACATTATGGGTAATGTTGAAATTTCACAATAATATGGATTACAAGTTTAAATTAGATATTTTGAGTTGTTTGAACTATTTAATTGAATTAAATTACTATTTAGATCAAGAAATGAACCAAATAAATCTAAATCGAGGAAAAACTAATGTGTCGGGTTAGTCGTCGACTTCGTTTTTACAACTATTTTTGTCGAGGTAAGTTTGTAATACTATTCCCATGTTCATAATGATTTTTACTAATTACATAATTTATTATAATTAGATTTAATGTTTCTATTATCTAGTGAATGATTAAAAATAAATAATAAATGAATATAGTGAATATGTGATGTACCTGAATAGCAGGCCTTAAGCCGATGATTATTTAACAGGCCTTGAGCAAATGATTACTTAGCAGACTATGAGCCGGTGATTATTTAGTAGGCCTTGAGCAGGTGATTATTTAACAGGCCTTGAGCCGGTGATTACTTAATAGGCCTTGAGCCGATGATTATTTAATAGGCCTTGAGTCAGTAATTATTTAGCAAATACTATGTACCGGTGACACAGACCATAACAGTGGCTTGAGATCCTACATGTGTTGCAGAGACTTTGAAGCTAATGTAAGCAACATCGTGAATTAGTTAAAGTTATAATAGTTAACGGCCTTGCTATACAGTCATATGACCCTATATTCACTTTTTGCTTAAAATTTCGTAGAAGTTTCAATTTAATGCAGACTTGATCCCGGTTTGTTTTAAATGTTCAGCAAGCTCGATTTAGGTCTCAACTAGTTTGAAAAGCATGATAATGATTATTGATGAATTATTTTGATTATGTTTGATTTGAAATATGAATTATGTTAAATTTTTAATAGTTGTAATACCTTATAGGTCGGGACGGTGATCGGACCGGATATAAGATGTTACATAAGCTTCCATATCAACCAATAGGTAAAAGCAACCCTAACCATCATGTCCTTATTTTTTCCAACTTCATATATTCATATGTTAAAGTGATATTTTCTTTTTTAATTTGTAGTCATTAGCAAGCTTCGTACCATATGTCTTAGACCAATTCACACCCAACAGTCAAATGTTCAGCTATTTCAACATCCTTAAAACATACTTTGTAATCAGGACTCTAGCAGGCAACATATCTTTTTTTCCAAAGATTCAAAGAAGTAAGAATAACATTAACAAATAATTTTTAGAGAAATATCTTAATCTCGCTCAAAACTTGTAAGCTCCAAGTGACTTTCCAAACACTTCCAATAATAAAGTATGAAATAGAAGGCAAAAGATTAACCATATTCATTATTTTCTTACTTCAATTCTTTATGCCGATTTCAAAATTAAATTTTGGTTTGATAGTATTGATAGTTTTTACCCTTATACGCTTCATTAGTATAATATGATCTTTCATTATTACTTTTGTATAAGTCTACTAATTTTAAAACTAATATCTTAGCTTCAGTTAGCTTTTTTCATTCTTAGAAGTGTCTAAAATTTTATGTATTTAATCTAGTAATTACTTTAATAAAATACACAACTCATTGTTATCTCTTATCAAAACTCTATATGCTGTCAAATCATCTAAATCTCTCAAGAGCTTGATCCCATTTTTATTTTTC
This sequence comes from Gossypium raimondii, assembly GCF_025698545.1. Taxonomy (NCBI): domain Eukaryota; kingdom Viridiplantae; phylum Streptophyta; class Magnoliopsida; order Malvales; family Malvaceae; genus Gossypium; species Gossypium raimondii. Next base: position 36,766,036 of record NC_068572.1, read on the forward strand.
CCCTTGTACTACCTCATGCATAAACAACAACAAAAATCCTTCATGGCTCCCTTTAAAAACAACACTAATCCAGCCATTGTAGATGTTGTAGATCCATCAAATTCAACTATCACGACTATTATAATTCAATTCAATCTTGCTACCTAACTTCCAATTAAACTACAAGGAAATATGAATTTTTCCACTTGAAAGACACAATTTGTAATGCTTCTCAATGGTTATCGTCTTATGGGTCACCTTAATGGCACCAAGTTGGCACTATCAGCAATCAATCATCAAAATGAGTGTAGCATACCTAACCTGGCATACGAAGGTCGGTGTTGCCAAAACCAACTTATTCAACAAGCAATAAAGGCACTAGTTGATCATATGGTGATGGAAAATCGGAGCAAGCTCTGGAAAACAGGTGGTGGCAGGCTGTGGTGATGGAAGCAATAGGGGCTGAGAAAGGTGAGAGTTATGGTGTTAAAGATTGCAAAAAGATAGTTGCATCGAGAATTTTTAGACTGCTCAAGTTTGCCAAAAGATTTTTAAAAAAGCCTGAAATGAGATATTCAAGCCTCTATTTATAAGCCTTCAAAACCAGGGATTTAAATAGCGATTGAGTAGCTAAATAGCGGCAGCTATATAGCGGTAACGACACCGTCCAAAACTGCTACTACTGAAAATAGCGGTGTGAAGCAGAATCACACCAATAGCGGTGGATCACGGCCCCAATTTAACTGGTAACGACCAATTACGGCAATAACGGGCCGTTATTCTCGTTATTGTTCCGTTACAATAAAATTAAAAAAAATCCAACTCCTTTTAAAAAAATCAACAGAAATATAATGAGAAAGGAAGGAATATATTTTTCACCTGCAGAATTAGATAATTTTTAATCAAAAAAAGAAAAAGCGGTCCAAAGTCAATAGAAAAAAGTAGTCCAAAAGCAATAGAAAAGTATGACATTCTCATATTTCACTATCCAAACTCCAAACAAAACAAAATCACAACACAATCACAAAAATATCTAAACAAAATCTCACTTGTACTTTCAGAAATTCATAATTTTCAAGTACCTGAATTTTTTTGTCTTGATTCTTGCTTCTTTTTGTTGTAACATGCAAATATTGTTGTAAAATGGAGTGTGTCCGAGAAGCAGTTGATAGAGATAATAACAAAGGAAAGGTATTAGTATCTTGAATCTGCAGAGATGTTCTTTGCGTTAGGGATGAGAAATAATTTTGGGGAAGGGGAAAGGTTTTTGGAAGGATCTGGATTAGTGCTTTGAATGGGTTTTGAAGATATCTTTGGGGTTCCCAATGTTATTGCTGTTTCTTTCAGGAGATTATGCATTTATTAATGACTACTGAGGGTTGAGGCTTTTGAGTTTTTTCTACCATTTGTTTTTCCTTACAGCCCATTTTGGGATTGTGGATTCCTATTTGGTTTTTGTTGGGTTTGAGGTCTATTTTAATTTTTGTTTCCTGGTCTTTAGAATTCTCACTACTGTTCATTCGCTATATCCAACAACTATCTTCTAAAAGCCCCTCAAACCATCCTACAACTAAAATACATACTTCAATAACAATACGACAATATGCACCTTTTTCCTAACTATATAGTATATCTATTCAAAAGAATTCAATTTATCTAACCCTAAACTATTTTTAGCAAAAATTTATAACGAATATTAACGCTGAAGCTTTGTATTTAAAAAACCTATAAAATGCACATAGCGATTTCTTTAGCCCCAATCACAAATATTACGGTTTATGCAATAGCTTAGTATGTTATGGAGCAGTTAGTTAGAGTTAGTTGATGAGGTAAGTTGTTAGCTAATAGGTTAGCTCAGGCTAGATTGTATTGCTTTATAATTGTTTTTAAGGTTTCTTTTCTCTAATAAAAAGTTTCAGCTATATTTTAAATAAATAAAAAAGAAGGGGGTTGGGGCTTGGGGGATTTGGGGAACTTTTATTTGAATTTTTATTTTTTAGGTTTTGGGTGACCGAGTAATAATGGGTTATGGTGTGTTGTTTTTTTTAAAAAAAATTATGGATTATGCAATAAATTTAATTTTTCAATGTTAGTGATGTTTACTTTTTTTTGTATTATATTGTTGATAAAATAAGTAATGAATTGCTTATATTTCTAAATATAATTTTATGTTTCTTGTATATAAATAAAAATAAAGCATGCCACCACGTGAAGAGTTTCCGACTAAAGGATTGGAGGGTGCACCAAGTAATGATATAGGTTGGCACTTTGGAACTCCAGTGCCAAATACGAAAGGAAATGTTGTATGTAAACTTTGTGGTAAAGTTGTGAAAAGAGGAATAACACGATTTAAAGAGCACATTGCTCATAAAACCAGCAATGTTGCACCATGCCCTAATGATACTAGTATGTGATAGTTTATTATTATTTTTAAATGTTATTGTAAATTTATCAATAAAGATTATACATAATTGATAATAATATAAGGCGTGAATTATTTTTATTTTATTAACATGTGTTATTAGAGAAAGTATGATGAATATACTGAAAGAAAGCAACACAAAGAAAATAGACAAAAAGAGGAGAACAAATGAATTCTTAACCCAATTAAAAAGAGAGGAAGATGAACACGAGGAATTCATTAATGAGGTTTCTACTATAAGGCAATTAACTCGAGAAAGTATCCAATCACAACACGAGTGGCATAGAAGAGAAGAACTCAAATAAAGTACTAATGGTTGGAGTAACATTTATAAAGAAGGGTGATCTTCTGATGGATCTGCTGGAGAATATCCTGGAAAAAGAACAAGTAAATCCATCCCAAGTGAGTCTGAGTTTACCTTCAGGAGAGCTATACATGAATTGGCTAGAAGCAAAAGCTCAAAGCAACCAAAGATCAATGACTCTTTTTCAAAGACTTTATGCATGAAGATAGGTGAAGTGGTATCTAAATTTTTAATATATCAACGACTTCCTTTTCAATTAGCAAGCTTTCCATGGTTGTATAACTTAATTCAAGTGTCAATAGAAGTTGGACAAGGTGTAAAGCTCCCAACACCTTATGAGGTTTAAGATGTGTATTTGAAGTCAGAGTATCAACGAGTTCGTGATTAGGTAAATGGTCTAAAGACTCATTGGAAAGAATTGGATGCAACTCTAATGTATGATGGTTGGACCAACAATTTGAATCAAATGCACATCATTAATTTCCTTGTTTATTGCAGTAAAGGAACCATTTCTTGAAAATCTGTGGATGTCTCGTGTGTTCGAAGTAGAGATGCTGAATTCTACTACAGTTTGTTAGACTCAATTGTAGAAAAAATTGGAGAAAGTTACATTGTCCAAATAGTGATTGATAATGAGACAACAAAGAAAGCTACTGGAAAAAAATTTAATGTTGAAAAGTAAGAATCTATATTGGACCTTATGTGTAGCTCACTGTTTAGATTTATGCCTTGAAGATATTGGGAAAAAGCCCAGTGTAGCAAAAATGTTAGATAAGGCAAAGAAAGTGACTTGTTTTATATACAATCACATTTGGACTATTGATTTGATGAAGAAGTATACGCAAGGGAACCAAATACTTCAACCTGCACTTACTCGATTTGCAACTCATTTCATTCATCTTGAAGAGATAACAAGGCAAAAGCAAGGTTTGAGAGAAATGTTTAATTCAAAGGTCAATATTTTATAATTAATTAATATAATTACTTAAATATAGCAACATTTAATGATTTTATTAGTTACAAATAATTTAAATTATATTATTTTAAAATTTTTCTTATGAATATATAGGAATTTAAAGAATCAAAAAGGGGACAGCAAAAGTCAGGGCTTGCTTATGAAGCCAAAAAAAATTGTTTTGGGAAAAGATTTTTGGGAAAAAGTCAATGGCCTCATAAAAGTTTACGAGCCCCTAATAAAAGTATTGAGACTTGCGGATGGTGATGAAAAACCAACAATTGGCTTTATTTATGAGGCTATTGATAGAGCTAAACGAGCAATTCAACAAGATTGTTAATATTTCACCGAGTACGAAAAGATTATTGACAATAGATGAAATTTTATGCGTTCCGACTTGCATTCAGCTGGTAAGGTAAAATGTTTCATTTAATTAAGAAATATTTTATATTTTATTATTTTAAGCTTTAGATTATTATTATTTGATGATATTCTTATAAATTATGCTTAGGTTATTTTCTCAATCCTCAATTTCAATTTGGGGTGCAGCATTTGAGAATGAAGTAATAGAAACATTAAAAGGTACGACATCAGTAATTGAAAGATTAGAACATTTTCTTAATACTCAAGCCAGAATGGTTAATTTGTAATAGCCTGTTTTCAGAGAAATCGGAACAGTGGTTTCGGGACCACAAATCTAAAGTCAGAAGAAAATTTATTTTAATATTATTTTGTGGTCTACGGTATAATAAGAATGTTGTATGAAAATTTCGTTAACAAATTTCACCAATTACATGTCTAATTTGTTAAAAAAGGACTAGATTAAAAAAGGTGCAAAACTTGTTAATTAAAAGAAATAGTGATTAAATAGTTCAAATGGTAAATAACGAAAGACTTTAGGCATAAATATACCTAAAGTAATTGGCTAAGGCGGCATAGGCTTAAAAAGATGACAAAAATTGTGTGAAATAAGGGCAAAATTAGAATTTTTACCAAATCTAAAGAAACAAATGAAAATTAAAGAATTCTAGACATTTGATCATCATTTTCAGTTCTAAAAATAGACATTGAAGAGGGTTTTAAGCTAGTTTTTTAATTTTTCTTCATGTAAGTCAAATCCTCTCCCGTTTCTTAAAATTTTTATGTTATTGTGATTGTTACAATTAGGTCCAATTAACCTTTACCTTGGTTTTTGATTTTATTGAAAATTTTAGAAGTTACCATTGATGAGTTCATACGATTTTAGTTATTAGATGATGAATTTGAGGTGTTGATGGGTATTAAAAGTGTTTTATTAAAGAATTTTGAAAAAAAAAATGATTCAGGGATTAAATTAAAAAGATGTTGAATTCATGGAGAATTTTGAATTTCATGGAATTCATGGGATTGCTATTATTGTGTGTAAAAATTTCTCGACTTGGAATGAAGATTAAATTTCATAAATTTCATTTTTCGAGCCTAGGGATGAAATAAGAATTTATCAAAAGTATACGGGCAAAATGGTACTTTTGCCTTAAATGTGAATTGGATTAAATTGAATATGAAATGTATTAAATTGAAGTTAAACTTATTTATATAGATCCAAAAAGATCAAATAAGAAGTTAGATCGAGGAAAAGAAAAAGTATCAGATTAGTAGATTTTTGTACACGAGCAAGTGTCGAGGAAAGTTCGTGTAACTAAATTGTGTATAATTATATGCTTGAATTGAATTTTGTGTATGTGATTGTATTGTTGCTATGAATATAAAATTAATATTATATCCGATAGTGCCTGACAAACATCAAGTCCTGATTGAATAAATGAAATTCGATGGATACAGGATTTCTCGAATTGGTTGTGGTCCTGCATATGTTGCGGACACACCATAGCTCAAAATAGCATCCCGTTAATAGCCCTCTCAAGCTTCCCGTTGTATGGTTCTTGCGAGTTTCCTGTTAATAGCTCTTAGGAGCATCCCGATCGGTTGTGATTCTGCATGTATTGTAGACACACCGCAGCTCTTTTGAGCGTCCTGATATATGGCTCTTCTTGAGCTTCCTGATTAAAGGCTCTTTGTGAGCTTCCTGATTAATGGCTCTTCGGAGCTTCCTGATATGGCTCGCTTGAACTTCCTGATATATGGCTATCCATAGCTTCCCGTTAAGGGCTCTTCAAAGCTACCCGTTATTGGCTCGCATGAGCTTCCCGATTATGGCTCTTATGAGGTTCTCGTTATACAGCCCGGATAAGCTTTCTGTTACATGGCTCACAGGAGCTTCTCGTTATATGGCTCGAGAGAGGGGTTCCTATTTATGTGCTCTAATGAGCACCCCCCGAATATGAATTGATGGATTTTAGATTCGTACACTTCATGTGTACTACCCTTGTATCCATCGATATTTTAAACGATTCAACAGGTAAAGTTCCGGTATGAGATGATATGAATTCAAGATGAATTACTATAAGAAATAATTAAAATACAAAGATATGGTATGTACATATTCATTTGACACTTGGAGTGATAAATACATGTATGTGGAAATGGAATATTGATGAGCTCATTCATGTTTCTTGGTACTTATGTGAATTACATAACTAACATGTTTGATGAGGATGTATGTGTGTTAGGTTATTGATTAAATTGATTTGTATGCTTACTTTAAATGAACGTGAATGGTAAGTTAATTTACCGTTATACGAACTTACTAAGCATAAAATGTTTACCCTGTTTTATTTCCTCTGTTTTATAGTACTCGAAAGCTCGTAAAGGTTGAAAGCTAGTCAGAGCATCATCACACTATCCCTCGGCTCATTTTGGGTACAACTAGAAAACTAATTTTAGTTATAATGACATGTATAGGTTAATTAGCCAATGTTGACATGATAATGTTTTTGTTGTAACTAGCCATTGGAATGGCTAGTGTTAGGTATATTTTGATGTAATTATATAAGGCCTTATCATGTTTGATGTGTGTTGAAATGGTTATATGATGGGAAGTATATAAACCTATTAATGAATGATTTTAAGTTAGCATAATTTATAAAACATGTCTATAAGTATAAGTGTGTTTTTGGTAAGTTTTAACACTTGAACATATAAGATAATATATCATGCATAAAAATTTAGTTTTGGCTTGATTTTAATGTTATGAAATGGTTGGTGAATGTATTCAAATGTTGATGTAGGTGGAGGACAAATTGGGTGAGCAAAGTGGCCTTGAAAATGGCCTATTTTCGTCCACACGAGCAGAGACACATGCGTGTGTCTCTGCCATGTGTGACATACGGCCATGCGCACGGGCGTGTGGTTTGGCTGTGTGTCCCCCGCATCTTAAAAATTGAGAAACAGAATGCTCCGAATTGCCCACACGGGCATGTATCTCAACCTTGTATGACACACGGTCTAGCACACTGGCATGTGTCTTGGTCGTGTGACCCCTGCACCTAATTATTGCAAATTAAATTATTCACATAGCCTAGCACACGGGCGTGTGGCTTGGCCGTATGACCCAAGTCAGAGAGTTACATGGGTATGGACACGGGCTCGAACACGACCGTGTGCCTCACATCGAATGTCCGCACGGCCTAGGGCACACACGGCCTAACCACACGGGTATATATCCCCTGCACTTAAGAAAAATTTTGAAATTTCACAAAAAATTCTCTAAGTTCCCAGTTTAGTCTCAACTTATTTCTAATGCATAAATTAGGCCTCAAAGGCCCATATAAGGCACAATATTATTGAATATGTTTGATTTTGGATTTGAATAGTAAATGATACAAATTATCTCTATTTGACCTGTAAACACCGGTAATGCTCCGTAACCCTGTTTCGACAACGAATCTGAGTTAGGGGTGTTACATAATCAGGTTAGATTCAAGTACTACTATTTGTAACTTAGTTACTTAATTTGAAATGGAATTATTTTTTTTTCATTTTTACTCTATCTTTTATTTATGCAGTTGTTACTATTTAGAGATAGACATGAGACATTCGGTACTCCACAAGCATAAAGAGCTTGAAAGCAAATGAATCTGGGTAAATAGTTAATTAAATTATTTAATTTATATTATATTATTTAAATATATTTTACATTTTGAAGTTATTTTGAAATTTAAATAAAATTATGCAGCTAAGTGGTGGATAATATACGGCACATGTGTTCCTGAGTTACAAAAATTTGAAATTAAAGTGCTTAGTCAAACAACTTCTACATCAAATCGCGAACGAATTAAATTGTAGCACATTTTGTTATATTCACACCAAGGGAAGAAATAGGTTGAAGTATAAAAAAACTTGAGAAACTAGTGTTTACCTACTATAATATGAGGCTTCAGATAAGGCATCTAAAAATAATGAGCATTGATGATATAAACGCTAGCTTTAATCCTATTAGCCTTGATCATACCATTGAAGATATTCATCCACTATCAGAATGGCTTGAAAAGAAAGAGAAACCATTGTTAGATGGTGAAAATGCCGATGTATTGCTTGTGGATACCTTTGATGATGAAATGAATGTTGATCGATCTTAACAACAAAATTTGTCTCATTCAAGTTCTAGTGCAACGCCCAACTCAGAGTGACAATGGACCCGATGGTGATGATTTAAGACCAATTGATGACGATGATGGACATAGTGGTGATGGAGGTGAAAATTAGGTCTTTTAGTCAGTATGGAGGAAAATATGGGGTTGGTACCACTAGTGGATATTTTTGTGATAGATCAGAATTTGATGAAAATATGTTTCCTGAACCTAAGAGAGATAAAAGTGAACCTAGAGCTCCATCAAAAGGAAAAGGCAAGAAGCATACTTCTGTAGGCTCTTCATCTGGTAGGAGATCAAGTTCTTGTAACCTTGGGTATAGTGATTCATCTACTAGCACTCAAGGTTTTTATCCACCAGAACAACCTTCATATTTTCAACCTTCACATGGTTATCCACAACCATATGGTTATTATCCACCATTTCCTAATTATGATGTGCCATATCAACCTCAAATGCATCCTCCACCACCAATGTATCGCCCACCTCCACCTTTCATGCATCCTACTCCTCAATTATATGAAAACTAAGGTGAAAATGTTACTTTATATATATATATATATATATATATATATATTTCAAGAAAGGCCAAGAGAATCAAATCAAGAACACTCTCAAAGTGAAGGTGAAGGATCTGATTCTCCTCGTCATTCCATTAATTGGTGAAAACTAAATCGTACCACTACCACTATTTGTAAGGTATGTTTTTTTTTTTTAAGAAAACTTTTGTTAATGTTTTAAATTTTAATGATATTAAAATATTTAAAATATATCTTTAGATAAATGAATTGAGTATATTTTATGAAAAGATAATTAAGAATTGAAGCATGTTAAACTATATATGAAAGTAGAATGAAAGTGAGAATAAGTGGTAGGAAATAGGAATAATTAATGAGAATCTATACATTTATCTATTCCTTTTTCTTTTTGCAACATAGAATGTTTGATATCTTCACCATCTTCAAAGTCATTAAGAAATATTGAAGACCTCTCTCATGTATGAATTTTAATTATTTTATCTATAAAACTTTCAAACTTATTAAATATGATGAATGTTTAATATTTCCTATTTTTACTTTTTAATTAGTTAATATAATATTCTTAGAAAATTCGTAAATAAATATAAGAATAATTAATGATTGTAAAAATTGTGTTCTCATATTAATAAAAGTTCATAAGTGTTAAAAAACACTCTAAAAATCATTAAAAATGACTTTTTATAGTTATAATTATAATTACTATGCTTTACAATAAGTTGTGCGAATTGAAAAAAAATTTACGACCGCAATACCTACAATGACCGCAATAGCATCTGTTATGTCCGCAACCGCAATAAACGTAATGCGGCCGCAACTGCAATTTAAATCCCTGAAGTCTTCTTCTCCTTGCAAAAGTCTATTTAGTCAAAATCATAAATCAGTAGGCATCTAAATTAAATAAATCTAGTTTCCAACTATAGTTGAGCCTTCAATCTTGGATTACTTCATAGGTTGATTTAACTCTGAAATTCTGTAGTAGAAGATGGTTTCCAAGCTATACGGTCATCTTCAGTAGGAACTTAAGAGCTGAAATAAAATTACGCGGCCAATCCCTAGGTCAAGACCTAATCACTCTGTATTATTACATTGAAAATATATTAGAAAAAAAAAAGGGAGGGGGGGGGGGACGAAATGACACAACAAAAAAATTTGTTTGGTTGTCACAGTTGGAACTTTGAATTCATCTCTCTTTATATGCCGAAGACTGCAACTTGGGAATAAGGTGAATGATGTAAAACTTAGCTCATATACTCTTGCTGACCCGCCATCCAACGCTTCTTAACCCCTTGCCTTGCCTCATAAACTCAATGCATGCCATTACATCAAAGAATAATAAATAAGCAAATAGATCTTCATCTTGATTTCACAATTCTAGTATGATAGTACATGTTGACCGAGGATCCGCTTTGTGTATTTTATGCGGATGTTGTTGAGCAATTAAAATTTAAATTACTAGTACATCAATCATTTTGCATTTGCTTTGCAATTAAAAACTATATTAAGATGTGATTGATTAATCAGAATGTCGGGTTGGACCAGTTAGGGTACCAATTTGGAGAAGGGTATTGAACTGGTTGAATCAGATTTTAATATTTTTTTTATTTTTTAATGATTTATTTAGACGGATCTTTTGAACCGATTAGACCGGTTGAACTGACAAACCAATAGCTTGAATGATTTAACCATCAATTCGATTCTAAAAACCTTAAAAATATCATACAAAACATTAAAAAAATATTATATCCAGATAGGATTTATGTCGCCAATAACATTTAACTAATATATACTAACTAATAATTTTATTTGAACCTAATTAATATTGATTATAATTATTATTACTTTTACTTGATTTTAGAGTTTAAAGTTTAAAATTTATTGAATCTCGATTTAATTGTTTAAGTTTAAGGTTTAAGGTTTATATAAAATTAAAGTTTTGGATTTTAGATGTAAAATTTATGTTTAAAAACTTATTACTATTTATTTATAATTATGCACTGTTTTTATTTTGTGTTGTCCACTATCAAATATACACTAAGTAATTATACCTTCCTAACAAATTAAGAAAAATGACACATTAATAATAGATTTGGTAGGAATATTATTTTCACATATTTGATATAAGTTAACAATAAACTTATTATACACATAATTTATTTGTGACAAAACAAAATACAAATTTTCACTTATTTTAAAAAGTCACATTTTTTAAGAGTTTTACTCCTCCTTTTACTTTTATGTTTAAAATTATATTACTTATTTTTTTATTTTATACCTAGTTATTTTAATATATGTATCTCCTATTATTAGACAGTAACAAAACATGTCGTAAATACAAATGAAAGATAAAAAAAAAACAAGGCTCATATGTCAAAAGCATTAAGAAAATGAAAAAATATAGTTAATTAAAATAATTAATTAAATTTCTTTTCATTTATTACGTTGATTGTTAAAATAAATTGATGAACTATTTAGATGGTGACACGTGATAGCTTTTAATTTAATCTAATATTTTTGGGATAAATTTTAAAATTAGACATGAACTTTGATTGAATGTGCAATTGTATACATGAACTTTAATTTAGTGCAATTATACACGTAAAACTCTAATTGTGGTTCAAATGTATATTTGAAATTTTAATTTTGATTTAATCATACACATTTAAACAAATAAATACATCAATTTATTTTTAAATTGGATAAATATAATTATTTATGTATGCAATATATAAACATAAAATGATATTATATCAATAATTGTGTTAATAATTTATAAAATTTGATCAAATTAAAATTTCATGTATAAAATTGTACAAAATCAAAGTTCATGTATACAATTGCACATTAACCATAGTTCATGTATAGTTTTGAGATATATCCCAATATTTTTCCATAAAATGATTAAAAATCATAAAATTGGAGAAATTTCATAAAAATTTTAAAATTGATATATATATTTAGATTATAAAAATTATAAATATTATAAAATATAAAATATAATAAATTCTAATAAATTATAAACAAATTATAAAATTAACTAAACTTATTTAAAATTTAAAAAACGTATCAGAATTCTTAAAAATTGTAAATAAATATAAATAAATATTAAAATTGATATAAACTTATACAAAAATTTTTTTAAAAAAAATCATAAAAACTTGAACTAGATTAATTAGCCTAAAATCAGTAAGGGTATCGGTCTAAGAAAAGCCATTAGACCGATTAACATGGGAGCTGAGAGGTTGAACCAATTTTTTATTTTTTTAATATTTTTTATCAAACCAAAATTTCATTACCCAACCATTAGCATATGGCAAAATAAAATATTTTGATCAAGGTTTTCAGAAACAGACCGGTGGTTGAATCGATCAGGCCACCTGTTTGTCAGTTAGACCGATCCGACCAGTTTAATTAAATGAAATATAAAAAAATTAAATATATATTAAAAAATTAAAAAAATTGGTTCAATCGTCTGGTTCCAATGTCAATCGATCTAATGGCTTTCTCCGAACCGATACTCTTACTAGTTTCGGTCTAACCAGTCCAACCGATTGATCCGGTCCAGTTCAAGTTTTTATGATTTTTATAAGTTTATATCAATTTTAAAACTTTTAATACTTTTTTACAATTTTTATGATTTTTATAGAATTTTAATATGTTTTTATAAAATTTTAAATATTTTAATTATATTTTATTAATTTTTATAGTTTTTTTATAAATTATTATATTTTGGATAATATTTTTATTTTTTATATTTTTATAAGTTTATATCAATTTTCAATTTTTAAAATATTTAATAATGTATATAATTTTTATCTTTTTTTCTGATTATTTATAATATTTTTTATTTTTTAATATTTTTATTAAAAATATTAGATTAAATAAAAATTGTCGATGTCATTATTTGATTCAGATATTAATTTATTTTAACGGTCAATTTAATTAATGACAAAATTGTTAACTAATTTTTTAATTAAGAATAAATACTTAATTATATATAAATTTAAATAAATAATTATTTTAACTAATAAAGGGCTTAATTAGGTATAAAATTAAAAGAAAAGCTTAATATTTTTACCTTGTTTCTCGACATGTAAGGCAAAAAAAAAACGAGAGAGATGCTGCGTATCAGCCAAGTTACAAATTTCCAAGTAACTATGTTGAATCAATGATTCTAACCAAAATTTAGAGGGGAGAGAGAACACGTGTCAATTTCCCATTGAAACATATCTACCTGATTGGAACTGCGGGGCGTAGATTGAAGTAAAACCATCCAAATTTCCACGCAAAACCTCACTTAACTTGAAAGACTCTACCCTACCCTACCCCTTCCTGGAAATAAAAATTAAAAAATAGAAACAAGGCTTCCACGGAAAATGTCTCTTCTAACATCTCTCCCTTTCATCTTCTTTTTGCTCTTTCTTCTAAAACCAACGGCTGCTCAACCTTGTCCCACTTCATGCCCTGGCGGTGGACCACAAATTAACTTTCCTTTCGGGCTCAACCCTCAAGGCAGCCGCAATGGTCGCTGCAGCTATCCCGGTTTCGGTCTTTCTTGCAGCAACAAAACACAACAACTAGTCCTTAATCTCCCCGGATCCGGAGAATTCATAGTCCGGTACATCGACTACGAGGCCCAACAGATATGGATCAACGACCCTAATTTCTGTCTCCCTCAACGGTTCTTGCACTCCTTCAATATATCAGGAACTCCTTTCGACTCTGAGTTTTGGTATACCTTCACCTTCTTCAATTGCTCTGCTATCGAAGCTGCCGAAGGTGGGTTAAGGCCAATCCCATGTCTTAGCAATCAGAATTATTCTATTGTGGCTTCTCAGGCGCCGGCAGACATTTTCGTGGATTCTACCGATGTTTTGCAGTCAGCATGTCATCCTATAACAACTTTTACGGTTCCATTTGTTTGGTATGGGTGGTGGGACGGCGTCCGGTTAGAATGGAGTAAACCCGATTGTCGATCATGTATTCAAGGTCGAGGAGACTGCCGGTTCAAGAATAGTACTGCTCTGGAAATTGGGTGTTTTAATCTGCCAACCCAAGGTAAGTTACTGCTTGCTCAACTACGGCCATGGTGAATGCTCTGTTCTGATAATGGTGAACTCTTTTACTTTTTTTGTTTATAGTGACTAGGAACCTAATAGCACTTGAAAATAGAGTATTACTTGGTCAAAAAAGTTTTAGAAACCTTAATTTGGATCCATGTCATGAAATCGTGTTGATTTTACATTGTTTTATTTTGTATCAAAAGCTTTCAAGTAAAACTTAAAATGGAACAGGTGATGCAGAACAGAACGATCAGCTTTTGTAAATTTAATCCAAAATATCAACGACACTGTAGTTAAATTCTGAAATGCAGAAATAATGCCAACACAAGTTACCAAGACTCCTTACAAACCATTGAAATGGTTTTTTTCCATATATTCTTATAAAAAGGTTAAATTCTATAAAAGCTCCCTGTACTATGTATTTTTTGCGGATTTAGTCTTTCTACCACAATTTAATCCGTAAAAGTACCATAGAGGTTTTTATATTAGGAATCAGATTGTATTTTTATTTCTTTATTCAAAAAATGGGTAGATGAATTTCTGTATGTTAGATTAAAGAGCGAATTGATCTTTTTATTAAAAATTTCATCCATTCGTACCGTTAAAAATTGGTTCATATACATCAGCATGAGGTACGTATAGCACACCACTTGTTAATATTTGATTATTTATTAGCCACACCAGTTTTTAACAATATCAATAGATAAATTTTTTTTACAAAAATGATCAATTTATTTATTTTTTTAATAAAAGAGGCAAAATTTAATTTGGCTACCAGTAAAAGGCCTCCATGATACTTTTTCTACCCAATTTAATCATTTTCAACCTAATAAGCTGATACTATTTTTTAGTTATTTATGCCAAATAATTTGACGTGACTCATTTTCAAAATCATATGATGACATAACATATATATATCTTGATTTGGATTTTTCTTTTTGCATAATGAAGGAAATTGTATAATATTTATACAAACTATAAAAAAATGACAAATGTATATATGCTACCTCACTATATGTTAAATAACATTAGGATAAATCAAATTAATTTACTGAATTAACAAAAAAAAAATTGGGTTAGGACTCTAAATATACAAATTTGAAAGAAAAAAATAGTATGGAATTATCACTGGCATTGGAAACAGAGAGCTTAGACCCTGATATTGGTTTTCCCATTACAGGCGGTCTTCCAAGGGGTGCCAAGTATGGAATTATCATTGGCATTGGAATTCCAGGACTCTTGAGCCTAATTGGGTTGGTTTCGTTCATTGGTAGCCGAGTGAGATGGTATGGACGTGGAGGCAACCTCACCAGTCTCGAATTCTCCACGTCAATCGCCCCTTCACCGGCTGTTATCATAACAGGGCTCGACGGGCCAACAATTGAGTCCTACCCCAAGACTAAGCTTGGTGAGAGCGGGCGTCTTCCCAAGCCGAACGATAATATTTGCCCCATTTGCTTATCGGAATATCAACCTAAGGACACATTGAGGACCATACCAGAGTGTAGCCATTACTTCCATTCCGATTGCATAGACGAGTGGCTAAAGATGAAGGCTTCGTGCCCTTTGTGTCGCAATTCGCCTGGTGGACCTGCTGAAGTTACCCCCTCTATGTCTTCTTCGCCTTCATCGTCATCTTCACTCTTATCACCGTAGACAAGTTCTAATTTATGCCATTATGTATATCAGCTGTTGTGAATATATATATCCTGAGTACTTTCTTTTGTAGTTGATGAATTAGGGTTATTAGGAAACATGTTACCTTTCTAATTTTTTATCTAGTTGTCATTTAATTTCACACATTTCCCCTTAAAATGACTCGTTATCAGTATATGTGATACATATTTATTTACTGAAATATTTGATGTTTAAAAAGGTTATTCGGTATATTATTAGTGGAAATTTTAGACTTTATAAGGTTAAAAGGTTGACAAATGTCCTATAGAATTATGGTAAAGTAATTAAAAATACACATATTATTTTTTTAAAACTGTTCATGAAATAAAAAATACATTACCAGCAAGATCAAGAAACTATTATGCATTTCTTTTCTCTTTTTCCTTTTTTGGGTTAGTTTTGATTTTATTTTTTGTTTTCTTCAGAATAATATATATAAATTATATTCTTCAAAATATATAAAAATTAAAAATTAAATGTATCTCACATTTAAAAATTTAAGGTTTTGTTTGGTTTTAAGAAATAGATGCTATTTTTATTTTCGGTGTTTGGTTGAAATTTTTAAAATAATTTTTGTAAATTAAAATAAAAATATGTGAAAATAGAAAATTATAGAAAGTTGTTTTCATTATTTTCATTAAAATACTTTATAAAATGAAAATAATGAAGTTTTTAACTTTAGATTAATTGACACCGATTCAAACTCAGTATAAACACAAAAACATTCTTTTTTTTTCTAACAATTTTTAATATTAAATTTAGTATCCTAGTTCGAATACATATAAAGGTAAAATATTTTATTTTATTTTGTTAGAGAAAAATAGTTACCAAATATGTTTTCATGTTAAATGAGAACTATTTTCTGGAAATGAAAATGAAACTGAAAATTGAAAATTGAAAATAGAAAATAGTTTTAGAAACCAAACGCAACCTAAGTATTTAAAAATGTACATTTTTTAAACCAACAAGTGTTGAGTGCAATGGTAAGGCACCCGTAACATGCTACAGAACATGCTATAACATCTCTCACATTCGTAAAACATATAAGATCACCCGTAACATGATTTGAACACCCCGTATCAATAATCCAATTATTCTTGGACTTACCATTCAACCGAGTGGAAGTTGATTGATATACCGAACACCGCCAGAAGAGACTGTCATTACTCAGTGGTAAAACTAAGAAGTGTTGCCCCCTGAAGGTGGTGGTGGTGGTGGTGGTGGTGGTGGTGGTGGTTGTGGTGGTGGTGGTGGTGGTGGTGGTTGTGGTGGTGGAGGAGAAGTCTTGCCGCCAGCCATTTAGAGTGATGAAAGAGAAGAAAAAATTGTGTCAAAACCTTGCTCAAATGCCATGACAAGAATAGGATAATCTCTTGAATTTTATTGATAGACCTCAAGGGTATATATATCTATATAGTAGTCGTTACATAAGAATCAAATCGCTAAAAGATAATATCATATAATAATATCCTATAATATCCCATTAGGAATTAAATTTCTAAGAGATAATATCCTATAATATCCCTTTAGAAATCAAATTGCTAAAATATACTATTTCATAATAATATCCTAATAGGATTTTACTGAGAACTACAACCATACAAAACATTGCACTTTTAATGGTACTTTTAAGCACCACAATTTATCAAATTCAAAGTTATCATATGACAATGAAAATTGATTTAGAACCAATGAGACCTTTTTTTACTGAGAAAACCCCATGAGCATCATTTTTCCCAAATAACTGAGCCCTTTGATTCCTCTAGTTTCACCGAAGTTGTACAAAGAGCTCCACTTCTCATTACAAAACCTCTCATTTATAGCATACTTGACAATCTTTGCATACTTGTCCACAAACAAGCATAAAAAGCCTTGGGTATTTGTTGAATGGCTAACCATGCTGCTATGATGAGTGCATACAGCTTGTATGCGTGCTACATTAACAAGCTTTTTATTTTAATTGCAATGTAATTTAGTTTGGTTGAAAATGAATAAGCTTAATGACAGCTTGATGTGTTTAGATAGTTGAATGACTTGTTTAACTGGCTTGTTTGAGTGTACAAGCAATGTTTCACAACTTACTAGGTTGATTAGTGGTGTTAGTTGTGTTTGGTAAGATGATTGTCTATAAAAATCATGTATTGCTATGATAATGGTAATGAAAATAAGTTTTTCATTCCTTACTACACATTTTTAGCAAGTAAATTATATCAAGCTTCTTGTTGTTTTGTTCTCTATCTTGTTCTTTGCTTTTGTTGTTGTAAAACCCCAACAAATGCTATCTAAAGCCTGTGATCTTTGAGGGCCTTTATTTTTTCTTGTTTGTTGATAAAGAAAAGAAAAGTAATGAGAGACAGTAGAAAGGAGAAATATCCACCTTGGTTGAGAATATGGACAAAGTAGAAACAATTTATTTAGCATATCATTTTTTATTGCTAATTGGCTTGTTCCTTTTCAAAAAACAAACAGATCAATTGATTGCTTCAAAAACAAGTGAGAATGAAGTAGAGCATATTACAGACAAGATAAACTGCAACCTTTGGCTTATTTTTGCTCTCTTTCTCGTTTCTTTGGTAGTTTGAATCGATTGTTTATTGTTTGAATCAATTCATTGTGATTTAAATTGATTCTTTATGGATTAACTCAATTTAAAACCCAACAGTATTGGTGCTTGAGAGCACATTCACCATGCTATCTATCCCGCCAAATCAAAGTTTCTCTCCAGTTACCAGGACACCACGTGTAACCATTAGCACCAATTAAACTTTCCACCCCTTCCTCTTGTTGGACATCCACAATCTGTCTCCATACATTCAACATGCTCATTCTTTTTCCAATTGCAAGAATCCATTATTGCACTTGCACTCTATATTCTGTAGTGATTAATTTGCACCACAAAGAGTCAAGTTCTTTAGCGAATCTCTACCACCATTTAGATAACAGTGTAGTGTTATTTGTTTTAAGGTTTATCATGCCAAAACCCTCGACTTCTTTAGTATGCATACCATATCCCATCTTACTTTTACTACCTTACTTTGTGAATTAGTTTTTCCTCAAGAAATCTCCTTATCATTTAATCAATTTTTTTCAAAACACCACTCAACATACAAAACAAATTCATGTAGAACAATGGCAACAAAGACAATATTGAATTAAAAAGAATTACAAGTATAAAATTATTTTATTTATTTATTTTACTACACAATTCTTGCATAAAATTTCTTTTACTAAAAGTCTCACACAGAGGGCAAAATGTAGATATTCGACTTTAATTACTAACATTTTATCTCTCCTTGAAATAAAGATAAATAATATTATATTTTAAGAAAATATGCTTTTTAAGTGTATCTCTTCTAATGCAACAACTCTTGTTTAAAATAGTTATTGTTCAGAGCAACTATTGTTCGAAAATAACTATGTTCAAAATAGGGCTTCAGTTAGAATAATTGTCATTCAATATAGTTGTTATTTGAGAACGATTCTTGTTTAGAATAATGGCATTTTAAGAATAATTATGTATAGAACAATCATTGTTTGGAACAACTCTTGTTCAAGAACAACTCGCATCCAAGAACAACCATCGTCTTGCATTTCAAGAGATGTTGCACGAAAAATGTTTCACGTGGTACCGCTTCACCAAAGTAGAAGAAGTGAAAGTAATCCCCGAATATGGTGGGGTTCTTGGGTTATATTCACTTTTGAGATGTTTCAGAGATCTTGGCTTGGTGGATCAGATATGGAGGTAGTTAAAAGTTCTCCTCTTAACCTTTTCTTGTAACGTTAAGTGTTTTTTTCCTCCTTTTATAAACATAATGAATTCTTCTTCACTATTCACCATCACCAACGAAACCTTTTGCTTTCCCTTCTTAATCATTAAAGTAATTGTAACTGAAAAATATTTATCATTACTATCATTAATTACCAGCTTTATAACTCATATTCTTGAAACACTATAAATAGGTGCCTTCCACAATTGGTGAATGAACTTTTGGCAATTTTGGCATTTTCAATATTTTGAATTCTCAAAGAATTCTCCTTTAAATTCTATCAACTTGATTTTTTGTTAAGTTTGACCGTCAACAATATTTCCCTTTCTTTACCTTATCAACCACTACCTTGTTGGAAAAAATTCTATTTGAAAATGATTTTCTTGCACATTGAAATACTAAAATTTTGAAAACTAATCCAGTTTGTGATATTTATAGCAATAAACCTTCATTGAATTCGTACCTGTGTTTTAGATAAACGGATCCTTGATGTCCTTCGGATTTCAACCAAACGATCTTCTCTGCTATTGTAACAGCCCATTTTCAGTGAAATCGGAACAGTGGTTTCGGGACCACAAATTCGAGTCAAAAAGAAAAATTATTTTAATATTATTGCATGGTCTGCATTATGATAGAAATAACGTATGAAAATTTTGTTGCAAAAATTTTATCGATTACATGTTTAATTATAGAAATGACCAAATTGCATAAAAAGCAAAAGTTGAATTCTAATAGCTAAAAGGATTAAATAGCTATAGAATTCAAAATTTGAGGTCCTTAAATGGAAATTAGACCATTAAATGGAGTTAGGAGATATTATAATGATTCATCCATGGAAAATTAGAAAAAGAAAAGGACTAAATTGGAAATTGAATTAATTAAAGATGGAAATAAGCTAATATCATCTTATTTCATCATCTTCCCCAAATTAAAATACGTGGAAACCCTAGCTAAGATAAAATGAGTTCAAGCAAGTTGTTTTGGCTCAATTAGGTATGAATTCTTGTCACGTTTTTAGTAATTTTTATATTTCTGAGATCGTAGTAACCTAATCTACCTATTTTGGGGATTAATTTGTAAATTTATCAAGGTATTAAAAGTTCTTCATGGATGAGTATGCTGAAATTTTGAAATTTATGATAGAAAATGAAAGGTTGTTGATAGATAAACAACTTTTTTAAAGTGAATTTTGATGAAATTGTGATTTAGGGACTAATTTGTAAAGATGTAAAGTTCATGGAAAATTTTTGAATTTTTTGAAATACATGGGCTGTAAATGTTATATGAAAATTTTGGTTAGGCTTGGAATAAGGATTAAATTGCATGAATTTCATTTTCCGAGCTAGGGACGAAATTGGAATTAATCAAAAGTATAACGGCAAAATGGTACTTTTGTGTAAGATATAAATTGGATTGAATTGGATATGAAATGTGTTAAACTGATGTTAAATTCATTTATATAGATCCGGAAAGATCAAATAAGGAGTTAGATCGAGGAAAAGAAAAAGTATCGGATTAGTAGATTCTTGTATACGAACAAGTGTCGAGGTAAGTTCGTGTAACTAAATTGTGTATATTTATATGCTTGAATTGAATGTTGTATATGTGAATAATATAAATGCCTTATGTATGAAATTGATCACATGTCCAATTATCCTCGATAAATAATAAATCTCGTTTGAATAAATGAAATTCGATGGATAAAGGATTTTTTGTATTGGTCGAGGTTCTGCATATGTTGTGGACACACCATAGCTCGGAAGAGTGTCCTGTTATAAGCCTCTTGAGCACCCTGTTACATGGTTCCTGCGAGCATCCCGATCGGTATTGATCCTGAATGTGTTGCAGACATACCGCAGCTCTTTGTGAGCATCCTGTTATATGATCGGTATTGATCCTACATATATTGTGAACATTTCGTAGCTCTTTATGAGCGCCCCGATATAAGGCTCTTAATGAGCTTCTTGTTATGGCTCGCTTGAACTTCCTGATATTTGGCTATCCGGAGCTTCCTGATAATAGCTCTTCGGAGTTACCTGTTAAGCTCACATGAGCTTTCTGTTTTAAGCTCTTATGAGCTTCCTGTTATTAAGCCCGAAAAAGCTTTCCGTTATATGGCTCACATGAGCTTCTTGTTATATGGCTCGAGAGAGTGCTTCCTGATTATGTGCTCTAATGATTACCCCCAGATATGAGTGACAGATTACAGTTTTGTACACTTTGAGTGTACTACATGTGTATCCATCAATATTTCAAATAAATTCAACGGGCAAAGTGTAAGAGTATGCCCAAAGATCAATCATGATATGATTGTAATAACATACTTAATTTATCATGTTTATTAATATAAGGCAATATAAGGCGTTACCATTATTATTTCAGTTTCTTTTTTGTGAGTATAAATAAACTATTTTATAATAATGTCCTGAGAATAATATGATTATTCTTAAAAGGTCCTTAGTCAAGTATTATTGTTGACTAGGACAAGAATAATGCATTAAGACTAACATGTAGTTTATTAATGATAAAGAGTTGTCATTGATATGGAGTGTCAAAATCAATGCATGAATATGTGTGCTAGAGAACAAACATATTGGACTGACCCGCTATCAGTGTGTTTCTTGGATTATTATGTAATTGTCACAACATTACTCATAGTGATTAATATGTATATGATCCTCAGACTTGAGATCATCATTATCCCAACATCGTGAGTTGTATATTTTGATACAGTCAAACGTACACAGTAACTGGTTGTTCTATAAAGGCTGATGTTGGATATACCACAATCTAAGTAGAGGGATATGGTTGATCAATATAGGATAAGTCCCTCCTACATAATGGGAGTAATATCTTAGGCCACTTGATTGAGTGAGACTAGAAATGCATGGCCATGCTCAAATAAGTTGATATGAGATGTCATACTTATTTGTATATCATAGTCTACTCAAGATATCAAGGAACATGGGATGGACTATGCAAGTGTGACTATTCCCTGACTTGTGTCCAATCCAGAGATAAAGGACTTAAGGATTAATGCATGAAAGGTTAATCGCAAAAAAGTTATGTCGAATCATGATTTCTTATAACTTAGGTAGTAATGATGCATTGCTAGATGCCACACATTGTTTGTAACATTAGAATCGTTTTAGTATTATTGCTAACGTTACAAAAACCTACAGGGTCACACCCTATGGTTGAAATGAACGAAATAAAACATAGTTGGTATTGTGTTTGGTTGTTACATGAATTAAATTAATTATAGAATTAATTTAATTGGGTAATCAAATATCGAACATATTATATGTACAAGGTTGTTGTACACATAATGAGAACATAGTTCTATTAATATATGAATTTGGTTCGTATATAAATTTAAATAAATATAGTTTACCGAAATCCTTGTTATAATTAATGTAATTATAATTTTAGGTTTAAAACATTATTATATTTATTTTTAATTATGATTATTATGTTTGGATAAAAATTTTATGAATTATGATTCATTATATATACACCAATTATAAGAGGGTCAGTGTGGGAGAGTTTTAAAAAACCCTAAGAAATAAAATCCCGAAATTTTGCTTGTGAAGTCTAGCAGCCGTCAAGCAAAGAATTCTCTAAAACAGTTTTGGGCATTTCTCTCTTTCATTGTCAAACCGTGTGGATTACGTAGAGGTCGGAATCACAAAAGGTTGCGGCTTGGTTCGATAGTAGATTAGAATGCTCATTGACGAGGCACTGCTGTCTACACAGATTGAAATTACGGTAATTTTGAAACCATTATTTCACCCCGATTCGTTCCTCACACATGAATCCATGGATTGGATCGCTGGAATTATTTTTTATTAATTTTCGCTGCGCCAAGGCGGTACCAACATTCCCAACACAAAGTTCTAACATGGCTAAACTGAGCTCAAGATGATTTGTCACGGAAATGCACATGTTAAATGGAAATATGATATGGAAGGCATATCTATATGGAAGTCGTTACATGATGAGCTCATTCATGTTCTTGGTATTTATGTGAGTTATTTGATTAACATGATTACTGAAATTTTGTGTGTTTTAGGCTTTAAGCCAAATTGTTTAGATGTCATTTATATGTTATTTTAATGAAAATGATTGGTAAGTGAATTTCTCATTATACGAACTTACTAAGCATTATATGCTTACTTTATTTTAATTTCTCTATTTTATAGTACTCGAAAGCTCGTAAGGTTTGGACGTGAGTCGGAGACACATTACACTATCCTTCAGCTTGTTTTGGTATAAAATGGCAAATTTTATTTTGAATATAATGGCATGTATAGGTTAATTAGCCTATGTTGGCACGTTAATGTTTTGGTTGTAACTAGCCATTGGAATGGCTAGTATTTGACATATTTTGATAAAATTATATTAGGCCTTATCATGTGTGATATGTGTATTAAAATGGTTAAATGATGGATAGTATATAAATCCATTGATGGATGGATTGAGGTAGTATAGTTAGTTAAATATGTCTATTTGTACATATATATATATATTTGGTAATTTGGACACTTGAACATAAGTGATAATATGATATGCATAAGACTTGGTATTGGCTTAGTTTTAATGTTTTGAATTGGTTGGTAAATGTATTTAATTGTTTATGTAGGTGGAAGACAAGTTTGGGTGAGAAATAGGCTTGGAAATAGTCTTATTATGTCCACACAAGCAGAGACACGGGCGTTTGTCTCAGTCGTGTATGACACACCGCCATGCACACGGGTGTGTGGTTTGGTCGTGTGTCCCCTGCACCTAATTTTTGAAAATTAAATTGTCCACACGGTCTAGCACACGGGCGTGTGGCTGGCCGTGTGACCCAAGTCAGAGAGTTACATGGGCTACGACACAGCCGTGCGCCTCACATCAACTGCCCACAGAGCCGAGGACATGGACCTGTCACTTAGCCGTGTGCTGGCCACACGGGCATGTGTCCCTTGCACCTAAGAAAAAAATTTAAAATTTTGTAAAAAATTCTCTAAGTTCCTGATTTAGTCCCGACTAGTTTCTAATGCATAAATTAGGTCTTGATGGCCCATATAAGGGACATTATGATTGAATACGTTTGATTTTGGATATAAATAGTAAATGGTATGAAATAATTATAATTGATTAATAAACTCCGGTAATGGCCCGTAACCCTATTTTGGTGACGGATATGGGTTAGGGGTGTTACATTTATTGGTATCAGAGCTACGGTCTAGCCGATTCTTGGACTAACGTTGCAAGTACGAGTTTAGCTATATATGCCATTATATAATTTGTGATAGTGTGATATCTCCTGACCATTTTAAACATGTTTTTCATATAGTAATGTTGTTCAAGCAAGCTGAATCCGAAGAAGCTGAGAGTAATGCTTAAGCTTCAGTTCAGGGAGCTATTTCCAGTAGTAGAAAGCCCCCGTATCTAAGGGCCGAGGTGAGGAGGCTAAAGAAGCCTTCTTTCAAATGATGAATGAATCGTTCACTGAATACTTGGGAACAAATCCTGCTGCACAACAACCTCCCTCTCCTATTCCTCAATCAGTTCCTGATATACCATAAGGTACTAAACTTGTTAGAACCGGTAAGCCTCCGGTAGATAAATTTTAGAAATATGGGGCAGAAGAATTTAGGGTCATTGCTGAAGATGATCCGAAAAGGGTAAATTTTAGTTAGAAAACACCATCAGGGTTCTAGATGAGTTATCTTGTACACCAGCTGAATGTTTGAAATGTGCAGTATCTTTGGTAGAAGATTCGACTTATCAGTGGCGAAATACTCTAGTTTCTATTGTACCGAGGGAGAGTGTTACATGAGAATTTTTCCAAATAGAATTCAAAAAGAAATATATTAGCCAGAGATTTCTTAATCAAAAAAGGGAAGAATTTTTAGAGCTCAAATAAGGGAATATGAATGTATCTAAATACGAGCGGTAATTTGTCAAATTAAGTAAATATGCTAGAGAGTGTATCCCGACTAAAGTTGCCATGTGTAAACGTTTTAAAGAAGGATTAAATAAAGACATCAAGTTGTTAATTGGGATTCTAGAATTAAAAGAATTCGTTATTCTAGTTGCCCGAGCACATAAAGCTGAAGAATTAAGTAAAGAAAAGAGGTAAGTAGAGATGGAAGCCCGAACTTTAACTAAAAGATTTATGGGAAAGTCACAACCATCGACTTCAAAGAAATCAAAGAAATATCACGATCTCTCTACCACATTTGTGAGGTATTGTGGAAGAGATTGGAGCGCTCAACACTCTAATCTCAGATCTATGGTCCCATCAGTAGCAAGTGCAGAAAGTGTCAAAAGTCCCAAACCCAGATGCAAACATTGTAATAAATTTCATTTTGGTGAATGTCGCATGAGAAGTGGAGCGTGTTTTAATGCGGTTCTCTTAATCATTATCTCAAAGGCTACCCGGAAAGGCTTGAAAAAGATATTATTCAGACTTCAAGGCCAAGTAACCCCGCCTCGAGAGGTAGACCACCTCATAACCTCAATAATATGAGTGATAACCGAGGTACAAGAACATATGTTATTCGTGCAATAGAGGATGCCTCTGCACTAAACGTCATTACTGGTACTTTTTCCCTTTTTTATACTGATATTACTGCTTTGATTGACCCTGGTTCAACATATTCATACATTTGAACAAATATAGCATTTATTAAAAATTTATCTGTTGAATCCACCAAATTCCTAGAAAAAGTTTCAAACCCCCTGGGCTAATATGTAATGGTGGATAAAGTTTGTAAAAATTGTCCATTGATGGTACGGGGTTATTACTTCTTGGCTGATTTGATGTTGTTGTCATTTGATGAATTTGATGTAATTTTGGGTATGGACTGGTTGACTCAGCATGATGCCGTAGTAAATTGTAAACAAAAATATATCATGTTAAAATGTCAGAATGGTGAGTTGTTTCATATTGAATCTAATAAATTGGATGGGTTGTCTAATGTAATATCAGCCGTGACAGCATAGAAATATATCAGAAAAGGGTATGATGCTCACCTTGCCTATGTGTTGGACACTAAAGTATCCGAGTCAAAGATTAAATCAGTGCCAGTAGTATGTGAGTACTCTGATGTATTTCCAGAAGAATTACCTAGATTACCGCCAATTAGAGAGGTAGAATTTTCTATAAATCTTGTTCTGGGGACAACTCCTATATCTATAGCACCTTACAGAATGGCCCCCACAGAGTTAAAAGAGATGAAAGCACAGTTGCAAGAATTGACTAACAGAGGTTTCGCTCGACCTAGTTCTTCACCGGGAGGTGCATCTGTTTTATTTGTTAGAAAGAAAGATGAATCGTTGAGATTATGTATTTATTACCGACAGCTCAACAAAGTCACAATAAAGAACAAGTATCATTTGCCTCTATTGATGACATGTTTGATCAGTTGAAAGGTGCCATTATATTTTCAAAGATTGATCTTCGTTCTGGCTACTATCAGTTACGAGTAAAAGACTCAGATATACCAAAGATAGCCTTTAGAACCCGGTATGGACACTATGAGTGTCTTGTGATGCCGTTTGGCTTGACAAATGCACCTGCGATATTTATGGATTTGATGAATAGAATTTTTAGACCGTATTTAGATAGATTTGTAGTGGTATTTATTGATGATATCCTGGTATATTCCCGAGATGAAAATGAAGATGCTGACCATTTCAGAATTGTGCTGCAAACTCTGCTTGAGAAACAGTTGTATGCCAAATTCAGTAAATGTGAATTTTGGCTTTGGGAAGTTGGTTTTCTTAGACATATAATATCTGCTGAAAGTATCAGAGTAGACCCGAATAAAATTTCAGTGATAGTTAACTGGAAACCACAAAAAAATGTGTCTGAAGTCAGAAGTTTTCTAGGACTAGCTGGATATTACTGGAGGTTTGTAAAAGGATTTTCAATGATATCCTCTCTAATGACACGATTGTTACAGAAAGATGTGAAGTTTGAATGGACTGATAAATGTCAGCAGAGTTTTGACAGATTGAAAACCTTGTTGACTGAAGCACCAGTATTAGTTTAGCCTGAATAGGGTAAGGAATTTGTGACTTATAGTGATGCATCATTGAATGGTTTAGGCTGTGTCTTGATGCAAGAAGGTAAAGTAATAGCTTATGCTTCTAGACAGTTAAAACCACATGAAAAGAATTATCTGATACATGATTTAGAATTGGCAGCCATTATTTTTGCACTGAAAATTTGGCAGCACTATTTGTTTGGTGAAAAATGTCATATATTCACTGATTACAAAAGTGTAAAGTATATGATGCAAAAAGACTTGAACTTGAGACAGCGTAGGTGGCTTGAATTATTGAAAGATTATGATCTGGTTATCGATTATCATACGAGAAAAGCCAATTTGGTTGCAGATGCTCTAAGCGAAAAGTCTCTGTTTTCTTTGTGAGTAATAAATACTCGATTTTCGTTGTCTAATGATGGTTCAATTATAGCTGAACTACAAGCTAAATCGACATTTCTACAACAGATTTGCGAAGCCCAGAAAAATGATGATGAATTACAAGCTAAACAGGTACAATGTGAGTCAAATTCAGATTTTTTGAAATTAGTGAAATTTTGTGTGTTTGAGGCTTTAAGCCAATTTCTTTTGATGTCAATTTAATGAAAATGATTGGTAAGTTAATTTCTCGTTATACGAACTTACAAAGCATTATATACTTTGTATTATTTTCTCTATTTTATAGTACTCAGAAGATTGTAGGGTTTGGATTTCTGAACTCGTAAGCTCGAAAACTTTTGTAAAGTAAATTTTGATGAAATTGTGATTTAGGATCTAAATTGTAAAGATGTAAAATTCATGGAAAATTTTTGAACTTTGTGAAATAAATGGGCTGTAAATTTTATATGAAAATTTTGGTTAGGCATGGAATAATGAGTAAATTGCATGAATTTCATTTTCCGAGCCTAGGGACAAAATTGGAATTAATCAAAAGTATAGGGGCAAAATGGTAATTTTTCCTAAGATGTAAATTGGATTGAATTGGATATGATCGGTATTGATTTTGCATATACTGCGAACATACCGCAGCTCTTTATGAGCGTCCCGATATAGGGCTCTTAGTGAGCTTCCTGTTATGGCTCGCTTGCACTTCCTCATATTTGGCTATCTGGAGCTTCCTGATAATAGCTTTTCAGAGTTACCTATTAAGCTCACATGAGCTTTCTATTTTAAGATCTTATGAGCTTCCTGTTATTAAGCTTGGATAAGCTTCCCGTTACATGGCTCACATGAGCTTCATGTTATATGGCTCGAGAGAGTGCTTATTGATTATGTGCTCTAATGAGTACCCTCGGATATGAGTTGACGAATTACAGTTTTCTACACTTCGAGTGTACTACATGTGTATCCATCGATATTTCAAATAAATTCAACAGGCAAAGTTCTAACATGGCTAAACTGAGCTTAAGATGATTTGTCATGGAAATGCACATGTTAAATGGAAATATGATATGGAAGGCATATGTATATGGATGTTAATACATGATGAGCTCATTCATGTTCTTAGTATTTATGTGAATTATTTGACTAACATGATTAGGGAAATTTTGTGTGTTTTAGGCTTTAAGCCAAATTTTTTGGATGTCATTTATATGTTATTTTAATAAAAATGATTGGTAAGTTAATTTCTCGATATACGAACTTACTAAGTATTATATACTTACTTTGTTTTATTTTCTCTGTTTTATAGTACTCGGAAGCTCGTAAGATTTGGACATGGGTCGGAACAATATCACACTATCCATCAGTTTGTTTTGGTATAAAATGACAAACTTTTTTTTTGAATATAATGGATATATAGGTTAATTAGTCTACGTTGGCACGTTAATGTTTTGGTTGTAACTAGCAATTGGAATGACTAGTATTTGACATATTTTGATAAAATTATATTAGGCCTTATCATGTCTGATATGTGTATTAAAATGGTTAAATGATGGATAGTATATAAATCTATTGATGAATGAATTAAGGTAGTATAGTTAGTTAAATATGTCTATTTGTACATATATATATTTGGTAATTTGGACACTTGAACATAAGTGATAATATGATATGCATAAGACTTGGTATTGGCTTAGGTTTAATGTTTTGAATTGGTTGGTAAATGTATTTAAGTGTTTATGTAGGTGGAAGACAAGTTTGGGTGAGAAATAGGCTTGGAAATGGCCTTATTATGTCCACACGGGCAGAGGCACGGACATGTGTCTTAGCCGTGTGTGACACACGGCCATTCATACGGGTGTGTGGTTTGGCCATGTGTCCCTTGCAGCTAATTTTCGAAAATTAAATTGTCCACACAGTTTAGCACACGGGCATGTGGCTGGCCGTGTGACTCAAGTTAGAGAGTTACACAGGTATGGACACGGGATGGGATAGGGCTGTGTGCCTTACATCGAATGCCTACATGGCCTAGGACACGGGTGTGTCACTTGGCCGTGTGAGCCACACAGCCTGTCCACACGGACATGTCCCTTGCACTTAAGAAAAATTTTTGAAATTTTGCAAAAAATTCTCTAAGTTCCCGATTTAGTCCCGACTGATTTCTAATGCATAAATTAGGTCTCGAGGCTCATATAAAGGACATTATGATTGAATACGTTTGATTTTGGATATGAATAGTAAATTGTATGAAATAATTATAATTGATCAGTAAACTCCGGTAATGCTCCGTAAACCTGTTCCGGTGACGGATATGAGTTAGGGGTGTTACAACTATTCTCGTACCACAAACTGCTTCGAGTTTGGGCTCGAACCAATGGAATTAAAACACAAAACTAGAAAAAGAAATTCTTTTAGAGTGAAAATTAAAAATCTCTCTTCTTTAATAGAAATTGGTAAAGTTTTTATTCTGAAAAATATGTTTATAATTTGAGAATAAATTCTCTCTATTTTTGGGCAGAATAACAATCTCACAAAAGTTGTGTTAGCTCTATCGTGCCATCTATTTATAGGAAGAGAAGGTAGAACCCTTGTAGAGTTATAGAGGTTTATTTTAAAAAGAAAAACAACATTCTACTTAGAGTAGGAGATGAGTTAATGACTTACCCTTGTATTTCTACTATGGTTGTCGCCCTCTCCATGTTTTATGAGCAATTTTTGGCCTCCTTCACATCAGGTACAATTACGAATACTTTTTGAGCCTTTTTTAACCCAATACTCTATAACATGGTCTAACCAAATTTAGTTTTTCTATTTCCCAAAATAAGTTTTAATATTTACATATTTAAATCATTTTCTCATCTCAAATTTACCCCTAGTTACCCCCGATAAAATTTTGAGAAAATTCATTTTAATATGTCACAACTCAACATGTTCACTATGACCGGATGATTTATTTTCATTTTCGAGCTTCGAAATAGTCCAAAAACATAAACTTAGTTCCATCATTTTTTAAGTAATCATATATAGGATTGCAAGTTTCCATATTCATTTTTATTTCTATTTTCATTTTTGAAAACCTATATTCATTTCCAAATGATTTTATTTCTCCATTTCAGAGAAAACTATAATCATTTATGCATGTTTCTCATTTCTCTTTTTCTATTCATTTCGTTCATTTCTATTCAAACACGCAATTCATTTATGGTTTCAACGAGCTACTGGAGGAACCTATTGGACATATGTGGTTGAGACTCGAATGATTTATAATTAAGTTCTAGCTTTTCACCTATTAATTATAAGCTCATTTAGTCATGAAGTCATTCCACTATAGTATTATGACTGAGCTTTCCTCAACGACATACCATTACGAAAACAACTACTCAGTGCTCGTCCAATGATCTTGTCATAAGTGTGTTACCCTCATAGGATGTCCTTGATCTCTTTAGGATAATATCTGTTCTCCCAATATGATCCTATTTTATTTCATGGTAACCATTACATCTTCCTTCATGAAAAGTCAATCACTATTAAATAGTGATAAAGTCATTCATCACAAAGACGGATGACCTGTGGCCACGTTTACCTTTCATCAACCATGTAGTGCCAATGAGAGAATATCATTTACCCATGTTTTGGGCTATGAATTCTACTATTGTGAATGACACTACATACTACAAAAGTCATACACCCAACGCACCAGCTTTTTGTTCCTTATCTATTTAAACTCAGGCTTTTACTTGCATCAAAGTGTACGATTCATGCATACATACTCCGCCATCCACCCAGGATTTAGGTATGACACTATAAACGTCACAAGTGAATAAATTCATAAACGGATTCAGGATCTATTCTACTTGGGTCATGTCCGATGTACTATCAGCCCAGTCAGTCATATCTATATTTCTATCTTCTGGGAGTCATCTGCTCCGATGCCCAAGATAAGACATCTCCTCAATTGGACTTGATAGATGACATATTAGTCTTTTAATCGGTTTGCTCATTTTTTATTAGACTAAGGACATGTTTAGGTTCGTCTACTAATACAAGTTGTCTTTTTGTATTACGATCCGACCACGTAATATCACTTAGTATTAGTTAAATATTAGACAACCAATGAACAACATTTGCTTCCATTTCGCTTTGCATGCAAAAACCATTTGATGACAACAATACAAAGTATTAATGTAATTCTTGATTAATTTTATTAACTAATCTGTTCGAAAAAATTACAAGGGTATATAGACAAAAATACTACACTTAGGGCACCAGATCCAACACACCTACCATTGCACTCAATGTTACTGGATCTGCTCTAGTCTTTCTCTCCATCTTCTTTCAGTACATCTCATTCAATTGTTTGTGACGATTCCTCTCTCCATCAAAAGAACCCTCTACATTGCCATATTTAGAGCGGTCTATTTGAATTAGTTTTAGTAGGTCACAGAGATCGGTGAAGGCCTTTTTGAATTGGATTTCCCTTCCCATTAAGTTTAATATGGACGGTTCCAGTTCAGACAATCCAGGACTAGCAAGTACTGGTGGTATTCTTCGCGACATGACTGGTAACATTTTATTTTCTTTCTCTAAATCAATCGAACTTGCTAATGCTCTTCTAGCAGCGCTGCTTGCGATTAACAGTCTTCCTACTTGGAGGAGCAATTTTACCCTTATTATGTAGAGAGAAAGTGCTTGCGCGGTGGAGTGGATCTGTAATCCACCTTTAGCCCCTGGAAGATTGAGATTCATGATCAATGGCATTAAATCCACTGGGCTTAGTGATATTGAGTGGTTTGTTATATTTACTTCAAGAACAAATAATCGAGATGTTGATTTGTTAGCCAAAGCAGGGCAGCTTCTTTTATTCTGCTTCCTCTTTCGTTTTTTTCTTTCCTAATGTTTCGTGTTTCTGCTTGTTTGCATTTTGTTTTCTTGCCTTTGCTTTGTGATTATACAAACTATGTTTGTTTTAGTGTTGTTGTTTTGAATAAAATTACTACTTTACTTTTTTTAATAATAATAAATAAAAAGAGTATGAATTGGAATCATGAAAATCCTTTTGATAAAAAAAACTGAATTCAAATTTCATTTATTATACAAAATTGTAAGAAATTTATGTAAATATGATATATATTTGAAGTTGTAAACAAGAATTTTGAAATAACAAATGTCAATTTCTATTTATCACTAAATAAACATAAATTTTAATAATAACTATAAGTATTACATTTATATATGTATCATCACATAATTTATATTATTCAAAATATAAACAAACAAGAATATATATACTGAAATTTAACATATATATACATTTTAATGTATCAGACCACACTAAATTATCATCATTTTTTTAAATATATATGTAGTCGCCTTCCAAGTAAGCATAAAATGACATCTTTGAACTCATTTTCTTTGGATTATCTGGTTAACAATAAAATTCTTCAACTTTTCTTTTCTTGTATTTTTAAAGTTAAATCTTGCTATTATGAACGTTATTGATTTAATCTTTGTGCTTTAATTTGATCACTTTTAACCCTTATATCTTTTTAAATTTTGAAACCGAATAGTAGCATGTAATTTTTTTGGTTAAATTTAGTTACTAGTATTGTACCATGTGTACAAATGTAGATTTAGTTCATATTTTCTTATTGGATCATTATAAGTCTCCATATTTTTGAAATTTGAAATTTTAGTTTTGACGTAAATGACAATCATTAATCCATTAACTTGATCATTTTAGTCGATAATTTGTGGAAATAACAAACAAACATGTCATAATACAAATGATAATATGTTTGTCGTATCAAATTTTAGAAACAATAGAATTTAATGAATTTAACAATTTTCGCTTGATGAGGATTGGAATTCTAAAAATTGAAAAGTACAGGGACTAAAAGTAACCAAATCAAATAACGTGGATAAAATATACAACTTTAGTAAAGTACAGAGACTAGTGGCACAATTTAACCATTTTTTAATAGTTGAGTTTCTCGCAAATTACCTAACCCAGGGTGCTAACTAACTCGAGAAAGCTTAAAAGGAAAATTGAAGGTTTTTTTACTTAGTTTTCCGGTGAGCACCAAATGACTCTATTTCAAACCATCTCATTCATCGTCTTTTTATTCTCTCTTCAGCCATCAGCAAGCGTTGAAATTTGCCGTGTTTCATGTGGGAATCAATTGGTTCGTTTCCCTTTCCGTCTCAGCAGCCAACCCGATCGTTGTGGCTATCCCCCGTTCAATCTCTCATGCAAGGACCAAGCCCAAACTGTCCTTTCGCTTCCATTTTCCGGTGAATTCAATGTCGTACACATTGACTATTTGTTCCAAAATATATGGCTCAACGACCCTGATCATTGCACCCCCAAACGTCTCCTTCATGGACTTAACCTATCCAGTACTCCTTTTGATTCGCTATATCCTCGAAGCTTCACGTTTTTCAATTGTTCCGCCGCTGCATCAACACAGCTTCATCAAGCAAAGTATATCTCTTGTCTCAGCGGTACAAACTTTTCTGTCGTGGCTCTACCGGCGGACCGACTCGATTCGTCGGCATCATTGTCAACGTCGTGTTTAGAGATAGCGACGGTTTTGGTTCCGTTTTCCTGGACGGGTTGGTCGAATCTTGGGAATGGTATTATGTTGACATGGAATGAACCGAATTGCCTGAGGTGCGAAAATGGAGCAGGGAACTGCATGTTCAAGAGTGAGACGGGCCTGGATGTTGGATACTCCGGTGGTTTTACCAATGGTATGTTTCTATTTTGCAGTGAAAAATTATGGAAATTTTGGTTAAAAATATTGCATATATAGTTGCAGTGAAAAAAAAGTACATATCTTCAGCTACCATAAATATTCAAGCCTTGCTAATTTGTAAGGAGAATTTTAAAGTATTTTTTATTATATGCTAAAATAAAAACTAGATTTTTCAATTCTAGATATGGATTTTGTGAAATGCTTTTGATTTTTACTAAGAAATTAGTATTTATTATGTCATTTTATACCAATTTTTTCATTTCTATTTATTTTTATTTAGTTCTCAAACTTGGTAATTTTTTCAACTTAATCTCTAAACTTATTTTTGTCCACATTAATCCCAAAATTTAGAAATAAATTTTAATTTAGTCCTTGAACTTAGATTCCATTAAGGTGTGATGATGTGATCACCTAAAACTTTTTTAAAAATATATAAAATCTAAACATACAAAAATTTTGAATGATAAATTTTACAATTTTTCGTAATGATGTAGCAGTATGAAAATGTATCATGTCATCACACTTTAAGAGAATATCAAATTAGGAAAAGTCGTCAAGTTCTAGGACTAAAGTAAATAAAAAAGTTTAAGGACCAAGGTGAGAAAACTATCAAATTCAGGGACTAAATGTTACTTTATCCCTTATTGTTTTTACAAATCTAATAATAATTAATGCAATTTTTTTCTTATTTTTCTATTATTATTATTTAATTATTTGATCAAATTTCATTGTTGAAAATTCTTTCTAATTTCTAAAGTACATTTATCCAAAAATTCAATTAAATTGATAAAATTATAGAAAAAATCATTCAAGTACACCCTAAAAGTAATTAATACATAATACCCACATTCAATGGTGATATAAAAATATATATACTTGCTTTAGGCTTACTAGTTAATGGAACATATGAGGAAAGATAAAAATGGGACATACAGAGCAAATTTCAAAATTGCTATTCACTTCTCAATCTGTTGGTGAGGCATCGCTTTCATGCTTCCACAACCACGTCAGGCGGCGGTTGAATTTCATACTTGCGTCTTTCATTTTTTTTTTTTTTTTGTTTTAAAAGATCAAATAAAATAAGGAAGATAAATGTTTCATTATTTATTTTTAGGTCTTTCAAGACATGCTAAATACGGTATAATGTTTGGTGCTGGAATACCGGTGTTGTTCATCGTCGGCTTAGTAATTTACCTCCGCAACAAGGTTGAAGAAGACTACAACAATCGGCATCCAAATCAGCCAGAACTGTTGTCGACCACCCCAAGATTAGATGCTTCCGTCAAAGGTCTCGATGGACAAACCATCGAGGCGTATCCAGTAACATTGCTGAGTGAAAGCCGGCGATTACCGAGGCCTAATGATAATACTTGCCCAATATGCCTTAGTGAATACCAAGCTAAAGAGATGTTAAGGACTATTCCAGATTGCGAGCATTATTTTCATGCCGTTTGTATCGATGAGTGGCTGAAATTGAATGCTGCATGCCCCTTGTGCCGTAATACCCCGCAAACATTAGCTCCTATTGTTTCATCTTCATCATAACAGATGATTAATTTACTTATTTGTCTTTGTGTATAATTTCTGTATGGGATCAATGTAAAAGAAATAAAGTGAAAATTACCAAACCCATCATTGTGATTATTTATTTATTTATTCATTATCAATACCTACCAAAACAATTGAGGGTGACAAGGAAAACACAAAAAAAAATAAGGAATAAATTTCGTCGGTGAAAACAATACTACAACATAGTAGACAGCTAACTATTGTTTTTCAGTTTCTTCTGACATGCCAACTCGAGGTCTACAAGTTTAATCTGCCAAAAAAGCAAGAACAAACTGTACGTTGTTTATAATCCTCTAAACTAACTACTTACATGAATGGACTTCTTTAACGTTATTAAAAGAATGGATTCAATTTCCATTCAACCTTTCTTGTTCATCATCATTTTCTTTTCTTTTCAACCATCAATAAGCCTAGAAATTTGTTCTACCCTATGCGGATCTCAAACTATTCGCTTCCCTTTCAGGCTTATAGACCAGCCCCAATACTGCGGCTATCAAGACTTTGAACTCTCT
The DNA here is from genome assembly GCF_025698545.1 of Gossypium raimondii. Taxonomy (NCBI): domain Eukaryota; kingdom Viridiplantae; phylum Streptophyta; class Magnoliopsida; order Malvales; family Malvaceae; genus Gossypium; species Gossypium raimondii. The sequence continues at coordinate 36,802,527 of NC_068572.1, forward strand.
TGCCAAGTCCAGGAGACGACACAAGACGTAACCATCCTCACTTTCCCATATGCCGGTAACTTCAGCGTCTTCCATATCGATTACGCCCAACAAGTAGTGCAACTCAGCTACTCGGAAGGGTGCCTCCCGGGAATTCTTCTTCAGGGTCTTAATCTCTCAGGCTCTCCTTTTATGTCAGTAAACACTCAAAGCTACACTTTTTACAACTGTTCAACTATGGTGCAATATCCTGGAGTAACAAAAATTCCATGTCTTAGCGGGTTCAACTTTTATGTCGTTGCTATACTGACGGATGGTTATACCCCATCGACGTCGGTGTGTTTGGAGATAGCAAAGGTTATGGTCCCAATGTCAACAGATTGGTGGGAGGACGGTATGACTTTGGGGTGGAACCAACCTGATTGCCGGTGGTGTGAAAGCCATCAAGGAACTTGCCTATTCGAGAATGTTGGTGCAGGCTTGCAGGTCAGATGCGGCAGTGCTATTAAACACGGTATGCTTCATTAACTTCTTCTACGCTGTCCTTTTCTTTAATCGTTTAAATGTGTGTTTTTTTTAATGCAAAAAGGTTAAAACTGAGAAAAAAACATGCATAAACTTTGAAGTGTAATAACCAATAATGGTAATTGAGTTAAAAGAGCAGTTTTTCATCTTTGCATTCCATTGGTAAAGTGGAAGCCGGAAGCATGTTAAGAAGGGTGATATGGGGAGTATATAGAACAATTTGGTATTAGAATTAGGATTTACCGATGGAATGCAAACTACATTGGATCTTTCAAATGTGCAGATATCGCTTTTCTTCTTCACGGATATTCCTTCAATATCTTTTCTTTAAGGTAATATTCCTTCGATATCCTGACTACATTCCTCTAGAAGTAAGTGGAGTGTCAAAATTTTATCCATATTTATATTTAATTTTATTTTAGTAATTAATTTTTTTTCTTTTGTATTTTGATACTTAAAAGCTTAACTCCATTATACAATGTTAAAAAAGCTGCCAATAACAACACGCCAAGTCATCAATAACATGATGTAATATGTTAACCAAAGTTGACCGGTATTCGCCGAGAATTAATTGCTTTGATTGACCATTGTTTGGACAAAAAAATCATTAAAATTGTAAAAAGTATAATTTTTTTAAAAACTGTAAAAGTTGTTTTAAAATATTTAAAAGTTGTAAAAATTATTAAAAACATTAAATTTTGTAAGTATATATAAAAATTATAATTTTTAAAATGAAAAAATTTAAATTATTAAAATTATAAAAAATATTAAAAAGTATTTTCAAATTTAAAAAATTTTAAAAATTGTAAAATTTGGCCTGCCTTAGCATAAAAGAAAAATCAATTTGAGATTTATGGCAAATTCCATTTCGAATATCAAGGATGAATGTGAACCAAGTTAGCTAAAACTGATTATGGGAATCGTATACATTTTTAATATTTTAAAATAATTTTCACAATTTTTTTACTTTTTAAATATTTTTGCAATTTTATATAAAATTTTAATGATTTTATTAATTATCAATTTTTAATATTTTAAATTATTTTTACAGATTTTTATAGTTTTTAATAAATTTTAATAATTTTTTACAACTTTTAATGATTTGTCCTATCAATGACCAATCAACACAATCAACATACCACGTCATCAGTCAACATGCCACATCATCAGTCAATGTGCCATTTCATCGATGACATGGTGTGTTCTCATTTGCCACTTTTTTAACATCGTTAACTTTTAGGTACAAAAACAGGTAATGGAGCAAAGTTCAGTATCAAAATGGGACAAAAAAAATTTTAGATACCAAATTGGAAAAATGAGTATAGTTTCAAATAATGAATAAAGCCTTTATATATATATATATGATTTATTCTAAACTTTGCCCCTCTACCTTACGAAAATTGAAAAGTTAATCTTTTTACTTTAGTTTGTCAAAATTTAGTCTTCGTACAAAAATTGAAAAAAATAGTTTAACAATGTATCATTAATGGTTGACCTGGAAGTCAATAATCTAACAAACTAAAATAAAAAGACTAACTTTTTTTAATTTTAATAAGGTAGAGGGATAAAATTCATAATTAATATATATATATATATATATATATATATTAGAGCCTCAACTTTGAATTTAATTTGCATTCATCTTTTCTTGTGTAGGGCTTCCATCAAGTGTTAGAGATGCCTTGGTTTTCGGCTTGGAAATATCCCTTGTGTGCCTCATCGCGATTATAAGTTGCGTAAAACTCAACTTTACCGAGGGACAGAACCACCCCAACCCCGAAATCCTCATGACCCACCCTCGATCAACTCCAGGTTCAACAAAAGGCCTTGATAGACAAACAATTGACACATACCCTACAACTTTGCTTGGTCCAAGCCGATGCCTACCCAATCCGAGAGACAACATCTGCTCCATATGCCTATGCGAATACCAAGCCAATGAGACGTTAAGAACTATCCCTAATTGCAGCCATTATTTTCATGTCGATTGTATAGACCAGTGGCTTAAACTAAATGCAACATGTCCCGTATGTCGCGATAAGTTTGAGGAGCCTCCTCCTGTCGCTCCTACATTATCATCACTCATGCCAGTGGTTGCCTTTTTTACTTTAATATATGTGCTTTAAATGTTGTCAATTAATATTCCTTTGGGTTAAATGGAGACTTAATTGTTGCTCTATATCTTCACTTATCATTTATAAAAATAGATTTTGTTGGATGCATAAGGGCATGTTTACCTTTGCCTTTGATTTTTATTTGATATATGCACTATTAATGAATTCAAAACGAAGTTACGAACTTAATTATGTTGTATTATTTTATGCATAAACAAAGTTCATATCGTGTTATAAACATCATATTATAAAGGGTTAATGTTATATTTGGCTCTTGAAATTTAACTAAATGTGCTATGTGATACTTGTATTAAAAAATTGTAATTTACTACCTGTAGTATTTCTCTACAATAAAATCCACCCTAACACCTTAATCTATATCTATAATTTATATAAAAGCACGAATTTAGAAAAAGTTTCAATCAATGAAAATACCCTTTCTTTTTCTTTATATTACTAAATTGACATTTAATAAAAGAGTTTTTATTCATTTAAACTATATAGTTGAGTTGAAGTTAAATTTAATGTGTAACAGCCCGCCCGGCGTAGATCGTATTGATATGTTATTTGACGTATAGTTAGGTAAGCCAGGGTAGAAAAAGGATGGGATTGGTGAATTATCCGTTGCGTCTAGGTGGCGTATTGCGTGAATACAATAGTACACCATTTTGCAGAACTCCTCGTTGGAATTTGCCATTTGGCAGACTTTTTTGGGAGGCAATCTGCCAACCCCAGATACTTTGGGGTGAACTTGTTAGTTTACGGATTGATAGATTTGTTTTCTGTGTTTTAGCACGAAAACAATGAGTCGGTGAGTATCGTTAGAGTTTAGCTGAGACCTAGTTGAGATTGAACTAGATTTCTGTAGATGACAGCTTGATGTGCTTAGGTAGTTGAATGATTTGTTTAGTTAACTTGTATTAGTGTACAAGCAACGTTTTACTACTCACTAAGCTGATTAGTGTTAGTAGTTATGTTTGGTAAATGATTAGGTTTCAAAATTTTAGGAAACTCTATTCTCAAGTTTCAAGGGCTATAGTGGGATTTTCTAACCCTTCCAATAATCTTTGTCGCCATTGTCTGTGCTATATAAGGATGTCGATAACCGACATGTTTCACCTTTGTTTTTCTCTACATTATTTTTTGAGTATTTGGAAAATTTTAAGGTATCTTCATTAGAGAAGACGAAGGAGGTTCAGTAGCTAGTCAAAACGGCCTTATCAAGTACCAGCTTATTAGTAATTTCTAGAAAGCCCTTAGGTAGTTGTCGAAGGGATTTACATTTTTGCATTAGTGCATACATGATTAAATTAGATAAATGGTTTGATGGTTATAACTGTTTCTTATTTAGCCGAAAAAGCTAGTGAAGGGTCGTGTACGATAAGTTGTCTCTACTGTAAATGAGTTTATGTGTTGTGTCTGGATGGGTGTGTAATAAACCAATATTGCATGTGTGAGTATGGCCATTGTCAATGTAAAAACACCCTCCTTGTTGTATGAGCCCAGTATTACACAAATTGTGATATGTGAAAATATGGAAAGGAAATCTGTTTGTGATGCCTCCACTAGGGCAGCTATATTGCAAATCGGACTGACAGATCACGGTCTGGCCTTACGAGAGAACACGTGTTCAACTTAACAAGGATGATATGAATATGAATATGACTGATTTATGATTTTGGATTATGGGTCCAAGGCTGGCACAAGGAATGATAGTTTGTAAACATGCAGGATTATGGGAGATACGCATGAGTTGGCAAATAGTAAACGCCTATGTACTGTGTGTTATATTTAAAATGGCAAAGTATTTCTACCAGTGAAATGTAGATATCATTATTGATTTACCATGTCTGTACGACAAAGTCTCACGAATAAGTTTGTTTTTCTTATGAGTATCGATGCTTGTTGAATCGCGGTATTTCTGTAATTTATTGCATCCATTTTTGGAACTCACTAAGTTCAATTGAACTTACTCCATTACTTATCCTTCTTTAGGCATATTTCTAGTAGAAGAGGAATCGGTTGAAGGAGACTACGCCAGAGCTACAGTTGCGAGTGAGCCACTTGTTTATTTCTGTATCATGTATGGCTATTTTGGCGGATGACGTATACATATGTTTTGTATTTAACTTTTGCAATTAACTTCGTCGTTTGTATTGTTCTGTCTTAAAAAGAGAATTAACTCTTACTATAAAAGTGTACGCCAAACTCTCTTGAATTGTAGTTTATGAACTTATCTTTTATATGCTTACGCCATAACTAGGCATTGGTTGGAAAATATAACTATTCTTGTATAACTCCTATTACTTTCTTTAGAGATGCGTCGAAAGAATAATAATTTTTTTTAAAAGAAAATTTTATAACTATTTTCTCAAAGATTTAAGTTAAGCTAAAGGATTTAAATCCATCAATAATGCCCTAGTCCATTGGGGTCTGTTTTTAGAAAAAACAGGTTTGAAAAACGCAACAGAAAATAAATTTAAGGAAAACAGAGTTTTAAATTTTTTTCCAAAACAATATCTTGGTTGCGATATTTAAAGTAATAAACACTTAATCAAAATTATACTTTTTTTTATTCGTCTAGGGTGAGCGCTTCGACCAAGTAGTCTTCTTTGCTATCCTCAAGCTCACGTCTACCGAGTGTAGGCTCGCTTCAAATCAGAAAATTTTTCACAAAAATTACTGGTGGGGTAATTCTGCAATTTCTCTAAACTTTAGGGTCAAGTTGTAAATCAAAAAAATATCTCTAGAAATTTTCTGAAATAATCTCTTCAAAAACTTTTCTCTCTACAACTTTCTCTTGAATTCAAGTGTGTTAAATAATGATCCAATACTCTTTTATATAAGGAGAATTTAGAGAGTTCAACTATTGTTAAACTTAATTACTTTAATATTAAATTAATACAAAATTTATCAAGATAAATATTAAATTTAATTTAATATTAAATCTTATTAAATAATAAAATGTTTATCTACAAGATAAACATTAAATTTAATTTAATATTAAGATAATCACTTTAATACTAAATTAATAAAATACTATTAAGATAAGTATTAAATTAAATATAATATTAAACTATTAAAATAATATTATTTTTGGAGTAGTTAATTTAAAATCAAATTCTTTGGTAGAGCCCCAGTAGGAGTGTAACTTTTACACTATTCAACCACCAAAGACCAACCTTCACTGGCCACCGGCACACCGTTGTTGCAGCCGCTGACACCGCTGTGTCCAGTGATGTAGCTGCAACACCCTTACGGCACCCCAAGTCGATTCAGTTACTATTGGTTCGATCAGAGTCAGTTACAACCCGATTGGTCCGGTCTAACCACCAGTTGGACCGTCAACCTAGTTTTACAAGTAGGGCCCGATTCGACTAGTTTTTAGGTCTTGGTATTGGTTTTGGGCACCTAGGCCATATTTACGATCTTAGGCTCAATTTTCAAGTTCAATTACCCATTGGGCCAATTATCTGACTTGAACATTAATTTCTAAAAGTATCATATTAATTTTAATTAATTTGATTAATTTAATTTTACTTGATCTAAATTAACATTTCCAAAAATCACTTAGATTTTCCAAATTATTTTTTCAAGAAAATTCTTTAATCAAATTCTCTAGTTGAACAATTCTCACGATCACCTAATTTAATTCCACATCGAATAAATCAACTCAATTAAATTATTTCCAAAGTCATAGACTTTTTTTCTGATTCAACTGCAGTCCGATCGAGCTTTTGTTGAGCTAGCGGAGGGACCAATCGGACATATACAATTAGACTCTAGTAATTGCAATTATATTCAGAAGATCGTTCCAATAATTTGCAATTACTTAATCATGGAGTTAATCCACAAGAAGTACCATGATTGAAAACTCCTTATTGTATTCTCTTTATGTAAGCAATTCATTTAACTTCTTTGTCCAATGATCTCGTCATGTGTATGTTACCATCATATGATATCCATGATTCCTTTGAGTTAAATCCGTTTACTCAATACGAACTTATTTTATCTCATTGTCACCATTATGTTTTCTTAATGATTAATATGATCACTGTCAACAAATGACTGTGATAAATTGCTCGTTCAAGAACTAGCAACTCGTACTCACGTTTCATATTTATCAATCCACACAATCCCAATGAGAGGATATCATTAACTCTTTATTGAGCTATGAATTCCACTGTTGCTAGTAAAGTCATACCATACACAAGTCATATACCCAACATACCGGTTATGGGTTTGATCATATTTAGAGAATAAGCCTCCACTTATATCAAAGCACATGAGTTGCATACGCATAGTCAGTGACTAACTCAGGATTTAGGTAAATTACACCATGAACGCCACAAGTAAATTAATTCACAAATAGATTCAAATTTAATTCATCTTGGGTCCAGTCCAATGTATCATTCTACCAATGAATACATCTGTGTCTCTACCCGTGGAGTCAACTACTCCGATAGCGAAGACTAGCCATCTCCCCGATTGGAATTGTAGACGACATAATAATCATTCTCAGTATTTAAATCAAATATTCACTTTGATTCTTTTACGAGTTTACGAACTCATTTAGATTATCTACTGAAGTAGGTTGTCTTTCTCGCAATGTAAACGTTCTTACAATACTACTTCTCTTCAATTTGAACTTAAACAACCAATCAGCTAATATTTGCTTATCACAATTTCACTATGCATACAAAATAAAAAAGATAGAAATATAAAAGATATAATTGTGAAATGTGAAATTAACTTTATTTATTTATTCATCATTCAAATATATAGAAAACAGTTACATGCTTACTATAATATGGACACATTTTTCAATATTTGTTTGGTTGAATGGTACACGTCATGCCTTCCTGACGGGCTAAGGGGTGTTACACAATGTATTAAGAATAAGTAATATTAAGTACTAAAAATAAAAAATTCATATCAAACAATTTTTTCATTTTTATATAATAGAGTTTTTAATTCATTTGAACTACACGAATATATTAATTAATTATAAATAATTTATTATTTAAATTAATTATTATTTAATTAGTATTAAAGTTGTATAGCTATTAAAATAAGATTTATCATTATAAATAACATTAAACTTTTAAGCATTTTCATATTCAAATGACGACGACACTTGTGGAAATTTATTTTAAACGATGACAAGGTAATATTATGATATTTTTCATCACAAATTTATTTATAATTTATTATACATATTATATTAGATTTATTTTAAACTCACTTTTATTAGCTTCTTATTATTTCTTTGCCTAACGTGATTAGGAGTAATTTTCATTTTTGAATTTTGCTAAAATTTTAATTTCTATTAATTTTTTCTATTCGATATGCAAGATATCACTACATTTGTTCCTATGATCTAATCCGTATGATTTTTGTTTTCCCATATTTGCCTAAGTTTGAAAGCTAAATACTTATTTGTATGGATAAAGAGTAAGTCTAATACATCAACTATACCTGGCCAAGTACTCCACTCAGGTTTAAAGATTTACCCGAAAAATAAGAAAATTTGGACGAAAAAACGAGGCCTGAAAAATGGGTTTGTGTAAAATTTAAGACCCATTTTCTATATTAGCTAGGCCTTGGGCAAGATTTTTTTGTCCGAGCCTGACCCGACACGAATGTATTATGTTATAAAAAATTATATTAATTATATATGTTAAATAATAATAATATTTTTATATTTAATCACTAACCCAATAACAATTAAACACATTACCCAAAACCTTAAAAAAAAAAAACTTAACTGACTAAATAACCCAACATAAAATATAAAATTTTAAAAATTTTATTTAATACAATAAAATATTTATTTGTGTTTTAAATATAATAAAACATTTATTATATTTATGATAGTATTTTTTTAATGTACTTTTAATGTGTTAGAAAAAATATTTGTGTTTTTTAGTGCATTTAGTGCATTATATATATATTTTAAAATATCTTTAAATAAAAACTAATCTAAAAAATCAAATATGGACGAGTCTAGTCCGGTTTGAGTTTATCTTTCTTAAATTGGGTTGGGCTTGGAAAAAAGTAAGTCAATTTTTCGAGTCGAGCCTGGACTTAAAAAATTGGTTTAGATACCTTATATGAGCTCGACCTGATCCAACTTATGAGCACCTCTAATTGCAACCATACCCAAAAAATCATGATTGAGTAAAAAAAATTAAAAGGAAGTGAATTATTATAATTGTAATTATATAAATTATTCAATTTATAATAATAAATTTTTATTATTTATCATATTTTTTTTTATATATTTTCAACTTCAAATAATTAATTGTACGAGGAGTTTAATAAGATAATATATTGAAAAGAAAATAAAGATGGTAGTAATAAGAATGATAGTTTGAAATCGAATATTAAAATAGAAAATTTTGTTAAGAATATCTTATTAAGTGGATGTCCATCAAGATTAAGATAAGTTTTGATGTACTTCAAATTTTAATAGTTATTAGAATTAGATCTCTACTTCATTTATACTTCTTATGCCTATAAATAGAGATTTTGAAGAAGCATTGTAATCATCCCATTGATTAATAAATTACATTCTCTATTAATTCTCATATTTTCTTGTTCTTTATTTTCTCTATATCTATTTATTTTATAACATGTTATTAGCACGATTCTCAATATTTTTTTCTAAACCCACCTCGTCCTAATTTTTTATTTGACAACCCATACCTCAAATGCTTTCTATCCCTTTCTAATTCCTCGTTGAATTACTTTCATTATTTTTCTAACCTAACATTCCAATTGGTTGCTTGGCTACCTCAAAATTGATGAAAAAATAAACTTTCAAAGAAACTTAAGGTAATCCTAAATCTTATATCACAAATTGTTTTATACTATTTCCTATTTTCATTCTTAAATACATTATTATAATTACATTTGACAAATGCACAATTATTATATTTTTAGTACAAATTGTAATTACACAACTTGGAGAAATTATTCTTGTGAGGTAAAATGAATTCAACAATATTTGTCCATGTATGTACATTTTAATTATTAATTATTTTTTAAAAATATGTTTTCATTTTTGTTGGCGTCGTCTACCTTATGGTATCAAATATACCCAATGCAAAGACTACAAGAAATTCTCCTACGAACGATTGGCACAACATAGTTCTTCTTTGCCTGATTGAAATCTGGATTTTCCAAGGAGATTGCTGAAATGAGAGGGCCATGGGCTCCTCTGTCAGGGTTTGCTCGAGTTCCTTTGCCAGCCCAGTAGAAACGAACCATTCGTTACACTAACATTATATGATTTTGGATTATGGGACAAGAGCCGCTTTAGCTTTAGCTTCTATATTGAAATATTGCTCCATAACCTCATCCTGCCAGTGCCAGTGCCAGTGCCACATTGTTGTTGAAAAGCTATTAACACAAACAGTTTTGATATTTTACCTGCATATATATATCAAACAATCACCTTCCAAGGCTTGCATAGCTTGAGAACTGAATCTCAGCAAAATGTAGCTTCACATTGTAGTTCCCATTCTCCAAACAATAGTGATAGTAAGTAAGCGAGAGCGGAGGCAGACGTGCTGTAGGGTATAATTCAGAGAGGTTTGTTGACTGGACAGCTTTAGTAAAGCGTGATTGAGTTTAGTTCATCACCATGTCTCTAAAATCTTTGGTGCTAGTAGATCCCTAGTTATCACCATTTCGACCGTGTATACTGCTCCACTTTCCTCTGATGTAAGCCATTGTTAGGCTTGTTTATGGTCTTGAGCAAATTTGCATAAAACTCATACACAACATCCTTCACTTAAGGTTGAACATAAGTCACTAACTGCAGCAGATCATTCTTCTCAAGAACGACATCGATTCCTCTAACGCCAAAGCTTCGCTCATCGATGCTCAGTTCTTCAGTGAAGTTCTTTATGGCCAACAACAAGTACCTGTTTGGTTCTTCTTGAGGAAGGCATCTTCTTCTTTAGATAGAGAATGTACGGGCTATGTATTTTGCTTCTCTGAAGCCTTCTTTGCTTTGGGTGAGAGTGGAATGTTAAGCCTTTTTGTACAAGCCATGCCTCCAAGGTAAAGCTTTTTCAAAGGAATATCATCATCAGACTGTGTCTCACATGATGATTCAGATACCAGGCTCGATCTTCTTTCCGGGGCAAAAGGAGCTTTCCCTTTGTCAAGAGCTGCTCTAATTTTTGCAGCTTTATGGCTATGTTCGATCTCCTTGTGAGCTAGAAGGCATTTAATCTTACAAGGCTGAGACCTGTGTCAGACTATCTAATCGTATTTTAGTGTTTCTGAAAAAGTAATTCTAGGAAGTTGCTTTGTATATACAAAAGTTGGAAATCGAATTCTGCTCTTCCCAATCTACTTCTCGGATGCAACTGAACAAAATGCAAAAGCACGTCTTTTAGAATACCGTCATACTAGAGGAAAGTTCCTATGTGGTAACACTGAACTTCCATGAAAATAGTTCAATCTTGGACAAAACACATTGTTGTGCAAACTGTATTTATATGGAAATTATAAAATGCTGCAAAGCTTTGATTACAGCACAACACTAGAAGGGAAAAAGACAGACATTTGCTCTGCTCTGAAGCACAAATAAAAAACACTCCTTTTTAATCTATTGAGAAGCCATTTGTTTAACTTCTCAATTCTCACTCTTTTTCATGTCTTCTATTCTACCTACTATAATATTATATATAAAAACTAATGAAGTAGAGGGGAATGAGGATGAGCTCTTCTTTTTAATTTGTCTCTTCACTCCTTTCTCCTCCTATCTTCATTGTTATTTATACCTAATATATCACCTACAACCCTAATCAACAAGTAAAGTTGGATATCCCCAAACAAGAGAAGAAAACCCTTTTCTTTTTTTTTTTCTTTTGGATAGGTATTCGGTATACTGCACAACTCTAAGCACCACAATAACCCAGAAAACAGAGTGGATTTTTTAACTCTGCTATAGCATTGTTGTTGGTCCTTTCATTCTTAAGCCAAATTGTAGCTTGAAACCGAGACATCAGCAGGAGAAGTAGAATGGATGTATACAAACTCAATACTCTTTCCAGCAGGTAGAGAGTTGAGCCATGTTGGGAAACCATAAGAATTGCCAGACTTGGAGAGACCCCATAGAGGACCATAAAGCTTTGATATAGAAAGCTTGAGATCCTTCAGTGTCTTGTAAGACTTGTTGGTCACTATTGTGGAATACCTGTAGTAGGTTTTTCCCTTGGCATTCCAGGAAGTTGTCATCTTCTGCTCTATGGTAATTGGATTAGACGATGTAGCTGCCAAATAAACAAAAAATTCCCCCACTATCAGATCTTGAAATTTAATAGCTACTATAATGTGAAACAGAACCAAACGTTCCTTCATCAATAACAGGTTGTGTCCTAATTCCTAAGAGTAGGACCAACAATGTTTATGGGGAAATCATTTAAAAGAGAAGCAAAGAATATACCAGGGGTTGGAGTGAATTTGGGTTTTGGCGCCGGCTTTGGTTTGGCAACAACAGGATTAGGAGCTGGGACAACCACTACATGAAAAGCCAATGTCATGATCATCATGATTGATGGAATTAGCGAGAGTTAGAATAAAAAGTTGTAACCATATAACTTCAACAGGGAGATATATGCTTTTACATACCAGGAAGGAGCTGATTATAACCGCCATGAGCACCACCAAGTCTAGCCAATATGCCAAGAAGAGGAGCATTGTTGTAGGTAGCAGGCTCTGTTTGCTCATAATTGTCCCTTTCATCGGCAAAGTTATCATAGGCATCAGGTCCTCCGACAATAGCACCGGTGAGGACATTAGGATCACTTGCTTTCCTTGAATACCAAGTGGCATAGCCTTGTCGGCACGCAACAAATTTAGGGTCAACCTTGAACGAAACAATTGAAGAAGCTCGGTGGTGAACTTGTCGTGGGAAATTGTTCCCATAACCAACCATGTAACTTGTTGCTCTTGGATTGTCTCCAAGAATGTAATCCACCTGATAATTCAACATTGCAAAAACATCAGAAATTTTGTTATAAAGGTTGAATTTGTCAGTGGTCATCATTCAATAATACTTGAATACATGAAGAGAAGAGTGATCACCTGAGATTTTGCAAAAGAAAGAAGCTCAGATGGTGCAACATTGACAGCAGCACACTTCAAGCTTCCCCTAGAGGACGCGAGATAGTCAGAGTACACGGTGGCCAAGAACGAAGCACTAGTCACGAACTGCATATTATTCCACCTCTGTCGGAAAATCAAACCCCCGGGAGTCTTCTGAATATTACGGCCACCCTTCCCGATCAATGAGCACATGAAATACTCTGCCTTTTGGTGGTACCTCTCAAACACCGGTGCATGGAGTCCAGCTTTGCCTTGCATTAAGAACTACAGGGAAACGAAAACTACTAGGTTAAATTTTGAAGCTTGAAGAAACCAATAAGTACTAGATTCAGATATTGAAAATAATACCTTGGCGACAAGGGTCTGAACCCCAGCGTACTTGACGTCCCAACCGAACTCAGTCATGGCCCAACCTGTTCCACCCATAGAATCACCATTTTTGCCAAGATAGTTCAAGTAGTACTCATTGTTACTAGCTTGGTACAGCCACGCAGCGGCCCACAACAACTCGTCCTACACGATAACATTCCAACTTAATTAATAAACCGTACCAGTAAACATGCTATTTTCTGCCATTAAAACTATAAATTGCTCAAATTGATTGCTTTGATAAAATTTAGAAAAGCTTACATTGTAGCCACTGATGGATCGGTAGTATTTTTGGGCAACTGTGATGCTGCTGTCGTATTTACCTCTGTATTTATCAGCAAATTCGAATAGCTGAAAACAAAAACAAAAATTAAAATTAATTATATTGTAAAAATTATTGAAATTTTTGTTGAAGAGAATGGATAGGGTAGGTGAAGCAATTTGAGGAAAGAGGCAAGGGTAATTTGGGGATGTAAGTTAAACTGGAGGAGCACCGACAGGGTTGGCATGTGAGGAACGAAATGACTGGGTATAAATGGACGGTTAAGATATGCTTGTACGAGAGATCTGTACGGTCATAAAAGATTAATTACCCGTGATGGATGGGGCAAAAGCAAAGCTAAGCGTTCTCATCACCAGGAGTCATAAAATTAGAACATCAATCCACTGGAGTCAATCCGTTCCATTAGAAAAAAATATTATTTTATTTTTATATAAACTTTTAAAAGCTTAATATAGAAAATAATAAATATTTATTTGATTTTAAAAAAATAAAAAATAAAAAATTTAATTAAAGCCAAATTTATAGAGATGATAATGATATAGAATCTAACTATACCCACCCCTTCCACCCATGATCAATTTAGAACCATTAACAAGAATCTAGCGAACGACACCGTTTCACCCAAAATATAGCTACTACAAGGGTTAAAAGGTTTTTATTTTTCCTGGCTCAAAACAGTGGTAGTATTTTGGTGGAAGAAAGAAGTAGACAGAGGTGGTTGTTTTTATTAAATGAAAACTAGGGTTGGGCCCCCCAAGTTGCGAAATTGAGGCCGACAAAAGAGTGCGTAATAACAACCATTTTTTCCATCATCTTCTGATAAAAAAAGGTATAGAGTGTAAGCTAACATGCATCGGCGGATCCAATGGTCCCAGCAACGCGAGAAGACAGACTGCGTAAATGTATACCTGGTGGGCATGGCGAAGAAGCTCGGTGGAATATGCAGGGTTGGAACGGCGGAAGACGATTGAGGCGGCAGCCATGGCGGCGGCAGTTTCACCTGCCAGATCCGACCCAGGGTTGCTTGGGTCTATCTTGTAAGCATGACGGTTGGTGGTCATATCCTCTGGTCTTTGCCAACAGTAGTGGTCACTGTTACCATCGCCCACCTAAAATGGATCTCACCAAAATTAATTATTTTTTAATTGAGTCCTTTTGAGTTTTAGCAGTATTAAATTCAAACTAATATTTTATTAGTAGCCAAGTGTTGCTATCAAGTATGAGATTTGAAAAAAAAATTTGGACATATTAGTGACAAAATAATGGAGTGTTAAGAATGGCAAGAAACACGAGGAGGGAAGAAGGTCGGGAAGAGTACCTCTCCATAAAGGACATAAGGTTCGGGATGAGCTTTAATGAGGTAGTCAGTGCCCCACTTGACTGCTTCCATCGCATGGCCGAGCTCTCCATTGGCACCCATTTGTTTCCCGTACTCTATAATACTCCAGGACATCATTGTTATGGTGAATGCCATGGGCAGTCCGAACTTCACATTGTCCCCTGCATCGTAGTACCCTCCAACCAGATCCACCTTGAGAATTTGGGAAAACAACTTCAACCATAAATACCATAATTTTCGATTCTAAATGAAGCAAGTCAAAGAACAAAAGTGACGTTTTGACCGAGAAAAGAAGTTCAAGTTGAGAGTGGAACTTTAACTTACCCCACTGGCCTTGCCGTCATTCAAGCCGGAATTGGCTCTCCACGTAACTCTCTGGTTATGAGGAAGGTAACCAGATCTCTGAGCTTCAAAGAACAGAATGCTCTTGCTCAGAGCTTGGTTATAGTCATGTCCAGCAAAAGCAGAAGGAAGAAAAAGCAGCAGAAGTAAAGGAGTCATTTCAATCAGCCTCATCAACTTCTCCATGTACATTCAAACTTATCAAAAGACACAATTCAAGTTTCAAGTTGAAACAAAAACAGATCTCTTTCTGCAGCAGAGTGGGGTTTCCTTCAAGTTTCTAAAACTAAAAAGAGAAACCCATTTGGTATCGAACACAAAAAATGCAGTCTAGTAAGAGAGAAAGGTAAAAAAAATGGAATGAGTTAAAAGAGGTGATAGAAATGAAAGTGAGGAGAGAAAGAGCAGTGGGATTGGGAATTGGAAGAGGAGCTGAAGCCTCTATATATTGTGGAGTGGAGGGAAGGAAGAGCAAGAGAGGTTAAAAATTGGTATTGAAAGTAGTTTTTAATAATAATTGGAGGAGAGGGAAAGGGAAAGAACAAAGTCATGTGGGTGTCCCTGGCGCTTTTAGTCTTTTACTGGGTAGAGTCGGTGCGGATTTAATGGTTCTTTTTGGCAGGGAAACTGCTGCTAAACATGATTAAAATTAATTTCTGATTTTTACTCTTCTGTAGAATTTCTTTTTATGCCTTCTCCACTCCACTAAACTTACATTGTTTGTAACTTGGGAATAATGCCCCTGAAATTAAGGCATGAAGTTTATTACGACTCCATTAAATCTCTGTTGGGCACCGCATGTGAGAGGGTACCCTGTCCTGGGTTACAAATGGTGGGCATAATTGGATTTTGCAAAACTTGGCTGCTTGGTTTATGTTTTGAAATTTGTTCACCCATAATTAATGCAAATTATTTTTATTTTTATTTTAAAATTAATCATCTGGCTTCTGCAGCCTGCGACCTGTCCGTTTGCGTCTCCTGTCGTATTAGGTATGGGAAAATTGCAAACCCTGTATCATCTTTTACAGGTGCTGCCACACTGCTTGATTAGGCCAATTATAGCACATATCTAACCCTAATTATTTTAGACATTTTCTTTTCTTTTTCTTTTTAAATTGTATTAAATATTAACTTAAATCTCTTAAAATATATTCATTTTCTCAATTTTGTACTTAATTTTATTTATCTATTTTGTAATGTTGGTTAAAAATATTTGTTAGGCCACTTTGATCAATGAAAAAAAATGTCACGGTGGTCGACGTTGATCGACTATTGACGAGTATTGATTGATCATTGGTAGATATTGACCAATTGTTGACGGTAATTGATCAGGCATTGATTTGCCATGTTATGCTATTAGAATATACCACATGTCCCTTTTATTTTTTTTAATATTATATATATTATATTGATTCATATATAATATATATAAATTTAAAAAAATATATAATTATTATCATAAACAATAATTTTAAGATATAATTTATTGACCACAAATCTACATATGTTTGGAGAATGAATTGATGTGAAAAGCATAAAGAAAAAGATGCATTATTAATGGATAAATGTAAATGTTATATATTATTGATGAAGGGGGTTAAATGTAACCCTAAATTCTCAACTAAAAGCCATTTTTTTGTCCAGCTAAAGAAAAGGGGGGTTGAGGTTTTTATGACGATTGGATGTAGAATTAAAATCTAAATATTAGAGGGAATTTGAATTTTTTTTTTTGACAAGCTTAGAAGACATGGAATTTGAATAATTGCTTTAATTATTGAGGGAACTTCTCAGCATCAACCGGAATTGTTGATAATGGTAACTAGGATTCGCCAAACCCGACAACCCCATTTTATTTTCTCTTCTGAAATTAGGAGTCCACCGACGGCATCCGGTAGGCAATATGACAATCCTTTGTAAAATCAACCGTGCAAGATGTCCATTTTCATTTGGTTATTTTATTTAAAAGGTCAAAAAGAGAGCGCTTAATTCCCAACAGCAATCAACGGTCTCCGCCGGAAATTAACCTTTTTCTTTTTTTGGGGTTGCCGAAAATATTTTTGTCATCTTGCTTTTCCTTTTGCCCTTTCATAAAAGTAAAAAAGAGTTTTTTATTTTAATATCATAAGAAGGTTTTAAAAAACCAAGAGATGTGGACAGTGGAGACGTACGGTATGTAAGTCAAAGAGGCAAGCCTCCGCAATTACCGGCTAACAACGGTTCTATCACTTCTGATGGTTCTACCTAGGCAACGCGGTCACCGGCTGTCCGGGTGAGTTAGTTTTTTATCAGCCTCCCTAAGTACACCTGCCCCCCCCCCCCCACCAATTTTGTTCCCACTTTGACGTGGCGAAATCCATGTTAAAACATTAACGTTGGTTATAAATTGAAGGCATAGGCCATCTTCCATAAGTGGAACTCTTTCTTTGCTTTGTTGTTGGTAAAGAACGGGACACAGTCAGCCCGAAACAGTACCACCAACTTTGCTTTTATGGCCTACAAAAATATCTTTGGATAGTATTGTTGCGCAACGCAAGCACAGAATTCAAATTTGCTTTCCTAACTAATAGGCAAGAGATGCCTAATTAAATTAGTTACTCCTTTTATTCAAACATGTTATACTTTGACTACAAATTGTTAGCTTATACTAATACAATTCCACAAACAGTTTACTTCAATTTGGTCTCTTTTTTCTGGCAATTAGAGCTAATTTGTTAGATTGTTATGCACTCAAATTTTGACAAACTCTTTGTTTTAAATGAAGTATTGATTTAGTCACTCAATATACTAGTTAAACATCATTAAGAGTTTAAATGTTTTTTAGGTGTAATTAAGAATACCAACTTATCTTTGGTAAAAGTATATCTTGTAGTAGGAGTTGAATTGCATTTTGTCCTCTCTACTCAAAAACTAGGCAAATTAATCATTATATATTAGATCAAAGAATAATTTGGTCATTTTGTTAAAAATTTCATTTATTTCTACTGTTAAAATTTGGTCAATGTACATCAGCATGAGGCATATATGACATGTCATGTGTCACTGTTTGGTTATTCTGTCAACCACGTTAGTTTTTAACAGTATAAACGAATTAAATTTTTAACAGTAAGTACCAATTTGATCTTTGATCTAATGTATAGAGAATAATTTGCCTATTTTTTGAGTTGAGAGAGCAAAACGCAATTTGATTCCTAGTATAGGGGCCCCCACAATACTTTTACCACTTATCGTTATAGAGTTTAGGGATAGATATCAAAATTATACATACTTTGATTTAATTTGCAATTGTATAGATGAACTTTACTTTGGTGCAATTATACACGTGAAACTCTAATTGTGGTTCAAATATATACTTGAAACTTTAATTTTGATTTAATCATGCACATTTAAAGAAATAAATACATAAATTTATTTTTATATTAGATAAATATAATTATTTATGTATGCAACATATAAACATAAAATGATGTACTATCAAGAATTGTGTTAATAATTTACAAGAATTGAATCAAATCAAAAATTTTTGTATAAAATTGTATAAAATCAAAATTCATGTATACAGTTACACATAAAAGTAGAAAATGAGATGGGGGTATATAGAATTATACAAGTAAACTGGAAAGGGATATGTGAGAAGAGAGGGCTAAGGACATGTGGTGTGAGATAAATGTGTCTCATATCTCCCAGCCAGGGTCTCTTTCTTTCATCATATTTGGAATTTGGAACCTCCAATTAAACCTTTCTCTGTAGCTTGATTAATAAATTCCTAAAGCGGCTGCTAAATCATTCTTCACAATATAAGATTAAAAAAATGTCATTTGATTTTGATCTTTAAACTTACAAAAGCAACATTTCTTTTCTTTTTGTTTTAGGCTCCTTTTGGAAAAACAAAACTTAATTAGTAGGGCTGTATTACCTCAAATTTTATTTTTTAAACCAAACAAATGGAGGGTTTAAATTGGGGACTAAATCGTAGAAGCCTGAAGAATAGAGGGAGTAGGGGCAGTATTAGACTTTTATAGGATAAGGAAATTATACGGGAGGGCATGAAGCTAACAAAATAATTGTAAATAAAATTATTGAACAGAAAAAGTGGAAGGTAACTGAGAAAACCTCAAGGAAATAGTTGAAGAAGCAAGGAATGTCTAAAAAGCAGTGAAACATGAAACTTGCTTTTTTTTTTTTTTTGAATTTACTTTTTAGGCATGAACGCAAAGCAGAATCCTTGGAGATAATGGTGATTGTGTTGACAGGTGAGAGTAAATAGGACACCCCCTAGGCAAGGGCACCTATGAATATGATCCCTACACGTATGCAAGAGGACAAAATGCCTTTATAAATTATCCTTGGGGGTTCAAGCTTGGGCTTGTGAACATGAAAAGAGAAAATGTGCAGCTTCCTCTGTCCATATTAGAAGAACGATTTGAGTTCAAAGTTGATTGGCACACTTTCGCACGTGCAAAATAAACCTTTCCAAAGGACAGGTGGTCCTTTGCAGATCTTAGGTGATATATGCATGTCTCCTACCGAGATTGATGGGTGGATAAAGTTTTAATGCCAAGGGTCCTTCCCTTCCCTTATCCCTAATCTGCTGAGAGGTTCGGATTTGAAGCATATTTTGGGCGTTAACTTGTTCCCCACCCCCACACATTGTTTTATGTATCCAGTAATTTATTAGGTCGTGGTTGAACCATAAAAGAAGAAGGAAGCACCGGAATATCATGAACCCTTTTTCATACCAATACATATAGAAAAGAAAAGAAAAGAAATGAAAAGGGTGAGTGTGCTTGTTGGAAAGCGCAAATCAGGGCAGATTCATGTCAAGGTAAATGCGAGGCAATCACGGGTGCGGTCCGCACAAACTCCCCCTTTAATTTATTTCGCCCCTCCCTTATTCTTCCAAATGCGTACCAGATTCTTTGGAGCCGTTGAGATCAAAGTGTTATACGTTTTTTATGACTCCACTAAACACTCCAAGTGTTTTCCACCAATATTGTTTCTTATGCTTTTAATTTCTTCCTTCTTGTATTCAAAAGTGGGAGCTTGATTAACGCTATAACCAAAAGTGATTGAAACATTTACGTATAAATTATACATCTCCTCCACACTCCGACAATTCATTTTTTTGGACGGAATAAGAGGAAGATCTTGCTAAGATTTTCTACCTCATCTACCCATCTATCATTTATTTTTATTTTATTCTTCTAATTCATTAAGGATTCAAATTTGAGTTCCTCTTTCGTAATTATCGATAAATTCTTCCTCAAATTTATTATTAGTTTAAATTCACCATATATCCACTTTATCGAAACTTTGTATTTATTTCATTCTAGTTTTTTATTGTAAAAGCGCCTTAAAAATAATTTTTTTTTGACAATCAAGAGCATCACATTAGTGATGGAGCTACAAATTGTTTAATGGGACGCTGAGATAAAATTTTAAAAATTTGAGAGCAAAAGTTAAATTTTTGTATTAAAATATTTTTAATTTTAATTTTCAAGAAGGATAAAAATGTATTTTTCTTATTTAATGAATAAACTAAAAGAGATTAAATTGAATTATTTAGGAGGAAGGAGATTGGTGAGATAATTCTCCCTCTAGTTGAGACTTGTAGGGAAGATTCATGGTGATCGAGAGGACGAGGACAAAGGTGAAAGTTGAAGAGTATGGGTGTTGGGTGTTGTCTACCTTGATTAAGCTTCAAAAATGCATTTAAGGAAAATATTTACAGGTTATGTGTCTCTTTTAATTGGTGAACTCTCACCAAAGCTTTTGTAATTTAACTATCTCTTGTTAAGCTAAGGCCTCTCTTACCCCTTATGTCACATTTTAATCCAAAATATATTTTTCCCTTTATTTAAGCCCTTTTTGGTTTTTTTTTTAATTTTATTTTGATCTTAGTATTAATGCTTAAAAAGGTAATTTTGTGTTTGATCCCAAAATTTTTTAGTATTTTTAAATTTGAATTTTTTATAAAATTTATATTTTTATGATATATTTACTAACATTTTAGTTTAATTTGGTAAATAAATACAATGTAGTACCTAAATATTAATTTGGTAAAAATAAGGGTAAACTATAAAAATAGTCACTTTTGTTTACCTCAGGTTACATTTTAGTCTTTTATGTTTGAAATGTTACGCTTTAGCCACTTATGTTATTATTTTGTTACGAAGTGATCACTCTTCCGTTAAGTTCCGTTATCTCCCTAATGATAATCCTACGTGGCAGTCTAACTAGATTTTAAGTGCCAACTTGGATTTCCTAATGGGATGAGAATAGATTTTTAATTAAATAAATTTAATTAATTAAAAATTTTAAACCCTAAATCTTAGTTAAAAAAACCGTTTATCTCCCCTTTTTTTAGTTTTCTTTTTCAGTTGACTAAGAAAGCTATTATCATCAGAATTTTTCATTCACCTACAAAAACAAAAGAGGATTCAATGGAGGGTCCAGATATGTCTTCTTCACCGACAAATTTATGTTCTAAGACTTAAAATCAAGTGGTTGTCGACAAATATATGTGATAAGATGAACTACAATGACTGCAGCATGTGGAAAAATGATGTTCCAGTTAACATCCTAGAATGAAAAGCCAAAATAGTTTGTTTTAATGGCTGAACTAGCTTTTGTTCAACTTGGGGCTTTTTCCATTTTTATTTGACATGGGATTGTTTATTCAGAGAAAACTCAAAATTCCTATGTTTTGTTAATTTCCTATTTGATCTGGTTTCAGGTAAAAAAAGACAGAAATGGCAAACTAGCTTGGAGTTCTTAATGCGTTGGATACAGGAAAGACACAATGGTACCATTTCACTGCAATTGTGATTGCTGGAATGGGTTTCTTCACTGATGCTTATGACCTTTTTAGCATCTCTCTTATCACAAAATTGCTTGGTCGTATTTACTACTTCGATGCACTTTCTGAAAAGCCTGGAACTTTGCCTCCTTTTATTGTAGCTGTTGCTAATGGTGTGGGCTTTTGCGAAACTTTAGCTGGACAGCTTTTCTTTGGTTGGCTTGGTGATAAATTAGGCCGAAAACGAGTTTATGGACTCACCTTGATGCTCATGGTGATCTTTTCCATTGCCTCTGGACTTTCCTTCGGAAAGTCTCCAGATGGTGTAATGGCAACCCTTTGCTTCTTCAGGTTTTGGCTTGGTTTTCACATGCTACAATCATTGCAGTTCATCTTATTACATAAATTTATCGACAACCACTTGATTTTAAGTCTTAGAACATTAATTTGTCGGTGAAGAAGACATACCTGGACCCTCCATTGAATCCTCTTTTGTTTTTGTAGGTGAATAAAAAATTCTGATGATAATAGCTTTCTTAGTCAACTGAAAAAAAAACTAAAAAAAGGGGATATGAACGATTTTTTAACTAAGATTTAGGGTTTAAAATTTTTAATTAATTAAATTTATTTAACTAAAAATCTATTCTCATCCCATTAGGAAATCCAAGTTGGCACTTAAAATCTAGTTGGACTGCCACGTAGGATTACCATTACGGAGATAACGGAACGTAACGGAAGAGTGATCACTTCGTAACAAAATAATAACATAAGTGACTAAAACGTAACATTTCAAACATAAGTGACTAAAATGTAACCTAAGGCAAACAAAAGTGACTATTTTTGTAGTTTACCCTAAAAATAAAGTTAATTAATTATAATATTTAAGTATGAAGAGTATCTAAACATTAATTAGGTAAAAAATAAACTTAAATAATTATAATATCTAATATAAATTGAACATTTAATTTATTGTACTTTTTCTAAATTTTAGTGGTCAAAATTATTCCAAATTTTAAAATATCTTATTGAAAATGGTTGCAAGTCTACTTTAAACATGTTTATTTCATATAAATATCTCAAGCCCTTGTCAAACATTTTAACTTCTCCTTGACCATCATATAAATGCTTTTCAAAGAAAACTCAAGTTTCAGTTTTTTCATCATAAAAGCAAGAAATATTCAAGATTTGAGCTTAAAATTAAATATCAAATTAATAATTTGGATCAACATGACAACTCCTCTTAACAAGTTTTACTAATTTACCGAATTCTAAAAAATAATTAACTATTAACATTGATATAGTGCCCTTTCATGGCTTATCAAACAATAATTATGGTTAAAATATATTCTACTTTGTAACACAATAATATAGTCGGGATTTTCTGCACAATTTATATAATTATGAAATAATATCATTTGTGTTGTCCCAAAGAGATTTCACAAATATCTACAAATTCAATCTTCTTAAAGAAGAAAAAGAAAATTATTTTTTTGGTAGCATGGTCACAACAAATGTTACTATTCAATGATTTTCCATTAAATATCCTTTCTTTGTATTGATATGATTGATTTATCCACATAATCAACCTCTTTTTAACAGCTCCAAGTTGAGGTTAATTTCTATTGAGCCCAACATTCTCCTTCCATCCATATCATCATTATAATACTTTCTGTTGGTGTTTTGAGACTAAGAGGAAAGCAAAATGAGACAATGAACCAGTAAGATGAACTAATTTTCAACACTCTTAAATTTTTTTTCAAAAGGTTACAATATATATATATATATATATATATATATATATATATATATACATTGCTTTCCAAACAATTCAATTAATCCAATTTACATATTAGAAATAGGAAAACTTAACTTTGTACATAATCTGATTATGAAATCAACACCTAAACACATGAATTCATTACCAACTTAGTTTGTTCTCAACTAAGTATCTTAATATAAGAATTGAACAAAATATTAAACCAAAACATCGGTTTTCTACTCTAGGAAGACAACTTGTACTTCATCCTACAGCTCGCCTTATCGTTAATCAGATCACACTTTGGTTGTCTGTAGATATGCTCGACATTAAACTATTCGCCAATGTGCTTAAACAATTCGCCAAGCTTGTCCTGTAAAAACTATTCGCAGACAGTTCGCCTATTGAGAGTCCGCCAATCTTCTCATGCTCAAACTATCTGTCATATGACTTAGAGATAGAACTATCCACCATATGACTTCGCCAACTGGATTGTTTTCTATTTGTGTTGTTCGCCATGTGTGTTCTCCATTTGTGTTGTTTGCAATGTATGTTCGCCGATGCATTGTTGGCCATCTTACAACACTCCTCATTGGCCTCCATGCTACGAACTCCAATATCATACCTCAACTTCTCAAACTTCATCTTCCCAAGAGGCTTTGTCAGTATATCAGTTAACTGATCTTATGAACTACAATAAACCAGTGTTACCTCATTTGCTTGCTCCACTTCTCTCTCAAAGTGATACTTTATTTTGAAGTGTTTTGTTTTCCCATGGAATATTGGATTCTTTGCAATTACAATAGCAGATTGATTATCACACTTGTTGCTTCCTCTTGGTTTATGTTCAAATCATTCAATAGTTGATAACAAGCTGAATTTGTATGTTTAACGCACCCAATTTCGGTAATTTTTTCTATTGAGTCTGTAATTTTTGTTTAATTTTATCAGGTGCACAATTGGAGTATCAAAATTTGAGTTAACAAGCAAATCGAGCTAAATTAGAGCACAAGTAATAAAAGGGGATCAAATTGAAATTTTGAGAAATTTATGGTTGATCAGATTTTTTATTTGACTTTGTAAAAGCTAGATTTAGAAAAAAACCTGATATAAAATCTGATTTTATGTGATTGGTTGTTAGATGAATTAGGCTAAATTTAGCATATGAAATGTATATGAATACCTTGTATGGTGACTTTGGAAAACACACTGAAATTGAATAAAAACAATTTAAATATTTTCTCTTTTCGATTGTGAGCAATCTACCATTTAATTTTCTTTTCTTTATTTCTCACAGTTTTGGTTCAATTGCTCCCTAAGTCCTTCATCCTTCCCATCCTTCATCATTACCATTAAATTCCTTCCCATGAATCAACAGAGCATGATTAATTTCATGCTCAACTAACTTTCTTTTAGCTTTAGCTCGGTTATCATTTCGAAAATAAATCGTAAGATATGAACCCGCACTAAAAAAACCTTTCAACACGGTATTCGCATTCGCTATTTCTTCAGTATATTGGATAGTCATAATAGTCTCTTAAAGTTGATTAAATTTTAGCTCAAAGTGCACGTTTGGTGGGAGTTGTATTGGCGTATAATTGGGAAAATGAGATGGTCGTCTGTCGAGTTTGAATTCCTGTGAACAAGTTGGCGTGTTCAATTAGAAAAAAAGTTAGTTGGATTCCATCAAGGGAGATAGTAATCGAATTTAAAAGACCCACACAGTTAAGGCCATTAATTTAAGTTGGGCTTTTCTATATCGCAAGACCGCCGAGATCTTAAATTGTGGACTCATGTTAGTGGAAAAGTTAGTGGTTGGGGCATCATTAATCGCTATAACAACTTATCGTTTGGAAGAAAAAATCTATTTTTCAAGGATCGGTTCTATTTTCGAGTGTACCGAGGCAGAGGCTAAGCATTAATATATTTGATTCACCAATTTGATTTAATCTCCTTAATTTATTTTGCAACCATAATTTTGTTTTTATTTTATTTTATTTTTGTTTATTTTATTTTCTTTATCAACTAAACCCTCATTTCTTTATTTTACAACTTTGCACACACATGTCGAGGGCACGACAACTACCTAGACTCAGAAATTAGGTCGCGTAAACAGGAAAATTAGGAATCTCAGTCCTTGTGGGATCAACCCTACTACTCTATACTACTATTTAATTAAGGTAAAGCGTAGGAAATTATATTTGGTGGTTTTAATGCCCATCAACAACTTTCTTAGCCAAATGGCCTAGTTGACAGCTGTAGTGGCTGCAACATACTCTACTTCAGCTGTTGGTTGTGCTACTGATCGTTGCTTCCTTGAGCTCCAGCAAAAAACACTTGACCGTAGAGTGAAGAAATAACTAGAGGTACTCTTCATGTCCTTAATAGATCTCGCCCAATCACTGTCTGAGTAGCCAAGTAACTTAAGCTTTTCAGATTTCGTAAACTTCACTCCATAGCTCAATGTTTCTTTTACATAACTCAAAACTCTTTTGGCGAATTTGTAATGAATTATATTGCTGCAATGCATGTAGCTCAACAAAAAACTTATAGCAAATATTATATCTGGCATGGATGCAATCAAGCAAAGCAGGCATCCATCCAAGCTCCTATAGCTTGTCTCATCCACTCTTTCAAAATCTTCATTACTGGTGAACTTCTCTCATTGAGCAATTAGAGTATTGGTAGGCTTGCAAATTTCCATGCTGTATCTTCTCAAAATTTTCATGGCAAAAGCCTTTTGGCTTATAAAAATTACTTCACAAGTTTGAATTACTTCCAGACCAAAAAAGTATGCCATCTCTCCTAAATCTGACATTTCAAACACTACTTGCATTTGCCTTTTAAAGTCATCAACTGACTCATTATTGCTACCAATCACAGATAGATCATCAATATGCAAAGATGCAATAAGAAGTATTTCATTCCTAGCCTTCTTCACATACAATATAGGTTCATTGATACTTCTTTCGAATCACAAATCTGCTAGATGATTATCAACTCTCTCATACCGTGCCCTTGGGGGCTTGCTTTAGACCATACAGTGCCTTTTTTAGTTTGTATACCTTTGACTCACATTCTGGTACAAGAAATCCTTGAGGCTAATCTACATAGATCTCTTTCTTCAGATAACCATTCAAAAAAGTTGATTAAACATGCATTTGATGTATTTTCCAACCCTTTTGAGCTGCAAGTGTTAATAGCAGCCTTATGGTAGCTAATCTACATAGATCTCTTTCTTCAAATAACCATTCAAAAAAGTTGATTAAACATGCATTTGATGTATTTTCCAACCCTTTTGAGCTGCAAGTGTTAATAGCAGCCTTATGGTATCTAACCTTTCTACAGGGGCAAAGGTCTCAGTAAAATCCACACTAAATTGCTGACTATACCCCTTGATAACCAATCTGGCCTTGTACTTATTGATAGAACCATCAAGTTTCATTTTGGTTCTAAACACCTATTTGACCCCAATAACTTTCTTATGAATCAGTCTATCTACCAACTCCCAAGTCTTATTCTTGTTGATCATACTAATATCTTCCTTCATAGCATCTCTCTATTCAAGATTTTGGGCTACCTCTTTAAATTTAACTGGTTCCAACACTGCCAGATTACATATCTGATAAAATTTAGTAGCAAAGGTCTCAGTAAAATCAACACCAAATTGCTGACTATACCTCTTGATAACCAATCTAGCCATGTACTTGTTGATAGAACCATCAAGATTCATTTTGGTTCTGAACACCTATTTGACCCCAATAACTTTCTTATGAACTGGTCTATCTAACAACTCCCAAGTCTCATTCTTGTTGATCATACTAATCTCTTCCTTCATAGCATCTCTTTATTCAAGTTCTTGTGCTACCTCTTTAAAGGTAATTGGTTCCAACACTGCCAGATTACACATTTGATAAACTTCAGTAATTGGTCTTGTTCCTCTCACTGATGGTCATCAAATGCATCATTTTCAATTTGGTATTTAGTAGGTTATCTATCATAATTTGGTGTAGTAGATTAAACTAGTTTTCACACTTGATGTTGAATACGATAAATTTTAATATGCTTTAGTTATGCTTTCTTAGTTTAATTTAAATTCAATAAAAAGTGCATTTTGAGTCTTTTATTGACCTTAGCGGCTAAATGAGACCTAAAGGTGAGCTAACGTGCTCAGTAAGTGTGCAGGAAACCATTCAAGGGCTTAGAAACTCAATATTGTTCGTTGTATTGCTACACGAGACGTTTGATGTCGAACATAGGGAGCAGAATGCTAGAATTGCTATACTGCCTTTAGAGTCACGACACAGCCAAGGGATGTCGCAACACACCCCTGAAACTACCCTAGAACCATGCATACTGACTTCAATGTAGCGATACAGAGATTAAGGTGTTGCAACAGCGGTTCTATACGTGATTAATTATGAGTCAAGGGCATTTTGGTTCACACAATGGAAATTAAACACGAGGACATCAGTTGATCTATGGTTCAGGACGACGACTATCCTAATTTTATAGATAGGTTTATTTAACACTTGTGGATGATGATTTTTCCATAGTTTAAGTTTTCTTTGTAATTTTAGTTGTTAGTTTTTCTTTCTTTTAAGCATTAGGCTTATTTTTAGTTCTTTTCTTTTTGTGTTCTTCAAATAATGTGGTTTGTAAATACAATCAAACGCCAGTGGAATTTCTACGCTTCATCTAATACAAACAAGATTCTCTAAACTCTACTCTTGATTTGTTATTTATATTTACCCTTATATTTAAGTTTATTATGTTCATGAGATCCATGAGGAACGAATCCTCTTATGGGAGATTGGTGAATAGAGGTATGATTAACTAATTATTATGTAGGATTTTCTTGGCAGATCAGCTGTTTGGGAAAGAAAGAACTTAAACCCTAGGTTTGACGACCCTAGGAAGTCATTTAGGTTAGAATTAACCCAAAATTGGTATGGCTTATCTGTGAACACCTTAACCCCAAACTGGTCTGGATTGTGAGGTCGAGAGATAAGTAGTTTTTTGTTGACTCATTAGTTTAGTGGAATATTGAGAGATCCTACTAAGTTTATGACTAGTTAATTGAGTAGAAACTCAAAATAAGAATTAGTTATGAACACCGAAGCGAGCTAATCACCTATGCCTAGAATTGATTAAGTCTATAAATTAGTTTTCTGAAGTTTTTTATTATTTAGGTTTTTGTTATTTCTATTTCACTATTTATATAAATCCAAAAATCTTTCTTTTATGTTTTATCGTAATATAATTTGTTTAAAATACTAATTAGATCTATTTGCGTTTAAGTTAGAATTAATTTAGTAATTCCCCTCCCTTTGGTACGATTCTTAGAGTACTTACCTACTTCATTGTAAAAACTATATTACAACTTGACCCGTATACTTATAGACACCGCATCGATTTCATATCTTTTAGTTATAGTATTCATACTTTAGACGTTAGTACTTTCGGAGGCAGTCAAGTTGTTGGTGTTGTTGCCGGGGAGGCAATATTACTAGATTAATTTTAATTTTTATGTTTAATAGGATAGTTAGGAAATTTTTAAATTATAGATACAATTTTATTTTATCATATTTTTATTAATTTACGTTTACTAACTTCTTTCTTCTCTGATCTCAGTATATGCCTCAGAGGAGAGGAACACATGTTTAGTCTGTCACTGGTCGATAGAGATGCCTTTATGTGAAACCACCAGGACGGATAACTTCGAGGTATTATCAAACAAGTCACATATGGTGACGCAAATAATGAAAATAATGCAAGAAATATTTGAAGCATTGCCTCCAAAGAAAGAGGACGTGTTTGATGTTCACAATTTGGAT
The DNA here is from genome assembly GCF_025698545.1 of Gossypium raimondii. Taxonomy (NCBI): domain Eukaryota; kingdom Viridiplantae; phylum Streptophyta; class Magnoliopsida; order Malvales; family Malvaceae; genus Gossypium; species Gossypium raimondii. The sequence continues at coordinate 36,831,992 of NC_068572.1, forward strand.
CATGAAAACCCTAGTACTATCGATAACCATGATGGGATCACGATGAAATTCAACCTGAGCCTGTAACTGAAGATCATGGGGATAAGTTGAACATAGTTGAAATAGTCTCTGATCCAGTTGACATAGCAACAGATTTAACTGTAAAGGTAAATTTGGAAAATTAACTAACCACTAACATGAAGCTTAAACTAATATTGAATAAAAGTGTAGAAGAACCAATACACTTTTTGGCCATAACAGAGAAGGTGCCAATTGAAGAGGTTGAGGAGTTCTATTTATTCTCATTCGAAAATGACAACAAAGCACGAGCAACCAAAGCCTCACACAATAGGGAGAGGAGGAAGCTCGAGGCAATAATACCCCAGAAAATAATTTGGGGTTGGCTCAGATTTGATACTCAATGGCTTACAATGTGGATATCACGTTGGTCAAAAATAAGGCAAAATCATTAGAATCGACCAAAGTGGCTGGTTCATATGCATCGATAGGAAAACAAATGTCGAATCAAGGTGTCGAGAACTAGCTGGAGGTCCTTCTATGGCGACGACACAGATTGCCCCAGTTTTTAAAGAACTTCAGTTTCTTGTTTTAAATTTTGTTTTGTTACTTTTATTAACTTTAGTATATATTTTATTTTATTTATTAATTTACTTTCTTTATATTACATTGCATATTTCACATTTCTTGTCAAAATATTTTATTGTAGGTACTTTTTGTCCACTTGGAGCAAATGAATCTTGATATCAATACAACGACAAGGATTCAGCCTTATCAGAAAAGTTTTCTTGTTTGCGCCTTAATCAATTTACAGTAAGGGTAATGTATGCTCTAAAGTGTGGGGGAAATACATCAAGGTTCATTTATATTAGGATTTAATTTTCTTCAAACTGCTTAAAAGTAGGATATGTATGCTCCGAGCACTTTGAAATTCAAGAGAGAGGCCGAAAAATAGTTGTGTCGCAAGACAGAACCTTCGTGACGCAACACCAAAAATGGATTCAAGAAAATGGGCACGAATTCCCTGGGTTGCGACATCACTACAATGTTCTGCAGGGTCAACTTGACCCATCGCACAACTCGACTGATCAAACCCTATTTTACCCTGGTTTTAACCTTAAATAACCTATTTTTAAACCTACAAACACCCTCTATTAACTCTTAAAATCTTTTAATCCTCTCTAAACCTCTCAACAAAAATCCCCAAATCCTTTAAACTATAAACCCTTTCCCTTTTCTATTTTTGATGCTTCAATTCCCTCTTTTTCTTTGTTTTTCAGTGCATGCTAAATATCAAACATCACAAAGGGAAGTTTCAACAATCTTTAGAGAGAGACAACAAGACCTTAAAGTCAAGGTTAAGAGTTCCTATCTTGTTTTTACTGTTCCATTTGATTATTGCTTGATTTTTATTAGTTAGTCTAGCTATAAAAACGTTGAATATACCTCCTAAGAAACTTAGAAGCACTAATGTACAAGAGACACCATTGGTTTTGAATTCTCAAAAATTTCAAAATCCTAATGTCGAAAAATATTTCATTGAATTACAAGGAAAAACATTTATTCAGGAACGAGGATTTGAACCATTGATGGTTCTTTGAAAAGACATCGGCTCATTAGTCTGGTACCATAGGTGGGAGCGTTTTTGCATAATTCCAAAAGGGAATGTTGTTATCCCACTCATCTAAGAATTTTTTACTACCTTTAAGGACGAGGAAACTCGCAATCATACGGTGCCATATGGGAAACAATAATGGTAAGGGGTAAAAATGTGCCATTCACCCCAAGGGAAATTTGTGAGTATTAAGATGTCCCATATCATGAAACTGATTTCTTGACAAACAATGATTTGATAAACTTTTATAAAATAGACATTGATTACATTATAAAATATTTAATTGAAAATAGAGGTGAGTGGAAACACCGACCAAATACTGGACTCCTGACAAACTTTAATAAAGATATTATGTTCCCAATAGCTAAAATGTGGATGCAGTTTATTTGCACTAGAATTACACCTGCTCTTAATGTTTCTAATGTCAATACGTTCTGAGCTATTTTGTTATATGAAATTTTAAATAAAAAATAGATATGCATCGGGGAATGAATCCATCAAAGTATGAAGCGTTGTGTTAGTGGTAAGAAGGTCGAGATTTTCTTTTCCCATCTTGTGAGGACACTGTGTAAAAATGCAGAGGCTCCAATGGAAGAGAACGAGTAGTTCGTGCGCCCAACAAAAAACTTAATAGGTGATTTTATATACCCTTAGTATGTAAAACTCAACCGAAAGCAGATTATAGATTGAAACCAGAGGAGAAACGAAAAGATGGACGTTCTTGCTTTACTCAAAAGAAAAGGAAAATCGAAACCTAAAAAAATAGGTGAGAGTTACGAAGAAAAAATAGATGGAATGATACGATGAATGCAAGAAATATGCCCAGTACTTCAAGAATTTACGCGGCAAAACAATATGAGAGCTCCTAATTACCCGCCGGACATGTTTGGCTCGATACAAACCCATCATAGAGAGGAAGAGAAAGGGAGCGATGAAGGAGAAGATAGTGAGAAGGAAAGAGAAAAAGCAGGAGATGAGGAGATGGGTTATAAGGATGAGGAGGATGATTAAATGTTTTAATTTTTAATGTTTAATTTGGAACTATATTACATTTTGAATTTTTTTTAAGGGTAGGATTAATAGTAGATATTTTTTGTTCTGTTTTCTACTTCAAGTTTTCTGTGTAGGAATCTTGCATGTTAGAAGCATGACATTTTTCAAGTTAACAACGAAAAATGGAATGGAGCACATACAATTAGATTACAGAACTATCACGATCAATCGGGTAACTTATTTCCTTATCTTTTTAGGGCTACACATTGAGGACAATGTGTTATCTAAAGTGTGGGAGGAATCTTGCATGTTAGAAACATGTCATTTTTCAAGTTAACAACGAAAAATGGAATGGAGCACTCACCATTAGATTACAGAACTATCACGATCAATCGGGTAACTTCTTTCCTTATCTTTTTAGGGCTACACATTAAGGACAATGTGTTATCTAAAGTGTGAGAGGAATCTTTCATGTTAGAAGCATGACATTTTTCAAGTTAACAACAAAAAATGGAATGGATGACTCACCATTAGATTACAGAACTATCACGATCAATCGGGTAACTTCTTTTCTTATCTTTTTAGGGCTACATGTTGAGGACAATGTGTTATCTAAAGTGTGGGAGGGTAACATAGGAAATTTGTTTTTAATTTTTATGCTTTCCTTTTATTTTTTATTTTCAAATGTGTGCTTGAGCTTGTAAAAATACAAGTGATTGGTTACGAGCATGTATATAGGTTTATTGTGTTTTCTATAAATTTGGCATGATAGTAAATGATTTTAAATTTTTTATTATTAAACTACTAAGTTCTATTTATTACACTATAAATAGGTATTGATTGAATATACCAAATGATGTAGAGAATACAGAGAAACGAGCATGCTAATATGTATGATAAATAATGAATTTGTGATTGTTTGATTGATTAAATTTATGAATATTAAAAGACCTAGGGATGATCTAAGGCATTGTTTGGTATACACCCAGAGCTAAAAAACTACCCCTGTTTATTAATCTTTAGTACTTATTTGAGCCAAAAACACACTTCTTGATGAACCTTCATGCAAAACTCGAGCCAAAAAAGTTAATTTTTATTTTGCCTTTTTCTTTGGTCCTGAACTGCACGACTATAAACGTCTAGCCATATGTATTGATTGTTAAGTAGATACATCATGATAGATTTTGTTAAAACAGAGTAAAATAGGAAGAATCAGTGTGATATAGTAATTATAAATTAGCCAATATGTGCAAGACAAAAGAAAAAATCAGAAAGAATAGGCAAAACAAGTAGAAAAAGTACGTGAAAAACAAAAGCATTGTAAGTGAGATGTATGAAAAAGATCAAAAAGTGACAAATTCACAAAAGTAAAAAAACTCAGTCATTTATGCACAAAAACTCGTGAGCTAGTTGTAATTGCTATATTATGTTGTGACTTACTATGTGGAGAAATAAGGAAGGTGAGAGAAGGAAAAATAAGAGTGTGAGTAGGCAAGGGTTGCTAAGGGGGAACAATAGGGAACAATATGATGTGTCAAACTATTTTTGTACTTGAAACTATTTTGATGCTTCTTGTTCTTGAATTCCTAAGCCTCAGAACGTTATAACCTGAAAAGCCTTATGTGACTTAGATAGACTTATTCATGAATTAACATCATATTAAGTAATTGCATTTACGACTTTTTGTATTCTACTAGAATAATCAAATTACCTGTATGATTTATTGATGAATGCATATATTTGAAATCCTTAATACATGAAAATATCTAGTATTGTGCTCAAACACTAATATTTGTATCACACTTGCTCAATGGGCATATTTTACTTTTTAATTTTATTTTTCTTTGCTTGAGAACAATCAATGATCTATCGCAATTCGGTGTCGCAAATTAAAGTAGTTTTCATACTTTATGAATAATTTTAGTATGTTTTAGTTATACTTTCTTAGTTTAGTTTAAATTCAATAAAAAGTGTATTTTGAGTCTTTTATTGACCTTTGAGCCCGAGTGAGGCCTAAAGGCAAGCTAACATACTTAGTAAATGTGCAAGAGATCGTTCAAGGGCTTAGAAACTCAATACTGATTGTTATGTTACAACATAGGAAGTTTGATTTCTTAATATAAGGAGAAAAATGCTAGAATTGTTATACTGCCTTTAGTGTCGTACACAACTAAGGGATGTCGCAACACACTCTTGAAGCTACCCCTGAACCATGCATACTACCTTCAATATCACGACACAAGGATTAGGTTGTCGCAACACCGGTCCTGTAAGAGAATAATTACAAGTCAGGGGCATTTTAGTCTGTATAATGGAAATTAAATACGAGGACGTTAGCTGATCTAGGGTTGAGGATGACAGCTACCCTAATTCTATAAATAGGCTCATTTAGCACTTGTGGAGGATGGTTTTTCCATACTTTAAGTTTTCTTTGTAATTTTAGATTTCAATTTTTATTTTTTTAGGCTTTAGTCTTATTTTTAATTCTTTTCTTTTTGTGTTCTTCAGAGAACATGGTTTGTAAACACGATCAAACATTAGTGGATTTTTTGCGCTTCATCTAATACAAACATGATTCTTTGAACTCTACTCTTGATTTGTTATTTATGTTTATCCTTATATTCAAGTTTATTATGTTCATGAGATCCATGAAGAACTAATCCTCTTAGGGAGATTAGCAAGTGGAGGTGTGATTAACTGATTATTATGTAGGGTTTTCTTAGCGGATCAGCTGTTTGTGAGTGGAAGAACTTAAACCTTAGGCTTGACGACCCTAGGAAGTCTAAATCCAAAAATCTTTGTTTTATATTTTATCATAATATAATTTGTTTAAAATACTAATTAGATCTATTTGCATTTATGTTAGAATTAACTTAGTAATTCGCCTTCCTTGGGTATGTTCCTCGGAGTACTTACCTACTTTGTTTTAAAAACTATATTACAACCTAATCCGTATACTTATGGACACTGCCTCGATTTCATATCTTTTAGTTACAATATTCAAACTTTGGACGTTAGTACGTCCAGAGACAATCAGTAGGCTGTAAATCCAGTTTAAGTTCTCCTTGCTCAATTATTTCATTTTCAGTTGCATCTCATTTCCAAATTCTTCCTTCATCGAACTTCACATCTCTGCTGATAATTAGTTTCTTGGAGAAAGGATTATAAACCATATAAACCTTCTTGACACAACTATATCCCATAAAAATCCTAGACTATGATCTTCTGTTAAGCGTACCTATCTTCTCCACCGGTACATGAAAAAAACAAGTGCAACCAAACACTCTTAGGTGAGAAACCGAAGGTCTGAACCTAAACCAAGCCTTAAATAGAGTCTTCCCTTCAACAGCTTTAGTTGACATTCTATTCAGCAAGTAAACTGCATTGTTTACTATTTCTGCCTAAAAATCATTTGAGAACTTACTCTCAAACAACAAGCATCGAGCCATGTTCAACACAGTTCTGTTTTTCCTTTCACACACTCCATTTTGCTGTGGAGTGTACACCTTGCTGAGTTGATGATGAATTCTAGCATATTCACAAAACAATGAAAACCTTTCTGAAGTGTATTCTATCCCATTATTTGACCTGATCATTTTAAGCTTGCAACTGGTCTGATTTTCAACCATAGCCTTGAATTTAAAAAAATATATTAGCCACTTCAAACTTGTTCTTCATGAAGTATACCCAACAGAATCTTGAACAATCATGAATAAACAAGACAAAGTACCTACTTCCATTTAGCAAACTTGTCTTCATAGGTCTACAAATATCAGTATGTACTAAGTGAAATTTTTCATTGGCTCTCTAAGCTTTATTGATTGGAAAAGGAAATCTACACTACTTTCCTAGCTAACAAATTTCACAGAAATCCTCATGATCAACCATTTTTGACAAATTCTCAACTAAATTGTTCCTAGAATTTGGACTTAAAAATATATAATCAAGATGTCTCATTCTCCTATGCCTGAATTTTTTTTCATCTAGCGAACTAACATTGGCTACAGAAGTTGCCAAATTCCAATTTACAGCAATGCTTCTATCAAACATAACTACTCTTATAAGTCTGTATCCACTAGGATAAAAAATTAAGCATCTATTGCTCTTAAACACCACAAAATATCCCTTCTTGAGCAACTGACCGACACTTAACAGATTTTAATTTATATTAGGAACGAAAAGAACATTCGAGACAAGTTTAGTACCTGGTGGAGTGTTGATCAAAACATCTCATTTCCTTACTATTTTAATGTATTGGCCATTTCCAACTTTATTCTTGGAGTTGAAACTTCTATCAATGTTTTTGAAGATACTTGCATCTGAGGTCATATGACTTGTACAACCACTATCAACAAGCTAATGGTTTCCATTTCTACTGGTGGTAGGACATGAGACAGTGAACATTAAATCTTCTTGATTCACTTCAGCTATCTGTGTCTGAGCATCTTACTTCTGTGGATATTGCTATAATTGCCCTCTATTCTTGACACTTTTTCAACATGGTCGAGCTACTTGTAGCTTTTGCACTTGACATTAGGTCTAAACCAACATATCCTCTTTAGATGATGACCTGACCTTTTACAAAGAGAACATGGTGGATATTTAATTTTTCCACAGTCTCTTTTAGGCTTTTCTTTCTTTTCTGACTAGCCCTTCTTTCCCTTATAACTTAAGGAGCTCGAGCTTTCTCTATTTTTAGCCTGAAAAGTTCGTTTAGAATGCTCCTCTTACCTTGATACTCTTCTCTGCTCTTTCGCATATAAGGCATTGATCAGTTTTGAAAGTGAGATAATTGACAGATCTCTTGAGTCTTCAAGAGAAGATATGTTTGATTCATTTCTCAAGAAGTGTGGTTATTATTGGAAAAACAGGTTTGGAAAACGCAAAGAAAAATAAATTTAAGGAAAAATCAGAGTTAAATTTTTTTTCCAAAATAAGATCTTGGCTGTGATATCTAAAGTAATAAACACTTATCAAAATTGTACATTTTCGATTCGTCTAGGATAAGCTCCTCGACCAAGTAGTCTTCTCCGCTATCCCCAAGCTCACATCTGCCGATTGTGAGCTCACTTCAAATCAGAAAATTTTTCTCAAAAATTACTGATGGGGTCATTTTACAATTTCTCTAAACTTTTGGGTCAAGCTGTAAATCAGAAAAATATCTCTAAAAATTTTTTAGAATAATCTCTTCAAAGAATTTTCTCTCTACAACTTTCTCTTGAATTTAAGTGTGTGTAAATAATGACCCAAGACTCTCTTTATATAGGTAGAGTTTAGAGAGTTCAACTATGGTTAAACTTAATCACTTTAATATTAAATTAATATAATATTTATCAAGATAAATATTAGATTAAATTTAATATTAAATCTTATTAAAATAATAGTGTAGATAAACATTTAATTAAAGTTAATATTAAAATAATCATTTTAATATTAAATTAATAAAATATTATTAAGATAAGTATTAAAGTAAATTTAATACTAAACTATTAAAATAATATTATTTTTAGAATAATTAATCTGAAATCAAATTTTCTGGTAGAATTCCAATAGGAATGTAACTCTTTACTACTCAACCACAGACGACCAATCGCTGCCAGCCACCGAAATGCCGCCGTCGCAGCCACCGGTATCGCCATGTCCGGTGATGCAAGTGCGACACCCTTATGGCACCTCGAGCCAATTCGGTCTGGGTCAATAAAGACCCAACCGGTTCGGCCTAGCCAACGATTGGACCGTCAGCTCAGTTTCACATACAGAGCCCAGTTCGACCCATTTTTGGGTCTTGGTCTCGGTTTTGGGATCCCCGACCCAATTTACCATCTTAGGTCCAATTTTCAAGTTCAATTACCCATTAGGCCAATTGTTTGACTTGAAAATTAACTTCCAAAAATATTATATTAATTTTAATTGATTTGATTAATTTAATTTTACTTTATCAAAATTAATTTTTCCAAAAATCACTTAGATTTTCCAATTTAATTTTTCAAGAAATTCTTTAATCAAATTCTCTAGTTGAACAATTCTCACGACCACCTACTTTAATTAAATATCGATTAAATTGACTTAATTAAATTATTCCCAAACTCATAGAATTTTCTTCTGATTTAAATGCAGTTCGATCGAGCTTTTGTTAAGCTAGCAGAGGAAACAATTGGACATATACAATTAGGCTCCAGTAATTGTAATTATGTCCAGAAGCATCGTTTCGATAATTCGCAATTACTTAATCACGAAGTCAGTCCATAAGAAGTACCATGATTGAAAACTCCTAATTGTATACTTTTTACGAAAGCAATTCATCGAACTACTTTGTCCAATGACCTCGTCATATGTGTGTTACCATCATATGATATCCTTGATTCTTTTGCGTTAAATTCGTTCACTCAATACAATCCTATTTTATCTCATTGTGACCATTATGTATTGTTAAGGATTAATATGATCACTATCATCAAATGACTGTGATAAATTACTCATTTGAGAACAAGCAACCCGTGGCCACGTTCCATATTTATCAATCCACACAATGCCAATGAGAGGATATCATTAACTCTTTAATTGAGCTATGAATTCCACTATTGCTAGTAAAGCCATGCCACACGCAATTCATGTACCCAACATACCCGCTATGGGCTCGATCATTTTAGAGCATATGCCTCCACTTATATCAAAGCACATGAGTTGCATATGCATGGTCAGTAACTAACTCAGGATTTAGGTAAATCACACCATGAATATCACAAGTGAATTAATTCACAGACGGATTTAGAATTAATTCATCTTGGGTCCAGTTCAATGTATCATTCTACCAATGAATACATCTTTATCTCTTCTTGTGGAGTCAACTGCTCCGATAGCCAAGGCTAGCCATCTTTCCAATTGGAATTGTAGACGACATAATAATCATTCTCAGTATTTGAATCAAATGCTCACTTTGATTATTTTATAGGATTACGAACTCATTTAGATTATCTACTGAAGTAAGTTGTCTTTCTCACAGTGTAAATGTTCTTTGCAATGCCATTTATCTTTAGTTGAACTTTAGACAATCAATGACCTAATATTTGTTTGCCACAATTTCGCCATGCATGCAAAATATAAAAGACAAAAAATACAAAATACATAATAGTGAAATGTGAAATTAACTTTATTTATTTATCCATCGTTCAAATAAATAGAAAATAGTTACATGTTTATTACAATATGGACACATTTCCCAACAGTTAACACCTTCTCTACAGCTCTACTGTCACTAAACTGGTCCCTTAGCAGCCTGATCTGGTTGACTACTGCCATGATTCTATCTGAGTATTGCTTTACTATCTCAGTCTCTTTCATCTTGAAGCTTTCAAAGTCTCTTATGAAATTGATTAGTTGTTGTTGCTTGGTCTTTTGCGAACCCGAAAACTCCTTATTCATCTTATCCCAAGCTTGCTTAGGAGTATCACAAGAAATAATCATTGTAAAAATGACATATGACACACCATTTTGTAGGCAAGACATTTTCTTATGCTTTTTTGCACATTCTTCACTATGTTGTCTCGTTTGAGCTATGGTGAGATTTGCTCTCAAAGCTGGTGGGTCTATGTCAGTATTCACAACTTCCTATAGGTCAAAGGCGATAAGTCTTCATTTTTACCACTTATATGTGGTAAATTTTGCCAGTGAAGATAGGAGATGGAGGTGGTGAGAAACTAGATGAAGACATTCTTGTAGAACACAACATCCCTCAAAGGTCAAAATGGCTCTCGATACCAATTGTTTGTGTTTTGAGACTAAGAGGGAAAAAAAAACGAGACAATGAACCAGTAAGATGAACTAATTTTCAACACACTTAATTTTTTTTCAAAAGGTTACAATATATATATATTTTTTGTTTTCCAAATTGCTCAACTAATCCAACTAACATCTTGGAAATAGAAAAACTTAACTTGTACACAAACTAATTATGAAATCAACACATAAACACATCAAGTAATTACCAACTTAGTTTGTTTCTAACTATCTTAACATAAGAACTAAACAAAAGATTAAACCAAAACATCAATTTTTTACTCTAGGAAGATAGCTTGCACTTCATCCTATAGTTCACCTTATCACTGATTAGCTCACACTTTGGTTGTCAGCAGATATGTTTGCAATTAAACTATTCACCAATGTGCTTAGACAATCCGCCAAGCGTGTCGTGTAAAAACTCTTCACATGAATGTTCACCTATTGACAGTCTGCCAGTCTTCTCGTGCTTAACCGGTCTGCCATGTGACTTAGAGACAAAACTGTCCACTATATGTTGTCCACAATATGTGTTTGCCAACTGGACTATTCGCCATTTGTGTTGTTCGCCATGTGTGTTCGCCAATGCATGGTTGGTCATCTCGCAACACTTTCTAATCTCTCCTTAATTAAAGTTTCACATGTATTGAATTAGGTCCCTCACATTCCATGCTTTCTAAATTTTTATACATTAAACCATCCACAATCATTTGTACATTTTTTTTACTTGCAAGTGTTTGATATATTCTTTAAATATTTATCTTTTTATTTTTTTATTATACCTTTATAAGATATTTATCAATCTCTAGCATTGTTTATGAAATTTAAAATTTCACTAACAATGTACCGAATATTATTTTTTAATATTCTTTTAGTTAAAGTAAAAAAAAGGATTTTGAATTTAATCATTTATTCGATTAATTGTCTTAAATCCTATTTCATTCAAAATACTTAATTTGTAATTTCACTCTAAGATACTTCAACTTTAATTTGTATCTAAATACGTTTATGACTTTTAAGTTATACATGAATTTTTTTAACAGAAATCAAAATTTCACTTAAAATAAGTATTTATTTTGAGGTAATATGGTTTTGTTTCAATCCTTGCATTGCCCAAAATTTTGTTATCCCACTGTTTCGCTATATACTATTTGTGGTGTATACACATTACACAATCCTTGGTGGGGCATTCTTCACACTTACCATCAGTTGTTTAATTTGATGAATTAATTCAAGAATTTATCTTATCAATGAAAATTCATTCCAACTTCAAATATTCAAATTCTCATGACCTCAGTATTGCTATTAAGACTTATTTGACTAGTATTCCTTTATATTTATGTATGATTTGTATCTCATATATAATTATAAGCATAAATATATGTTGAGGGATCTTTGGTTCCTTCAGGAAAAATCGTCAAAGTGTTATTTGTTTAGAGTCAATAAAACTCTGAATGGGTCGATATTGTCTCCACCTAGTTCTCGAGTGCCTGAAGAGGTGATGGATTTAATAGGATGAGAGTGCCTCGTCGGGTGCTTGAAGAGGCAGACCATATTTGGGGCACGATCACTCACTAAATAAAGGTTGTGCTATATTATGTTTGTATTACTGGACTCATAAAATTGTGGTAGTGCGCTAAAGCATGGTTCGCCTCTTTAGCTACCCAATGAGGCACTTCCATCCTATTGAACCTGTCACTTCTAAAGGTACTCAAGCTCTTGCTAGAGTCGTAAATAAAACTCTCACAAAAAATAATATGAACTTGTTGAATTCATCGATTTCAAACAAACGACACTTTAAAAACTTCTTTCAAAGGAGTCGGTCTCCCTTCAATTATACCGTTTTAAATATATATAAATAAATAACCTAACAACAATAGGTCTTAAAATGGAGTGACATACCCCAACCATAATCTCCAAATCTTGTTTTTTTTTTATATACTTTTAATCTAATGGGTGGATTTTAAGTGCGACAGTTAGAGGCTAAAGACAAAAAGGCTGAGATACGGTGCAAAGTGCAATTGCTGCTCAGATTTATTTCAACATAGTTTAATTTAGAAACGAAGAAAATAAAAGGTAAATTAAAGATAAGAAGGTTTAAAAGCCAACACCCGAATCTCAGCTCCCTAACCTCCCTGCTAGCTAGCTGATATAGATCTTCTTCTAATCGGCCTTGCTCGGATCTCTCTCCTATCTTTTTATAATACACTTAAAAGTATGTTTCATATTCCTACCTTCTTTTTAAAATTTAAATTTAATTTCTCTTGTTTTATTTTCAAAATCTTAATTCATTTTCTTTTTTAAATTTAAAACTTTAAGTTTAATGGTTAGAATTCTCAAAATTGTTTTGTTAAATTCTTTAATATGACATTTTGAAATAAAAAATACTTATTTAATAGAAATAAATTCATGGAAATAAAAATAGATAATACTCATTTCATAGTTTAATTAGACTTGCATTTTTTAATCCAAAATAGAGAAAATAAATTCATTAAAAATATAATAATTAAACTCTACATTGTGAAGAATGTATGGAATTAGAACATATTTTAACTTAGAATTGCAATTTCGCTTGTTTATCAAGGGCAAAGTCAGAAGACTTAAAATAGAAAAATTTCTTTCAATTTTTTATAATTTATAAAATTTTAAATTAATAATAGTTAAATTACGTTAATCCCCAAATTAATAAAAATTAATTTAATTCTTTAAAAACTATAAAGATATAGATTATTAAAATGATAAAATTATATTTTTATTATCGTAAAATATACAATTCAATTCACACACTATAAAAATTTTCTAACTTCGTCCATATGTATGTGAAGTTTCCTGCAGGCTTCTTTCTCTCTTTCCCAACACTATTCCATCTTCAGCATATAAATAACACATATTTAAGTTTTATTATTATAAATAACAAGTATTTAAGTTTTCTACCAACTGCAGTACAATTTTATTACATATTTTTAATTAATTTGTTACTTCATTATTGATTTTAAAACTATTTGTATTGATAATTTAATTAATTACATTTCTAACTTTTAATAGGACACGTATATAATATTAAAAGTAAAAAATTAATACTTCTAACTATTTTCAAAATTTTAATTTTAGAAAGTTGACCAATCATCTGCACCACTTCCATTTCCCCATCATTGTGGCATTATTAGTTTAAAAAATAATTTTTTTAGTGCCACCATTGTATCAAACAGCACTGGTATTTATTTATTTTTTAAAATGCTCATATTTCTTTAGGTATACCAGAGTAAAAAAAATTAATGGTCCCACCGACATGTCAGCGGCACCGAAAATAATTTGTATATATTTTTTTAACTGTAAAAAAATGAAAAAGGAAAAAAGTGAAATTAGAGAAAAAAAACTGAAGAGCAAAAGAGAAAGAGGACTGTCACGGGTAGTGCTTCTTTTTTGGCTTTTCAGCCTTTTCTTTTCATTTTTTTCATTTTTAAGCATTATATAACAATTTTTTTTAAAAAAAATTTAATCTGTGCTTCCGTGTTATACATTGTAGAGAAGAAAATGTAGTCTTTCTTTAGTAATTTCAGAGAAGAAAATATGGATAACCAATTCTTTGCAGCTATTCACTTCGATGGTGTAATTTTAAAAACAACCGTTGGTTGTAAATTTGAAACTTGCCAGAAAATAGGAATGAGGTTCAATAAGAATGTGTTTATTGATAATATGAAAGAAAAGATCAATGCAAAAATTGCTCGATGTTGTGGGAGGAAGATGTCGAAACTATTCTACAAATTTCCAGTTTTGTCAAATCCTATCAAATTTGCCGAGATAAAACTTTGAGATGATGAAAACGTCGAGACAATGGTTGCATCGTATTGCCCGACTGGGAGGGTAAACACTAAACTGATTTAGTTGTTTGCTAAGTTAGCAGATGTGGAGCCCGTTGAAGATGTGACTTCATTAAGTCAACAATATGGAGCTGAAGACCCGTGTACAGAGGTTTTGAGGGCGTTTTTTATAGGTGAGTCTGTACGCGGGTTTAACATTGATCTTAATATTGGATGTGCAGAACAGTATGGTGATGGAGCGATATCGACATAGGACAAAAATTCACACCATGTTCATTTATAGATACATCCAGTCGTGATTGAGACCCATACGAATGGTGAGGATGAATCTAATAATAATGTTTGTTCTGATCACGAGGGGGAAGATTTTAGTGACCTTGATGTAGATGAGGTCTCGAATAATATCGACGACGAATGTGTGAACGATAATGAAAATGTTTACGCGTTTTGGTTGGGAACTCGAGTTGTGGCATTGTCAAACACAATTATCCTAGGGCCCACATGTTGAGCGTTGATCTCGATGCAGTGCATGCGTATGAATTCCCCAAGTACCCCGAGACAATACTTGTTCACCAGTTGTTGGCAGATATTGAATCAAAAGAGTTGTTCATGGGCCAACAATTCGCAACCAAGGACGATTGCATATTTTCCATCAAGTGGTATAGTATAAAGGTGTTGGTTGACTACAAAGTCGTTGAATCTAAACCAAAAATATATGTTAGGGAGTGTTGAAGAATGGTAGAAAGGTGCAAGTGGTTAGTTCAAGCTGTATTTATCCAAAGGTCCCAATTGTGGGAGATCTAAAAATATGTTGGGCCTTATACATGTACTTTTACATATATGACTCAAGATCATTGCAAACTTGATTCAAAAACTATCTACAACTGCATCATGCCATTGGTTAAAGCTATGCTCACAATTCCTGTATTGATATTGATTATCGAAATTCAAGAACGATTCTAGTATCGAGTGTCATATTGAAAGGCATGGTTGACTAAATAGATGACCATGGAGCAATTGTACAGAGATTAGATGTGTTGTACAATGAACTTCAAGGGTGGATAGTCGCTTTGAAAGAGTATGTGCTAGGGACTATTGTTGATTTGCAAACGCAGCCTTTTTACAGCCTAGACAACCAACATAACTAGGGAGAAGAATCTTCCACTGGATGTTTTTGACATTTGGTCCATGTGTTCGAGCTTTTCCCCACTATAAGCTGCTTATGCAGGTTGATAGGACTTGGCTGTATGGGGGATATATGAAGATCCTACTTATTAAGGTTGCACAAAACGGGAACTGAAATATTCTACCGATAGCGTTTGCCAATATGGAGTTGAAGAACATGGAATCATGATAATTTTTCCTGATTAAGTTATGGAGGAACGTTGTTACACAAGAAAACAATTGCATCATTTTCGATAGATCAAATGAGCTAGTTGTCACAATTACGTGTTCTGGTGTTTCGTGGAGATCTATCTACTACATCTGCCACATTGTAGTGAACTTCCATAAGGAGTTCAAGAATGCGAATTGGCACAAACAAGCCATGAACATGGGTAATTATAAGATTTATTTTTTTAATATATTTACAAACGGTGTAATGAAACGTAACATGTCTTAATGGAATACATACGCAGGGTATGAGCTAAAAGAACACCATTTCAGAAAAAGACTAGCGAGCCTTTAGATTGATATGAACGGTCAAACGAACCATACATTAAAGGAGTGGTTTGGGAGCATAGAGCCATGGCAATGAGCTCAAAGTTTCGATTATGAATCTCGATATGGTCATATGACCACCAACTTGGTAGAGGTCGTTCACTCTATCTTGAAGCGTACATGACATTTTCCAATTTCATATGTTTTCTCAATTACGTTCTATAGGCTGGTAACCTTGATGCCAAGAATGGTGATAAAATAAGTAAATCAAATAGTATCATTTTTGTTAATACACGTAATCGTACTCTCGAACTCAAACCAAAAATTATCTTTTTAATAAAATTAAAAATTTTCAATAAAGTGATATGTTTTTAGGTGGCCAATCATACCTAACCAAAAAAGATTGGTAGAAACTCTATATTTTTTAAAATTTGTTTAACAGACCTAAAATTTGTTACGAAAGCTTGGCAACTCCATTGGAGACTTTAAGAGTCAAGCCTACTTCATCATGTATTATTCCTTACCTTTGATCAAGTGAAGTTAAACTTGGTGTTTAAAATTGATTCTTTCAAATAAATTTTTGTTTGTTTTACATTTTAATTGTGTACTTTTATGTGATTTTTTTTTTTAAATGTTACATGATATTTTTATTTTGAATGTTTTTCCACACAAATTGACATGTGCATATCATTACATGAGCTCTATACCTGGGATCCGTCTATTTTAGTGGAATAAAGTACCTATGCTCTCGTGAGGAGTTAACCTCCGCATAGGCTAGGATACACTCTATACATTGTAAAGTTTCTATGCTTTTGTAAGGTGTTAACTGTCATGCAAACTTGGAAAATGCACCCCAACCGAATCAAATCCTCTTTGTTTATAACCTGTCAAGGGTGAGGATTGATGTACCTTATTAATCCATATGGATGCTAGTAGGGATGATTTAGGGGCTTGATAGGGGCAGTGAAATAGAGAAAGTACTGGAGTAATAAAATGAAAAATAAAGAATTGAACTTTATTTGTAAAACTAGTCCAATTCGAGAAATAGTACTCTCTAAAGTAATGCTTTTCAACTAACAAGTTAAAATAATATATAACAAGCTAAAATAAAGGAACATAATCTGCCAATAGCTAAATTGGTTCTAATTTTTTAGATTAGTTAATCAATCAATAGCCAAAGTGGTTTTGTAACTTCAACAAACTAACTAAATGTGATTTCTTCCATATCTTTTCCATGTGCACTAGATTTTCTCTTTAAGTATACTTGCAAAGGAAGAGTTGCATCAGTACTCCCCCTTATAAGACAACTTGTTCTCAAGGCAAACAGATGGAAATTATTCGGTAATGAGATCATAATTCTCCCATGAAACTTCTTCTAAAGGTCTACCTTTCCATTCAATCAAAAACTCTAATGTAGGAACTCTAACTTTTTGAACTCAACAGTGAGATAAGACTTTTGCAGGAGAAAGAATTATCTCCCAATTTGCAAAAATGGGCCAAGAAATAGGTGGTGAACTAGGCAGCTGACCAATGGCTGGTCGAAGTAGGGATACGTGAAATATTGGATGAACTTGAGAAGCTGGTGGTAAGTTAGGTTCATACGCCACAATATCAATGTGTCGCAAGATTTTACAAGGACAAAAAAAACATGGAGACAACTTTTCATACTGTTTCTTAACAAGAGATTTTTGTTGATAAGGCTGATGACGTAAGAAAACAGAATCCCCTACCTCGAAAAAGAGTTCTTAATGCTTAGAATTAGATTGAGATTTCATACAAGACTGTCCTTTAAGCAAGTTATCCTTCAAAAGCTTCAGTATGTTGTCACGATGGAAAAATTATTGCTCCAATTTCGCCACTACAGTCTCGCTAGGAATATAAAGATAAAGATCTGGCGGATCACGACCATATATTACCTTGAAAGGAGTAGTATTTGTTGCTATGTAGAAATCAGGGTTAAAAGAAAATTTGACCCAAGGAAAAAACTACTCTATTCGGTAGGTTGTTCTTGTGCAAAACAATGAAGTGAACTTCTAAAAATCGATTTACAAGTTCTATTTAGTAATCAGTTTAAGGGTGGTAACTTGTGCTCATTCATAATTTTATTTTACTTAATTTGAAAAGTTCCTACAGAAAATTGTTAAGGAAAATGACGTCTCTGTCAGACACAATAGAACACAGACATAGTGATGAACATCTTGCTTTAATTGAGGCAAAAAGAATTATGCTAACAGTTGCTTAAGAGTTTTCAGATATCCTCCATAGCATGCAGTAAGAGTATTATGAGATTCAAAAAGGATTTTCTGCTTGAAGGTTGCATTGTTAGGAATAACTAGTCTGTTCTTCTAGAAGAACATTTGTCTTGAAACAACAAAATCTAGAAAAGAAATAGGATTAGATGTTAGTGACTACATAATATTGCTAGTGAAAGGTTCCACTTTGAGTGGCTCTTGTAAATCCAACAAATCCAAGCTAACAAGAAGCACTAAAGATAAGAAATCTACAAAATATGGTCTGGGGGAAAGCGCATTAGCTTTATTATTTTCTTTTCCTACCTTGTAAATGATGGAAAAGTCAAATGCAATTAGTTTCATCAAGAATTGCTGCTGCTCGGTTGTCATAATACGTTGTTCCAATAAGAATTTAAGCGTATAGTGGTCTATTTTGACGAAAAATGCCTACCCAAAAGCTAATGTTTCCATTTCTATAAAGTCAACACCAAAGTAAGTAACTCTTGATCATATACTAATTTTATGCTATTAGAAAAGGAAAGTCCCTTACTGAAATAGGCTATCGAATGCTTAAATTGTAATTAGATGGCGTATAATCCTTCGAATGGTGCATTGTATTCTAGAGTGAATGGTTGTGAAAAATCCGGAAAGCGTAATACTAAGACTGAAGTCAACGTTTGCGTGAGGTTGTTAAAAGTTTCTTCTGCAATTGAGGACCATTGAAAGCCATTTTCTTAGTGAGTTGACTAAGAGAACATGATATCAATTCATAATTTTAGATGAATTTATGATAATATCTTGTCATGCCTAGGAAACCACATAACTCTTTTACATTAGTAGGAATAGGCTAAGATTGGATTACTTGGATTTTGTCTTGATCAACCTGGACACATTGAAAAGTTACCACATGTCCAAGAAAATTAACTTAGAATCTTTGGCATGATATATGTTGTTGTGGAGTAGATTAAGAGTTGCACGGAGGTGTTGTAAGTGTTGCTTCATATATTTGTCATAAATAAGGATATCAATGAAGAAGACTAGAACAAATTACTATAAACAAAGCTTGAAAAGATCATTCAGAGCAACTTGAAAGGTTGATGGAGCATTATTGAGACCAAATGACTACAAATTCATAATGCCTTGAGTGCATTCTGAATGTTGTCTTATTTATGTCTTCTGACGTGACTTGGATTTAATGGTAGCCAGAAGGCAAACCAATCTCGAAAAAGATTGTTGTAAGCGTTGTTTCATATCTTTTTTCTAAATAAGGATATCATCGAAGAAGACTAGAACAAATTCCCTTAAACAGAGCTTGAAAATATCATTCATAGCAACTTGAAAGGTTGATGGAGCATTATTGAGACCAAATGGCATGACTACAAATTCATAATGCCTTGAGTGTGTTCTGAATGCTGTCTTGGTTATTTCTTCTAGCTTAATCGGGTCTAATGGTAGTCGGAAGGCAAATCGATCTTGGAAAAGATTGTATCCCATTGCAATTCATCTAACAATTCATTAATATTAGGAATAAAATATTTATCGGGTATGGTGAGTTTTTTTAGGGAACAATAATCGATATACATTCTCCAGGTGTTGTTTTCTTTTTTACTAAGATTACCAGGCTAGCAAAGGAATTAGTGTTGGGTTGTATAATTCTAGTGCTTAAAAGTTCAGCTACTTGTTTTCTTCTTCAATTTTTTAGGTATAAGGATAATGGTATGGTCGAATGTTTAGAGGTTGGGCATTGGGTATAAGAGGAATGGAGTGAGTATGAGATCAAGAGGGTGGTAAAGTGCTTAGCTCTTGGAAAACAACTTGGTATTCAGAAAGTAATGATTGTAGTGGAGTAGATGATACCCTTTAGCTTAGAGTGTTGCCTGCCTATTACAGGCCTTTCTAGCGAGCAAAGAAAATAGAAGACAGTCTTATTGATACATGCACGGATGAGGTGAAAAATATTAAATTTCATTCACTGAAGATGCCAATTTTCAAGTTTAGAAATTCAGTCGACTTGAGATGAACTTTTAGATGGGATCCAAAAATTTCTGGGTTGAGATGTCCCGAAATATTCAAAGATCAATCTCTTAACTTCGAAATGCACTTAGAATTACTCAATTTCGAGTTCGAGAGCTTAAGTTATGACTATTTTATTGAATATTGCACGAGCAGAATTTCTAGAGGGGATTTTTACAGAAATTACGATTTTCGGGCCTTTAATTCATGTTTAAATCATATTTGATTCAATTTTAAGCTTAATTTTTACTATATATGAGTCCAATATTGTATTTATTAGGTTTTACTATTTTATTATATATTTATTCCAGATTTTTGGATATTTTTAAGTATTTTAAGTTTTTAGGAGTTTTATATTTCTTAGTCAATAAGAAAATTTAGTTTAAAACTATTTCTTGTTTAGATAGAGTTTAAGTACACTTGAGAGTTTTATTTGGATATACTTAGCTAGCCTATATAAAGGCCCCTTAATTGTTCATTAGGAACATAATTGTTTTTTTCATTAATAAAAATTTCAATTTTGTAAGTTAGTTTCTTTGTGCAAGATTGATTTCTTGTTGTTTTTAGAAGTAGTTCTCTTCTCAATTTGCTTCATGAAGTCATGGGAATTCATTCTTCATCCTTTGATTTGTCAAAGATTATTTCTTGGAGGGTTGATTAGAGCCATTAATTGAGTTTGTTGGGGTTTATTTCTCAAAGGGTTCAATTGGACACTTATCAATCTATCCATCATATTTATCAGTTTATTCGATCCATCTTTTACTTTTTATTCTATCGTTTATTTTATTTATTATTTTGAATATTTATTCTTTATTCTTAAATTTCTTTTCTTTTTTGTTTTTCTTGTTTTCTTGATTCTATTTGGTTTCTTCTTTTCAGGTCAGATCTGAATATTTCTCTCAAGTCGAACAACTTAAATATGATATTGCTCCGCTTGCCCTTTATCACTTATTTGCACCATATTGCACCTGAGTATCGTTACCTATAAGTTAGTAGCCAAATTCTTGAAATAAAGGAGCCAAGTACTGATACCTGGGTATCCCAATATGTGTGCCACCCACCCATATTGAGTCTTGGAGAGGCTTTAGGTTTTCTATTAAAATATCATTTTCCTCTCTTTCTTCTTAAGAACTCTTGTAATTTTCCCTTATATAAAGGGACTATGGGGTAGTTGAATAGACACACTAGTGAGACAATCTTACTTTATCAAAATTTAGGAAAATTTATTTAACTATAAATAAATTCTAATTGTTGTGAGTATTGGAGACATTAATTTTGTTTTTGGTACAAACTTTCCCCACTAGAAAGTTACAGTTTTCGTTTTTGTGATTGATTCATGATAAGAGTTCACTCTTTTAGCAACCAAGGGTTTGAGGATAGTGAAAAAGATTTATGCTTGTATTTGGCAAGTGTCGTTAGTCTAGAATCACATATACCAAGTTTAGCAAAATTTATTACCATAAATAACACAACAAAGGTTAGGTTGTATGAAAATTTTTTAAATTCCCCCGTGCAACAAAACTCTTTTAATAAATAAATTTCCCACAACAACTATTTTAGAATTTTGAAATTTAAATTTAAGGCTTAGAATACATGGACTTTTTTTGTAAAAATTGGGATGAACTATTTGTAGGTTTTTGGATTAAAGTTTTTTCTAGGTTTTTAGGTGGTAAAGTCCGTTTAAATTTTTGAGATCCTCTGTTATTTTAAAAGGGTTAAATATGTTGTCTGTTTTTGTACTTTGACAAAATTTAGGATTTAGTCCATGTACTTAAAAATTAAAAATTAAGTCTTTCTTATTTTTTTATTTAAAATTTTAGTCCAATCACTAATTTTGTTAGTATTTCTTGTCAAAATTTATCAACTTCTCATGTTGATTAGGCTATATTCATATGATGTGACATATGATTGATGAAAATAAACATAGTAAGTGGTAAAGATAATGATTAGTGAACTAGGATTTAAAATAAAAATAAAACTTATTTTAAATTTCTTTTAAACACATAAACAAAATCTCAAATTTTATCAAAACCTTTTAAAAGTCGATTTTAGAATTTGATTGTTTTGGAATTTTGAAAAGACCTCAGTACCTATTAGTATGGATATCAATTTTAATATTACACAATCGTCCCAAAATACTTGAATGGTTAGAGTTTCAAAAGTTTTAATAGCACCTCTACACCTTTCAATGTGGAGATCAAAATTTTGATTCCTTGTACTTAAAACAAATTATTTGGACAACACATTTAAAGTACTAAAATAACATTTTTACATTATTTTTGGTAAAATGATATTAAAAACGTTTAGATTAATATTGTCATGTAAGTAATTGGGAAGCTAGTCAAATAAGTCGGCATTGTAAATATGTAGGTCGTATTTGAACAACAGAAACAGAAGTAGACAAAAACAACTTCATTATAGGAAAAGTGTGAAGGCGCCTTTGGGTAATTTGAATTATAAGTTTAAATATTTTTACAATTATAAAATTGATAGTTTGATGTGAATCAAGTTCAATCCTGTCCTTGTATTAACAATAATATTGAGAAATTGTTATTCTATTAAAAATTTTATCAATTTCTACTTTTAAAAATCGGTCCTTGCACATCAACACGGCGTTCACATGGCATATCAATCATTAATTTATTATTCGATCTAACATACAATCACTAATTTATTTATTTTTTAAGTAAATAAAATAAAATGCAATTTTACTCAACCTAATTTTGCTTGTAAGAAATTATATAATGAAAGACAGTTGTAGTTTAGCATTGCTTCCCAAAAGTGATTTCTTTTAGAGTTATATGCAATATTAAATAGACAACTTTTAGAGTTAGAAGTGCTTTTGAACCCAAAAGTAAAATAGTTTTTTTAGCTTTTACTTTTTGCAAAAGTGATTTAGGAGCAAAAGACAATTTTAACATTTATAAAGTATTTTATATAGTATTTATATTGGGTATTTAATTACTTTTCTATTGAATTTTTTAAAATATATAATATTATATATTTAATTTTTATTTGTTATATTTTAATATTTAAAATATAGTTTATATATTCAAATTAAATTTTATAAATATTAATATTAATTGTGAATATTTAAAAGTTATATTTCATAAATAAAATATTAAAAATAAATTAAAACAAAAATTTTATATATTCTTACTAAAATATCATAATATTAATTAATTTAAATATTATTTAAATACATATTTGTTATTTTATAACACTATATCTAAAATAGATATTTTATTTTTTGATAACAATACTAAACATTTAAATATTAAACTAAACAGTATTTTCGAAATCACTTTTTGATAATATTTTTTAAAAGCACTTCAAAGCTAAATTAGCCCTACGAGAAGGCAGGTAGGGTCCAACTACTGGTGGGGTCGCCCAAGCGACAAATAAAACGCTGTATTTTATAGTGACACGTGTTTCACTCTAAGGAAGAGTTAAATCTGGTCATGTGACTGCACGTGCTGACTGGCAAATTTTCCCGTGCGGACCACCCACGCGATATTATTTGAATGTGGTTGTGAGTAGTTTAGGTGATTCAGTGGATAGAAATGGGGATTTAGATTTGTCATTTTCAAGACTCATTAGTTTTGGGCTACTTCAATTGAGGCCTTCCCAATTAGTAATTCCAACACATATCCACAATACTCTTCTTCCCTTTTGGGCTAACCAAATCCATGGGATGCTTAACCACACCCTTGCTCTAAAGCGTCACCTATTTCATCCTAGGTATATGTTACAAGTTATAAATATTTTGTAGTATAAAATATGAATATTTTAATAATATAGATTTGAGTATTTGTTTAAATCATGTTTAGTTTCATTTATTCTTCTCATTTCTGGTGTGTCACTATTCACTCTCGTATATATAATCTGTAACTTCAAATTAAGTTTTAATTAAACATTAATTACTATTAAGTCTATATAAGATATTAGTTTTTATAAAATATTATTTTAATATAAAATGAACTTGATTGTAGAAGGAAATGGCTTTCAATATGAAAATACCAAAAATGGGAGTGGTCTTCAAGTTGCAAAAAATCCTTTTAACATCTACCTATTGATTTTATATGACATTATGCATGAATTAAGATACCTTGTTAACAATAAATAAATATTTGAATGTGTAAAAATAAAATATTTCAATCACCTAATTACACTTTGGAAGAGCATATATAATGAGGAGAAGGCCAAACCTAGAAATCAATTTGTAACCACCTGTTTTTAGTGAGATTGAAACAGTGATTTCGGGACCACAAATTCGAGTCAGAAAGAAAATTTATTTTAATATTATTGCATGGTCTACATTACGATAGAGATGACATATGAAATTTTCATTAAGAAAATTTTATCGATTATATGTTTAATTGCTAGAAAGGACCAAATTGCATAGAGTGCAAAAGTTAAATTCTAGTAGCTAGAGGATTAAATAGTTATGGATTCAAAATTTGAGGTCCTTATAAGGCAAATAGACCATTAAGAGAAGTTAGTAGATATTTATGATGATTCATCCATGAAAATTTAAGAAAAGAAAAGGACTAAATTGAAAAGTGGAAAAATAAAGATGATAATTAAATTAAAAGACAAAATATCATTTTATATCTTCATCTTCCCCAAATTTTCTATGGAAACCCTAGCTAAGAGAAAGAAATTCAAGCAAGCTTAATTGGGTAAGTAATCTTGTCCAGTTTTTAGTAATTTTATATTTCCTAGATCGTAATAACCTAATCTAGCTATTTTGGGGATCAATTTGTAAAGTTATCAAAGTATTAAATTTTTTCCATGGATGAGGATGCTAAAATTCTGAAATTTATGGTAGAAAATGAAAGGTTGTTGATAGATAAATAACTTTTGTAAAAGAAATTTTCATGAAATTGTTATTTAGGGACTAAATTGAAAAGATGTAAAGTTTATGGAAGATTTTTATTTTTGGAAAATACATGGACTGTTATTGTTACATGAAAAATTCGGCTAGGCTTGGAATAAATATTAAATTTCATGAATTTCATTTTCCGATCCTAGAGACGAAATTGGAATTAATTAAAAGTATAGGGGCAAAATGGTACTTTTGCCTAAAATGTGAACTTGATTGAATTGAATATGAATTTCATTAAATTGAGTTAAATTTACTCGTATAGATCTGGATAGACCTAGTACGGAACTGGATAGAGGAAAATAAAAAGTATCGAATTAGTAGTTTCTCGTAAACGAACAAGTGTCGAGGTAAGTTCGTGTAACTAAATTGTGTGTATTACATGTTTGAGTGAAATGTTGTATATGTGAATGTTGAATTATGAATTTGGTATGTTTATGTAACACCCCCTAACCTCAAACCGTCACCGGAACAGGGTTATGGAGCATTACCAGACATATCGGATAACTTTTAACTAATTCACAAATAAATAACAGACATAGCATACTTTAATCATTTTCATTTCGTATTTGTATAAATTATGTCATTTTAGTTCCATTTCATACTTATAACCAGTTTAAACATCATTCTACAACCGTAATCACAAAACTCTTACACTAAACCTATACATCACCTAGGTACATGCCATATTATCAAAATAAAGGTACATCACTAAAATTTCTCTAAGGTCAAGATTGCTCTGGATGCTAGACCGGACACTGGCTTTCTACTAACCTGTGCACGGAAACAACCGTACGTTGAGTATAGGTATACTCAGTGGTATTACCATAATTCAAATTAATAACATTAATCGATAAATTATATACATTTAATTTATGTCTACAATTATTCATTAATTTTCTCATACTTTAAATCAACTTGATAATTAATAACAATAAGCAATATTTCAAATCTTGTATTTCATTGTATTCATACCTTATTTCACTATCTCAATTCCATTGGATTTTTCACATCTTATTCCAATAGTTCATTTCAATTCATATACAATTCATTCAATTTATCACTTGTATTCAATATCAATTCTATTGCAATTTGTACTCATTAATATCATATAACAAAATTTACTCTAATCACATCATGAACTTTGGGTTCATATCTTCAAATCTCATATCTCGATTTCCAATTCACATATCAATTCACAATTTCAGTTTCTCATTTCTTTCCATAGCTCAATCAATCACACTTATTCAAATTTTCTCATTTCAATTATTTACCCCTATTAACAAGACTCGGACCTTGGCGGATACACGGATCCAACCAAACACACCAGAATGACACCCAGTGCCTCATCGGATAGTTCGAAGTAATAGTTAACACCTAGTGTCTCATCGGCCAAGCCGAAGTAAGTTGGTACCCAGTACCTTATCGAATCTATCCGAAGTAATAGTATGACACCCAGTATCTCATCGACTCAAGGTCAAAGTATCCCTGAACACTTCCAATCCTATGGCATGCCAACTATATCCAACTCAGCCCGACTAGTTAATAGGGTATTCAAATCAATTTTCTATTTCAAATTCACTTTCCGTTCAATCACAATTCAATTCAGATTCACTTCCCACATTCTAATCAATATACAATTCAATACCAATACATTTTTCCACTTTCCAACCAATGTACCATCAAATGCTCATATATATTCATATTTCATTTCAATTTCTCATGTTTGTGTGTTTAGGTTATTGATTACATTGAATTGGATGTACATTACTTTTAATTCAAATCATATCACTTGGTCAGAGACATATCACACTATCCTTCAGAATTCTCGGTACATAAAGCAAGCTAACTTTTGATATAATGGCATGTATAAGCAAAGTTAGGCATAATGATGAAATATTTTGGTTGTAGCTAGCCATTGGAATGGCTAGTGTAAGGCATATTTTGATGTAATTATATAAGCCTTATTAAGTTTGATGTGTGATAAAGTGGTGATATGATGGGAAGTATACAAACCTATTGATGAATGGTTTTGAATTAACATAATTGATAGAGCATGCCTATAAGCATAAATGTATCTTTGGTAAGTTTAAACACTTGAACATTTGAGATAATATGTCATGCATAAAACTCGGTATTGGCATTGATTTGAAGGTTATGAATTGGTTTGTGAATGTGCTTGGATGATGTTGTAGGTGAAAGGCAAATTGGGTGAGAAAAGTGGTCTGAAAATGGCCTATTTTTCATCCACACGGGCAGAGACACGGGTGTGTGTCTCAGCTGTGTGTGACACATGGCCAAGCACACGGTGTATGGTTTGGCCGTGTGTCCCCTGCACCTAATTTTTGAAAATTAAATTGTTCACATAACCTAGCACATGGGCGTGTGGTTGGTCGTGTGACCCAAGTTAGAGAGTTATACAGGTATGGGCACGGGCTGAGACACGGTCGTGTGCCTCACATCGAATGCCCACACGGCCTAGGACACGGGCGTCTCACTTGGCCGTGTGAGCCACATGGGCGTGTGTCCTTTGCACCCAAGAAATATTTTGAAATTTCGCAAAAAATTCTCTGAGTTCCCGATTTAGTCCCGACTTGTTTCTAATGTAAAAATTGGGTCTCGAGGGCCCATATAAGGGACATTATGATTGAATATGTTTGATTTCGGATATAAATAGTAAATGATATGAAATAATTATAATTGATCTGTGAACTCCGGTAATGCTCCGTAACCCTCTTCCGATTGTAGATATAGGTTAGGGGTGTTACACAATTTGTCACTAGAGGAAAAATGAGTTGAAATATCACATGACCAAGCATGCATGTCTATTCTAATAGGCCATGGGTGTATTTAACTAATGTAAAAAAAGTAATGTAATATAGCTTCAATGCCCAAAAGATAATAAAGTTTACCAAGATTGTGAAAAGCAAATCAAGGCTCTAGTTGTGCAATGGAAGAAGTGTCTAAGCATAAATGAGACATAAGAACAATGATATCATCAACATAAATTAAATAAAAAGACATTATGAAAATAATGAAACAAAAGAGGACAAAGTTTAGAACACGAAAAATCAAATTCTTTAAATAAATTGATTGTTCCCACAATTCTAATATACATCAATTAGATTTATTGGATTGATTTAAAAAAATATGAAAATTTAAGATAATTGATTGGGTAATTGATTAAACCTATAAATATTAGATTGATTGAAATTCAATCTAATATCAAAATAACTATCAGTCACTTCCCTAATCTACAAAAATAAAGAAGTGATTAGGGGAAATGGTAGAAGATATGACTTAATTACCTTTGGGGAATCGAGTTAATGAGTAAAGTTAGTTGGAGACCTTAAATAGGAGCCTAAAAATACCGAGAGAGATTTTGGAGTTTAAATTGTAGTTTATCGAACTCACTAAAATTCTTCATAAAATTGGAATTAATTTAGGCAATTATATCTATAAAGACAACAATCAAGATAATACTTAAGGTTATAACCATGAGTCATATGTAAAAATTGTGTTTTTCACAGAAGAAAACTAGTGGAAGTCTGTTTAATTGGTAATCGATGAGTGAGATTCAATAATGACATTAGTAGTGAAGCAAGGTGGCAAGAGTAATGTTATTTGGAACACGAATCGATCTGATATGAGGAATGAAAATTGAAACGATAATTGTTATGTGTTTGAAATGTAATTTGATAGAGGTAACCTTATTTGATTCATTTAGTAGGAATAAAATATGATTTTTTTTTGTTTAGTAGGAACAAAATATTTTTTATTGGAACAAAATATATATATATTTTATAAATGTGTTGATAAAAGGATCAAACTAATTATTTTTATAAATATAATGATAAAAATCATATTATTTTTAAATAAAAGGCTTAAATATAAAATTGTTACTTGAACTCGTCCACTTTTCTCAAATTGGTAGTTAAGGTTTTTTTTTGTCCCAGATTGGTACCTGAACTTTTTTTTCCGTCAACTAAATTGATATTTTTTTTCTAAAGTTGTTAAGTTCAAGGCATGTGACATAATAGGATTGTGACATCTGGCATTAATGACATCATGATGATGTCATAATCTAAAAAATATATTAAAATCAACAAAAATATTTTTTAAAAATAAAATAATTATAAATAAAAATATATATTTACTTTGCATTTCTTTTTCCCTTTCCTTGACATTTTTACACCCAAACATTCTTCTTCTTCTTCTTCTTAGACTTTTTTGTTGTCTTCACTTTGGTTGCAGGGGAAAGATTTGATGGGACATCGTTGTTATTGTTGTTGTTTCAACGACAGCGATGGAGGGGGTTATCATCGTTGATTGTGGAGACTAAATTAAAGCATCGTCATTGTTGTTATTGTTGTTGTTCTTACACTTCTGTGTTGTCTTTACTTTGGTTACAAGGGAAGGATTTGATGGGACATTGTCATTATTGTTGTTGTTTTCGACAGCAACAATGGAGGGGTTATCATCGTTGATTGTGGAGACTGAATTAGGGCATCACTGATATTGTTCTTCTTCTTCTTCTTCTTAGAATTTTTTTTTGTCTTCGCTTTGGTTGTAAGGGAAGGATTTGATGGAACACCGACATTATTGTTATTGTTTTGAACGAAAGTGGCGGAAGGGTTATCATTAATGATTATGGAGACTAAATTAAGGCATTGGAAAGGAGTAGTTGAGGAGAGATATTTTTGTTTTATAGGTAGAGGTACTCTGGCATCCTCTTTGAATTCGTCAAAGTTTCGAGGAGCTTTAAGTGGGTTTTGGGTGGTGTCAGAAGTCGTTGTCGTCTTGGGATATTCTTCAGAGAGAGAATCCGAGGAAGCCGCGAGAAGTTGGGTGGTTTGGGGTTTGCTAGTGCTAATGCCATTTGGGGTTTCAATGTCTTTAATGGGCACGACTTCGTCGTGGAGCAAAGTATCATTTGAAGGTGGTGTGGCGACAATGGTGGAAGGCAATGGTTGGTTGTGGCATTCATGTTTATAAGTGGGTTAGAGTGAGTCTGTTGAATTGAAGTAGAGATTTCAGGGGGGAAACTTCAGTTTCCCATTACAATTAAGAATTAACCAATTTTTTTAAATATATTTTTAAAAATATTTTATTGATTTTTAATATATTTTTAGATTATGACATCATAATGATGTCATTAATGTCATGTGTCACAATACTATTCTACCACTTGTCTTGAACTGAACAACGTTACAAAAAAATATCGATTTTAACGAGAAAGAATTTTGTGTATCAATCGAGACAAAAAAAATTAAATACCAATATGGGAGAAGTGGACAATGGACAAATTTAGGTACCAATTTTATATTTAAGCCCAAATAAAAATTTCAAAAAGTAAAATAAAACAAAATAATCTTGTGGTAATTCACGAAAATAAAATTAAGACAATAAAAGAAATTCAAAAGTGATTTGGTATGAAAATTTGAACTTGTGTGAAATTTTGGACCATTAAAAACTTAGGAGTGTGAAAAATAAGTCAAATTTTATCTTAGTGTTCGATAAATCATAGAAAATTTTCATTTGCAATGAAATGAAAATTTTCAACATTTAATATTTTAAATGTGTTTGATAATCATTTTAATTTTTACTTAATATAAAATTTTCAACAAAAGCTGTGTTGAATAAGATAAGTAAGTAGGTAGCTACTTATCACTTAATGTAGAAAATATTGAGTTGATTAAAATGATAAGATTAAAATTAAAAATAAATAAATATTTTGAACAATAAAAGTATAAATAATTTTTAAAATTAATATTTACTTTTATCAAACAATATAATTATATTCAATACTTATATGTACTAATTTATCAAACAATGTTTTAATATAAATTCAGGACCTGTAAAATATAACAATAAAAACTCAGTAATCTAATTTCTTGTTCATATCTCTTTATTATTGTCAAGCATAGCATACGCTTATAGAGTTAGTTTAATTTATAGCTCATTTCTCTTTATTCCTGAAAAGTAAAGCTAAAATGCTAAAACTCACAGATTTGGGATACTTACTATTTGTGATCAGACGATCGAATATATATAAAAAACACATTGGTTTTCAATAATTTTAAGATTCCCAAGGATTAGTTTTGTCATTGTTTTATGTTACTTTTGCGAATTACTCGTCACCTACACGTTATAAAAGCTTATTAAAATGATGTTATCTTACATTAACTAAATCCCTGAATCTGTTTAATTATTGTTTATAGAGGAAATCCATTACTAATAAAGAATTGATCAAAATCATACTCTTGGAAGACCAAATCAAGGCAGCTCATTGAAGTGGACCTGTCAGGACCCTAATTAGACAAAAGTTGCACCGCCTGTTGTTATGTTTCTTTCACTATCCAACGCTACATTTGACCAAGGTGCTTCCAAGAACAAGTAATTTGAGAAATATTGTTTTTTTAAGCAAGATTGAGTTCAAATCGTAGTGTGAGCAGTATATGCCTCAATAACTGCACTCTAATCGGATTTCCAATAACACGAAACAGTCAAAGATCTTCACCATTTGAACTTACATAGAAATTTGATCTCTTTAAATATGGTGAATGAATGACACTAGAACTCTTGAAATAATATTCTTGTTTCGCAACATTCATCATACTCCAATCAACAATGTTATTGCACAACATTTAATTACAATTGGTGATGCAATTGGCAGTAAAATCACAATTCAATGAATTCTTTTAACATTTTAGATATTTTAATCCAAATTATTATCCATTTGTATTATAAAGATAGTTAAAACTTCTCTTTTCCCGAACCTTAAAATTTATATTTAAGCAAGTAGAGAATTTTTTAGCTTGAAATTGCAAAGATGAGGAATGATTAAATAGATCAGAGAATATATCAGCCACAATGGTAGACCAAACTTTTATGTTTATACCTGTAAACAATTTTAAAGGACCCTTTGTTACTATTGTACCAATAATATTTAGTTGAGAGGATAAACACAAATTTATGTGTTCAACAATCTCTAAAGAAGGTATGAAAGGTCAAAGTCTCCATACTATATGGTGCCATCATTCAGAAAATAAAGCTACTTTTTAACTTTATGCATATATGAACACTACATCAACATCATTGATTTGACGATCAAATAAATTTTATCCTAATTAAGTGGATAGACTTAAGTGATTCCGCTATATCTTTGTTATTTCCCTTTTGTGTTTTATATGGCTTAGAGCCTTTGAGAAAAAAGAGTAAACAAGTATTTTCATCTTTCCTTTTCATAAATTTTTGGCTTATAAACTATACAATTTTTTAAAATTAGTAATTAAACCATACTCTGTTATCCAAAATAGTATCTAAACTCTTCCCTTTTTCTTAAGTTAGTATTTAAATTCTTTCTTTGTTACTTAAATTATTCTCTGTTTTTCAAATTATCGCAGTCGCTAAAAATTATTAGCCAATCACTTTTCCCAATTTTAAAAATTATGCGTTTATTCTCAATTCTTTTAATGTAATCTTTTTCAAACTATGCTCACATTAAAAGGAAAATATTCTCTATTTTAAAAGTTCTTAGTCGCTACAAATTCAAATTGAATTGAATTACAACTTCTTCTTTTTCATTCTTTCCTCCTCACGATACCATTAAAAAATTACATTAAAAAGAAAAAAAATCGTACGGAGGAAAAAGTGAAAAAATTAAAAGTTCTAATCAATTCAATTTGAATTTTAAAATTTAATTTAATTTAATTCTATTTAAAAGTGCCATGTGTCACAAAATGATTGGCTAAGAGATTTTTTTAACAACGGGGGTAATTTAGATAATATAGTTTGGTTTAGGTATGACTTTGAGTAACGGAGTATCGTTTAGGTAAATATTGTAAGCAAAAACAAGTTTAGATATCAAGTTGAGAAAAAAATGTATAGTTTAGGTAATACTTTGGGTAATGGAGTATAGCTTAAGTACCACTTGTAACAAAAAAAGTTTAGCTACCAACTCTGAAAAAGTGTAGAACACCCCAAAACCCAGCCTAGAAGTTTAGACTGAATCTCAAAGGTTACATTGGCCACCCAAAGTGGCGGAAACAAAAGCACTTATTTAAGCTTAGAAAATTCCTTCTGGAACCACTATTCTCCCTAGTTATAGCAAGTTAGATAAAACTTAGTTAAGTTTTGAAAAAATGTTTAATTGGCATTAAACGCAAGTCGAAAATAAACCAAAATGGTATTCCTTGAACAGTTCCGAAAGCATCAAATTTTGTCAATCAAAAACCAGAATTCGAAATCAGTGATATAACGGAACACATAAGTTGTTTAAAATTGAAACACATAACTGATCGAAAATCCAAACTCAACCCATACCACAGTTTTTATAATCTTCATTACAAACCATTTTAAAATAACAAACTGAATTTTAAGAAGCATCATTTAAACCAAACCTAACACTTATCAGTCCGAGACCTCCGGCTGCCGAATCCAGCACCTAACCACGCAAATTACCTATAAGGAAGAAACTAAAAGGGAATGAGCTACAAGAGCTCAGTGTGAATCCAAAACCAATCAAAGGATAAAGGATGAAGAAGCTAAACAGAAATTAAACACATAATTGCACTAAATTAGCATACAAAAAATTGTACACAGAACGAGATCCCAGTCACATACGTTAATTTAATACCTCAGTTCTCGTGTAATTTAACATTCGTAAACATTTTCAAAGGAAGTTTATGCAAGCAATATGCATTTAAACGTATAGTAAAAATGTAACATACATGAACCCACCCAACCAGCCAAACACCATTTCGTCCACCTTGCATACCATGTTAGGGCTACAGTAGGCCATGCGCCCTACACACCACATAGAACCATAATAGGCTCATCCACCCTACACACCACGATGTGGAACTAAGCCACTCAATAACCATATGCAAGTGAACTAACTAAGCCACTCAATAACCATATGCAAGTGAACTGACATATGTACAAATATGTTCAATATTACCACTATAACAAAATTTTGCAATTAAACTGCCGAATCAAACTTCCTTCTCTCCATAACCAAATCCCAAAATTTTGATTCCCATGCATAAATGTACAGACATGCAGACGAACATATAGAAATACACATATTCAGTCAATCAAATCCAGAATCAATTTTACATGTATTCTAGTATTAAATTATATCTCTCATCTATTTATCCCTATAATTGCAAATACATACACAAGTCTAAGCTGAAACACAGTCCCAAACACATTTACAGAGGCCTCAATGAACGTTGGATTACACAGAAACTAAAACGAGTTACAAGGCCGTGTGAAAGAGGCACATAGCCATGTGCGGAGACACACGCCTGTGTGACTGAGTTACATGGCCATGTGAATAGCTCGTGTAACTTACTATGCAATTGTGCAAAATTAAACAAAATTAAAAATTAAAGTAGACATGGCCGTGTGGCAAACTCAACCACCTGTGTGGCTAAGAAACACAGTCGTGTGTCCAAGGCACACACCCGTGTGAAAATTGATAAAATTACCAAACAGTAGCAACACAGCTGTGTGGCCAAGCCGTGTGGCACTAGAAAACATCAAAATCCCTAATTTCACAGCGTCACACGATTGTGTGGACCACCCGTGTGTGGCACACACCCGTGTGGCCACCCGTGTGGTCATGAAAGCACACCAAAACAAGCTAATAGTCATGTAATTCACCATCAAATTGAACCCCAACTGCTTATGTTCAGAAACATACCAAAAATTGCCGAATTTCATGAAATCCAACAACAATTCAATACTGAAATTAAACAGTTTTAGAAACACACCTAATTTTGCGATCTAAAGACCCACCAGACTGAAATCTCTATTCCACAAACATACTAGTTTATCAGAATTCGACTAAATAATTTGAAAGTAAAAACAAAAATAAATCATTCAATAAACCCAAAGGACGACACTTACCCGATACGACACTCAATGGAACAATGAATGACTTTGAGAAGCAATAACTAGCGACGACAATTTTGAAATGAAAAAAAAGAAGAACAAAAGAGGAAGGAAAAATTTAAAATAAAAACAAAAAGAGAACGTTGAAACAGAGGAGTATAGAAGTCAACAAAGCACAAATCTAAAAATTAGGGAAAAACCAAACTAACGTGAGAAGAAATGCCAATATGAGAGAAGTCTTAGGAAATTTTTATCTGTTTATTATTATTATTCTCTTATAAAATAATTTTCAAAAAAATTAATTATTAAAAAATTCATCAAAACCCCTCAGATTTTTTTAAATACATACATTTTTAAAGAATTGAACCAAAACCACTTAAAAACAAAATCCCCACATTGCATACACGTGGACTCAAACTCCAGACTAAAAGCTACCAAAGACCTAGCCACTGAACTAGAAGGCTCAATTTGACACTAAAATGTGAAAATCAAGTTAATAGTCCCATCGAACCGCTATCCCAACCAACTAACCTGAATAATTCTAACCCCAAATTCGGGGCATTACAAAGTGTATAATTTAAGTACCATCTTGTGATTTTTAATAAGGTTTTAGGTTTAATTTCTTTTAAAATATTTCGAAGTAATGTACCAATAGAAAAAAAAAACAAAAGCTAAACTCGTTTTCTTTTATATGGTTGATCATATGTCTGATTCTTTTTAAGAAGTTTATCAATATAATCATAATTATAATAAAAATTATACATAATACATGATTGATTAAATAGACTAAAATTTGTAATATATCTAGATCTAAATCAAAATAAATCCAGACAAATTGGGAATAAACCCAAAACAATTTAGAGAACAACTCACACGTAACATTTCTGCATGGTCAGACTCAAATTAAGAGCTTAAAGTTACATGATATCAACCTTTGTCAACATTTTCAAAACTTCATTACAGTTTTTTGACACATGACTGTTGGAGTATGCCCAAAAACCAATCATAAGATTATTTTAATCACATACTTATTCACCTAGTTTATTAGTAAAAAACACTGTCATTATTATTTCAGTTTCTATTTCTATGTATTAAATAAATTGTTTAATAATAAAATCCTAAGAATAATATGGTTATTCTTAAATGTCCTTAATCAAGTATTATTGTGGGTTTAGACAATAATAATGCATTTAGATTGATATGTAGTTGATTGATGACAACATGTTGTCATTGACATAAGGATGTCAAAGTCAATGCATAAGTACATGTTAGAGAACAACGTATTGGACTAACCCTCTATAAGAATGCTTCGGATTATCATGTAATAGTCACAAGATTTCTCATAATGATAATTGTATGTATGATCCTTAGACTTGATATCATCATTGTTCCAACATTATGAGCCGTATGTTTTTACGCAATCAAATGCCTTTCGTAAAGGGTTGTACTATAAATATTAATGTTGGATGTGTCACAATCTATGTAGCAGACTGTGAGTGATTAAATATGATTAGTCCCTCCTACATAATGGGGGAAATATCTTCGACCTCTTGATCGAGTAAGACTAAAAGTGCATGGCAATGTTCAAATGAATAGATATGAGATATCACACTTATTTGTTTATATTAATATACTTGAGAATCAAGAAACAAGAGATTAGACTATACAATTGTCAATATTGCATGGCTTGTATTTAATCTAGATATCAAGGATAAAGGAATGTACTACATAATGACAATATCATAGAAAGGTTATGTCGAACCATAACTTCTTGTAACTTGGGTATCAAGGATGTATTGCTAGATGCCACTCACTTTTTGTAGCATTATAAAAGTTCTAATATTACTATCAACATTGCATGATCCTATAGGGTAATTCCCTATGGTTATTACGATTGGAATATATAGAAAAGTAGGTTTACATTTAACTTGAATCTCGAATTAAATTAATTATAGAAATATTCACATAATTAATTTAATTCAATCAAGGTAAATATTAAGATAACATATGTGTATACTTGATGTACAAACATAGATAATCCAATTTAATCGTGTGAAATGAGTTTCGCATGATATAAAATTGAATTTACATTCAAAACACGTTTTTGAATAAAAAGAAAGGATATCCATCCTTAACCATGACTTTCAAAGGTTATGAATAAAAACGAAAAACATACAAACCGTTAATAAATAAAACCCTCAATTTTTAACTTGCTTGAAAAATATAGATACAACTAGCAAATGTGTGATATTTGGATTAGTGTAAAATCTTTAATAGTTTATTCCCTTTAAAAGGTTTTAGAGGTTGTGGTCACAAGAATAATTTTTTCTCTGTGCTAATGGGTGTATTGGCTATTCACCAGTGGTATTAAAGCCACTTGTACAATACAGATTCAGGATTATTTTGACTGGTTGATGAAATTGTATGAGTTACATGCTTTTTGATTCAATTTATCTAATTTGTGATATGCATACATGCGCTATAATGTTGTTTTATTATTTAGATTCATTTGTAGCATGATTTGAATTTGGTTATATGTTAACCCTATATTATAATATATTTTATTAATTACTTTGATTAATTGTTAATTGTTAAACTAGATGCTTATCAGATTGTATATTATTTCATTAATTGTTAACAAATCTGTATATTATTTATAATTAATAGTTAATTGTATAGTAACAAACTAATGGAACAAATGTTGTTCCGATAAGACATTACACTAATTATGAATCTTGGAAATGTTTTTATTTCAATTAAAAATTGGCAAATGTTGATGATTTTTCCGTAAAAATATAATGCCGACCCACTTGCGAATTCAGGATCTATTCTCCTTGGGTCCAATCCGATTTACTGTCAGTCCAACTAGTTACATTTATGTCTCTGTCTTCTTAGAGTCATCTACTCTGATGCCCAAGACAAAATATCTTCCTAATTGGATTTGATCGATGACATATTAATCTTTCAATAGGTTTTCTCATTTTCGATTAGACTAAGGACGTGTTTAGGTTCATCTACTAATATAAGTTGTGTTTTTGTATTACGATCTGATCACGTAATACTACTTAGTATTAGTTAAACATTAGACAACCAGTGAGCAATATTTACTTTTATTTTGTTTTGTGTGTAAAAACCATGTGAGGACAATTATACAAAGTATATCAATGTAATCAATGGATTTGTTTTATTGACCAACCTGTTCAAAAAAATTACGAGTTTACAAACGAATATACTATACTTAGGGCACCAAATTTAACATCCAATAGTTCATCACTTTTACTAATGATTTTAGTAGATACGCATATGTTTATCTCATGTGGTATAAGTCTAAAGCCCTTGAAAAGTTCAAGGAATTCAAAATTGGAGTACAAAACCAACTAGGCAAGAATATCGAGGCATTTCGATCTGGTTGAGATAGAAAATATTTGAGTCTACAGTTTGATAACCTTTTGAAGAAACATGGGATTGTCTCAAAAATTTGTTGGACATGCTTCGATCAATGATGAGTCATGCTGATCTTTTGACTTCATTTTGTAGGTATTCAGTTGAGCCAGTTGCTTTTACACTAAATTATGTTCCATCTAAATTGGTTGAAAAACAACATATGAGATATAGACTGGGGAACGTCTTAGTGTCATGAGGCTAGAACTTCAGTCTTCCAGTCCATCTGACCTTAAGCGATTTTTTCAATTCAAATGCACCTAAGTCATCCTAGCTTTCGGAAGATGAAAATTCTCCTAGAAGTTTTTTAAGGCACCAAAACATATAGCGAAAATAACCCGAAACGAAAAGAGCAACAAGAGAGTTAAAAAGCTACAAGAAAACAATGTACACCAAGTATTTGAGTACATGCTCTCAACATATTCTTAGCTCAAGAATAACTAAACATAATAGGATGATTAAAAATGAAGGAGGAGGCCTCTATTTATAGTTGAGCTCCCCTAAAACCAACGATACAGATTGAGTTACATCGATAATCAAGATTAGATCCTATCTTTAATTAAGAGTCCTAAGGGATTTAAAATTTATACAATCTTAAACTGGAGCTTCCGTCAACATTTTCTTTAGCTGATCAAAACTCTGTTGGCACTTATCAGACCAAACAAACTCAACATTTTTCTGTAATAATCTGGTCATCGGCGAAGCAATAATCAAAATTTTTTGAACAAAACATCGATAGTAACCTGCTAAACCTAGAAAACGTAGCACTTCGAAGACATTTTTCGAAGTTTTCCAATTTATCATAGCAAAAACTTTACTCGGATCAACTCGAATCCCATCAGCTAATACTATCTGACCCAAAAATCCAACCTCACGAAGCCAGAATTCACATTTACTAAATTTTGCATACAACTGTTTTTCTCTCAAAGTCTGTAATACAATTATCAAATGTTGTGGATGCTCGGATTCTATCTTTGAATAGATTAATATATCATCAAGAAACACAACAACGAATCTATCCAAATGAGGTTGAAAAATTCGAGAACACTAAGATCTGAGATCTATCTTCGAGAACACTACGACACTTTTCAATTGATCAAACAAATCATCAATATGTGGCAAAGGGTATTTATTTTTAATTGTGACTCTATTCAACTATTTGTAGTCTATACACAGTCTCAAAAAATTGTCTTTCTTTTTCACAAGCAAAACAGGTGCACCCCAAGGAGATATACTTGGTCTAATAAACCCTCGATCTAATAACTCTAGCAACTGTGCTTTCAATTCTATTAGTTTAGCTGGTTCCATACGATACGGTGATATTGATATCGGCATAGTCCTATGAATCAAATCAATCACAAACTCAACTTCACGATTAGGAGGTAAACCCGACAACTCTTTAAGAAATACATCAACGTACTCACTAACAACAGGTAACTGATCTAACTTTGATTCTGAATCTCGGGTATCAAGGATATATGCTAAAAATGCTTTGTTACCTTTTCGTATCAATCTCTGAGTAAAAAAAGCTGAAATAATTCTAACATCATCGTTCGGATTCTCAAGCTCAACTAAAATATCTCTCCTGTCTAACATTTCAAATCGGTCTGTTTCTATTTATAGTTTACCACAGCATCATGCAAAGATAACAAATCCATACCCAGAATAACATCAAATTCCCAAAAGGGTAACAACATCAAATCAACAGGGAATTCACAGCCCTTAACTTTTAGTGGACAATTACGACAGACTAAATTAACTATCACACTTTGACCTATTGGAGTAGTAACTTGAATATCATAATCAGTAGATTCAACAGACAACTTTTTTGTTACTAATGCAGTGAAAATATAAGAATGAGTTGACCCAGGGTTAATCAATACATACACAGTAACATCAAAGAGATAGAATGTACCAGCGATCACATCTGGAGTAGTAGCTTCCTTTCTAGCTCAAATGACGTAGGTACGAGCAGGTGCTTTAGCCTCTGACCGAACAACAGTGTCTTTCATTTCTGAACAAGTAGTCCTGGTAGCACTATTCTGGCCCAAACGTCTGCTTTTCTAAGAAGTAGACATTTGCTTTTCTTTCTGATCTTCATCATCTTTTGGCAATTTAGGACAATTATGAATAAAATGATCAGTTGATCTATATCTATAATAGGATCCCGTTCTACCTCTAAACTTACCAAGGTGATATTTCTCGTAAAATTTACACTTAGGCTTCGGAGTATTTTGTACACTACCCATACTATCAACTGGTCTAGTAGGTACCCCGAAATCATCTTAAATCATCTTGTTTTTATTCTAACGTTCAGGCACTGAGGTAGCTCTACTAAAATCATCTTTAGCCTTTTTCATCGGTGATGCCAAAAATGATTTAAAAGAACCTCTCTTGTGAAACCCTCAATTCCGCCTGTCTCGTTGCATCTTATAGTTGTACACTTCTTTCATTTTTTGTGCACGATAAGACACAACAACAAATTCTCGTATCTCATTGCCTTCAATCATCATTCAAATTTCATAATGACCATCTTCAAATCGGATACACATTTCTTCTTCAGTAGGTACAATTTCTCGAGCATATTTATTGAGATACATAAATTCTCTCTCATATTCAACTACTGATCTATTTCCCTGACGTAACTAAAGAAATTCTCTCTTTTTCTTGTCCAAATACTTTTTTCTGAAATATTTTTTTTAAACTTAGTCTGGAAAAATTCCCAAGAAATTTTCTCCTTTGGTACCACAGCTACTATCATCGACCACCAACTATATACTTCATCCTTTAATAAAGAAACAACACATCTAAAAAATCATCGAGAGGGCAAGCCATTTCTTCAAAAATCCTTATTATATTTTGAAGCCAATACTCAACTTTGACCTGATCATCCTCTAATCTGCCTCAAAATTCTTCAGCGCCGCATTTTTTAAGTTTTTCAATTGGAATATGTCTATTAGGTTCAATCACTAGAAGAGGTGGAGGTGCAACCAGAGGTACAACAGGTGGTATAGTAGCGGCAGAAGTTACAGAGCCAGATTTCTTTCTTGCATAAACTCGTTGAATCACTAATTCATATACTCAAAGAACATATTTTTAAGTTCACGTTCTTGAGCTGAAGGAATCGAGACATTACTCCTCCTCCCATGTTCAGAAGTCGGTACTTTACTGTTAGCCTCATCATTGTCAACACATTCAAATCCGCTTGATATCTTTACAATCTATAAGAAAATAAAGGTTAGATCGAATCATACACATCACTATCACAGATTTATATGGCATGCATTTCTAGACATCTTACATGCTACGTTCAATCTGAGAATCGACTAAACCGTAACTCTGATACCAATTAATATAACACCCTTAACCCATATCTGTCGCCAGAATAGGGTTACAGAGCATTACAGGAGTTTACATATCAAATAAACAGACATTTCACATGATTTAACATTAATGTCAGAAACCAATTAAAAATTAAACATATTGTCCTTATGCGAGCCCTCGAGGCCCAAAATACGTATTAGAAACAATTCGGGGCTAAATCGGGTACTCGAAGAATTTTTTGAAAATTATTAAAAAAAATTTAAAG
Source organism: Gossypium raimondii (assembly GCF_025698545.1). Lineage (NCBI taxonomy): Eukaryota > Viridiplantae > Streptophyta > Magnoliopsida > Malvales > Malvaceae > Gossypium > Gossypium raimondii. The sequence goes on from NC_068572.1 coordinate 36,873,912, forward strand.
ATGTAGGGGACACACGGTCGTTCCCAGCCCGTGTCCGTACTCGTGTAACTCTCTGACTTGGGTCACACGACCAAGTCAGACGCCCATGTGCTAGGTCGTGTGAGCATACTCACTTGAATTCTTAAAAGATACAGGGGACACACAGCTAAGACACATGCCCGTGTCTCTGCCTATGTGGATGAAAATAGATAATTTTCCAAGTCTCATTTCTCACCCAAATTGTTACCAACCTAGCCTCAACAATTCACACATCGACAAGTCATAACAAGGTATTCAAATCAAAATAAAATCAATTCTTTAACATGCTTCATCATCACATACAACCAATATGTTCTTATGATACCACTAAATGAAAACTTATAAACATGTCAACCAAATATCTAGACTTACCTATTTAATCCATCTAACAAATCTACTAAACTTCACCACAAATTTAAATACATATAAACATATTTCACTCATACCAACACCACAAATATGCCTCATTCTCAAACCAATATATATAAGTTGGTTTTATAAACAAAATATAATTCATAACATTTACACAAGCCAAACTTTGATCCAATCCACACAAAAGCCTATCCATGTCATATAAATCATATTGAACGTTTCAAAACTACCGAAATAAGCTGGATAGTGTGACTTGAGTGTTGATCCGATCGTCCAACCTTTCGAAAATCTACAAGGACATTAAACAACTCAAATAAGCTTAATGCAGCTTAGTAAGTTCGACAGGGTAAATAAAAATATTACCAAACTAACTATAATAAATCAAATAATAAAATCATTCTCGATAATTCCCTCTCAATCACATCTTCAATCGATAAATATATTTATTTACAAATTGATACAAAAATAAATAACATATCTTTCAAAATTCGATAAATAAATCACCTTACCAAGACTTTATCAAATCGAAGAACGACTTATGGATAAAAGTACATTGTTAACAGAAGCTCATAAGAGCTAGGCCTCCCAGATACGCCAATAGAAGCTTGAAAGCGGAACAGAAGCTCGAAAGCTAAACAGAAGCTTGAAAGCTAATTAGAAGCTCATAAAAGCTTAATAGAAGCTCATAAAAGCTGAACAGAAATTAATAAGAGTTGAACAGAAGCTCGTAAAAGCTTAACAGAAACTCATAAGACTTGAATAAAAGCTCGTAAGAGCTGAACAGAAGCTCGAAAGAGCTAAATAGAAAGTAAAACATGAGAGTTCGTAACAAATGTTGAACCCTGGTTTACTTGGGTAATTTGTCGACATCTTCCTTCAATAGCGTCATATGTCAAATAACGAATGTACTCAAATCTCGTGTTCCATTCAACCCGAATATTCAATTCAATATTATAATTCCAACAATAATTCATTTTCAACAATAGAATAAATACATAATACTATTTATCAAATTTATATAAATATTAAATTTTAACTGTACAAACTTACCTAAATTGAATTGTAATAATTGCAGAAGTTCAGCGACTATCTCGCTATTTTTCCTCTTTCACGAGTATTTACGGGATCTTGATATGAAGCAAAAATAGGTAAAACTAGCTTAAAACCCCCTCCTATGGCTTTTGACTGAAAATTTGAAAAAGAATGTCTAGAAAACCTTAAGATTTCAATTTGTAATTTTAATTTCATAAAATTTACAAATTTGCCATTAAATGGCTTTATTTTACTGTTTTTTTCTCCTTATGCCGCCTTATCCATCCAATTTGGGTCTAATTATTACTTAGGTTCTTTTTTATTTATTATTTAAGCCATTTTATCACTTATTTGTTATAATTAGCAAGTTTTGCACCTTTTTCAATTTAGTCTTTTTTAATTAATTAACTATCTAAATGTTAAAAATTTTCAACGAAACTTTAATACTATCTTAATGACACTCCATAAATATTTGTAAAAAATATTTATGGCTCGATTTATAAAAAATAGGTCCCGATACCTCATTTTCTAAAATCGCTTAACCTAGGGTGTTACCACTCAAACCTAATAATTCACTATAAGACATAAATTACCAATTCAAAAATCTTTTTAAAACTACATTTGACTTGTAAATAAGAAATAATAAAATTTAAGAGCTTACTCATCAGATTTGGTGGCCTTGAGTTACTATTTCCAATACCACTGAAAAATCGGGTTGTTACAGTGATCGTAGGAGACCCCGACCGCAACAAATGGCAATACAGATTATCATTCGATTTCCAAACATCAAACAACACTGTCGAATGCGAAGCACTAGTTTTAAGACTACAGTTGGCACGCCAATTGGGACTAGAGATCTGATCATCCACACGGATTCCCAATTAGTGGTGAAACAAATAAATGACGAATATGACGTAAAAGAAGCAACCCTAAAAAAATACCATATTATGGCAACTCAGCTGCTTGCAGGATACCATAAAGCCCAGGTTAAGCAACTTCTAAGAGATGACAACACACGCGCCGATGCTTTGTCAAAGTATGACAACACACGCGCCGATGCTTTGTCAAAGTTAACATCTTCCATCACTATCGATCAAAGAGGGAAAATCATGCTCGAGCATAGAGAAGTACCAAGCTCTGATACCCCCAAATACTCTGTATGGCCCAAAAAGAAACATGGATGGCGTCTGTAACCCACATATTGCAACGTAAACAAGAATTTCAAAATAGAAAATAGCTCGTAAAACTACAACGCAAGGCGGCGAGATATGTCATCTCTACGAACTATGAATATTTATTAAACTCTCAATACATCAATTAGATATTTTCCCATTGTGAACTCATTACATGTTGAATTAAAACAACGTGTTTTATCCCATGATTAATAGATACACCCTTCTAGAAGGTGTGCTATATAGAAAAGGGATTTCACACCCATTGCTGCAATGCCTTTCCCCATCGAAAGCTGAATATATTATGAAGGAGATCCTGAAGGTATTTACGGTAACCATTTGGGAGGAAGATTGCTCACACAGAAAATATTCAGGCAAGGGTACTACTGGCCTACCATACATGAAGACACCTAGAAGTTAGTTCACAGATGTGATTCCTACCAAAAGAACACCAAAATATACCGACAACTAGCGGAGCCCCTTCAAGTTGACAGGCCCTCAGCCTTTTTTGATTTGGGGGGTTGATATCCTCAGCTCATTCCCCATGGCCACGGTGCAAAAAAATTCATAGTAGTGATTGTAGATTACTTCACCAAGTGGATCGAAGCCAAAGCCTTGGTGATCATCATAGAAAAACAAATGGAGCCTTTTCTATGGAATTCAATTGTTTGTAGATTTGGGATACCTCGCACTATCATCACAAACAACGGTATGTAATTCCAAGGAAAGTTTAAGTAGTTTTGCGCAGACCTCTAAATAAATTTAGCTTAAAGTTCGGTAAAAATACCACAAACCAATGAACAGGTGGAAGCCATGAACAAAAAAATCTTGATAGCCCTCAAGAAAAAAGTGGGTGAGCTCAAGGGGGCTTGGTTGGAGGGATTGCTTAGGATCCTATGGGTACAGCGAACTACACCTCACACTGTAATGGGGGAAACAACTTTCTCTCCCTTTTACAGTGTAGAGGCTGTAATCCCTGTGGAGATCGGTTTAAGGTCGCATAAGCTGCGACACTTTAATGAGGAAACTAATCAAGAAGCCCTCAGGCTTAACCTAGATTTGATCGATGAACTCAGAGAGACAGCTAAAATTATAAACGCAACGAACGCCCAACAAATAGCTCGATATTATAAGTCCAAAGTCAATAATAAGCAGTTTTAAATGGGTGACCTCATTTTAAGGAACATCGAAGCCAGCCTACTTGCCTCCCGATGAGGAAAAATGGCTTTAAATTGGGAAGAGTCATATAAAGTGATAGAAAAGATAGGTTATGGAGCATATAAACTAGCAAGAATGGAGGGCATAATTGTACCACAAACTTGGAATGCCCAACACCTCAAAAATACTATGTATGAATCTTTAACTTAGGAATGAAATTTTTTTTTCCAATAGCATTTCCCAGCTGTTGTGCTAAGCCTCGCAAGTGAAGAGCCGCAAGCTCTAATACAGTTAGCAAAAGCGAAGCTCCCAACTGTCATGCTAAGGCTCGTAGGCGAAGAGTTGCAACCTCTTGCACAGATAGTGAGAGCAAACCTCCTAACTGTTGTTAAGGCTCGCAAGCGAAGAGTCGCAGCCTCCAACACAGTTAGTGAGAGCAAAGCTCCCAGCTGTCGTCCTCAGGTTCGCAGGCGAAAAGCCAAAGCCTCCAACACAGTTAGCGAGAGCAAAACTCCCAGCTGTCATGCTAAGGCTCGCAGGCAAAGAGTTGCAGCCTCCAACACAATTAGCAAGAGCAAAGCTACCAATTGTTGTGTTAAGACTTGCAAGTGAAAAGTCACAACCTCCAAAAAAGTTAGCGAGAGAAAAGCTCCTAGCTGTCGTACTAAGGCTCGCAGGTGAAAAATCACAATCACCAAAGTTAAAATCTCCTAGCTACCACATTGAAACTACCACATTGAAACTACCGGATGAAAAACCACGGCCCTAAGCACAATCACCAAAGTTAAAATCTCACTGCCTTGCAATCCTCTAAAATTTTCCAAGTATAAAAAGTTCGTGGAGTCACATTCTTAGCTTATTATTTTAGAAATTTTCCCAAGTGCAAAACGGCTTACAGATCCATGCTCGAAGTTGATGATTTTCGAATATTTTACTTAAAGCTCACACAATTATGTAATTGTGTGACAAGTATAACAAGCTCGCAAAAAGTCAATTTTCTCAAAGTAAACTCTTGTTTCACTAAAGAAAATACAAAAGAAAAAATAAATTACAGTACATTTATAATACATCGTCTCCCTCACTAGCACCTGGGTTCAAATTATCAATAAGGACAACATTACTATTCACAGAAGGGATCGTCTCCTTAATTGTTGGATCCTCTTCTACGTAGAAATCTAGAGAATTCTTCCAAGTAGACACGAAGAAATTTCATGCAGCACCCGAGGGGCATAATACATCGAAGCCCAACTCATTCATATCCACCTCTGCGAGAGCATCGAGATCCACTTTGCGAATATCAAAAGGACCAGTAGCGACCTGGGCATGAAGTAGTGTATTCAACTACAGCTTAGAAATAAAACTTACAATGTTCTCATTATTTTCTTCTTGAAATCCTCTAAGACCTGACGTTGTTCCCTGAGCATGCTATCCACTTGGTCATAACACTCCCGAACAATCCTATTTTTTTCGGTCCCCATTTAGCTCAGCCTGTAGAACTTCTTTGCTCTCCCTTTCATTGATCAACTCTCGCTCCAACCCATCAGCTTTAATTTCCACAACGGACAAACACTCTTGGAGATCCACGTTTTGATTATTAATAGTCTCATTCTCCTCTATCATCTTATCACGTTGCTCAAGAGCCCTTGCCAACTCTATTTTAATGTTAACGAGCTCCTTCTGGTGAGCTTCTTCATACTTTAGTCTAATCGTGTTAGCTTCAAATAATAGAAATTGTAGAGATGAAGAAAGACTCATCCCTAAAAGAGCTATTGAACTAGAGTCCCCGCGCCATGGATATGGGCACTTGCCAACCCCAGCATGTGCTTTATCAGTAACAGGTACAGAATGAAGGCATTGTGAGATAGCTGGTGGGGTATCTTTGTCGACAATAATCGGCGAGCTTATAGGGGGAATAGATGGAGAGCTCGCCTGCAGAAAATTGCTAGGACTCTGAGTCCCAATGACGGTGGCAATAATGCCAACAGGATCTAACCTTCTTTTACTTCGACCCTCCAACCCTATGCTATCCCTCTCTTCGTCGCTCACAGAGCTAACACGCACATCCTCCGCAATAGTCTTGCACTTCTTGCAATAACCCTATGATTAGTAGGAGCAGCTAACAAATTAACCTGTTGACTACCACCTTCCGCACGTGAAGACTTCGCAAGAGCGAATAGGCACAACCTCTTCTCATAATAATGATCGAAAAATTTACAGGTTCCTCTACACGACCAGTCAATATTAGGCCCAAGTCATCACAAGCGTATTCAGGTCACGTGCGCTGCTCAGGCAATGCGCCAACAGAAAGGGCAACTTCCTCACTATCACCAGGCCTCCACCCGTTAGGGCTATAACCCTTTAAACAGTAATAAAAGACATTTATTGTCCTGATCAGATCCTCTAGAACCAATAAGCGCCCAACACGAAATCCCTAGAGTTCAGCCACGGCTTCGTTGAAGGAGAGACTCCGCTGGAACGAGCACATATCTTGACACGATGAAGACCACATTATCAGGAACCCAAAGTCCTCACCAAGTTTGCTACGAACTCAGATGTACTTCCCCTAATTTAGATGAATGTTCGATAGTGGTTCGAGATGATAGACTTCACCCTCTTGCGATGAAAGAAATAGTAGAACCTTAACGAGTTCCCCCAATTATTATCTTTCAATTGATATAAATGCTGAAAAACTACGAGCAAAAGAACCACGCCACGCTGAGAGTAGTCAATGAAATATGCCATGACTATCCATCAAGCGAAGCTCGAGAGCTGACCAGCGGCAACATTGTAGTCCTTAAGCAGATTACAAAAGAAATGATGCAACGGCAAGTGGAACCCAGCCTCATGCGCATGGAAGGGAAAGAGGAAACTGTCATTAGTGATCTCGCACAACAGATGCAACCTTCCTGGAATGGAGAACTCATATGCAAAGTTAGGAAGTTTTATCCCTCGAACGCCCAATATTTGTCGCAAATCCTCCGACTTGGTGGTACAGGGGTAAAGTTTATCCGTCACTAGAATCAGAGATGATCAATCTCGTGATGAATAGGGTTGAACCCTCCAATTTTTGATACCCCTCATTCTCACCATAACTCAAGTAAAATAAAGAAGTAAAAACTTTAAAAGAAAAAGTAAGGTCTTTAAAAAATTACCTTTCTCCTGATTGTAAAGAGTGCTACAGATGAAATATTTAAGGTTCAGAGAGACACCCCTTTTAAAAAAGTTCCCTTCCCGCCTTTTAGACAATTCATATAACCAAAGAAAATCAATGGCCCAGATATAGACGGACTAAAACGGTTCAATTTTCAATAGTCAGATACGTACGCATGAGAATCACTCACAAACGTGCCCAATAAGTTACATTTAATGCTGGTATGATGGTCCTAAGGAGCACTACTTTATGACACCTCTTAGGCCCATTTTAGGGGGGAGTAGATTGTAATATGTCCATAACCTGAGGCTCAAACTCTAGAAAAAATCTAAACCACTGACCTATGACTCGATCGTGAGAGGGGACAATGTGAACTTGATCACAAGGCAAAGCCATAAACCCAGCTTTCAGGATCCTAGTGCGAGCTATAAGACAGGACCGCAAAACTAGCTTGCGAGATAAGAGTAAAAACTGAGCTTGGGAGGATCTAAGGAAGGTCGCAATCTCACTTTGCATATACCCATCGAACTTGCAGGAAGTACAACATGCTCTACAGGGCACTAGACACGTGTCCAACGGGTACAGAGTTCACCGAGAGCACCAGTCCCAGTAGCAGAATGGATCGCGTGCTCCGTAAACACGTGCCCAATAAGCTTGGAGTTTGCAGAGAACGTCAATATTAGAGGCAGTAGAGTCAATACAAAATAATGGGATCCTATCATGAGCTATAATAGTATCAGTAATATCATGTATACATACCCTGATACTCATGTCAATAGGGGGCAAGCAAAATATTACTCAATAGAAATCTTAATCAAAATTAATGTGAAAAGAAAACCCAAATTATTAGTTTTAATATCCATTTGTATTATAAAGATAGTTGAAACTTCTCTTTTTCCAAATTTTAATCTTTATGTCTGTAGCGCCCCAAATTTATTAGTTTTGAATTGCTAAATTATATTAAGTAAATTGATTTAGTTCAACGGTTAAGTGATTTAGATGTGTGCTTGAGGTCATGTGTTCAATTCCCTTTTCTTGAATTTTGGATATTTTTATTTCTTCATCTACTTGTCTTGTTAAGGTTATTTTTAATTTTTCGTGAGTTGTTAGTAAGAATGAGTCTATTAGTTCGATGGTTAAACATTCACCTTTTCCTTGCGACCTAAGTTCAAATCTTGTAGTGCCAAAGTAAGATTTATTTTTGTTTCCCTCTTGTTGTGCCACCCATAGTAGCAGAATGCTGATTAAATTCAAATTATTAATGGCTAGATAGGATGATAATTGATCATATTGGTTAGGATTGGGTAAGTTAATATTTTTTATTTTTTAAAAAAAGGAAATATCCCTAAAATTACTCTTCAAGTTTGTCGTCCAACTCCCCCACTCCTTCCATACTCTCTACTTTTCATCTTGTTTCCATTTTTTTACTATTGAGTTTTGTTTTTCTCTACTACCAAATTTGTTTTCACTTTTCACCTCTATTTTCTTTCTTTTCTTTTCTTGATTTCGATCCCTGCCATAATTCGGCATAAGCATTCCATTATTCTTTCTCTTTTTGCCATTCCAAACTCTGTTTTGCCATTATTCTTCCATGTTTTGGTGTCGGTTGGTTGTGGTTGAAGTGTTGTATTAAGGTGTTACATCTCGAGTGAGAACGTTGGCATTATTTCTTTTTTGTTGATTTGGTCTTACGGAGGGTAAGTGATCTTTTAAATTGGTTGTTAGTGCTTAGTTTAATGGTTTTGTTGTACTGATAGGAGAAGATCGTGACATATACAACGTTCTTCCAGTGAATTAGATGCTATAGGACTACTGATTTTCTGGGTAAGTGAGCAAACGCCCAAGTTTAGAGGTTGTTTTGTTAAGTAATCTAGTGTCAAATATTTTAATTCGGATTTGGTGTGTGTTTGTTAATAGGTTCAATTTGGATATCATGTGTAGGTTCTTAATTTGCTGTTGTAGAAACGATATCTTAGGAGCATTCAAGTGTGTCCCCTAACCCTACACGATTTGTATGTGTGGCGTTAACTTAAAATTTCAAAAAATAAGTGAAAATTTTGATATTGTTGACCTCACATGGTCGTGTGTTTGGCAGTGTGAGCCACATGGGTGTGTGGTTAGCTGTGCGAGCCACACGTGTATGTGGTTGGCCATGTGCCAAACCATACTGGCCACACAGTTTAGATAGGTAAGGCGTGTGGACCTGTTTCGAGTGGTTTGTTGGGCCTCATTTGGGCCAAATTTAGAAATTTTGGAATCTAGTTTGTAAGTATCAAGTGAGTAAGTTTAACCATGTTAAGTCGTAACTCTTTGTGTTCGTATATTGATATGAGTATGATTCCAATTAGTAAGACTCAGTAAAAGCTAAAATATTATGCTTATGTCCTCTTAATTACTATGTAGGAGCATATGTGGCATGAACACTTTGTATGTTTTTGCATATGCATTAGGGAGGGGTATGATTATGTGATGGAGAAAGTTTGATTCTGGCAGTTTATTTGCACTATAATTCTGGTGGTTTTCCCGCAATATATATTCTGGTAGCACAGCTGCATATTATTTAAGTGGTATACAACCACATTATGGGATGACTAGTTCTTATAGACCTATTTGATGTGATTGGTTGAACGGAATTGGTGTGTAGTGGATGGGGGTAGGAATTTCTGTAAGACATTACTATGCTCAGTATGTTATAATTTCTAACCTGTTCGTTCTAGTATATGCATCTATGCGTGATTCTGTTATGTGATTTTACTTGTGGGTCAAGGTACACACTGAGCTTTATAGTTCACCCCGTTTGCTTAATCTTTTCAGGTAACTCTCAGACTTAGGATTTGGCAGCACTCGGGAGCTTGAACTGGTTATTTTAACTAAAACTGATTCAATGATTTTTATTTTAAAATTTATGGGCTTTTGGACTGTTGAATTGTTTTGGACTTTATTAGTGGTTTTGGGATTTGCTAGTATTTAGCTAGTTTTTCTTTTAATTTCGGCATGATTTATGAAAATTAAAAATTAAACGTTCGATTTCTAAAATTAAACAAGCTTAAGAATTTTCCGCTTATGCTGCAAAGTTTTAATCAAGTGTACGCGTTTTTACAAAGTAAATAAATTAAGTTGATAGCATGATGTTTATAGTAAATTGAATATTATAAGTAAACGATTCAAAATTCACATACACTTCCAACTAAAAGGATAAAAACAAGTTATGGTAAAATATTTGATCTCAAAATAGGTTTAGTTTTGAAATCAAAACATCAAAACTTTGAAATATTAATGTAACCTTCATGATCCAACCATAATTTATAGTTCAAATATAGGGTGTTACAATGTTTAAACAATTTTTTATTTTTTTACTTGAATTTGCAAAGACGAGAAATGATCAAATATATCATTTAAGACAATATCTCTCGTGACCCTCAATGTATCAACCACAATGGTAGGCCCAAATTTGTATATGCTAAATGTCATAGAAAAGATAGCAAGAAAGATTATGATAAGGGGGGACCAAACCACAGTAGAAATATAACAAAGATGATGACAATATTTCGTGTGAGAAAGAAACTCATGTTTGTTTTGTTTTGTAATGAATAATAAAATTCAAACCAATAATTTAGCTTAGCGCAGTTGATGGATAGAAGGTTACCCCCCTCTCTCTCTCTCACTCTGTCTCGTTATCCATATTCTAAATAAAGCCAAATCCTATCTTCTCTATCCCTAATATAGTGTCAACAATGGCGGTGGCCATGCTTTGCAGAAAGCCCACTATACGTTTTCCTTTTTTCCCTTTGTGGTTCACATCTAACCTACCTCCTTTTATCTTTTTAAGCTCAACACTAATTTTCATGTCTGAATTTTGTTTATACCTGTAAAAAATTCTAAAGGTATCTAACACATTACTTATGAGCGGGTGATTTTTGACGAGATTAGAGTTAAATTTATTTTGAAGACTTGATAATAACATAAATAATTTAATTGAGAGGATAAACAAAAATTTAAGCGTTAAATTTTGTGTTCAGTGTTGAACCATCTCTGGAATAAAGAATTATATGAAGAAGGTATAAAAGGTCAATCATTTTCCAGAAAATAAAAGTAGTTTTAACTTTTTACATATATTTATATTACGTCAACATCAATGATTTGAGCATCAAATAAATTTTATCCTAATTAAATGGATAGGCTTAAGTGATTCTACTATATCTTTCTTATTTCCCTTCTATGTTAACCACTAGTGTTTTACGTGGCTTAGGAAAAAGCACCAACATGTGTTTTCTTCCTTTTCTCAAAATTTTGGCTTATATCTCAAAATATATCTAATTTATACCATTTTACTCACAAGTGGTATCTAAACTATACTCTGTTACTTAAAGTAGTGCTCAAGTTACACACATTTTTCTCAAGTTAATGCCTAAAACTTTTTTTTTTATCACAAGTACTGAAACTTAAATTATAATCTATTACCCAAATTACACCATCCATTAAAAATTTCTTAGCCAATTATTTTGTGACATATAAAAATTTTCAATTAAAAAATCCCAAAAGGTAAAATATTATTTTCTTAAGTTTTTTTAAATTATAAACATATTCATATATTTTGTTCTTTAAATACATAATTTATGATACAAAATAAAAAAATTCTTCACTAATGAGATGAATTCCGATATCAAAAGAAACTCTAAAAGAAAGCCCTACCAAAAAAATTATTTTATTTTAATTTATTTTTCTCAATGCAATTAAAAGTATAGAAAAAATATTTGGTACATCGACAATGGAGCTTTTAGACTCCACAACCACAAGTAAGGTCACGGAGTTGACAAATATTTTATAAGAGATATGTGACAATTTTTTAAGGTTGCTTGTGGAATAAAATATATATATTGCCAGTGTACCAAATAATAACCCAAAGTATAACTATTTTTATACAAATTAAAAGTATAACTATTAATAATACTATGCTAATATATTAAAAATCCTTAAACTACTACATTTTATTTAATCAAGCCGTTAAACTATTTGTGTAGTTAATTAAGCTCCTAACCTATGATTTTTATTCATAAAACCCTTGACTTTAATATTAAAGTAAAAATTTTGAATTTCAAGCTCTTTTCTAATTTCTTGTTGATGCAATAGAAATTATATACACTTTAACATCAACATAAAATTTAAAAGAGTAGTAAAAATTTTCAAAAGAGTATTTAAGTGTGTTATGTATAGATAAAAATACTATAGAGGCCTTTGTATTAGAGTCGATTTTATTTTACCTCTTTACTCAAAACATAGATAAATTAGTCTCTAAAAATAAACTAATTCTTTTTATTAAAAATAATATTTATTTATACCGTTAAAAATATCATCAATTTCTGTACATTTATTTCCATTTTTTTACAATAATACAACTTGTATAACAGTTTGGCATGGTGGTAAAAATAATTTTGTATATTCTTTTTAATAAATCAAAGATACTTCTTTTCCCTAAAAGAATTTAAAATTTTATTTTAAATTTTAAGAATAATTTTATTTTTATTTTTAAGAATACTAACAAAAAACTTATTTTTAATTCAAAATTTATCCTCATGGGTTTTTACCCAAATATGTTTTTAAAAAAATTTAAATCCCTAAATAGGTTGTCAGCTAGATTAATTACCAAAATGCTATTTTTTTTAATCGCTACTTATCGACAAGCTGAATCAATTTTTTATATTAAAAAATATTTTTTGTTTAAATAAAATATTTTTTTATTTTTATTAAAAATATTTAAATATATATACAGATAAAAATACGGTCAACGGGTCAAAATACGAGTAAAAAAGGGTCGCGCCTGACAGGTAGGCGCCGCTGCTAGCAGCTGTTGCTACACCACCATGTTGCTGCTGTCCCTTCAATGGGAAGAAAAAGTTGCAAATGGGGGACCTTATAAGCATGATCCCCCAAACCCCATGTATCCACCGGAAGAGAGAAAGAAAAGAGAGAAAGGAGAAGAAAAAAAGAAGAAGAGAAGAAGAAGAAGAAGAAGAAGAAGAAGAAGAAGAAGAAGAAGAAGAAGAAGAAGAAGAAGAAGAAAGAAAGAAAGAAAGAAAAAAATGCAATGTATTATTTTAGTAAATAATTTTGTTTATAATTTAAAGAGTTTAATTAAGATATTATGATTTTTTGTTATTAATTATTAATTATAAATTAATTATGTTTAGTGTTTATAGTTTTGAATTAGTATTTTGTGTGAATGTAATTTTTTTGTTTTTATAATTATTTTAAAATTAATTTGTTAGTAATTTAGGATTATGTTATAAATTTTTGTGTTTGTAATTATTTTAAAATTAATTTATTAGTAATTTAGGATTAAGTTATAAATTGTTGTGTTTAGTTTAGTATTTGGTGAGTTTAACATATAAGTTTATAAAAAATTAAAAGCATTTCTTTAAAAGTTTAATCATAACTGACTCTTTTAATCATATAGTTGATGTTAACTCATTTAATTTTTATATAATGTAATTTTATTTTATTTTTATTGATTTATTAAAATGTTGATTAAATTTGTTGTTATATAATTTTATAGGTTGTTTAAAATAAACTACTCGGTATGTACCTATTTCTATTTTTATTTTTGAATTGTATGTTTTATGTTTAGATAGTTTATATTAATTTTAATTATATTATTATTGTAATCTAACATAATTTTTTTATTATAGGTAAATTATGGGAAATTATTAGATATTTACCGTGTTTTGTTTCGAAATTTGAAATAATTTATTGTATTTTTGAAACAAATTAAATGAATACATTTTTTAATTGCGATTTGCAAAGAAATGGGTTCTTTGATTAATAATAATAATAATAATAATAATAATCATATATCAAGTATTATTAATGAGATGGTAATAAAATTTTTATCTGATACTCATGTTATTTGCTTAATTAAATTATATTGTATTAACTATTTTGCTAATTTAATAATGTCAAGGTTCGTACTGCGTATTAAGGGACCGTGTTAATAGTGTAGGGTTTCTGCCAGATGAATGCCTAATACCATACTTAGAGTTAGCTGGGTTTAGATCAGCGGCATTGATCCAGACTTTTGATCTGCGATACGACTTGATTTCTGCTTTAGTCGAGGAATGGCGTTCGGAGACCCACACATTTCATTTGTCGTGTGGGGAGTGTACCGTCACTCTAGAGGATGTTGCACTATAGCTCGGGCTTCCCATCGACGGGAATGCGGTTACGGGCGTAAGTTCAATCTCTAGGTCGGCTACCTTTTGCTATGAATTACTTAGACGCTCGCCAAGTGAGGCAAAATTTACCAGTTTGAGATTTTTCATGGCTAAAGGCCTATTTTGAACATTTGCCGAGTACTGCCAATGAATGGGAGGTGATGCAGGCTGTTCGAACTTACATTATTCACCTTATAGGGGGTGTACTCATGCCGGATGCAAACGGCAGTACGGTCCACTTGATGTACTTACCCCTATTATCCAATTTGCATAACACCCGGTCATACAGTTAAAGGTCTGCAATTTTAGCCATGTCGTATCGCGAACTTTGTCGGACGACAGATCCTTCTGTGATGGACATAAGCGAATGCCTCTTACTGCTGCAGTCGTAGGCACTTTACCAGATGCCATTCTTGGCATCTATTAGTCACCAACCATATATATTTCCACTCATTAATAGGTGATGAATTTTTACTCGTTATAAGAATTAGTTGACTTTTTTTCATATTATATTATTCTAACAATTTCTTTTCATAGATGGAGTACTAATCCGGGTATCGAGAAGTCATACACGGTTCTGATATACCATCTGATGATTGAGAATCATGCTGGAGAGGGGGTAAGTTTTTCCAATATAAACTTTATTTTAGTATTTTATCTCACTCGACCCGCATTAATATGACAATGTTATTAACTGTGCAGTTCATTTGGATGTTGTATTCTGTTCCAGAAATTATGGCGGTTATTCCATCATTTGCCCACGTCCACTCAAACCTATGGTGCATTAGCGCACCCGTTATCAATTTTCAAGTAGTAGAGTGGTATCATGGTGATCGAGTACTCCGAAAGTTCGGTTGCATACAATATATCCCGACACTGCCAGTACGATTAGGGGAGATCCATGGGATGAGTAGGAGGGGGAGGTATGGAAATGATTAGAAAGAAGTGCATGACGAATATATTATGATATAGAACAACCGATTGGGGAGGGTACTTCAGATGGATTGTGCTTTGGATCTGCAGCCCTCGTTAGAGTACATACAGTGGTACTATGAGATAGGGAAACCATTTTTGTTTAGTGGGCAGTCGATGGTAGTCCCTCCGCATACGACACTAATTGGGCAACCCCTTCCAGATCCGCATCATGCACCAGAGCCAGAGCCAGAGCCAGAGCCGGAGTCGGAGCCGGAGGCAGAGACGGAACTACATTCTAGGGATAGTTCTTATCATCTAAATTTGAGGGGCGATGACTATTTCCCGGGCTCGTCAGGCCGCGGATATCATTCAGAGTTTGATATCTTCAGCCCACTACCACCTCAGTACTCCAGTCATCCTAACTCGTATCCACCTCAGTACTCCGCTCCTTCCGGCTCGTATCCACCTTAGTACTTCGCTCCTTCTGGCCCGTATCCACCGCCGTACTCCACTCCTTCCGGTTCAAGTTCATCGATGGCATTTGAGACATATGATTTTTCATCTATGTTTCGCACACCCCTACATACGGATGATGAGAACGTTGATCACCGTAATCGCCCGCAACGTGAACGTCAAGCTCCACAAAAATATACCCCTAGAACCACACCATCAAACCATCAATTTTAGGGGGTTTTGTAATATAAATAACTTCATATTTATGTAATGAATATAGTTGATTGACTATCATCATACGATATCGGATAGGGGGAAAATGAAGCAATAGTAGGGCCCACCATTCGCACCTCTGAGTTAGGCACAACTAGTTGCGCCTGTCAGATAGGCTCAACTAGTCGTGCCTGTCAGATAGGCTCAACTAGTCGCGCCTCTCAGATAGGCTCAACTAGTCCCTGTATTTCGTATACTTGAGTTATATACTGATCCGGGAAAAAAATTAATAATATTTTACTTAAACAAAAAAATATTTTTTAATATAAAAAATTGGTTCGCACCTGTTAGATAGGCGCAATTAAAAAAACATACAATTTCAGTAATTAATCTAACTGACAATCTATTTAAGTATTTAAAATTTTTAATATATTTGGGTAAAAACCCTTATCCTCATTCATTACATTTTACAATACCATTTAACGCAATATTAACAAAGATATATAAAATTAATTTACCAGAAAAAAAAACACATTCATTTATCAACAAAATAAAATGCTATAAGTTTCAACTAGACAATAATATATTCCTAAAAAAATTGTGAAGCTTTTGTCATCGTGACATCAATTTGTTGGTGACATGACGTACTGTACTTCTTTGGCTAAAGAAAGCGGCGTCGTATGCAGCCGCAGTTGGCCAGTTGCGCGCCCGAGAAAATCTTTACCGGGAATGATATGAAATCACGAGAATTTGCTAATTTCACTGCTCTAGCCACGTGTCAGTAGAGAAGCAAGCATAAAAGTTGAGGCTAGACCACTGGCTTGGTCGGCGTCGCCCTCGCCCTGCACTGACTTGTCTAGCTGCCAACCATACTGCCAAATCTCAACTTTTTCAAGTGTCCCACACTCAAAATGATTTCTTTTTCTTTTAAGTGAAAGCCTCTGCAACTGAATTTCACCCTTTCGTCAAGAATTTTATCTTAGGTGACTAAGTCAAAAGGATGAGTATGAACTTATTTCAAAAACTTTGGTTTGCCACATTAAGATTCTAACTTGGATACTAAAAAAGAGTAAGAGGAAACTGATATCTTCTAGCTACCCATAGACTTGGCTACGGAGTCTTTATGTATGAATCTATTGAAAAGAAAAGGAAATCATTATTAGTCCTAACACTAGAAAAAATGGAACAACCAAACTCATTCACATAATTATTTTTAAATTTAATTTAACAAAAAATTTATTCTAATCTCAACATTTAATAGATATTTTTCTATCTTCGTATTATAACTTATATAATATAAAAGGGTCATAAATTATATCACATAAAGTATTTATTTAAGGATCTCATTACAATGGAATTATGTGAGATCTGTTTAAATTAACATTGAAATAAGAATATAGAATGATTTTCAAAGAAAAGTAATTGATTTAGCATGTTCCAAGCCATTAATATAATTTCTTAATTTTGATGCAATAGTTAATTTAAAAAGGATTTAACAGAATTAATAAAATCTCACATTAGATGTTATCTATTTTATGAGGTAAAATTAGAAAGAAATAAGAGAGAGAGAGAAAAGTTGGAGACAACGTAACATGAAGATAAGGAGATAATGGTATTGAGGATTGACTTGTGAGGCATGGTTAGGTTTCTTTCACATGCAAAATACAGCAATACCCTTTATTTCCCGTTTGAGGTCAGTCCAGCAGATGGGGTATCTTTCACGAGCTTTGTCATCCCCAAAAATAAAAACTAGAAAAGAAAAGAAGAAACTTATAGATATTGGCTTTTCAAACTCTACCTTTACGTCTTTAATGCTCCATACCAAGCTTGGATCCCACATATACTGATGGCAACCTTTATGATTTCATGTAGAAAAAGTCTTTTACCTCATTCAATCAATCCTTGTTTTTATATATCAACTTCCTTTTTCTTTCGCTCTCCCTCCGTTTCTTCTTTGGGTTATTTGGATAGATACAAAGTGCAATCCAGCAAAAGTTACAGCACGACCCGCAATTTAATTTCTACAAAGCATCAAGTCCGGGCGGCATTCTAGTTCTAGTAAATTTGTGTTTGCTTTTTATGTCAAGGTATGGATCAATTACTCATAATAATTCTTTCCAAAGGGTAACGTAACTCACCATGTGCTGCCATACACTTTTGGTCTGGAAATGAGATATCAACATCTCTTCTCTCCACAAATTTAGATTCTCAGTTATTTGGATGTTGCCTATTTAACCCCAAGTGGATTATGGTGAAAGACTTTTAACATCTTTTTAAATCTTTGAACATGTTATAGTATCAAGAGAAACAAAAATAATAATGGAATTTTGAACATTGAACGTAAAAAGCAGTAAGAGGGAAGCTTTCAGACTTGAATGGGATTTTGGAATTTTGTGCAGAGTTTGAAACCTAAAAAAATGAAAAGCGTAGCGTGGTGGACAACTGGGCATAACAGACGACGCGTGGCGCAGAGGTGCTTTAACTTTTGACAACCCAAGGCTGGCTCTGCCTCTTGCAATAAATACAAAAAGTAGCTTTTTAGCAGTTTTGGGCGGGGGACCTCTTCTTTTTGCCCTTTCATGGTCACTCCCTTCTATTTCTTCTTGCTCAAAAGAATGGGCGGATTTATAACAATATTTGCACCTCATGCAAAAACACATCCATGAAATTTTAGTATAATAAATTTGGTGGCAAACAAAAATAATAACTCGAGTTGCATAAGAAGAAGGGAGAGAGGAAGGCATGGCAATGCCCTCCCAATTAACTGTAAAAACAACTATTACAATAAAATTAGATATTAAAATAATATTATAGCCTAAACACATCGCAACCCATTCAAAGTGTCGTTAGACCGGAACTCAAACTTGCTCTATATCTAAAAGTAAAATCCTAAGCTTTAGCTTTACTGTCCTCCACAGCTATAAATACCACCAACCTCACCCTAGGGTCTCACCATATAATATCTGGGTTTCTTCTTCCTCCCCACCAAAATTCTTGTTCAACCCAAGATTTCTTCATTTCCTTAACCAAATAACCCTACTTTATTTTTCTTTTGTTATCTACTATTTCACTTTCTTTTCTTTTGTTTATACAAGGAAAAAGGGTCAGTTTTTTTAGCGCCCCTGTTTTTCTTCAATTTTACTCTTATACTCTTTGTTTCCTCTGTTTTGATTCAAATCAAGAATTAAAAAAATGCAAGAAATCAATCATCCTCTTGGATTCAATGATATTGTTAATATTGGATCTTCACTGTCACAGTTGATATTGTCAGGAGGCTCAAATACCTTAGATTCAATCTTCTCTCATTGCGCACCGTCAACGACGACAACTTCAACCGCCATCACCACCAACTGTATTTACGAGCCAATAGGCTCTTCAGTCTATCTCCGCCAGAGAGAGCTCCTTCAAAAGTTCAGCCAAGAGAACAACGGAAACGCTTCGTTTTCGTGCAACTCGCTAATGAACCGGATTCCGAGCTATCCAAACCCCGCATCGACGAGCAACTTCTATTTAAGTCCTGAAAAGAAGAAGCAATACAGGGGGGTGAGGCAGAGACACTGGGGTAAATGGGTGGCCGAAATCAGGCTCCCACAGAACAGAATGCGAATCTGGTTAGGCACATACGAAACAGCCGAAGCCGCCGCTTATGCGTATGATCGTGCGGCGTATAAGCTTAGAGGGGAATATGCAAGGTTGAATTTCGAAAACATCAAGGATCCGAGCAAGTTGGGTTTTGGAGATGGTGCTCGTTTGAGTGCTCTGAAGAACTCGGTGGATGCTAAGATTCAAGCCATTTGTCAAAAGGTGAAAAGAGAGAGGGCTAAAAAGAAAGCCAAGAAGGATCGTCCCGCAGAAGCTGAGAAAACAGTTAAGGTGACGGAATCCTGTTCATCGTCATCATCGTTATCGCCTGTGGTTTTCAGTGACAGTGTGTCTGATGGCGGATTTTGGAGATGTGAGAACTCGCCCTCCTCTGTTTCTAACGATTATCCAATGATGATGGCAGAGGAACCCCAATTCGAGGACTGTTTGCTTGCTAGAATGCCATCTTTTGATGCTGAATTGATATGGGATATTCTTGCCAATTAGGATTTCCACTTTCTCCAGTTATTTTTTCACCAAAAAAGCGAGAATTTTCAGCACGTAGCTGTTAAAAACGGAGAGACTTTTAAATAGTGTAAATGGTATTTTGTTGGGATTCTTACTTCCTTGTAATGATGTCCTGTTGTTCATTGTTTTCGATTTTAGGAACAAGAATGTTTTCTTTCTTGAATGGGAGTTGAAACGCTTACAAATAAATAGAAATTCCGGAGTAATATATTTTCAAGGTGATGCATGATTATTACAAATATGTGGGACCTTGAGAATGTGAATGAAAAATTCCCTCACTTCTTATCATGTCTATTTTTCCACAAGCACCATTTTACTATCAAAGGACATGATAGGGTTTTAAACCAAGCAGGTGAAGTTGAGCAAAGGTTGCGAATAAGATCACTCCCTTATCGTGAAAACACTAGAGCCACGGTCATGCCTTTTCCTTCGATTCTGAGGAAAGATGGTGGTCCTTCTTCTTAATCAACTTCAATCTTCATGTACATGTCCAAAAATATTGAAAGATGCCTATACATGGTACATGTTAGAGTATTATTGCAGATAATAGTCAGTTAGGAAGTTACAATCAGTTACAGTAAGTTGTTAACAGTTGTAGTCTGTTGAGGTAGTTACGTAAGCTGGTATTGAGTTGTGTATAAATACTGCTATTGATAATAAACAAAGATAAGAGTATTTCATAAATACTTAACATGGTATCAGACGTTCAATTTTTCCTGGGTTAGGGTTCTTGAGTTTTTTTTTCTCTTCGTTCTTTTCTGGTTCGCTGCATCAGTAATGGCTTCGCGTTCGGCTGATAATGTTGTAGACAGTCGATTCTTCTCTAATAAAAGAATCAGTGTGTTGCTTGATGATAATAATTACCTGTTATGGAGACAGCAGGTGCTTTTTGCAGTCAAAACACACAAGCTTCAAAGTTTTCTTGATCCAAGCACTGTTCCTCCTTCTAGACAGGTTGCGGATGAGAATGGTGTTTTGCAGGATAATATTGAATTTGCTCGTTTTGAGCAACAAGATGGTGCGCTAGCGTCGTGGCTTCTTTCCTCTGTAAGTGCCACTGTTCTTCCTTATCTTATAGGATTGGATACTAGTGCACAAATATGGTCTGGGTCTGCTGTTACCACTTTGTATGGCAGCAAAACCACGTCTAGGTTAATGTTTTATAGACGATCGCTGCATTCTCAGAAAAAAGGTGATTTGTCTATGAAAGATTTTTTGTTGAAAGTAAAGGGATACTGTGATTGCTTGGCCAACTGTGGAGAGATTATAAGTGAGCATGAGCATGAGCATGTCACAACTATACTCAATGGGCTATCGTCAGAATATGAATCAGTGATTATGATTGTTATTGCCAGTCAAGTTCCGTATGATGTGTAGGGGGTTACTTCTATACTTCTTGATGCAGAAGCAAGGCAGCAGGTGATGGTTCTTGAGACTCCTGGTTCTGCTAATCTAGTGTCTCACAAGTCTTCATCTGTGGAAGTGGATAATGGCTCAGTAACTGAGGCTAGTCGTTCTTTAGTACCTGAGTATAATTATCCCTCGTCAAATTGAGGAAGGGGACGAGGTCACTCGTATGGGTCCCGTGTTCAATGTCAGCTTTGCGGAAAACCTGGGCATCTAGTTGATAGGTGTTACTATAGGTTTGATTCGTCATATAAAAATACAGGGTACAGACCATTTATACCTCCACAAGCAAATCTCAGTATGGTTGGGTCAAGTCCTGCGATGGTACCTTGGATGCCACCCATGGCTGGTGTCACCTCTGCTGGTTACAATCCTATGTCAGGTTGGTCTGGTTTTTCTTTACCTGTCAATAACTGGTCTAATCAGTTTGCTCAAAATGCTCCGCAGTCTGGCACTTCTTCTTCACCTACTCCCCCACCACAGGCATGCATTGCAACTCCTGAAACTGTGACAGATACTACTTGGTATCCTGACTCAGGTGCTACTCATCACCTGACAAATTCTGCTGCTGTTTTAGGTGACAATGTGAATTACCATGGCCCAGGTAAAGTTTATGTTGGAAATGGTTCTGCTCTTCCGGTTATGTTAACAGGTCAATCATCTTTGCTAACTCGGTCCAGACCTTTGCTCATGCGATCACTATTGTTTGTTCCTGGCATAACGAAAAACTTGTTGTCTGTGTCCAAATTCACTAGAGATAACCAAGTGATATTTGAGTTTTATCCTACACAGTGCCTAGTTCGTGACTTGAAGACAAAGGAAGTTCTTGTTCGCGGCTCCGTCCATGCTGGCCTGTATAAGTTAAGCCTGAATAACTACTCGTTCCCAGTGGTGTCTTCAAACACAGCCCATTGTCTACATACTACGACCACAGCATCGCTAAATGTTTGGCATGCTAGGTTAGGTCACCCATGTAATAGCATCCTTAAGAAGGCTTTGAAACAGTGTAGTATATCAGTTGATGTGAATAAAGAAGTTCGTTGTTGCACTGCTTGTCATTTAGGGAAAGAGCGTAAGCAACCATTTACTCTGAATGTATCTGAGTATGCTATGCCACTACAGCTGGTGGTCACTGATGTTTGGGGTCCGGCTCATGTCTATTCAAATGGTTTTTGGTATTACGTTGCTTTTACTGACGCCTATTCTCGATATACCTGGGTGTATTTTTTGCATAGAAAGTCTGAAATTTCGAGTATTTTTCCCATTTTTCAAAGACAAGTTGAAAGAATGCTTGGTTGTAAAATCAAAGCCTTGCAAACGGATGAAGGCGGCGAGTTTCAAGCTTTGAAATGCTATTTGTCCCAACAAGGAATTACTCACAGACTAACATGTCCATACACTTCGGAACAAAATAGACTGGTGGAGCGCAAGCATCATCAAATCGTTGAAACTAGGTTGTCTATGCTAGCACATGCGTCTATGCCAGTTAGCTACTGGAATGATGCCTTCAGCAGTGCTATTCATCTGATAAATCGACTACCGACTTCTCCATTGGGCATCTCTCCATATGAAAAGTTGTTTCAAAAGCCTCCTCTATACTCAATGTTTCGGGTTTTTGGATGTCTGTGTTTTCCAAATCTTAGACCCTACAATAAGAACAAGCTGCAATATCAATCAACGTCATGCACCTTTTTGGGATACTCTCAGTGTCATCAAGGATATCGGTGTCGTACTAGCGATGGCAGAATATATGTATCTCGACATGTAACTTTTCATGAGGCTGAGTTTCCCTTCAAAGCTTTTAGTTCCAAGCAGGTACATGCAGCATCAAATTTACCAATAAGCTCAAAACTACTTGTTGTGCCTTCCAACGTTCATACACGTACTGTATTAGCAAGGGCACCTGATTCAGTACCTGCGGTCAGTTCTGATCAGTCATACAATGACAGTTCTGTACCTCGTGTTGCTAGTCCAGGGTCAGCTCCTAGTGTTAGTAACAGTGTTCGGGGGAATGGGTCTAATGAACCAAGTGTATTACCTTGGTCTGATGCACCAAGTGTGTTACCTCCTCCAATCTCAGCTTCTGTTAATTCACATCCGATGGTCACAAGAAGCAAGGCGGGTGTTTTTAAACCCAAGGTGTATTTTAGTTCAGTCAACTCAAAGTCAGATGAGGTTCCTGAATGTAACACCCCTTACCCGAGACCATGGCCGGAGTCGAGCATGAGGCGTTACTTGACTTAACTTAAAAGTTCGGGTCATAAAAATTTACTTTCAAATTTAATTTCATCATTCATAATAAAGCTGTCCTCCTGTACAGCAGTCACTAAAATAATTATAATTCAAGCTATGAAACTATAGATTTAGATCCGTAAATTTTCCATAAAACTAGACTCATATATCTATTCACCATAAATTTTTCAGAATTTTTTCTTTAGCCAATTAGTACAGTTTATTAGTTGAAGTCTCCTTGTTTCACTAATCGACTATCCCAACCACTCATCACTAAAATTTAATTATCTCTTATTAAAGGCTTCATATGGTGATTAAACTTATTTCTACTGAAAATAGACTCATTAAGGAGTCTATACATATAAATTATAACTCAAAATTCCTTTTGTACAATTTTTAATAAATTTCTAAAGTCAGAACAGGGGACTTCAAAAAAATTCTTACCCTGTTTCACTAAAATTCAAATATCTAAAAGTATATAATTCTTTTGCTTACTCCACTTCTTTCCTATGAAAGTAGACTCTTTCAGCTTTAATTTCATATCTCACTCAACTTCTAATTCTATTTCCACTATTTTTGGTGATTTTTAAAAGCTACATCAATGCTGCTGTCCAAGAACTGCTCCATTGCAATTTTTAAAAAAATTCAATATAACCCCTTTATAATTGTCTAACCTTCCCTACAAATTTCAAATCACAACCAATTCCAGTATTTCATCTACTTCATTTAAATACTAATGAAGTTCAACAAATCAACCATTTCAAACTAAAAACATGTATATATTTCGATATCTAACGCAACCATAACATTCAAATTTACTTTTTACTTCAATTCCCTATACATGCCATATAAATCCAAAAAGTTGCTTAACATAAACTACCAGAGTATATCTGGGTAGTGTGATTCTTGATGTAGATCCGATCCTCCGAATGTATAAATACGTTAATCTACAAAAACAATAAACACACACATGTAAGCTTATAGAAAAGCTTAGTAAGTTCATAGGCATAAAACATAAATCTTACCAAACACTTGTACACTTATACAATATACACCATTACTAAATTTACCTGTCAACCACAATCTTTGGTGAGTTCCTTGGTATAAACTCACTACTACTTATTCTTTTACCATAATTCCTTTGGGCCCATTTGTCACTTACTATCCTTGATCAAAATTAAGGAACGGTTATGGAAATTTGAGTACTTCACTTTCACTTTGCCATATGACCTCTTATCACTTGTCCTTGATCGATAAGTGTAGCTAGGCTACCACTTATCACTTTACCACTTGATCGGATAAGTGTAGTGAAGCTACCACTTATCACTTTATCACTTGATCGATAAGTGTAGCCACTTATCACTTTGTTTCTTGATCGATAAGTGTAACCACTTATCACTTTGTTTCTTGATCGATAAGTGTAACCACTTATCACTTTGTTTCTTGATCAGATAAGTGTAGCTAAAACTACCACTTATCACTTTGTCACTTGATCGAAGTACTCAAACCGACGTTCCACTTAATTTGATCATTTATTCGATTTTCACATTTTATTTTATTCTCATTTCAACAATAAATACATTTCACCATACATTGTATAATTCATGAAATTAACATTTAATCATTAAATTTCAGCCATATGAACTTACGGATCGATTTGCGAAATTTGTAAAAGTTCGGGGACTAATCGGCTACTTTTTCTTTTCCTCGACTTGTTTGTGTTCTCGATCTAAAATGCAAATTTATTCATTCATCAGCATTTAATTCAATTCTAATTCATTTCACAATTTATGCCCTTTAATTTTCGAAATTACACTTTTACCCCAAACTTTACAGCTTTTACAATTTGATCCCTACTCAATTAACCCTCAATTGATCTAATTTTTCTCAATTAACACCTTTTCCAACTATTTTAGACTACTACATAGCCTTTAATACTCAAAACCGCAACACCAAACCTTAATTCCCAACTTTTTCACAATTAGGTCCCTAAAATCAATTTCTATCAAAATTACTTAATAAAATCATCATATAACAAAATTAAAGCTTCAATTTCATGTTTATTCATCATAAAAATCCAACACTAATCAATGGTAACTTTCAAAATCAGCCATGGAATCAAAAACTAATGAAATAATTAGTTGGACCTAATTGTAAAAGTATCAAAATCACAAAATTAGAAGAAATAATCAAGAATTAAACTTACATGATTCAAAAATATGAAAACCAGCTTATTCCAGACCTCCTATGGCGTTTTTGCTGATAAATTGTGAAGAGATCTCTAGATTTTTCACTTTTGTCTTTGTTTTAAATGTTTAATTTGTTAAGTTTCCAATTTTGCCCTGTTTCTCCTTACATTCTGCTGATTTTTCTTACCCAACCGTCCAGCCCATATAATTTGGGCCTAATAGCCTTTAAATCCCTCCACTTTAGTCACTTAAGCTATTTAATCACAATTTAACAAATTTTACACTATTCCCAATTTAGTCCTTTTAGTTAATTAACTATCCAAACGTTAAAATTTTCTAACGAAACTTTAATACCAACTCAATGACACTCTATAAATATTTCTAAAAATATTTATGGCTCGGTTTAAAATCTTGAGGTCTCGATACCTCATTTTTATTTTAATTATTTTAATATTTATTCCTAGTACACTATTCACTATTTCAAAATTTTCCTAACTTCACATTTAACTTATACTTACTAAATTTATAATATTTTCTACTGTTTGTCGATTTAGTGATCTCGAATCACCATTCCGACACCACTAAAAATTCAAAGCTATTACAACTCTCCCCCTTTTAGGAAATT
Source organism: Gossypium raimondii (assembly GCF_025698545.1). Lineage (NCBI taxonomy): Eukaryota > Viridiplantae > Streptophyta > Magnoliopsida > Malvales > Malvaceae > Gossypium > Gossypium raimondii. The sequence continues at coordinate 36,900,167 of NC_068572.1, forward strand.
TCGTCCCAAATTTCAGACTGAAATAAATTCGGATCTCGAAATCTCATCAATTCCTCCGTTTCCCGGTTGCCTCCTCGGATCCATGTCGATTCCATAACACCTTAACTAGTGGTACACGTTTATTCCTCAACTCTTTAACCTCCCGAGCTAAAATTTTCACCTGGTTCCTCTGAATAAGTCATGTCAGGTTGGAGCTCTATTTCCGTATGAGGAATTACATGTGATGGATCTGATCTATACCGTCTCAACATAGACACATGAAACACATTATGAATATTTTCAAGTTCCCGGGGCAAAGCCAATCTATAAGCTACCGGACCGATTCTTTCAATGATTTCATACGGCCGATAAATCGTGGGCTGAGTTTTCCCTTTCTACCGAACCGCAAAACTTTCTTCCACGGTGACACTTTCAAAAATACACGATCACCCACACTAAACTCTATATCCCTTCTCTTCAAATCTGCATATGATTTTTGCCGATCGGAGGCAGCTTTTAAACAATCTCGAATAATACGAACTTTTTCTTCAGTTTCCCGAATCAAGTCCACTCCCACCAGTTTCGATTCACTTAATTCAGTCCAATATAATGGAGTTCTACACTTTCTTCCATACAGAGCTTCAAACGGTGCCATTTTAATACTAGTTTGATAACTATTATTATAAGCAAATTCGGCTAAAGGTAAATACCTTTCCCAGCTGCCGCCGAACTCAAGTATACAACACCTTAACATATCTTCTAAAATCTGAATCACTCGCTCTGACTGCCCATCTGTCTGGGGATGAAAAGCTGTGCTGAAATTTAATTTGGTGCCCAGAGCCTCCTGTAATTTACTCCAAAATCTCGAGGTAAATCTCGGATCTCGATCCGAAATAATAGATATCGGTACCCCATGTAACCTCACTATCTCAGACACATATAACTCCGCTAACTTTTCAAGCTGATAATCTGTTCTGACTGGAATAAAATGTGCCGACTTAGTTAACCGATCAACAATCACCCATATCGAATCTTTCTTCTTCGGAGTTACTGGTAATCCAGATACAAAATCCATCGTGACATGTTCCCATTTCCACTCTGGAATCATAATGGGTCAGAACAACCACTCGCAAGACTTGATGCTCGACTTTCACTGTTGACAAATCAAACATCTTGCTACATATTCACAGATTTCTCGTTTCATTCCAGGCCACCAATACATTTTCTTCAAATCACAATACATTTTTGTACTCCCCGGGTGAATAGAACACATACTACTGTGAGCCTCTGATAAAATATCATTTTTCAAGTCTAAATTATTTGGAACACATATTCTATTACGATAATATAACATACCATTTTCATCAATGGAGTATTCGAGCTTAACTCATTTTGAACCATCCGTCGTTTTAGCATCAATTTTGGGTCTTCATCTTGTAATTCCGAATCCGTTGAAAGAACACAGTTTAGCTTTTAATTCGCTAGTATAGAACCATCCTCATTAATAGATAAATGAGCACTCAATGCCCGTAATGCAAATAATGATGATTTCGACTAAGTGCATCTGCTACGACATTTGCTTTCCACGGTGATAGTCAATGACAAGATCATAATCTTTCAAAGAACTCCAACCATCGCCTCTGTCTCAAATTTAACTCTTTCTGAGTCATTAAATACTTCAAGCTTTTATGATCAGTATACACGTAACATTTCTCACCATATAAGTAGTGTCTCCATATTTTCAAAGCAAACACGATCGCTGCCAATTCCAAATCATGTGTAGGATAATTCTTCTCGTGCGGTTTCAGTTGTCGGGAAGCATATGCCACCACTTTTCCTGACTGCATAAGTACACAACCCAAACCACTCAGAGACGCATCACTATATACTACAAACGGTACGCCCGATTCTGGTTGAGTCAACACTGGAGCCTCTGTCAACATCTTTTTCAACTGATCGAAACTCTGCTGACATTCGTCTGACCATATAAATTCAACATTCTTTTGTAGTAATCGAGTCAACGGTAAGGTAATCATTGAGAAATCTTTGACAAATCGGCGATAATAACCTGCCAATCCTAGAAAGCTCCGTACTTCAGTAACATTCTTTGGAACTTTCCAATTTACCACTGCCGCTATCTTACTTGGATCCACTCTTATTCCATCAGCTGATACCATATGACCCAAAAACGCAACTTCCTGAAGCCAAAATTCACATTTGCTGAATTTCGCATATAACTGTTTCTCCCGCAAAGTCTGTAATACAATCCTTAGATGTTGTGCATGTTCGGACTCTGTCTTTGAATAAATCAATACATCGTCAATGAACACAACCACAAATCTATCCAAATATGACTGAAAAATTCTATTCATCAAATCCACAAAAAAGAAGCAGGAGCATTGGTTAAACCAAATGGCACACCAAAAATTCATAATGACCATATCGAGTTCTAAGGCGCTTTTGACATCACACTCTTTAACTTTCAACGATAATACCGGATCGAAGGTCTATCTTGGAAAATCTCAGAAGACCTTTCAACCGATCAAACAGATCATCAATACGAGGCAAAGGATATTTATTCTTTACTGTTACCTTATTCAACGCATGTAATCTATACACGCCTTAAAGAACCGTCCTTCTTTTTCACAAACAAGACAGTGCACCCTGGCGACATACTCGGTCCGATGAACCCTTTATCTAATAACTCCGCAATTGCGCCTTCAACTCTTTTAATTCACGGAGCCATTCATGCAGGTGTCATTGATATAGGAGTTGTTCCGGAATCACATCAATTACAAATTCAACTTCTATCGTGGTAGACCGGGTAACTCTTCGAGGAACACATCGGAAATTCATTCACCATCGGCACTTGTTCGAGCTTTAAATCGAACCCCGAGTATCAAGGATATAGGCCAAGAATGCTTCATTGCCTTTGCGTAATAATCTCTCGAGAGAGAGTGAAATAATTACGATCAGACGCCCATATTTTCGACCCAACCGAGATTACATCTCCGCTTGACATTTCAAACCGATTTGCTTATCACGACAATTCACCACCGCATCGTGCCTCATTAACGATCCATCCCGAATAATGTCAAATTCCGAAAGGGTAACAACATCAAATCAGTGGGAATTCATAGCCTTTCACTTTCAAAGGACAATTACGACATATTAAATTAACCATCACACTATGACCTAATGGATTTGTAACTTGTATATCAAATTCAGTGGACTCAACAGATAAATTCTTTTCAGATGCTAACATAGTGCAAATATATGAATGAGTAGATCCAGGGTCTATCAATGCATAAACAATAACATCATAAAGATAGAAAGTACCAAGAATTACATCAGAGCCGTAGCTTCTTCCCTTGCTCGAATGGCGAGGTAATGCGTCTTTGGTGCTCTATTCTCTGATCGACCAACTGATTCCCTCGTACCCGAACGGGTAGTCCCTGTAGCACTGCTCTGGCCCGAACGTCTACTTCTTTGAGGAATGGTTCTCTGTATCTCTTTCTGTTCCACTTTATCTTTTTGCAGCCGGGGACAATCTCGAATAAGATGATCAGTAGCCCCACATTTATAACAAGCCCCCATCTTAGTCTTGCATTCTCCGAAATGATATCTTCCACAATATTGACACTTAGGTCGTGAAGCATTCTGAACACTGCTCACACTTGCTACAGGTCTATCGAATACCCTGAAATCAGATTGTCTTGGTCTATCTCTGCCCGATCTCCCCGACACTGATGTAGTTCGATTAATTTCTTCTCTAGATTTCTTCACCGGAAAATCTGAAAATGACTTAGAAGCACCTCTTTTGAATGGCTCTTTACTTTTTCGATCCCGCTGCATTTTTCTGTTGTATACTTCTTCAAGCTTTTGAGCACGGTCTGACAGAACAACGAACTCTCGTATTTCATTACCCCCAATCATCATTCTAATTTCATCATTTAACCCTTCTTCAAACCGGATACACATTTCTTCTTCAGTAGGTACAATGTCTCGGGCATATTTGCTGAGGTAGACAAATCTCTTTCATATTCAGCTACTGATTTATTTCCCTGTCGTAGGTCGAGAAATTCCCTTTTCTTTTTATCCAAATACCGTCTGCCCACATATTTCTTCTTAAATTCATTTTGGAAAAATTCCCAAGAAATTTTCTCTGCCGGAACCACAGCCTCGATCGTCTCCCACCAACTATAAGCTTCTTCTTTCAACAGAGACACATCACATCTCAAATAGTCATCTGGTGAGCAAGCCATTTCTTTAAAAATTCTTATCAAACTCTGTAACCAATATTCAGCTTTGACGGGATCATCATCAGTCCTTCCCCGAAATTCTTCGGCTCCAAGTTTTCTAAGCCTTTCCAATGGAGAACGCTTACTAGATTCAGTCGTTGTAGGAGGTGGAGGAGCAACCGGGGGTACCATCGATGGAGCAATAGGGGGAGGAGGTGGTTCAAATTTGATTTCTTTCTTGCCTCATTTCAGTATACCACTGATTCATAATCCTATAAATCATATTCTTTAATTCATGCTCTCGCATTTGAGAAATCGGAACATCACTTCTTGCTCTTTGTTCAGAATTCTGTGCTCTACTGTTAACTTCTTCTTGATCAGTACGTTCAGGTATATTTGACATCTTTATAATCGGAGAGTATCTATAAAAATAACAAAGATTAGATCGGATCATACACATCACACTATCACAGATTTATATGGCATGTATTTCTAAACACTTTACACTTCACACATATTCCGAGGACCGGCTAAACCGGGCTCTGATACCACTAAAATGTAACACCCCTTACCCGAGACCATGGCCGGAGTCGAGCATGAGGCGTTACTTGACTTAACTTAAAAGTTCGGGCATAAAAATTTACTTTCAAATTTAATTTCATCATTCATAATAAAGCTGTCCTCCTGTATAGCAGTCACTAAAATAATTATAATTCAAGTTACGAAATTCGAAATTTAGATCCGTAAATTTTCCATAAAACTAGACTCATATATCTATTCACCATAAATTTTTCAGAATTTTTCTTTAGCCAATTAGTACAGTTTATTAGTTGAAGTATCCCTATTTCACTAATCGACTATCCTAACCACTCATCACTAAAATTTAATTATCTCTTATTAAAGGCTTCATATGGTGATTAAACTTATTTCTACTGAAAATAGACTCATTAAGGAGTCTATACATATAAATTATAACTCAAAATTCCTTCTGTACAATTTTTAATGAATTTCTAAAGTCAGAATAGGGACTTCAAAACATTCTTGCCCTGTTTCACTAAAATTCAAATATCTAAAAGTATATAATTCTTTTTCTTACTCCACTTCTTTCCTATGAAAGTAGACTCTTTCAGCTTTAATTTCATATCTCACTCAACTTCTAATTCTATTTCCACTATTTTTGGTGATTTTTAAAAGCTACATCAATGCTGCTGTACAAGAACTGCTCCATTGCAATTTTTTTAAAAAATTCAATATAACCCCTTTATAATTGTCTAACCTTCCCTGCAAATTTCAAATCACAACCAATTCCAGTATTTCATCTACTTCATTTAAATACTAATGAAGTTCAATCAATCAACCATTTCAAACTAAAAACATGTATATATTTCGATATCTAACGCAACCATAACATTCAAATTTACTTTTACTTCAATTCCTATACATGCCATATAAATCCAAAAGTTGCTTAACATAAACTACGGAGTATATCGGGTAGTGTGATTCTTGATGTAGATCCGATCCTCCGAATGTATAAATACGTTAATCTACAAAACAATAAACACACACATGTAAGCTTATAGAAAAGCTTAGTAAGTTCATAGGCATAAAACATAAATCTTACCAAACACTTGTACACTTATACAATATACACCATTACTAAATTTACTGTCAACCACAATCTTTGGTGAGTTCCTTGGTATAAACTCACTACTACTTATTCTTTTACCATAATTCCTTTGGGCCCATTTGTCACTTACCATCCTTGATCAAAATTAAGGAACAGTTATGGAAATTTGAGTACTTCACTTTCACTTTGCCATATGACCTCTTATCACTTGTCCTTGATCGATAAGTGTAGCTAGGCTACCACTTATCACTTTACCATTTGATCGGATAAGTGTAGTGAAGCTACCACTTATCACTTTATCACTTGATCGATAAGTGTAGCCACTTATCACTTTGTTTCTTGATCGATAAGTGTAACCACTTATCACTTTGTTTCTTGATCGATAAGTGTAACCACTTATCACTTTGTTTCTTGATCAGATAAGTGTAGCTAAAACTACCACTTATCACTTTGTCACTTGATCGAAGTACTCAAACCGACGCTCCACTTAATTTGATCATTTATTCGATTTTCACATTTTTATTTTATTCTCATTTCAACAATAAATACATTTCACCATACATTGTATAATTCATGAAATTAACATTTAATCATTAAATTTCAGCCATATGAACTTACGGATCGATTTGCGAAATTTGTAAAAGTTCGTGGACTAATCGCTACTTTTTCTTTTCCTCGACTTGTTTGTGTTCTCGATCTAAAATGCAAATTTATTCATTCATCAGCATTTAATTCAATTCTAATTCATTTCACAATTTATGCCCTTTAATTTTCGAAATTACACTTTTACCCCAAACTTTACAGCTTTTACAATTTGATCCCTACTCAATTAACCCCTCAATTGATCTAATTTTTCTCAATTAACACCTTTTCCAACTATTTTAGACTACTACATAGCCTTTAATACTCAAAACCGCAACACCAAACCTTAATTCCCAACTTTTTCACAATTAGGTCCCTAAAATCAATTTCTATCAAAATTACTTAATAAAATCATCATATAACAAAATTAAAGCTTCAATTTCATGTTTATTCATCATAAAAATCCAACACTAATCAATGGTAACTTTCAAAATCAGCCATGGAATCAAAACTAATGAAATAATTAGTTGGACCTAATTGTAAAAGTATCAAAATCACAAAATTAGAAGAAATAATCAAGAATTAAACTTACATGATTCAAAAATATGAAAACCAGCTTATTCCAGACCTCCTATGGCGTTTTGCTGATAAATTGTGAAGAGATCTCTAGATTTTTCACTTTTGTCTTTGTTTTAAATGTTTAATTTGTTAAGTTTCCAATTTTGCCCTGTTTCTCCTTACATTCTGCTGATTTTTCTTACCCAACCGTCCAGCCCATATAATTTGGGCCTAATAGCCTTTTAAATCCCTCCACTTTAGTCACTTAAGCTATTTAATCACAATTTAACAAATTTTACACTATTCCCAATTTAGTCCTTTTAGTTAATTAACTATCCAAACGTTAAAATTTTCTAACTAAACTTTAATACCAACTCAATGACACTCTATAAATATTTCTAAAATATTTATGGCTCGGTTTAAAATCTTTGAGGTCTCGATACCTCGTTTTTTATTTTAATTATTTTAATATTTATTCCTAGTACACTATTCACTATTTCAAAAATTTTCCTAACTTCACATTTAACTTATACTTACTAAATTTATAATATTTTCTACTCGTTTGTCAGATTTAGTGATCTCGAATCACCATTCCGACACCACTAAAAATTCAGGCTATTACACTGAATCTATTAATGAAGCAATGAAAAGTCAGTGTTGGCAAGAGGCTGTTCATAAGGAGTTACAAGCGCTTCTTCAAAACAAAACATGGGTGCTTTGCTCTCTACCTCCTCATCGGAAAGTGGTTGGCTGTAAATGGCTATTTGATGTTAAAAAGAAGGCTGATGGGACAGTGGACAGGTACAAGACACGATTGGTGGCTAAGGGGTTCTCTCAACATGCCGGTATTGATTTTCGTGATACTTTTAGTCCAGTTGTTAAAGCAACAACCATACGAACTGTACTTACCGTTGCTGTTATGAAAGGCTGATTACTGAGACAGGTTGATGTAAACAACGCGTTTCTTAATGGAGTATTAACAGAAGAAATATACATGCAACAGCCACCTGGTTTTGAAGTAGCTGGAGACAATGGTCAGCAGCTAGTCTGTCACTTAAACAAAGCGTTGTATGGACTAAGACAAGCACCTCGTGCATGGTTTCAAACACTGAGGCAACATCTAGTAGATGACTTGGGGTTTCGAGCTTCAAAAGCTAATCCATCATTGTTTATTCGAACCACCTCTAGCCAGCTGCTGTTACTTATGGTCTATGTGGATGATATCGTGGTTACAGGCAGCTCAAATAATGATATAGATGAAGTGATTCGACAGCTTCATGCAAAGTTTGCCTTTAAAGATATGGGTCAGCTCAATTTCTTCTTAGGTATTGAGGTCCAGCATGTGCCTAAGGGAATTTTACTTAGTCAAAAGAAGTACATCTTGGAGATACTTCATAAGACTGAAATGACAGGAGCATCATCGACGCCTACCCCCATGGTCAGCAGTCCAAGACTAGTCGCATCCGACGGCAGTCTACCATTTGCTGATGGACACTTATATCGCAGTGTTGTTGGCATGCTTCAATACGTGTGTATTACACGTCCAGATTTAGCTTATTGTGTTAATAAGCTAAGTCAATTTATGAATTCTCCTAGTGACACTCATTGGAAGGCTGTCAAAAGAGTGCTGAGGTATCTTACCGGGACACTTGATCATGGATTGTTACTCACGGATGGGATATTTGAGCTGAGATGTTATTCTGATGCTGACTGGGCTACGTCTATTGAAGATCGACGCTCAACCACAGGATACGTTGTATATCTAGGGACTAATCCAATTGCTTGGTGTTCTAAGAAGCAACCTGTTGTATCCAGGTCCTCGTCTGAAGCGGAGGACCGAAGTTTAGCAAATTGTGTGTCAGAAATGCTATGGATCAAGCAATTGCTGGATGAAATTGGTTTGTCACTATGTCAAATACCAGTGGTCTGGTGTGATAATACTTCCACTGTCACCATGGCAGTCAACCCAACACATCATGCTCGAATGAAGCATGTGGAGATTGACCATCATTTTATACGAGAGAAGGTTCTGGATGGAGTCCTGCAGGTCAATTTTGTGCCATCATCAAAGCAGATTGCTGATGTTCTAACAAAACCACTCCCACCAACACAGTTTACTGCATTTCGAAGAGAGTTGCGCGTTTGCTCCAGTACACTTGATAAAGATGTTTGTTAATTTTAAATTTTTTTTCTTTTCTTCATATAAAACTAGGGGAATGTTAGAGTATTATTGCAGATAATAGTCAGTTAGGAAGTTACAATCAGTTACAGTAAGTTGTTAACAGTTGTAGTCTGTTGAGGTAGTTACGTAAGCTGGTATTGAGTTGTGTATAAATACTGCTATTGATAATAAACAAAGATAAAAGTATTTCATAAATACTTAACAGTACAGAACAAGGTTGAACCAGGCTTAGCGATGGCTGTTTAGGGGTTTGCTTTGGTGATTAGGTAATCAAGGTTTAGGTTTGTCTTTAATGATGTATTCAGTTTTCAGCAAACTCTTTATTAAACCATTTCTGCAGTTCGATCTGAAGGGGGCCTCTGACCAATGAATGAATTGAAGAGATAAGTTGAGGAGCACCTAACATAAAAGCAAAACAAGCAGAGGAATATTAGTTCATAATTACAGGGGTGTTAAGTTGCAATAGTTCATAAAAGTATAACTTCATATGAAGGTCAAGGACAACAGGAAATATTAGGAACCAAACTAACAGCCTGTAATCTACATCATAAACTAAAAAACGACCACATCCTTCAATGATATCATTAAGAAAACATTACCGAAGGCATTCTTGGACTTGTGCAAGATTTCAGGCAGAGGTTGTAACAATGGGGATCTGAAAAATACCAATTGCAGGTGGCAGTAGGCCAAGTTCATTTCATGTGCAAAGAACGATGGCATTACAGCAGCACGTCCTAACACAAAATTGACCCATCATGTAAGTTTGTGAACCATTCTCAACTCTCAAATTCTTTTGAATGAAATATGAATCTGTGCATGTAAAAGGGATCAGAGAAGGAAAGAGAAGATTAGAACATGTTTATGTAAGTCCAATTTCTTGAGAGCTTCGGTAACTTTCCCTTTGCTTTCCCCTCCCTCAAGACCAAACAATCTTCTAGCATTTGCATGTGACGAAGACTTTTCTATTTGCATGTGGTGATCTCAACTTTTTACTGCACTACCATCAAGCCTTTTTATTACAAACCCAGCAGAATACACCAGGTTGACCATTATATATACCCGAAGAATATGATTATAGCATGATTGACAAACTAAAACTGGACTATTTTACTTGTGAGAGCAGTATCAATCACTTTCTTTGCAACTGTCACTAGAGACCAGCATTTCGAGCAGACAGCTCCTATGCTGCAATATCTAACATCCTCATAGTCCGTTATATCCTGGGGCAAGACTCCAAGAAGTCAAATAATATGACCATTACAAGCATGTGCTCTGTTTGAAAAAGTAGACTAAGATGCTCAATTTTCTTCAAGTCCAGTAGCTTCTCACTAAACTGGAGTAAAAACATTGTCAGCATTCTGTGCATAGGCATGCCTCATAGCAGGCTGCATTGCAGACGATACATCATTAATAATTAATAGACCAATTAATATTTATATTTCAACAGAGATGTTAAAAATTTTCAGGAGTTTTAACTCATAGCTCATCAAAGTTGATTCGAAGCCTGCATAATAAGAAGAAATTTTGATGAAGTCATACATCAACACTATAGACAGGCCCAATAAATATCACTTTATTATTTTTTATTTGGAGAAGACCGGTATCTTGAATGGAATTTTTCAGTTCAGTAACAAGAACTGGAATCTAAGATAAATGTCATTTCTAGGGTGAAAGAAATTTCTCTTCTTCTAAAGTAGGACTTCTTACAAATAGGATGCTTGCCATTTAAAGATATCACTCTGGGCTTTCCTGTCAAAATACAAGTCTCAAATTTCAATGCAAATCGCTAGATTAAATGAAAAAGATTCATGATTCAACACTAAATTTCTTTTTCCACAAAAAGAAATTGATATAAGAATAGTTAGATTTTTTTCCGAAATTGACCCAAACAAAATAATTAATTACGAAAATAACTTAGGACTAAAATCTTGTATTAGAATGATCTGTTTTCTACAGTACACGCCGGTGCCGTCATACCCATTGGCGGCACCACCTCATCATTAGGCAATCATCGTTTTTAAAAATAATAATAATTTTTTTAGTATTGCCACTGTGTTCAGTGGAATCAATATGTATTTTTTTCTACATGCCCATAAAAAATATGGGTATTTTGAGGGAAAAAAAATTAATCAGCGTTGTCGACCTCTTTGGCGACACTTGAGAATTTCTTTTAAATAATTTTTTAATGAGTGTCGTTGGCCTCTATGACAGCACCGGAGAAATTAAAAAAAAATTGTGTCACCAATCTATCATATAATTTGTCATCTATTCTCTAAAATAGAGGTACTCATGGGTCGGATCAGTTTCGGGTCGGGCCCAACTAAAATTTTAAACCCGTTTGTTAGGCCCAAAAAATGGGTTTAAAATTTTGCCCAAGCCCAGCCCGAATAAAAATGCTAAAATTAAGGCTCGACTCGCCCATATTAATTTTTTATATTATTATTTTTATATAATTTTAAAAAAATAATAGATCAAAAATACTAAAAACAATAAAATAAATGTTTACCAACAAATTAAAAATAAATTTAAAATATATATACTTAAATAACACTAAAATAGGTGCAACTTAACAAGTAAATACCTCTAAAATAGTAACAAAATTAATAATAAAACAAGAGTTGTACAATAATAACAAAATAGTGAAAAATAACATGAAAAAAGCAACAAAACAGTAAAAAAAAACAATTTTTTTTGCATATCCTGGTCGGACCCAGGCCAAAAATGTCTTACCGAGGCCCGGCCCGTTTAGAAAACAGGCATTATTTTTTCCCAAGTTCATTTTTCGGGACTATATTTTCATCCAAATCTTCCTATTTTTCGAGTGACCCGATCCATAAGCAGGCCTACTCTAAAATGAATACCTAAATTTGGTGCAGCAAAAAAAAAAGTGTACATTCGTCGTTGAGGACAAAGAAAAAGAAACATCATCGCCATTACAAAAACTTCATAATAAAGCACCTCCAAATTTTTTTCCCTTTCTTCATAATAAAGTTGATAAAAATCAATTTAATTATTAAAAAAAGTGATTGTTATAAGGAGAATTTAGATTATTAAAAAGTTGATAAATAAAAATGTTAGCACTACCAAGTTTGAAGAGGGCTGTAACAGCCACCTTTATTAAAAAGTTGCATTTGTACAAATATAATTTTTAATAGCAGCAACTTTTTCGACTTATTAATATATTTTAAATTACTTGTATTGAGAATTAAAATAAGGGCTCGGTTTTGGTTAGATTGTTTCTTTCCAGAAATATAAACAACGTTTTAAATCAAATTCTCATTTAATTGCAAATTTCTTATTTACCTTTTTTAATCTAATTTTACTTTTTGCGTACACCAAACAAAATATTTTTAATATTCTTTCACCCTTCCACTTTTCATTTGCAACCTTTTCTTTTTATTAATATATTTTGAAATGAGTTCAACTTACAACACATCGAATAAAACTATAATAATTATTTTTATAATAAAATTGGGTTTAACTAAAAGTTTTTTCTAAAATTTATTTCGACTCTTTACTTCTTCTTGTTAACTAGTGTCGAAAAATTCAAAAATTTTCATGTTTTCAACATCGAAAACTTTATGTGTTGCTAAAATATTCAAAAATAAATTTTCTTTTGAAACAAACTTTTAATTTTTCTTAAGAGTAAAAATTTTAAAGTTTTCACTTCATTGCTCTACTCTTGCAAAGAACTTTTCCAAGTATATATTTCTTTTCTATGTTTATTTTGGTGGGTTTTGCTTTGTTTTACTTAGACCTGTTTATGAGTTGGGCTATTCCCCTATGCCCGAAGGTTCGCCTGAAATTTGAGAGAGTTTAGGAAAAAATGTTGGGCCCAAAAAATGGGTTTGGGAAAAAAAATGTCTGTTTAAAATATGGACTGAGCTTGAACTTAAACATTCAATGCCCGAGTCCGACCTGTTTTAAATTTATAATACTTTATATTATGTAATTTAGAACATATTAAAAAAAATAAACCTATACTAAATATATAATACAACTCTAATGTAAACATTAAAATAATGTAAGATGAATATATAAAAAATTTCAATAAATAAAAAATATATAAAATTATTAAATATTAAAATAATAATATAAATATTTAAAAAAATTAAAAATAGTATGAGTGGTTCTAAAATGGGTTTGAGTTAATCTTTTGCAAATATGACGGGTTTGGGCAAAATATTAAGCCCATATTGAGAAGGCTGGTATGTTTAATGCAATTTTTTAGTTGAGAAACACAGTTGAAGAACTGGAATCTAAGATAAATGTCATTTCTAGCATAAAAGAAAATTCTCTTCTTCCAAAGTAGGACTTGTTACAAGTAGGATGCTTGTCATTTACAGATATCATCATGTGGAAATAACTTTCCTACCAAAATACAAGTCTTAAATTTCAATGAAAATCGCTAGATTAAATGAAAAAGATCCATGATTCAACACTAAATTTCTTTTTTTACAAAAACAAATCGATATAAGAAAAGCTAAGGTAGTTAGGTTTTTTTTTTCAAAATTCACCCAAACAAAATAATTAATTACGAGAATAACCTAGAACCAAAATCTTGTGCTAGAATGACTCGTTTTCTACAGTGCACGCTGGTGCGTCATACCCATTGGCGTAATCACCTCATCCAGGGATTTGAATTGCGGTTGTTGTCACGTTTTCGGTCGCGTTGCTTTTATCATGGTTGTGGACATAACGGATACTATTGCGGTCACTACGGGTATCGTGGTCATGAATTTTTTTAAATTCGCACAACTTATTGTAAAACATAGTAATTATAATTATAATTCTAAAAAGTCACTTTTAATGATTTTTTAGAGTGTTTTCTAACACTTATGAACTTTTATTAATATGATAACACAATTTTTACAATCATTAATTATTCTTATATTTATTTATGAATTTTTTAAGAATATTATATTAATTAATAACGAAGTAAAAAAAATAGGAAACATTAAACATTCATCATATTTAACGAGGAGGATCAAATCCTTCACCTTCACTTTGAGAGTGTTCTTGACTTGATTCTCGTGGCCTTTGTCTAAAAATATATTAAAAAAAAGTAACATTTTCACCTTAGGTTTCATATAATTGATATGGAGGATATATTTGAGGAGGAGGGTACATAAGAGGTAGAAGTGGGTGATACATTGGTGGTGGAGGATGCATTTGAGGCTGATATGGCACACCATAATTAGGAAATGGTGTATCATGACCATATAGTTGTGGATAACCATGTGAAGGTTGAAAATTGAAGGTTGTTCCGGTAGATAAAAACAATGAGTGATAGTAGATGAATCATTATATCCAAGGTTACTAGAACTCGATCTCCTAAAAGATGAAGAGCCTACATAAGTATGCTTCTTGTCTTTTCCTTTTGATGGAGCTCTAGGTTCACTTCTATCTCTCCTAAGTTCAAGAAACATATTTCCATCAAATTTTGATCTATCACGGAAATGTCCACTAGTGGTACCAACCCCATATTCTCCTCCATACCGACTAGAAGACTTAATTTCACCTCTATCACCACTATGTCCATCATCGTCATCAATTGGACTTAAACCACCACCATCGGGTCCATCGTCACTCTGACTTGGCGTTGCACTAGAACTTGAATGAGACAAATTTTGTTGTTGAGTTTGATTAACATTCATTTCATCATCAAAGGTATCCAAAGGTAATACACCGACATTTTCACCATCTAACAATGAATTATCTTTCTCTTGAAGCCATTCTGATAGTGGATCAACATCTTCAAAGATATAATCAAGGCTGATAGGATTAAAAGTAGCGTTTATATCATCAATGCTTATTATTTTTTGATGTCTTATCTGAATCCTCATATTATACTTCAAGTTTTTTATACTTCAACATATTTCTTGCCTTGGTGTGAATATAACTAAATGTGCTCCAATTTCGTTCGCAGTTTGATGCAAAAGTTGCTTGACTAAGCAATTTAATTGCTAATCTTTGTAACTCAAGAACACATGTGCCGTATATTATCCACCACTCAGCTGCATAAGATTATTTAAATTTCAAAATAACTTCAAAATATACAATATAATTAAATAATATAAATTAAATTAAATAATGTAATTAACTATTTACCCGGATTCATTTGCTTCCAAGCTCTTTGTGCTTGTGGAGTATGGAATGCCTCATGTTTATTTCTAAATAGTAACAACTGCATAAATAAAAGATAGTAAAAATAAAAATAAAAAATTCCATTTTAAATTATGAAACTAAGTTACAAATAATAGTACTTAAGTCTAACCTGATTAACCATTCTCACTTGAGTATCGAAAGAAAGTTCTAATCTTTTAATTAATGATCTTGTACCTTCTAATATTTCTATTAGTACATTCTCAGAATGCTCCACCCCAATTTGAAATTGAGGATCGAGAAAATTACCTAAGCATAATTTATAAGAATATCATCAAATAAAAATAATCTAAAGCTTAAAATCATAAAATATAATAATAGTTCTTAATTATATGAAACATTTTATCTTACCAGCTGAATGCAGGTCGGAATGCATAAAATTCCATCTATTGTCAATAATCTTTTCGCACTCGGTGATCAAAAGTATTGTTGAATTGCTCGTTTAGCTCTATCAATAGCCTCATAAATAAAGCTCATTGTTGGTTTTTCATCACCATCCACAAGTCTCAATACTTTTACTAGAGACTCGTAAACTTTTATGAGGTCATTCACTTTTTTCCAAAAATTTTTTCCCAAAATAATTTTTTTGGCTTCATAAGCAAGCCCGGACTTTTGTTGTCCCCATTTTGATTCTTTAAATTCCTATATATTCATAAGAATTTTTTTAAATAATATAATTTAAATTATTTGGAACTAATAAAATCATTAAAGGTTGCTATATTTAAGTAATTATATTAACTAATTATAAAATACTAACCTTTGAATTAAACATTTCTCTGAGACCTTGCTTTTGCCTTGTTATCTCTTCAAGTTGAATGAAATGAGTTGCAAATCGAGTAAGAGCATATCGAATTATTTGCTTCCCTTGTGTATACTTCTTCACCAAATCAACAATCCAAATGTGATTGTATATAAAGCAAGTCACTTTCTTAGCCTTATCTAACTCTTTTGCTATACTGGGTCTTTTCCCAATATCTTCAAGACATAAATCTAAACATTAATTTTTTAAATATATATGCTTTCTTTTCAACATTAAATTTTTCCAGCGGCTTTAATTGTTGCCTCATTATCAGTCACTATTTGGACAATGTAACTTTCTCCAATTTCTATAACTGAATCTAACAAACTGTAGTAGAATTCAGCATCTCTACTACAAACACTCGAGACATCCACAGATTTCTATGCCATTCATGTGCAATTGATTCAAATTGTTGGTCCAATCATCACATATTAGAGTTGCACCCAATTATTTCCAATTAGTCTTTAGTCCATTTACCCAATCACGAACTTGTTGATACTTTGACTCCAAATACACATCTAAAACCTCATAAGGTGTTGGGAGCTTTACACCTTGTCCAACTTCTATTGACACTTGAATTAAGTTATACAACCATGGAGAGCTTGCTAATTGAAAAGGAAGTCATTCATATATTAAAAATTTAGATACCGTTTTACCTAACTTCCTGCGTAAAGTCTTTAAAAAAGAGCCACTAATCTTTGGTTGCTTTAAGCTTTTGCTTCTAGTCAATTCAAGTATAGCTCCCCTTAAGGTAAACTTAGACTCACTTGGGATGGATTTACTTGTTCTTTCTCCATGATATTCTCCAGCTGATCCATAAGAAGATCGCCCTTCTTCATAAATGTTACTCCAACCACTAGTACTGCATCTGAATTCTTCCCTTTTATGCCATTCGTGTTGTGATTGGATACTTTCTCGAGTTGCTTGCCTTATAGCAGAAACCTCATCAATGAATTCCTCATGTTCATCCTCCTCTCCTTTTAATTGGGATAAGAATTCATTTGTTCTCCATTTTTTGTCTATTTTCTTTGTGTTGCTTTCTTTCAGTATATTCGTCATACTTTCTCTAATGACACTTATTAATAAAATAAAAATAATTCACACTTTATATTATTATAAATTATGTATAATCTTTATTAATAAATTTACAATAACATTTAAAAATAATAATAAAGTATCACATACCAATAACATTAGAGCATGGTGCAACATTGCTAGTTTTATGAGCAATGTGCTCTTTAAATCATGTTATTCCTCCTTTCACAACTTTATCACAAAGTTTACATACGGCGTTTCCTTTCGTATTTGGCACTGGAGTTCCAAAGTGCCAACCTATATCATTACTTGGTGTACCCTCTAATTCTTTAGTTGGAAACTCTTCACGTGGTGGCATGTTTTATTTTTATTTATATACAAAAAACATAAAATTATATTTAGAAAAATGAGCAATTCATTACTTATATTATCAACAATATAATACAAAAAAAAAGTAAACATGACTAACATTGAAAAATTAAATTTATTGTATAATAATTTTTTTTAAAAAAAAAACAACTCACCATAACCCATTATTACCCAGTCATCCAAAACCCAAAAATTAAAAATTAAAACAAAAAGTTTCTCAAATCCCCGAGGCCCCAACC
Organism: Gossypium raimondii; assembly: GCF_025698545.1. Taxonomy (NCBI): domain Eukaryota; kingdom Viridiplantae; phylum Streptophyta; class Magnoliopsida; order Malvales; family Malvaceae; genus Gossypium; species Gossypium raimondii. The sequence goes on from NC_068572.1 coordinate 36,917,943, forward strand.
TCCTTCCTCTTCTTCTACCGTGAGATAGAGAGCCCAAAAACAAAAGAGGAAAAAATTAGGATTTAGTTTACTTTGCTTTTCTTTGCAAGATTTGTCCCTTATTTCTCCATTTTTTTTCTCAATTTCTTTAAACTTTGCCTAGGCTACCATTGATTCCTACCAAAATACCCGAAAATATAAAGATGATTTGCAAAAATTTTGTCAAAATTTTCTCATCAATCTTTGCATGTTACAAAAAAAAAACAAAAGAAGCAAGAATCAAAACAAAAAATTTCATGTACTTAATTGAAAATTATGAATTTCGAAAGTACAAGTGAGATTTTGTTTAGAGATTTTTGTGATTGTGTTGTGATCTTTTTTTTTTTTTTTGGAGTTTAGATCGTGAAATCTGAGTGAAAGTTTAGAGTTTGGACTACTTTTTCTATTTTTGAACAAATTTCTTATCCTGATAAGTCGATAATCGATTCATATTTTTCTATTGCTTTTTCTTTTTTTTAATTGAAAATTATTTGATTTTTTAAGTGGAGAATATATTCCTTTTGTCTTATTATATTTTTGTTGAATTTTTTTAAAGGGGTTGAAATATTTTTTAATTTTACTGTAACCAAACAATAACGGGAATAGCGGCCCATTATTGCCGCAATTGGTCATTACCTGTTAAATTGTGACCGCGATCCACCGCTATTGGTGTGATTTCGCTTCACACCGCTATTTTCGATAGTAGCGATTTCAGACGATGTCGCGCCGCTATATAGCGGCCACTATTTAAATCTCTAACCTCATCATTAGACAATCATCGCTTTTTTAATAATTTTTTTGTGTCGCCATTGTGTCCGACGAAACCAGTATGTATTTTTTCTACATGCTCTTAAAAAATTGATATTTTGGAAGGAAAAAAAAATTAATGGGTGTCATTGACCTCTTTGGCGGCACCAGAGAATTTTTTTAAAATAATTTTTGAATGGGTGTCGCCGGCCTCTATGGCAGCATTGGAGAAATTAAAAAATTTTGTTACCAATTTGTCATGTAATTTTGTCATCCGTTCTCTAAAATGAATATTAAGATTCAGTGTAACAAAAAAAAAACTGATACTTCGTCGTCGAGTGAAGAAGCATGAGGGCAAGGAAAAAGAAACATCATCACCATTACTAAAATCTTATAATAAAGCTTCTTTGTTGTTTTTATTTTTTTTTTCTGTATCTTCTCCAACAACATCCTTTCCTCCATAATAAAGTAGATAAAGGACCAATCCAATTTAGAAGAAAAAGGTGATTGTTATAAGAAAAATGTGATTATTAGAAAGCAGATAAATAAAATGTCAATTGAATGATTGATGTGCTAGAAAAATAAATAAATTTAAAATGTTCTTTTAGCTGTAATTAAGGCACTGCCAATCTTAAAACAAAGCTATAATAGCCACTCTTTATTAAAAAGTTACACTTGTACCGATACATTTTTTAAAATTGTAACAACAACATTTTCGGTTTATTAATATATTTTAAATTCTTTGTATTAAAAATGTTTTTTTTAAAATAAGGGTTCGGTTTGTTGAACTCATTTAAAATATTAGATTTCATTGTAAACATAAATAACGTTTTAAACAAGATTCTTATTCAATACGCCTTAATTAACTTGCAAATTTCTTATTTGCCAATTTTTTAATCTAATTTTACTTTTTGCTTCTATTTATATTTCTGTACAACAAACAAAATATTTTTATTATTCTTTTAGCCTTTCACTATTTTTTCTCTTTTATTAATATATTTTTAAATTACTTGTATTAAGAATTAAAATATTGACATATTTTAAATGAGTTCAACTTACAAGGCATTTAATAAAACTATAATAATTATTTTTATAATAAAATTGGGTTCAACTAAAAGTTTTCTTCTAAAATTTATTTGGTCCCTTTACTTTCTTTATGCCGGAAAACTCAAAATTTTTCCAGTTTTCCGCATTGGAAACTTTATGTGTTATCGAATTATTTAAACATAAGTTCTCTTTTGAAACAAACTTTCAAGTTTTCTTCAATATATTTTTTTAAGAGTGAAGATTTCAAAGTTTTCACTCCATTGCTCTACTCTTCTAAAAAACTTTTCCAAGAATATATTTCTTTTCTATGTTTATTTTTGTGGGTTTTGCCTTATTTTACTTAAACTTATTCATGGGTCGGGCTATCTACCTAGGCCCGAAGGCCCACCTAAATTTTGGGAGGGTTTGAGTAAAAATATTATGCTCGAAAAATGAGCTTGGGCAAAAAAAAAGAGGCTCGTTTAAAATATGGGTTGAGCTTGAACTTGAACATTTAAGGCCCGAGTCCAGCCCGTTTTAAGTTTATAATACTTTATATTATGTTCTTTTTATATATTATGTAATTTAGAACACATAAAAAAAAATCTATACTAAATATATAGTACTACTCTAATGTAAACATTAAAATAATGTTAAGATGACTATATAAACTTTTTAATAAATAAAAAATATATAAAATCTTTAGATATTAATATAATATAATATAAATATTTTAAAAAATTAAAAATAATATGAGTGGTCCTAAAACGGGCTTAGATTTTTTTGCAAATATAGCAGGTTTTGACAAAATATTAAGCCCATATTTCGAGTCGGGATGGGCTTGGGCAAGTATAAAGTATGTTAATATCATGCTTAAGCCCGACCCCAACTTGACTCATGAGCACCTCTAGTTTTACTATTCACTTCATTAGCATTGCAATGGATTCTTTCAATGGATTTTGCCTGGATTTTTAAAAATAATTTAATGGGTTAATACACTAGTGGCACAAAAAGTCAATTTTTAAAAAAAGATACTGATGCCACTACACAATCTAACGGCACCAAAAAAAAAATTTTGCTGCCACTAGTGCTGCCAAGGAGAATGGTTGCACCAAAAAGTATACTGACTTTTTATTTGACATTTTTTTAATTTCACTGGTGCAGTCAAAGTGGATGGCAACAGATATTAAAATGTTTATTTTCTTTTTTTCCCTCCCAAAATACTCGTATTTTTGGTATTTGAGGAAATACATATTAGGGTCGTTGAACGCAATGGCAGCACAAAAAAATATTTTTTTAAAAACTAACAATCATTGAATAATGATGAGGGGTGATGCCACTGGTCAAGTTGACAACACTGACAATCATTGTAGAAAACGAGTTATTTTCGAATAAGATTTTGTTAATTGTTAGAACTGGGTTGAATTTTTCTTAAAAATTTGCAGCAACTTACAGTAGAAAAGAATAGTAGACAAGAAGAAGAAAAGAAAGAAATAGGGAAGAAGTATGACAAAGAGAAGAAAAAGACAAAAATGATAATTTGAGAATAAAACAGAACTTATTTATTTTCACTGTATCTTCCTCAACACTCCTCCCTTCTTATATAACTGAGTCTTGGAGCTGTTACAATCCCTAAAAATCAGAATTACCTATGTATTTACAAGCAGCAAGATCGAAACCAACCAAATCATGTGTTTTAATTTGTTTCCAACTCACAGTATTATTCAAAATAGAAAGAAATAATAGAAACTAATAAAATGAGCATGTAACAATTACTCCCCTTGTTGACAAGATCCTTGACCTCAAGGATTGAAGGTTGGGAAGCGACGTTACAAATCAACCAAATTCTCCCAGGTAGCATCCTTTGGAAACAAATTTGCCATTCGACCAACACCTCAGTCGTTGCCTGGTTTCCCTTCTTTACCAATCTCCTATCTATAATCAGGACTGGCTTCTTTGGAAAGGTCCCATCCAAATTCATTATTGGTAGTACAAGTTGAATTTGAGCCAACATGACGCTTAACCTGGGACACATAGAAGGTTGGATGCACTCGCGAGTCCTAGGGCAGTTAGAGGCAGTAGACGACTTCCCCAATCTTGGCTTTCATTTTGAATGCCCCAAAATAACGATAAGCTAACTTATGGTTAAAGTCCCTTTGAAGGCAGTGTTGCCGGTACGGTTGGAGTTTCAGATAAACCTATTTTCCCACCTAGAACTGTCGATCGTTCTTCCTCTTATTTGCAAAATGTTTCATCTTCTCCTATGCGCATTTGAGGTGGAACTGCAGCATTTTCCTTACAGCCTCTCGTTGTTAAAGGTTTCAGTCTACATAGGCCACGCCTAACGAACTAGCTAAATACGGCAGATGGTGTTGAGGTGTCTGCCCATATAAAGCTTCATAAGACGTCTCCTTGATAACAAAATGGAAAGTGGTGTTATACCACCATTCAGCTAACAGCAACCAGCAACTCCATTCTTTTGGTCGCTCCCCACTCATGCATCGCAAGTAATTTTTGAGGCATTCGTTTAGGGCTTCTGTTTGTTTATTTGTTTGCGGGTGGTAAGCAGTTGAATGGTGAAGTTTCGTCCCAAGCTTATTGAAAAGTTCCTGCCAAAAATTGCTGACAAATACCTTATCCCTGTCGAAAACTATGGTGTTCGGAAGGCCATGGAGTTTGAAAATATTATCTAAATAAGCTTGAGCAACTATTAGAGCCGAGTACGGATAGGCCAAAGCCACGAAGTGGCCATATTTCGTCAAACGGTCTACTACGACCCATATGGTGTCATTCCTTTTCAAAATTGGCAACTCGTCTATAAAGTCCATGCTTATATCTGCCCACACTCTAGAAGGTATCGATAGTGGCTACAGGATTCCCAGTGAAGTTGATGGATCATATTTGTTCCTTTGGCAGACACCAAATTCTCTCATCCACCTTTTAGTGTCTTTGGACATCCCTTTCCAATAGACCTGACATGTCATGCGATGTCGTGTGGTTGTAGTGCCCGAGTGGCCCATTAAGGAACTATTATGAAATAAAGTAAAAAGCTCATTTTGCATTTCTAGATTAGATCCTACCACCAACTTCCCTTTTCTCATGAGACACGAACCATCCCATGAGTATTTTGGATGGGAGCTAGGATTTTTTTTTGCAATTCAACACACAACTTACTTAATTGTGTACACGATGCCACAATTCCGAGATAAAAAACTTCTCACCACTTGAAACAGTTACTTCGGGGAGCAGTTGGGTTGCTGAGAAAGAGTGTCGTCTACTATATTCTTACTCCCTTTCCTGTACACAATATCAAAACTATGTCCTAGCATTTTGGCCACCCATTTTTATTGGAAGAGTGTGATAGCCTGTTGGTTGGAAAGGAAACAGAGGCTTTGACGGTCGGTTCGAATATTGAAATGTCGACCAACCAAATACTAGTGTCATTTCTTAACAGCTAATAGTGCTGCTAGTATTTCTTTTCGTAAATAGACAACACTTTATACCTTACCCCTAAGGCCTTCCTGAAAAATGCCACTGGGTAACCTTGTTGATGGAGGACGACCCAACTCCAATATTGTTGGCGTTAGTGTCAACATAAAATTCCTGGTCAAAATCAGGTAGCACCATAACAGGGGTTGAACTGATGGCCACTTTCAGAGCTTGGAAAGCTGCATCAATGGACGTTGTCTATGCCCATTCTTTCTTCTTCAAAAGTTCGGTAAGAGGTTTAGCAATGGTTTCGTACCCCTGTATGAACCTCCTGTAGTACCCGGATAATCTCAAGAATGATCTAAGCTCCTTAGCTGATCGTGGTTTAGGCCAGTTGAACACATTATCGACCTTTGATTGATCCATGGCCACAGTGCCACTAGAGATGACATGACCTAAGTAATTGATGCTGGTAGCCCCAAACTGACATTTTTCTTTTTTAGCAAACAACTGGTGGGACTGCAAGATGTTTAACACATGTTCTAACTGTAATTAGTGTTCAAACCATGAGTTAGAGTATACCAATATGTCATCAAAGAAAACGAGTACCAACTTCTTCAATAAGGGTTTAAAAATTGAATTCATTAGAGCCTAGAAGGTGGATGGAGTGTTAGTGAGCCCGAAAAGAATTACTAAAAACTCATAGCGACATTCATAAGTTCGGAATATCGTCTTGTGGATGTCTTCTTTATGCATGCGAATTTGATGATAACTAGCACGAAGATCTAGTTTTGAAAAAAACATTGCCTGACTAAGCTCATCTAATAGTTCTTCTATTACAGGAATTGGGAAATTGTCTCTGATAGTTAACTTATTTAACTTTCGATAGTCCACACAAAGATGCCAGCTCTAGTCCGTTTTCTTAACCATTACAATTAGTGAAGCAAACGCACTATTACTATCTCTAGTAATCCAGTCGTGGAGTATCTCCTAGATCAACCGTTTCGTCTTATTTTTCTAAATGGTTGGGTAGCAGTAAGGTCTCATCTTGACTATTACCGATTCATCGCGCAATGGAATGCATAATCTTGTAAACATGTTGGGGGTAGCCCAACTAGTGTTTGGAACACCTCATTGAATGCTTCTAAGATATTGAGTAAATCCCTAAAAATTGGTTTATGTGGCATTGCAATGATGCCTGGTCCGTTGTAGCCATCAAGAGCAGACATGGGCCCCAATGATTCCTCACAATAAAAAAGTTTCAACCTTCCGACCTCGCAAGAATTGTATAGCCTCCAACAAAATGCCCAATAACAAACATTCATTTCCTTCGTGATTAAACCGTATTGGAAAAGGCTTGAAGTCCCAAGTAATGTTCTCCAATGATAAAAACCACTACACCCTCAGAACCATATCGCAACCTTTAACCGGTAGAACAAATAAATCTGTTAAAAAACGTAATCATTGGGTCTCCCATCTCACCCCTTAGTACAACCCTTGGGTGAATATACTACCCCAATTAGCCACCATGACCTTCAACTTATGTTTTTGACTGAAAGGTATAGCAAGCTGCCTCACCAGTCTTACTCTTATGAAATTGTGTGTGCTTCCCGAATCAACCAAAATAATAACGTCAGCATTTCCCACGGAAGCTGCCACCTTCATCGTATGGGTACCTTCGAATCCTTGGATGGCATAGGGCGAAAGTATAGGATCTTGGGCCACCGTTTCTATCGGAGACCCTACTAATTGCTCCAATTCTTAGTGGGCCTCTTCCCCAACCTCATCCGATTCTGACTCCAACAACAGTTGATATAGTTGGGACCTAACACATTTGCGGCCCACACTATATTTGGAACCACACCAAAAGAACAGGCCCTTCTTTCTCCTGTTGCCAATCTCTGCAATCGATAACGTCTTGTTAAACTTCTTTGGTGAACATACCGTCGGAGTTGACTTGTAAGCTGCACTTAGCCTTGTAGTACCACTACCATTAAGCATTCCCCCAGGCTTAAAAGTTTGAGAAACAGTACTTGTATGACTCTGAGTTGAGGATTTCACAAAAATAGAACTTTCCGTCAAGAGTGGCTTCCCAGAAGATTATTGCAATATGCCCTTCACCTTACGCACCACTTGAAATCCTTCTACCAACTTTTTGGCTTAAACAATTATAAGTACTGCCCAATTTTAGTTTTCAAGTTACTAGTAAATATGCTTAAGGCATATGATTCTGGCAACTGCAATTGATTTAACAAGCTAACAAAAGTGTCATGATATTGGTCCACCGTCCGATGTTGCTTTAATGCCACCAAGTCAGACATGGGGTCTTGAAAATAACCTAATGCAAAACACTCCTACAAGCTCTATGCATAAGTTTCCCAAACCAATATGTGAAATCCCCCTTATCGTTGTGCATAAAAATGGTGCCAGTCGAGAGTCTTGCCCTTAAAGTGTAACATAACTATTCAGACTCTAGTATTGGAAGGGACCCTTTTGGTTTCAAAATATTGTTCCAATTTTTCCCACCAACCTCTGAAATTGGATATGTCAAAACGTGGACATTCTAGCTTGTGCAAGTTAGAGAAGTGATCTTCCACATAGGACCTTAGATTGTCATGAACCTTAAGTAAAAATGAATGAGTACCCATCGAAAGTGAGTTAGGAGATGTTTCTCTGGGTAAAAATCCAGTTGGTAAAACACCAAGAATTCCTTTCCCCTTGTCACTCGACTATCCAGTAGAAGCTGTAGCAGATGGCTACACACCAGCAATGAAAGTAAACGATCGACCCAAATAAAGCTCCATTAGTCCCTACATTTCAAATTTGATCTCCCCTTGTAACCCATCTTTTAGTTCTCTCAATTCTAGCTTCAGTTCTTTCTTGAATTTCACCCTTAACTTTTTCAATCCTTCATTCAAATTTGTACTCCACTGGGAAACATCCTCCTGCAGCTTTGCCACTACTTGCTGTAGACTACCCACATATTTTTGAAGTCGAGTAGAGATGCCGTCACCGAACATCGTAGATCGTTAGCTCTGATGCCTTGTTAATTGCTGAAACTAGGTTGAATTTTTTGTAAGAATTTGATACAACTTACAGTAGGAAAGAATAGTAGACAAGAAGAAGAAAAAAAGAAAAAAATAGGGAAGAAGTATGACAAAGAGAAGAAAAAGACAAAAATGATAATTTGAGAATAAAATAGAAGAACTTATTTATTTTTATTGTATCCTCATCAACACTCTTCCCTGCTTATATAACAGAGTCTTGGAGCTGTTACAATCCCTAAAAATCAGAACTACCCACGTATTTACAAGCAGCAAGATCAGAACCAACCAAATCATGTGTTTTGATTTGTTTCCAACTCACCGTATTATTCAAAATAGAAAGAAATAGCAGAAACTAATCAAATGAGCACGTAACAAATTTCACATCTTGATTATTTTTGTAATTAATCAATTTTAAAAAAAAACCTAAGATAGTTAGCATCAAATCCATAAAAAACGACATTTTATTGCTTAGGTCTTGGTCCGCCGATTTGCATGTCATTTCTTCTGTCTTAAAAATCTTTGGTTTCAACCTCAGTTTTTATTTTTATTTAGAATAATAGATTTTCAGAGCGAATGATGGCGGGAAAGAAAAAGGTAGTAGGGAAATCGAAAGATTAGAAATTTTAGGCTTTAATATTTGGCCTATTAAACTTACTTTAGCGTAAGCAAAAACTTTAGAATGCAGCCTTTTTGTTTGTTAACTATGTCCCAAACCGCCATTAACTTTTAAGTGATAATAAATAAATTAATGAAAAAACTAAGTATTAAATATGATATGAAAAAGAATTTTAGTGTTTAATAAGAGTTTTAAAGTTAATTTGATGAATATTTAATAAACCCTTGTTGGATAGAGCCTGAAGAACCAGAGCAAACAGAGAGCGATCGAAGCGAAAGTTGAATACCAATAAGTAGAGAAGCCAACACTCAAGATGGTGTTGCAGATGTTCCCGTGAAAGTTATATTGTCCCTAGATAGACCTAGATCCTGGAAAGACAGCTTGATGATGGCGATGATTTAGACCTACTTGATGAAGATATCATGAGATCATCGGTAAACAGTATTCCGGCAATTGACTTATATTACCAGGTTAATCAATTACTCATAAAAGACATGAAACATACGGTGGTAATAAAACTCTTAGGAAGGAACATTGGATACGCCACTCTGCAAAACAAGATTCAATCTCTATGGCGATCAAACCAACCGTTCTGACTAATGGATATAGAGAATGATATTACCTGGCTAAGTTCTAGATCCCTGAAGATTTTCAGAAAGACTTAAATTAGGGGCCCTGGATAGTCTATGGATAATACCTAACTGTTCAACCTTTGAGCACTGAATTTATCCCTTCGCAGCCTTGCCCGAATATGGTCATGGCCTGGATACGACTACCAGGACTGCCTGGACATTTGTACAAGAGGAAAATACTCTGGGAAATAGGGGGAATGATAGGAAGGGTTGCAAAATTAGACTTTAATACCGATAATAGAGTTTGGGGAAGATTCGCAAGAATGGTGGTTTACGTCAATCTTGGAAAAGCCCTTATATCTCAAGTTTTAATTAACGGAGTATTGCAGAAAACCGAATATGAATACCTTCCCACAGTATGCTTTTCTTGCGGCCACTACAGACATACACAGGATATTATTCCAAATCTGACGACAAAGCAACAAGTGATAAACGAAAGCATCGCAAAGGAAAAAATAACTTAGGGGACTAGGCTTAAACAAAGGAAAAGTAATGCCACGACTAGCTCTGATGCCTACGGGCCATAGATACTCGTTGAAAGATGGAATCGATGCTGACCGATAGAAGGGAAGGTCACCAGCGGCGCCAGCAAAGAGAAGACGCAAGAAAACATTCGATTTCAGCCTTTAGAATCCCTAAGTGACGAAATAGGTCCACAAGAGAGTAGGCCCATGAAGGAAAATAATTTGGCTCAAAAGGAGTTGGGGTCTGCGTTAGAGCAAAAGATGCAACAAGAGGACCCTCCCCCATAGGCCAAACCCAACAACGGCCTGGTAAAGAGATAATAAGTCACACAAGCCTAAGAAAACAGAAATAAACCAGGAAAAAAAGACCCAATGTACTTCTTAAAGGAAATCAGATCGGTTTTACCCTCGTAAACCAAGGCCAACCAGGGCCGACGGAACTTAAATCTAACGCAAGTAAAGGAAAAGAAACTAACCTAACAGATGACAGCGCCTAGGGAAGAACACAAACAGTATCTTCCTCAGCGACATTGTAACCAGAAGTTGAATTGGTGACGGGCGTGACGGGCGTGACGATGGCCAGAGCATAGGCTGTGATGCAAGGGAGGCAGATCGTGACTAAAAATTATGGCACACAGTCAAGAAATTTCTGAGCCACAATCCAATCATTGCTACAATGCCGAAAGTCTGCTCAAGGTCACAGTCTCCGATTCTAATGGTGTACTAAATCCAACAAAACATTCAGTAGTGGTGTTTAAAGATTTCAGTTCTATAGGGGAAAACCAGGAAGAGCACTTGGCACTAAAAAATACTAAGGGGAACCGAATGAATGCTTCTCTAATGGCCACTAGAGGAAAACTGAATGGAAATACGAAGGGCCAAAACTCAAAAGAATTATTAGGGATAAAAGGAGCCCCTTCAAAGTTACATCTCCTAAAGTCCCATTGACAGAATCAATTACTAACATGGTTGAATTGCTACAAGAACAGGTTAAGCAAAGTTTACTCAACGAACCAAATGAGGAAGGAATTAGACGTGAAAGAAGTAAGGACAGCACACAGCAGTAACAATAGGTCCAGGTATTATTCTCCTAATATTTTATTATGAATTCTAAACTCAATTTATCTCTTTTCGTTTGGAATTGTAAAGGATGCGCGAGTCTTAAATTTCCTCGCATATTCAAAGAATATAATATCGAATTTAGACCTGACATTATAGGCCTTTTTGAACCTAAAATAAGTGGTGGTAGCAAGTCGGATGAAACAATCGCCAAATTAGGCTTTCATCATTCTCATCGAGTTGAAGCAAGAGGTTTTTCCAGTAGAATTTGGATCAGTTGGAGAGAAACAATCCAACTCGAAATAATCCAAAACCATCCCCAGTTTATTCTTGTTAAAACATATAATGGGGGCTAATGCAACTTATCCTAATTCCTATCGTCTATGGGAGCCCCAACAGTACAAAGTGGAAAATTTTATGGGAAGCTTTAAAACAACTCTACCGTCGGATAATACCCCATGGATGGCTATAGGAGATTTTAACGCTATTCTCTCTGAAGAAGACAAAAAAGGTGGTAGAACCATAGGAAAAAGATGGCCACACTTTAGAGAATTCATTAAATCCCAATATCTATAGGATTTAGGATTTCGAGAGCCCTCTTTTACTTGGCAACAAGGAGAAGTCTTTGAAAGATTGAATCGAGCGATAGGCAATTTAGCTTGGTGCCAATCTTTTCCACATTGTTTAGCAACACATCTCACTTGAATCAAGTCATACCATAGGTCGTTGCTTGTCAACTCTAATCCAGAATTCAAACTCCCTAAAGGACGGCCATTCAGGTTTTTCACTGGATGGGCACAACACCAAGATTTTCCCAACATAGTCAAGAACTTCTGGCATTACAGGGGAGACATGTACAACACTTTAGATCAGCTCACTACTATTCTCAAAAACTAGAACAAAAATATTTACGGGCACATTGGGATTCGTAAACAAAAACTAATAAAAGCTTTAAGTTTGGTACAAATGAAACTTGAAAAATCTTATTCGAACTCCCAGAGAGAAATGAGTATCAAAGAGGAACTAGAGAATGTTCTTAGCCATGAAGAATTACTGTGGAAGCAAAAATCCAGATCGATTGGCTTAAATTAGGAGATAGAAATACAAAACTTTTCATAGCCGAACAATGCATAGAAGGAAAATCGCACTCCGCAGCTCAAACGAAGACTGGCTATATGATTTAGAAGACATACAAAAAGTTGTTAATTACTTCCAAAAATTATATGGCAAAATGCCAAGCAGAATGGGAGAGCTTCCTCCAAGCCAATTTCCTCCTCTAGAGCATAATGACTCTATTTTTCTCGATAAAGAGGTCACGAATGAAGAAATCAAATTAGCACTCTTTGACATGGTGCCTCTAAAAGCACCCAGAAGCGATGGCTATCACACATTTTTCTTTCAAAACCAATGGGACAACATAGGAGGAGCAGTATGTGATTGGGTCAAAGAGGTGTTCAATGGATAACCCATCAACCAAGAACTCAACAACATTCTAATTTTCCTAATCCCAAAGATTGCTAAGCCCGAAGAAATATCTCAATTTAGACCAATAAGTCTTTTTAATGTACTTTACAAATTAGTCATGAAAGTAATAGCCAATAGGTTTAAAAGAGTTTTCCCTAAAATTATCTCACAAGAACAAGCAAGATTCATTGCCTGTAACACCCCTTACCCGTATTTGACACAAGAATAGGGTACGAGGCATTACCAGAACACATACACTTATAAACATGTTAAACCGAGTTATAAAATTTCATTCAAATTTAAACTCTTCAAATTTTTAACATGCTTTTATAAATCTTCACGTTATAACTTCAAAATACTATATTTGTAACAAATAGGGCTTCTGAGACCCAATACATACTCATGCAATTCAATACTTCATTTCCATTTCATTTAATTCATGATTCTCATGTTCACGATTCAATTCAATTTCTCAATCCAATATACATTTCAATACCACAATAATTCATTTAATTCAAATCAAATCATTTGCAATTTCCATTTAATTCATGTACAGTTCAATTTCATTAAGTTCAATATTAATACATATTTATCGTTTAACTTAACGTCCCCTTTTTGCGTCATTTTACACTTCAAGCATGAACTTAGTATTTCATTTCCTTTCCACTCTTGTTTCCTATACATATCACACAAGATATAAACATTACACTCAACCATAGTCGCAAGCTAGTGCATTTAATCCATATACCATTCATGGCCTTACTTCATACCAAATCATATACCAGATATACCATACATACATACTATGAAACTTTATTTTCCAATATGAGCTTAAACCATGATTAATAATATACAAATGTAAGCATCATTTCTATTTCCCCACGCTTATTGATTATAATCGATCATATAACCAATTATACATAAATCATTCATATATATATTTAATTTTCCTCCTCTCCATTCCACATCCTTAGTGTACTTAACACTCTTAGAAATAACATTTTCTATAGTTTCTTTATTCACCCTTATGTATATTCAAAGTTGTCTATCCGAGTCAGTATCACTAAATTATTTTTATCTGGTGTTACAGAAATCCAAATTAAGAACCATTAATTTTCCCTCAAACTAGACTCACATATCCTCTTACCACAAAATTTTAAGAATTTTTGGTTTAGCCAAATAGTACAGTTTATTCTTCAAAGTTTACCCTGTTACGCAGTCTGACAATTCTGACCACTCTTCACTAAAAATGAATTATATCATTGTACAGAATTCAAATGGTGTTCTCGTTTATTTCTATTGAAAATAGACTCATTAATAATTCTAAGCATATAAATTATAGCTCATAATTATTTTTTTTACAATTTATAATGATTTTCCAAAATCAGAACAGAGGATTCCGAAATCAATCCATCCCTATCTCACTAAAATTCAAATATCTCAAAATATGTAACTCTTTTGCCTGATCTGTTTCTTTTATGTAAAAATAGACTCACTAGGATTTCATTTCATATCTTATTCACTCTCTAATTCTATTTTCACCATTTTTTGTGATTTTTCAAAGTCACATGATTGTTGCTGTCCAAAACAGTTTTGTTGCTAATTCTACTTTTTCATAATTTCACTTTTTCACTTTCAATCACTATTCAATTCAAAATTCACTTTGCCAATTTCAAGTAAATATTCAATTCAATTCCACACAAATATTCATTATTCAATTACACTTAATCGTTACATGATCTCATGTATTTTCACTTAGTCAATTTTCCGATGAACACTTTGGAATAATAACAGATACACGGTGGATTCAGCAAACAACAACCACCCTTTGTAATCAATGATATCCGATGGGATCATCACATAGCAACCACCTTATAACATGTGACCATCACTATCCGATACACGTAGTAGCCTGCACATAATACTACACACGTGATCAAAGCTATCCGGTACGCATAGTAGCCTGCACATAATACTACACACGTGACCATCACTTTCACTTTCACATAGTGACCTACACACAGTCCATGCCACACATGTGATCATTTCTGTCACTTCATTTGTATCCCTGTTTATTCCGAAGGTTTAACTAGGAATTTCTCACTTTTCTTTTTCACTAATCAAAGTCAATTATTTGTATTTCTTGACTTATAATGACACATTTAACTTATTTAACACTCACATTCATCAAAACAGTCATTGACTCGAACTTTGGCAAAATTACGATTTTGCCTCTAAACTTTTGCATATTTACACTTTTGCCCCAAAGCTCGGAAATTAAACTTCATCTCTTATTCTTATGTTTTATGACATGCTGGACATTTTTCCCTTCTATGGCAACACCAAATTCCCACTCTAACACTTACTTATGAATATTAGGTATTTTTACCGATTATGTCGTTTTACTCGTTTTCACTTAAAATTGCTTAGTAAAAGTTGTTTAACATAATTTCTAGCTTCATATTCTACCATAAAACATAAAAATAAACACATTTCACCTATGGGTATTTTTCCAAATATAAACCCTAGGTTAAATTATTGCTAGAATAAGCTAAATCAAGTTACCAGGACTCAAAAAACGTAAAGAACATTAAAAACGGGGTTAGAACGGACTTACAATCGAGCTTGGAAGCTTGAAAACCCTAACCATGGCTCCCCCTTGCTAATTTCAGCCATGAGGTTGAAGATGATGATTTTTGGCCTATTTTGTCTTTTTAATACTTTTTAATTACCAAATTACCAAAATGCCCCTACATTAAAAATTTCCTATTTCACTTATCTCATGTCCATTTTTGTCCACAATTTAACCAATGGTCTAATTACCATTTAAGGACCTCTAATTTAAAATTTCATAACAATTGGACACTTCTAACATGTAGAACTCAACTTTTGCATTTTTTACAATTTAGTCCTTTTGGCTAAATTTAGTGCCCAAATGTTGAAATTTTCGAACGGAATTTTTAAAAAATTATTTTGTGAAATTTTAGACCATAAAAATATAATAAAAATAAATTTTTCCTTGTCGAATTTGTGGTCCCGAAACCATTGTTCCGACTAGCCCCAAATTCGAGCTGTTACATCGCCGAAAGAAACATCTCAGACAATATCATCATAACCCAAAAGGTCACTCACTCGATGCGCGAAAAAAATAAGAAATGGATGGCGATCAAAATTGATTTAGAAAAAGCTTATGACAGATTCTAATGGGACTTTATTGACAAATCTCTCCAAGCTACCGGAATACCAGATTACCTTCGAAAAGTAATTATGTCAGCCATTATAATGGCCACCATGCAAGTCTTATGGAATGGGGTACCCACTAAAAAATTCAAGTCTGCAAGAGGAGCAAGACAAGGTTGCCCTTTATCACCTTATTTATTCGTATTATGCATGGAATGGTTAGTGCATAGCTTTCAAACTTCCATAGCTTCAAGAGACTGGCTCCCTATTAAGCTATCCAGAGTTAGACCAAACTTGTCACACTTATTCTTTGCAGATGATTTGGTGATTTTTTCAAAAGCGGATATCAAGCATGGCATGCTGCTAAAGAATATCCTTGAACAGTTCTGCAATTTTTCAGGACATTGTGTCTACAAAGAAAACCAATATTTTTTTTTTCAAAAGGTGTAGCAGACGACTTAAGTGATAGAATATGTAGAATCTTGGGGTACCAGAAAGTACAAGAATTAGGAAAATATAGGTATCCCTTTGCTCCACGAAAGAATCTCTAAATCTACAGTGCAATTTATGGTTGAAAAGGTCTGGACAAAATTATGCAATTGGGACGCAAAGTAGTTATCCATGGCAAGTCGCTTGTACAATCGGTCCTATTAACCATTCCTAATTATTTCTTGCAGTCCATGAAAATTCCAAAAGGGGTGTGTGATGAAATTGAATGCCTAGCAAGACAATTCATTTGGGGATCCAACACGGGAGGTAGAAAGTTGTCACTTGTTGATTGGGGGACAATATGTCAACCTCGTACCTACGGTGGACTCCGTCTAAGGCATCTACAAGACCAAAATAAATATTTTTTGTTAAAACTAGGAATCAATCTCATCACCAACCAAAATGCCTTATGGACGCACGTACTACGATCAAAGTATGGAATGAAAGAAGCTCTTCTAAATACTATAAGAAAAAGAAGCTGTTCTGCACTATGGAAAGCAATTGAGAAGATTTGGCCCCTATTAAAAGAAAATCTATGCTTGTCGGTTGGAGCTGGAACGGAAATTTGTTGTTGGAAAGACAACTGGATTCCTACAGTTGGGCCGCTGCTCAAACATGTTCAAAATCCAAATAGAACAATAAATGACTACATGCTTAAAGACATGATAACAGAATAAGGGGTTTGGAACCTAGAAGCATTTAGAGAAAACCTAGCGGAAGAAATAATACAAAAAATTATAGACACAACTCCTCCACACCACTTAGCAGGGCCCCATAAAATCAGATGGATACCTGCCTCTATTGGGAAATTCTCAATCAAGAATACATACCAAGTGTTAACAAAAAATTCATGAAATTCCTAAGATGATAGATGGAAGGAAATTTGGAAATATCAAGGTCCTCACCGTATTCGATTCTTCCTATGGTTAGTTTACAAACAACGGCTGCTCACAAATTTAGAATGAACACGAAGAGGGCTCAGCCATAACACATTCTGCCCGGTTTGTCAACATAGCACAGAAGACATCTTACACACACTCAGAGACTGCCTAACAGCTAGAGAAGTTTGGTTAAACATTGTCCCTCTTAACTGGCAATCTCAATTCTTTTTAAGCAATATTACTGAATGGGTTGAGAAAAATTTAAAACACTATGAGTCGCTGCCATGGGCTAAAATTCCCTGGCCTACCCTTTTTGAGTTAGTAGCATGGCGTGTCTGGACGAATAGAAACCTATTCGTTTTTCAAAGTTTGACATGAAGTTTAACAGAGACCATCAAGATATCTGTTTGTTGGGCAAGACAATACATCAATTCTCATGTATGGGATCCGTCTAAACCCTTAAATAAAGTGTCGAAACCACCTTTTTTTTGAAAAACAAAAAAGTTTAGTTGTCGACTTTGTAAATGAAAATGGGAGTAGCCACCGACCTTTTAAAGAGGTGTGATCAGATCACCTTGAAAACGATTTTTAGGTCTACGAATTTTGAGAGAATGGGTTCGGGAGTCGGTTACGCACGAGGAAGGGTTAGCGCCCTCGTAACGCCCAAAATTGGTACCGAATTGATTGTTTAATGTCTTAGTGTCGAGAATTTGAAAAGATTTTAAATTACGATTCTTTTAACTTGAATTGGATGATAAGGCTCGCTTATTTCAAAGAAATAAATTGTCACACTTAGTAAGTTAGAGTGCAACATTTCAAATCCTCAAAATTAAGTTTGACTTTTAAAGCCTATGCATTTTGAGAAGGATATCTGATTATTTGGGTCAAATGAGAAAATCAAAACCCAGTAAGTTAGGGTTCGATTTCACAAAATTCCTAAATATCGAATATTGCCTTCATTTTCATTTGTTAGAAAATTCCTCATCTCGAGAAAACAACATGTCATATCCAATGCGTTAGGACATAACGTGTCGAATTCCCGAGAATGAGCTTTTTATTTATGTTTTAATTAAAAGGGATATTCTCGATTATTTAGATTCGACGAGGAAAATTGGAACCAATACGTTAGGGCTCAATTCTTTCGAAGATTCCAAATACCGAACTTTGCGTTATCTTGAAAACTTTTGAAAGAAATAATTTTGATATTTAAACGATATTAGACGTAGTCTTAAAACAATGAAATAATAACGTACAACGTGAAATGTGATTCGTAAATTAAATCATACGCTAATGAACAACAAAGATTCAATATGCGAATAAACAATATTATATACATAAGAGCAACAATTTTATATCCTACATTATGCAAATACTAACATCCATATTAGCAAGCAAAATGAATTAAAAGGTTAATCTTAAAAAATAACAAGCGAATTAAATAAAACGTAACAAGTTTTTAAATAACAAGAAAAGTAACATGAAAGAAGGAAATTATATATTAAAATAAGTTTAAAATAATATATATATACATGAAAGTTTGAAATAAACCAAAAATATAGTTGAAAACAAATAATTTGAAATCAATAGTATACATACATATGAATAACAAAAATAATTTAATATAAGTTGTATACATAAAAATATTAAATAGGATATTATCATATAAATCTTTAAAGATGAAATATATAAAATGGCTTTGAAAAGTATATTATAAAATAAAAGTTATTAAAATATGTTATATTGGATTAATAAAAATGATTCATCACAAAGTTAAAATAATAATATATAATAATAATAAAATAAAAGAATTTAGGAATAATAGTGCATAATAAAGTAATATATATATATATGTAAAAACAATAAGTAACCGAAAATGTAACCAAATATAACAATAATGTCAATAAAAATAACAAATAATAATAAATTAATATTAAACTAATTAATAAAACAATGGGCTGATTTGGAATTAAAACAGAAATTTAGGGGTAAATCTGAAATAAATAAAAGGAAGAGGAGGCCGAATCGGGCGCGCGAGGAATAAGGAGGGAGTAAAGCGGAAAATATCCTTGCCCTCTAAAACGCTGCGTTGCGGCATGGACTGAAACGGAGTCAGCAACAAATTATGTAGCCCAATTTAAGGAAGCCGCACAAACTAGATTGAAACCAAACACAAACATGGAGGACTTGGAGCGCAAATAACCCTCCCTTACCAAAACGCGCGGGTCAAGCCGCAATCAGATCGGGTCATCGGGTCATGGATCAATGCAGCACCGTTTTAGAGCCATTGAAACGGGCACTAAACAGTGTCGTTTCACCCCTATATAAAAGTCCCCACAAACCCTAAAAAATTAAACCCTAAGCCATTCTAAAACAAACAGAAAAAGACCTCCTTTTCTCTCTGCCGCTGCACAACCCGAACCCCATCCAACTCCACTTCGGACGGAATTGACAGGGCTCCGACGGCGCAACTTCGCGAAGGTAAAAACCTCCTTTTCCTTCTCTTTATTTTCTCTGCTATTTATTATTATTAATAATAATATATATGAAACGACGATATACCAGAAAAGAAAAAAAAACTCGAAAGAAATCACCTTTAGAAACTGTTTTTTTGTTGCTTTTCAGAAATTTTTGATAAAATATTCGTGTTTTTGATTTCTTTGAATGCTTTCTTTTTACATTCAATCTCTCTGCTTTCTTACATTCATCCCCCCTTTTTCTTTTGCAATCGATCTATATATCGAAAAAAAAAACAGAATAATAAAAAAAGAAAGAAAAACATCTGTCATTTGCTATTTTCTTTTCTTCTTTTTTTGTTTCTTTGTGTGCTGCGTTGTTCATTTTTCGTTTGTTGCAGGTGTACGGAGGCCAGCTGGAGTGTACGGAGGCGCGTGAAGGCATGGAGAGCGATGCTGGTATGGCGCGGAAGAGAGCCCGTGTACGATTGCGGCACGATAATTGCTAAGGGCTAGGGTTTCGGTTCTATTTTTTAATGTAATGGGCTTAGGGTTAGATAATTGGGCCTCTGTAACTTGGGTCTGGTAAATTTTTTGTAATTTAGACTGTTTATTGGACTATTGGACTTTTAATTTTGATTTTGTTTTATTTAGTTTTTTTATATATTTATTTATTTTATTTTTTGTGATGCATATGGGCCGGGTATAAATTAGGTATTAGATAAAGAAACCAAACAAAACTTAGGAACATCTGTCAGAGTAAAGAGGTTGATTTAGCATTTGTTTTCTTTTTTTAGTTTAACTTGTTTTTTACACCAAAAAAGAAAAAAAAAACTTTTTAAGTGATAATTCTAGGCGATGAGATGAGAAAGCAGGCTACCTGGACGGTGGCGTTTCATATCCGACCTTTCTACCGCATTGAGATAACAGTACCCGAACCCTCTAATCTCCCATTGGCGTTTTCACCCTTCTTCCTCCTTTATTCCCCGTGCTAGGGTTTCTACTACCGTTACCTCGATGGTGACCAAAGATCATGTCACCATGAACGGGAACGGTAACAGTAACTGGTTCAGTAAGATGGAAGAAGAGTTTTTCAAGAGGCACCACAAATGTGACGTTACAAGAAATCAGTACAACTCGTCGCTTGTTAAACTCATTAAAGCTATTGCTCATCTCGTAAGGTTTTTGCCCTTTATTAGAGTGCATTTACGAGGAGGTTGAAATTAAAGTGGGGATTGATTCGAATTGTAAAGCTTCGTCTGAAATTTTAACTGGTGTCAAGTTATCTGTGAATCCATTGGGGTTATCGACATTTTATGTTAGGGTTGTAGCATGTGATTTTAAGAGATTCAATGTATAACATTGACAACTTTTGATGGAGGATTAATTAGTAGAAATTAGTCTGTAAAATTGTTGTTTTCTTGTGTACTTGCTTAGTGTGTGCATTGTTTAAAAAGAAATAGAAAAGAGGATTTTCTTTCAACTTGCATTTCATTCAAGTGTAGAAGCTTAGCTAGGGGTTCTTGTATCTAATCTTCAAATCCGGAGAACTTCTAATTGAATGCGTTTAATTTTATATCACATTCCCAATGTAAACGTTGTGTGGTTACAAGTAGAGTTACTTTCAGATTAAAAGTTTCAGGTTTTAGATTGGGCTGCCTTGGTTATGTTTTCTTCCTTAATGAACAGCTATTGGTTTTTGATCAATCAGGTTTGGCCTGTATTGAGGAGATTCGATCAACTGCAGAAGAACAAAGCATCTGTCAGCAGGTGTGTTGTCTGCCGGCCACAACTAGCTCTGAAAGGTTAGAGTATCTAGATGATGACGAGCATATTTTGAGCATGATAATTGTTGGAGGGGATCTTAGGTTGAAGCATAAAGGTATGAATTTTGTACTTGGTTGAAATAGTTATATACAACACATGTAACTTCAAGTGCATGTCTGATGAATTCTGGTATAGATTTTCAACATATAGTTTTGACTGTAGTATAGTTATTCATCTCAAATTAATTATTATTTTTGGTCTCTGTTGGATTATGTAATGCATGAATTACCTAAAAATATAATAAGGTTTTGGATATGGTCACTAAGGTGGAGGACTGAATTTGCCAACCTTTTCCTTTTACTAGTCATTGGGATAAGGATGTGTGGATTGAGTATGAATTGTCAAAATCATTGTTTAAATGGTTAAATCTATTCAGCTTTACAATTTTTGTTGTTGTTCATGTTTGAGTTTGTGCATAGCTTTACAAAACTGGAAATTCAAGTTGTGAAACTAGAATGAGATCCACATCTATTATATTCTGTTAGTGGCATGAATTTGCTTTCTGATTGCACTCTGTCAAGAGAATTTCTATGCCTTATGTGCCTTTTCCTCTCTCCCAATTGTTTATTCTTCTTGTGCTACTTGGACATTTGTTGCACCTGCCAATGATTTACTAGTTTGTTTGCATGTAATGGATCTGAAATAACAGAATACTTTTTCGTGAGCAAGCAACTTGAAGATGTGTTGGTTTTCAGTTCTGTATCCTGTATCCTGTCTCCTTTTCTTTTAACATTTGAATTGATCTAAATGCTTTGACCTCCTTCATTAGGTTGAATTTTGATTTTTGGACGTGTTGGGTTTTTTTTTTTTTATGTGCTATTTGGCTGTAAATATGTGTGCTAGTCGAAATTTGAGGTTAATATCTTGAAAAGTTGAAGAAAAGCCTTTTGGTGCGATGGATATAAATGAAATATGGATGCATGAGGTGAAGCAAGTTATTTATAATAAAGGTGGAAGAGGGAGGGATGAAAGAAATATTTGTATTGTTACAAAAATCCAGTGGTGAAATACATTGCTTGATGTAGGGGTTTTGGAGTCTTGTGCTTTAGAAACCATTGAGAGGTATGGCATGTCTTTCATGACCCACCTAATTTTGATTTATCTGTAAAAAAAGAAAAAAAAGAGAAAATTGGGATTTATCTTCCCAAGCTGAGATTAGTTGGAGTGCATTGCCCATCAGTCAAGACAAAAGGGGATTTATGCCCCCCACAAACTGAGAATGGGGGGATCTGGCTTTTTAGTATTTTGCATGGAAAATTTATTTATTATTAGTATAATGGTACCAGATTGGATCACTGGTTCCGAAGTCTTTTATAATCTGAATTCGCCAATAATTTTTTTATTTCATGGGATCAATAAACGCACTAGTATAACAAAAATCACATGTTTAATAAATATTATTGTCACCAACGATTAATGTTAGCAAGAAGGACAAAATGTGTAAACTAAAGGGCCAAGGTTTAAATAAAAATAATAAAAACTTGCCTCGCCTACCCAACATTATTGATTTTTGTTTGGTTAATTACCACAAGGCAATGAATCTGTGAAACACCTTAACCTTTCGCTTTTATAATAAATATATAGCAAGACTAAATTAATACAAAACATAAGGAACGAATGGAAAGTTGAAAATTCACATGTAGTAATTGTGCACGGTGACAACTTAAGACTATTCGTTTGCTCAAGTTTTAAGAAAAAACTTAGATAAAAACAAAAACAAAACTCATTTAAAATATGATTTGACCTACACTTCAATATTTAAAACTCGATTCATCTCATTTTTATTTTATAATTTGGTATTTTTAATTTTATTTTGTGAATTATATAATTTATATTATATGAAAATTAAATATATTATACAATAATATAATATTAAAAGATATGTGAAGTTATTTATATGTAAAAATTTCCTTAAAAGTTACAGATTTAGTAAAAGAAAAATATGTAACAGTAAAAGGTTTCTTGACAAATTTAATAAGAAATGTTATATTATTTATTATTATAGGTGTATGGAAATTTATTTTCTAAAATACGGTTTTCTTTTAGGATTACTTCAACACTCACAAGTGTTGAGTTTATTATGCATACAAAAGACATCAATGGGACGTTTGGTTTACTGTAATGGAATAAGGCTGTAATTGAATAAAGTTGTAATAGAATAGAGCTGTAATCAGTAATTTAATTGTTTGGTTGAATGGAATAGAATAGAGCTATAATATCATTCTTGTGTTTGGTTGAATCGAATAGATGTTGTAATAGCATAAGGAGAAATACTTAAATGACCAAAGTACCCTTAACAGAATTTTTGTAAAGTAGATAATTATTGTTATTTTTATTAAGTTTTAATAAGATTATTATTAAATATATTTTAATGAAAATAAAAATAAAATAAATAATTTAATCATATTTTAACATAATTATTATTAAATACAATTTAATAAAATAATTTATAATTTAATAACATTCTTAATAAAATTATTATTAAAATATGAATTAAAAATCATAATATATAATATTATAAAAATAATATATAACCTATTTTATTATTTTTAAACGCAATACATATTTCATGTGCTAAAATATCATTAGCGAAACAAATAATTTAAATAAAAAGTAAAATATTAGAAGTAATAAATAGCTTGAGAATTATATTTTACATCCAAACATAATGTTCATATATTAACAAAAGTTACATAATGCCATTAGCTTATATGTCATAATCTATATGTTAAATTTTACAATATCAAAAGTTACAACATTGTAATGACATTCTATCATGTCATTATATCATCAAAATATTACATATACAAAAAGTTACCAAAACAGCACCAACACAACCATGATTTTTAATGGTCAGAAAGAAATCTTCTCACCTATTCCAATCGCACAGAAGAAGGTAGACTAAAGAAAATGAGCATTTGCGTTGGATGATCTGAAATTTTCCTCAACGCGCGATAGCGCTCATCTTCAGTTAATCATTCTACTTCACATAATGTTGGATATAATTTCAGAGCACTTTCTTGAATGACCATTTTTGAGTTTTGTTGAATTAGCACTTCGGAGGCAATGCTCCTTCTTATTTGAAGGCCGACGGTCCGTATGTTTTTTCCCAATAACGTGGCAGAATCAGTAAATGAAGTAGAAGAAATTTGTTCACTTGCATCAGAAATCTTTTTTTTTCTTCTTCTTTGAAAATGTGGAATCATCTTGATTTTTAGATGGTTGCGGTTGTGTAGTTGAGAGATCCATCTCATCTAAAGAAACTTCAGGTTCACATCCATGGAAATCGTTTCTTTCTTTATGAGTATTTGTAGTAGCTACATCCTTAGAATCTATTTCTTCAATAATATCAACGGTTGTTTGAGCATCTTTCCCAGTGACTTGATCTTTTGTGTAGATGACAGTAAGTTGGTCATAATAAGGGAAACTTCAATGTCTAAATTGTTTGGCTTCTTTATGACTCTATAAAAAAGGATGAATCCATATTAGATATAAGTTTGGTCAAAATAATATAATAAAGATAGGAAATAATTCTTACACTTATATATGAGTTCCACACAGCATGTTCAACAACAAGCTGTCTATGCTTGTCTCAACCAAAGTCGTTATTGTATTTTCCACTGAGCATGTCATAAACGATTGCCCAATCCCTTTTCAATGTCCTAATCTTCAATTCAAGATTAGGTTTAGCCTTCAACATAGCACGGGATAAAACTTTTTCTAACATTATTTCCAGCTTATTTAAATAATCGACCTTAAATCCTGTATTTGTGTTAAAGGTTCCAACATTGTGCAAGTCAACCATATAGGCAACCAACGCAGCATCTTCTTTTGAAACGCATTTCCTTTTGGTTCCTCTTAAATTTTGGGAAAAAAAATATTTGATTGTTAAAAGCCCGACATAACCATCTTAAGAAAAAATGCAAATTAAAATTAGGTTTGAAATTATGAATCAAAAGGTCGACACTTTATAAAATTATAACACATGACGAATCAAAAGAAAATAAATTAAAGTTGTAATTCAACAAGTTTAGTACAATACAAAAAGACAATTCAAACACCACTAAAGTTTCATAAACTAGATACATGAAATAATATAAACAAATTAATCTTCTACTACTTTTTACCTTAAACTTAACTAATTTCTTGATGCTTGCCATTCATAGAACATTTGATTGGCTAGTTCCATCCTCCAAGTAGCCCATGCATCTGACGGATGAATATTTACGATATTCGGTTCATCGTCATCTATCACATTACTAGGTAATCCTTCTCCCAACTCCGCTTCAATAGGATCAAGACTCATATAGGTTCGAATAAAATTATGGAGCAAACAACATGCAATAATAATTCTATTGTGTACCATCACAGGATAAAATGATGAACTCCTAAGTATTCCCCATCTAAGTTTTAATAACCCAAAGCATCTTTTAATAACATTGCATGCTGAAACATGTTTCATATTGAAAAATTCTTCTAGAGTACTTGGCTGGTAACCTTGATGCCACTCATTCAAATGATATCTTTGTCCTCTAAAAGGCGCAAGAAATCCCTCACAGTTTGTGTAACCAACATCAACTAGATAATAACAATCTATAAAAAAAGGAAAAAACTATTTATCATGGTTAATTTTCCCAAAAAAGTATGATCTAAAAAATTAATTCAAATTCCTCCAATTCCGCACTTTACCATGAGGAAATTTTAGTCTATGTCTCCTACTAATGGCATCTCGAAGAACCCGTCCATTGGCAACAAAACCTTCCCAACCAGGAAGAATATAAACAAAAAATATATCAGATGTACAAACACCTAACATATTTGTTGCTATGTCACTTTTTCACATTAGATATCTAGGTTTATCAATTGTTGGAACTCTAATCTTGATGTGGGTTCCATCTAATGCACCTAAGCAATTCTACATCACATGCATAAAACCTCGAGTTAGGATACTATATTTAAACCCTAAATCAACGATGACAGGCCAAAATATGGTTGATTCTTTGGACGAAACTTTTGGGATATTTTCTTATTTGGACCTTAGCATTTATCAAAATATTACATTAATTGATATCTAAATGTATCTAGGGTTGAGTGGTCACCAAATAGCCCGTTACCTATATAAGCAACTTTAGGGTCACTGGAATTGTGTCCAGACTTAGAGACAGTTTTTACTATTCAATTTTCTTTTTATGTTCTTTTAGTCGGAACTTTTTTATTGCAATGTGAAGACAATTGTGAGAGGAAATTGCTCCCACACCACACTTCAATCCATATTCATGAGTTGTCTCTTATCTCTTATTCTTTTATTTATATTTTCGTTAACCTTATCAATTAGCGTTTGTATGAATAATTGAATAGATTATTGTGCTTATTTCAAATCTTGCATGATTCGGTTATTAAACTAATTTATCTGAAATTGGTTGTTTATTCAAGATTACTTAGTATATTAGGGAGTGACGCCCTTGATAGAATATGTAGATAGGTGAGACCGAAAGAGTATCCTGTCGTGTATAACTTGTTCCAAGCGATGAGATCGGGAGGGTATCCATATGCCTAGGAAGAGACCGGAAGGGTGACTTAGGTGGTAATCCTTAGTGAGGATGAGATTTGAAGGGTATTCTTAGCTAAGGGTGGTAAATAACTCAATCGATGATAATTAAATATTTAATTAGATAATTAGGAATCTCATATCATAGATTAGAGGCTCACATTGTCAACACTAGGAATAGAAAATTCCATTAGGTTAATTTAGGTTAGTTAATTTAATTAGTTTAATTAAAATATTAATTTGGATTCACACTATCGATTCGTGACTCAATTAGATTAGTAATTATTTTATGTAATTGATTTAATAATAGTTTCTCTAATTTGCAATTCCTTGGGTACGATCCTCGAAACACTTACCAGTGCTTCGTTGTAAGCTAAACTATATTACAATTTGACCCGTACGCTTGCGGACACCGCCAATTTAATTTTATATTTTTTGACAAGTTTCTCCAACCATGTGCATTTCAATTGGTACCTATGTAAATCCTTCAACCTCTCCTTTGATGGCACGATACCTAATAATTGCCCGCACATTGACTCCAAATTGATGCCACTAGGTCCAATTACTGCCTCTCCATTAATTTGAATGTCAATTATAAAAGTGATGTCTTTGAGAGTAATTGTTTCTTCCTTACATGGAAAATGGAATGTAATTATTTTCGGCCTCCATATTTTCACCAAGATGGAAACCAACATGGAGCTTTTCCATTTTATATGCCATGGACAAATTGACATCTTGCAAACATTCTTAGGTATGAAGATTGGGATCCGAGAAGTGTAAATTATGTCAGACCTAAAGATAATACTAATTGTTAAAAACAAAAAAAATTAAAATTTGGAAAATCTTAAAAATAATTCTTCGATAATTAAAAAAATAATTAGAGATTTCACCTTGTTGAGGGCACAATTAATAATATGGTAGACCATTTTCTCTCGAAAAATATGTAAATAAAAGCATTTTTTTTTGTTTTTTTGTAGAGTTGGAAAGCTTGAGTAAGATTTTGATGAGAAAAAAAGAAGGATGATTGAATTTTTATAGAGTGGAAGGCGATCACCATAAGAACTGACTTCCACTGCATTCAATGTAGTTGGTTGGTCCTACGACAAAATAAAATGCTAGTCTAACCTTTTATCTCTAAACTTGACACTTGTAGATTTCAACTCTTCTCGACATGCTGACATAAAATGTATGAATTAATGTGTTGATTTGGCAACACATTAAACTATACTCGATATCAAAATTGCCCAAAAAGCGTATTTTGAGAAATGAGTTTATCAATAAATAATAAGTTTTATTAGGATTAAATCACTATTTGGGGTCTAAACTTAGCAATTTTTCTCACATTGGAGTCTTAACTTTTTTTTGGTCAAAGTTAAGCCCTGAATTTGGCAATTGTTTCCTCATTGGGGTCTGAACTTGGCAATTATTCCCAAATTAAGATTTAAACTTTAAGGTTTTTAAGGACTAAGTTGAATAAAAAAGAGTTGAAGTCTCAATGTGAGAACATTTGTCAAGTTCAAAACCTAACATGAAGAAAAAAGGGTAAAACCTTAATGTAAGAATAATTAACAAATTTTAACCTAAATAACAAAAAAGGAATTCAGACCAAGTTCAAATCAAAAGGTGATTTTAACTTTATTATTATTATTATTAAGTCAAAAAGTGCATATACAATAATAATAATAATAATAATTAAATATTTTAAACATAAAAAATAGAGAAATCTTAAAATTAAGAGTTGAGCCAAAACCAAAGGCATCAACACCTCAACCATTACTTCTCTCCGGCCTTTCTTTGCGATAAGTTGATAAAGTTCCAATCCTTACTTCAAAGTTCAAGCTTTCCTTTTCTTAATTAAAAAAATAAGCAGAAAGAAACCCTTTGGAGCTCTCTCCTTGTTTCCATCTCCGTATCTACGCCCAGTGTTCCATCAACTCATTTTCTGTCCTTCTCCAAATAAACTTCCCGTTCTTTTTCTTTCTATTTGAACCCGAATGTTTCGTGCATTGGCTTCTGTTTTGCTTTGTTGCTTCTTCCTTGAAGCCTCTTTTTGGGTTCACTTTTCTTATGGGGACTTGACAACCTGCTCGGGGATTGTTCCTATGACGGAAAGAGGCGATAAGATATCGATAACGGACTTTGGTGGTGTCGGCGACGGACAGACGCTCAATACCATAGCCTTCCGGAAAGCTATATATCGGATTCAGCATCTGAGAAGGAGAGGCGGCACGCTACTTTTTGTGCCTTCTGGAGTCTACTTAACCGACAGTTTCAATCTTACTAGTCATATGACACTTTATTTGGCTCGAGGTGCTGTTATGAAAGCCACTCAGGTAACTCAAGTCTCTTAACTACTGATTATTACTTGCTAGTATTATCAGAGTCTTCACTCAAGTTTGGATCTTACAGAATCTTTATTCCAACCCTTCCCTTCCTAATATTGCTAAAAAAATTGCTGTATTTTACTCAAACGTAAGGTTTAATTGTGAGGAAAATGGGAGTGAGTTGAATCTTAGAAATGAATTGATCATTGTTAGATTAAAGTACTTTGCTTCTAAAATGGTAATGAAAGCTGTAATCTGGGTTTTAATTATGAACTAGTATAATTTATAATAATAATTGCAAAGACTGATTCTTCTATATGACTGTTATTCTTGCTTTTCTTTCCTTTTCTTTATTCTTTGTTCACTTTTTTAAAGATTTGGGTTTTGGTTGCATTGTTGTCTTAAATATAATAAGTGTAGTTTGTACGATATAGTTGAAATGACAATTTTATTGCGACACTGTTTGTGGCGAAGATGGTCTCCATGGAAGTGGGTCCGTGCAGCATTGTTAAGATATGAGAGAAATATTGTCGGTTGCCATAGTATAGTTGCATGTGCATGATATTTTGGGTTTTCTTTTTTCTTTAGTTCTCATTCAATAGCTGGCAGGCTTTGTTGTCCAACTTGGTGCCATATCTAGTCTAGATTAATAATATAATGCAGTCCTGTTACAGTGTTGGTGTTATTAATTAAATAATAAAATCATACTCTTCCTAATGGACAGTAGTAATAGACAATCTGAATGGATGATGTCGCAATAGCTTTCAATTAAGATATTTTTAGATGTTAGAAAAATAAGTGGTTATGGTCATACTTGAAAGGAGTAGTCAGATTTAGGTGTGAGTATCCAATTATGATGTGTATATTCAAAATTTTAAGTCATTTCAAGTTTTTGGGGGTGTTTGGAGAATCATATCCCACACATTGGTTTTTGACTATTATTTTCTTCTAATCACCAGAGAACCATGTTTTCTATTTAGTTGTCTGAAATCCCTTTCTGCTTGAAGTCTACTGAATGCAGTCATCATGTACTCTACTTGGGTTATAACATGCTGAAAACTAGTCGTAATGGTGGCCTAGTTTATGGGAGAAAATATGGCTATTTGTGGCTGGTTCTGCTTGTCATTTGGTAAACTACCATTTGATTTTCACAAAAGAACTAAATAAAAAATTGATGTCTTATTTGTTTGACATTACGAAGGCAGCCTCATAGGAGCAGTAGATGGAACTGCCATTAAACTACTTATTAGGAGATTAATAGATCATTTCATAATGACATATACATCACGCATCCCGGATCAAGTAAAAACTATGGGTTTTTAGCAGGCCACTGCTACATACATTTCATTAGGAATTGATGATCGCCTTTGTCCTTTGAAATAACATACTTTTTTTTTTTCCTTATTTTTTCCCTTAGCCACAAAGATGTTCTTATATCGAAGAGATCAATTTATTCTCCACCTGTCTCCTTTTTTCTTTCATCATGCCTATTTGAAGCCCTGTTGAAGCATTTCTCCTAATTTGAAAGTTTTCAGAAACTTCATCGCACTGCTATTCTCTTAATATGGTAAGATTTTATTGGAGATGCTTCTTGCATATAATTTTCTTCCTGGATTAATATCTCAGGACACCTCAAATTGGCCTTTAATTGCTCCTTTGCCATCTTATGGAAGGGGAAGGGAGCGCCCTGGAGGAAGATATATGAGCTTTATTCATGGAGATGGACTGGAAGATGTGGTGATAACTGGTAGGTATTGATGTCTATGTGGTCGATCATTCTGATAGCTTGCCTCACACATGTTTTAGATATATTTGTTTTGTGTTCTGTTAACCATCATGAATCATTTAAATATGATGAATCTTATGTTTGAGATACTTATCTATATACTACAAAAGCCTATTATACACTGAGAACAACATGGTTTACTGTCATGGATCTTCATGTTATTTTATCATACTAAGGTTAATAGCAAGTAATTCAGACTTCTGTAATTTTGCTGGAGAATAAAAGCTCCTCACATCTATCATGTCTGTGTTCTATTATCACGGTTCATGTAACTTCAACTTTAATTACCATGATTTGTTTTAACTATAACAGGTGAGAATGGCACAATTGATGGTCAAGGAGATATTTGGTGGAACATGTGGAGGCAGAGGACTCTCCAGTTTACAAGACCAAGTCTCGTTGAATTTGTGAATTCCAGAGGCATTGTCATTTCCAATGTGATTTTTAGAAATTCCCCCTTCTGGAACATTCATCCTGTTTATTGCAGGTAATTTTTGCATTAATTCTTACAACCAAAGATTTACTTCTTGATATAATTTATAAGCCCTACAATTATTTGAGAGGTGTGATTTGACCATGTTGTAGATTGGTGTCGCTATAGATTGTTTGTGTCAGTGAGGGCCTTATTTACAATTTGATCATATGATTCTTATCTGTTTAAAAGTTTTAGTCCTTCATTAACCAAACCAATGTTGAACTATTACATGAAAGTCTGCAAGAAAACCCCATTTTTGTGCAATGAAAATCAAAGGAACTCTGACTTTAAGACAAATTGAATCATTATTGTTTTCCTTTTCTTTTTCAATTTCATTACATTTCCTCTTCCTTTATGGTGATTTCCAAGCCTTGCACGTTGTCACATTTAACAATAAAGGAGCTGAAGGAAAGCAGGTATGCACATTTCAGGGTGCTCCAAAGGTGTTTCTATAGCATAGTTTGTAGCAAGAGTTAATTAGTTGGTAATTGGATTTGCTATTATGATCACGTTAATTGGTGTACCTTCGTTGGCTGTTCTTGTATTTTTATACTTAGTAAGAATTGCATGTTTAGAATCCTAACTTAGATATCTTTTTCTTCTTTGCAGCGATGTTGTTATTCGATATGTTACCATCCTTGCTCCACCTGACTCCCCAAATACTGATGGGATTGATCCAGGTAAAAGAAAGAAAACGGAAGTAATTTTATTTGTTGAATTCCTCTTAGGGTTTGATATTCACACTCAAGCAAGCACTTAAGGCAGTTTTGATAATGTTGAACCGCGTATAAAACTCATAAAACTTATTAATTATACGTATTAGTTACATATGTTTTCATAAAACATATACATTTTACATATATATTTATATTTTATATGGTTACGCCTCGTTTTACTCGGGCAAGCTCTTTTTTTGCGCCTTGCACCTCAGGCTATATAGAGGTCCTAGTGCCTCGAGTGCACCTGGCGCCCTTGACAACATTGATTCTGATGACCCTCTTCCCAAATGTTGGAAAAGGAAGTGAAGAAAGGAATTGTTTTTGGTTGATTAGGTGTAATTTTCAAATCTGAATGAAATCTAGTGGGATGTCTATCATTTGCTCCTTGCCCTGCATATATATATTTTATATTGTAAAAGCTATCGGTCGGAATTTCTTGAAAAATGGCTATGTTCATTAATTGATTCCCATGCTGTAATTAAGAATGAACACCGTGATATTGTGTGAGGGATCAGTTTTTCCGTGTTCTTCTGTTTATTTGAATGGAGAAATTTCTTGGAGATTTTAATTATTATACTTAAATGCCTCATTGGTACAGATTCAAGCTCCAATGTCTGCATAGAAGACTCGTTCATTTCTACCGGGGATGACCTTGTGGCAGTGAAGAGTGGATGGGATGAATACGGGATTGCTTATGGACGCCCCAGTTCTTACATCACTGTTCGGCGAGTAACAGGTTCAACCCCATTTGCTGGAGTTGCAGTGGGAAGTGAAACATCTGGAGGAGTGGAGAATGTGTTGGCCGAGAACATAAATCTTTACAACTCCGGAGTTGGTGTTCACATCAAGACTAACATCGGCAGGGGAGGGGTTATAAAGAACATCACAGTGTCTGAACTGTTCATGGAAAACGTTAGAACAGGTATAAAAGTAGCAGGTGACACCGGCGACCACCCTGATAACAATTTTAACCCAAACGCCCTCCCATATGTCAAGGACCTTATGTTAAAGAACATTTGGGGTGTGAATGTCCAGCGAGCAGGTTGGATGCATGGCATCGAGAATGCCACTTTCACCGGCATCTGTCTTTCAAACGTTACCCTCCAGGGCACGACTGGACCAAGACCTCCTTCCTGGAACTGCAATGCCATAAGGGGGGCTGCAATCGAGGTTAGCCCACGGCCATGCGCTGAACTCACCAGCGTAGAACAGAGTGGTTCATGCGCCAGCCATTCCTAAGATTCATGTTATAAAATATAGTTTTCTACTCTGATTTTAACCCTTTTATGTCTCTTTTTTTTTTCTTTAATATTCACGTTAAACCTTTCCATTGCAACAAGTAAAAAAATTCATGAAAAACAGAACAACAAAACCAGTGATCTGGCAATATGAAATCTCACAGCGCAGTTACTATAATACAAGGAACATCATATGGTTCATCTCAAACGAGTGCAATCTTATTTACAACCCATAGTAAGGCACACTAAATAGTAATATGCACGCATACCCTAAGGGCTGGTGACTAGAAAGTGAAAATTACCCAAATAAACATATAGATAGATGCAACACTAGATCACTATGATCATTTTAGATAACGTGCAGGGTATATTCAAAAATGAATAAAATACTTCCGGAACTTCTCCATGAACCCGCCCTCGTGCTCCTCTGTCTCATCCCTTTCTTCCTCTCCATGGTGATGATGGCGGTGGTGATGATGGTGGTGGTGGTGGTGGTGGTGATGCTCTTCCTCATGATCCTCTTCATCATGGTGTTCGTGGTCATGGTCTTCATCATGGTGCTCGTGGTCATGGTCTTCATCATGGTGCTCCTGGTCATGGTCTTCATCATGGTGCTCGTGGTCATGGTCTTCATCATGGTGTTCGTGGTCATGGTGGTCTGGCTTCATAAAACCTACATGATGCTTAGACTCGGTGCCATCATCGTCAAAACTGCCCCAACTGGCCTCGATCTGGCGAACAACACCGCGTGACTCTGGGTCAAAACTTCTCTCGTTGGACAGTATCATATCGTTGCCGTAAGAAATGAAGCGCTTCTGATGGAAGCGTGGATTCAAAGGCCTGAAGCGTTTATGGAAACGGCAGTTGTGCTTGTGACGGAACGGAATCAAGGGACGCCTTGGGAAGTGGCGGTTGACAGGGTTAAAACTGATCCTGGTCAAAGGAACGGAGGCGACGCCGGAGGCATCATCATCGTGCTTGAAGTCGAGTAATTTGGGGGGTTCAAAGTGGGGTTTCTCGCTGGGGAGAAGGATGGCGGATTCGGGGTCGGATTCGGATTCGGATTTTTCGGGGGTGACATCATGTTGGGATTCAGATGTGATGAAGCGGGCGTGAGAGAAGGTGAAGAGGAGGAAAGTAAGGGTGAAGAGAAAAGCGAGTCTAGCCATTTTTGTCTAAAAGGGATTTTTGGTGAAGGCATGAAATATGGATTAATAAAAGGGGCTGTGTCAGGACCGGTGGTTTTGACTTGGAAACAGGAGGTGGTGCCGGAACGGGTCAATAGGGGTGACCCAACACGTGGCTTTGGACACAGTACATATTTAATTATTACTGATAAATTAATATGTTATAATTTTATTAGTATCAAATGAAATTATTAATATGAATATATTATTTTAATTTTATAATTTGGATTAATGAATACTAATTAAGATGCTTTCAAATGAATTATAAGTAGCAATAGCGAACCTATTAGAAATTTGAAAACTGGGGAAATCTGACTTTTGGGATTTTGGTTTGGTGTCGTATGGGACAAGTTTTGGGTTTGACAAATCTGCTCCAGAAGCTTCTTTTTAAAGTAGACTTGTGAAATATTATTTTGTGTTTAAAAATAATACTTGATAATAATAAATATGTAGTATGTACGAAATTAAAAATAATTTAGATGAAAAATCTAAGTAATACTCGAGTGAAAAACTGTGTAATAAAATTAAAATGTACAATGTTATCAAAACAAAATTTTAATTGAGGTGGTTTAAATCAATGTGAAAAATTAAGATTTTATAAGTGCGGGTGACAATGGTTTGAATCTCACTATATATATATAAAATGTTTATTGATTTTATTTAAAATATAAATAAGACAAAAATATTTTTATAATAATATAATTAATTTTAAATATGAAAAATATTTTAATAGTTCTTTTAATTGAATTGGTGTGGCACTAATTTAATTAAGAATTTAAATAATAATACAAATATATAAATAAAGTACAACAAAAATATAAATTTAAACCTATTTTCCTTCCTTGACAAAAATTTAAGCCGTGTTGGGTTGGCACGTCTGATTAATCTTTAAATAAGGGTTGGCCCTGTTTGTATTATATTGTGTGTAATGTGGAATTGAATCATTTTTCCAAACTCTGATTTCACATTGGACACAGAAGCAACGCGTTAAACTTGACATTCACCATGAATATTTGATGCTATAGTTTTCACACTCCACAAATAGTATGTGTATGATAAAATA
The DNA here is from genome assembly GCF_025698545.1 of Gossypium raimondii. Lineage (NCBI taxonomy): Eukaryota > Viridiplantae > Streptophyta > Magnoliopsida > Malvales > Malvaceae > Gossypium > Gossypium raimondii. The sequence continues at coordinate 36,953,615 of NC_068572.1, forward strand.
TTAAAAAATATATGATAATTTTTTAAAATTATTTATGAAATAAGAAAAAAAAGAGTTCATTATTAGTGAATTAATTATTATCTTATAAACAAATGGTAATTGTTCTGACCATTCCACTGCCACTAGTGTAACACCCCTTACCCGTATTCGATGCCGGAATAGGGTATGAGGCATTACTAAAACACATACACTTGTATACGTATTAAACCGAGTTACAAAATTTCATCCGAATTAAAACTTTTTATATTATTAACGTGCTTTTATAATTCTTTACAACCTATCCTCGAAATATTGTATTCATAATAAATAGAGCCTATAAGACTCGATACAAACTCATTCATATACTCAATTTATCCATTAAATCATTTCAACCTTGAATAATCCACATTATGCCAAAATCAACACTAATAACAATCATAAATCTCTTCATATTAATTTCACATATTACTACATTACATATCTTGAGCATATGCCAAAATTTCAGTATCATGCAACCATCAACAAACTCATTTCTCCTTTAGTCGACTAGTAAATTAGCCTTAAAATTCATATCAACCATTAAATCTCACAATTTTATAACATCTCATTACCAAATGATTCTAATAACAAGATACTTTATAATCATCCTTATGACTACAGATATTTCACAAAGCATGATTATCATCCAACATTATCTATGTACCAAAATGACTAATTCACAAGCAATAACAATTCAATGTTTTATTTCAATTTCATTCAATTCATAACTCTTCGTGTTCACAATTCAAATTAATTTCTCAATCCAATTTGCATTTCAATACCACAATAATTCTTTTAATTCAAATCATATCAATAATAATTCCCATTCAACTCATAAACAATTCAATATTGATTTTTACTTTATTTTTTTAGTACTAACATATTATTCAAAATTTTAACAATTGCTATTAATAAATTCAATACCGATACGAATTTACTATTCAATTCGGCGTCTATCGATTATAAACGAGCATATAGCCAATTATACACGAATCATTCGTATATTTTATTTTTTCCTCCTCCCCCTCTCCATTCCACATCCTTAGTGTACATAACACTCTTAAAAATAACAATCTCTATAGTTTCACTATTCATTCAACTTCAAATAAGCTGTCTAGTCGGGTTACAGTCACTAAATTATTTTTATCCGGAGCTACAGAGCTCCAAATTATAATTTTCCCAGGAACTAGACTCACATATCTTCTTACCATGAAATTTTCAGAATTTTTGGCTTGGCCAATTAGTACAGTTTATTCATGAAAGTCACCCCTGTTTCACTGCTCAACATCTCTGACCTCTCTTCACTAAAAATGAATTATTTTATTGTACAGAATTCGGATGATATTTCCGTTTGTTTCCTTTGAAAATAGACTCAATTAAAGATTCTAAGCATATAAATTATAACTCATAATTATTTTTTTACAATTTTTAATTATTTTCCAAAGTTAGAACAGGGGATTCCGAAATCAATCCAACTCTGCCTCACTAAAATTCAAATATCTCAAAATGTATAACCCTTTTGCTTGCTCTGTTTCTTTTATATAAAAATAGACTCATTAAGCTTTCATTTCATATCTTATTCACTCTCTAATTCAATTTTCACCATTTTTGGTGATTTTTCAAAGTTACACAACTGCTACTGTCTAAACTGTTTTGTTGTAAAATGTATTCTTTCATAATTTCACTTTTTCACTATCTCAATTCCATTGAATTAATCACATCTCATTCCAATAGTTCATTTCAATTCATATACAACCCATTCAATTTATCACTATATTCAAAGCAGTCCAATTTCTCATTTCCAATTTCAAGTCAATCTTCAATTCAAATTTACATATATATATTCATCATTCAAGTACACTTAGTTAATTTTCCCAATGAACTTATCGGAATAAAAACAGATTTCTCGGTGGCCTACACACAGTCCGTACCACCTTTGTGTAATAACAGACTCTCGGTGGCCTGCACATAGTCCGTGCCACCCTTGTATCTTAACAGAATATTGGTGGCCTGCACATAGTCCGTGCCACCCTTGTATCTTAACAGAATATTGGTGGCCTGCACACAGTACGTGCCACATATGCGACCTATCAGTCTAGTACACGTAGTGGACTGCACTTAGTCCGTACCACACGTGACCCAATTACGATCATTCATATCTTTTCCATTCCGAGGTTCAATCGGGAAATTTTTACTTTTTAATATTTTACCATTTCTTTTCTAACCAATCTTAATTCATAATTTGCATCAAATATTTGTTCCACGTATAGTACATTTCTTAAATAAAATAATAAAGCGCTTAAGCATAAATAAAACAATATATTATCTACATACAAACTTACTATCATATTTTCAAGGTCAATTTCTCGCCTTTCACCACTTTTAACAACACATTTAACCTATTTAGCACTCATATTAATCAATTTGATCCAAAAATAATACTTAAAAATTACATTTTTACCCCTAAACTTTTGCAAAATTACGATTTTACCCCTAGGCTCGGAAATTAAACTTTATTCCTTTTTCATATGTTTTATAACATGCTGAACATTTTTTCCTTCTATAGCAACATCAAATTCTTGCTCTAACATGCACTTATGAACAATAATAATTTTTTACCGATTATGCCGTTTCACTTGTTTTCACTGAAAATCGCTTAGCAAAAATTGTTTAACGCAATTTCAAGCTTCATATTCTACCATAAAATATCAAAATAAACACATTTCACCTATGATTATTTTTCCAAATATAAACCCTAGGCTATATTATTACTAGAATAAGCTAAATCAAGCTATCGGGACTTAAAAACGTAAATAACATTAAAAACGGGGCTTGGAATCACTTACTACGGAGCTTGGAAGCTTGAAAACCCTAACCATGGTTTCCCCTTGCTATTTTCGTTCATCATGGAGAAGATGGACAAATTTTTGGCATTTTTGGCCTTTTTAATTCTTTTAATTACTAAATGACCAAAATGCTCCCAACTTAAAAATATCCTATTTCACTTATCTCTTGTCCATTTTTGTCCAACAAGTTAACCAATGGTCTAATTACCATTTAAGGACCTCCAATTTAAAATTTCATAACAATTGGACACTTCTAACATGTAGAACTCAACTTTTGCACTTTTTACAATTTAGTCTTTTTGGCTAAATTGAGTGCCCAAACGTCGAAAGTTTTGAACGAAATTTTTACAAAATCATTCCGTGAAATTGTAGACCATAAAAATATAATAAAAATAAATTTTTTCTCGTCAAATTTGTAGTCCTGAAACCACTGCTCCGACTTGACCCAAAATCGGGCTGTTACAACTAGAATAAAAAAACTCCACAAACAAATTTAAGATAATGTTAAATATATTTTTTAATTATTTTATTACACCCTAAAAAAATGACATTAACTTAGACTAATGGAGTTTTTTACTCACTTGCAGTTTATAGGATAATAATCCATAAACAAAGGAGTACGTTACACTACATACCATCTAATTATGTTTAAATTTTTCCTTTCACCGCTCAATCATAAAAAACTTTAAAATGGTCATTTTAGTCAAATTTCACCAATTATCATTTACTTTGTGACAAAAGGTGATATATGACAATTTTAAAATTAACATAATAATAAATTTAACTTTTAATATTTACAACGTCAAACTGATCACAATTTTAAAAACATTTAACCATCAACATTTACACATTATCTAAATTTGATCTTAATTCTTTAAAATTATTTAAAACCCAAAATTTAATTTGAAAATTTAACGCGATGACTAAATCTAATAATATTGAGAAACCTAAGACATTATTTCAATTGAAAAACCTAGGAACCTAACATTTGCATTGATAGCTAACATTATTTAAACCCGAAATGTCAAGAAACCCACAACATTATTACAATTGAAAAAAAAAAGATCCTTTAATCTAATAATACAATCTCCAAAATAAAAATAAAAGCCCAAAATTTGATTTGGAAATTTATATAAAATTTGGCTAAAGTTTGAGCAAAAAATCAAAGGATAGAGTTGAAGAAATTAAAGAACCAGAAAACAATATAGTCGCCAGCGTAACCCCCACCACCCATGGCTACTGGGTATTTGTAGAATTAGGGTTTTATGTAGACCTTACTTAGATTTAAAGGAGAAACACTAAAGATATGGATGATGGGCGGGGATAACAGTGAGCCCAAGGCCTTGCCGGGAGCATATTGTATGCCAAAATTCATGTGCGAAGATTTGCTTGACATTGTCACCAAAGCTTTGGATGCCATTTGAGGACTCTTACACTATGTTTAGCTGGGTGAATGAAATAGAGTTATAATAAGTAATTTAATTATTTGGTTCAATGGAATAGAATAAAGCTGTAATAATATTCTTGTGTTTGGTTGAATCGAATAGATGTTATAATAGTATAAGGAAAATTGTTTAAATGACCAAAGTACCCTTAGCATAATTTTTAGGTAGATGATTATTATTATTGTTATTAAATTTGAATAATATTATTAAATATAATTTAATAAAAATAATATATAATTTAATCATATTTTAACATTATTATTAAATACAATTTAATAAAATTATCAATGACACTTTGACATGCCGTTATTATGATTCATCGAAATTCAAGGGATGCATCTCTTCTAATATAAAATTAGAGTATGTCATCCATTCAAACTGCAATATGAAATTATAAATTTCATTACATATCTACTAATAAATTTCAAATGCTTACATAATTATTATATAATTGAAAAATTCAAAACTAAACTTTGCTTATGATAGTTGATATAACAATAATCAAATATCTTGAAGTTCATTCAAGATATTCACATGACTCACGTTATTGTTCCACCTATTCAAAATAATATGTTATTTCGAAATTTAATAATAAAGAAATTAGTATGATAACTATATTATTAAATGAATCTTACCTTATACGAGTGGAAATTGGTAAGGGAAATTTACTCTAGGACATAAAAATGGTAAGCGGTACCATGCCCATGACTAAAGAAGGATGATACATCCATGAACTTTAATTTCCGGAGCTTTAGTGGCCCGACACATCTCTTAATACAATGTAGCCAAGACAGTTGATCCCCAATTGAGCCGCCTAGCTTCTTCTAGGTCAATTAGTTGTACAAGCCACCTTAAATGTACCTTAGTTCAAGGTATATTTGGAATTAGAAGACCCATGATTAACCTCAGTATAAATGCTTGAGCGAATTGTTGTCTTTCCACCTTACTAGATGAGTTGTCTAGATGTGAGAAATTATTTTCTATCCATTTTATATATATTCGGCCACCACTAAACTTGTCTGACACCTTGCGAAATAGCTACTGGCAAATTGGCATCCAATCCTCAATGTGGACTACACCCGTAATGACCGCCCCATCAATCGATAGACAGAGTTGTAATGCCATATCCTCAAGTGTAAACATATACTCATCGCACAAAAGATGGAATGTATGTGTTTTAGTTTTCCATCTCTCCAACAAAGCACTAATAAGTGCATGCTCCAATTTAGTCTAGTCGAGCATACAAGACACATGTAAGAATCTTGCCTTATTCAAGTACTGCTCTATAACGCGTAGTGCTCTCAGACTTAAATTGTGTATATATGCTTCAATAATTCAAATTTCTTCCTAATTATATAAACACAAACCCAATAAAAATACTAAATAAAATGCAACAACTTAATAATGAAATTAAAAAAATAAAAAAATAAAAAAATATTTTCTTACCATTTGTAATTGGAAGTCGAATATGTGTTTGTGATCCAAACGAATCAATGGAATTGACATTTTTAAAATATGTAACATTTATCAAATTAATTTATTCTATATACAAAAAATAATAATTTAACAATGAAATAAATTAAAATTTATAATAATATTATTAAAATATCACTAAATTAAAATTTATTTAATATAAAAATATCATTAAAATGCGACCCTATAATGATAGATGCAAGCATCTTAAAACTATTATTAAAAAATTAAACACATTAAAAAATAAATTATCTTGTATTACTTGAGATATTTGAGATGATGAAAATCGAACAAACGCATGAAATTACTAATACTTGGTAACTAAAAAGAAAACAATTTGGAATTTTTTAGAGATTGAGATAGAAAATTGAGAGAAAAATGATTTTGAGGATGAAATTTAGATGATGATTAGTTGTTGGATTAATTTAATTTTTTTTAAATTGATTTTTTTTTGTAATTATTGGTCAATGGTTAAAAAATTCAAAGGTCCAGATTTTTTAACCGTTGGGATCCAACGGTTTTGAGTTAAATTTTTTTTCTAAAAAATGTTTTATAGGGCGATGATGCCATGTAGGTAAAATCAACGGTCTAATTAGGCGTGCTTTTACCCATGTGGCACCTGCACTCCGTAAAATTGACCTATATCTCTAATTTAAAAACAAACCGGCTAATTTCCTTAATTTTCTTTTGAAATCAACATTTTTCTCTAATTTTTCCTAAAAAAGGTTTATTGATTTGTATATAATTCTCTCACTTATAGTTTTAGTGCTCATTTCATTTCTCTATTTGTATATGAAATTTTGGGTTTCTAAATAATTTTATAGAATTAGGATCAAATTAAGACGATTTAGAAATGTTAAGGGTTAATTTTTTTAGAATTATGACCAAATTGATACAATATATAAACATTGAAGACTAAACTTGTAATTATATCAGTTTTGAAACCATCACGTTATCTCTCCATTACAAACTTTGGGCCAGTTCTTCATTGCTTTTGAAAAGTGCTGTAAAAAAGTGCTTTTGAAAAATTTAAGTGTTTGGTATTGCTGTCAAAAAATAATTTTGAAGAATAAAATGTCCATTTTAGACATGATATTATAAAGTAACAAATATGTATTTAAATAATGTTCAAATTAGTAAATATTATGATATTTTAGTAAAAATATAAAAAATAATTTATTGTAACTTATTGTTAATATTTTAATATATAATATTAATTTTAAATATTTCTAAGTAATTAATATTAATTATTTATTAAATCTAATTAAAATATATAAACTATATTTAAATATTTAAATATAATAATTAAATATTTGTAATTAGATATTGACACAATTGTATTATTATAAAATTATTTTTATTTATAATTAATGCTTTTAACACATTTGTATTAGTTTATTTTAAAATGTATTTGAATATATAACTCATATTAGATATTAACATAACATAGAAAACATAAACCTACCAAATTAAAATATTACATATATTTGAATTAAAGTTTTAAAAGGGATAATATTTATATACCAAATATAAATACTAAAAATTTTACAATAGCATTTACAATTTAAAGTGAATTCATTAAACTAGAAGCTATAACATCTCTTGTTAGTTCCATTTCAAAACCACTTGAATTGTTTCATTCACCGTCATCATCACCATCATCATCGTCGTCGTCATCATCATCACTTTCTCGACCATGCGCATTTTCTGAATCAATAATATTCTCATATGCCCAGTTAAATTTTCTGAAATTTATATATAAAAGTTATAAAGCTAGCTGCAATGCAGATAAGCAACGCGATCATTTTAGTTGGCTAACCAGCGAAATAGCAAACTACCAGGCATACACATTATATGTTATTAATGCAGTCTGTGTATACATTGGATATTACTAAGTTGTCAAGGATACAACTCAATACTGCATGAAACACAAAGCATTTATTCGCAGAGAAAACTCGTCTGTTCTGTTACCACATGAAAACCCTTAACTAGATTGACAAGAACTCTAAATTGAATATGAGGCAAAATAATGCTTTAGAAGTTCTAGTAGCTAACTTATAAGCTTTAAGTAGGCTACAGAGATCAATAATTTCACCTCCAATCCACAAGGCCCCAAAGATCACAAGAGAAATATTCCACTGGTAAAACATGTGCTATTGTTGACACAAAATGAGAAGAGAATAATAAGGCTTCACTGCTGCTTTAGAAGAGGGACAATTGGGGGAGGAGTGTTGAACTTGATTTAATTCATTTAACAAAGTGAATAAAATCAGCTCTAATTCATATCCTCTGCATACAATGAGTTAATCCTAAAAAATGTGTATAGGATTGCTAAATGGATCCTGTTTTGGGTGGGGAGAGTACATAGTGCAACAATATCACTACATAAAAAACAATTAGAAAAATAAGGAAATACTTACAAACCTAATTGTTCAACAACTGTTAAGAAATGATCCCAACAAGTATACCGCTACGGAACAAGACCGAATCTGTTCCCATGTATATCAAGCAATGCAACTACTAGCACTAGAAGTTGTGTAACCAAAAAATAGATCACAGTGGGAGATCTCTAAGACTGAATTCTGCAAAAGCATAGCCAAAGGGACAAACTGTCAAAATATGCAGAGACTGAAGGAACAAAAGAATTAAAGAAAACAAAATATATCCTCACATCATAAAACCAATTAGCTTGAGCCACCAAGCATCTCCTACACTCTGTTTATAGCTTCCAACAGCCCATATAATAAGATATGCAACTTGTGAAAGAAAAACAAGTAGGGAAAAGATGATAACAGGCCACAGTAACAAATATTTCCTCCTGAAACGAAATCCTACAAGAAAGTAATCCCATGTTACTTTATAAGAAATGAAAACAACTTCAAATAGAACCATTAACATAACAATAATCAGAAAAAGAAGTTGAACTTATAAAAAATCCAAGAAGTCAAGAAATATCATAAACCCCTCTTCTAATTTTCTTATAGACTCGGGGTTATGTAACATTAAAGACTGCTGAATTCTACAATAAGCACTTAGCAAAGTTCATTAGATACGTACAACAAAATCTAAAGCACCAACGAGATAAAGGTCGTAAGAAAAAACAATGAACAAAAAACTGAGACCTTATTGAATTATGGAAAATTAGAACTACAGAACTGCAAAGATAAAGCAAAACATTACTAGAAAATCTTCACCACTTACCTATTTTAGGTGCAGTATACTGAATGAGAAGGAAAGCGATCAAATCAACAAGAGAGATCAAACTCCAATTGAGCAATGAAGCTTCAAAAAAGACAAAACAGGTAAAAACTATTAATTAATTGATGGCAGAGCATATATGTTTTTGTATATGCATACACACAACAAAAAAATTGCAGTTTCAAACAGTAACTCATTAAAGAAATAAATGATCTCAACATCAATAGAGAATTTTTCTTGCTGGGAGTCTTCCATGTAGAGCATTCTGTAAGTTATCCATTTACAGGTATTAACTTATAAAATTTAAAATTAACACTCTATGGCACTCTGCTAAAACCGTGTCTCGAAGCTCATTAACAAACCAACCTGTCCCTCACCAAACAGAATACCAATGAACTTTTCACTTTTCAAGTGACTTTTAACTGCAAAATCCCTTCTACCCTTCTCACCATATCAGGTTCCAAAATAACAAAGACTGGATGATGTCCTGTGTCACAAGCTAATTTTAAACTAGGTTCAGGTACCCAGGAATTAGATTTTTACAGTCTCAAAAACTTGAAACTTAAAATTGGTACTGGTCTAGTTCAAGAATGACCCCTTAAAGTGAATTTTCCAAACAATATATGAAAAGAACAGAAGGCTGCATATAAATGCAAAGACTAGTGTTCCCATCATGAACTCATGAGCAACAAACAAAATCCTTACTCTTAAACAGTAGCTTGGATAATAAAAAAAAGGTCATTTAGAATCTCCTCAACTTCCTAAGACACTCCCTTATGGAATTTGGACTTGGTTATTTCTCTATGGGATATAGCATAGCTCAAATTATACTGATAAACACGAGCACTCTAAGACATAGCTCAAACAATGATTTTAAGGAGAAAGAATTTCTGTAAAATTTCTGTAAAAATCAAACAATTAGAAAACAACTAAAAACTAAAGCATAATGAATAATTAAAGAGAAGAAGAAGAAAAGAAACTCACCGGCAGAAGAGGAACAAAGAACCAGAGGAAAGAACTTTGAAAGAGAAAATGTGAAAAGAATGGGTATAGCCAAAGAACCAGAGGAAAGAACGTTTTTTGGGGAGAAGACAGATTAAAAATGGAAATTATCAGCCAAAAGAAAAGTTAAAATTTTTAACTTTTCCATCTGCCAAAAAGTACTTTTTTTAAGCTGAAAATTATTCTGAAATGGTGTTTGTTCTTCATTACTTTTAAGGGAAAAAGACTTTTTCTTACAAAAGTCCATATGAGAAGCAAAGGAGAACGGAGCCTTAACTACACCTAATAGAGTTGGACCAAAAAAGACAAATAGAATTAATTTTGAAACTTTAATAATTAAGTGAAAAAGGAAAAAGAATTAAGCATAGTTTGGTGACATGTACTGTAATTTACCCTAAACAGAAATAAGAATTGATTGCAATTGTAATATTTAATTTTATAACATTGTCTATATTGATGAGAGTAATAATGTTTTGGTAAACTAGATTGCTACTCACGCATATTTTTTTAGTCACTGTATTATATATATATATATTTTTATTTTTCTTTAATTTTATTGAAGTTGCTTTATTTTAGTTTAGTTGAATGAAAATATAGAATAATAGAAATGGATCATGTAAAATTATTTTGTTTTACATTTTTCTATATTTTATATGAATAATATTTTAGTGATCTAGCAATTAAATTTATCCATATAAAATTTGAAATTATTAGATTTTTTATAATATCAATTTAGAATATTGTATATATTAATATCTATCAAATAATTAAAAGTTTTTATATAAAATAAAAATTAAAAATTAATTTATGTCAAATGATTTATATACCACCATTAAATATTTACGTCAATTAAATGGCTGTCTGGACTTTTCGTTCATCCTTTTCATTTGTTTTCTTCTTCTCCTTCTCTTCATATATTTTCTCTGTGGGTTGGTATTTATAAATGTCAAATATATAAAAAATATTATCTAGTTTGAACAAATTTGTATTTGGAAAGACAAAGTCTTTTTAAAAATGAGGTAAGCAAGTAGTATTTCTTTTCTAAAAATGGGTTTTATTTTTAGAATTTTTAATTTTGTTCAAAGTTTTTTATTTATAAAATTTAGTTTTATTTGTAATTTCTTCTTAATTTCATTTTATGTTTTCATATATATCAAAATAAATTTTTATAATAATTAATATATTTTATATGTTATGAATATCTTGTTAAGTAAATGTCTATCTGATTAAGATAAAATTTTGATTTACTTTAAATTTTTATAGTTATTAGAATTAGATCTTTACTTCTTTTATACTTCTTATGCTTATAAATAGAGATTCTAATGAAGCATTGTAATAATCTTTGTTTATCAATAAAGTACATTCTCTATCGCTTTCATATTTTTTTTGTTCTTTATTCTCTCCATCTTTATTTATTTTATAACATGTTATCAGCACGATGATTCTTTATTTTTTTCAAAATCTTTCGAAGTCGTCCCACAAATCAAATTTCTTTTCACCTTAAACTTTCACCCTTACAATTTCATCTTCAAGATGTTGAAAGATTCAATCTTAGAATGGATTATGGTTCTTATTCCCGATCTTTGATTTATTGTACAAGCATGTGTAAAGAATAGATTTGTGCTTGTGATAATAGTCAAGGCGATGACGATGATGTTAAAGATCTTCAGATATATTTTACTATATTTTATTTATTATATTATGTTTATTATAATTGGAGAATATTCATGACAACATGAATGAATAGATTTTGATTTAAAATCCACCCATTTTTATGATGGTGATTATGAAATAAAAAATCAATAGAGGTGTTTAGAAGTCTACCCTACCAAATTTGTTACATTCCCTGAAGTGAATGCAAACATAAAGAAAATAAAAAAATATAATTATGGACCACTAAAAGTGGGAACACAGTAATAAATAAGAGAACAATGAGAGTTCTCAAGATAACTCTTCAAAGGGTAAAGATAACTTATGTTATCAATGTGATATGAAATATTATTGGCCACATATGTGGTGTATGCCCAAATATTTTGTTCCTGTTAAATATTCTTTGAGGAAGGATATGAAAATGTAATAATGAATTCTATCATTACAGATAGAAAATATTTATCTTTTTGGTATGAAACAAACAAATATTATTCCAATATTTGATAGTACAAAATTAGTTGAAAGCTCGGAAGAGCTAATATATCAATATTTAAAAAGCACAAAATTTGTGATGGTTAATGCTTTACTTTTAAAAATATTTGTAATGGATCTCATATTGAGATTGTGAATGAGGAAAATATTATATTTCATATGAATAAAAAAAGGGGATTAGGTTATTAATTTATATTTATTTTATAATCTTTGTGATTTTCTTTTGTCATCATCCCCATTAAAGGGTTGAAAGTAAAATATCTGACTGTGAAAGATCTACTTATGAGTAATAGAATATGATAATTCTATCTAAAGCTTATTATGGTTGGATGCACCTAAAGTTGCAAGTTTTTTTTTAAAAACTGTGAATATAACTTTACAGTATTTAGAATAAGTTCTCAATTAAAATTACGTGGTAAAGTATTAGTGATGAGAACTTGCAAAAGAGAAAACTTATGTATGAAGAGTCATTGGTTATGTACCTGTTGTACACCTGCAAAATAAGATCCACTCTCAAAGTTTGCTATTAATAGATTTTTGGGCATTTTAAGATTTTAGCATATTCCACAAGCGAATCGCATATAATTATTTGGAAATTATATTTATTAACTTAGTAGCATTATAGACTTCACATTGATTTAGACATTTCCAGTAGTAAATGTCACAACTTATATGTGGATACAAATTAAAATGAATGATAATAAAATTATCAATTTGTTACAATTTAGTACAATTGAAACACATGTTAAAGTAAACTAGAAGTTTACTAATACAAATGCATTTACTACTTGACGTGACCAGTTAGACCATCTTGGATCATATATGATGCGAAAATTAATTGAGAATTCATATGGACATTCATTAAAGAGCCAAAAGATTCTTTAATTTAAAGAATTCTCATTTGTTGCTTGTTCTCAATAAAAAATGATTCTTAGAAACTCACTAGCTAAAGTTGAGATTTAATGTCTTGCATTTCTGAAATGAATACGGGCCCATTCATCCACCATGTGGATGGTTTTAATATTATATGATTTTGGTAGATGCATCTACAAAATAATCACATGCGTTATCAACTCGCAACCTGTCGTTTGCGAGATTGTTTGTTTAAATGATTAATTTCAGATTATGCAATTAAAATAATTCATCTTGCTAATATTGGTGAGTTTACATCCCAAGTTTTCAATGATTATTGCATGTCAATTGAGATTAAAGTTGAACATCCTGTAGCTTATGTTCACACACACAATGATTTAGCTAAATTGTTTATCAAAAGCCTCCAGCTAATAGCTAAATCATTACTTATGAGAACAAAAATTTCTATTTCAACATGAGATTGTATTGATTTACATATTGTACACATCAAGCCAATAAATTATAAATACTCCCTATTACAATTGATTTTTGGTAAAGAGCCAAATATTTCCCATATTACAATTTTTGGATGTGCGGTATATGTTCCAATTGCTCCACCACAATGCACAAAGATGGGTTATAACATGAGATTGAGAATGTATATTTATATGAGTTTTCTTATAGTATTTTTGAGCTATTAATTTGATATTTAGTTATGACATGAGTTGTCAGTTTTCCCAATATTAGGGGGAGAGAATAAAAAGCTAGATTAATAAAGTACTTGAAATGAATTATAAATGTCTAAGATCTTTGTACAAAGCAATGCGAACTAGAAGTTCAACAGATAATTCATTTTACAAATCAACTACCAAATTCATTAAACCTCACATACCAATTGAAAATGCTTCAATACGAATTGATTTCCTAATAGGACAAACTGTTAGTGCAAAATAAAGTAATCCATGCTTGAAGCGTGGAAGATCGGTTGGTTCCAAAGATAAAAATCCTTGTAAAAGAAAAGGAGCAAACATTCAAAATGGTCATATAGTGGAGGTAGGGGTTCTTGAAGAGACACATGACATAACTAATTATAAAACTCAAAAAGATATTCAGGTACCTAAAAGTGAAAATGGAAATGATTATGTCAATATGAGAAAAAGATGGAACCAAAAAAAAAATGTAGTCGTCGACAACAATTTTGCTTATAATGTTGCTATTGAAATAACAAAATAAAATGATGATCTTGAGTCTAAATCTACTAAGGAATGTAAAAATAGAAAAGATTGACCAAAATGGAAGTATGCAATTCAAGCAGAATTGGATTCACTTTCTAAACGTGAAGTTTTTGGACCTGTAGTCGAAACACCTAAAGGTGTAAAGCTAGTAGGATATAAATGGGTATTTGTGCAAAAACACAATGAAATTGATGAAGTCGTAAGATATAAAGCTCAACTTACAACACAAGGATTTTTGCAAAGTCCCGACATTGATTATGACGAGACATATTTTCCTGTAGTGGATGCAATCACATTTAGATATCTTATTAGTTTGGCAGTACGTGAAAAACTTGACATGCATCTAATGGATGTTGTTATAACCTATTTATATGCTATACTTGATAGTGAAATTTATATGAAAATCCTAGAAGGATTTAAAATTCCAGAAGGATATAGAGTTTCTTGAGAAGATTGCTCGATCAGATTAAAGAAAAGTTTATATGGATTAAAACAATATGGACATATGTGGTACAATCATCTTAGTGAATACTTGTTAAAGAAGGCTCCAAAAACGATCCAATTTGTCCATGTGTCTTTATAAAAAGGTTTGGATCAGATTTTGTGATAATTGTTGTTTATGTTGATGATTTAAATGTTATTGAAACTCCTGAAGAGCTTCAAAATACAATAAATTGTTTAAAGAAAGAATTTGAGATGAAAGATCTTGGAAAAACAAAGTTTTATCTTGGCTGACAAATTGAACATTTAAAAGATGAAATTCATATTCATTAATAAACTTATATGGAAAAGATATTAAAGAAATTTTACATGGATAAAGCTCACCCATTAAGTACTCCGATGGTTGTATAATCATTAGATGTGAATAAAGATCAATTTTGTCCTTGCAAGAATGATGATGAGTTTCTTGGTCCTGAAGTACCATATCTAAGTGTCATAGGGTTATTGATGTATCTTGCAAACAAGACAAACCTTGATATAGCTTTCGTTGTAAACTTGTTAGCAAGATTTAGTTCTTCTCCAACACGTAGACATTGGAATGGAATTAAACATGTATTTAGATATCTCAGAGGGGCCATTGATATGATGTTATTTTATTCAAATGATTCAAAATCTCTATTATTCGGTTATACTGATGCTGGATACTTATCAGATCCATATAAAGGCCGATCTCAAACAGGATATTTATTTACATGTGGCGTACTGCCATATTATGGCGTTCAACAAAGCAAACATTACTTACCGCTTCTTCAAATCATGCAAAAATAATTGCAATGTATGAGGCAAGTCGAGAGTGTATTTGACTAAGGTTATTGACCCAACATATCTAGAAGATATTTAATTTGCCTTTATAGGAAAAGATGCCAACTATCTTATATGAAGATAATACATGTAGAGCTCAATTGAAGGGTGGTTACATCAAAGGTGATAGAATGAAACATATTTCACCAAAATTATGCTTCACCCATGATCTTGAGAAAAGAGGTGATATAAATGTTCAACAAATTCGTTTTAGTGATAATTTAGCAGATCTTTTTACTAAGGCATTGCCAACTTCAACTTTTGAAAATCTACTACACAAGATTGGAATGTGTCAACTCATAGATGTAATGTAATGTTGCCATTAGGGAGAGTTTAAAACAAGTTGTACTCTTTTCCTTTGACTAAGGTTTTGTCCTATTGGGTTTTCCTGGTAAAGGTTTTTAATGACGCAGCTTGTAATAGAAGATTGTGTACTCTTTTTCCTTTATTAGGTTTTTATCCCACAAGGTTTTTCCTAGTAAGGTTTTAACGAGGCACATTATCTAGCAATGGACATCCAAGGGGGAGTGTTATGAATATCTTATTAAGTGGATGTCCATCATGATCAAGATAAAGTTTTAATGTACTTTAAATTCTAATAGTTATTAGGATTATATCTTTACTTCTTTTATACTTCTTATGCCTATAAGTAAAGACTCTAATGAAGCATTGTAATAATCCTTTTATCAATAAAGCACATTCTCCATTGCTTTAATATCTTCTTTGTTTTTATTCTCTCCATCTCTCTTTATTTTATAACAACATAGAATTTTATAACAACATAGACTTAATAATAAAGAATGTCTAATTGAATCTTAATTCCAAAGTATGAGAGTGGACAGTTGTATCCACGAGGGTGAATGAAATTAAGCATGATTTAAACAAATACTCATATTTATATAATTAAAATATTCATAATTTATAATATAAATATTTATTAGTAAAATATTAATGCAAATGTTTTTAATAAAATATTAAGAACATTATTTAAAATTATTAAATTTAAAATTTATTTTTCTTCAAAAAATAAAATTAATTTTCAAATAAATTTATAATATTGAATAAATTTATTAAAATAGTTAATTAGATTATTACATATAAACATGTATGTTTAATAAAATTAAAATTATAATATTAACAAAATTAAAATTTATAATACTTTATATCAATATTTTAATATTCTTAAAAATAAAAAATTTAAAATTATAAAATATTATTAATAACAATATTAGGAAAATGTTTTTCATAAATTATTCTCCATAAAACTAGATTTACTCATCTATCTATCTAGGCTCGAATGTCCGCCCAAAATTTGGAAGGATTTGTGCAAAAATAGTAGACCCAAAAAATAGGTTTGAGCAAAAATCTTAGGTCTGTTTAAAATATGGTTCGGGCTCGGGCTTGAATATTTAAGATTTGAGCTCGATCCGGCCTGTTTTTAAGTTTGTAATATTTTATATTATGTTATATATATAATGTAATTTATAACACATAAAAATTAAATATATAATAATATATAAGACTTATAATGTAAACATAAAAAAATGTTATTATTATATATAAAAATTTAATAAATAAAATATAAAAATATTAAATATTAAATATTAAATTAAAATAATATAAAATTTTTAAAATTTTAAAAATAATATAAAGAGGACTAAAAAGTAATCATTTACAAATATATAGTAAAATGACCTGACCCATCTTATTAACACTTCTACTTGTACGTAAAAATAAATACGAGCTAGAAAGTTAATTGAGTTAGGTTGAGTTGGGTGAGAATTAACTTTAGGCTCAACGGCTCCGTGGGTCCCTACCTACTTAGATTTAGTAAGTATTTTAACTACTTACATATAAATTGGGCCTCGCTTGCATTTGAATTAAGCAACGGAAAAACTAAAGGAAAAGTTTTTTTCTTTTAAATGGAAACATCAGACATTTCATTAGTGATTGACAGCATCAGTCAAAATAACTTGGTGAATACAAGCAGGATAGTTCTTAATCCAATACAAATCATTATCAAGAGTACTGCTCATGGGCAGCCTTGTTGCCTTCTCGTCGTGTATGGTTGATACGAAACTTAGCCAACTGTTGTAGCAAGGATTTGGCCTTGTCAAGAATTTGTCCAATCTCGGAGAAGTCTTCTTCTTTACCAATCATTTCTTTCATAATCACTCTTGTATCTCCTTCAAAAATAACATAGGAAAATCTCATGTCAATAGTTTTTTCAACGGCTTTAAAAGCTGCAATGGCTTCCGCAGTAGCAGCGTTTGCTGCAATTGGCAATTTCAAAGCTGCTGCCCCTACCACAAATCCTTAACACAACTCCCACCCCTCCATTGTTGTTTGATGCCTTAAAACTAGCATCGAAGTTGACCTTAATAAGATTGGAGGTTGGGCTTCTCCATTGGCAGCAAGGTGAACAGCCATCACTTCTTTTGCTTTAGTGAAATCCTTGCAGCAATTCTTACCACTTTCAACAATTCTTCCATCGATATCATTGGAATTGAGAAAAAACAGAAGAAGCATTTAATGTCCAAATAAAAATTAAGGAACCTGTCAAAATCATCTTCCTTCAATTCTCGAGTTGCAATTTCAATCCAATGCACCCCATTATTCACGTCCCCATTGCATATCTGATTTGAAAATCCACTTAAGGCCACTCTCGCAATAGGGCATTCATAATATCTTAAACAAGCAAAACTCGCCCCTTGTATTCGTGCATTCAAAGCACAACCTGAGGGGAGAATATTATTGCACTCTTTAACAGAAGATCTTGATTTTCTTGCTCACCTTCGCTTTGCATATGAATTTCCATGCAATTTTATGAGGTCCCAACTCATCAGCCGATTGAAGCAAACGTTTGCTATACCCACTTGGAACTGAGTAATTCCCATCAGCATTCCAGTTTCAGATCAATTTATCTTTACCATTCTGGTTCACCAATGGAATCTTGCAAATTACCTTTGGTTTCTCTTTAGAGAAATCCTTCTTAATAAGGTTCTCCTTTCAAACCATTCGGTTTGCATCAATGAGTTCACAAACCTTAGATTCTTCATTGAAGTTGGTACATGGGGATTGAGCCAAGGAATTTAATTGGGCCGGAATCCAAACATCTTCTTTAGTTTGCGTGGTGAGACCATTTCCTATCCGCCATCTAGCACCTTTATGAAGAATAGCTTTGCTGCTCCAAATGCTTCTTCAAAGGATAGAGGGGTTGCAGGGTTGCAACCAACACTTGCTTCCATAAAGGAACAATTCAGAAAGTATCTAGCTTTAAAAACTCTATGGCAAAGTGAGTTATTATGGATGAGATGCCATCCTTGTTTCGCTAATAGAGTAAGGTTGAAGAAATGCAAAACCCAAAACCCCCTATACTCTTTGGTTGACAAACTTTGTTCCATTTGAACAAAGGTATTCCTTTTCCTTCATCATTGTTGTGCCACCAAAACCTTCTTATTACCTTTATTTATCTTATCGCAAAGGGATTTCGGGAATAGAAGCATTGCATACCATGGAATTGCTTTAAGAACAGTTTTAATAAACACCTTTCTTCCACCAAAAGAAAGAACTTTTTTCGGTCATCCTTGTCGAAACCATTTTATATTTGAAAAGCAGGGATCGACCTTTAAAAATAAAGTGGGAGCCGCCACCGGTCTTTTATTAAGGTGTGATCGGTTCACCATTAAAATAAATTTTAGGTCTGCGAGATTTGAGAAAACAGGTTCGGGAGTCGGTTACTCACGAGAAAGGGTTAGCACCCTCGTGACGCCCAAAATCGGTACCGAATTGATTGTTTGATGTCTTAATGTCGAAACTTTTGAAAAGATTTTAAAAAATACAACCCTTTTTAATTTCAAATTTGAATAAACCAAGTTGAGCAATAAGATGTACTCGTTTTGCAGAGATAAATTGCCATACTCAGTGAGTTAGGGTATAACAGTTCAATCTCTGAAATTAGATTTGTTCCCTTTTTTTAGAAAATCATGTGATTTAAAAAGGAGATTCGATTATTTAAATCAATCGAGAAATTCGAACCCAGTAAGTTAGGGTTTGATCCCTCGAAATTCTTAAACAACCGACATTGCCTTTATTCTTTTGAAATCGAGATAACAAAATGTCATATCCAGTAAGTTAGGATCTAACATTTTGAAATCTTAAGAATTTTATTTTAATAATTGAAGGTTTTTTTATTATAAAATGGGCGCTTGATTATCTAAGTTCATCGAGAAGAATCGAAGCCCAGTAAGTTAGGGCACGATTCTCTCGGGAATCTATGAACGCCAAGCCCCTTTTTTTAGGATCATGAAATAAAACGATTATGAAGCTTTAATAAAAAAATCAATTCTTACAAAAAGAACATGATTAAACAACGATACATATAATGTAAAAGGAAAATAACAATCCAAACTCAAGCTAGAGGTAATTTAACAAATAATAGGCAAATACGAACATTGGCTCTAATTATATCATTCAAACGTCCATATTAAAAATTAAGCAACCCATAAAATCATAATCAATTAAACAAACAATAACAACGATAAGTAATATGAATGTTTGATTCAATTTGGTAATAGAACTAAGAGAACAATTAAAAGGTTTGAATGAATTTTAAACGAAAGATTAAAAAACTAAAGAAATAAATAAAAAATGTAGCAAAATAAAAGTGAACAATTTGAAGTTAATATATACATTCTAATTTATCTAAATAAAACTTAGTAAAATTAATAGTATATACCTAATAATGATATATAAAAGTTAAATAAATCAAATAAAATAACAAATTTAAAAGGAATAAGGCTTTTATGCATAAGAAAATATCACTTGAAATTAATAATACATCATTATATGCATACGTACATAAACTACTAAAAATACTATATATGCCTACATATATAAAACTATAAAGCATTATTATTAAAAAAAATTAAAGTTTATTACATATATATGCGTTCATGAACGAAAATAAACAAAAAGGTATGTAAAAAGCATATTAAGATGATATCTAAAACATAAAAGATTTATAACATTAAGTAACGAATTTATGAAAAGAAAAAAAAATTAAGATGAATTATTAGGGATTAAATTAGAAATAAAACAGAATTGAAGGGAAAATGTCGAAAATAGAATAACATGGCGGGTCAAAGTGTGACATGCAGATAACATGGGGACCAAATGGGAAATATTTCCCGTACCCGAAAACGCAACGTCTTTGCACGGACCGAAATGACGCCATATTAGAATGCAGGGCAAAAAAATTAAAAATAAGAAGGACTGATATAGAAACGTGCAAGGGCAGAAGGGCCATTTTGTGCAATATACCCAAATGCTAGAAGACGCGCGGATCCTCCTCGGATCGGGTCACCGCGCGGGTCAGAGGCTTCTAAATGGCGTCGTTTTTCAACGCACATAGGCACCCCATTAGCCTGATCAGCAACCCCCCTTTTTATTTTCAAAACAAATATAAAAAAAGAAACAAAAGAAAGAGGAAGTTAAACCCTAGGCCCCTTTCATGCGCCGCTCGACGATTCATCACCCCTTTTTAGAGACTCTTCGAACCTTACTCCCAAACTCCGATGACGACGAAAAAAGAGCAAAAGGTCCGGTCGAGGTACGTCTTGCTCTTTTTGTTACCTTTTTCAAAAACAATTGATAGATGTAAAAATGAAAGAAGAAAAAAAAACTGTGAAAGAAGAAAAAGGAAACTTGAAATCACCTTTTTGGTGTTTTTGTATTCTGATTGCGTAAAAAGTAAGTGTTATAGCCTATTCTTGGTCTTTTATAGTCTCTATTTACAAAAAATAAAATGAAAAAAAATCAAAGCAAATCACCCCCATTCTGTCCCTTTTCATTTTCTCTCTCTGTTCCTTTTGTGTGCTGTTGGTGTCTGCTTGTTTGTGCGTCTCTTACAAGTACGAAGTGCAGGGTTTGGGATGTGGCACATACGGATGTGCGCAAGTGCGCGTACGGAGACTCATGTGAGTGGTGCTACGTGCGTGGGGAGTGGCTTGGGGAAGCGGCGGCTGAAGACCCCAGAAACCCTAGGGTTTCTGTTTGTTTCAGTTCTGGGCTAGGGGTATTGGGCCACCGTAATTGGGCCATTCGGGTTTAGGCTAGTTGGGCTGTACTAATTTTGGGTTTGTAATTGGACTGTTATTAGACCATTTAATTTTGATTTTTTATTTGGTTTACTCCACTAGCGGGCCGGGCAAATATTGGGCCTTATAGTTGCCCCTCTTTACTCATTGTTGTGTAATGGAAATGAAGCAAAGAGTAAAAATGACCAATTTTGCCCGGTCGTGTCGGACCTTGGTAGCCCTACTGCCTCTTTAGAGGTGTAAGAATTGGTGCTTCGATCCACTCCACTGCAACATTAGGGAGATAGGACTTGTAACTTTAACTTGTTCTGCTACAACTTTAAAGATAAGTCTGATGCGATCTGCTCTACTGCAACTTCAGAGAGATAATACCTGTAATTTTCAACCTACTCCACTGCTGCTCAGGGAGACAAGGCTCGGTGGCTTAAATCTGCTTCCTACTATCCTGGAAAGAAAAGATTTGCCGTATTTGATCTGCTCCACTACTGCTTGGGAGATAAGATCTGCTATCTTTAACCTACTCCGCTGCTGCTCAGGGAGACAAGGCCTGGTGGCTTAAATCTGCTTCCCACTATCTTGGAAAGACAAGATTTGCTGTCTTTGATCTGCTCCACTACTGCTTAGGGAGATAAGATCTGTTATCTTTACTGATCATTTCTCTGGAGAACATGACATGTGTAATGAACCTAATTATGCCTAATGATTAGGATGACATGATCAAGATGAATCCAATGCTCCTAACTAGACATGAGTGAATGGTATTTTCATGAATGCAAGATGCTGCTGTATCACTCAAAATCTATTAAGGCTTTTTTCACAATCGTGCTTTAACACCCTCATTCCTGGCCGGTGCTTTCAACAAAACGCTTAATTAAAATGCCCCCGCTGTAAACCTCCAAACTCGATTCACTGGGTTGTGTTCAATATGCAACTCAAAAAAATGAGGAGATCCGGTCTTTTCTCATTATTTCCAATCGCAATTGAAGGATACCAAACGTGTAAATCTTTGGTTTACATGCCATTCACAAGATGCCACATCAAATACTTGTGCACGAAGAATTTTTCTCCAAAAAGATCTCATCTTTCTAACTCATGATTATTGCTGACATTTCGTTCAATTGATGCTTCTGTCAACAAAATCCAAAAGGGATTGTTTAAAAATAAGAATTTTCTTAGATTTCTGACCTTTAATCCTGGTTCATTCTAAATAATAGTCCTTTTTCAGGTTACTGTATTATTTAGAAACATTTTCGGAGTAATATGCAAAACTTCCTTTGTGAAAACTCTAGTAGTCCATTAATCATTATTCCAATGCAACATGTTTGTTGAAAGATTATAACTATGAATAAAAGTTGGTTCTGAGCATAGCTCAAAGGAGACAGAATATCGACAATAGCAACAGAAAAATAAAAAAGAAGTTGATTGAGAATGTGTATATTATAAAAAAGAAAAAGGTATTTTCAAGAATAAAATAAGAACTAGGTGCCTCAGTGATTGCAGCTTGAATTTCTCCGTACAAACTTCTGAAGACTATTCTGAGTTTGACATGTGATTAGGAGATCTGCAGTACTCTGGCCATTCTCCCCGATGTCGTATACCCTTTCTTGTTGGTTCAGGTATAGCAAGATCATTGTGTGCCCCATTCAAAATTTGAACATTTCCAATCTCTTCATGACCCACTCTAATCAATATTTGAGCCGCCCTTTTCGGGTTTTCGACTTAAATCCCTTTTGGTCTCAAGGCGCCCTTTGCGGGTTTTCACCTTGGACTCTCCAAATCCTTTTTTTAGGAAGAAAAGCGCCCTTTGCAGGTTTTCACTTTGGTCCCCCTTCTTTCAAGTGAAGTATTTCTTGACGAAATCTGTGTTTACGGGGTTTGGCAAGCTTTTACCATCCATCTCACTTAGGATCAAAGCTCCACCAGAAAAGGCCTTCTTTACAATGTAAGGACCTTCCCAAATTGGCATCCATTTTCCTCTAAAGTCTTTTTGTATAGGAAAAATCTTTTTTAGCACCAAGTCTCCTTCGCGAAATGCTCTAGGGCGAACCTTTTTATTATAGGCTTGCATAATTCGTTTCTGGTACATTTGCCCATGACGAATGGCTCTTACCCTCTTTTCCTCTATTAGGTTCAACTGATCGTTCCGAGATTGGACCCATTCGGCTTCGTCCAACTGTAGTTCAGATAACACTCGTAGAAAAGGGATCTTAACTTCAATGGGTAATACTACTTCCATTCCATAAACTACAGAAAAAGGTGTTGCCCCGGTAGAAGTTCTAATGGATGTTCGATAAGCAAGGAGAGCAAATGATAATTTCTCGTGCCAATCCTTGTAAGTTTCTGTCATTTTCCCATGATTCTTTTAAAGTTCTTATTGGCCGCCTCCACTGCACCATTCATTTTTGGACGATACGGCGATGAGTTATGATGTTTGATTTTAAATTGGCTGCAAACCTCTGCTATTGTGCTATTGTTCAAATTCAACGCATTGTCGGATATGATTCTCTTAGGCATTCCATATCGACAAATAATCTCTTTTTTCAAGAACCTGCTGACTACTGACTTCGTAACATTTGTGTATGAAACAGCTTCTACCCATTTGGTAAAGTAATCAATGGCCACGAAGATGAAACGATGCCCATTAGAAGCCTTTGGTGATATCGGCCCAATGACATCCATACCCCACATGGAAAACGGCCATGTAGAGGTCATGACGTGAAGTGGTGAGGGGGGTGCATGCATCTTGTCTCCGTAAATCTGACATTTATGGCATTTCTTGACATAATTAATGCAATCCCCTTCCATAGTGGACCAATAGTATCCAAATTTCATGATCTGTCTGGCCATGGTGAAACTATTGGCGTGCGTCCCACAGATACCCTCATGGACTTCCTCCAAAATTTTCTTGGCTTCCACAGCATCCACACATCTTAACAGTACTTGATCTTTCCTTCTTTTGTATAGCACTTCCCCATCTAAGACATATTCAATGGCTATTCTTCTCAGAATCTTGTCGTTCTCTGTTGTTTGACTAGGGTACTCCCGATTCTTCACATACTGTAGGATACTCTGATACCAAGGATGATAATCTTTTCCCCTCTACTCAATACTGTAGCAATGAGCTGGGGTTTCATAGATACTCATCTGAATAGGCCTCATTACCTCAAATCTGTTCACCTGAATCAACGAAGCCAGAGTAGCCAATGCATCAGCCATTTGGTTTTCCTATCGTGAGAGATAACAGAAGGTGATATCGTCAAACTCATCAACCAATTCGATGACCAGCTTTCTATAACTGATTAACTTAGAGTCTCTAGTTTTCCATTCCCCTTTGAGTTGGTATATCACCAATGCGGAATCCCCATACACTCTTAGCATTTTGATGTTTCGTTCAATGGCGGAATCCCCATACACTCATATTCTGCTATATTATTTGTGCAATCAAAGTCCAACTTGCTAGCCACAGGGTAATGATCTCCACTTGGGGATACCAAGACTGCCCCAATTCAATTACCCATAGCATTCGAAGCTCCGTCGAAATTTAACCTCCACATGTGATCCCTTTGAGAATTTTCTTCAGTGTTTGCCACATACATCAAGTCCTCGTTTGGAAAATCAAAGTTTAAAGGCTCATCGTCTTCCAAGGCTCTACTAGCCAGGAAATCAGCTATTACACTCCCCTTTATGGTCTTCTGATTTACATATACTATGTCAAATTCGGAGAGCAGGACCTGCCATCTAGCCATTCTCCCATTTAAAACAATTGATTCCATCATATATTTTAAAGGATCCAACTTTGAAATTAGCCAAGTCGTATGATACAGCATATACTACCTTAGTCTTCATGTTGCCCAGATTAAAGCACAACACAATTTCTCAATTGATGAGTATCTCATTTCACAGCCAGTGAATTTCTTGCTGAGATAGTATATTACTCTTTCCTTCCTTCCCGTTTCATCGTGTTGGCTCAATACACATCCCATGGAATTCTCAAACACCGTTAGATACAATATCAATGGCCTATCCGGACTTGGAAGTGATAGTACGGGAGTATTAGCCAAATATTACTTTATCTTGTCAAAAGCCTCCTGGCATTCCTCATCCCAATCACCCGGATTGTGCTTGTTCAAAAGACGGAATACTGGATCACATTTCTCAGTCAATTGTGAAATGAATCGAGCAATGTAATTTAATCTTTTTAGGAAACTTCGGACTTCTTTCTGAGTGCGTGGAGGGGGTAGGTCTCGGATTGCCTTCACTTTGTCCAGGTCCACCTCAATCCCCTTCTTACTAACTATGAAGCCTAATAACTTCCCTGATCTGGCTCCAAACGTGCATTTTGCTGGGTTAAGCTTGAGCTGAAATTTCATCAATCTCAAAAATAATCTTTTTAAGACTTGAACATGTTCTTCTTCAGTTCTAGACTTTGCAATCATATCATCAACATAGACTTCGACATCCTTATGCATCATGTCATGAAACAAAGTCACCATAGCTTTTTGATACGTTGCTCTCGCATTCTTCAATCCGAAGGGCATTACTTTGTAACAAAATGTTCCCCATAAAGTAATGAATATTGTTTTCCCCATATCTTCGAAGTGCATCTTTATCTGATTGTATCCAGAAAAGCCATCCATGAAAGAGAATAGTGAGTAGCCCGCCGTATTGTCTACCAAAGTATCAATGTGAGGCAACGAAAAATTGTCTTTTGGACTAGCCTTATTCAAGTCCCTGTAATCCACACACATTTGTACCTTTCCATCTTTCTTGGGAACGGGAACAATGTTTGCTACCCAATCTGAATACTTGATCTCTTGTAAGAATCCAGTATTGAACTGCTTCTTGACTTCTTCTTTTATTTTTAGCACAACATCAGGTCTCATCCTCCTAAGCTTCTGCTGAACTGGTTTATAATTTTCTTTTATGGGCAGACGATGTACCACAATGCTAGTACTTAGCCCGGGCATATCTTGGTATGACCACACGAAAACATCTTTGAACTCTCAGAGCAATTCAATGAGGTCTTGTTTTGTCTTTGCGGTGATTTCAGTTCCAATTTTCACCTCCTTTCCTTCCTCTAGGCTCACGATTTCTAATGATTCCATATAAGGTAAGATCTGCTTATCCTCTTGTTCTACAATTCTTGACAAGTCCGGAGATATACCACAACCTTCGTCATTTTCAAAGTCATGAGATCCCTCTAAACACATGTCTTGCTCAGAAAGAGGCTCCGTGTTTGAAGCAGCGTTACTCATGTCATTGATATCTGAGGACCTATGAGGGAATATCAAAGAATATACCAAGAATATATAAATTTATGAATAATTATTTGTACAATAAGGTTACAAATGAAAGAACTATTTTTAAGACAATCAATCAAATATTTACTTGCATGAAAAGAAAAAGAATAATTGCTCGAAATGAATGTAAAGATGCGTTTCATTAGAATAATGATATTCAGGCTCAAGCCTATTTCACAAAGGATTTCCTATCATTTCCAGGCTAAAAACAACAAGAATGTTTTGAACATTACTCTGAATAAGCCCTAAAGACTACAGAGATTTCTTTCGCAGTCCAATTGTTTAGCTCGCTCCCAGGTTCGTAAGGGCAGATCTCCAACAGGGGCTTTTTCTCCGTTGTTTCTATAGCGTTGATATGAACATTTTCCAACATTTCTTCAATGCCTTCGCTTCTGAACACTCCTCGCTCCGGGTGAATAAACCCACCCGACACAAAAGATGTAGATATGTGGGGAAAGGTCAAAGGCTCCCATTTAACTTCATATCCGCTCAAACGTGCCCTTCTTCTCTCTTGTCTTTTCTCTACTTCTTTCTTCTTCTGCTTCATGTTTGGCTTGTATCCTAAGCCAAAACTATCAAACTTTTCCTTCAGCATCGGCGCTTCAATCTTTCCTTGAAGATATTTTCCGAATCCTTTCCCGGGTGAAGCCCATCTTCCAATCATCAATTGCATCCCCATCTCTGTGGTCCTGTATATTTTTGGTACCGAAATTCTGTTTCCTTCAGCAATAAACATCGCGTTCACAAATTCTAATGACTGAAAAGAGCATTCCACTGCCTCATCGTTAATTTCCACATAAGGTGCATCACCAGTTACTGTTGCTATGATATCTTCCTCCGCATTTATTATTATCAACCGACCCTCTAATACTAACTTCACCTTCTGATGTAGCGATGAAGGTACTACCCCGGCTGAGTGTATCCATGGTCTTCCCAATAAACAGTTGTAGGATGGCTTAATATCCATTACCAAGAAGTCCACCTCATAAGTAGTTGGGCCAATCCTTAACGGTACCTCAATTCTCCCCATAACCCTCTTTTTTGTTACATCAAACGCCCTTACTATGCTCTGGCATGCTTTCATGTGTGAACTGTCCACCAGTAATTGACTAAGAGTAGATAAAGACAATACGTTCAGTGTAGATCCATTATCAACCAAGACCCCCGGAAGTGTGCACCCTTTGCATCGGGCAGTAACGTATAGGGCTTTAGTAGAACCCCTTCTTCCAGATGGTATTTCGTCATCACTGAAGAAGATAAAATTGTCAGCACTTATATTGTTGACCAACCGATCCAGCTTGTTTACCGAAATATCATCAGCCACATATGTTTCATTTAGTACTTTCAATAGTGCATTTCGATGTACTTCTGAACTTAAGAGCAAAACTAATATAGAAATGCGGGCCGGCTGTTTGCACAGTTGTTCCACAATGCTGTATTCGCTGTGTTTCAAAAACTTCAAAAACTCCTTTGCCTCATCTTCTTTTATTGATTCATTAACCAAAGGCTCAACTTCTACTGCCTTCCCTTTCCTCTGCTCTTTCTTCCAATTCTATTCTCTTGATGATTCTGCCTGAGTGTCATATCGCTTCCCATTGCGTGTGTAAGAACCTATTTTCTGATTTCTCTCCGCTTTCTTTCCCAAGATTGTCACATTGCACCCATAATTCCACGACACCATTTTGCTATCATTGTATGGGAAATTTGATGGTTTCTGGATTACAATTTTTGGTGTTATCTGAACCCTAGACTCATTGCTCCGAGGGTATGAAATGATGGCCACAAGATGATTCGTTTTTGGAGTCTTCGTTGCCAACTCTGATGTGCAAATATTTCTCTTACCCTCCACTTCTTCATAAAACCTTATCTCCTTGTTATCCATCATGTTTTGGACCAGAGCCTTAAATCCTTCACATTCTTGAATCTCATGTCCTACTTCACGGTTGAATTCACAATAGTTTTCAGCCTCATACCTTTCTTCAGTATCTAAAATAATTAGCCCTCTCTTCGCCATCTCTCTCCAAACCCATTTCAACGGAGTTTTTACTTCAGCAATGTCGTTCTTGACTTCTTCTCCCCTACTTTCACTCATCATATTCACTCCCTTATCGGTATGATTGGGTAGCGGATTTTCTGTGCTAGGTGAGTCATCAAGCTTGACAACACCCATGCTAATAAGCCTTTCGACTAGCTTCTTGAAGGCAGTACAATATTCTATTGAGTGCCCTGTAATTCCTGCATGGTAATCACATTGTGCGCTTGCATCATACCATTTGGGATACGGGGGTTTTAAAGGGGTCAAGTAATGGGGAGAAACAACGTGTGCGTTGAACAAATTCTGATACATCTCCTTGTATGACATCGGAATTGGTGTGAACTGGGGTTTCTCAGTACCTTGCCTCATACCAGATTCTTGTATTGCTGAACCCTGCTGACCAGCAATCACCTTCCTTGTCTGGTTCACCGTAATTGACTTGTTGTACTTATTCACGTTGTTTACTTCATTTTCCTTTCTTCTCGAGGCTGACCTTTTGTTACTCTCTCCTGCTTCTATTTTCCCATTTCTTATAGCATTCTCAATCATTCCGCCATTCATTACTATATCTGAGAAGCTTCTTGTTGCACTTCCTAGCATGTGCGTGATGAACGGGGCCTTTAAGGTATTGATAAAGAGCATGGTAGTTTCTCTTTCTAGGAGCGGTGGTTGGACTTGGATAGCAACTTCCCTCCATCTTTGTGCGTACTGCCTGAAACTCTCACTTGGTTTTTTCTCCATGTTTTGTAATGTAATTTTATTGGGGGTCATATCCGTTACATGGCTGTACTATTTCATGAACGCCTGTGCTAGGTCCCTCCATGAACCAATCTTGGTACGAATCAATTGATTGTACCATTTAGACGCTGCTCCTACCAAACTGTCTTGGAAACAGTGTATTAACAGCTGATCGTTATTAACGTAGCCAGTCATCCTTCTACAGAACATAGTGATGTGGGCTTCGGGGCAGCTAGTTCCATTGTATTTTTCAAATTCGGGCATCTTGAATTTGGGAGGAAGTACTAAATCTGGGACTAAGCTTAGATCTTTAGCATCGATTCCCTGGTTACTATCAGCGCTTTCCAAGGCTTTAAATTTTTCCTCCAACCACTTATATCTATTTTCCTATTGTTTTGGCAATTCCAGGTTCGTCTTTCCTTCTTCAGCTGCTTCATCAAAATCAGGAATGATGGGATTAATTAGGTTGTCTCCCGGGTTTAAACTTGATCCTCCTTGGAAAACCATGGGGATCGCGGCACCAGTTTGCAATTGTTGCGGCCTAATTGTGACAGACAGTCTCCTTGAGTATATTTCAGCTTGGGTTTGTGCATTTGGTGGAGTGAAACCCGGAGGGTATAACGGATCCTCACTACCTTCTCCAGGATTGGCCATAGGACCCTTTCCTTTATCTACTCATCCCGGCAGTAGATGAGTCAATTCAGCCATTGCATCTTTTTGAGTTTTGATCAACTTTTCCATCATGTCTTCTTGAATTTTATCTAGTTGCTCTTGCATTTGTACTTGCAATCGTTCTTGCATATCCCTTTGCATTTGCTCTAGTTTCTCTAATCTTTGGTCAATTTCTTTCGTTTTTCGTCGAGTACTGTATTGATGCTTAATTGGTGAGCTTTTGTCGATTTCCAGGTTAATTGTAATGATTTTAACCAATTAGGGTCTTTCAGTGGACTTTAATGCATATGATGCAATGTAATGCAATGCATGAATGCAAAAAGGCGTCGATTCTAATTCAATTTCATTTAGAAAGCTTCATTTGGATAACATAATTCTTTACATAAAATAGATTACATATACAGTTTTGCCCTAATGCTTAGAACCTTAATCTTTCTAAATAGCGAAGCAAGCTCTCTTCCCCGGTCTGATTCCAACTCGTATTTTACGCTCAAAGTGTCAGCTTGTACTGCCAAGGTCTGCAAGTAATCGGCTACCTCCCGAATCTGGGTCACGGCTTCTCCCATAACGTGATCTTTGTCTCTAACTTGACTCTGATAATAGTGGAGCTGCTCTTTCTGACGTTCTTCATTTTCTTCAAAAAATGCAACCCGCATCTCATAGTCTTGTAACGTCGCCTCTAATTCTTCTACTCTTTTCTTTGTTTCCTCAATCTTGTTCAAGCTTACTCTTAGCTCCACCACGGTATTACGATTTCGGTAACGATGAAGAGACCTTTCAAGTTCAGCTATTCGTGCCTTTAATTCATCCGTCTCATTCCGGCTTTCTAACAGATTCCTCTCCAAGGCCTTGTTTTGTACCTGAGTCTCTTGGCATTTCTTTTCCCATCCATCGGCCTTGTTTCTTTCCTCTTGAATCTCTCGTTGCCATTGCTCTGAAGTCTTTCCCAGCCCCGCCGTTCTCATTGATACTCGTAGCTTTTTGTAGTCTGTTTTTAAGCTATCCAAATTTTCCTCTACTTTATTCTTCCCTTTCTTTAATTTTTCAGCTTCTAACTTTTGGACATCAACGTCTAGCCTCAAATGCATCTTCGCTTCTTCCAATCGCTCTATTTTCTTTTCGAGTTCCAAATTCCTCTTTTCAAAATCTTGTTTTATAATCTCCAATTCTGATGGGATCACTTGTAGGCACTCTTTTATTGGTCGAACACCCTCCAAGTTTAACTCCGGAATGTTATCATTAATTCTCTTATATCACCAGTCACCGTACTCTGGAGTTTTCATCAGCTAGCCTTTTCATCCTATGAACCTGATTTCAAGCTTGAGAAATTTCTTTCACCCTTTTCTTGTAATTGTCTCCTCGGTATGAGAACTCACATTGAGCTAAACCATGCGTTACCGGTACAAACTATCTTGAATTGTATTACCGTAGGACCAACAAAGGTGCATACCCGACGGCTCCCCAAATCCCAAGCAACGAAACCCAGTCAAAGCTTCCATAACGGTAGAGAATTCTATCAGGAATCAACCAAGGAGCTCTCCACTCCACATCATCCTCTTGAAAATTTTGCAGAATTGTTATCCAATTTTCTTTTGATATGTCATCCCTTCTTGGCGTAGCCACTATCTCTTTTAACGGGTAGTAATGCCCAGAGAAAAATCGGTACGAAACTTTGTCAACCTTCCAGAAATGACTATGGAATCAAGCTATCAACAATTGCGCACAACCTATAAATCTGCCTTCACCAGCTTGCCTACACGCATTCAAAGATCTAAACGTTTCAGCCAAAATCGCAGGAACAGGAGTGACCCTTTTACCTAACCGATCAAAGAGATCTGAAACTGCTTCGTCGACATGCCCCAATGCTCTAGGGAAGATCACTAATCTGTAGATACTCAAAGCAAACACATCGACCTTCTTTTTCCCATTCGAATGCGCTAGAATCAAGTCCCACAAATTTTTCCATGGAATACATTTACACTCCCCTTTCTGCTTGATCCTGGCCATGATCTATTGCTCGCTCATACCAGTAATATTCATCAGTTTCTTCCAAAATGCCGGGACATACACGACTCTAGAATAAACTTTATCCTCTTGAAGCATTGGACAATGTAGTAAAGTCGTATATTCCTTCACCGTAGGCACCAGATCTACTTTGCCAAAAGTGAAACAACTATATGCAGGGTTCCAATATTGAGCAAGGGCCCGAAACAATCGCTCATCTATCTTGACATCAAGCAAATACGGTAAGTCTCCATAATTAGAGTAAAACAATTGCTTGGTCTCGTCATTCCACTTATCCCATATTTCCCTTAGCTCTTGAAGGCTATTTTGTGTCACACTAATACGAGTGTAGTCCCACAGCTCTGACAGGTAATCCTTAGCTAGACTGTCTCCCTTTTCCAATTGCACTTTCTCTGACCATATACGGACAATGGCATTGTCTTCCACTTTATCAAGAAAGTCGTTTTCTATGACAAACTTCCTAATTTGACAATCTAACTTGAATCGACACTCTTTCGAATATGAAATGACATGCAAACATAGCAATAAAACACCATAAGTCAGTATAACATATAAACAAAATTTGCAACAAATATGAGAGAAACAAGCATTTATACGGGCAATCCCTAGGGTTTGGGGGAGTTCTACCTAGGTTGGGTTCCTAGGCTATCTATATGCGACTTGGTTCTAATAGTCAAGTTACCCAAACCAGCGGATTCCTCAATCTTCACCCATTATAGGCTCATACAGACTGAGTTCGGTTCAGGGGAATACATTTCCCTATGGCTGCACGGAGATGAAAATCTCACGAAGACATAGGTACGGATGTATCCCGAAAGTGATTCACTATCCTGCACGGAGGTGAAAACCTCACGAAGGAGTAGCTTCTCACTCCCACTTAAAAAGGGTAAGACTACACAGTCTTTATGCAACATGATGCCAAAGCAAAATTTACAATGATCATACAAATAAATGCAAAGAGAAGATCGTAAAATTTTAAAAACCCAAATTTAATTTTCGACAATAAGACAAAAAAATCAATTTTATGGCCTGACTCTATTGGGTCCCTAGCGGAGTCGCCAAGCTGTCGAAAGCATTTTTATATTTGAAAAACAGGGATCGACCTTTAAAAATAAAGTGGAAGCCGCCACCGGTCTTTTATTAAGGTGTGATCGGTTCACCATTAAAATAAATTTTAGGTCTGCGAGATTTGAGAAAACAGGTTCAGGAGTCGGTTACTCACGAAGAAGGGTTAGCACCCTTATGACGCCCAAAATCGGTACCGAATTGATTGTTTGATGTCTTAATGTCGAAACTTTTGAAAATATTTTAAAAAATACAACCCTTTTTAATTTCAAATTTGAATAAACCAAGTTAAGCAATAAGATGTACTCGTTTCGCAGAGATAAATTGCCATACTCAGTGAGTTAGGGTATAACAGTTCAATCTCTGAAATTAGATTTGTTCCATTTTTTTAGAAAATCATGTGATTTAAAAAGGAGATTCGATTATTTAAGTCAATCGAGAAATTCTAACCCAGTAAGTTAGGGTTTGATCCCTCGAATTTCTTAAACAATCGACATTGCCTTTATTCTTTTGAAATTGAGATAACAAAATGTCATATCCAGTAAGTTAGGATCTAACATTTTGAAATCTTAAGAATTTTATTTTAATAATTGAAGGTTTTTTTATTATAAAATGGGCACTTGATTATCTAAGTTCATCGAGAAGAATCGAAGCCCAGTAAGTTAGGGCACGATTCTCTCGGGAATCTATGAACGCCAAGCCCCATTTTTTAGGATCATGAAATAAAACGATTATGAAGCTTTAATAAAAAAATCAATTCTTACAAAAAGAACATGATTAAACAACGATACATATAATGTAAAAGGTAAATAACAATCAAAACTCAAGCTAGAGGTAATTTAACAAATAATAGGCAAATACAAACATTGGCTCTAATTATATCATTCAAATGTCCATATTAAAAATTAAGCAACCCATAAAATCATAATCAATTAAACAAACAATAACAACGATAAGTAATATGAATGTTTGATTCAATTTGGTAATAGAACTAAGAGAACAATTAAAAGGTTTGAATAAATTTTAAACGAAAGATTAAAAACTAAAGAAATAAATAAATAATGTAGCAAAATAAAAGTGAACAATTTGAAGTTAATATATACATTCTAATTTATATAAATAAAACTTAGTAAAATTAATAGTATATACCTAATAATGATATATAAAAGTTAAATAAACTAAATAAAATAACAAATTTAAAAGGAATAAGGCTTTTATGCATAAGAAAATATCATTTGAAATTAATAATACATCATTATATGCATACGTACATAAACTACTAAAAATACTATATATGCCTACACATATAAAACTATAAAGCATTATTATTAAAAAATTAAAGTTTATTACATATATATGCGTTCATGAACGAAAATAAACAAAAAGGTATGTAAAAATCATATTAAGATGATATCTAACATAAAAGATTTATAACATTAAGTAACGAATTTATGAAAAGAAAAAAAAATATTAAGATGAATTAATAGGGATTAAATTAGAAATAAAACAGAATTGAAGGGAAAATGTCAAAAATAGAATAACATGGCGGGTCAAAGTGTGACGTGCGGATAACATGGGGACCAAATGGGAAATATTTCTCGTACCCGAAAACGCAACGTCTTTGCACGGACCGAAATGACGCCATATTAGAATGCAGGGCAAAAAAATTAAAAATAAGAAGGACTGATATAGAAATGTGCAAGGGGAGAAGGGCCCTTTTGCGTAATATACCCAAATGCTAGAAGACGCGCGGATCCTCCCCGAATCGGGTCACCGCGCGGGTCGGAGGCTTCTGAACGGCGTCATTTTTCAACGCACATAAGCACCCCATTAGCCTGATTAGCAACCCCCCCTTTTCATTTTCAAAACAAATGTAAAAAAAAAAGAAACAAAAGAAAGAGGAAGTTAAACCCTAGGCCCCTTTCATGCGCTGTTCAATGATTCATCGCCCGCTTTTGGAGACTCTTCGAACCTTGCTCCCAAACTCCGATGACGACGGAGAAAGAGCAAAAGGTTCGGTCGAGGTACATCTTGCTCTTTTGGTTACCTTTTTCAAAAACAATTGATAGATGTAAAAATGAAAGAAGAAAAAAAAAACTGCGAAAGAAGAAAAAGGAAACTCGAAATCACCTTTTTGGTGTTTTTGTATTCTGATTGCGTAAAAAGTAAGTGTTACAGCCTATTCTTGGTCTTTTATAGTATCTATTTACAAAAAATAAAATGAAAAAATATCAAAGCAAATCACCCCCGTTCTGTCCCTTTTCATTTTCTCTCTCTGTTCCTTTTGTGTGTTGTTGGTGTCTGCTTGTTTGTGCGTCTCTTACAGGTACGGAGTGCAGGGTCTGGGACGTGGCACGTACGGAGGCCCGTGTGAGTGGTGCTACGTTCGTGGGGAGTGGCTTGGGGAAAGCGGCGGCTGAAGACCCCAGAAACCCTACGGTTTCTGTTTGTTTCATTTCTGGGCTAGGGGTATCGGGCCACCGTAATTGGGCCATTCGAGTTTAGGCTAGTTGCGCTGTACTGATTTTGGTTTGTAATTGGACTGTTATTAGACCATTTAATTTTGATTTTTTATTTGGTTTACTCCACTAGCGGGCCGGGCAAATATTGGGCCTTACAATCCTATCTTAGAGCTTCAAGTCGATTAATTTATGGGAATGGAAGAGGATTCTTCTATGCAACAATTTCTCATATGAGCAAAATGTTTACCGTATCTCAATTCTCAATTACAAAGAAACTATGAGCATTTGTAATATATTTTGTAATTTTTGTCAGTTAAATTCATTTTGACATTTTTTATTTTATTTTATAGTAGATTCATTTCTATACTTAAATTTTGTAACAGTGTCAAGACATGAAACTCTATGATGCGCCAAGCTGCCATTGAAAATTAAAAAAATTATATTAAATTAAAAAATTGAAATTTGAAATGAAGCGATATCTACATAAGTTTAAATATTGAAATAAGAAAAGAGGATTAAATTCAAGATATAAAAATTATAATAACATAAGAAATTTTCTTCTCTGGACTGGCTATTACCAATTGAAAAGAATGTTAATTACTTCATGTGAAGCTCTCATGATCTTCCACCAAGTTCTTAGTGATAAGGAATAAGAATCCGAAAGAAGAGCCTATTAACCAGACCAAGACTTTCACTACATGAAATCCCAGAACGAAACAAAAGGAAACTAAGATTGTTTCTAAGCAGGACAAACCAGAATCGAAGAGAATTTCCATGGTTATTCCTTGGATTAAATGAATCCATAAAATGCCAAAACAAAGTATCACCGCTCCGGATTCGATGTTTCCAATGAAAAAAAAAAAACAAACACAACATGTAAAACCAAAGTAAACCAGCCAAAAACTGGATCCACCCAACTCCATAACCTGTTTTCCAAGAACCACCATTTCCCTTTCATCTCCCACTACAAAAAAAATGTTGTCAAGAGCCTTTACAAAACCCAAAAGGAGTTTTAAAGAGTACGGTGAAAACAGCAGGTCGGGGTCCATCTCCGAATACGATGATTGCATCGTAGGATTTATAGATGACTTACCATTAATCCCTTGTGAAAACAATGGGCCATCACTGTCCCTGAAGGAGGTTTTGAGGACATCGGTGAGTGTGATGGGAGAGAACGCCAGGGGGTTGACTGAAAAAGTGGTGTTATCCAATGCTAGACTTTGCACCCTAAAGAGGTTCCGGAAGGTAATAGTGAGGAAGAGTGAGTTCGGCAGGAGAGTGGAGAAGTTGGCTCAGATTTGCAACAACTGCGACTACCTCGTTCCCATCACTGCTTACTTATATGCCAAGAGGATCAAGCTTGTTGTTTCGGATTACTATCCCATGGGAAGCTTAGCTGACCTTCTTTCAGGTGACTTTTCTCAATTCCTTCATGCAACCTTAGCTCTCAATTCTCATCAATACGATTGCATAAGAATTGCCTCTTAATCGATTCTCCGCCTAACACTAGTTTTTGTTTAGGTCAAATTTTGCTTTTAGCTGTCGTTCTAAGTTAAGGATTTAATTTATATATTTGAATTTTAAAATTTTAATACTATGAAACTGATCATGACAAATTTATTAAGTTAAGTTATGCTAGTTTTATAATTTTATATGATAAATGTATTATCATATTTGTAATGCTATATCAACTTATAATTTTTACATAATATTCACAGAAAATGTTATATCATTTTAGTTAATAGATTTAATGACTACTTTTCGAGTCTAGACTAAAATTTCAAAATTCGATAAATATAAAGATTAAACGTGATTAAATTGGAGGATAAGGATTAAAACCCTAAGCTTACACGCATTAGAGACTAATGACAGCATTTGGATTTAAGTTGTAGGTTAAGATTAAAATTTAAAATTTTGAAAAAATATAAAAGCTAAAATTAAAATATATCAGCTTTAACATGATGTTTTATGTTTATACCATGTTGTAATTGATAATGAAGGTGGGAGGCGAGGCCAAACTGCCTTGAATTGGAATGAACGTGTGATAATAATAGAATCGATTGCAAGAGCAATAAGTTTCATCCACGGACAATCCCCAGAAACAGTAAAGAACATGAAAATGAACGTTCATGGAAACATAAAATCCTCCAACATCATGATAAACATCGACCTCACCGCTCGGTTATCAGATTATGGGTTTGTTCAGTTGGCCGACTGCGTCGAAGATTGCGATACCAAAGAAAAACACGCAACAACTCATAATATTTACTGTGAGAATTTGAGCCAAAAGAGTGATGTTTTCAATTTCGGGATGGTGTTACTGGACATGCTAGCGGGTGTGCAGGACCTAAGTTACATGGACTGCATAGTTAAACTGGAGGAAAGCATAAAACAGGGGGACATTCCATTCTTCGAGTTTCATATGAAAGGGAAAGAACGGAAGCAAGCTTTGAAGGTATTGGAGATTGCTTTGGCATGCACCAGCAGCTTGCCAGAGACAAGGCCGTCCATTCACCAAATCCTCTTTGATCTTACTCATCTTCTGAAAACTTCCAAGTAGTTAAGTTGTTTGTCTGTCCGTGTTAAACACATTATTTGCATTTGTTAAAGAAAAAAACCCCTAAAATGGGGTTTTATTAGCTGTTTTGATCAGCATATGTCACATAAAATGGAGAAAATAATGTTGTGAACTGAATATTCTATTAAATCCGTTATAGTTTAATAATCGAGCGGTTTGATGATTGCATTGAGATTGTTGATTGATCTACATTTTTGTGAACCTATTTCAAACTACTTTCTATTCATTTCCTAACTCAATGAGTTGTGATGGTAAAATGTTACATTAGGTAAATAACGTATGGTTATTTTGGTTTAATTCTTAATGCGTAGATTTGTTTAGGTTTATTGATATGTTGAATCATATTTCAATATAATTATTTGGATAAGTATTATTTGTATTTGTAATTGTGATCATACTTGTGTTTATAATCTCAAAAATATTTTATTTATTTATTTGATAACTTCTCTATTTGTTTTATTATTCATGTCCGTGATTCATGACCGTTTATCTTAATAATGTTATTTCTAATGTTCAAACTTGCATCTTGCTAACATTTCATTATAATTTTAATTCTACTTACTTTTGTTTTAACAAATCATTAGTTGTTATTAAATTATTTATTATAAAATTTCACTTATTTAAGTTTAAACCGAGTCCAAAAATACATTTTATATTTCTTTTATCATTTGAAAATTCCCAATAATAAGGAAGTTTGAAGTGAAATCATAAGTATTTTCAAAAGAGTTTGTTGGCATTAGCTTAGCTTGAGAAACGGTTGTAACAATAATTTTATTACCTTTAACCATAGTATTTAACGTCCAAGCCTTCTTACACCCTTTTTTTTCTTGTAAGAATCGCACACCACTACATACGCCAAGGAAAAAGGGTTTTGTCATGCAATTCGTTGAATCTTTTTATATAATTTTTGATATAATTAAAAGGAAAATTATTTGGTATAAATTTTTAGATTTAACAACTAGAATTAAGAAGTTGACAAGTATTTTATAAGAGTATAATAAAATATTTTAAAAAGAGAGACACATGTCAATTTTTAAAATTGCTTATGAAATAATAAAAAAAGTATACTGTCAATACACCAAATGCTCATCCATAATTTAATAGTTTTTTTGTATGATTCTATAATGAAATAAGAAAAGCATTTACCTAACAATTTTATGCATTCAATTTCAATTATTAAAAGTCTGCCTTAGTGGCGAGAGGTGAGCATCCGATCGAATTGAATCAGATGAAAAAATTTCGAGTTAATCGAGTTGACGAATCCTATTTTATCATCCTAGCTCAATTTGAAATTTTCTCGAATCAAGTCGAGTGAGATGAAATTCGAATCGAATATATTTATTTGAGTTAAATTAAAAAAATGACTTTGGATCCTTGTAACCACTATCACCCACCGTAATCAAATTTGTTATTAACTTTTATCTCCTCATAATTTATTTATTAATCTTTTATATACATGTTAGCTTCTTTGCTTGCTTAGTTGCTTCAATTATTTCTGATTTTTGTCACTATGTATTTTGAAATTAAAAATATATTAAATATAAAATTGTGATTTTTAATAAAAGTTATCTTAAAGATAAAATGTGAAATTGATACCAACATAAAATTTTAACACGAATATTTTATGGCATCATCAAGAATTCAATTTTAACAAAAATTTATAAAGATTTAATATGATTAAATAATTAAATAATTAAATAATATAAATAGTACAAAATGTGAAATTTAATTTAATAATATAAATAATAGATATAAATAAAATTATTACTATTTAGTTTTAGGGATTTTTGGATGATTTTTATTTGGGGTAAAGGATGAAAAATAAAAGTTTAGTGGGAAAATAAAAAGTTTTGAGGGTTGGGGGAGTAAAATTTTTTTTGGGGGGGGGGGGGGGCGGAAGTAAATAGGGGAAAAATGGGTTTGGGGTAGATGAAGGGTGGAATGGGAGGGGAGTAAAAGTATTGGGGGAAAGTAAAATGGTTTGGGGGTTTGTGGTAAAAATGTAAAATATTATAGTTTGGTATTTGATTTATTTGAATTAGTTGAATTAAAAAATTAAACTCGATTCAAACTCAAAATTCGAAAAAAAATTGAGTTAACTTGAATAACTTGAATAACTCGATTCGTTTAACTTGAAATTCATTTTTTTCGATTTTTTCAAGTCAAATCGAGTTTTGCTCACCCCTAAATGTTTTTCTCTCATTTGTCTGCTCTTGGTGACATGTTCCTTTGTTATCTAATTTTTTCTCGTCTTCTTCCAATATCTTTGCTTTGTCGCTTTTTCTTCTTTCCTATGGAAAATGAATGGCCGGATTGAGTATTGAAGATGGAGAAGATGACGCATGACAGTTCCATAGTGGGATTGAACCTAAAAAACTGATGTATAAGTTTGGTCTAGTTGGATGTTTTCTCACGGCAAGTATTCATTTCCCAACAATGCGAAATACTATAACAAATCATTAGCATCCTTATGGGGGTGTTTTGATTTCAAATTTGAGGGAAAAACGATACTTTTTTAAATTTGATCATGAATTAGATATTGCTAGAGTGATTAAAGGTGCACCATAGACTTTCAACAATCATCTTTTGGTGTTTCATCGACTAGAGGAAAATGAAGACCTAATACAAGTGCCTTTTATTTTCTCTTATTTTTGGATTCAAGTCCATGATTATTCTTCAAAGTTGTTGCCAAAATGTTTGGAAATCTCGTCGGATTGTTTATGGAGTATGATGTCAAACAATATAGTCGTAGGTATAAGAATTTTATGAGAATTCGTGTTAAAGTTGACGTTCGAACACCCCTAAAATGCCAAAAGAAGATTATTCTTTCTCCTTCAAATCATGTTTAAGCGAAGTTTCAATATGAGAAACTAACGTTCTTTTTCTTGTGTGGATGCCTTGTACATGGAGATAGTTTTTGCCCCATCTAATTCAATCATGGTACAAATGAGATGGAATTAGAATATAATTTATCCTTGAAGGCACCGCCTAGGAGGGCCACCTCCTTGACCATCGTTTGGCTTTAGGAAGATGATAATGCAGAATCCTCGGGGACCAAGTTTGGAAGCAAGATAGGGGAGAGAGTTACGAGATGGTCAACAACATGATTTCAGGCAGAGAATCAATCCTATCTTGGGATTTAATTTAGAAGGAAATTTGAATTGGATAGAAAGGAAAGAAGCAGGATTTTCTAGTGGGTCGAGTAAGGATATTATAGACAACCCAATTGAAGATATTGATGGGAGAAAGAGGCCAAGATCTACTATACAAGTTTCCAATGTTTCTTTTTATTCAAATTTTTTGGAGACTACTGATGAGTGTTGCCAAGCTTGTCACCAAAGGATATTAACGACCACTGTTAGGCATGTCGACTAGATGCAATAAAAATAATGTGTTGTAGCCATGTATGATTTGGAGCTTGAGCAGTTAGATGTAAGAACAACGTTCTTACATGGAGAACTTGAAGAATATATTTACGTGCAAGAACTAGAGGGTTTTATAGTCTTAGAAAAAGAGGACTATGTTTGCTTGCTGAAAAAGTCCATTTATGGCTTGAAACAGTCACCAATGCAGTGGTACAAGAGGTTTGATTTATTTATGACTACTTATGATTTCAAAAGAAGTAGCTTTGACAGTTGTGTTTATTTTAAGAAAAATAGTGATGGTTCATTTGTATATATACTCCTTTATGTTGATGACATGTTGATAGCAACCAAAGATAAATGAGAGATAAGAAATGTCAAAGTTTAGCTTAGTAAAGAATTTGAGATGAAAGAGTTGGGAGTAGCAACGAAGATACTCGGGATGGAGATTCTCAGAGATAGAAAAACATGTAAATTGTACCTAAGTCAGAAAGGGTACATTGAGAAAGTTCTTTGCAGGTTTAGTATGCAGAGTGCCAAGCCTGTTACTACTTCATTAGTAGCCCACTTCAGACTTTCATTAGCTTTGTCTCCGCAACCAAATGATGAGGTTGACTTCATGTCACATGTTTCATATTCTAGAGAAGTGGGATCTCTTATGTATGCTATGATTTGCTCACATCCATATTTATCATATGCAATTAGTGTAGTTAGTAGATACATGGTGAATCCCGGTAAAGAACACTGGAAATCAATTCAGTGGATTTTTAGATATTTATGAGATACTATTGATGTTTGTATACAGTTTGGAAGAACTAGAGATGGAGTAATTAGGTATGTTGATTCTGACTTTGCTAGAGATCTTATCTTGATAAAAGAAGATCTCTCATAGGGTATGTCTT
The DNA here is from genome assembly GCF_025698545.1 of Gossypium raimondii. Lineage (NCBI taxonomy): Eukaryota > Viridiplantae > Streptophyta > Magnoliopsida > Malvales > Malvaceae > Gossypium > Gossypium raimondii. The sequence goes on from NC_068572.1 coordinate 36,996,365, forward strand.
TACTATTCGGGGTTGTGCAATTAGTTGGAAAGCCACTTTGTAGACTATAGTTGCTTAGTCTACTACTAAAACCAAATACATGACGATTACTGAGGTTTGTAAAGAAGCTATTTGGTTAAAGGGAATCTTTGGTGAACTTAGTAAAGACTTTCAAATCAGTACAGTGTTTTGTGATAGTCAGAGTGCCTTCTTCCTTACAAAAGATCAAATGTTTCATGAGAGAACAAAGCACATTGATGTTCGGTATCATTTTGTGAGTGATATTATTGCTTGTGGTGATATTGTTGTGAGCAAAGTTAGTACTCATGATAATCCTGCAGATATGATCACTAAGTCACTTACTATAACCAAGTTTGAGCATTGCTTGGACTTGGTTGGTGTTCATTGTTGAAGAATACCCCTCTAGGGGTTTTGTGGAAGAGGTGGAGAACTTGTTCATTGAGAATTCGTGTCAAGGTGGAGATTGTTAGAGTTGTGTGACCTGAATTCTTGTTAAATAAATAAAATACAGTGGCAAAACAAGGGGATCTGTGTAGTGCTTAAGGCCGATAGCTGAAATAGATGTAATCGAAACTCCTCTTGTATAATTTATTTTTCAACATTAGTGAATTTCTTCTCCTTTGCCCATGGTTTTTGCCCCGAAAGGATTTCCACGTAAAATCTGTGTGTTCTTATTTTTTCTTATTTTGCGATCATTCTATTGTCATTATCTATGTCTATTATAACAATTTTTTACTACCTCTATAGACATATTTGTGATTTGGTATAAAAAAGAAAAAAATATTGTAAGTTGAGTGTAGAAGCCCAAATTTGCCTGGCCCACTAAAGAAAATAAAACAAATAAACCCAAATCATTACAAACCTCTAGCCCAAATTAAATTCTAAATTACAAACCCATTTTTCCAGGGCTCGACAGGCCCAAAACCTTAAGATATTTTCAGTAAAACAAAAAAAAAACCCTAACCCTAACACCCCATGTGCGCCTGCACCCATCAGCCTACCACCTCGATCGCGTCATGCCTTGTCCCAAAACCTGACACATTGCTGTTGTCGTTTCACCAAAGAAGCAAGGAACCACCTGCTCTCCTCCATCAACGCCTGCAAACAAGTAGAAGATAGCAGCAAGAAACAATAGAAACAGTAGCAAATAGTGAACGAGATGGGCTATAAAGATTGCTAAATTTCTATGTAAAAAGGGGGGATTTTTTTTTTAACAAAAAAAGAGATTCAACAGAAAGAATAAAAAAAAAAACTTTGAAGGTGATTTTACCTTTCATTTTTCTCTGTTTTCTTTTACTTTTCATAGTCTTTTTATTTTTTATTTCGGTTTTTTCTATTCTTTAAAATCTAAAAATAAAAAAGGGTACCTTTCTATTGCGGTGCGCCATCGCTCGGTGACTCCTTCCGTGGTCGAGACCGTAGGAGCCCTTCGGGTTTCGTTTAGGCCGAGCCAAGGGGAAACAGGCTAAAGGGAGACTTTTCTTTCTTTCTTTCATTTTTCCAAGCAGCAAAGCCTTCGTTGAGCCCAACGCGCCGTGGCGGATTCAAAGGGAGGAAGCGTTTTTGAAACAGAGAGAAAAAGAGAATGTTTTGAGGGTTTTTTTTATTTTTAACTGTAAAAAATGAATTTTTTGGATGAAAATTTTGTTTAAATAAACTATCAAAACGGCGCCGTTTAAGCCCCATGACCCGCGCGCGATCCGACCCGCTCCAGGGGGGATCCGCGTGTTTTCATGAAACGGGCTATTTGCGCGCAAGGCCCCTCCTCTTTTGAGCTGTAGCGCAATCGAGTCTTTGTGGTTTTTATATTTTGGCCGTGTAATTTTCTGATATTTTCATTTCAGTCCGCACTGAAACGCTGCGCATTTGGGGTTGGGAATATTTCCTGATTAGTCCCTCGTGCCTTCAGCGCGTTTTATTTCAGTCCCGAGCCACTCTTTTTTAATTTATTTACGATTTAGACCCCCAAAGTTCTTTTTTAGTTTAAATTAGTCCCTTTTTGTATATTGTTGCTATTAATTAATTTTAATAATGTTATCATTATTTTTACTACTATTATTATGTTTAATACTATTATCACTATTATTTTTTATTTTATATATTTTGCTACGATTATCATTATTCTTATTTACCTATTTAATATTATTGTTCATTTATTAATGCATGATTATTTATTGTATTTCTTATTTATTATTATCACCATGTATTTATATATATACTTTTGATCCCAAGCTTCCTTATATACATGTACATACAAACATGTTTGTCTTTTTATGTTTTATATATATATATATATATATATATATATATATATCACATACGTATATTACCACCCATACATATATCTTTTGCATTTTCTTTCTTTCTTTCTTTATAATTTCGAAGTATATGTATACATATATTTTAATATACGTTCATGTGAATATTTTATATTTCATATGTTCTACCTATTTTGTAGCTTCAAAATACATTCATATACATATTCGTATATTTTCACACATTTCATAATTTTTATATACACAGGCATTTTTATAATATATCTATATAAACATACGCACATATATTTTTGTAACTTATTTATATTTGTATGTGTATTTATATATATATATATATATATATATATATATATACTAATACATATCTACATATATCTAAATACCCATTTTATTTTCATAAACACTTACGTATATGTACATACATGTATATCTTTTATATGTTCATAATTTTATTCATCTTCTTTATTGTTATTATTTATTTATTCATGTGTTCATCATCTTTTTTTAAAAGGACATTTTAATTCTATTCATTTTTTTACTTGTTGTTATGTATGTGATTGATTCGTCTCTTATATTTATTTATTTCATTTTGTTGATTGTTTGCATTATTTATGCTTAACTTGTCGTATTCATTATCGTTTTGTTATGCATATTAACACCATACATCAAAAAGAAAATTTTCTAAATAAGGTAATATTTTGCGTTTGGAAAATCGAGAAAACGTGCCCTAATGTGTTGGGTTTCGATTTCGTTCAATCTAAATAGCCAAATACCCTTTTAAACTTTCAAAATAAGACCATATTTCGCATTTGGAAATTCGAGAAAACGTGCCCTAACGTGCTGGGTTTCGATTACTCGTTTGGCCAAATAGTCGAATATCTTTTCGAAATTTTAAAACGAGGCAATGTTTTGCGTTTAGAAATTTGAGGAATGTGCCCTAAGGTGCTGGGTTTCGATTTCTCGTTTAATCAAATTGCCAAATATCCTCTTGAATTTTAATCTATGCTATTCTAGTTTTTTTTAAGGATCGTATTTTAAATTTCTTTAAAGTTTTTTCAGTTTTTCGACACTAAGACATTAAGTAATCAACTAGGTACCAATTTTTGGGCGTATCGAGGGTGCTAATCCTTCCTCGTGCGTAACCGACTCCCGAACTCATTTTTTTGAATTTCGTGGACCAAACTTGTTGTTTTAATAAAATCAAATCATTTATTAAAAACAACCACTTTTCAAGGTGACCCGATCACACTTTATCAAAAAGGATCGGTGGCGACTCCCATTTTCGTTTTCATTTTCAAAAACCCAAGTCGACCCCGTTTTCCATCAAGAAAATGGTGTCAACATTGAGCATATAAATTTTTATTTAAATATGCATTTATACAAAATTTAGAAGACATAAATATGGTGTGTGTGTGTGTTTTTGTATATATGAAGCATAAATTTATGGAAATAGTTTTAGGAGAAAATTATTTATCGAAATAGAATTGTATAGAAGAGGTGGTGAAGTCGACAAGTGAAGGAGACGACTTCACTCGATCATTTTTTGTCAATATACATGGTTCATGTTATTGGCTGAGAAGTTTCAATTCTCACATACTTGATTGACCAAGTTGAAGGTGGAAGTGCATTGTTTGAAGTTTTAGTAGTTTATAATGTTAATAATCCCATATTGTTAATAAATATATACTATAAAAATTTAAATAAATAATTTTTTATAATTTACGTAATTGAGTTGAGTGACTAACCTATCTAGTGGGTTAATTTATTGGGTTTTATGTACATATATAGTCAAAAGATGGACATTAAATCTTAAATTTGGTTGTTTAAATAATATTTTATATATAATTATTATATTTTACTTTTGAAATATTAACATAATTTTATAGAAAGTTTGTTTATAATTTGGGTAATTGAGTTTGGGTACATATTTATTAGGTTTTATGTGTATATATGGTCAAAAGATGAGTATTTAGTCTTAAATTTGGTGGTGCAAATATTTATTTTATATATAATTATTATTATTTGCATTTGCATTTGAACTAAAATTTTTAATAACATGATTTTATAAAAAATTACATCTGGAAAGTTGTTATGTTAAGAAAAACATCACTTTTGTAGTAAATTATATATCGAGTGACACTTTCTTTAATGAAAATACATATTATGCCAATACAATACTTAAAAGAAAAATATTTCCACCAAGTCTTTATCTGTTTTATTACTTGTAACATGAAGTAATTGGAAGGGTAGCCTAGTGAGATGCTGAAACCGATGCAAAGCTTCAACAAAGACGTTAAAAAAACTTCGCGTGGAAGGAGATGAAATCTCTATCGAGTAAACTGGAGTGATCAAAAGAGTGAAGCTGAAGCCAACTTTTGAGGTGAATCTTAGGCCTGTTTAGTAATACCTAAAAACAAAATTAATTCTACCTCCAAAAACACATTTAAAAGAAAATTTGTACTAAACAAATTACTTTTAGCTACATTTTTAGCTTTTTAGAAGAGATTTTTAAAAATATTTTTGAAAAGGACAAGTTAAAATTTGTAGCTTTTCCTCTCCCAAAAGCACTTTTGGTGCTTAATTACTTTTCACCCCTTCAATAATATAGTATTTTTCCTTTTTTTCTTGGTGCTTAATTACAAATGTGTTAAAATCATTAATTAAAAATAAAAAATTATTTAAAATACTAATTACAAATATTTAATGGTTATATTTAAATATTTAAAATATAATTTATATATTCTAATTAAATTTTATAAATAATTAATATTTATTGCTTAAAATGTTTAAAATTTATATTTTATATATTAAAATATTAACAACAAATTATAATAATTTTTTATATTCTTACTAAAATATAATAATATTAACTAATTAAAATATTATTTAAATGCATATTTGTTACTTAATAATAACATGTCTAAAATTGACATTTTATTTCTTAAAAGCACTTTTTGACAGCAATGCTAAACACTCAAGTTTTAACCTAAACATTTCAAAATCACTTTTCTATAACCCTTTTCAAAAGCATTGTTAAACTAACCCTTACAATCATTAGAATATCGTAGTTGGGACGCATCGCCCATTAATATTGCATCAATCAAGAAAGCTATTGAGGCTTAATGACATCCGATGTAATAAAATGTTGTTGCTAAAAAATCAATCAGAGTGCATATATCTAGAATTCCTACCTCAACTTCAACTTGGAGGATGTCACTATTTTCTAATCCTCCCAGTAAAATGCTCGTAACTCTTGTATTTGAAAAACTGTTGAACAAGTTGCTTTACATAATTAACCCTTAACCATATTACCAATGAATATATTTTATACATATATTTTTGTTATATCCCTCCAAGAGGACACGTGTTAGTCCAAAAGGCGTTGACTCCGTTATTGACTTCGTGAGCATGACCGCCCATCCCACCTCAAACGAAATTAACCACCTGGGCTTAAGGGTAAATGCTATCGTAATGTGAATATACTTTCAAGACAATAAGGAGTTTATTTAGGCTTCACTACCTCCTATTGATAGAATCTTATGATACGTTCCTGTGATTATCCATTACACATTTAACGAGATTGAATGCTTATCTAGTCATATCTTATCAGTGGACAATGAGACCTCTCCTATAAATACCCTAGAAAACTATTAATAGGGAATAGATTTTTTAGCACCCTAAAGTTACTCTGAGCACTTGTTCCATGTCCTTGTTCTGGCTCTCGACCTTAATGGTGAACCAGCCTCCATTATCCACCTTGATATCCTCTTTATCCTCCTCCCTTATTGTACTCTATATCAACAATTATATTTCATAATTAGACTAAATTGAGGGCTATGGTGCATATTAATATATAATAATCATGGCAATAAAAATTGAAAAATACTTCAAATTTTGGGTTTTTTTTATTTTTACCTTTTTCAATATTTTTTTGTGAATATGTATATATGTGGAGTTTTAGGGTGTGTTTAGTTGGATGGAAAAGTGAAGGGATGGGGAGAGAAAATAGAGATAGTGTACATTAATTTAAAATTATGCATTTTTCAAATGTTTTATTTTCTTTTTTCATTTATGAACTTTACCAAGTAATAAATATGAGATGAAAAATACTTTTTCTTTCCATTTTCCATATCTTTCCTACCAAATACACCTATTAAAATAATAATTTATTTGAAAATATAAATTACTAGATAATAGCAAGTAGGGTTGTATCCATAAAGATTAATAATAACTTTATTTCTCAAATAAAAACAAGTAAATATGATGGACTTCTTAGAAAATCAAAAACTAAATTTAAAGTAAAACTTAGTGAAGAAGCAGAATTAAAAGTTGAGGAAAAATCAATGAGAAAAACTCTAGACAAAAGTAAATTGTCTGTTTGATTCATAAATCCGATCATCAACGCAAGGATATCTTCGATGCCTATAATAAACTAGTTCTAATTGTTGGCTGAATGTTGGGCAACCAATCTTTCTTTACATGTTCAGTAACCAAGAGACAACTTATTTGAAATCACTTCCCTTACCAACAAACAACCTTATAAGTCAACGCCCAAGATTTAACTTTCTGGTAGCATTGAGAATGAGAGAGACCTAAATCTAACTAACAAACTCACCTTACTCGAGTTTATTTAAGTTAGATCACACATTCACACCACATCAATCATATATTACGATATACATAATTATGCAATTCGTCACAAGTATTAGGATGAATTAAACAATAACAGATATAATTATTCTAATTGACAACACAATTATTTTAAGTTTTCAAATACTAACCTAATATTTAACAAACCCGATCCATTGTAATTTAAATAGAAGCTGTGCAAAAACTAAAGAACAAATAAAGATTAAGAACAAACTAGGTCTTACAAATTTATAAAATCAAATTTCAAAAGTCCTTTGACTAAAAAAACGAAGTTTAGCAAGCCACAAAATCGAAAAACACAATAATAAAATAAAAAGAAATAATATCAGAAAATAGCGAAAGGTCCTAACTCTCTTTCAAAATATCCTATTTATATTGTTTAATTAGCCTAAATTAGATTACAAGAGCTATCTTGAAGTTGCAGAACTTGTAAAAAGACACAAATACCTTAAAGCGCGAACAGAACATGCATGTTGGCGCTAGGGAATCAAGGCTCAACACAAGGGCAAGCGGGCAAGGGTGTTTGGCTTGGATCCATGCTCCGTTCTGCTCGTTTTAACTCTTCATTTCATTTTTAATATCCTCAAACTCAAACCTTAAATTCTCGTAAACCTAATCTAAGTCACAAAACACTTAATTATTTATTAAATATTAAAATCACATAAAAATCAAACAAAAGAAAATGAGACTTTAATCATGAAGAATAAATTAAAATGTAACATTTCACTTTAGAACTGAACAAAATATCAAGTATAAAAGTCTAAAATATGCAAATATGAGCACTTATCAAAATTCTTAATTACATATTTTGAATAATAAATAATTTGGAATTAGTGTGGAGCCGATATATATTTGGATAACTTTGTGTCTAATCTTCAGTATCATATTGATAATCACACAAACAAAGAAGATTTTGTTTTGGATGCTACCAATGAAGTTAGGAGTAGTTTAAAACATTCATAAAGAAAAATGAAAAAGGGTATCGAGAAAAGGAAAATCCGTACTTTTATAATTTATAAAATCTTAAATTAGTAACAATAAAATTATAGTTTAATTTTCTTAAAAATAATAATAATTTAATTTAATTTTTTAAAAACTATAAAGATATAAACTATTAAAATAGTAAAATTACATCTATCCTAAAAATATATAATTTAATTCCGACACCTAAAAAAAAAATTTCTAACTCGGCCCGTTGCTTTAAACCGAACTGCCATTCACCTCTAGCTTGCGATCCACAATTCACCAAAAAGGATCATTGTCATAGTGGCATCCAACTCTATAAATAGTCTAACTCAACTTCCCAAACTGAGAGAAACCAAAAGTAATTTTGTTCTTTATGATTGGAAACAAACTATTCAGTTTTGGGAATAGTTTTAGGACTAGAAGTTACTTTCAAAAGATGTCCCCGCACTTGCTTTAATCTGTTTTATTTATCTTTCGAAACCTTATCTATACAATTAATTACAAGCCATGCATATGCTCTGCAACATGAAAATTTAGGCTTCGAAACTAATAACTTTGTAGTTCAGATTTTAGTGGGAGTGAGTGCATAGCCAAAGAAAATAAAGATTCAGGAATAAGATTGGTGTTGATTTACCTCATATACATATAAGGTTGCCAAAAATATGCAGGCTGGAGAAAGAATGGTGACCAGTATCCACTCTCTCATCAAGCGCTTCGGTTTAGACCTTAAGACACGCAAATTTGGAAGCGTTTGAGGGAGAGTGAGCAATGAGTTCCATTGGAAATACTCGCGATATATATATCATCATCATCATCATCATCATCATCAAGGCATGTTTTGTTCACTCTCCTCCAAACCTTCCAGCAGTACTGCTGGGGGGTAGTGTGTAGCATATTGCCGGAAGCGTTTGAGGGAGACTGAGCAACCAATTCCTTGTAAGCTTTAAAAAATATATATATATCATCATCATCATCATCATCAAGGCATGTTTTGTTCAATCTCCTCCAAACCTTCCAGCAGTACTGCTGGGGAGTAGTGTGTAGCATATTGCTGGAAGCGTTTGAGGGAGATTGAGCAACCGATTCCTTCTAAGCTTTAATAATATATATTCTTCTCTTGTTTTTTGCTGATTCAACCTCAACCTGAAAGAGCATTGGCTCCAAGATGTCTCCATTTTATAGGACTTGAAAATGGTTATAGAGCATATCAAAATTGTGGAGAACAGGGTTTAACCTGATATATATGGGCCCCTCCATATCTTGGCACTTGGCCTTTTCAGACCCCACCACATCCTTCTTGCTTGCATAAAACCACTCAGATTGACTCCAAAAGTCAATGCCAAGAATATTTTTTAAAAAGAAAAAAGAAAAATTCAACGGCTTCTTGATTTATTGGGATTTGAGGATTGAATTTAATTTCATATAAATGATGTGTGGCATGACAAAAACAATTAATTTTTTTATATTTTTCATGTCTATATTTAGGGTTTATAAATGTCTTCCTTAACAATAAGGAAGTGTAAAATGAATTACCCATCCACCAAATTACTTGTTGATTAAAAGTTATGTATATATTATATATAAAGAATATTAATTTGAAGGTAGAAGTAGAATAATTAAAGTAGGTGTTACAGGACTTGTCCTTATCCATGCTTGAAAGATTACTTATGTATATTGAAGGTCAACGCTAAAATAATTCCGTTAACATTCCTCTACTTCCCATATTCCTTTCTTTTAATCTTTAAAAGTAATTGCATATCTTGCAAATGGGACAAATTGTAACAATTACTTTACATTACAATTTTTCATTCAAATTATGTCATGTACTGACATCATTAAAATTTAAATCAAATTACCTATCAATTTTGATTTAATATGTAATATTATACATAAATTTTAATTTTGTTCAAATTTATATATGAGGTTTTGATTTAATTTAATTTTCATAAATCACCGACACTATTATCGAGTAACATAATTTTACGTTTATATGTTACATACAAAAAAGAATTCACCTATGCAATGTAAAAATGAATTGATATATTTATTTCTTTAAATGCATATAATTGAATCAAAATTAAAATTTTAAATATATAGTTAATCGATTCGTGTGTATAATTACACTAAATTAAAGTTGATACATCAAATTCATGCATAATTTTAAGTTTTATCCTATTTAAATATTATTACTTCAAATTATTAAATAATCTCTTAAAATAAATATCTATCATTTAATAATCGTGAATTGTCGTTCATAATGGCATGTGACATATATATTAGTTTCAGTTACGTAGACTACATACGTGATTATTGTTAGATTTTAATAAAATATAATTTGATTTATAATATAAATTTAAGTATATTTGAAATAATATTGTTTTTATTAAATCACATTTAAATAAAACAATTAAAGTTGCATTTAAAATATAAATAAGAATTTAAAGGAAATTAATTATAAAGTTAAATGAAAATATAAATATAAATATAAAAATAATAAAATATGATTTAAATTTTAATGTGGTAATATAATAAAAATAAAAAATACTAATAGAAAATAAAATATAATCTTTCTCTATCTTTAATTTTTCTATTTATAAATATTTTCAAAAATCATTTAGTGGTAAGTCATCGTCATTTTTTATTCTTGATATGTCTTCTTGTTTTTATTTATTCTGAAGGATTATCTTTGATCTCAATCAACACGAGCTTTTCTCTTTTCTTTTGAAAGAACACGATTTTTATTTTTGTTTTTTTATAAGTTTTTATCTTCAATTTTCTTAATTTTTGAGGCTTCAACGTGTTTTGAACTCTTATTTCTCATCCATTTATTCCAAAATTTTAAACTTTTTTTATTTTTTATTTTGATTTGAAACCAAATTGTTGTAATAATCAAGTTCCATTTTTTTCTTTTCCTAGTAAGTAAATAACAATAATTTTATAATTATTAAATTAGAAACTTATTACATTATTTCGCACTTTAAATATTCTGAAATTTCAAAACTATGAACATCACAACTCAAATTTTTGTTCCCAAAATTATTTTTAATATATACTGAACAATGTGAATATTATATTGAAATTACAATAAGTAAAATATTAATCATTTTTACCTTTTCATTAACAAAAATCATCTTTAGTAAAAGACTAAAGAATAGTTGGCTCTGTGCGAGTGGCTTGTTAAGGGAGCCAGAGGGTGTTAAAGTATAGAAGTAACGACTTTGGTATTATTAGTGGTTAGTTTGGTTAGTTTGTTATTCAAACCGTTATGTTGTTAGCAACAGTTATTTGCGGTAGCTAACTCATATACTCTATAAATACTATTGTTGTATAATTGAATGGATTTGAGAATAATAATATAGAACACCTTTTCTTCATATTCAATGGTATTTTACTTAGCTCACTATAGATATTAACATGGTATTAGTCGCCTCGATGCTGGAGTCCTGATTTTCGTTCACACTCATGACTACCACTACTTTTGTTGATTTTTCTTCTGTCAAGCCTGGCTGTTCGACGTTTACTGGTGATCGAATCATTCACTCATTTCCTCTCCATGACACTGTTAAGCTAGATGATGGAAATTTCGTTCAGTGGCAGCAACACATTCGGTTAATTGTTGAAGGTTACGAATTGACTGGGTTTTTGGATGGGACATTACCTGCTCCGCCGCGTTTCGTGTAGTCGTCTGAAGGATCTCTCGTTCAAAATCTGAATGCATCAGCGCTTACTCAACAAGATCGATTGCTTGCCTCCTGGTTACTCTCTACTATTCATCCCTTGTTGTTATCCTCCTTTACTGACGCTTGAACAACCTGTGATGTTTGGACTACGGCCACTCGTCTTTTCGCAGCAGTCACCAGTGCGAAGTTGTCAAGAATTCGTCATGAATTGCATACTCTTAAGAAAGGTAACCTCCCAATCAGAGACTATGTAGCAAGAATACAAAATACATGTGCCTTGACCGATGCCTCTAGCTCTCGGATCTCGGAGGCGAAAAAAGTTGAGATTATCCTTGCAGGTCTTCCACCGGAGTTCGATGCCGTGATTACGTTAGCATCGTTCTCATCTGAACCCTTGCCTTTTCAATGTCTTGTTGACGTGCTACTCGAATATGAGAGTCGACAGTTGCGAGCTCTTCTAGAGGTGTCGATCTATGCCAATCTTGCAGAGTCTGTTCCATCGCCATCGATGGTGGAGTTGGTTCGTGGTGGCCGTCGTCCGGCTAGCGATCGTGGTAGAGGGTTTCACTCCTGAATTCAGTGCCAAATATGCGACTGATTTGGGCATTTAGCCAAGCGATGCTATTATCGCTACAATCGTGATTTTGACGGTCCGACGTCGATGGCTTGGGCGTTAACTCTGCCTGCTAGCCTATTGTTTCAGTCTCGATCGCGTGCTCCTGGTGGTTTTGTTGTCTTCTCGACAGTGCCGAATAATTTTGCCTCTGAAGGATTTTTTGTTGCGCCTCATTTACGTCGGATACCCCCTAGGGTTTCTAACCCATTTGCTAATTCTGGTGATGGATTTGGGCACATGAATCGGTCAGGTTTGCATGTTGGGTATGAGCATTTTACTTATCAATTCGCGTTTGGGTCAGACTCACAGTTTGGGCTGTGTGTTGCTGATGTTGGGCCTAATGTTGCTGCTGGTAGATCGAATGAATATGGCCCTGGTCTACCCGTGCATGATAGGCCTTCTGGTCTCCATTATGAATTTGGGCTGAAGGCAAACAATATTCCAAGTGGGCCAACATCCAATTATGTGGAGTTTACTAATTCCCTTAGGCGTGAGCACAAACTTGAGACTTCTAGTGACGGTGATTGTCTTGCGTCTGGGCCCTCAGTTCCTTGGCAGACCAAACCAAGGGCTCGTGTATACACTGGGTCCGATCCGTGTATTGGGCTCCCTCGTCTACCCGATTTGCATGTGTCTGATGTGTCCAACTCTATTGGGTCTAATATTCATGCTACTCAGTTCGGGTCCAATCTTGATGGTACTGATTCCTATGTTCCATTGCCTATTGGAACTTTGTCCTGGTATCTAGATTCGGGGGCCACACACCATGTCTATCGCGATGCTTCTGCGTTGAATGATTCCACTCCTTACTCAGGTACATCTTCTCTCTTAATGGGTGACGGGACTTCCACCAGGATTAGAGGTGTCCATGGGTCGGGCCGGGCCCAGAAAAAATTTTGGCCTGCGACTCGGGCCAAAATATAGGCCTAAAATTTTGTCCAAGCCCTACCGGAAAAAATCCTAAGCTCGAGCCTACCCGCCAGCACCCATTTTTAATAAACACCAAAATTTATTTTAAAAGTAAAAATAAAAAATATATTTATTATATTCGGTAGGGCGGGTCTGCCCTGGCTAATAAAGTGGTGCCCGAGGCCCGACCCATTTTCTAAACGGGCTTCTTTTTTTGGCCAAGTCCATATTTTGGGCATATATTTTTACCCGAACCCTCCCATGGACACCTCTAACCAAGATCTCGTATGTTGGTAATTCAGTAATTTCTACACAGCATAAATTACTTCGCTTATCTAATGTTTTGTGTGTGCTGACTATACGGAAGAATCTCCTGTCTGTGTCTCAGCTTGCCACTGAAAACAATGTGTTTTTTGAATTTCATCCAACTTATTGTGTTGTTAAGGACATCAAGACTCGAGACATTTTACTAAGGGGTCACATTTGTGATGGGCTTTATCATTTTTCTCCGCCAGTTGAGTCTACTCTATCTACTGTGGCTCATTCTCTTGCCAATGTTGGACTTTAAATTCGAACTGATAGCTGTGATGTTTTTACTTCGTGGCACAAACATCTTGGTCATCTTTCTGCTTCTATTGTCAAGACTGTTTTAAATAACTGCAATATTTCTTGTAATAAGGTTTGCCTTGATAATGTTTGTGTTGCATGTCAAAAAGGGAAGTATCATAAACTGCCCTTTCTAACTTCTACTACTGAATATATTGATCCTTTTGCTTTGGTTGTCTCCGACCTATGGGGACGAAATTGGTATTATGTCTCGTTTAGTGACATGTACACTTGCTTTACTTGGATTTATCTTATTCGGCAAAAGTCTCAGGCGATGGACTGCTTTATTCAGTTCCAAAAATTAATCAAAACTCAGTTTGGGAAAAATATCCGACAATTCCAGAGTGATTGGGGGTGAGTTTCGAGCTTTCACGTCCGTCTTGGGAAATCAAGGGATAATTCATAGACTATCCTGTCATTATACATCTGAATAGAATGGGGTGGCTGAGCGCAAACACCGACATATTATCGACATGAACACCGATATATTGTCAACATGGGTCTTACTTTCTTGGCCCAAGTAGATCTTTCTATGGATTATTGGGGCTATGCATTTAGTTGTGCTGTTCATCTCATCAATTGTCTTCCTACCTCAGTGTTGAAAGGACAATCTCCGTACAAGGTTCTGCATGGAAAAAATCCAACGTATGATCATTTACGAGTATTTGGGTGTTGTTGTTTTCCATAATTACGTCTATTTTTGCATCACAAGTTGAATTTTCGATCTCAACCATGTATGATTTTGGGTTATAGCTCTCAACATAAAGGTTATCAATGTCTCACACCGGATGGTAAGATCGTTATATCTCGTCATGTTATATTTGATGAACATCGTTTTTTGTTTACTAAGTCTGGTCTGGGAGGTTCCACATCTTTGTCAGGTCAATCGCTCTCACCAACATATGTTCCACTTGTTAAGCCTGTCTATTCTCACCCCGCAGAGCCCTCATCTGCTCAACCTTCTGAGTCATCTTCACATTTTAATATTAGTCCCTCAACCTCTGCAATTCCTCAGGATAATCTAAGCTCTGGTCCTAAGTCATGTCCTCTCTCCTCTTTTCCTGTTGATAATAATATACCCATTAACACTCTAGCATTTCCTACTGTTCAGTCATCTCTTTTACCCCCAACAAACACTCTAGCTTCTCCTACTATTCAGTCCTCTCCTTTACCCCCAACAAATACACATCCAATGGTTACTCACTCTGAGGCCGACATCTTAAACCCAAGGCTCTGTTAGTGGAAGCTATTGAGCCTCACATGATTGATGAAGCATTTTCTACCGTAGAATGGCGTGCCGCTGCTCAGGCTGAATACGATGCTCTCATTAATAACTCTACCTGGGAACTTGTTCCGTTACCGAGTGGCCGAAAGGTTATTGGGTGTAAATGGCTTTTCAAAGTAAATAAAAATCCTGACAGCACGGTTGCCCATCGAAAGGGTCGATTAGTAGCTAAAGGGTGTTTTCAGGTACCTCGGTGTGATTTCAAGGAAACATTTGGTCTGGTGGTAAAACCTGCTACTATTCAAGTCATACTGTCTGTTGCTGTCTCGAAGGGTTGGCAGCTTCGTCAGGTAGATGTGAATAATTCTTTTTTAAATGGCGATCTTACTAATGAAGTGTCTATGCAACAACCTCCAAGGTATGTTCAATATGACTCTAATGGAAAACCTTTGGTTTGTCGTCTAAAGAAGGCATTGTATGGACTATATCAGGCTCCGCGTGCTTGGTTTGACAAATTGAACTGTTTTCTTCTTTCAATTGGTTTTCTTATATCAAATTCTGATGCATCTTTGTTTGTTCAAATTACACCTAACTCCACTCTCTATGTTCTTGTGTATGTGGATGATATTATTATTACTGGAAGCGTGCCTACATGTATAAATAGTTTTGTTCAGCAATTGCATAAGGAGTTTTCACTTAAGGATATGGGTGATCTCGATTACTTTCTTGGGATTGAGGTTACTCGTTCCTTTGACGGGGGTATTCATTTGTGCCTGCAGAAGTACATTCGTGACCTGCTGGACAGGAGCTTTATGACTCATTCAAAGAGTTTTCATACTCCTATGATTAGTTTTTTGTCTTTATCTAAGGATGACGAGGATTGTCTTCATGGCCCACTGAATATAGAAGCCTTGCGGGTGCACTACAGTATGTTGTCCTAACATAACCTGATGTTGCTTACGCGGTGAATCGCATATGCCAATTTATGCATGCACCCACTACAGTACATCTAGTTGCATTAAAACGCATCTTGCAATATTTGTCTGGTACCCTGGATTATGGGATTATTTTTTTCCCGTCTACTCGGCTCTCTTTAGTTTGTTATGTCGATGCAAATTGGGGGTTGGATTTTGATGATCGTCATTCTACAACCGGCTACTATGTATATTTTGGTCACACCCTAGTATCATGGTGTTCCAAGAAACAATAAGTTGTTCCATGATTCACGGCCGATGATGCAAATATTGGAGTCTTGCTGCAGCAACTAGTGATATTGCTTGGTTGGTCTCGTTGCTAAAGGAATTACAACTCCACTTTGATGATTCACCTACTATTTGGTGTGACAACTCAATTGTAGTCGCAGTTGCTGCTAATCCTGTCTCACATTCTAAATTTAAGCATGTAGAGCTTGATTTGTTCTTTATATGCGAGAGTGTTGTTGATGGTTCTATTGTTGTTGGTGAGGTACCTGTGTGTGATCAGGTAGTTGACATTCTTACTAAGCTGCTGTCTATTTCATCCTTTTCTCGATTTTGAAGTCTTCTTCGGGTTTTACCTATCAGGAAGATGGGTGAATGTTAAAGTATAGAAGTAATGACTCTAGTATTATTAGTGGTTAGTTTGGTTAGTTTGTTATTCAAACTGTTATGCTGTTAGCAACAGTTATTTGCAGTAGCTAACTCATATACTCTATAAATACTATTGTTGTATAATTGAATGGATTTGAGAATAATAATATAGAATACCTTTTCTTCATATTCAATGGTATTTTACTTAGCTCACTATAGATCTTAACAGAGGGTGAGTGGATAGTTGGCTATGCGCGGGCTGTTGATTATGTATTGATGTTCAAAGCAAAAGCTCAGGCGTTACTGGATGGATTGTGGTTAGCTTGGGATAGGGGTTTTCATAAAGTGGAGGTGAAAGGTGATAACAACTTGTTGTCACCATTAAAAGTAGAAGTCGGCTGATCGAGTTATGCTTAATTCATCAGGTTTATAACAAACAATGGGAGGTCTAGTTAGATGAAGTGAGTAGAAAAAGTAATCTCATTGAAGATAAAATAGCTGCCATTGGAATGAATGGCTCCACGTCTATTAACCTATTCCGTAGTCCCAAAGCAGTGCTACAGGGGTATGCATTTTTTGATTTTAATCTTACTTAGATTAATTAGTAAGTAACCGAAATTAATTGTATTGTTGGCAGCTAATGGTTTTTTAAAATTTTAATTATTGATTAATTTGATTCAAAGTCGAATAATTAATCAAATTAACTAAATTATTAATATTATTATAAAATAAAATACAGATAACAAAGAACAAAGAGAAGGGGAGAGCAAAGAGAGCGTATTTTTATTGATCAATCACGATATCTATAAAGCTTCTCCAAAGTCTCTATTTATAGGCATAAGAAGTATAAATGAAGTAGAGATGTACTTCTAATGACTATTAGAATTTAAAGTATATAAAAAGTTATCTTCATCTTGATGGACATCCATTTAATAAGATATTCATAACGTTCCCCCTTGGATGTCCATTGGTAGATAATGTGTCTTGTTAGAACCTTACTAAGATAAAAACATTCTGTGAAAAAAATTCCTAGTGAAGGAAAAAGATTATACATTTTTATAATACGCATAATATGTTGCGTCATTAAAAACCTTACCAAATAAACCCAATGGGACAAAACCTCGGTTAAAAGAAAAAGAGTACAACGCGTATTTACTCTCCTTCATGAAAACATCACATACTTTCTCATATTTTACGTATTCAATCTTGAATACTAGTCTTTCAAATGACTATTTGAATATATTTGCTAAGCATTTATATCACCATTCTTTTGAAAGTCATGAGTGAGGAAAAAATTTGGGGGAAATATATTTTGATCACTTCAGAAGTTTCAACAATAATCATAGCAAACTTTAATAATGATTCTTCTATAAAAGCACAAATAGGGATTTTGGATCATTTTATAATCCTCCTCAACTATTATTCACTAAGTCAAATATACCACATATGTTCAAATTATTTCATGTAACATCCCGATTTTGGGCCTAATCGGAACGTGGTTTCGAGACCACAAATTCGATGAGGAAAAAATTATTTTTACTATATTTTTATGGCCTACAATTTCACGGAATGATTTTGTGAAAATTTCGTTCAAAAATTTCGACGTTTGGGAACTTAATTTAGTCAAAAGGACTAAATTGTAAAAAGTGCAAAAGTTGAGTTCTACATGTTAGAGGTGTCCAATTGTTATGAAATTTTAAATTGGAGGTCTTTATATGACAATTATACCATTGATTAAGTTATGGACAAAAATGGACATGAGATAAGTGAAATAAGAAATTTTTAAGTTAGGGGCATTTTGGTAATTTGGTAATTAAAATGAATTAAAAGGGAAAAAGATGGCAAATTGTGTTCATCTTCTTCATTTGGCCGAAATTAGCAAGGGGGAAGCCATATTTAGGGTTTTCAAGCTTCCAAGCTCCATAGTAAGTGATTCAAAGCCTCGTTTTTAATGTTCTTTACGTTTTTGGAGTCCCGATAACTTGATTTAGCTTATTCTAGCAATAATTTAACCTAAGGTTTATATTTGGAAAAATACCCATAGGTGAAATGTGTTTATTTGGATGTTTTATGGTAGAATATAAAGCTTTAAATTATGTTAAACAACTTTTGCCAAGCGATTTTAAATGAAAACGAGTAAAACGACATAATCGGTAAAAATACCTAATGTTCATAAGTAAGTGTTAAAGTGTGAATTTGATGTTGACATAGAAGGGAAAAATGTTCAGCATGTCATAAACCATAAGAATAAGGGATGAAGTTTAATTTCTGAGCTTTGGGGAAAAAGTGTAATTATACAAAAGTTTAGGAGCAAAATCATAATTTTTCTAAAGTTCGAGTTAAGGATTATTTTAATGAATGTGAGTATTAAATAAGATAAATTTTCTATTATAGATAAAGAAGAACGAAATTCGGGGTTAGACCGAGGAAAGAAAAAGGTTGAAGACTAAGTTGATAGAGTTGGCCATATTTTGTACCGAGGTAAGTTTACGGTAAATAAATACAATATTTCAATAATTATTATTAATGCTGATATTTTCCAGCAATTATGTATTTATTTCATGAAATTATTTAATCTTGACTCAAGTATGAGATGATAGAGAATCAGTGTTAAAAAGTCCCGTTGAAACATAAGGAATGTATTGGATACAAATGTCATGACATTTGGGTAAAGAGATCCCATGTAAGACCATGTCTGGGACATGGCGTTGGCACCGAGATGAGAGGTCCCCCGTAAGACCATATCTGGGACATGGCATGGGCACCGATATTGGAACTCCTATGTAAGACCATATCTGGGATATGGCATTCGCAGTACAAGAAACATCCCATGTAAGACCATGTCTGGACATGGCTTTGGCATGTTATTATCAGAAAAGAGACCCAAGTATCCTTATTCCAATGTGGCTCAACGAGCTAGTAAACAAATTATGTTCCATGAAAGTTCAAGTAAAAGCATAAATAGAAAATTCAGGTGAGTTATAAGAGTTAAGAACATATTATGTTATCAATTGAGAACCAACATTTCAGCGAGAGAAGAGTAAGTTATAATCATGAGTTATCTAAGTAAACAAGTGAGTGAACGAGTAAGAGATTAAGTAAAGAGGAAATTAGTGATCATGACACTTGAGTATATTTATTTGTGTTAAATGTTGTTATTTATTTGCTTGTAAACTTACTAAGATTTATGCTTACTTCCTTTATTTTCCTTCTTTTATAGTATTACAAGCAAAGTCGGGAATCTTAAAGACGTCGGAGAGCGCTCACACTATCAACAACAACAACTCGGTATTTTATGATGATCAATGTTTGAGCTATGGCATGTATAGGGACTTAGTCATTTTGAATGTATGTCCTTATGATATTGCTAAAGGATGATGTGTAAATATGTGATAATGTTTAGCTATTAAAATGGCTAAGTAAGAATATGTTTGGTATTATGAATGCCTAGGTGATAGTTTATACCTAGAAATTATGAAAGAGTAAAAAATTTGCAATGAAACAGTTTTGGGACAGCAGTAGTGACGTGACTTTGAAAAATCACCAAGGATAGTATAAAATGAATTAGGGAGTGAATGATATATTTAATTAAATATTATTGAGTTTATTTTCATAGAAAAATAACGGTGTGGGTAATGGAATTTTATATTCTGAGATATTTGAATTTTGGTTAGACAGGGTCAGAATGGTTTCTGGAGTCCCCTGTTCTGACTTTAGAAATTCATTAAAAATTGTATAAAAATGATTATGAGTTATAATTAATATGTCTAGATTCCTTAGTGAGTCTATTTTCTGTAGAAATAAGTGAAAACACCATATGAAAATTATTCGATTAGAAAATTGATTTTTAGTGAATAAAGGTAAGAACAGTCAGGCAGTGAAGTAGGGGAGAATTTAATGAATAAACTGTACTAATTGGCTAAACCAAAAATTCTGAAAATTTTATGGTAAGATAATATATGAGTCTAGTTTCAAGGAAAATTTATGGATATAAATTTTGAGTTTCTTAACTCAAGTTATAGTTAAATTAGTGACTGCTGCACAGGTGCACAGCATTATGGTGAACAGTGAAATAAATTTTAAAAGCAAATTTTTATGCCTCGAACTAATAAGTTAAGTCAAGTAACTCCCCATACTCAACTCCGGAAACGGTCTCGGGTGAGGGCTGTTACATTTCAATTCATATAAATGGACAGTTTCTCGAGAATTTCAATAAGCTTCTAGTATTCTAAATCCTTCAAGGATTTTAATATAAACTTTCCTATATAGTGATTCATAAAAGGTTGTAACAATAACCATTAGACGTCAGTTAAATATTTTTTGAACCATTAGTTTAATAATATATATAAATGTTATTGCATCCACCACAAAATAATATTATATATTTTAATAATCAATGCCTAGACTTAGCAAAAAGTTCATATTTTATTCCGTTTTGCAAATCTACTTCATTTTCACCATCACTGGCTTTATACATTTAGATATTTGGAGTACTGGTCCAAAAACTCTACAAATTTAATTGTACTTGAGTTGTGTCTTTCCATTTTGACTAATCTAGTCCATATTCATATTTCTCAATAGATTTATTCAAGATCCTTCTTTTATTTCATTATTTCAACAATAATATTGCATGCAAAACCATTGTTGACCACTTTTATTATCGATTCCATATTTTCTCGAATGCACATAACTTATCGAGATCTCTTATTCTCACTATTTTAATCTTCAGTTTCAAGTACCTAAACCTGTAACACTCCAAACTTGACCTAGAAATTTAAGCCAATCTGGAGGAGTTACATCAATACGTTGAAATATGTTTTGATAAGAACTCAGAAGAACACTCAAAATCGTACTTGATTTGTAGCGAAAAACATTTCGGAGTTTTAACTTTGAAAAGAAAAAATCTATTATAGCGAACTTAAGTGATTTTGTAGTTTCATGTTAGAAATTATCAGTTACTGACAAGATTAGCAAAAAGTAGGGCGAGTTTAAAAACATATTACAAACCCAAAAGATCAAATTATAGTTACATCAGTGCAAAAACAATCCAAGCTCCTGTACGTTGTCCGGTCCTAAGTTAGAAGACTACCAGAACAGACAAAGATGAGACAAACCAAACTCAAATACAAATAAACAGATCAAAACATATAAATCGTAGTAACGCAGAGAACTTAATAGCGGTCATATAACCTGCACGGAATAGATCCAGAGTATCATAGAGATTTCAACAGTGGTAGTACAATAAAATAGAACAAAAAAATTAGAACAGGATAGAATAGAGCAGAAAAAAACAACAAATGTATGTCTATGTCGATGCAGTATTTTCAAAACCAATTAGAGTGCAAATTTATCAAAAAACATCCTACCCAACTCCGCTACACACCAAAATAGAGTTCCCCAAAACTCGCCCAACCAAATCACACCAACATATAACTGTAGACAATACTACCTAAATTTGTAGTTAAAATTGCCAGATCATATACATGTGGTTAAGCCACTAAATTGCAGTCAAGCTGCTAGAATAGAATTATGGATAAATCATCAGATAATGTATATCATAAAACTGCCAGAAACTTTCTCCTTTCACATCATCCCAAATCTCATGCAATATGTCATGGCATGCATATACAGAGTCAGAGTGATAAGCATGTAGATCACATTATCATACAATAACAGTATCAGTAGGCATGGGAGTCCATGCGTTGTAAAATAAATGTATCAAACCTCAACAAATCACATCAGGTTGCCATGAAGCCATATGCATGGGTATAAATAAGAATTAATACCAATCAATTCCACATATTTAGATATCAGATATTCTTAATCAACAGAGTAACACAGGGTGTACCATTAGACTTAACAAAATACGAATCATACCTGGATAATTCACATACCTCAACGCATCCAAATAGGGATACATTATACATTAGCAATCATTTTTACTTGTCCTAAATCAAAATAGATGTACATACAAATATCAGATTATACACTAACAGATCAATGCTTCTTGAGTTTTTTATAGCTTAATATAGATCATATAGACACTACAGAAGGCCTACATTCGATCCAGACGATGTTCACGACCCTAAGGAAAATTTCAGAATTTGACCCGCACGCCTATATAGATACATACGGCCTGGGTGTCTGGCCTATGTGACTAGCCTGTGTGACCCAGACGGCCTAGCACATGCCCGTGTGGCCCTCTTAGTGACTCACATGGCTATGTGGTCCCAAACAGTGAGTTATATGGCCTGGACATACGTCCGTGTCATTAGACCGTGTGACCCTAACCAGTGCCACAAACGGTCTACCACACGACCGTGTGGCGTCGAAGGCCATGTTTTCTGATGTTCGCAAATTGCAAAAATTTAGGTTTTTGGTACACACCTGATACAGTTTTGATGTAGAAGCAACAGAGACGATCCTAGAACTAAAAAACAACATTACAATGACTAAATTAGACGAATAAAACAAAATAAAACACTTGAATTAACATCCAAATCGAAGTACGTTGAAGGACTACGACACCAAATCTTAAACGGAGTTAAACGCTTACCCCTACTCGTAAACTGAAACACGTAACTCAAATCGTTGAGGAAAAGCGTTACTCTTAAGATCTTTGCCTGACAAACTTGTGCAAATAAAAAATCTACTCCATACAGAAAATATAACTTCATTCATCAAAACTCATACACAGAAAAACTTATCAAAGAACACTTACACAATTCGACTGAAGAATTACCACACAACGAAACATCGAATATCAGATACGAAAGGATTCTGACAGTAAAATAAGGGTGGAAGAAAATCCCAACCAAAAAGAAAAGAAAAGGAAACGATAGAGAGAAAAATGAAAGGAAAACAAAAAAAAAACGTAAAAAGGAGAGGAAGTTTTCCTTTGAAAGAAACTTAGTTAATTTCAAAAAAAAAAAACTAGAAACTAACTCACAAGGCAACATAACAAAAACAACTTTTCATTGTTTTCGCATAGACTCAAACACAGGACCACAGTGTATACAGAAGCTTAACCATTGAACCAGCAGACTCATTCTTGCTATCAACTGAGTGAAAATAATATTTATGCTAGATGCTTAAGAATAGGAGTTTAGACAAAAGTAGTAACAATTTTCAAAGAAATGATCAAACCCAAAACCTCTCACACACAAACACAACACTAAACCACTGAATAAGATTAACTTGTCAAAATTTTTGAAATCTTAATTCACAAATTGAGAGATAACCACTCTTGGTTTCACAACTTAATTTCTTCTAGCCCGATTTTTGGGATGTTACAGAATCTCTTCAAGAGTTTTACTTATTAGTTATGTCTTGGGTCTCTTTTAGAGCACTTGCCTCACTATATGAGCACCTAGATTTATTATTTTCTTTTATGATAATTTTCATATTTGGAACTTGTAATAAGTTATCCTTGTTAAACTTCTGGTTCAAATTACTCTCCCCCTAACTCATTACAAATTATTATTTCTCTCCCCCTAATGTCAGGAAAACTATCGAATCAAAATAGTAATCATAAATCATGTCATAATTGAATCTCTAATACATTTAAAACACGTAATAATACAAAGAGACTCGTAATTAATATATATCCCCAACTTTCTTTGAGGATTCACTCATCTTTGTACGTTGTGGTGGAGCAATTGGAATATTTATGTACATACAACAATTCAAAGATGAGAAATATTTAGCTTTTGACTAAAAATTAATAGTAATGGAAAGTATTTATAACTTATTGACTTGATGCGTATAACACGTAAATCAACATAACCTCATGTTAAAATAGGAAGTTTAGTTCCCATAAGTAATGGTTTAGACATTAATCAAAGGCGTTGAATCAATAATTTCTTTAAACCATTATGCGTATAAATAACAAAATTTTACAAAAGTTTTTCAAACTCAATCAATAAAAGATTGAGATATAAACTCATCAAGATTAACAAGATTAATTGTTTTAATTGCATGATCTAAAATTAATTATTTAAACAAGTAATCTTGGAAACGACATGTTGCAAGTTGGTAACACATATGTGATTATGTTGTAGATGCATCTACCAAAATCATATAATATCAAAACTATCCACATGGTAGATGAATGAGCCCATATTTATTTTAGAAATGTAAGACATTAAATCTCAACTTTAGCTAATGAGTTTCTAATAATCAATTTTCATTGAGATTAAGCAACAAATGAGAATTCTTTAAATTAAAGAATCTTCGGTTCTTTAATGAATGTCCATATGAATTCTCTATTAATTTTAGCATCATATATGATCCAAGATGGTCTAACTGGTCACGCCTAGTAGTAAATGTATTTGCATCAAGAAAATTCGATTTACTTTAACATGCATTTCAATTTTACTAATAATGTCAATATAAATTGTGACAAGTTAATAATTTTACTATCATTCCTTTTACTTTGCATCCATTGATAAGCACTATTGTGATGTTTTTACTACTAGAAATGTTTAAATCAATGTGAAGTTTATAATGCCACTAAGTTAACAAAATAAATATAATTTCTAAATGTTATATGCAATATTCGCTTGAAGGAATATGCCAAAATCTTCAAATGACCAAAAAATGATTATAAAATTTGATTGCTATTAATAGCAAACTTTGAGAGTGGATCTTATTTCCAGGTGTACAACATGTACATAAGCAATTAATTTTCATACATAAGTTTTCTCTCTTGCAAGTTCTCATCAGTAATATTTTTTTACGTACTTTTAATTGAGAACTAATTTTGAATATTGTAGAGTTATACTCACAATTAAAAAAAAAACTTTCAACTTCAGGTGCATCCAACCATAACGAGCTTTAGATAAAATTACCATATTCTATTGCTCACAAGTAGATCTTGCACAGTCAAATATTTTGCTTTCAATCCCTTAATGGGGATGATGACAAAAAAGATGACAAAAGAAGATCACAAGGATAACCACAGTCAATTCAATTTAATAACAAGAGTAACCAATAACTCAATCCTCCCTTTATTCATATGAAATATAATCTTTTCCTCATGCACAATCTCAATATGATATTCATTTCATTATAATGAATATCTTTTAAAACCAATGGATTAACCATCACAAGATATTAATATATTCGCTCTTCCGGATCTTTCGATTAATTTTGTACTACCAAATATTGAAATAATATTGGTTTATATTTTATTTTATGCTCACTTGGGAATGCAATAGATTTACTAGGATGGACTTATAAATGTCCCAAAAATTCTTTATTTCATAATCACCATCGCAAACATGTGTGGATTTCAAATCAAAATCTATCTTTTCATGTTGTCATGATTAGTCTCCAATTATAATAAACATGATATAATAAATAAATCATAGTAAAATATACGTGAGATTTTTAACATCATCTTTATCACCTTAACTATTATCACGAGCACTATTGCAAGTAGTAAAACAACTTTGTTTTCGTAATAACATTTATAATTTAATAGTAAAAATCATTTAATAAACAATCAAAATTTTCGTATGATTCTTGAAAGTAATCCGATACATATTGTACTAAATTTCAATACCACATATATGTTATAAAATCTTATGAAGCTTCTAATAAAATATTTATAAATTCAATTTAAAAGATATAATACAATCATTCAACATTAACAACTTAATAATACTCAATAGATCCTATCAAATTTTCCTTTAATCAACAATGGTAGGTTAATAACACTTTTCACCGTAATTTTAATCAAATTACAAGAATATTTAATAAGAATAATTTAATAATCAAATCTTTAAACATCTAAATATTATGCATACTATAATTTCATAAAAGAATCTTAGTTTAAAAGAAACTTTAAAGTAAAAATATTTTCCCATAAAATAAATTTACCAAAAAATAAATCAACAAAGGAGGAAAACATACAACGTAAGGATTATAAAATTTCTTTGCTTAAAAAGGGCATAAAATAATTTAGAGATTTATATGTCCCTGAGTAGTTAAAGGCTCTAATGATTACCCATAGTGCGCAGGCCTCAATTGAAATAGTAGCAGCTCTAGGAGGCAATTGACAATAGTAAATTTTGGGATATTTTTGTGACTTATGGAGAAAAAAAATAAAAGAGAATCATGCTTATAACGTGTTATAAAATAAAAGACAGAGAATAAAGAACAAATAATAAAGAACAAAGAGAATGAGGAGCAAAGAAAGAATGTATTTTTATTGATCAATCGGGATATCCACAAGACTTCTCCAAAGTCTCTATTTATAGTAATAAGAAGTATAAATGAAGTAGAGATCTACTTGACTATTAGAATTTAAAGTACATCAAAGCTTATATTGATCTTGATGGACAACTACTTAATAAGATATTCATAACAAATATTATATATTATACCTGTAAGCCCAAATATATTATATATAATCTCAATATGTAATATATATCTAAAATCCAAAATATATAAACTAAATAGATTTATAAACTAATTGGGACAAAGATAAATATTACAAAAGAAAAGAAAATAAAAAATTTAGCAAAAGCTAATTTTTTTAAAAATTTCATTCTCATTTCAATATCATCACAGATTACTTCATTGTGATTATATTTTTAATTTAATTTTGCCATTGTGTTAAGGGGTGAGCGTTCAATCGAATCAAATTGAATGAACAAATTTCGAGTTAATTGAGTTGACGAATCCTATTTTATCGTCCTAACTCAATTTGAAATTTTCTTGAATCGAGTCAAGTGAGATGGAATTCGAATCGAATCGAATCAAATATATTTATTTGAGTTAGATTAAAAGAAATTACTTTGGATACTTGGAAGCTCTATTACTCACCATAATCAAATTTGCCAACTGTAATCAAATTTGTTATTAACTTTCATCTCCTCATAATTATTTATTAATCTTTTATATACGGGTTAGCTTCTTTACTTGTTTAGTTGCTTCAAATATCTTGATTTTTGTCACTGTATTTTGAAAAGAAAAATAATTTAAATATAAAAATGTGATTTTTAATCAAAATTATCTTAAAGATAAAATGTGAAATTGATACCAACATAAAATTTTAACACGAATATTTTATAACATCATTAATAATTCAATTTTAATAGAAATTTTAAAGATTTAATATGATTAAGCAATTCAATAATATAAGTAGTACAAAATTTGAAATTTAATTTAATAATATAAATAGTAGATATAAATAAAATTATTACTATTTAGGTTTAGTGATTTTTTGGATGATTTTCTATTTGGGGGTAAAGGGTGAAAAATAAAAGTTTAGGGGAAAAATAAAAAGGTTTGAGGGTTGGGGATTAAAATTTTGGGGGAAAGTAAATGGGAGAAAATGGATTTGTGGTAAAGGGAAGGTGAGATGAGAGTAAAGTAAAAGTTTTGGAGGGAAAGTGAAAGGGAGTAAAAGTATTGTGGGGGAAAGTAAAAAGGTTTGGGGGTTTGGGATAAAAATATAAAATATTATAATTTGATATTCGGTTTATTCAAATTATTCACATTTAAAAATTAAACTCGATTTGAACTTGAAATTTGAGAAAAAAATTCGAGCTGACTCGAATAACTCGATTCATTTAACTCAAATTCAATTTTTTTTTGATTTTTTTGAGTCGAATCAAGTTTTCCTCACCCCTAATTGTGTTATTTGTCATTTTTTGTTTTTTTAGAACTTCTTTCAACAAAAGAAAAGAAAAGAATATTGCCATTGTATTTATTGTCATATTTAAAATTTTTTTAAACTAAAAAATATGTACAAAATTTTATTAATTTGGTTAACAAATTGCATTAACCAAAATTAATTAGTTAACAAGTTAAAAATATTTTAATCGATTAACGGTTAAGAAATTTAAAATTTTAATTAGTTTAGTTAATAATAGTTCAATTTAAATATTAACCGAACCGAGTATTTTAACACCTTAGCTCTAGATGTTTTAAAGTTGCTTACCTAATATTCCAATTGCAAGTTGGTTATTATTCCTACCCAAAATGTCATCTTTTGAAGTTTGCCGGACCTTTTATGTTAGTGTACTCCTCAAGTTTTTTTTTTCTAATTATGACTTTTGTTGTCAAGATTCTTTTTCCATATCCAATTGATTTATTTTTTAGTATGAGGTAGCCATTTATTTGGGGTGAATTACTCAAAAATACTATTTTTTTAGAAAAATTATCTAATTAGGCCAATTTTGGATAGAGAAGGAAAATGAGTCCAACTGGACGCATTTTCATCGGATTTCGTAGAAAAATGCTTCCAGCTGAACTCGCTTTCTTGCTTAGTCAGCAAAACATATCCAGTTTGCAGTGATGGATAAGGAAACACAATATTTTGAAGTGATGGATAAAATTAATTTAATTAACTAAATGCAAATGAATTTGTTGGATCGTCGGCACCCCTATGGCGCAGTAGAAAAATTTAATAATCGGCGACCCTAACAACGGATCCATGTGTGAGGAACGAATCAGGGTGAAAAGGGTTACGAAATTACCTAATGTTTGTTCTGAGTAGACAGCAACTTCTCAACAATGTGTAGTCTGATCTACAATCGAACCAAGCCGTAATCTACCGAGACTCCGACCTCTACGTAATCCACCTAGTTGACTACGAACGGAAGAAATCCCCAAAACAGTTTTGAAAGTAATTTTTCTTTGACGGCTGCTAGACCAAAAACAAAGAAAAACGGGAATCTTATATCCTATTATTTTAGGGTTTTTTTAGGAATTAAATAAATATAATAATATTTTTAAACTGAAAATTATAATTACATTAATTATAATATAATTTCGGTAAACCATATATTTATTTGAATTCATATGCTAACCAAATTCATGTCCTTATTATGCGTACAACAAACTTGTACATAATGTGCTGGAAATTTGATTACCGAATTAAATTAATTCTATAATTAATTTAATTCAAGCGAAACCCAAAAATAATACCAACTATGGTTTATTCCGTTCATTTCAACTATAGGGTGTGACCCTGTAGGTTCCTGTAACGTTAGCAGTAATACTAGAACGATTCCAATGTTACAAACAATGAGTGGCATCTAGCAATGCATCATTGCTACCTAAGTCACAAGAGATCATGATTCGACATAACCTTTTTTTATGATTAACCTTTTATGCAATGATCCTTAAGTCCTTTATCTCTGGATTGGACACAAGTCATGGAATAGTCACACTTGTATAGTCCATTCCATGTTCCTTGATACCTTAAGCAGACTACAATATACAAATAAATATGACATCTCATATCAACTTATTTGAGCATGACCATGCATTTCTAGTCTCACTTAATCAAGTGACCCAAGATATTACTCCCATTATGTAGGAGGGACTTATTCTATATCGACCAACCATATCCCTCTACATCGATTGTGGTATATCCAACATCAGCCTTTATAGAACAACCAGTTATGGTGTACGTTTGACTGTATCAAAATATACTACTCACGATGTTGGGATTATGATGATCTCAAGTCTGAGGATCATATACATATTAATCACTATGAGTAATGTCATGACAATTACATAATAATCCAGGAAACATACTCATAATGGGTCAATCCAATATGTTGTTCTCTAACACACATATTCATGCATCGATTCGACATTCCATATCAATGATAACTCTTTATCATCAATCAACTACATGTTAGTCTTAATGCATTATCGTTTTCCTATCTAACAATAATACTTGACTAAGGATCTTTTAAGAATAATCATATTATTCTTAGGACATTATTATAAAATAGTTTATTTATACACACGTAAAAGAAAATGAAATAATAATGGTAACGCCTTATATTAATAAACATGATAAATCAAGTATGTTATTACAACCATCTCATGATTGATCTTTGGGCATACTCTAACAAATTAACCTAAGTGCAATGAATGAAATGCAATGAAATGGTTGTAGTAGCAATTTCTCAAGTTTTAACAACATTAACATGAGTAAGCTAGAATAATTACAATATTTGGCTCAATTCATTCTTCATCATGTTTAACAATGTTCTGGAAAAATTCCATGACAATTCGATCTTTCATTAACTTGGAATCTCATATAAATTCTTTTGAAGTCTTATAATTAGAAAAACATGAATATTTCTATGTCTATATTTAACTAAGGAGTCCTTAGAATTTATGTGAAGTAACAGGGATGGATTAGGCTTGAAACAATTTAATCACATAAACCTAAAGTTATGCAAAGTAATGGTGCTCTCTAGAGTTATTACGAACCTTTAATTTAATTTGACTAGGATCTAAATTAAGCATGCACCTGCTAATTATCGTGTCCATTAATCGCCATCTAATTAGGATTGATAAACTAATTCTAATGTATCCAAACATATTTTAATGAATGAATAACATGAATGATTTTCATTGGAAGCATGAACGACTGAGGCACAAAATATCAAAAACATGAGCCGAATGAATTTAAATAAAATCATTGCTATTATTCTAGCTAAAAAAAATTAAGTCATCATAATTAATGGAAAAACATTTAAAAAATTTGAAAACATGTATGAATAACTAATAACAAATTAAAGAATAAGGAAGAAAAAACTCCTGATGAATTTGATGATTCCCGAAGATTGATCGCAGTGGCTTCCTCCAATTTTCGTGGTTTCTCCTTCGCAAATTGCTCCTCAAGGTGGCCGATCAAGAGAGGTTTTTCTCAAGGAAAATGGTAGCTAAAGAAATGGAGAGCTTAGGGAGAAAAAAAAGATGAGAGAATGTGAGAGATGTGATGGATGAGGTATTGTTGGATAAGATGAAAGGTGAATGGAAATGCCTATTTATACTTGAGGGAGAGCTTGGGAGTTTGCTAAAAATAACATGCACATCCCTTGATAATCTCTCTTGCATGGTCGACCATGAATTGTGGGATGAGGGGTTGATGGTTACTTGATTTTGTGACCGATTCTTCCTTAATTCATGGTATGAGTTTGGACAGCAATCAAGACATTAATTGGAGATTGATTTGTGATTTTTTCACACATGTAGGGATCTTTAATTCAATTATTCCAAAGCTAATTTGGGTTGCTCTTCATGCCTTAGTTGAATTGGGCTACTCTCCCCCTTATTTGACGGTTTTGGTACCCTAACTAGTTAGTAGATTAGCCCTTTTCAACAAACAACATACAACTGGGTTTAATCAACTTTTTCTAGGTTAAAGTTGTTGTCTTGCCATCCACATAAAGTGGGTATTAGCTCCTGTCCATGTGTGTATTTTTATTAACTCACACATTTATTAATTTATTGGTCCAACTATAGCAAATTTGAGCAAACAAAACTTAACATGTAGCATAATAAAGTGAAATTATGTAAAATTAACACCTAACTATGTAAAATTACAAATTTTACTAAAATTATGCCCAATGTCTTAATATGAACTAAAATGACACAATTAGTTGTCCACATGCTCGAAATTTGCATAAATTCTAAGTGAAAATGTGCTAAATAAACCTATATAATTGAAACTTATTAGTAGGTAGCATTTTCTCTCTCGAAATTTCAACCTCCTGCTAAGTTGCCACCTATCGGTCAGATATCTATAGATCATATTTTTTGAACCATTTTTCCATTCATCCCTAGTGTATAAACCAATGGTTTTCAGCCTTCAATGCCATAAACCAATTTCAAGCATATTGAGTTGTACAAAGATGAAGTTCGCAAGACGTTTCGTAAGGCATAATTTCGAGCAAACACGTAATTGTATCAAGTAAGGTTCGATTTTTGTTGTTCATATATAATTACAACTCTATTTTTTTGCATAATGCTTTTGAGTCCAGCATGTGAAACATGTTATTTTGTTGAAATGAGTGGACAAGTTAATGTTGTTTTTTATTACGACGGTGAAATTCATGACACCGACAATGGGGTTGTTTTTACATCAGAGAACATTGCATGGTTGGCTTTCAATTCAAACATACAATTGTCGGAGCTCCGACCAAAAATAGGCAGAAAATCATCAGATCCACCCAGAAGAGAGTATCGTCATTGAAATATCGATTTTATGCTTCGGTCGACATCATCAAATATGAGGCTTTCGATATTAGAGGTCCAAAAGGGATGGAGGCGATGGTCCAAATGCATATTGCTAGTGGATCATCAATACTCGATTTATATTCAAAGTTTGGAAACAGAATGAAGGTGGTCGGAGGTCGACATATTTTCTAGTTTGAGAGGCTGGAATGGAAGAGCAAGCTGAGTGTCCAACAACACAGTTTTGCGGTGGGTTCACGACTTTGTTAGAAAGTTTCCATTATGATATCCCAAAATCGTCAATAGGAATACACTCATCGGTTTCAGCCCTAGATTTCAACTGCGGTAAGTAGAACGTCCAATAGTCAGGGTTTGGCAGTAACCTAGAATTCGACACCTTGACACGACACTTAGTGGTTTTGATTTCCACTACGATCAGATGATGTTTTATGTCAGGAACACTTACAATGGTATGACATCAAGTTCTATCGATTGATAATCCACAGGTGATTTGGGTTGTTTTGACAACTATATAAGGGATGATGTACTCCCTATAACCTCTACCAGCAAAGGGACATCCAACCCTGGACATGCTAGGGGTTGAGATTGAAGAGGGCATTGAATCCGATGACAATCCAATCTGGGAGTCTGGGCGGGATAGTTTGAATATTACATTATTTTCTAAATTAGAGCTTGTTGCAACTGATCCAAAAAATGGAGGTTTAGATGGTGAAAGTCCAGACGAAAAGGCCGAATAAGATCTACGGTTCAGGTCATACTCACCTCTAACCGACATGTATAATGTGGACCTCTTAGAAAAAGGTGGGTTGGAGTTTTCAAAACTCCCACACAGAAGACAGGGCGATGCGAGTTCTTCATTGGATACTGGTGATTTAGAAGCGGGGAAGAAGTTTTCCACTAAATATGCTTTTGTAGCAGTAGTGAAGCGATACAACATAAAGAATAGGGTAAACTTCCATGTGTGAGGAAAAAGACGTAATGTGAGATAATATATGTCCATGGAAAATCATGGTTTCTGTGAAGAAAAAGACGAGGTTGTGGACTATCAAGAAAAAGACAGGGTAAACTCCGCATACATGTATTATCACGGGTACTACATCAAGATTGTTTGATATTTGTTGTACTGAATTCCTAATTTTGAAATAATCGTGTTGTTACAGGTATTAGACATGATCATCCGAAGTTAGATTCAGAGATGATCGTGAACATAATATTACCTTTGGTGAAATCAAGCCCTAGGATTCCTATGCTAGTTATAATTGTAAATATTCGTAGCTAGTACGAATACACGCTATCATTCCGTAAGACGTAGATTGCATAGTTGACATAGTTGAAGGCCTTGGAGAAGATGTATAATGGGTGGGACACATCGTACAATAATTTGTGGCAGTGATGTGATGTACTGGATTAGTACGTACCAGGTTGCATAACCAATTTATAAACAGAGCATGTGTACTACAACGATTGTATGGTTCATGGATGCCGAGTGTTCCATCGTTTCTTCTAGACTTTTGAACAATGTCAAGAAGCATTATGATATTGTAATCCATGGTACAAATCGACGTCACCTTTATGTACGTGAGATTTCAACATCGGTTGTTGTTGGCTATAGCACAGAATGGTAATTAGAAAATTCTACCAATAGCCTTTGCAATAATGCCAGGAGAAAAGACAGACAATTGGGATTTCTTCCTATCTAGGTTGAGGAGGAATGTAGTCCCCCAACCTGATTAATGCGTCATCTTTAATAGGGGACCTAAAATACTGGACGCAATTGAATGACAAGGAAGCCTTTGGGATTGTACATTCCATAGGTATTGTATGAGACATGTGGCAGCGAACTACCATAGATATCACGATTCTGAAACTTAGTGCATACAAGTGATTAACATTGGTAGGTATTCGTGTTTATTTCAATTGTCCAATATCAAACTGCTTTCCAGATGTTGGGATTAATAAATAAATTATTTACTTTCATAAATAGGGTACGAGCTCATCAAACACCTTTTTCATGAAATGTTGGAAACTTGTGGGCCATTAACGACTAGGGTGAGAGATACCTCGCTAACACACCTTTCGACTAGTGGACACAATCGTATGACAGGGGTCTACGATACGGGCAGATGACAATAAACCTGACGGAATGCATCAATTTCGTGTTGAAGGGGACGCACAATTTGCCAATAACCTCAGCTGTAAAAGAAACATATTTTCGCTTGGCAATATTATTTCCAAAGTGAGTGGAAAAATATGTTAGACAGATGAAGGGCAGTCACGTTTGGTGTGAGGACATTATGAAAGAAATGAGAGAGCTACAACATCAGCGAACTATATGCATTCAGTGTGTCACTTGCTCGAAAATTTGTCATTTCGAGTTACAGAGTTTGATAAACCCGACCACGGTATTGTCGGGGGAGCGAATTGTGTAAACCTGAGATGACAGACCTGTGACTGTGGAAGATTTGACACTCTTCGTTTTCCATGTTCTCATACAATTGCAACATGTTCCTTGGTACGTTTGGATTACATGAGCTTAGTGGACGAAGTGCAAACACTACAACACATATATAACATGTTGAAATATGAATCCTGACAAGTCCCAAATGAAAGCATGTGGCCGCCGGTATCGAGCATTCCATCAAGTTGTTACCGAATAGTTCATTGCATTGCAAACCAAAAGGTCAATCGAATTTTACTCAAATACGCGACAACATAGATATTTGGGAGAAGACAAACTAACAGTGGTTATGTCGTTATTGTAGAAACCCAACGTATACAAGGTCGTCATGTCCGCACTTGGAGGATACTATAAGGACAAGACCTCGTTAATCGATTTATGATTTTTTTAACCACTATTTGTTGATTTTTTCATTCATTCTCAATTTTTTTTGTAATTTGTAAATATCGGTTTATTTATACTATAGAGAAAAATACAATACACAAATATGTAATTTTCGTATAAAATGTTCGAATAAAACTTTACGTAACAATATAAAATGATAATGACAACCAATGTTGATTCAAAAACAATATTTATTTAAAAACATTTCATATCCAGTACCCATACAATCTTATCGACTAAAAATTAGTTAAACAATTAAGATTTATATGACAAATACAAAATTAAATCATTTGTGTCATCGAGTAGAATGTGTGCCACAACAGGGTGGTTATCTGTTGTGAGATGGATTTCTTCTTCATTCAAGTTGTATTTATGGTTGTTCTTTTTCTTTGTCTTCATTGTCACCTCCACCTTCAGGTACATGTTGTGGTTTTAGCCCTTCCTCTTGTTCGCCTTCATTCGTGGTTGATTATGGTGTGCTCATCGATTATCATTATGTCTCCTTTGTTCTACGAAGAAGTGGTTACAAAAATGGTTAAGAAGATGGTCCACCTTGGTAGAACAATGATCTTAGGGGTATTTGCGACACCATCGACGTATAGGTATATTCTTTTTATACATTGATGGCAAAAAATGTGAACTTCTCGTCAGTGTCGCAAACATAGTCAGCGTAGGAATCATCATCGATGACATATGTAGGTAATATGGTAATGACAAAGGTGGTGGTACAAATAAAAAATGCCTGGAGACAGTGTAGGAACAGAGAAATGTGGTGCAATATGTGGCACTTCTGTAAAAAGGACGAGGCTGGTAACACCCTTAACCCATATTCATACATTTATGCAATCATAATCTAGTGTCAGTCAAATACATTCATAATGTTCCTTAATCGGGCCTTCGAGGCCCTAAAAATACTATAGAAACAATCTAGGACTAAATCGGAAACATTTGGAAAGTTTAAGAAAAATTTGAAAAATTTGAACTACAGGGGTCACACGACTGAGACACGCCCGTGTCCCAGCTCGTGTCCATGCCCGTGTGCTAGGCCATGTAACTCTCGAAGGGGCCTCACACACCCGTGTGCCAGGCCGTGTGCTAGGCCATGTGCTAGGTCTTGTAACTTTCGAAATGGAACCCTAAAAACCTACAAAGGACACGTGACCGTGTCACATGGCCGTGTGTCACACACAGTTGAGGCACACGCTCATGTCTTAGGCCGTGTGGACCTAAGATGAACCTTGAATCACAAGTTTACCATTTTAGACTTAGTTGAAAGTGACATTATACAAGCCAAAAACATACCAAATCACCCTATTAAGTGCCTAACCGATGTGCCCTCATTGGTACCACAAGTATATACAATTATACATCAAATCCAATCTTCAAACACAAATTATCACTTACTCACCCTAACATCTAATTCAATTCCATTTCAAACATACCATAGTTGATTCACCACCTACTAATTTGGTCATTTCTCTAAAGCATCATATAGTCATTTTAACATATGATATAAAGACATCAAAAGTACCAAATAGGTATCAACCAAAACAACTTATACAATCAATTTCATACTTAACTATTTACATTTCCAAAACATTAGTATCAACATCAATCCTATTACATGCCATATAATCTGGAATAAACATTTCAAAAACTGCCTAGTTAAGTTGGATAGTGTGACTCAAGTGCCGATTCGATTGTCTAACCTTCCGAAAATCCACAAAACAAAGATTAGCACAAGTAAGCTTAAAGAAGCTTAGTAAGTTCGACGTATTGAACGATAAATCTTACTGAAACAAATACAACAATTCAAACAATAATAATCAACCATGAGAATGTCCTGTCATCCACAATTTCAACCAATAAATTCAGCTATGTTCAGATCAATACTCAATATATAACAAATCTTTCAAATTCATTAAACATATTACTTTACCGAGATTTTTCATTCGAAGAATGAATTACGGATAAGAGTACATCGTCAGTCCAACCATAACATGTCAATACTCATAAAAGCTAATCCAACCGAAACACGCCAGTGCTCACAATAGCTAATCCAATCGTAACACTTCAATGCTCATAAGAGCTAATCCAACTGTAACACTCTAATGCTCATAAGAGCTAATCCAACCGAAACACGCCAGACAGAAAGTATAACACGAGAGTTCGCAAAAAATGTTGAACCTCGATTTACTCAGGAAATAAATATATACCTCCCTCCTATCCATCTCCACTCCAATCCCTTATAACATGTCATATCACGACTGTACTCTATCCCGCGTTCAATCCAATCCGAGTAATCAATTTCAATATCATATCTCAAATAATAACTCATTATCAAAAATTGAATCTATGTATTTTATATTATGTTATACTATTCAACAGTTCATGTAGATGTTAAATTATAATCGCATTTAACTTACGGACTAAATTGTAGTAATTGCGAAGTTTAGGATTATTCCATTATTTTTCCTTTTCCATGAGTATCTACAAGATCTTGATCTAAAATGTAAAATTCTTCAATTATTAGAATAAATTCCATATTCAAATCCATTTACAACTAATACCATTTTATTTTTTGAATTTACACATTTACCCCAAACTTTGATAATTTTTGCAATTTAGTCCCTTAATCCAAAATTCATCAAATTAACCATTTTCTCATATCAATATTCTATCTAAATATAATAGGCCCTTAGATAGACCCTAATAATTATTAAATTCATTATCAAATCCAAATATTTTGACATTTTCACAATTTAATCCTAAAATCAAAATCTAACAAAAATCTTTTTACAAAATAATCAAACAACACAATCAAAGCTCCAAATACATGATATTCAGAAAAATCCAATATTAAATAATGGAAACTTCCAAAATTTTTAACAAAATAAAAAACAAAGGTACGGGATAGATGGACCTAGTTGTAACGATCTCAAACACATAAAAATTACAAGAAATGGGCTCGAAATAGACTTACATGCAAAGTATTTAGTCTAGCCGATTCTCCAAGCTATTATCCCATGGATTTTCGACAAATATGAAGAAAATTATGAAGAAATAAAGTTATTTCTTTCAATTTGTTTTATTTTACTTTTGATTTATTTATAAATTTGCCATTAAGCATATAATATTCTAACATTTTAATATCAATTGTCGTTCAAACTCATTAATTATGCTTTAATTATTAATTAAGTCCTTCTTAAATTATTAATTAAACCATTTAATCACCTAAAAGCATTAATTCATAAGTTTTGCACCTTTTACAATTTAGTCCTTTTCTCTTAATTAACTATTTAAACGTTAATATTTTCGAACCAAATTTTAATAAGACTTTAGTGACTCCATAAATATTTTAAAAATAATATTTACGAGTCGATGCAATAGAAATTTTTTGTCTCAAAACCACTGTTCTGTCAACACTGAAAATCGGGCTGTTATAAGGTTAGTGAAAGCACCAGAATAAGTCGAGCCAACTGACCGGGGGGTGGTGCGACCATTGGTGTCTCTTCTTATGCTGGTTTCAATGATGGCCTTGCCTCGGCAACTGTTCCAGGCCTTAGATTCTGAGGCACTCGTCCTAACCTCCTTGTATGACATTGCCTACCTCTTACCACCTCCGATAGTAGATATGGCTTGCCATGGTGTCTAAACCATGGCATGTACTCCGGATCGCAGGCTAATTCTCGAGAGATAATAGGTTCACGATTAGGTATAAAGTTGTACTTATGGTTCCAAATGTTGATATATTGCGTGAGGAATGTAACCCTATTTTTATCGGTTCTCCCTTGCAAGTTGATATTGTACGGATCTTTAATGTCTTGGTTTGTCGGCATAATCGTCTGTCTAAACCCAAACTGTGTATAACTCAGTCAAATTCACGCATCTCCACAATAGTGTACATTACCAATGAAACCTTCACATGCCGGATGTTGGGATTCACCAAGAATTCGAACGGGATACATGCTTGAATTCTCGAATCGGTGTATGGTGTCGTCCATTCATGTTATAGTACAATAATAATTTTAATTATATATTTAATATTAATTTTTAAATCAAATACTTCAATATCATATAATTGAAATTTTAAAAATACATACCTCCACATCCAATCGTTGTTCTAAGAGTAGTTGTATATCTTTGAGCTCTTCCGATAGTCCCACGTAACTCGGCCCATGGTTCCTCCTATTCAAATAATATGTTAATACAAAATTATAAAATTATAAAAATTTTATTTTGAATGGTATATTATCAAATGAATCTTACCTTGTCACAAGTGGGAATATATAAGGGTAGTCAACTCGAGGATGTAAAAAAGGCAACTGATACCACGCTCCTGATTGCAGCAATAGCATCCAACCACCGATTTTAATTTTGTATGGTTGCGTCACCTGTCGTATCTCCCAGTACAATGTAGCCAACAAGATTGACCCCCAACTAAGTCGGTCCACTTCTCTAAAGTCCACGTGTTTTTCCAGTCAGCTTAAATGGACAAGATTTCGTGATTTATTGGGCATTAGGAGACCCTCGATGATCCTAAAGATGTATGCCCGAGTGTGTTGTTCTCTTTCAACTTCACTTGATTACGCATTGAGTTTAACAAAATTTCTTTTCAACCAATTCAGATCTACTTGGCCTCTAAAAATCGTGTCTGGAACCCTTCCTAAAAGTTGTTTGTATACATCTCTCCAATTGATAGTGACAACTGACCTAGTCACTACCAGCCTATCTACCGGTAACCCGAGCTGTAACTGCATGTCCTCGAGTGTGATAGTACACTTCCCACATGGAAGATTGAATGTGTATGTCCCTAGTCTCCATCTTTTCAGCAATGCACTTACAAGTGTGGGGTCCACTTTTCACCCCCTACCCTTACGGGCCACGTGCAAAAATCTCGCATCTTTCAAGTATGGTTCAATTAAAAACGATGGAGGAGCAGATAGATTGCAAATGTATGTCTCCAAAATCTGATCTTCTGACTGATTATAAAAAAAAAGTGCAAAATCTTAAATTTCAATATAACAAATAATTAAATTAAATTAGATTAAAAATAATAAAAAATTCTTACCATTTGCAGTTGAATACAAAAATGTGTTTTCCATCCAAATGAATAAGAGAATTTGTCATTAATAATATCAATAAATATGAATAAAAATCATAATACAAAATTAATTAAAAAATCTTAATACAATTTTAATAAAAAAATGAGAGTGAACTGAGAGAATCAAGTGAGAATTAAGAGAGAATTGAGAGAGGATTGAGAATGAATAGAGAGAGAGTTGAAAGTGAATTGTGAGTGAATTGAAAAAGTGAGAAATTTGAGGTTTAAATAGGGAAAAAACTTACCGTTGAGGGGTAGCCATTAAGGAAAACGTATCCAGCTAGAAGTATTTTCCTGCCAAATCTGCTAAAAATGCGTGCATTTTTCTTCTCTCTATTTAAAATCAACCTAATCCTATAAATTTTGAAAAAACGGCGTAATTCAATAATTTTTAGAGAAAAATGACATTTTTTGGGTAATTCACCTATTTATCTATGCTAAAGAAAAAATGACAAAATAATATTAGTATAATCAAAATAAAAATTTTAAATAGATATTTTTTAAAATTTTAAAGTAAATAAATTATTATATAATTGAATAGAAATAAATTAATGAAATAATATGAATAAATATAAACTTTTTCATCTTAATTCACAAATAAGATTTTGCAAGATTTACATAAACTATTTTTGCTCTTATACCATGAGGAATAACCAACAACACTTGATGAAAGTCACCTAAAAAAATTACTTTTCCTACAAAAAGTTCTATTCTAACCATAATATTTCTTAAACTTCTACCGCCCGTTTTAATGACAAGTCTTCTTGCTATAGATCTCTTATCTCATTATAAGGAATGCCTTTTGTACATCCTTGTCCTGTTTAGTGAAACCATAAAAATCATTTTCTTGTGGATTTAATGACAAAATAAATCAGGAATATGTTGTTCATCTCCCATGCAATATTGTTGCAACTACACCATATGTTGGTATAGGTAAAGATATCATGCATATTAATCTCACATGTGCAAGTAAAGCTTGATAAGGAAATGCTTTACCTGTATTTCACTATTCTTCAATAAAAAAGAAACATCATTGTAACACCCCAAACTGACTAAAAGTTCAGTTGAATCTGGAGTACCATAGTAGTTGTTGGTGCAACCAGCTCAATCAATCAAATGTTGCACATTAAAAAAATAAAATTTAAGAATTCAAATAATAAACCATTTACCAAAAATCATGTTTATAAAAAAATTTAAAAATAATTAACAAAACTCAATCAAGTAACAAAATTGTTCAAATACAAAAATCCTAGGTACATGCCAAGGCTAAAAAAACTAAATGATAACAACTTTATGAAATATAGATTGCAAAGACTCTTTAGCAACGATGCTTCTCGACCACGAACTTATGAATTATCTATGACCTACGTGCATAAAATTAAAAACCCGAACGTTGAGCATTTTACAGCTCAATGGTGATCTCTAAATTTTAACTTTACCATATATTAAAGTTAATTAAAAAAAATAAAAATCACATTTAAATAATTCGAGCTTAGTAAAAATAAATTCATAAAAAAAACTTTTCATGACAACATTGTTAACAATTTATTGATTCATTTCGAGTAAAATATGAAAAATCCTTAAAACATTACAATATCAATATAAAATAACGATTGGATGGTTTTCTACAATTGGTCAATATAATTCACATTGCTTATAGCAAATAATAAATTTTCAATTATCATAACTTATCACTACCATCACACCAAACAATCAATTTAAAAGGCACGAATCACTTCTTATAACAATAGCGATACTCTAGTGTGTGCGTAGGACGACTTAACTAACCATCACACCTAATGTATAAAGTGCAACGATAATGATACTCAAGGCAGTCCACACGATACAATAAAAAATATGGGGTCCCTAAACTCTATGACATGCCAACTATGTCTAAGAGATTTCGATATATTTTACTGGGAAATCTTATAATGATAAAAATAATTTATAAGCACATTCAAAACTAACTTAAATTAGTTTCACAAAATAAAATTTATGAATACATGCATTTAAATTAATCATAATATAAAACAATTAAAATTCAGATATCACAAACCATAATTCTAAGCGTTCATTACTTAGAAACAATTGATGCTCAATAATCTTTCCTTTTTGACAATTTACCAAAAACTCAAATTAATCAAAATTACTCTTATTTAAAAAAATTAAATGATAAACTCGAGCCCATAATTAATAGAATCTAAATCAATCTAACCAAGTTTTAATTTTTAGGATAGTATTTACCTAGAACTTAGATTCCAAACGAGTCTACACCAATTAATTAATCTTACGCATACGCTAAGTGAGATGATCAAAGTTCCGACTAGTTAGGCTAATCAATTTTCTTCAGTCTTTAGAAATGAGTCGATTGAAGGCTATGAAGTCTCGTTTGAGGAACAACTGACAGTGGGTTGGACTTTTCCCAATACTGAAGGTGTTGTTCAAATGGAGTCAGGAAATACAGCAATGGGGGGAGTTATGTGCGATGAGAATGGAGAATGGGTCTTTGGATATAATTGATTCCTAGGGAAATGCTCGATCTTTGATGCCAAACTTTGGGGCATTTTAAATGGCCTAAAACTCATCCAACGAAGAGTTGGGAGAGCTCTATTACCTTGCATAACTATAGGTTGTGTGATTAAATTATTTCAAACATGATTCGTCCCTGTTACTTCACATAAATTCTAAGGAATCCTTAGTTAAATACGGAAATAGAAATATACATGTTTTACTAAGTATAAGATTTCGAAAGAACTTATATTACATTCCAAGTTAATGAATGATCGAGTTGTCATGGAATTGTTTCTGAAACATTGTTAAACATTATGAGAATGAATTGAGTAAAATGTTGTAATTATTCTAGCCTA
Organism: Gossypium raimondii; assembly: GCF_025698545.1. Classification (NCBI taxonomy): domain Eukaryota; kingdom Viridiplantae; phylum Streptophyta; class Magnoliopsida; order Malvales; family Malvaceae; genus Gossypium; species Gossypium raimondii. Next base: position 37,039,688 of record NC_068572.1, read on the forward strand.
TTCATGTTATTATTTTTAAACTTGTGAAATTACTACTAAACCATCACCGCACATTTTATTTCATCTTATTTCCATTTAGGTTAATTTGTATCTAGTTAATTAATTTAATTTTAACATCACCACAAATTATTGTGTTTTCTTTACCAACTTGTAAATTCATAATTTTGCAATTATTTGAATAATAGATACAACCCATATGGAGACGATAACTCTTTTACTTACTTATTACTTGCTAATGATTATATATAGTTGCACATTCCGTCGCAAACCAGTACTTACCTCACGGTTACTAGGCTCAGCTCTGTCACCCTCTATACCGCCCCTACGACTCCTACTACCACCACCGCGATTACTTTTACCCTCAAGATGATTTTGCTTAACGCTAACCATAAAATGAAAGATAAGGGGAAATATTCAAGGAGTTACCTAAAACATGTAGAGAAGTGGTCAAAAGAAGAAAAGAAGAAGGAACCAGGAACTAGAAAAGGAAGCTGGAGAAGGTAAAAGGGATAAAAATTAGGGATTCAAAAGAAAACTTAGTTGACAAGGAGTTGGAGAATGGTTTCCGATGAAAGTCCTCATTTTCTTATGTCTCAATTTTATATTCAAGCGTCTAAGGGAAGTTTGGGTTCAAATTGAAATAAACGATTTAAATTTTAGAATCTGTATTTGACACTTATTGGAGAGGGAGAGGGTTTCTCTAAAACCCCTCGACAATTAGAAATACGAGATTGTCTGCCTAAAATAGTCATTTATCGTATGCCTGCCAAGTAGTATACATCAGTCAGAAGCTGATCACCACCATCAGGTTGAGTAGATGCCTGGTTCAAGGTACAGCGCAAGGGTACACCAAGATAGATATGAGGTTATCCTTCTGCAGCTAACCACTTTAAATGAACATGAACTGACATGTCGTTTGAGTAGAATAGGTTCTGAATGAATATGTCAATGATAAGTCAGTGTTAAGGCATTTAGGAGGAATAAATATGTCTACCTCTAGGTTATAAAGAGGATTATCGAGGGAAGTGAAATGCCCAGAGTTCGCCTCTAAGAATAGGCGTGAGAGGAAAATTTTGAGGACACAATTTTCTTTATGGTGCAAGAGTTGTCACACCCAAATATCTTTAAGGACTCTAATTTAAAGGAACTTTGGGACTTAATTAAACGCATGGTAAGTTGGCAGACTCTACCAGGGATTTTGGGAAAAAATTGTGACTGTTGGGTAAATAGTTATGTTTCAATTCTGGTTTGGTTAGGATGGAATCGAATGGTTCCATAGTGGAGACACTATGATTGTCGGTGATTGGCTAAAAGAGATAGGGAGATTGTGTATAAAAGTCATAAGTAAGTGAAAATGGATATTCTTGCAAAAAGAAAATCCTCATCAATTCTTATTGCAAAATTCTTCTTACTAGCATTGTCTTCTTCGAGTATTCCGAAGAAGAAGAGAACCCAAGGGATCTCTGCATAGGAAAAAAGATGTGAGGATTGGAGTTTGGGATTAGAGAAATTGAGGAATTGGTAAGCCTTCTTAACCTCTTATACTCGAGGATTCGAGGAAGGAGAAAGTAAGGAATTCTTAATAAGTTTCTATAGGGTGGATTTTGGGTTTTAAGGTTTAAATGCCTTCAATTTAATCAGTATATGGTTTTCATGTTTAGTTTCCAGGTGAAGGAGACTCTGGCACTAGGACAAGCTAAGATTTCAGGGGAAAAAAGGATTTAAGGCAAGTTTTCCTACTCTACTTTTAGGTGATAAATGATGTTGTGTCTTTGATTGAATTACATTTGTTTTTGTTTTAAGTTGTGTTCTAGACCATGATTTTGTATGAAAGTGACGAATGGTTGTGTTTTGGATGCATAACCTCGTAAAAAATATGTTAATGTATGTAAGAACGATTGTTGGTTTTCTGGTAGTTACCCCATGGCGTTTGAATAATTGGTGAACTGTGTGTTTGTAAATAGCGTATTATTATTGTGTGAATTGTAAGTTCATATTGTATGTGAAGTACGGAGGAATTTATCGTGATGGGTTAGATAGAATGGGCATATTGAAATGGGTTACATTGTATAAGACTATAGCTCGGCTATGGCAGCATATGGAGTCTGCTAGGACATTAAACATGAGGTTACATTGTGTAGGATTGTAGCTCGGCTATGGCAACAAGTTAAGTCTGTTTGAATTGTCAAACAAAAGAATGATAGGGAAAGAAAAAAGGGAGTCACCTTAAGACTTGTGCGGCGAGTAACATAATAAGATGAGTTGGCGTGCCAAAAAATGCGGGTAAATGGGCTAGTAAGGGAATCCACCAAAGTATTGCGAAAAGGAGGAATTGGTCTATGTGGCCTTAACAAGAAAGAGATTACAGACGAGAAACCTTCTCCGAGGTATTTAGTAACTATCATTATTAGTTCGCTAGTGGTTGGAAGAAAATATGATCTTATGTATAATAAGTGGGTTAATGAAGTAGATTCTTAGCCAAATGGTATAAGCAGTAAGTCCACCAGTAATCTACCGTAAAAGAGTATGTGAGGTTAAGATCTTGTAACGCGGGGAAAAGTCGCAGAGACCATCAATCATGGAAATCTCTAGATGATTACTTTGAGGAGGTGTCTAACAAGACTATAAAGCACAGAGAAGACCATGTGGGTCTAATAATTGTGGAGTTTTTCAAGGGATATACAGGCAGGAAATAGTCTGTTGAGAACCATCTACTAAATTAGAATACCTTTAAGATTGAACTAAGGTAAATCAATACTTGAGGTTTGTATGGAGAGTGCAAATCCACCAAGAAAAAAGGTGACGGATCAGTCAGCCAAGCATCACATTCGGGTCCATGAATCAGAATTTAGGATGAGACCTCATTCAAGAAAAATGGATCTAACATAGGCTATGACAAAAAGTAGGTTACCGTTGAAGTAGTACAACAACTACTTGTGGAGCTCAGTGTGGTTTGAAAAGATCAAGGAAAGGATCTGTAGTTGTAGTGAATACTTGGATAATTACCTATAGTTGTCGCCAATACGATATGGGGAAAATGGGTATCTATGTTGGGGCATATCACGAAGAGTATCAAGAAAAGCTGGAAAAATGTTAATTTGGGTCAAGACCATTAAGATAATAATTCAAGGTGGATCATGGTTATGATCAGACCGATGATTATGTTCGTAGATGATTGGTTCAAGAAATAAGGAATTGGTTATACCAACGAGATTTTTGAAGTTTTCTTACAAAATTTCAAGGTGTTTTAATTTTGAACATAAAATCTCACTCTTCTTAGATCTAAGAAATTCTTTATGAATATTTCTCATGAAATTCTCTTGAACTTATAAAATGTTATGGCTTGTCTACAAGGTAGAAGTTGACTTGGGGGTTGAGTGGATGGACCAAGCCAGACATCGTCAGAGTCTAGTGATGGGCAGGGCAGTTGTTCATATATATAGAGAGGCAACCCTAGAGGCCACACCTTAGGGTTTAAGTTAACTATATTTGTATTGGAGTCTTAACTTAAAATTTGTAATTTGATATTGATATCAAAGTTGTAAGAACTTACCACTCGTTTGGCATGAGTTTTAATAATGATTAGATTTTGAAATTTAAGTTGTTTAAGCATGTAATTAATGTCGAAGCACAAATTTCGTTAAGTTATTTAGGTTACTGTATCATCCGATACTCGAACCTGGGGATTGAGTCGGGTATAAGGTGTTATACCACTCATATATAACCCTTCTTATGTACGGTCCAATGCTCCAAATAACCATTCACCGACAATCATTTGGTTTCCCATTAAGGAAGCAGTCGATTCCAACTTAACTGAATCAGAATTGAAATCTAACTAATTACCAATTAACCACTAAAATTCCCATGTATTCCAATAAAGCCCACTGACTTACTATTTTAATTAATTTACTCCCAATTCCTCCTAAATTCCGAACTTTACTAGAAACTGGTGACATTCTTCTTTAAGTATACATAATAAATGTGTTCTTAATAATGATGTTGATACTAAGAGGAGTAAAATACAAAAGACTACCACTAGTTTTGAACTTGATTTCCTTCTTTTGCAACTGAGATTAGTGATTTAGACTTGATAAGTGAGTCTATTGTTCATGCATTTTTTGATAGATGAGGATCCAAAAAAAACCTATAATGAAGCTATAAAATCAATAGATGTATGTGTGTATTCTATGATGTTTGGTTTTGATTGTGTCATCATAAGTCTGTATGTGGATGACATGTTAATTTTCAGTACTAATATAGAAGCCATTAACAAAACAAAAAATTTCTTATCTATCGATTTTGATATGACTGATTTGGGAGAGGTAGATGTAATATTAGGGGTTAAGGTTACTAAATCAAAAAAGGGATTTACTTTAAATTAATTTCACTGTATAGACAAAGTGTTAAAGAAGTTTAATAGCTTTGATGTAATTCCTGTGAAAACTCTTTTCGATTCTAGCATACAACTAATAAAGAATAAAGGAAATAGTGTTTCTCAATTAGAGTATGCTAAAATTATTGGAAGCTTTATACTCTTGATGAACTACACTCGGCCTGATATTGCTTATACAGTAAGCAAACAAAGTAGATATACCCGTAATCTTAACAATGAGAATTGGAATGCTCTAAAGCGTTTGCATAATACCTTAAAGGTACTATAACTTGGGAGTTCGAATTAGCTGAATACCCTACAATTTTAGAAGAATATTGTGATGCAAACTGGGCAACTGATAATGATAAAGTTAGCTCTACAAGTGGGTATGTCTTTACTCTAAGTGGAGTAGCTAATACTTGAAAGTCTGCTAAACGAACGTGTATTGCTCACTCCACGATGGCATCAAAGTTTATAGCTCTGGACTTATTCAGGTAAGAGGCTGAGTGGCTTAGGAATCTACTTGCAAAGATTCCTTTATGGGAAAAATCGACACCTCTCGTATCTCTATTATGTAACTCACAAGCCACAATTTGCATTACTAAGAGAAAATCTTACAATGGTAAGAAATGACATATTCGAATAAGACATGATTCTATGAGATTTAATAAAGAATGAAGTACTTGCTTTGGAGTACGTGAGGTCTGGAAGGAACCTAGCTAATCCACTAACCAAAGGGTTAAGTTAGGAAAATGATTCTTGATTTGTTGAGGGGGATAGGTCTTAAGCCCGGTGGTTGAGGAATTCATGGTGGATATCCAACTTAGTTTTTGAAGTTTAATGTGGTCAAACGAAACCATGGAAAGACTCATAGTGTACATTTTTACCTATCCCTAGGCAAACAATGTACATGCATAAGGTTGAGTTCTGAGTCTTAATGAATTCATATCCCACGGTTTGAGTGTTCTTATTGACACAGACTTGATGAATTCATCGACATGTAAGGTTGATTTTCTTACTCTTAATGAGTTCATATCCTAGAGTTTGGGTGGTCCTATTGAGACAGACCTGATGAATTCACCGAACATAAATTTGAGAGGATGAGCTTAACAAATGTTGTTAATGATTTCATAGTTATAATTCGAGTGGTATATATTGAGATCAACTTGATGAAATGGCCTATGTAAGTGTGAAGAACTAGCCACCTTTAATGAAAGATATTGGGCAGTCTTTCTAGAGCACTTACAAGCAACCTGAAGTATATTGGCTAGAAATTGTTGATTTATCGTGGAACATCAATTGGATCTGAGATTAGTCGTGTGCCATGAGTTAAACCCAATCTTAAAAATTTCAACATTCGTTCACTTGTTAAATAGAAGAATCACTCATTTCACTACGTTCTAATTCAAATCCACAACATACAAGTACTTAAGTAGTTATCGCTGTTGCTCCTCACGTTTTACCTTTTTCTCATGTTTACAAAAAATTTCAATTCTTTTGCATTAGTGGGGAATGTTGGTAATGAAAAGTAGGTAATCCTAAGAGGGTTTAAATATAGTCTTTCCTCTTACCCTCATTGAGTAATTGTGGGCTAAGGCACAACGCAAGCATGTCGCCGCCGCTTGACCCGTGTTCGTGTCCGTGTTGTTGTCGGTTTTTGAATAAAATTTATGTTCCTTTTATCAAAAATATTTTTTTTAGTTGTAGAAAATCTTTTTCCTGCTGTGAAATATTCTCAGTTGAGGAAAATCCTCTACAATTTTTGGAAACTGACAATACTATTTTACCATTGGAACCACTAAAATATATAGACTTTTTCAGCACCTTTTGAACACTAATTCATACAATTTCTAAGTAATTTTTGTCAAATTTTACACTTTAATTATAAAATAATTAGTTTGAAATTAATTTATAAAACATTTTGAGTTTATTTATTTTTATAATAATTTTTCATAATTTGGGTTATTTTTGGCAATCTTGCACAAAAGGTAAAAAATCAGCTCGGTAGTCACCTTGAAAGAATTAATTGATGAGGCACATTGGGAGCTCAAGATGATTAATTAAAAACCATGAAGGATTTAAATTTATGCCCTTGGACTTCCACAAATTAGATGGCCCAATTAAATTTTTATTGAAGAAAAACAAGCAACTTGAAGTAGAGAAAAGGGCCTAAATTGAGCAAATAAATAAGGAGGATAGACAATCCCAAAAGAGCAGCCCAAACCATCCTTTTGAGTTGACCCAATCAGCTAAATTTTGCTGATTTTAACACTTAATACCTTGAACTATTCCTAAACGCGTTCAAACCTCTCCTCTTTCTCTGCATCTATTTTCTAGCCACAAGCTAAAAATAGAAAAACCAATTCAACCTTTCCGTCCTCCTAGCATGGCCGGCCATAAGGAGGGGGATTTGGTGATATTTTTAGCTAATGCATGTTGCCATCTCCCACTATAAATACCTTTACTCACCTCATTGATTTTCATCAACTCATTCATCCACACATCTCTTCATTCATTTCCCTCTTTCACTCTCTTTGCCTTTTACAATTTTCATTCTTCCCTTGTCGATTTCCCCTCTTGAAAAGGAGCAAGCACGCCTCTTGGAGCAGAAGTAATAAAGTATTTTTGAAGGCATTGGTTCGACAGAACAAGCAGAGAAGAGGAGGAGAGCACTAGTCTGGCTTCGGAAAATCACTAGGATTTGTTTTCTAGTTCCCTTCTCTTAATCTGTTTTTTTTAGTTTATGTTGTGATCATGAATATAAATACTTGTTGTGTCGATGTTCTTAAATTAATTTAAATGACTTAAATTTCATTCGTGTTAGATTAATTGTATTATATCCACTTAATTTGTTAAAATCATGTGTGTTGTTATAGGCCTTGGTAGTTTGTTCAATTCAATAATATCATGTCTATATTATGCTTGCATTTTAATTGTAACGTGATGAAAAGAATTAATTATTAATCAAATTGAAATTATAATTAATTGACACAATATTCAATTGGTACATGTTTAATCTTCTAAGGTACTTGAGGGTTAAATTAGAAATGATATTAAACAATACTTTAGCCTTACATAACTTGTAAGATTATCGTGATTAAATTGTTCCAATATAGGAATATATTGTTACCTCACTTTATCTTATACTCGCTTATGAAAATTGATTAATTGTTCGACGACACGTAAATATGTTTAAGAGATTAATTGATTTAGTAAATATGTATGTGCATTAGTTAGCGAGAAGACAAAGTTGCCATAAAATTATTCATAGCAACATAAACATAGTTTCACTAATTCTAAGTTAAGGAATAAAATTAATCTAACACACCTATGCCATATTGCTTGAACCTTTATTTAGAAATCGTGCATTAAAATTTTACTTTTTCTTTTAGTTAAATATTTAGTTAATTTTTAGTTTTTAGATCACCTCTTACAAATCATTATATTTTTCCTCCACCAAATTGCTTAAACTTGTTCATAAATATTTTCTTGCACAATTCCTTTGGGTACGATAACCCGACATTCTTGTCACTTTATTACTTGATACAATTGTGTACACTTGCACATTTCCATCATTCCAAGTTTTTGGCATCATTCCTGGGGATTATTTTAAAAGACGTTATTTGTGAAATTGTTAATTTTGCATTTTGGTCTATTTTTGTTTTTAATTTTAATTTGAATATTTTTCTGTGATTTTTTTAGATCTTTACGAGTATCGATTAAATCATCAATTTACTCCCCGTAGATTCTGAAAATAAAAGGACATTTTGACAAAGGAGAAGACAAGAAAATCGAAGAAGGATCGAAGAGATGAACTTTTGAAAACCAAAACCAAGGAAATGGAGCGAATCATGCTCAAAATCCTATCCTTAATTCTAATAATAGGGATAGAGCCTTAAGATAGTATGTCGTGCCACTATTTAATGAGCTTAATCTGGGTATTAAGATACCTAAGATCGAGGCGCAACAATTCAAGCTGAAGCCAGTTATGTTCCAGATGCTTCAGACAGTGGGCCAATTCAGTGGGATGCCAAATGAAGATCCTCACCTTCACCTCAGATTATTTATGAAGGTGAGTGATTCCTTCAAGTTAGTTAGAGTACTTGAAGATGCACTGAGATTAAAGTTGTTCCCATATTCATTAAGGGACAGAGCTCGAGTTTGGTTGAACTCATTGCCACCAGATTCCATCACTACATGGCAAGAGTTAGTAAAATGCTTCCTTATGAAATATTTCCCACCTAGAAAGAATGCTAAGTTGCGAAATGAAATCACTATTACGAAAATGCTAAGTTGCGAAATGACGAGTCCTTGTATAAGGTGTGGGAAAAATTTAAAGAACTATTACGAAAATGCCCTCATCATGGAATCTCATATTACATCCAATTAGAGTCTTTCTATAACAATCTCAATCCTCATATAAGGGTTGTAGTAGATGCTTCTGCCAATGGTGTTCTTCTTTCTAATTCTTATAATGAAGCTTATAAAATTATTGAGAGAATTGCTAGTAACAATTACCATTGCCTAACTAATCGAGCAACTTTAAGATGAGTCGTAGGAGTACATGAAGTGGATGCCCTCAATTCACTTGCAGCTCAGGTATCTTCGATATCCTCAATGCTTAAAAATTTTACTATAGATGGGTTTAACAATGTTGCAGCTCAACCACCTAACCAATTCGAGTGTATAGCCTGTGTTTATTGTAGGGAAGGGCACTTATTCGAAGATTTCTCATCAAACCTAGAATCTGTGTATTACATCGATAACTAGAACCAGAACCAAGGTAGGCAAGGACTGCAATTTCTCATCTTAGCGAAACCACCTGAATTTCTCTTAGAGTAATCAAGGGGTTGGACCTAGTAACACTTACACACAACCCATACTAACCCAGCGACCACCTCTAGATGTGCTAACGTTCTGAGTGTGAATATTGTAGTAAAAGGTATATATAAAAGAGGTGATGCCTGCAAGTATACGGGTCAGGTTATAATATAGTTACAATGGAGTAGGTGAGTACTCCAACGATCATACCTAAAGAAGACTAGTACTAGATCAATTTCAACCTAAACACCAAAAGATCTAATTAGTACTTGAAATAGGTTATATTACAAAAAATATAAATAATAATGATTTTTGGAGTTTTTATAATAATAGTAATAAGAAGAAGAAGAAGAAAATCAAATAATAAACTTGATCAGATCTGAATATGGGTGATTAGATCACTTCGGTAATCTTCATAAACTATCACTTCAGGCTCCTCGTCATTCAACTAGTCGATATCATAGCAGGATCTTTCGATACATCCACTAGAATAACGAGCCAGCAAAGACTACTTATCTTCCGACCTCACAGTCCAAACCGACTAGAGGTTAAGGTGTTCACGGACAGGCCATACCAATTTTGGGTTAATTCCCTCGTTGATAACTTCCTAAGGTCGTCAAGCCTAAGGTTTAGGTTTTTCTTTTTCGGAACAGCTGATCCGTTGAGTAACCTTACAAAACAGTCAATCCATCATACCTCCAGTTGCTAATCCCTCATGGAGGGATTAGTTCCTCATGGTTTCCGTAAACAATATAAAATCGTTATAAAACATAACCACAATAAACGAATCGGAAGTATAAAGTTTAGAAAAATGCCTGATTTGTATTAAGAACAAGAGTGAATCCACAAAGTCTGATTGCATCCGCAAACCAGATTTCTTGAGATAAAACAAAGAAGAAATTGAAATAAATCTAAAACCTTAGAAAAGAGAAAAACTAAACTAAAATTAAAAAGAGATATTCTAAGCTAAGTAATTGGTGTCCATAACATGTGCCAAATGAGCCTATTTATAGAATTGAGGTGATCGTGATCCTTAAACTGAGGTTAGCTATTGTTATTGAGCTTTAAGTTGGATTGTGTTGACCAAAATGCCCCCTGGCTCGTATTAATTCCCGTCCAAAGTTAATATCAAAACACATTAGGACCTATGTCGCAACAAAGAAGTTAGTATACACTTCTTTAGGATGTCTTCAGAGGTATGTCCCGATACCCTTAGGTTGTGTCGCGACATTAAAGGCAGTCTCAGAATTTCTCTATTATGATCCCTATATTGCAACATCGAATCCTCCATGTTGCAACATAGCGACCAATATCAGTTTAGCACACCTTCTAATGGTTTCTTGAACACTCACAAGGTTCATTAGCTCATCCTTAGGCCTCATTCGAACCCTAAGGTCAATAAAAGAATCAATTTGCACATTTTATTGAATTTAATTAAACTTAATAAAACATAATTAAAACTTAATGATAATGCTTAGTTTCAAGCTCATAAAGTGCAAAAATTAGCTTAATCTACTACAACAAATTACGATAGATCACCCAGCCACCTGGATTTACCCAATAAGTTTAGAAACCACCACAAGCCGAACCTTCCAATAGCCTAGAGAACCTATTGAAGGCATATTCGGCAAAGAATGGCGCCACTTTAAGGAATTTGGAGAATCAAGTAGGTTAACTTGCTACTGATCTGAGGAACAGACCACAAGGTGTTTTGCCTAGTGATATAGAAAATCCAAGAAATCTAGGGAAGGAGTATTGTAAAGCATTGATTCTAAGAAGCGGAAAGATGATAGAGCCTAGCATTGTCGAAGTTGAAGAGGAGCCAACTGACACTCAAGATAAAGTGGAAGTTCAACCAAGTGTTGAAAATTCAACTTCACCAAAACCAGAATATGTAAATTCTAATAAGGTAACTTCTAAACTAGTCAATTTTGATAAACTAACATCTTTGTTAGATGTAAAAGTATCGCAACAGATAAATTTTCCAGTGCAAGTAAAAAATTCTCCACCACCCTACCCTAAAAGACTTTAGAAGCAGAAATAGGAAGTCCAGTTCAAGAAGTTCCTAGACGTACTTAGGCAACTTCACATCAACATTCCGTTGGTAAAAGCTCTTAAGTATATGTCAAACTACGTCAAATTCATGAAGGATATCATGCCCAAGAAACAGAGACTTGGAGAATTTGAGACGGTAGCTTTGACAAAGAAGTACAGTGCATTCCTACAAGATAAGCTACCCCTAAAATTAAAGGATCCAAGATATTTTACCATACCCTACAATATCGGGGCAACATATTGTGATAAGGTGTTGTGTGACTTAGTGGCAAGCATCAACTTGATGCCAATGTCTGTGTTCCAGAAATTGGGGATAAGGGAAGTTAGACCAACTACAGTTACACTTCAGTTAGTAGATTGATCCTTAACACATCTAGAAGGAAAAATCGAGGATGCATTGGTACATGTGGAAAATTTTATTTTTCTTGTTGACTTTGTTGTTTTAGACTTTGAATTAGGTAAGGAGGTGTCAATCATCTTAGGAAGGCCTTTCCTAGCAACTAGAAGGACTTTGATTGATGTGCAGAAGAGTGATCTTACCATGCGTGATCAGGAAAACCATGTAACATTTAATGTATTTAAATCCAGGCGATTTCCTAACGCAATTGATGAGTGTTCTGCAGTGACTGGGTTAGAGGAATTAGTTGTAGAATGGGAACTCAGTTCAACTGATAACCCATTAGGACGAGTTTTAATGTCAGACACCCCAAGTGATGAGGAAGGGAATGAATATTTAGCTTTGCTGAAAGGTAACTCAAAAGGATTCACTTTAAAAGTTTGGTTCGAGCCATTAGATTTGTCATCCTATGAGTACAAGCAATCCAAACCATCAATAGAAAAACCATCCAAGTTAGACTTAAAGGTTGTGAAAATGCATGTGAAGGATATCAAGTGGACTATTTTAGATATTTGAGGTATTTATCCTTCTCCGTACACTCACAAGTTATTACTAGAAGAAACTGAAAAGGTGTCTATAGAGGGATAGAAGAGCTTGATTCAATCTCGAATATTTGATCTCAGGAAACCAAATCTCAATGGTTAAAAGTGGGGATCATTTATCCCATCTATGACAATTTTTGGATGGACCCTATTCAATATGCACAGAAGGAATGAGGTATCACGATTGTAGAAAATGGAAATAGCAAGTTGATTCCAGCAATGATGGTTACTTATTGGCGAATCTTTGCAAAATACAAGAAGCTAAAGAGGGCTACCAGGAAAGATTATTTCTTGCTTCTTTTCCTGGATCTAATACTTAACATAATTGTTGGGCAAGATTATTCCTTGTTTCTAGATGGGTATGATTGCTATGACAAATGATCATTAGACACCTCTTTGGTCAGTGACGATCCCCAATAACATTAAGGGAGTTCTCTTTCTCTGTCATTATTTTATATTGTTAGTTTTGTTTTTTTTTTTTTGAATAAATTCTGTTAAAATAAATTGTCTAGGAGATTGAAATTTAAGTAGGATCGCTTGTGACTCCTCCAGTTTTCCTGGAAATTGAATTTAACATGACTTTCCGAGAAAATATTTCCTAAATGGAAAAATAACTTTTAATTTGTTTAATAAAAAGGTCAATTTTGATCCAAGTTTTAGTTTTCTATTGTATTTTCAAATTATTTTCTAGTTGAGGTACTTAATTGAATTGTTTTCAATAATTAATTTTATTTTCTGTAAATATTTTAAACAACTAAAATAAGTTTTTTTTTTAATTTTTAATTGGCCTAAAGGTGTAAAACACCCTCAAACTTTTTCAAAGAAAAGCCACTAAGCCCCTCCTCTTTTTCTTTTTTTGTACTTAATTGAGTACTTGAACTTTCAAAATGCATAAAAAAAAGGCCCTCAAACTTCTTCTTCAAAAAAAAAGCAATTAAGCCCTGCTTTTTTCACTCAATTGAGTACTTAAACTTTCAAAATGCATCAAAAGACCCTCAAAATTTTAAAAAATCAATTAAGCCCTGCTCTTATTAAAATTAGAAAAAAAATTATAAAAATTTTAAATTTTAGAAAAATATTAAATTTTAATAAAAATATAAAAAAATTGTTAAAATTAGAAATTTTTTATAAAAGCTGTAAAAATTAAAAAATTTGTAAAATTTTATAAAAATCATAAAAATTAACGACCCTAGTTTTTTCAATTAAATTCACCACGTGTCACAAAACAACGTGACATGTGGCGAAAATGATAAAAAAATCAATAAAAGTTATAGAAAAATTATAAAATACTTCTTTTGGTACGATAATTTTATAAATTTTTTACAAAATTTATATTTCTTTACATTTTGTATAATTTTCTTACGATTGTATAAAATTTTAAATTTTTTAATTTTTTAAATTTCTATATATTTTTATAATTTTTATGATTTTTATAAAATTTTACAATTTTTATATTTTTACAATTTTATATTTTTCTAATTTTAATAATTTAATTTTTATTAAAATTTAATAATATTTATAGCTTTTATTTATTTTAATTTTATAAAAAATTCTAATTTTTAATAAAAGTAAGGGCTTAATTGCTTTTTTTTAAAAAGGTTTGAGGGTCTTTTTATGCATTTTGAAAGTTCAAGCACCCAATTGAGTGCAAAAAAAAAAAGGGCTTAATTGCTTTTTAAAAAAAATTGAGGGCTTTTTGCACCTTAAGCCTTTTTAATTTTAATAAATAAGATAATAACAAATAATATATTAATGTTTTTATATTATATATTAATTGTTATTAACTTTATATAGCATCAGAAGTAGTAATATTTTATTTTACTTAAGAGTTTGAGTTAAACACCCTCCTACTTACACTTTAAATACTACTATCTTTATTCCCTTCCCATTCATTGCCTCCACCGCTGACCGCTCTCCATAAAACCGCAACTATCACCGGTCTCACCCTTTTCGTTTCCTTTCCATCGCCGCATATCATCTACCCTAACTCCCCAACCATCAACGGCCATAGCTACTAACACCATTGCACCGCACGTCCCTTGCTGCTAGCAACAGTAGTTGCGTGCCCCAGCAGTGACCAGTAGTAGTTGCATGCCCTTGCTCCCCTCGCACCAAGCCGCCGCACATTATATATCCACTGACCAAATTGTTAATTAATCACCTTCCAACCTTAAGCTGATGCCATTTTCTTCACTCTAATATTATTTTATTGAGTTCTTATTTTTATAAAGGTGGTTGAATCATGCCTCGTAAAAGAACTCGTGCCTCTGTCCAAGACGAAGAATCACAAAACAAATTTTATTATGAAGAAGCTAAGGCAAGATATAAGAGCATATTTAAGAAAAAACAAATACTTCTAGAGAAAGATTTTACTTTGGGAAAAAGTAACTACACTAATTTCATGACAAGTATTCAATAAGTTACTTAAGGTCTAAAGTGGGGAGCGTTTTGTGATAAAAGGCCAAATTCGGGTGATGAGATAGTTCGGGAATTTTATGCGAATTTGACCTCAAGTGCTTTAACAAAAGTTTCCATCCGAGGAATTAAGGTACCTCGAAATCCAAGTTCCATTATTGAATTTTATGATTTACCTGATTTCAAAGACAATGAATATTCTTTCTTAATGGAAAATATTGAGGCAGAGAAATTGCAAGAAACCCTACAAGAACTCACAATTCTGGGTTCTAAATGGACTGTGTCAAAACACGTGACTCATACTTGTTATAGAGAATATTTGACCCCATTAGTGAAAGTATGGTTTTGTTTTGTTCTATTTAGTTTAACGCCTATTTCACATGGGACTACAATTTTAGTAAAACAAATGATCTTGCTATACTCAATTATGACAACAAAGACCATTAATGTGCCATCTTAAAAGGAATTCAAAATCGTGCCGCAAGACGTCCTAGCCTAGCCTATTTCCCTTTTACGGTAATAGTTTTATGCTTGAAGGCTAGTATTCGTGCAAACGTAAAGAAGATATGACAAAATCTAGGTACAATCACCGATTGGGACATTTTCTGAGTAGTAGGAAATTCTATTTTTCAAAAGCAAGTTGAACCGATTGATGACACCGAAGAAGAGGAAATTCCTATAGAATCAGAACCAATGCAACCAGTTGAAATTCCTGACTTGGCAGAGCCAACTGAATCAATTTTTGAACTTGACATGGCTACCCCAACATTTAGAACTCATTCGCTTAGCCCAAATCTTCGAGATGAGCTGTCAAATTTGATGGATTTAATGCAACATATGCAGTGGCAACAACAAGCTTATTAGAGATACTAAAAAATATAGAATGACTCAATTAGAGATGCTTTTAATAAAATATTTTACAACTCTTTTTTTTTTTGTGTTTGAATTTCCAAACTTTATATTCGATCCATGGACTCCAATGTCAAGTAAGGAACGAGGTGATTCAAGCAAAAACAAGGATGATGAAGCAAAAAATGGGTCAGATTTTGAGAGGTCTGTAAATAAATAAAAAAGGGGGGGATC
Organism: Gossypium raimondii; assembly: GCF_025698545.1. NCBI lineage: Eukaryota > Viridiplantae > Streptophyta > Magnoliopsida > Malvales > Malvaceae > Gossypium > Gossypium raimondii. The sequence goes on from NC_068572.1 coordinate 37,055,373, forward strand.
TTGTCTTTACTTTATTTTTCTTTTTTTGGATATTTTAAGTTTTTAGTTTAAAGCTTTCTTAGGATATTTCTATTTCTCGCATAATAAAACAAGAGGTTGAAATCATTAATAAAATTGAACAATTTGTAAAATAAAAAGTGTGACAATAGATATGTACATGTCTAGGATTAGATTTGTCTAGGAAAAGCTTGGCATTTAGGCAGTCAAACTTGACTCACCTCCTTCCTAGGATCTTACCTAGTATATAGTATCTATTAACTTCTATATTTCCGTTCCTTCTATATATTGTTTTTAACAATGGGAACATTGTTAGGGGGGACCAAAAATTGAAATTGTTTTTTTCATAATACGTTTTTCTTTTCCAATTATGATTATGTTATATTTTGCTCAAAAATTTAATTTTTTTTAATTATGCTAGACTTTAGTATAAATAAAGTTTTAGTATCTCAATAATTGAAATATTAGATGAATTATGACATAAATGTTACTCTTAATAAAGTATGTAAATTGAACCATGGAATTTTTAATTCCTTAGAAAAGTTAAGCATGCATGAAAGTTTAAGTCTCTAGAATTGACTTAGTAATTTCTTGAGGCGAAATCCTAGGAGACATGGAATTTTGAAAATGATTTAGGCAAACTTTTGTTTGGACCGTTGGAGCCTTTCAAGCCAACCTTAATGAATATTTATCCCTTGACACCCAACTTTGAGATTATATGACCTGATTTTATTCGAACCTTGCAATAATAAGTCATCCCTTCTCTCATAATTATCTTTAATTTGTCTCAAACACTAGACTCGATCTATCCAGAATATTCTCTGAAAATAAGTTTGGGGGAGTTGAGAAAAAGTATCAAATGCTCAAAAAAATTATAGTACATGCAGTAATATGCACGAGTGTGTAAAAGAAATAGAGCATATGTACTCAAAAAAATAGATGTACAAGGAGCATGTGTACTCAAGTGCAAAATTAGTTGATGAATTTGGATGTATTTACTCCGAAGGTCCAGTGCAAGCTGATTCTAGGGATTTTAGCTTAAAATTATCTATCTTTTACCTACCCATAGCCAAGCCACGTTACAAAATATTTAAAAGACCTATGGATTTAGATTACTGTGCTGACTACATTAGTGGAGAGAAATTGCTAAACTCAACTTATGAAGACATAATTAAACTTAGGGAATGTAGTTTAGTGTTAAATGAGAAAATAAAAGTTAATTGGTAAGAATTTAGCATATCTTTATTAAGAAAGCATTTAGTCTACTCTTGTTACCATGATAATAATTGAGAATAATTCAAGCAATGTGTATACTTGAGTTGCATAATTTCAAAATTCTTATTCTTGAGCATAATTACAAAAAAGTCATAATTGTGGGAAATGATTTTTGAAGAACTTTTTCAAAGGTGATTCTCTTATATTTCTTTTGCAATTTGTACATTACTTGGGACGAGCAATGAATTAAGTTTGGGGTATGAAAACACTAAAATATATAGACTTTTCCAGCACCCTTTGAGCACAAATTCATGCATTTTCTAAGTAATTTATGTCAAATTTTATACTTTTATTATACAATAATTAATTTGAGCTTAATTTATAAAACATTTTGATTTAGTTATTTTTGTAATATTTTTTTCATAATTTGGGTTATTTTTGGCAGTTTTGCACAAAAGGTGAAAAATCAGCTCGGTAGTCACCTTGAAAGAATTAATTGACGAGGCACCTTAGGAGCTGAAGATGATGAATTAATAGCCATGAAAGAATAAAATTTATGCTCTTTGACTTCCTCGAATCAGATGGCCAAATTAAATTTTTACTGAAGAAAAACAAACAGCTTGAATTAGAGAAAAGAGCCTGAATTAAGTAAATAAAGAGGGAGGGTGGACAAGCCCAAAAGAGCAGCCTAAACCATCCCATCTAACTGACCCAATCAACCAAATTTGGCTGATTTTAGCACTTACAAATCAGTCCTTGAACTCTTCCTAAATGATGTTCAAACCTCTCCTCTTTTTGTGCATCTATTTTCTAGCCACAAGCTAAAAATAGCAAAATCAATTCAACCTCTCCTTCCACCTAGCATGGCTGGCCATAAGGAGGGGGATTTGGTACTATTTTTAGCTAATGCATGTTGTCATCTCCCACTATAAATACTGTAACACCCCTAACCCGTATCCTTCTCCAGAATAGGGTTATAGAGCATTACCGGAGTTTACAAATTAATTTTCAGACATTTCATTTCATCAAGCATTCATATTTATAACCAATCAAAATCAAAACATTTATGAGCTATCATTAACCAATTTAAATTATACAAGTCATTATAACCAGAATCAAATCATCCAAAATTATCAATAGAACCAATGGATAATGTGATATATCTCCAACAAGCTTCCAACCCAATCGAGCTTAGATAATTATTTCAAAACATATAATAATTATACCTATTACCAATAATAATTCAATTCCAATAATAAAACACACATATATATAATATTCATTACCAAATAGCATTCACTTCTATTAAAATTATACAAAATATAGTTCATACGAACTTATTAGGCTAAATTGCGAAATAGCAAAATTCGGGACATTTTGGAAAATTTCTATTTTCTCGAATTTTCACCCAATCTTGATCTAAATTAATATTTCATTCAATTTACTAATTTAAATAATAAAACAATTCATTTCATGCAATTTGGTCACTTTTTGACATTTTTACAAATTTACCCTTAATGTTTCACATTTGTTCAATTTAGTCTCTGAACCTAAAACTGGTAAATTGGCCATTTTTAATGAAAACTCATGCTAGTTGAATAATCATATATTTTCCTCCTCCTCTCTTCCACATCCTTAATGTATATAACATGCTTATATGTAACATTATCTATAATTTCACCATTTATTTATATATTCATTCAAAGTTGTCCACTTGAGTAATAACCACTAAATTATTCATATCCTGAGCTACGGAACTCCAAATTAAGATCCGCTAATTTTTCCCGAAACTAGACTCACATATATTCTTACCATAAAATTTTAAGAATTTTTAGTTTAGCCAATAAGTACAGTTTATTCTTTAAAGTCATCCCTATTCTGCTGTCTAACAGTTTCGACCCTTCTTCACTAAAAATTAATTATCTCATCGTGCGGGATTTGTATGATGTTCCCATTTGTTTCTATTAAAATAGACTCATTAATTATTTTAATAATGTAAATTTTAACCCTAATTATTTTTATGAATTTTTGATGATTTTCCAAAATCAGAACAGGGAACCAATTCATTCTGACCTTATCTCACAAAATTCATTATATCTCATGATTTACAATTCCATTTCTTACACCGTTTCTTCTATAAGAAACTAGACTCAATAATATTTAATTATATATTTTTTCATCCTCTAATTAGATTTTCATGATTTATGGTGATTTTTCAAAATTAACCTACTGTTGTTGTTCAAAACTGTTTTAGTGCAAAATGTTGATTACTAAATTTATAACACCCTTATTCCCTTTCTCTATAGAATTTCCCATCACTTTCTCTTATTTTTCTTCACTAACATATCAAGAACATAGAACCTTATATAATAAAATCCTACATTAACATCAATTTCATACTTTTCAATAATATCAAACTTAAAAATATATTGAAATCTTGATGTTCTTACCTTGCTCTATTGATTTCAATCTTTAGCTTGATTTTCTCTCTCCTCCAGCCTCTATTTCTTGAATCTAAGTGGATATTCTAGCTCCCCATATTCTCCTTATCAATTTTCTCTCTTGGTGGTTATGGAAATTTCTTTAAATTCTAAGTGAAAATGGTGAATTTTTGGTAAAAGGACCAAATTGTAAAGAAAAGAAATCTTTCTTTCTTTCTTCTTCTTCTCACGTTGGTGCATGGGAAAGATGATGAATTCTCTTCATCTTTCCTCCCTTTTATATTAATCATTTAATAATAAAATAATACTAAAAATCTTAATAAAATATTAATTAAATAACATTTATCTATTTAATTAATTAAAAATATCACAAACATCATCATTACCTTTTAGAATTCTCTCTCTCTAATTGACCATTTTGCCCTTTATAATCTTTTAAAATCCATCATTGAGTCATCATTTAATTTGGTAAAATTGCAATTTAGTCCCTCAAAATTCTTCACCTTTTTCAATTTGGTCCTAATCCATCCATTTTACTTAGTTTCTAGATCATTCCACTCTTAAAATATTTACACCATTGGTCCTTTAACTTTTTCATATTTACACTTTAACCCCTCAAATTTTGAGTATTTACTCTTGGGTAACAAAACTTTTCTCACTTTTGCGATTTAATCCTTTCTTGAACTAATATGTCATAATATACTTCCCAATGTTGACATAGCTCCAAAATTTCCCCTTTTTTTCACTTTATTTCCTTATTTATTATATCAAATATAATATCTTACTGTAAAAAAATTTTGGGTATTACAAATACCTCTCCTCACCTCTTCATTTTTCATCAACTCATTCATCCACACATCTCTTTATTCATTTCCCTCTTTCACTCTCTTTGCCTTTTCCAATTTTCTTTCTTCCCTTGTCGATCTCCCCTCTTGAGAAAGAGCTAGCACGCCCCTTGGAACATCAACAATCAAGTATTCGTCAAGGCCTTATATCGGTAGAACAAGCAAAGAAGAGGAGAAGCGCACTAGCCTGCCTTTGGAAAATCATGGGATTTATTTTCTAGTTCCCTTCTCTTAATCTTTTTTTAAGTTTATATTGTGATCATGAATATGAATACTTGTTGTGTTGATGTTCTTAAATTAATTAAAATGACTTAAATTTCATTCGTGTTAAATTAATTGTATTCTATCCACTTAATTTGTTAAAATCATGTTTGTGTTGTTATAGGCCTTGGTAGTTTGTTGAATTAAATAAAATCATGGCTATGTTATGCTTGCATTTTAATTGTAAGGTATCAAAATAATTAATTATTAATTGGATAAAAATTATAATTAATAGATACAATATTTAATTTGTGCATGCTTAATTTTTAAGGTAGTTGATGGTTAAATTAGAAATAGTATTAAACAATACTTTAGTCTTGCATAAGTTGTAAGATTATTGTGATTAAATTGTTTCAAAATAGGAATATGTTGTTACCTCACTTTATCTTATACTTGCTTATGAAAATTGATTAATTGCTTGAATTGACATAGAAATATGTTTAAGAGATTAATTGATTTAGTAAGTATGTACGTGCATTAGTTAACAAAAGACAAAGTTGCCATAAAATTATTTAGAAATCGTGCATTAGAATTTTACTTTTCTTTTAATTAAAAATTCTCTTTTAATTAAATACTTTGTTAATTTTTAGTTTTTAGAACACCTCTTACAAATCATTATATTTTTCCGCCACCAAATTGTTTAAACATGCATTTCATAATTATTTTCTTGCACAGTCCCTGTGGGTACGACAACTCTACATTCTTGTCACTTTATTACTTAATACGATTGTGTACACTTGCACATTTTCATCGTTCCAACCATTTTGCCCCTTTCTTAGCTCGCCTGTTTTCTGTTTAGAAAACTTTTCCAATCAGATTCCCAACCAAGTTTTCAACTTTAGTTTCAGTTTACTTTTCGGAATACTTTGAGAAGAGCAATGCTAGTTGTGTTTCACATATAAATATTGAAGTATTATGTTAACATTGAAGAATGACGTCTATTACACGATTACACCGATCAGGACAGATATGCTTCTGGGGTAGTGATTCTTATACGATATATTGATTATTTTATTTATTTACGCTCAATTAATTTATTCTGTTAGTATTAACTATTTCATTTTGCAGTAGCATATTTCAAAAAAAAAAAAAAAAATCAAACTCTCATCTAGAGCGAGAGGTTTAATCATTAATTCATAACGACATATTACATTATACGCGAACATCAACAAGATATATGTATAAGGGCTAATCTTTATTCTCTAGTTTCTTACATGGCAATTTTATTTTATTGTAGTTTATATTGTCTGGCTTTCATCATGCCAACATCTCCACCATGTACATGCATGCATATCTAGAATTCCTCATATTGCTCTGCTTACCCAGACCTGTAAATAGAAATCATTAGCTTTACAACGAAAAAAAGAAGAAGAAAGAGAGATGAGGTGAATATTTTGATTGGGTTCCATGTATTGGAGAAAATAATAAAAAGCATTACCTTCTTCTTAAACCCATAATCATCGTCGTCGTTGTCACTCTCAGAGTCACTGCAGCTGTTATCACCCGAATTATTCCTTATCAGACCCTTAGCCGAGTGGTCGTAGCCAGCATGGTATCCACCTGTTCCGCCGTTGTACTGGTACTGCTCTTCCTTGGAATGGCTGTTATACTCGGCTTCAGTATATCCAAAGCCCATGTTTTTGGTAGGGCCGTAAGCTTGGTTCTTGACGAACCCGTTTCCATGTCCGGTGTGTTTGCCGCGAATGTGCGGCTGGGTACGCGCCATCCCATTCATCGCGTACTCCCCATACCCATTGCTCTCTTCATAACCGTAAGCCTCAGTTTTTTCGTAGTTTCCATGATTATCGAAACCATGGCCCATTCCGCCATTACTTTTCTGGTGTCTAGCGGCTGCGGTGGGGCCCCCATATCCATAAACACGACCTTCGCGTTTTCCGGGGCTACTAAAGCCATAGGATTGCATGTGGGCAGTTGCAGTATTGGAGTGGGAGCCGAAGCCATTCCGAGAAGGACCATGAACTTGAGTTTTGAACATTGGAGGTCCAGTTTGGGACTTGTAGGTGGCGTAAGATTGAGCATTCTCCTCATCCCAGGTTTCAGCCATCCCATAAGCTTTCTGGGGTTTGATCATCCTATGGGTGGGCTTGCGGATTTGGTTATAACATTCACTTTCGGTGTAAGCCACTGCATACCCATTCTGGCTTCCTTTGTATTTGTTGCTTCCCCAATCAGCGTAGTGTCCCATTGAGCTGTCACCGGTCAACCCCATTCTCACACTCTCTTCTAATCTGTTATTGCTTGATGATTAACTTCATTGGAGAAAATTATATATATAAGCGCATGGTAGATTGGATTCCTTCTGGTATGCACAATAACCAGAAAGTATGAAAAAAGTGAGATGGTGCCTTTCGGCAATCAAACACAGAACAAATTCCACATATATATGATAATTTTATATTTTCTTGATCATTGGCATCTTTCAAGTCCATCATATGTTCATCATGTGCAGCGGACGTATGATTGCATGTTGTTCTCTCAAAAGAATCTCTTTGCCAAGTTCAATCTCCAAGTTTCTGAATATATTCCTTTTATAACTTTAAATTTTGGTCCATTCTTTTGATGATTGAGTGGAGAAAATAATCATTAAATGCAAAAAGTATATTTCTTTTTCCACTACTTTCTTCCTTTTTTCTGGTATCCAATTTGGGATTGCAATATGATGAGTCGTGACATATCATAAGTTTGTAAAAGTGGAATTGGTACTGATATGAAATGCTGATACTTTTTGTTCTAGTTACCAAGATTTTGCATGAATATTAAGTTTAGTTTGGATGTACATAGGTTTAATTTCGATGAGATAATAAATAAATGGAGATGGTGAGATTAATTATTATAACGATGAGATTGGATATTGTAAGTAACAATGAGAATAGAAACTGTCGAAAACATCTTTTGAAAAACAAAAAATTTTAGTTTTTAGGTTGTCAACTTTTAAAAAAAAATTGGGAGTCGCCACCAATCTTTTATTAAGGTGTGATTGGGTCACCTAAAAATGACTTTGGTCTACAAATTTTAGAAAAACGGGTCCGGGAGTCGGTTACGTATGAGGAAGGATTAGCACCCTCATTACGCCCAAAAATTGGTACCTAGTTAATTGATTAATGTCTTAATGTCGAAAATTTAAGAAAAAATGTAATCTTTAACAAACTTAAACGTTGTGTATTAAGACCTTTCTCTGTTTAGAGAAGCAAAAATGCCACACCCAATACGTTAGGGCACAACATTCTAATTTCCTCCAAAATGAATTGGGCCAAAATACAAAGTGCGATAAAACTTCAAAAGAACATCCACTTATCCGAGATTTAAGAAATCACACCCAATACGTTAGGGCACGATTCCTTTAAAATCCCAAACTCGGAATATTTCCTTTATTATTTAAAAAAATCTTCATTTCGAGAAACCAATGCGTCACATCCAATACGTTAGGACACAACGTGTTGAATTCCCAATAATGAGTTCTTATTTATTTTTGATTAAAGAGGAATGCTCGATTGTTAGATTTAACGAAGAAAATCGAACCCAATACGTTAGAGCTCAATTTCCTTGAAAACCCTAAATACAAGCATTCTCTCTATTTTGAAAAGTTTGAAATCAAGTTAAAAATGATGTAATGCTACATTAAATATACAATACAATAATAAATAGAAATAATACATACAAATAAAAACAAACAATGTCATGTAAAGCATCACATAAACGAGCAACATAATATAAATGATAATATAAATGAAAGCACAAATTAATAAACAAATAATAATAATAAAAACAGCACCTAATATATTAATTGAAATTTAAAGACATTCACTTAACTTACATATGAAATTTTGGGTTAAAATTCTTATAAACAAAATATAACATATTTGCAAACATAAGAAAAAAAGTATGTAAAAACATCTATTCGCATATTTTTAAAAAAATATTTATATATATATATATATATAAATATAAAACAATGGTCAAAAATACTAATATATATATACATATATATATACGAGAAGAGGCATGCATGTATAAATTATAAAAATAATCACATAAAAAATAATTACATTATGTTAAAACAAAATATGCATATGTATTATATATATCAAAACAAATTAATATATAAAAAATATATAAAAACTAAAATTAAAAATAAAGAAAATAAAAAAGGGTTAATTTGAATTGTAAATAAAATTTTAGGCAAATCAGTAAATAGATGGAGACCGAGGGACCAAATTGAGCAGCGCATATTACGTAGAGGGACCGAAAGGAAAATTTCCTATTTCCCTAAACGGCGTCGTTCCATCGAGATTGAATTGGAATTTAAAATAAATAAAAGGCCTAATTTTTAAAGAAATATAAACTTAATTGCAAAAATGTTAAAAGGCGGAGGGGCTAAAAGCGAAATTTTCCCCTCCGCATAAAACACGCGGATCCTGGGTCCGGGTCGGGTCGACGCGTGGATCCTCCCCTCAAAACGGCGCCGTTTTCAATTAGCTATTTAAGCCAAAATAAAACCAAAAAATTTATTTCAAAAACATTTAAAAAAAAAACAAAAAAACCTTTTAAAAATTCTCTCAATCTGTTTGTCCTCCGGCCACGGGCTGATCATTGGACAGTCAACGGCCACTATGCCGGCCGCCGATCTCGTGCCAAGCACCACCATCTCATGTGGCGGAAAAGGAAAAAAATCCTCTTTAGCCTTCTCAACCTCCTTTACCCAAATCGGGCTTAAATCTCGTGAAATATTAACGAAAGAACCCTAAAAGCACTAAAACCTTTCGACTTCGGTGCGTCTTTCATCGGAGACGACAACCTCCATCATTCACGGCGTTACGGGCTTGAAACACAGGTTGTGTCTTCCTTTTCCTATTTACTTTATTCGTATGTATATAATGGTAAAAAACAATAGAAAATAAATAAATAAAATTACAAATAACAACCTTTTGATTCGATTTTGTTCTCTATATTGCGAAAGTAATAGCTTTTTATTTCGGTTTGAAAATCCATTTGTTATAGTGTATTCAGGGCTATTTTATAGCCATAATAATAAAAATGAAAATGAGGAAATAAATCTATCATATTGATTTGATTTGATCTTGATTCCTTGATTTTTCTTTCCTTCTTTGTGTTTGCAGCAATTTCATGGAGATTCGGCCTTTGGCGATGGTTGCGGCGCTATTGAAACCCTAGGGTTTACATGCATAATTTGGGCCACCGTAGATTGGGCCCTTATTTGTTTTATTAATTGGGCCATACGGGTCTGCTTGTAAATGGACTGTTTCTTTTGGGTCCCTTTTTTTACCCGGGCAAAATCCGTTATTACAAAAACAATCATGAAGTATGTGTTTAGATTCAAACACAGTTGTATAGTGAGATGAGAATAAAAAATAACTATTAAATACATTAGATTAAAATTTTTTATAATTTATTTATATATTAAAGATAATTAAAATTTTAATATATAATATATATCTTTATTAAATAATTATATTATTTTTTAAGAAATTATATTATTAAATATTTTCTATCAATAAATAATTTTAATACTTTTATAAAACATAACAGAGTAAAAAGTAATTATTCAAAAATATCTTAATAAAATAAATGAATAAAGTTAAATTTTAAAGGTTAATAAAATAGAAAAGTAAAATATTGACTATTATTTGAAATAAATTAATTAACAGTAAATATTATAATTTATTATTAAAATAAATAAATTAAAAACTATTATCGATAAAAAGAAGCATAATATAACAGTAAAATAGACAAATAAAAGATAGAATAAAAAGGTTAACGATTATAAAAATAAGGTTATAATAGGTACAAAAAAATTCACTGGCCCTGAGAGTAATTTTCACTAAACCAAAAGGATACAGTAGAAAGTGAGAGGTATGGTGAGTTCAACGTATTACACTGTTGGTTATCCAAACAGCAGTTGAAGCACGTTTGGCACTAGAGGCGAAATTAGGGGTTATAGAGTCCGGATCCTCTTAAAATAATTTTTTTTATTCAGGCTATTTGAAATTTTTAAAAATTTAAATTAATAAAAGTAAAATCACACTTTAATCTATTAAAAATGATAAAATTTTAATTTTATTTTTCAAAAATTATAAAAATATAAATTATTAAAATAATAAAATTACATTTTTATTATTATGAAAATTACAATTTAATTTCTACTCCTAAAAAAATTTCCAAAGCTCCAATTAGGCTTTTAACTACACCTCACTGGAGTTAAAAGCAATTCCTTACTTCATCCTGAATTCAATCACCATGGTGGGTACTTCTGACAAAATTCTCTAGTCTTAATTACGGCTGAATCCATTTGCTTTTTCATTATGGTTGTTAAGACGTTGAAACATGAATAACTTGGAATTCATAATTGGTATGAATTGGGAGCAGCAGCAATAAATATGAACCAGTGCAGTGGTTGGCGGAAGCATTAGCTGCTGTCACTGCTGGATGGAAGAAGGGTTGGCAGAGAGTAATGAGTGAGGCATCTCATGCATCGGCTAAACATACCTTTCGGATTGATCAAGACTTGTATTGGCTCCTAGAAATCCGGATTTTATTTTATCTATCAAATTGTTATTATTACTTTTTGAGCATATGTAAAAATAAACAAGTTAAAAGTTAAAATGATTCATTCCTATAAAAGGCAACCAACAAAGGAGAATGCCCACCCTATATAAAAGGAAACATGAAGGGTTGGCAACGAACAAATGAGCACACCACAAGACGTGAAAACTGGGGAATCTGGTCATCAAAAAGCATCAAGGCCAACCAAACAAAAGTGTTGATGGCAAAGGAAGGAGGAAGCTGGACATACTAAGAGGCTGTCAGCCAATGGAACACGTACAGCTGCACCAATACGTTGATTCCTGGAAAATGCCCAGAGGCCAACCACATCCTACTCAATTTTGCAATCTGAGAAACAATCACGGCCGCGCAACAGTGGAAGCAACCCCTACAGAGTTAGGCCCAACAGCAGACTTAATTCTAATATATATGTATATGGGAAGGATAATGAAAAACTTAAAATTAATTTATGGTTGAGATTAAAATTTAGAATAAACTTTTCTATCTTTCCTTCTTTTTTTTTTTTTTTTTGGTTAAAGAAGAAAATACCGTATCTTTCCTATTTTTCATTCAAGGTAAAATATTAAAACTTTTGTTTTCCTTTCTGACAAATACGAACTTTCCTTATCATCAATGCAATTTTATTTTTCCCTTTATTGTTCCATTAAAATAGATGAAAGATTCATACAAAAAGATTGGACATCATTAAGAAGTGGTTTGAGAAGGAATTTACAAGTTCAATTTTTTTGCAAATAAATTCATTCTTTGGTTTCATCTGGGTTATAATCCAATTTCTAATAACTTGGTTTGAGAGATAAAACTTTTAAAAAGCAAAATCTTGTAAAGCTTAATTAAACAAGTTACAATCAGCAAAGTATTTTTTTTCATAAGATCTTTCTTAGACCATGAGCTAGGCTGATATACACCAATGCAAGTAATGCCATTTTGGCATTAGCTTCAAATTCCACTCATTTAGAATGAACTTATTGGTTGCCACTTGCCAAAAATTGGACTAGTTATTGTGTTGATGTTTTGGAGATATTATAGTCCATCTATGAAAATCAATCTATGACTATTGAAGACTGGATTGGATTCAATTCGATTGAATCAAAACAACCTTTTTTGTGTGGAGAATTTGTTGGGATTAAGATGTTTTTGTAAGACCATATCTTCATTACACTATGATTCTATTAGTTGTTATGCAATTTCTATTTTCAAGGAGTTGTTTTGTATTCATTTAGTTTTTCAATGTTAGCAAGCTAAAATCAATATGCTTTGGATGCTTTGGATGTTAGCAACCTTTTTCGAGGAGAGCACTTTGTTCTATTCATTGAGGAACATTTGAGAGAGTACAACTTGAAATTGTAAACTATTAGAGTTTACAATCTAAATTCTCAAGGGAGAATTTAGAGATGAGTGTTCTAGTCTTTAGGTACAAAAGTGAGATATTTATACTTAGGGAGTGATAGAGTATGATTCACTTGTATTGATAATTAAAGACCGTGAATTAATCGTTGAGCTAGGCTCCATAGACATAGGAAAATCGAGCAGTGCAAACAAACCTTTATGTTCTTTATGTTTTTGTTTGCTTAGTTTATTATAGTGCTAAGCCGTAGTAGCCATTGCAGTCAAGCAGTTCCATTCATTCAACAATCAGCAACTCTAAGTGATAAAAATTGATAACAGAGGTTAAAACTTAACGTGTTTAGTGATTATTGCTAGTGTTGCTGGTTGTTAAAAATGGAAGGATCTTCAATTACCCATCCTCTTATGTTAGAAAGTGTAATTATCTCTATTGGAAGGCTAGGATGAATGCCTATATCAAGCTATTGATGAGAGTGTTGGATTTGGTGCCCTAAGTGTAGTATATTCATTTGTAAACTTGTAATTTTTTTGAATAGATTGCTTAATAAAATAATTCATGAATTACATTAATATACTTTGTATAATGTTCTTATGTGGTTTTTGCATGCAAAGCAATATAGAAGCAAATATGGGCTCACTGGTTTTCTAATATTTAAACTAATGTTAAGTAGTATTACATGGTGAGATAATAATACAGAAAGAAAACTTATATTAGTAGACAAACCTAAACATGTCCTTGGTCTAATCAGAAATGAACAAATCAATTGAAAGACTAATATGTCGTCTACCAAGTCCAATTGGGGAGATGTCTTGTCTTGGGCATTGGAGCGGATGACTCCCAGAAAATAGAAACATAGATGTAACTGGCTGGACTGACAGTACATTGGACTGGACCAAAGTAGAATAGATCTTGAATCCGTTTATGGATTTATTCACTTGTGACACTCATAGTGTGGCATCCTAAATGTTGAGTGGATAATGGACTATGTATGCGTGAGTCGTACACTTTGATATAAGTAAAAGCCCGAGTTCGAATAGATAATGATTTAAAAGTTGGCGCATTGGGTGTACGACTTTTACAGTATGTAATGCCATTCACAACAGTAAAATTCATAGCCCGAGACATGGGTAAATGATATCCTCTCATTGGCATTACATGGTTGATGAAAAGTAAATGTGGCCACGGGTCGTTCATCTTTGTGATGAATGACTTGATTACAATTTTATAGTAATTGACTTTTCATGAAGGAAGATGCAAAATTTATCCCAAAGAGATTAAGGATATCCTATGAGGGTAACACACTTATGAAAAGATCATTTGACGAGCACTGATTGAGTTGCTTTTGTAATGGTATGTCGTTAGGGAGAGCTCAGTCATGATACTATAGTGGAATGAGTTTGACTGAGCTCGTGACTAATTGAGTTTAAATTAATAAGCGAAAAGCTAGAACTTAATTATAAATTATTTGAGCCCTAATTACATATGTCCAATCGACTCCTTCACTAGCTCGTTGAAACCAAAAATGAACCACATGTTCAATCAAATGAACAAAAATAGATAAAAATGATAAAGCTAGAGAAATGGTAACCATTCAGAAATGGATGTGGTTGTCTCACTAAGAATGGAATGACCTAAGAATTAATTTATGGTTTTTTGAATTATTATTTAAATGATTAAATAATTAAAGTTTGAAAATGAAATTAAACTAATTGGTCATTGTGAATACATTGAATGTAGAAAAATTAAATATGTTTTCTCATATATTCTTTTACGGTACAGTTGTCATAATTTTAACAGAATTAGAATTGAGTTGAGAAAATTATTTAATTAGAAAGTTAATTTATTTAAATTAATTTAATAAATAGTCTATTTTGAGAAATAAAAAAAACATGTACTGAGTTGGATTAAATTATAGAGTGTTGGTTTAAAAGTCCAGGAAACATGTATAATTAAACCAAATATAGCAGAGGATCAAATCCCCACCACAATACATATGAGGAGCAAGTAGGGGTCATAGCAGGGCGTAACATTATTGATATTGTCATTGTGGCAGAAGAGGTAATTCACTCTATGATGAGCAAGCAGAATAATAGAAAATGGATGGCAGTGAAGATTGATTTGGAGAAGGCCTATGATCGTGTTCACTAAGAATTTATTGACGGTTCTCTTAAAATTACAAGTAATCCTGATCTCTTGAGAAATGTTATTATGTCTACTATCTCTATTTCCACTATGCAAATATTTTGGAATGGTGTACTGTCCTCGAAGTTCAGATCGACCAGGGGTATTAGTCAGGGGTGTCCGTTATCCCCGTATTTATTTGTTCTGTGTATGGAATGGCTGGGACACAACAAACACTTGGCAATTTAAGGTGGGAAGTGGTAGTCTATGTTGGGAAATGTGCTTATATTGTAGTAAACATGTAACTGTTTTCTATTTATTTGAACGACGAATAAATAAATAAAGTTAATTTCACATTTCACTATTATGTCTTTTGTATTTATGTCTTTTATATTTTGTATGAATAGCGAAATTGTGACAAGCAAATATTAGCTCATTGATTCTTTAAAGTTCAAACTGAAGATAAGTGGCATTGTAAAGAACTTTTACATTGCAAGAAAGACAACTTACTTCAATAGATAATCTAAATGAGTCTGTAATCCCGTAAAAGGATCAAAGTGAGCATTTGATTCAAATATTGAGGAGGATTATTATGTCGTCTACAATTCCAATTAGAGAGATGACTAGTCTTCGTTATTGGAGCAGTTGGCTCTACGAGTAGAGACTCAGATGTATTTATTTATAGAATGATACATTGGACTAAACTTAAGATGAATTAATCCTGAATCTGTTTGTGAATTAATTCACTTCTGACGTTCATGGTGTGATTTACCTAAATCCTGAGTTGTGCTTTGATATAAGTAGAGGCTTATCCTCTAAAGATGATCGAGCCTATAGCCAGTATGTTGGGTACATGACTTGTGTATGGTATGGCTTTACTAGCAACAGTGGAATTCATAGCTCAATTAAAGAGGTAATGATATCCTCTCATTGGCATTGTGTGGATTGATAAATATAAAACGTGGCCACGGGTTGCTTATTCTCGAATGAGCAATTTATCACAGTCATTTGTTGACAGTGATCATATTAATCATTTAAAAAACACAATGTTGACAATGAGATAAAAATAAGATTGTATTGAGTGAACGGATATAACTCAAAGGAATCAAGGATATCATATGAAGGTAACACACACATGACAAGGTCATTGGACAAAGCAGTTGGATGAATTGCTTTCGTAAAGAGTATACAATAAGGAGTTTTCAATCATGGTACTTCTTTTAAATTGACTCCATGATGAAGTAATTGTGAATTATCGAAACGTTTCTTCTAAACATAATTGCAATCAATAGAGCCTAATTGTATATGTCTGATTGGTCCCTCCTCTAGCTTAACAAAAGCTTGATCGAACTGCATTTGAATCAAAAGAAAATTCTACAAATTTGGGAATAATTTAATTGAGTCGATTTATTCGATGTGGAATTAAATTAGGTGGTCATAAGAATTGTTCAACTAGATAATTTGATTAAAGAATTTTCTTGAAAAATTAATTTGGAAAATCTAAGTGATTTTTGGAAAAATTAATTTTAATCAAGTAATATTAAATTAATCAAATCAATTAAAATTATTATGCTATTTTTGGAAGTTAATTTTTAAGTCAGATAATTGACCCAATGAGTAATTGAACTTGAAAATTGGACTTGAGATCATATATTGGGCTCGGGAGCCCAAAACCGAGACTAAGACCCAAAAACTGATCGAACTGGGCCAATGATCCAACTAGTGGCTAGATCGAACCGGTTCGGTCGTCATTGACCCGAATTGAACTGGTTGGGTCTGAACCGAACCGGTAGTAGCTGAACCAGTTGGGGGTGTCATAAGGGTGTTGCAGCTGCATCACCAAAAATAGCAGTGCCAGTGGCTAGGACGGCGGCATCCCGGTGGCCGGCGGCGGTTGGTCATCGGTGGTTCAGTAGTGGAAGAGTTACACTCCTACTAGGACTCTACTAGAGAATTTGATTTCAGATTAACTATTCCAAAAATAATATTATTTTAATAGTTTAATATTAAATTTCATTTAATACTTATCTTAATAGTATTTTATTAATTTAATATTAAATTGGTTATCTTAATATTAAATTTAATTTAAACATTCTATTATTTTAATAAGATTTAATATTAAATTAATATAATATTTATCAAGATAAATATTAGATTAAATTTAATATTAAAGTGATTAAGTTTAATCATAGTTGAACTCTCTAAATTGTCCCTATATAAAGAGAACATTGGGTTATTATTTACACACACTTGAATTCAAGAGAAAGTTGTAGCGAGAAAATTCTTTGAAGAAATTATTCCAAAAAATTTTTAGAGATATTTTTTTGATTTACAACTTGATCCAAAATTTTAGAGAAATTGCAAAACTACCCCATTGGTAATTTTTGTAAAAAAAAATTTGATTCGAAGTGAGTCCACACTCGGCAGATGTGAGCTTGAGGGTAGCGAAGAAGACTACTCGGTCCAAGCGTTCATCCTAGATGAATCAAAAAGGTATAATTTTGATTAAGTGTTTATTACTTTAGATATCACAACCAAGATCTTGTGTTGGAAAAATTTTTAAAACTCTAGTTTTTCCCTAAATTTATTTTTCGCTGTGTTTTTCAAACTTGTTTTTCCAACAATTGATATCAGAGCCAAGTTGTGTTCTTTAGATCTTATTCATGTTTTGAGTTATATATGGAAATGGATGTGATATTGTATATTTGTTATATAATTGTTTTTATTGTTGAGATTATGGTTCTTAGGAAATAAATTGTGGACTATCATCTTCATGTAGGGCTATATTTTTTTTAAAATTCATAAAATTCTTGTGAGTCGAAAACGGACATAGGACTTAAATGTAATTTTTCCAAAAGGAGTCCATAACGATGAAAAGATGTGATGGCAGTTGAAGACCCAACGAATACCTTGTGGTGAAAATTATGTAATTTTATTTTTCCATTTATTTTCTAGAAATAGAACCATGGAAACATTGGCTGGTAATTTTATTTTAATTACCTATCTCATTATATATCTGTTTTATAATTGTTTATAATATTTATATTATGTAATTTTATAATTATGATAAATATATGAGATGATCCACAGTTGATCGATTAAAATTAAGAAGTATGGTAATGAGAAAATACATGTGCTACATTATTCTATTCACTTCTTTAGGTTATTCGATAATTTTGAGAAGTGTGGTAATGAGAAGGTGCATGTCTAGGATTGGCTCTAGCTAGGAAAGACTTGGCTTTTAAGCAGTCAAATTTGACTCACCTCCCTTTCTTAGGACCCTACTTGGTACACGGTTCACATTCACTTCTTTGATTTTTCCCTTAAAAGAAAAACTGTGGAGAATCAAAATTGTTTGTTTTTATGATTGATTGATTCTTGGGAATGAATGTGAATATTATAAATTTGTCATTGCATGCCATGCATATATTGGAAGCATGTCATTTAGATTAGGTAAGAATGTCACTAGGACTATTGTATGATCATTTTTGAAATTTGGGATAAAAAACCTTGCATGTTTTTAAAATGTTGAATGGGAAAAGGTCATTGAACAAGACCTATGACCTCCATTGATGGTCCCTGAGTGATAGCATGATAAAGTTTCGAGCAGGTTCCTACCCTAGCCGCACCCAAGGTAAACTTTGTCATGGGGATTCACTGGATAATATTTCCTTTTAATGACAACTAGTCATGTATGACTTTCAGAGAGATTGTCTCAAGATGACTTACAAATGAAAGCATGTTCATGATGGGTGTTGAGTCAATGGTTACAAACTCAAGATCATCTCTTATTAAATAGTTTCCCAAGAAATGATATTTAAGCTAGAGATGATGACCAAACATTAAACGATCGTTAATTCGTATGGAGTCTTGAGAATTAAGATTCATGAACTGATTGGATGTAATCCATGTTCCTGCTGGTTAATCATGGGACCCCAAGGCAACATGGTTGATGGGTGTAGGAATAATCGTAGGAATGAAAAAAATCCAAGGTTTTAATACAAGATGCATACATCATACTACATTTTTTATATGTTGCTGAAATGAAAAATATTTGCTTAATAAAAAGATAGTGATTAGTGAAATCTTTATTTTTTCAGTTTAAATATGTCTCATACTTCTTTTATTAGCATTCTTATTGAGAATAAATTAAACAGGGATAACTTTCGAGAATGGAAAAGGAACTTGCTGATAGCTCTTGGCTGTGAGAAACACAAATTCGTTCTTGACGAAACGTGCCATCTTGAAGCTCAGCCCAAAGCGAAAAATCGCTGGGGAGATTCTGACTTGATTGCTTGATGTTATATGTTAGTGAGCATCAGTAGTGTGTTGGAAAAGCAACACGGGAATTTTCATACTGCCAAAGAGACCATGAAAAATTTAGAGGATTTGCTCAGAGGTCAAGTCGCATTGGCTCGACAATCTGCTATTACAAATTTGATAAATTTTCAACAGTTGCACTCTGGTCAAAGAACATATGCTTAAGCTTATGATATTCTTTACAGAAGTAGATGACAATGGGGCTGAACTAGGTGTGAACACACAAATTAAAATAGGTTTCAAATCTTTAACCAAGAAGTTTGATGGTTTTATAGTCGCTTACAACTTGGGGAACAAGGCACTTACCTTGACTCAGCTCATGAAGGAATTACAATCCTATGAGTTCATGCTGAATGGTGGTAAGCCAATTTAGGAGAAACCTAAGGGAAACTTAGCTATTGGACCTTCGTTCTCTAATGGGAAACAGAAAGCTAAGGGAAAAATGAAATAGACTAAGTCTTTGGTTCCACCTTGTGTGGATAGGAAGAAGGCTAAGAAGTCAAAAAATCTTAAAAAGATCAAATGTTTCTTCTACAACAGAAAAAAACATTTCAAATCAAACTGCAACGAGTATTTGGATTACCTAACCGAAAAGGGCAAAGGTATGGAACTCTTTGTGGTTGAAGCTTGTTTGGTGGAAGAATTGATTGACAACTTGGTTATTGATTCTGGAGCCACTAACCATGTGTGTGTTTCTTTACAGGGATTCAGCAAAACGAGAAGTCTACGTAACAAGAGCCTCTCATTGCTGACCAAAGATGGGAGCTATGTTTTAGCCCAAGCAGTGGGAGAAGTTATTTTACACTTTAATAATTTTAGGAAGACTGTTTTAAAGAACGTGTTTTATGTACCTCATTTTAAGAGGAATTTAATTTCTGTAGCATGTTTATTTTATGACGATTATACCATAACATTCAATAAAGAGATTGCTATTCACAGAAATCATTCTTTAATCTGTAGTGGATGGATGGAAATCAATCTCTACTTTATCAAAACAAATAACTACTCGATGCTTCAAACTGAAATAGTGAATTATAAGCTTAAAACTTCTCACTCTACTGAGGGATACCTATGGCATTTAAGACTTGGTCATATTAACTAAGAAAGAATCACTAGACTCGTGAAATATAGCCCCTTAAGTATGCTTAACGAAGTTATTCTTCCACAATATGAATCTTGCTTGGAAGGTAAAATGACTAAGAGATCTTTTAATGCGAAAGGTACAAAGGCCAACCAACCTTTAGAACTTGTGCACACTAATGTATGTGGTCCTATAAGCATCAGTGCTCTAGAAAGTTACAATTATTACATGACTTTTATTAGTGACTATTCTCGATATGGATATGTGTATCTAATGCACCGTAAAAGTAAAACCTTTGATAAATTTCGAGACTTTCGTGTGGAAGTGGAAAAGTAATTAGATTTATCCATAAATAATCTTCAATCTGACTGAGGTGGGGAATATTTGTCCGATGAGTTCTTAGGATACCTCATAGAGAATGAGATTTTATCCCAATTGACTGTGGTGGACACTCCACAGTAGAATGGCGTAGCTGAGAGAAGGAATAGATCATTGCTTGACATGGTTCATTCAATGTTAAGCTATTCACAACTTCTTACTTCCTTCTAGGGATATGCGATACAAACGACTTGTTATATTCTGAATGATGTGCCAATCAAGTCTTCTTGTAAGACACCTTATGAACTGTGGCATGGAAAGAAACCCGCTATAAATCACTTTAGAATATAGGGTTATCCAGCACACATTCTAGATAAGGATGCAAGGAAGTTGGATGCACAAACATAGTTGTGCATATTTGTAGGATACCCAAACGAAACAAAAGGAGGATTATTCTACAATTTGAAAGATAATACGATTAAAGTCGTGTAGCTTTCCTCAAGGAAAGCTACATAGATAACTTTAAGCCTCGAAGTAAAGTGGTACTCGATGAACTTTAGGGACTGGTAGAACAATCACCAAGTTTAATTCTCGATAAAGTTGTAGAAAAACATGCAAACGATTAACAACATAAGGGAATTCGTCATAGTGGGAGAGTTTCTAAGAAATTGGACTTCTTCATCTATGATGGTAGTATTTATAATACGGACACCAATCACGAGGATGATGATCCACTCACTTACAATGAGGCTATGAAGGACATTGATTTCAATCTCTGGAAACAGGCTATGGATGTCGAGATGGATATTATGAAATCTAACACAGTGTGGGAACTTGTAGACTTATCGATTTGGAATAAACCCATAGGGTGTAAGTGGATCTATAAGAAGAAGACAAATGCTGAAGGGAAAGTGGAAATACACAAAGCTAGACTTTTAGAGAAAGGCTACACACAGAAAGAAGGCATCGATTACGACGAGACATTTTATCCGATAGTCATGCTCAAGTCTATCTGTATACTCTTATCTATTTTCGCTGATCTCGATTATGAGATCTAGGAAATGGATATCAAGATAACATTCTTGAATGCCTATCTTGATGAGACCATTTACATGGCTCAACCTGTAACACCCCAAACCCGTATCCGTCACCGGATTAGGGTTAAAAGCCATTACCAAACAATTCACATCATTATACAAACATTTCATATACATTGATCATGTTTCATCATATCACATTCATTAATAATCACATTGTCCCTTAAATAGGCCTACGAGATCTAAAACATGTTTTTAAGAAGGTTCGGGACTAAACTGGTTTCACATAAAAATTTCTAAAACTTTAAGAATTTTCTAAGTAACAGACGTCTCACGCCCGTGTGAACAGCCGCATGGACGAATATAGAACATTTGCAAGGCCAATTCGCCAGCCATAAGGGTCAACCCTACACAAGCACATTCTAATTATAAGGCCATCTACATATCAAACCTCACATTATAAACAAGCCAAATCTCATGGCTCAATACATTTCAAACATACAGGCAGCAATAACCAAAATTACTTATACACTTAACAAACCAACTAGTCTATACATGCCACATAACCAAAAATACAAACCTTTTAAATACCGAAACCATAGTTGGATAGTGTGATGGGATCTGCGACGATTACCAACCCGAGCGAGCCTTCTGAACACTATAAACATAGAAAAATAATATAAAGTAAGCTATAAAGCTTAGTACGTTGACTTGTAAATAATAAGCAATCTGTTAACCTGCTTTTACCAATCCTCACAACATGTTCTCAAGATAATACAATCAAAACTGCACATAGTTCCACTATTTACTCATGTTCACATCAGGCTGTCTACTCGAGTCATAGTCACTAAATTGTTTATATCTTGCAATACGGAACTCCAAATTAAGATATGCTTGATTTTCCCGAAACTAGACTCACATATCTTCTTACCATAAAATTTTTTGAATTTTTAATTTAGCCAATAAGTACAGTTAATTCTTCAAAGTCATCCCTATTCTGCTGTCTGACAATCCCGACCCTTCTTCTCAAAAAATTAATTATCTCTTAGTACCGGATTTGGATGATATTTCTATTTGTTTCTCTTGAAAATAGACCATTAATAATTTTAATCATATAAATTATAACCCATAATTATTTTTATAAAAATTTTAATGATTTTCCAAAGTCAAAACAGGGGATTCCAAAATCATTCTGACCTTATCTCACAAAAATTAAAATATCTCATAATAGAAGATTCTTTTGCTTGCACTATTTCTTCTTTATGAAACTATACTCAATAAGATTTAATTTCATGTCTTATTCAACCTCTAACGTGATTCTCACAATTTTTAGTAATTTTTCAAAGTTATACAACTACTTCTGTCCAAAACTGTTTTATTGCAAATTTTACTCTTTCATGATTTCTTTCATACATCTCATAAAATTTCGTTTCTATTTCCATACGTCCTCATAACACATATAATATTTCATCTTTACAATTCACATAGATCATATTTCATTTCATTCTCAATCATATAATCATTTACATAGCTAACCTTAACTTTTACATGTTTAATCAATTTAATTCTCATATAACATTCAATTCATGCTTCCATATAGCCAAATAAGCACATTTTGGTATACAACATATTTAAACACATACCTTTATCATTTTATATACATGATACGGTATGAACTCACCAATTCACTTTCATTCGATTCTCACATAGGTTCTGCACGTACCTGTCTTGCTTAACTCGATCGTACTTTCATTCTCAACTTTCACTTACTTGTTAATTTCTGTCACGAATACCTTGCTTTCATTGTACCATCACTTATAACAATGTTTCATCCACTTTTCCCGTTGAACCATTTGGAATACTAAAGTATACTCGGGGATCTCATACACATAGTACCGTAACAATGCCATATCCCAGATATGGTCTTACATGTAATCTCGTATCGATGCCAATATCCCAGCCATGGTCATACACGAAATCACATATCGATGCCAATGTCCTAGCCATGGTCTTACACGAATTCTCATAGCGACGCCATATCCTAGATATGGTCTTACATGTAATCTCGGTAACCCTAATGTGATAACATTTGTATCACATCTATTCCTAAGGTTCAATCGGGACTTTTACTTTGTCGAATCTCCATCGAACATTTCCAAATCATTGTAATCAAAATTAAATTCAATATTTAAGCATTCACCATAATTATCTCAATTAAGCATTTAAACATGTATAATTTAATGCTTATTAAACATACGAACTTACCTCATTCGCTGAAATGACAAATTAGATCGACAAATCTGATACTTTATTTTCCCCCGTTCTAGATTCAAATCTCGTTTATCTCAATCTATATAATATCAAAATTACTTATTTAATCATCATTTCATTCAATTTAGCACAATTTACACATTTTGGCAAAATTACATTTTTCCCCTATTATTTCACATTTTTGCAATTTAGTCCTTATCACATAAAATCACAATTTCATGAACTTAAACACAAACCCAAGCTAGCCAAATTTTTCATATCTTACTATCAGCCCATATTTTCAATTTATTTCACATTTTAACCATTAAATTTCCATATTTCACAATTTAGCCCAAAATTGACATTTTTCTAAAAAATCACTTTATAAAAGATGAAAATCTAACATCAAATATTTATAATCTATCATAAATCATCAATTTATTCAAGCATTCAACAATGGCAACATGTTAAATCTTTAACATTTTTGAATTCAGAGGCACGGGCTAACTAGATTATGAAGCAACGATTTCAAAAACAGAAAAATCATTAAAAATGGGTTAAGAATTCATACCTAATTGAAGGGATTAGGGTTGCCGAATGTTGAACATAAAAATGACTGCTTTCTCTTTAAGTTTCAGCTGAAAATGGTGAAAGATGATGTTGTTTTATTTTTATTTTAACTTATCATTAATTACTTATTTACCCTTTTACCCTTTAAAAACATTAATAATAACACCAATTGGCACTCCACTATCATCCACTATCTCATAAATGGGATATTTACTACATAAGGACCTTCACTTTTAAGTTCTATAGCTATTTGATACCTTTAGCTTATAGAACACAACTTTTATGCTTTACGCGATTTAGTCCTTTTTACCGAATTAAACACTTAAATGGTAAAATTTCTTTACGAAAATTTCACACAATAATTCTATCATGCTATAAACCATAATAAAATAATAAAATAAATATTTTGACTTCATATTTATGGTTCTAAAACCACTGTTCTGATTTAGCTAAAACTGGGCTATTGCACAACCCACTGGCTATGTTGTCAAAGGAAAGCAAAAAAAAGTTTGCAAACTACTAAGATCCATTTATGGACTTAAGAAGGTGTCCTGCTCATGGAATAAAAGATTTGATCAAACGATCAAGACTTTTGGATTTGAGCAAAACGTTGATGAACTTTGTGTTTATAAGCATATAAAGGACAAAAATGTGGTATTCCTCGTTTAGTATGTCGACGATGTTCAACTTATAAAAAATGATGTAGGAGAATTGTCATCGGTTAAAATATGGTTAGCTCAATAGTTTAACATAAAGGACTTGGGTGAAGCTAGTTATATTCTTGAAATTCGAATTCTTAGGGATCGAAAGAATAAAACAATAGCTTTATCTCAAGCTTCATACATCGATATAGTACTGGAACGCTTTGCAATGACCAATGTAAAGCCAAGCTTTAGTCGATTGCATCAGGTTTTCATCTTTCTTTAGATGACTGTCTTAAGATAGTGGAAGAAAAAGAGCATATGAGTAAAGTTCCATATGCTTTGGCAGTTGGAAGCCTTATGTATGTGATGCTTTGCACACGTCCTGATATATGTTTCGTAGAAGTGGTTAGTCACTATTAGGCGAATCCAAGTTTTAGGCGAATCCAAGTCTCAGGCATTAGCAAGCTGTGAAGCATATATTAAGGTATTTTAAAAGAACCAGGGACTATATGCTTGTGTATTATGGGGAGGACTTTACTCTTGTTGGATACACAGACTCAGACTTCCAAACCTGTAAAGATTCGAGGAAATCAACATCGAGAAATGTATTCATTCTTGGTCATGGAGCCATAGTATGGAAAAGTGTAAAACAAACTTGCACTGTTGACAATACTATGGAGACCGAGTATGTGGCTGCTTCTAAGGCAAAGAAAGAAGCAATATGGCTTTGAAATTTCTTAACCAAACTTGAAGTTATTTCTAGTATGGAAAAGAGCTATAAGACTGTATTATGATAAAAAATACCAAGAAAATGAGAAGTCACAAGAGGACGAAAGACATTGATCAGAAGTATTACTTGATAATAGAGGCAGTAGCCGAATGAATTGTAGATGTGAAGAAAGTAGCTTCTAAAGATAACCTTACGGATTTGTTTACTAAGACTTTTTGTAACTAGGAGCTGTAACAAACACGTTGAGGATATAAGAATGTGAAACATGACACATTTACTCCATTAGGGCAAGTGGTTGATTTTTGAGAAATATGCCCATATTGTAGTAAACATGCAACTGTTTTCTATTTATTTGAACGATGAATAAATAAATTAAGTTAATTTCACATTTTAATAGCGAAATTGTGATAAACAAATATTAGCTCATTGATTGTCTAAAGTTCAAACTGAAGATAAATGGCATTGTAAAGAACTTTTACATTGCGAGAAAGATATCTTACTTTAGTAGATAATCTAAATGAGTCCCTAATCCCATAAAAAGATCAAAGTGAGCATTTGATTCAAATATTGAGGAGGATTATTATGTTGTCTACAATTCCAATTGGAAAGATGGCTAGTCTTGGCTATTGGAGCAGTTGACTCCACCAGTAGAGACATAGATGTATTCGTTAGTAGAATGATATATTGGATTGGACCCAAGATGAATTAATTTTGAATCTATTTATGAATTAATTCACTTGTGACGTTCATGGTGTGATTTACCTAAATCCTGAGTTAGTCAATGACCATGCGTATGCAACTCATGTGCCTTGATATGAGTGGAGGCTTATGCTCTAAAGATGATCGAGCCCATAGTCGGTATGTTAGGTACATGACTTGTGTATGGCATGGCTTTACTAGTAATAGTGGAATCCATAGCTCAATTAAAGAGTTAATAATATCCTCTCTTTGGCATTGTGTGGATTGATAAATATGGAACATGGCTACCGGTATCTCGTTCTCGAACTAGCAATTTATCACAGTCATTTGTTGATAGTGATCATATTAACTATTAAAAAGACACAATGCTAACAATGAGATAAAATAGGATTGTATTAAGTGAACAGATTTAACTTAAAGGAACCAAGGTTATCATATGAGGGTAACACACACAGGACGAGGTCATTGGACAAAACAGTTGGATGAATTGCTTTCGTAAAGAGTATAAAATAAGGAGTTTTCAATCATTGTACTTCTTGTGGATTGACTCCATGATTAATTATTTGCGAACTATCGGAATGATGCTTCTGGACATAATTGCAATCACTAAAACCTAATTGTATATATTCGATTGGTCCCTTTACTAGCTCAACAAAAGCTCTATTGGACTGCATTTGAATCAGAAGAAAATTCTACGACTTTGGGAATAATCTAATTGAGTCGATTTATTTGATGTGGAATTAAATTAGGTAGTCGTAAGAATTGGTCAACTAGAGAATTTGATTAAAAATTTTCTTGAAAAATTAATTTGGAAAATCTAAGTGATGTTTGGAGAAATTAATTTTAATTAAGTAAAATTAAATTAATCAAATCAATTAAAATTATTATGATATTTTTGGAAGTTAATTTTCAAGTCAGACAATTGGCCCAATGGGTAATTGAACTTGAAAATTGAACCTGAGATTGTAAATTTGGCCCAGGAGCCCAAAACTGATAACAAGACCCAAAAAATGGTCGAACTGGGCTCGATATGTGAAACTGTGCCGACGGTCCAACTGAATACTAGACTGGACCGATCGGGTTGTCATTGACCCAAAACGATCCGACTCGGTATGTCGTAAGGGCGTTGCACCTACATCACTGGACACAGTAGTACCAGCAACGGGGATGGCGGCGTCCCGATGGCTGGTGACAATTAGTCTTCGGTGGTTGAGCAGTGGCAGAGTTACACTACTACTAGAACTCTTACAGAGAATTTGATTTCAGATTAACTATTCCAAAAATAATATTATTTTAATAATTTAATATTAAATTTTATTTAATACTTATCGTAATAGTATTTTATTAATTTAATATTAAAGAGATTATTTTAATATTAAATTTAATTTAAACATTCTATTATTTTTAATAAGATTTAATATTAAATTAATCTAATATTTATCATAAATATTAGATTAATTTAATATTAAAGTGATTAAGTTTAATCATAGTTGAACTCTCTAAACTCTCCCTATATAAAGAGAGCCTTGGATCATTATTTACACACATTTGAATTCAAGAGAAAGTTATAAAGAGAAAATTCTCTGAACAGATTATTCCAGAAAATTTCTAGAGATATTTTTCTGATTTACAACTTGACCTAAAAGTTTAGAGAAATTGAAAAATTATCTCACTGGTAATTTTTGTGAAAAATTTTCTGATTCGAAATGAGCCCACACTTGGCAGACGTGAGCTTGAGAATAGCAGAGAAGTTTAGTTGGTCAAAGAGCTCATCCTAGATGAATCAAAATCGTACAATTTTGATTAAGTGTTTATTAGTTTAGATATCGCAACCAAGATCTTGTTTTGGAAAAAAATTAAAACTCTAGTTCTTCCCTAAATTTAATTTTTTGTTACGTTTTCCAAACCCGTTTTTCCAACAGTCTATTCACCGTAGTTGTTCAAGTCTAGCTATCTCTCATTTGTTTTTTTGCAGATGACCTTATCATTTTTGGGAAAGCAAACAAGAATCAAGCTAGGTTGCTAAGCAAAATTCTAAAAGATTTTTGTAATTTCTCCGACCATTGGGAAAATGCGAGGAAATCCAATATTTTCTTCTTTAAAGGAGTTAATGAAAAGGTCAAGAGACACTTTAATGATATTTTGGGTTTCAATAGGGTGCAAAATCTTAGTTCGTATCTAGGTATTCCCCTCCTTCATGAGAAAGTGACTAGTAGTACTCTAAGGTTTGTTGTCGATCGTGTTTGTAACAAATTGCAAAGTTGGGAAGCTAGAAATTTATCCTTAGCTAGCAGAGCCACCTTGGCCCAATGAGTGTTGCTAACGATACCAAGCTACTTCATGCAATCAATGATGATCTCTAAAGGACTTTGTGAGGAGATTGAGCAATTGGTCAGATAGTTCATTTTGGGGATCATCGAGAGAGGAAAGGAAGATGACGCTTGTTAGTTGGAAGTCTATTTGTTAGCCACGATCTCGTGGAGGCCTTGGGTTTAGGCATCTAGAATATCAAAATATGTCTTTCTTGATGAAGCTTGGTTTCAATTTAGTATCCAACTCAAATGTTTTATGGGTTCAGGTGCTCAAAACGAAGTATAGAGTTCCTAATGGTTTGTCTGAATCCTTAACAAGGGGTCGCTGCTATTTTCTTTAGAGAAGCTTTTCTAAAGTTTGGAAACTTTTCAGAGAGAATCTTTTATGGTTTTTCAGGGTTGGTAATTCGATTAATTGTTGGCGTGATCCTTAGATTCTAAATTATGGTCCTCTGGTAAACCATATCCCCTCACATTCGATTTTGGAGAAGGAAAATTTGTTTTGTAATATGGTAATAGAGGATGGGGTTTTGGAATCTTGATTTATTTTTTTATGGGTGTTGGAGGATGTGATTAGGCGAATTATGGGTATTCCACCACCTTAGTCGAAAGCTAGACCAGATAGGATCATTTGGGTCGGATCCTCAAACGGATTCTTTTCATTCAAGAACGCATACTGGAAAATTCGGGAAGGATCATGAAATGCGAAGAATGTCATTTGGCAACTTTCTTGGAAATTTCAAGGTCCTCAGAGGGTGAGATATTTTTTTTGCTCATTCTCAAACAATGTCTTCTTACTAATTCAAAGCATGCAAAAAGAGGGATTGGGTTGAATAGTTCTTGTGACCTATGTGGTAATGAATGTGAAGATATTCTACACACCATTCGTGATTGTCCTGCAACTAAATATGCTTATATTGGCTTAAAATTGGATGGCGTAGATTGGCAATGTTTCATTGGAATAGTAGCATGGCTTATTTGGAAGAATTGGAACTTATTTATTTTCCAATGAATAACATGGAGTACTAAGGATTTGATTAAAGTTTCACATAATTAGGCTAAACAGTATACCTCCTCCCTTAGGGTAACTGTTTCCAACAGGCAAGTTCCATTATCATTTCCAACCATGATCGGGAATTGGATTCAAATAAACTCTGATGGTGTAGTAAAAGAGGATTCTGATTTAGCTACGATTGGGGGAACTCTATATGACAAATACGATTGATGGGTTATTGAGTATAATCGGTTTGTGGGCATTTGTTCAATTTTAGATGTTGAATTGTAGGGTATTTTGGAAGGCTTAGTGATTGTGATTAATAAGGAATTTAACAGAGTGTTAATCTTATCAGACAGTCAAGAGGCGATACAAACTGTTCAAGGGAATGCTACAAAAGTGTCGAATTCTGCTCTGGTTAGAAGAATAAATACATTGTTGGCAACAATGGTGCATTGGTCATTTTAGCACATATCCAAAGACCATAACAAAGAGGCTGATAGTTTAGTTAAAATGTCTGTTCAAAATAATGGTGGTATTTAATTTTTTGATGCGCCTCCAAGGGGACCTAGATGTATTTCTAAGTAATTTTCTTGTAAAGTTTTTCATTCACAATTTTTTTTTATTTTTAATTTTTTTAAATAATTAATTTAATCAATTTTTTTATTTTCTATAATTATGTACCACTTTTACTCCCGATATATGAAAATAATGTTTTATTGTGTACAATATATGTATAAATTAATGATTTTGATTAATAGTTTCTTATATGCATATTTATACTATATATATATGCATAAATATTGTCGAGAAAAAATTATTGTATATTTAGCATAATTATATATATGCATAAGTATTGTCGGTAATTTTATTTTAACAATATATATATACAGGGTAAACTATTAAAATAGTCACTTTTTTTTACGTCAAGTTACATTCTAGTTGCTTATGCTTGAAATGCTACATTTTAGTTACTTACGTTAACATGTTGTAACATTTTAGTCATTGGGACGTTAATTGCCAGTATAAGTGTAACGGTAAGTTGACGTGGTATGTTAAATCATCATTTCAAACAAAATTTTTAGGTTAAATTATACAATTGGCCCCCACATTTTTTCGTTTTGAGCAATTTAATTTTTTTCTTTTATGTTCTTTTAACTTTCTTTCTTTTTTTCTTTATTTTTCATTCTCTTCTGCTTCTCGCTCTGTTTTCCTCCTTTCCCCATCTCTTTTAACGTAGTTTTTCTATATTTTTCATTTGTTAAAATATTTTTATGTTTACGAAAAAAGAGAAGGCAAAAGTTGGAACCAAAATAAAACTTGCTTTGCATATTCTCGCCCCAGAATTACAAACCCTCATCCTCTCTTCCCCATCTCTTTTTTAGATGGACAACATAGGAAATATTTCTTTTAATTGTAATCTCAAATTACTATAGTGTATATATATATATATATATATGATGTATATATATAAACTTTTGAAAACTATTATGCATGCCAACATATATGAATTCCATTTACACTATTATTATAATAATCGTCAACAATGGCAATCAAATAATCGCAAAAATAAGAAAAAATAAGAACATACGGATTTTACATGGAAAATCCTTTTGGAAAAATCACGAGTAGCTGAGAAGAAAAATCACTAATCTTGAAAATCGAATGGTCCAAGAGGAGTTTTGACTACATCTATTTAAAGGTTGAAAAACCTTATTCTAATCAATGTCAAATATAATAAATGCATTTCTATACAGATTCTACTTATGCAGCATGGTCCCCTTGTTTTGCCACTACATTTTATTTATTTAACAAGGATTTGGGTTACACAACTCTAACAACTATTAATCCCTATTTTACCAAGGTTATGGATTTAGTCTTTATACTTTAATTTGATCATTTTTAATTTCTATACTTTGTTTTTCATTTTAAAATATCAATCTTCACCAAACTATAACTATTAAATTCATTAAGTTCCTCTATTTTCAAAATACAACATGCTATTTTTTAATTTTCAAAATTTGAAAACTATAACAAAAATCCAACTAATGGATTAATGACTATCATTTGTGTCAAAATGAAAATTTTAAATTTTAAATTTAGAATGATTCAAATGAAGAATATAGACTAAATCTATACGCATAGTATTAGATTAGTAATTGAATTTAACCAAACAGATTGAACTGCTATTGTTTGGGATAAGATTAAAATTTCAAAATTCAAAAGTACGGAGACTAAAATTGATCAATTCAAAAGTATAAGAACTAAAATTGATCAAATTAAAGTATAAAGACTAAATCAACAATTTTCACAAAGTATAGAAACTAATAGCAGAATTTGACCTCCATTTAAACGATGTCAAGCAATCATATATAATAAAAGAAAACGATTGTTATGTGGCAATTTAAAATCTATCATTTATCACTATAAAACTTATCATGTATAATTATTGATTACATTAAAAATAATTTAAAGCTTTAGAATCAATTTATTAAGTTTGGTTATATATTATTAAAATATGATTAATTTACTACTGTATAATGCGCCTTTGCCCCAAAAAGAACCGTGATTACCTCAAATGCAATATAAAAACAGTGATTACCTTAATTGTAGTATGTTTTCTCCATCTTAATTACAGTAATTTATTAACATAACAGTTGAGTTCTCCAACTATTTAAGGTAAATAGATTTGAAATATTACAAATAGAAAATAGAAAATTTTAATATAAAGTTATTTAAAATTAAATATATGACATATTTTAATTGAAATATGTAATTATATTATTAAAGATTTGAACATTATTGATCGGTGCATTTTCATATGTTTTAAAATATTAAAACATACAATTAAACCTGTACATCATGGAGTAAAAAAATCATATATATATATGGCTTATTATAACTTTTGATATCTAAATTTGACACTTTTTCCTAATTTGGTACCTAAATTTGACTCTCTTTTCCTAATTTGGTACCTAATTTTATTTTGTTCGATTTGGTACTTATCAAATGTTTTACAATTTACTCCAATATACTAAAAATGTTTTTTATGAGGTAGCAAAATAATCAAGATTTGATCGACATGTGAGAGATGATATGATATTTTTTTGTATTTTGTATGCTCAATTAATTTTGGTTTTATTTATTTAACTAATTATTTTATTTATTGAAAATAATGGATTTATTTTAATTTGGGGTTCATTTTTTTCTAATTTAATAATAATTTGTTAAGCATGATAAAAAAATAACACCATTAGTATTTTATGTAATTTGTAAATTTAGGTATCAATTTGAACCTAAAAAGATTAGATATCAAATTAGAAAAAAATGCCAACTTCAGTACCAAATTGGGCCCAAAAAGTTTAGGTACCAAATTAAAAAAGTGTCAAGTTCAAGTACCAAATATTATATTAAACCTATATATATCTAATATTAGAAGGTTAAATCTAAATATGGATCCATTAAAAATCTAAATATGGAAATTATAAACATGTTCACATGACATAGTTTTGACATTTGGCTGCTATATTATTCAACACGTTAATTTTAAAAATAAAGTTATTTATGAAGATTTGGGTTTTTTTATGGCAATTCGAAATTAATTTCTACCAGTTTCGCTAATATATATGGGATGATGAAAAACTTCAATACTGAATTTATTGTATTTTTACTAACCATAAGTCATTGTTTTTTTTTAATTTATTTCAGCCTTACCTTTAATTTTGGCATCTCTATAGTTTATATATATATATATATATATTTAGCTTAATATAATATTTATATAATCACATAAAATAGGGAAAAAAACATTACAATCCGGATAGAAAAGAATCTTAAATAATAAAAATCTTAAGAAAACCTCATTAGATATGATATTTTCCAATATATATATATATATAACCTCATTAGATATTACAATATCAATGAGGTTTTCTTATGCGTGTGTCTATATATATACACTATAATGAGGTTTTCTTACCAAAAACAAAAACAAAAACAAAAAAAAAGAAAACAAGGCTTATTTTCTAACTTAGTCCCTAAAATTTTATATTTATTCTTTTCAAAATAATTTTATAATATTATCTACATTATTCCCTATATACTTTCAATTACT
Organism: Gossypium raimondii; assembly: GCF_025698545.1. Taxonomy (NCBI): domain Eukaryota; kingdom Viridiplantae; phylum Streptophyta; class Magnoliopsida; order Malvales; family Malvaceae; genus Gossypium; species Gossypium raimondii. Next base: position 37,089,270 of record NC_068572.1, read on the forward strand.
TGTAAAAATGTATTATTTTTTGGTTAAAATATGTTACAAGTCCATGTTTTCGAAAAATAAGAATTTAGTTCTTGTACTTTTATTTCATAGGATTTAGTCTCTTTACTTTTCAGATTTCAAAATTTAGGTCCAACTGTTAACACTGCTTAATTTTTTTTAGATTCAAGTTAATTAAAAGTTATTTTTAATTACATGGCCACCGAGTGATTATTTTTTATTTTAAAATGTCATAGCAAAAAGTTAATAAAATTTAAAGTATAGGGACTAAATTCTAAAATGTTAACAGTTGGACCTGAATTTTGAAATCTAAAAGTAGAGGGACTAAATTCTATGAAATAAAAGTATAGGGACTTGTAGCATAGTTTAACCTTTTCTTTTCTTTTCTTTTTCTTTATAAAATCTTACTTTTATGAAATTAACATAAACTTTATAATCTCTATGATCTTAGTACTTAGAATATAATTTTAACTAAATAATTGATAAATTGTATTATTATATTTAAACATTACAAGTTTTGTGATAACTATTCAATAAATATAATATATTTTAATTGATAAATACAACTAAATTCTTGCATCGCATAGGATAATATATTTAAATACAATGAATAAGGTGTTGATACTATATGACCTATGTTGATACATTAGTTTTAATTTAATTTTTCTAAATATCGAAGCTCAAAGTGGTATGGTACCTGGCAGAGGTATTGAAACCTGATCTAAAATTTTTAAAACTTTGCAATTTGGTCCTATTTCATGTTCGAAATAGCAAATGAGCTTTTGTAAGCTTGATTGAGTCTCAAAAAAGTTTGTATAGCATGTGATAATTGTGACTATGGAATGTTTGAATATTTAAATGAATTGTTTATATTTTTTTTATAGTAGTTGCTCTGACAACGAATGTGGCATCCTAAAGCTCGGACTTGGCGATAAATACTTTAAAATCGACGAATACTTGTTTAAATTTGGAGCAATATGACTCTATTTTAGCCAAGTGGAAAGCTAAACTTGTATTTCTTCAAAAAAATCCAGGAGTTGCAAAAAGACGACCCCAAGTTGCAAACAAAATGGAAACTTGTTGAAATCAATCAGACCATTGAATTTAATATAAGTGATAACGGGAGTCTATACTTTCGGAACCGTTTGTGAATACCGAAAAATTTAGAGTTGAAACGAGGCATTCTGTACGAACCTCACAGTAGTACCTATACGATGCATCCAGGTAGCAACAAGATGTATGATGATTTGAAACCGTTGTACTAGTGGCTGAGAATGAAAAGAGAGATCATTGAGTATCACTAAATATGTGGAAAAATGTTTGGCATGTCAGTAGGTTAAAGCAAAACATCAGTGTTGACACCATTTTTTTGATAAAACGAGGTCGACTTGGATTTTGAAAATAAAAACGAAAATGGGAGTCGCCACCAATCTTTTTTGATGAGGTGTGATCGGACCACCTCGAAATGTGGTTGTTTTTAATAAACAATTTGATTTTATTAAAAAAATGATTCTGGTCTACGAAATTTAGAAAACGGATACGGGAGTCGATTACGTACGAGGAAGGATTAGCACCCTCGTAACACCCAAAATTGGTACCTAGTTGATTACTTAACGTCTTGGTGTCGAAAATTGAAAACTCGAAAAGAATTTAAAATACAATACTTCCTTATATTGTGTTATTTTAAAATTACTCGAATAAATCAAAATGGAAAATGCCTCCTTATCTCGAAGTAACAAGATGTCACATCCAGTAAGTTAGGATCCAACATTTTGAAATCTTAAATGCTTAGTTTTAAAATGGTATGGTTTTAATAAAATAAGCACATAACTATTTAAATTCATCGAGAAAAATTGGAACTCAGTGAGTTAGGGCACAATTCTCTCGAGAATTATAAATGCTAGACCCTTTTTAATATGGAATAGAATAAAAAATTTAAAAGAAGTATGAAATGTAAAAGATATTTGATAATTCAAACTTAGACTAAGAAGTAGCAAATAAGTGATAAATACAAATAAAGAATAGCAATAATAGTTTTAACAATATTATATTAATACCAACATTGACAATCAAACATCAAATTCTAAAGTATCCAAGATGATAAAATAGGATTTCACCTCACGAAACTTATGCACACAAGTTCTAAAAAGGATTTATTCACAAATTCAAAATAGACTTGAAATAAAATAATAATAACATTGTATAATAGCATTCGAAATGAACTTGAAACAAATAAAATATATTTATTAATCCGCTTTAAATGATACACATAAAATAATTATGTAAGAGTTTCAATGCATGTATAACCTAGAAGAAATAAGTAATTACCCAAATAGGTTTTGAAAGAAATAAATTATATAAATGAAATCAACTTAAAATACATATATACATATAAAATACTTTGAAATTTATAATCATGATAACATTAAACATCAAAACGATAATGTATATAATTTTTGAAATAATTTAATAGCACATATAGTAGCATTTAAAATCATTATATTAAAAGAAAATTAAGTTATAACACAAAATAAATCATTAAAATATGTACAAAGTATACCAAATTCTTATAAGATATCTATATATATATTAAAATTATAATGAAACATATAATAATATAGAATTTAAAAATAAAAGTAATAAATTTTAAAACAATGTACATGTTAATAATAATTTGAAATAATAATAAATTACATTTTGAAATTATACTAATAATAAGTTTAAAGAGCATGTCAAACTAAATATTTAAATATGTTACAAATAAATATATTAAAATAAGTACTAAATTCAATTTAAAACTATACTATTAAAAATCCAGTTAAAGTTAAGACATGATTTAAAATATAAAGAAGGAACAACAACAACAACAACAACAATAATAATAATAATAATAATAATAATAATAATAATAATAATAATAATAGGATTAAAATGATTCTGGAATTCAAATAAAATAAAAATGAAACATTACAAATAAAAATAAAAGGAAACTAAAGATAAACTAAATTGGTAATCGTCTTGAAAAATGAGGGGCTAAGATTGGAATTAACCGCAAAATCTGACCATTCAAAACCACCCGTAGAAAATGATGCCGTTTATCAGAGGATTAAAATGAAAACTAGATCAAATGTACAGCACAAATTAAGAAAATTTGAAGAAAATCAAATTGCAATTACGCTAAACACAGAGGGACCGATTGTGTAAAAAGACCAACGAACGAAAGTGCGCAGATCCTCCCCAGGTCGGGTCACACACTCGGGTCGGGCTCTTAGAACGCTGCAGTTTGAAAGCCATTACATTGGCTCTATCCGGCGATGTTCCAAAACCGAGCCTTAAAGGCCTAAACCTAAAGAGCTCCTCACTTCCAAAACCTAAAGGAAGACCATTAGTCCCTGCGCCGCTCGATATTCAGCACCCTTGAACAGTCCCCGATCCTAACCCGTACTCCGATGACGACGGAGAGAGCCAAGATCACACTGCCAGGTACAAGTTCTAACTTCCCTCCCCCCTTTTCTTTTATTTGCTCTATATATATGCTTATATGAGGTTAATAACAAACGGAAAAAAAAGCCATAGGAGAAGAAAACAGAACGGAAGAAAAAGAAAACCTTTTTCTTTTTTGCATTTATTTTCTACGTATTTGATACAATATGCGTGTATCTCTTACAGATTCTGAGAAACGGCTTTATATAGCCGAAAATAAAAATCAAAAAGAAAATCAAAAAAATCTGAAAATTTCTTTTTTACAACTGCTATTTTTATTTTCTTTTGGTGCTGCGTTGTTCACTTTTTCGTTTGTTGCAGGCGTACGGAGCAGTGGACGTGGCGGATACGGAGGCGCACGTGAGAGCAGCGGCCTGGCACACGCAGACGAGAGGAGCTGCTGCGGCGCTGGGGTTTGCCCTAAGGTTTCAGCTTCTGATTTTGCATCGTTGGGCCAGTAATTGATTATTGGGCTAGATTTTGTAATTTGGGTTGCTAGGGTGTATTGGGTTAGTGATCTGGGCCAAATTATGTAGGCTGGACTGTACTAATTGGACTTTGAATTTATATTTGGAATTTATTTTTATTTATGCGGGCTCGGGCCAAAATTGGGCCTTACAATCAGGTCTCGTTAGGTTTATTACAACCTATAATGATTCCAAAGTGGAAATAGGAGCAAATCACTATGGATTTCGTATTAGGTTTGTCGTTAACGTCGAAAAATAAAGATGTAATTTGGGTGATAGTTGACAAGTTAACTAAATTGGCTCATTTCATTCCTATGAAAACCGATTATTCACTCGAGAAATTGGATAAAATTTATATCTCTGAGATCGTGAGATTGCACGGTGTGCCTTTGTTTATCATTTCAGACAGGGATCCGAGATTTACTTTTAGATTTTTGGGTAAGTAACACGAAATGTTGGGTATCTAGTTAAATTTCAGTACGGCATTTTACCCTTAGACCAATGGACAGTTAAAGCGAGTAATATAGATACTCGAGGTTATATTGTACAACTGTATGATTGAATTTGAAGGCAGCTAGGAAAAATTCTTACTGCTAGTTGAGTTTTCTTATAAAAATAGTTATCATTCAAGCATCAAAATGACACCTTACGGAATTTTGTATGGTCATAAACACCGAACTCCTCTTTGCTGGTAAGTTAAGTGAAAGAAAGTTAACGGGAACATATTTTATACGGGAGACAGAAGAGAAAGTCTAGGTTATTCGAGACTATTTGAAAGCTTCTACAGATCGAAAAAATCCTATGCTAACTTGAAAAGAAAAGACATTGAATTCAAGATTAGCATAAAGTCTTTTTGAAAGTTTCACCTGTTGGATTTTGTCCCCTATGTGTAATATTTTCGTCAATATACACTTGTAATTTTTTGAATAGATTGGTTAGTAAAAAAAATCATTGATTACGATTAATATACCTTTTATTATTGTCCTCAAATGGTTTTTGCATGCAAAACAAAATGGAAGAAAATGTTTCTTATTGGTTGTCTAATGTTTAACTAATACTAAGCAGTATTACGTGGTCAGATCGTAATATGAAAGGATATCTTGTATTAGTAGACGAATCTAAACATGTCCTTAGTCTTATTGGAAATGAGCAAGTTAAATGAAAAACCAATATGTCGTCTATTAAGTCCAATTAGGGAAATGTCTTGTATTGGGCATCGAAGCGGATGACTCTTAGAATATAAAGATATAGATATGACTGACTGGACTGACAATATATTGGACAAGACCCAAATAGAATAGATCTTGAATTCGTTTATGTATTTATTCACTTGTGACGTTCAGAGTGTGTCATACCTAAATCCTGAGTGGATGGTGAACTATGTATGTGTGACTATACACTTTGATGTAAGTAAAAGCCTGAGTTTAGATAGATAAGGAACCGAAAGCTGGTGCGTTGGGTGTACGACTTCTATAGTATGTAGCGCCATTCACAATAGTGGAATTCATAGCCCCAAACATGGGTAAATATATCCTGTCGTTGGCATTACATGGTTGATGAAAAGTAAACGTGGCCATGGGTTGTCTGTAACAGCCCAATTTTGACCCTAATCGGACAAAGTGGTTTCGAGACCATGAATCCGAGTCTAAAAATATTTTAATATTATTTTATGTGTTAAATATGTGTGAAATTATATATGTGAAAGTTTCGTGAAATAATTTTACTGTTTGTATGCTTAATTTGAGAAAATGGCTAAATCGCGTAAAGTGAAAATTTGAGGGTTAAATATGAAAGTGCTTAATTGTTTTTGTCTTTATAAATTGGAGGTTCTATGTGGCAATTAAGCCATTTTCCAAGTTAGTGGACGGCATTAGGTGATATATATGATTTTCTTATATTATTAATAAAATATATATATGTTATAATAAGGTATAATATATTATTATGTTATAATAAACATTAAAAAAAAAGCCATTATCATTTTTTTCCCTTCATCATCATCATGAAACAAAACAAAAGAAAACAAAGAAACAAAGCTAGGGTATTCGGCCATTGTTGAGCTTGATTCAAGGTGAGTTCTAGCTCGGTTTTTAATTTTTATATTTTTGAGATCGTTGCTTCGAATGCTATCCGACCCATGCTAGAATTTTTGATTTTGATGAATATTTTGAGTTATGTCATTAATGAATAATTGTGTTCTATGATGTTTGATGATGGATTATGAAATATATGTGTTAGATTAACATGTTTTGTCTTTGAATTTTTGGTAAATTTGAGTAATTAGGGCTAAATTAAAAAAATAAATTTTTGAGGGACAAAAATGAAAAATAAATGAAATGCATGGATTTTTATGAATACAAGGAAGATTTGGCCTAGCTATGTTGTTGTGAGATTTTGTGTAAATTGTGTTTTATGCAATTGGGATTAAATTGCAAAAAGTGTAAAATATTAGGGGCAAAATGGTAATTTGCCTATTTATGTGTTTTTGGATTAATTTGAATGTTTTAATATTTAAATTAGCTCATTCTAGATATATTTAGATCAAGAATCAAAGAAATCGGAGTTAGATCGGGGGAAAGCTAAAATCGTCGAATAATCGTCCGGTTTCGATTTTTCACCGTCCGAGGTAAGTCAACTAGCAATTTAATGTTATTAATTAATATATATATTCATATATATATATATATATATATATTGTATTTGGATGAGCTCAAATTGAAAGTATATAGCTTGAATTTAGTCAAAGTAAAAATGATATGTATATATATAAATATATGATTAATGTTGAATATACATATATGTATACACATATATGTAAGCTCTTAATTTAGTTGAAGAATGAATATGGCTTATGTATAAATTCTTGGTTATTAATCGAAAGGTATGTATAGTGTATATATATATATATATATATAAGGTTCGAATGTATATATATATGTAAGTACATATATGTACAAACTATTGGATTGATTAAAATATATATGTTATATTTGCATAAGTAGTTTTGAAATGGTATGTACATGTGAGTTGAAATTTATATGTATATGATAGAATTGAATGAGCACATAAATATATATTTACATGTATATGTTTTTGTATTGAGTTTGGGTATAATTTTTATATAAGTTTATATGAAGTTCGGAAATACAAATATAATTGAATATGTTTTTGTGTTAAATTTAGGTATGACTATTATATAAAGTATGTATGAGACTCAAATATATACAAACTTATATATGTACATGTTTATGTATTGAATTTAGGTATGATAATTATATAAGTTTATGTGAGATTCAATTGTAATTATATTCATGTGAAGCCTTTGAATGGAGTTGAAGGTACAAAATTGTTAGCTTGGATTACTATAAGATATTCGAATGTATGATATTAATAGTAGGCCTTAATGTATTAAGTTATATATCTGTATATGATCATATGTACAATTAAGTTATTGAGCTGAATTCAATATCTGAACTTTATATACCTATGTGGTTTAAAGGTATAATTTATATATATTGAGCTAAATTTTTATACATGGAATCTTATATACATATACATTTTGAAAGTGATTTGTATTTATATAAATTGAGTGTTCAGGCTCGGTGCCTAGCAGGCTTGATGCCAGTGATATGTTTCAGACTTTAAGTCTAGCAGGCTTGTCGCCGGTGAAACATTTCAGACTTTAAGTCTAGCAGGCTTGGCGCCGATGAAACATTTCAGACTTTAAGTCTAGCAGGCTTGATGCCGGTGAAACATTTCAGACTTTATGTCTAGCAAGCTAAGTGCCAGTGTATTGAATCAGGCCTTAAGCCTAGCAGGTTTTGTGCCTGTGAATCTATTCATATCATGTGTTTACATGTATCGAATATGTGTATGATTTAGTCATATGGATTTATAGAATTTGTATATACATTTGGTCATTGTGTTTGATAAGCATATAAACATTAGTTTATATGTATTTGATGAGTATGGATTTATATATATATATTAAATTTTATGAAATTGTTAGGTATATTCGCATTCAGATAGATGTATGTGAGAAATCTATATATGCATTTTGGTAAATATAAATGTATTTGGTTATATTCGCTTGATGTGTATGTATATATATATATTCGGTTATAGAATTTGTTAAGTACATAAATATGCATTCGTTACACACATATGAAGTGTATATGCATTCGGTTTTAGGTATTTGATAATGATGTATGCATTTGTTTATATGTAAATGATATATAAAAGTATTCGGTTGTAAGTTTTTGATGAGTATTTAAATATACAATTGTTATGCATATTGTATATACATATTTATATATTCATTGGTAAGCATTCTACTAGAGTACATATATTTGATTATAAATAAGATGATTATGAGTAACAAAAATTCAAATAGTAATATATGTCGATTTGCGATTTCAATAAGTTTAATTATGAATTTATATTATTCTTCTTTTATATATATTTTAGTTATGCTATAGACTTACTAAGCTATGTAAGCTTACTTTGTTTGTTTACGTCTATCTGTTTATAGATAATAATAAAAAATCAAATCAAGCTTCAAGTTCAGGGATCGTCAGCAAGTTTATCATCTTATCTATTGTCTCGGTATTTAAAATATTTAAATTCTAACTATGGCATGTACAGACTAGATAAATGTTTTGAAGGTCGTACTTTGTTGTATTGTATATGAATATAATAGCCATACTAAAATGGTCTATTTTCTTATAGATTTGCTAGTTTGTAATGTCTTTACTAGTTGGATTATAATGTCTTTGTTTATTAAAAATGGTTAGAAGAGAAGTTTAACATTTTGCATATTTAATGTATATGTATATGTATAATATATATGTATTGATTTTGAGATGGTTGTGTTTCGTTCAGTAATGCCTTGTAACCCTAATTCGGCGATGGATACGGGTTAGGGGTGTTACATTGTCCGTCTTTGTGATGGATGACTTGATCACTATTTGATAATTATTGACTTTTCATAAGGGAAGATGCAATGGTTACCATGAGATAAAATAGGATCATTTTGGGAGAATGAATATTATCCCAGAGAGGTCAAGGATATCCTATGAGGGTAACACACTAATGACAAAGTCATTGGACGAGCACTGAATAGTTGCTTTTGTAATGTTATGTCATTGAGGAGAGCTTAGTCGCAATCTATAGTGGAATGAATTCGTGACTAAATGAGTTTATAAGTAATAAGCAAAAAGCAACTTAATTATAAATCATTTGAGCCTTAACCTCATATGTTCATTTGGCCAGTCCGCTAGCTCATTGAAACCAGAAATGAATTACGTATTTGAATATAAATGAACGGAATGAATAGAAAAATAGAAATGGGAAACATTCAGGAATAACTATGGTTTTCTTCGAGATGGAGAAATTGAATCATTTCGCAATGAATGTAGGTTTTAAAAAATGGCGATGGAAATGAAAATGAAAAATGAAAACTTACAATCCTATATAGGATTACTTAAAAAATGATGGAAGAATGAGTTTATATTTTTGGACTATTTTGAAGCCCGACAAAGAAAACAAATCATTCGGTCATTGTGAACATGTTGAGTTGTGATATATTAAATGAATTTTCTTGAAATTTTATCGAGGGTAAAATTGTCAAAAATTTACTAGGGTAAAATTGGGGTAAGAAAATTATTTAATATTTAAATATTAAAATTTATTTTGTCAAATAGAAAATTTGAATTGAGTTAGATCATATTGCAGAGTACTAGGTTAAAAAGGCCCAATAAGTACTCGTAATTGGACTCGATGTGAGAGAGACCCTAAACCCCTCAAATAACATGAAGAGGGAGACAACCCTAGTTAAAATACAATGTTGAGTCATTCACCTCTCTCCTACTCTAAGTAAGATGTTGTGTTTCTATTTAAAATAAACCTCTACAATTCTACAAGAGTTTTACCTCTTCTTCATATAAATAGATGGCATCAGTAGACCTATAGAACTTTTGAGAGATTGTTATTCTGCCGAAAAATAGAGAGAATTTATTCTCAACTTATAAACATATTTTTCAGAATAACAATTTTATCTTTTTTTATTAAAGAAGAGAGAATTTTTGTTTTCACCCCAAAGGAAAACATTTTCTAGTTTTGTGTTTTGATTCTATTGGTTCGAGTCTGCACTCGAAGTAGTTCATGGTACGAGAATAATGGAGAAGACCATTTGGTTTAAAGCTGAAAAGCATCAAGGATCCACTTATCCAAAAACATAGGTACAAATTCGGTTAAGGTTTATTGCTATAAATATCATAAACCGGGTCAATTTTCAAAATGTTAATTTTTCACTATATAAGAAAATCATTTTCAAATCAGATTTTTTCCATCATCACCATGGAAAAAGGTTCCGTGTTTTGACATAAATGGGAAGCTTAGTCTGAGGTTTATTGGGCCATATGAAATTCTTGAGAGAGTTGAACTTGTAACATAACGGCTAGCTCTGCCTTCGAAATTGGATAAGATTCATAACATATTGTAATAGCCCAATTTTTAGAAATGTTGAAAACAGTGGTACGAGACCACCAAATTCAGAAAATAAGCTCGTAAATTTTATTATTTAATAATTACGAGCCAAATATGATTTTTAAGAGATTTTTGAATTAGTAATTTGTGTTTTATAAAAATTTATTAAGTCAAGAAATTGAGGAAAAGAGGTATCGAGGCCTCGATGTTATAAATTGAGCTGTAAATATTTTTATAAATATTTTCGGAGTGTCAATATGGTAGTGTTAAAGTTTCGTCAGAAAATTTTAACGTTTCTGCAGTCAATTAATTAAAAAAGACTAAATTGAAAAGATGCAAAACTTGCTAAAGTGATTAAATAGCTTAACAATTAAAAAAGAAAGGACTAAAAGAGTAAATGGACCAACTTAAGTGGCTGAGCCGGCATACCGTTAAAAAAATCAAAGATTTTTATGTATTTAAGGACAAAATTGGAATTACAATAAAGTTTATGTGGCCAAAATTTATTTTAAGGATTTCAAGACCATTTCTTCTTGAAATTTTAGTGCAAAACAACCATGGAAGAGGGTTTAGAGCTAGTATTTCATATTTTAGCTTCAAGTAAGTGTAATTCTTACTTTTTCCTTGAAATTTTTATATTTTTAGACTTTTACAATTAGGTCCAACTAAGTATTCTACTAGTTTCCCAATTTGTTGAAAGTTTAGGAAGATACCATTGATAAGTTCATATGATTTTTGTTATTTTATGATGAAATTGATATGTTAATGGATGTTTAAAGGTGTTTTATTAAAGAATTTTGGATGAAAACATGTTTTAGGGATTAAGTTGAAAAGTATTGAAATTGTGGAAAAATTCTGAAATTTCATGGAATCCATGGGCTGTTATTGATATGTATGAGAATTATTAGTCTTGGATCAAGGATTAAATTTCAAGAATTTCATTTTCCGAGCCTAGGGATGAAATTGTCATATATTATAACTTTAGGGTCAAATTGGTAATCAATATTTTACACTAAAACAATTTTGGGCGACAATAGTGGTTTAATTTTGAAAAATCACAAAAAATTGTAGGAATAGAATTAGAAGATGAATAAAATATAAAATTAAAGCTTACTGGGTCTAGTTTCTCATAGAAGAAATGGCGTAAGCAATGGAATTGAAAATCATGAGATATAATAAATTTTGTGAGACAATGTCAGAATGATTTCAAGTTCCCCTGTTTTGAGTTTAGAAAATCATTAAAAATTGTAAAAAAATAATTATGGGATAAAATTTATATGTTTAGAATCTTGAATAAGTTTATTTTCAAAAGAAACAAACGAAAACATTATCTAAATTCTTTACAATCAGATAATTAAGTTTTAGTGAAGAGGGGTCAGAACTGTCGAACAGTGAAACAGGGAAAACTTTAAAGAATAAACTGTACTTATTGGCTAAGCCAAAAATTTTATGGTAAATATATATATGAGTCTAGTTTCATGGGAAATTAACGGATCTTAATTTGGAGCTCTTTAGCTTTAGATATAAATAAATTAGTGACTCTAACTCAGACAGACAGCTTGAATTTACATACAAGAAAATAGTGAAAGTATGGATAATGTTGTTTAAGTGTGTTATACACATTAAGGATGTGGAATGGAGAGGAGGAGGAGGAAAATATATGAATGACTTGTGTATAAATTAGTCATTTGCCCGATTTTAATCGATAAACGTTGAATTAGAAATGATATAATGCTTCATTTTAAATAGTGATTATGAAATTATGATTATCCTTATGTTATAAAATCGAATTGTAAGTTCATATGGTTAAATTTTCATGATTATTTGATAATTTTAGGAATAACATAATATGTTAATTCATATGTTTGCTATTGAATTGTGAAAATTGTAAAATAAAAGAATATATATATATATATATATATATGAAAATTGAATTATAAGTTCAAATTGATCAGTAGAACGCAAGGTTGAGTACTTCTGATCAGTGACAAGAGATAAGTGATAACTGATTCAGTGTAAGACCATAGCTGGGCTATGGCATCGGAGTGTGTTATGTGATTATGTGTAAGACCATAGTTTGACTATTGCATCGAGGAAATGAAGTACTCAATTCTGTAAGTAGTTCTCTAATTTGACAAATTGTGGTAAGTGTTAAGCAAATTTTATTTGAAAAAACATATTGAATAGTGAAATTGAGCTCAATTATGTGATCTCGTCATTCAGAGATTGTATTTGACAGGTTATGTTAATAAATTATGTGTATGTAAATTTAAGTGACGACATTTAAACAGCTAATGATATTGAGCTAATTTACATGAATCTCTCATTTGAAATTGTAATTGACAGGAAGAAATAGTGAATTGTAAATGACTCGAATTATCCGAAAATATTCTGTAATCTTTGGTAATACCTTGAAACCCTATTTCGGCGATGGATACAGGTTAGGGGTGTTACACTTTGGCCAAGTTGTGGCTGGATTATGCCACGTTAAACTTATAAGTTATGTATTGAAATGGTTTATCATGTGGATAGTTCCAAAAAGAATTATGTTTAAATGCACTAGCTTGCGACTTTGGTTGAATGATATGTTTATGTCTTGTGTGATATGCATAGGAAATGAGTGTGGAAAGGTAATGAAATAGTAAGTTCATACTTAAAGTGTAAAATGACGAAAAAGGGGATGATGAGTTGAATTGATGTTGTTATTTAAGCTAAAGTGATAATTTCATTGCAAAGTTGAGAATTTCATGAATGTGTCAATGAATGGTATAATCGATAAACATTGAGTTAAATGGTAAATACGTATTAGTATTAAGTTTAATGATATTGAATTGTACATAAATTAAATGGAAATTGTTAGTGATATGATTTGAATTGTAAGCATGAGAAATTGTGAATTTAATGAAATGGGAATGAAGCATTGAATTGCTTGAGTATGTATCGGGTCTTGTAGGTCCTATTATTTATGAATATAATAATCTGAGGATATATTGTGAAGAATTATAAAATCATTTTAATAATTTGAAAGTTTTAATTTAGATGAAATTTTATAACTTGGATAAATACGTTTACAAATGTATGTGTTCTGGTAATGCCTCGTATCCTATTCTAGTGTCGAATACGGGTAAGGGGTGTTACACATATTTCATGAATCGATGCTATGAAGATATAGATCTGATCTCTCCCATGTGATAACTCTTGATGAAATTGAGTTGCAGCTTGATTTGACATATGGTGAAGAACTGGTTAAGATTTTGGCTCGGGAAGTAAAAGAATTGAGAAATAAATGTGCGGCATTAGTAAATTAGAAGAGGCCACATGGGAGCCAGAAGAAACTATGAATCTCAATACCCTCATCTTTTCTCAGGTAAATTTTGAGGACGAAATTTCTTAAGGGGGGATAGTTGTAATAGCCTGATTTTTAATGGTGTCGGAAAATGCGATTTCAAAACCCTATTTTTGTAAATCGAGTCCGTAAGTATTAAATATGAATATTTACAGAGTTGGTATAAAAATATATTAAAATTTGGTCCTTCAATTACGTTTATTAATTGTTTAATTTTGGTACAATGACTAAATTGTAAAAGTCTTAGCGCTATACATTTTTAATTAACCAAAGACTAAGGGACTTAAATTTCAATTAGCAAAAGTTCCAAAATAGTATTTAAACCATTTCATGCATTAGTGGGATCTGATGTATATATGTGATTAGATTAAGCTAATTAAGTTTAATTAACTTAAATATAATTTAATCTATGTATAAATAAGTGAAGTGGAGGATGTCATCTTTTTCTTTCTTCTTCGCTACTCCGTTAAATCCTCAGACCATTCAGGAAATTGAAATAATAACATACGGGCAATGTTTTTAACTATTATCAGTGAAGGTAATATAATATAGTTTCTAAGAATTGATTGGGTTATTAACACAGAGCCCCTTATTACTTGAGCAAGTAAAAGACTATCCCAAGCTTCTGCTATTTCTATCCTCATTTTCTCTTCTCTTTTGTATTTTTCTCTTTTGGCCTCATCTTTTTTCTCGATCTTTTTTTCTGTATTCGATTAGTCCCTGAAGATTCAATTTGTTTGCTGTTTTGATTAAGTAAGTTCATATGGGACTTACCACTCAATTTTACTTTATGTATCGATGGTATTTGAATTTACACTTGTATATATATAAACTAAGTAGAATTAATGAATTTGACACTTATAGCTCGAAATGGATTGAATTGTAAATTGATGTGAATATTGGTTATATGGAAATAAAACAGGATGTAAATAAGATTGTTGACTGAATATATGTCTCATAATAAGAAATGAAACTGTGCACAGGAATTGATAATGTCATTTATACGAAAATGATGCCCGAGTGAACTTAGTAAAATGTTAGGATACGTATGACATGCCATTAGGGTTATACGGGTGATTAATTAGGGATTTTACAAGTTACTAAAAGATCTAGTATTTGTTGTAGATTCTCGAATTATCTGTATTGTAGGTTTTGCTCAGATGGTTAACATTGATATAATGGATGCTTGTTTGAGAAACTTGGTTATAATGTCAGCTTATATGATCAACCCTAAAATATTATCAGCTTGTGTGAGCATTACATTCCCGTGTATCTGAGTCCATCTTAATATGGTTCCATCGGGCAATGTTCAATTGATTGGAATTGGAATTTAATTCATGAAATGAAAATGAAGTGATATTGATGATACTTGACATTTAAATTGCTATATGATTCTGTTTTAAATGTTGGCATTATTTATAACTCGATAACGTAACTAACGTATTCTATTTGTGGTGGTGTTGCATGTAGAGATATGTATTAATGAGCCAAGGAAAGTTAATTTGGTAGCCAAGTAGATTAATGGTTTATGATATAATGATCAAGGTAAGCTTTAGTTTCCATATAAGGTTACTAAGCATCCTATATATTTACCCCATTTATTTTCCCTTTTCCTTGTAGATTGTCACATTGTGGAACACGTCAAGCCAGATTGTTTCGAATATAACACTATACTATCATGGAATTGGTAACTTTTTGGTCATTTTGAGTCATGATTTGTGGCATGTATATAAGATATCTTGGGTTATATCTTAAAATGTAATTTTTTTATTAGAGTGTAATTTTGCATATATTTGGAGAAGTTTCCCATATGTTTTGATGACCTAATGTGCTTGTAAACTCATCTTTTGGTTGAATTGTGTATTTTATAGGATAAAAAGAGAGTTAGAATCATTTGGAAGTCATATAGAGATTTTATAGACAAAATGAAGTTTGAGTATTTCGTGGACTAAGAAGATGGGCAAAATAAGTCGTAGAATAAGGCATGCCCACTTGTCACGGGGCTAGAACTTTTGTCTTGCGTTCCGTGCGGCCTTAGGAGATCATTTCTATGCAAACACACCTAAGTCAGCCTAACCACTAAAAAATTAATGATTCACAAAGAATTCCTCCGAAGCACCAATTTATATAGCGGAAGCAACTTAGCCAAAAGAAGGCACAAAAGAACAGAAAGCTATAAAAAACTATGCACGAAAGGTGTTTGAGTAAATGCTCTCAATTGTATTACTTTTTCTCAATGAATACAAGAAACAAAAGAGAATGAAATGAATTACAAGTGAGGGGGAAGCTCTTTATTTATAGTTGAGCTCCCCCAAAATCGACGGTTTAGATTAAGTTACATTGACAGATGAGATTAGCTTATCCCTTAAATCTAGGGATTTACAAGATTACATAATCAAATCAAATCTAATCTTACAAGATATGATTCCCCTCAATCTTCTAAGATTAGTTCCCATATTTACCAAGGTAGCCTATCTTTCCATATCAACATCATTGGGCCACCCAGGCTTCAATCTGAAAGGTTTCTCCAACCGCTCTTTGAATCGGGCTAGCTCTTGCGACTCAAATAATCCCCATGCTAATGATAAACCTCCATGGGATATATTGTGTGCGATGGTCATGGGTCCCATGACACACGACTTATGCTTGGAGAAACAAAGTTGCATGATTTTTCTATAGTTTTTCAATAAACTATAGTTTTTGAGTGAAATAGATTTCACATTGAAAGAAAATAAATAAAGATTTTGAAACAAAATTGAATACATTAAACTAGAAATAAGATTATATCAAAATATTCATAAACATCAATGCATTATATCAAACCCCTAAAAGAAGAAGATATTCTATACATTTCTGAATTCATATAAGGATGCATGAATAATGCTTCAAGCAAGAGAATTGCACAATAAAATCGAAATTGTACATTAAATAGCATACACTTTTAAATTATTTTGAAATTTGGTATTTTAGAAAACTATTAACAATGTTTGATAATATTTATTATTTGTTGTTTAAAGTGGCCAAGCAAAATTTTACCTACTCGTATAAAAGGATGAATTATGGTTATGTTTTTTTTAAATCTTTAAATATGAACTTAATTCAGAATTGCTTTTGAAACTACTAAACTTAGAAAATTTAAATTTTACTTTGCATATTATTATGATTGTTAGCTCCAAACCTATTAATATAAATTTTTAAAACATTATTATCAATGCAGAGCATAGGATTTTTACATAATTTTTCATAGTAAATATCATATAAAATTTATTATACACATAATTTTTATTTAAAGATATTGATAAAAATTTTGTAATACTAATTAATGGAATCAAAACTAGTGGTATATTTCCATCCATATTTAACGATATTCATCCATTTTGTTAATTTTAAATACTATTTAATTTCATTACAGTCACTAATGTACATATCATCCCTTAATTAATGTAGTTAAAAGTAGTTGTTTTTTTTTAAATACAAGTACTAATTAATAGCATCACCATCGTTTATATACTTTACTTTATATTTAAAGATATCAACAAACTTTTGAGGGAAATATTTGGTTAAGTGAAATTTAAAAATTCTAAAATAGGATTAGAGAGGTAACAAAGGTATATAAAATATAGTAAAAATTTTGATAAAAAGATCTTTTGGTCTCTCATAATTTTGAAAATGAGTAAATTGGTCCCTCTCAAAAAATTAGAGCAATTTAATCACTGTCAATTTCAAAAGTGTGCAACTAAGGACAATTAATCATGATGTTGATGTTTTCCATCAATTGTTCATGATTTTAATTGGTATAATAACAAATTTAGCCCTGAAAGTTTACACATCCTGTCAATTTGGTTCTAACTTAACAAATTTATCCTGCAACATTTGTATAAATGTGTAAATGTTGAGGTTGAATTTGTTGACTTTTTAGAATTAAGGCTAAAATGAAAAATATATAAACATTAAAGGCTAAATTTGTTGTTATACCAATCAAAATTATATACAATTGATGGAAGACATTATAACACCGTGATTAATTGTCCTTAGTTGCTCACTTTCAAAATTGACAAAGATTGAATTGCTCCAATGTTTTTGAGAGTGACTAATTTGCCCATATGGAGAGGTCTTCTTATAAAAAAATTTTAAAAAATAAATATATAAAAGAAATGAGATAATGAAGAATTCGAAACTCTGCTTACGACATTAAAGAAAATACACTCTTAGATGTCTACCAAATACTCACCTTTTTTCAAAATACAAATCCTAATTAATGGTCTAACCATTACTTATATACTTTTCATTCTTCTAAACGTGATTTCTTTACCCTTAAATTAGATTTAAAAAATCCTATGTTTTAAATCGTAGCAATGTTTAATTTACCAAAAAAATATAATATGTTCACAAATACGACATATTATGAATATATTTACCTTTAATTATGTAACTTTCACTATAGCAAAGTAGGTTTTTAGCGGCGGTTTTCTGGCCCTATAACGGCGCTTATAAGAGCTACTAAAACAATTTGCAGCACTTATGCAAAAAAATGCCGCATTAGATAGTGCTGCTAAAATTTGTGACGTTTATGTGGTAAAACATTGCAAGAGAGTCAAGCATGTTGTGGCGTTTGTAGCTAGAAGCGCCACAAAAGATCATGTTCTATAGTGCTGTTTCTGGGAAAACACCACTAACATTAGTCGATTCTATCAACCCATTTCATTTCATATAGAACCCGAATTTTCAACATATTTTCCTGTAACTTCATATCCAACAATAAACTTCAAATCTAAATAATACTTTCACGAAAGAAATATGTATATGATCTAAATTAATAACTGAAATAACAAAATATATTCAAAAGTTATATTGTTAAGATATTCTCACAATAAGAAAATATTAGTAACTAATTACAATAATAATAGTAATGGATATAACTTCCTCAAATTAGGATGTCCACCATCTTTTGCTTTCTCCCAATCAAATAAAAAACAAGCAATGAGAAACAAGGGAACTCAATTATTTGTAAAATAATACTTGAAATTTTACAACCATATATAGAAGTCTGATATTTTAGTTTTGGTTTGTAGGCGTGTTCCTAAATGTCTGCATCTATGAAAAATGCCATTAAAAGAAGAAACCGGGAAATCCATAATAATCCACGGCAGAGCAGGCTTCAATCACGAATGGTCCACACTAGAGGTGATCATAGGTCAGGCGGTCCGGCCCGGCCCGACGGCCCGCCCAAAATATGGGAGAGTTTGGGTAAAAATATAGGCCCGAAATATGGGTTTGGGCAAAAAGCGAGCCCATTTAGAAAACAGGCCGGGCCTCGGGTAAAATTTTTTTGGCCGGGCCGAGCCGAATATAATAAATATATATTTTTTAATTTCTAAAATACATTTCCCATTTCCCATTTCCCACTTCCCACTTCCCATTTCCCCTCCCCATTTCCTATTTCCCATTTCTCCGTGCATCTGATAAAAATCCCTAAGCCTTTCCCTCCTCCCTTTTTTCCCCAATTCAAAAATCCACCTCCACCGATCCACCATTCCACCTCCGGTCCTCCACGGCTCCACCCAATTCAAAAATCCACCTCCATAGCTCCACCTCCGCTCTAACGGTGGTTCTACGTCTTCTACCTTTGAATTTCAAAGGTGAGTTTGCTGTTGTTAACCCTAGTTTATGTCGAAGTAGTTTTTTTCTTTTTGCTTTTTGATTTTGATTTTAATTTTGATTTTGAATTTTGCTGTTAACAGTTTTTTGATTTTGATTTTGAGACACTGAATCTTCGGGGGGGAATTAAATCTAGAATTTTGGTTTTGATTTTAATTTTTACTATTAACCCTATTTCCTGTTCGAACAATTAGACTAATAGGTTTAAAGCAGTCAAAGATTGTATTGACATTTTTAACCTTTAAATGTTG
The DNA here is from genome assembly GCF_025698545.1 of Gossypium raimondii. NCBI lineage: Eukaryota > Viridiplantae > Streptophyta > Magnoliopsida > Malvales > Malvaceae > Gossypium > Gossypium raimondii. Next base: position 37,108,958 of record NC_068572.1, read on the forward strand.
CGTGTTTTAATCTTGTTATGATTTTGATTTTAATTTTTGCTGTTAACCCTATTTCCTGTTCGAATAATTAGACTAATAGGTTTAAAGCAGTCAAAGATTGTGTTGACATATTTAACCTTTAAATGTTGCGTGTTTTAATCTTGTTATGCTTAAAATGAAGAAGCATTTCTGCATAATCATCTGCTCGTGGAACTTAGAGAAAGAACTAGAGAGTTTAATAGTGTTGAAGATGTCATCCTTATCTTTTAAGTGTGTTTGACACTCATGGAAAACTTTACTTATGAATAAATGTATAAGATCATCATTGGAAATAATTAAAGAGATAAATTTAGATATTATATGAATTTTTCAAACTGATCTAAATGTTGCTAAAGAGCTTTTGTATCAGTCTATAAATGTTACTTTATTGAGTTTTTTTTATTGTTTTTGTCCAACAATTCTACTCCTATATAAGTATTATTTGATTTAACTGACAGTGAGAGTGTCCTTTTGAAGAACTGATAGTGAGAGTGTCCTTTTGAACCCTTGTTATATTCCAGTTTGGGAATGAATAGTTGATAAAAATGGGAAGGTAATTCTGAATTTCGAATTACTCTTTGAAAATTTGATCAAAATTTGACTTTCCCAAATTTTGATTTTGCAAATGGACATGTGGAGTTGTGTTGGTTAATTATTTTATGAATTTTAGATTAGTAATAATGATGTTGAGAATTGAGATTGTCCTTTTGACACCTAGTTATATTGTTGTTTATGTTTCTAAGGTTTGGCGATGAATATTTGATAAAATGGCAAGACAAACTAATATCCTTTTTCTTGAACAATGGTTGAGTACTAATATTGGTGGTATTAGCTACTCTGTTTCAGAAATTAGGGTTAATATTGATGAAAGAGAGAATATTAATAATTTCAATATTTTTAAAATCTTTAATTGAATTTGTTAAATCTGAATATTATGCTGAATATTCAATATTTTCAATATTGAATTTGTTGAGAATATTATGCTGTCATTTTTTTTTATTGGGAAAGACATGTTCTGGTATGTCTCTTTGTTGGTACATTGGAATTTTAAACTCCTAGAAGATGCTTAGATTAAAGCTTTTATTGATGCTTATGAGTAAACGCCACTAAACATTGATAACTTAAGGTTTAATCAAGCTAAAAAATATTGTTCTGTATCTTGGTAGAATAATGCATGAGCAATTAGGTTGGAAATCCTCATGTTGCTTTTAACCTTTGCAGCTCATCAGATGGTAATGTTCAGTGCTACATGGCCTGCAACAGTTCATCGGTTAGCTCAGGAGTACATGGACCCTAATCTTGTTAAGGTAATTATCTAAATGCTTGATGGTGTTGTCATAGTTTCCTATATATTTGAAAAAGTAATAAATTTGTTTTCAGGTTGTGATTGGCTCAGAAGATTTAGCTGCCAACCATGATGTTATGCAGATAGTTGAGGACTGATTTTATCATCTAGAATTGCTTGATGGCTCAAGTTGTTTGAGTTTAAAAGTTTAAAATCAATTGTGGATACTCAATTGCATTAGAATTTAAGTACTTTTTATTGGTTCAATTTTGAGGTTTTTTTATGTTCTTTCTTTCATTTAATTTCAGGAGTCAAATCTGTTGTTTAATTGAGTTGATTTTGTTTTGCAGGAGTTAATTTACTTAAAAAACGGGCTAGGTTGGGCCGGGCTCGGGCTTAAAATTTTTTTCCTGGGCCGGGCCTGGACAAAATTTGAGGCTCATATTTCGGACCAAGTTGGGCCCGGGCTTATGAAGCGGGCCGAAAATTTTTTTGGGCCGGACCCATGATCACCTGTAGTCCACACAAAGATTAACTTTGTAAGTTCACGATCTTTATAAGAATAAAGTAAAATGAAAAGGCCTTTTACTGGATATAAAAATTATTCCATAAACTGTGCTCTTATAAAGTAAAATTGTTTGGAGATCTTTAATATGTAGGTTTAAAATTTTAAACCAAAATTGATTTACTTGATTTTTGCAGTTCTATTTTTGTATTTTTTTTTTTCATAGTAAAGGCAACTTTGACCAGAATCAACAAAATTTTCTATTATTACTTATACTAAAAGGCGATAATATATGGAAATCTTCCATATTTTATTATTATTATGTGATGTAGAATACACCAACAAAATTCCCAATGAAAATTTATGATATTTTTTAAAACTTATGGAAATATATATTATTCTGCTTTAATTAAGGCAACATTATAATGATATATAATGTACGAAATGGCTAAAATTGCTGCAAAATTTTGACTCGCCGTAGAAGAAACATGCTTACTTAGTTACATTAAAAAATACTTAAAAACTTTGCTTTATATAATGTATAGTGACCTGATTTGTTGAAACCCGAACGGATCGAGCAGCGATGGACGGAGCAGCGTCGACGAAGGAGACGGAGATCGATGGCAAATGCATTGTCGACGGGGATGCAGCAGACAGATGATTGGACAGAAGACCAGCAGCAGACGGATGGGAAAGAAAAAACTAAGTTAGGAATTTGGGGAAAAAAACTCAGTCAGGGATTTGGGGAAAACAATTTGGGGGAATAAGGGTTGGGGGGTTAGCTATCAAAACGGCGTCGTTTCAATAAAAAATAAAAAATATTCGTGGTGTTTATGGGAAAAACATCGTTAACATTGCTCCCATTCGGTGTACCTTTGCGGCACGTAGCATAAAACGCTGCTAAATATGTATTATTTGCAGCACTATTTCCACAAACGCCACTATATAACGACTTATTGCGACGTTTTTCGGTTAGCGCCACTAATGGTATATATTTGTTGCGTTTTTCAATATAAACGCCATTAAAAGTTTAACCTTTGCGGCGTTTTCGATCCAAATGCTACTAAAAATGCCGCTAAAAGCTTAATTTGCTGTAGTGTTTATGATGTAATGTATAGTCATAAATCATGTTATTTGATTCACAACATCAAAGAGGTATCATACTTAAACAATCTATTACATATTATTGTTACTATTAATATTACGGTTAAATATTCTTTGCACATTTAAAATTTAGTGTCTATATTTTTATATTTTTCAGTTGTATAGTCTCTCTCTACTTTTTAGATTTCAAAATTTAAGTTTAATTGTCAACACTATTAAAATTCTTTTGTTAAATTAATTGATGTGAAATTTTAAATTAAAAAAACTAATTTGGTATATATGTAGCAAAATAATTAACATCTGTAATAAATTTGAATTTAACATAAAAATGTTAACAAAGTTCACAATAGGATTTAGATTTTAAAATCTTAAAAATACAAATAGAGGATTTTCAACACACCATCAAAACAAATATGTATTCAAATGTAAAATAATAATATTTTTATACATGTTATATATTTCTATTGTGTATTTATTCCACCCACAATTTTAATTTATGTTTTAGAAAAATATTACTCAGGAAGGAATTAAAATTTTCAAATAATTACAAATCAAGATAGATTTCAATTTTATTTTATTAATTCCATATAATTTTGTTTTTTGTGTGTGCACGTACTCATTTCTTTTCCATACATTAAAACCTTCTTTCATTGTTTTACAAATTATTTCCAACACTCACATAATATATATATATATATATATATATATATATATATATCTCCATCTTATTTATATATTCCAAGAAAATACTAATAATCAATTTTAAAATTTGGTGTAATGATGGTTTTAATATTTGTTTAATCGATTTTAATTTTGAAAAATTAGAAAGTTTATCCATGTTAGTAGAAAAACTAAAAGGTTGTCTTAAAAGTTAACGCTTTTTGCTAAACCAAAATCCACCCATAAAGTGGATTCTAGTATTATTTAAATACAACTAGAAAAACTGTATTATTTAAATATTATGTTTGATACATTTTATATAATTCTGCGTTGTGATTGAATAACCTTAAGTTTGTGATTCAAATAATTGAAATACTTGACTTTGCATGTTTCACATTCAAGACCCAACTATCAAAATATTCTCTTCCCTAAGTTTAAATTTATGATATATCATTTCATATTTTTGTTTGGTTTTAATATTTAATTTTTATTAATTTTTTTTCATTTGGAATTATTTTAGTATTTGAGCTTGAATCTTTTTATCTCATTTAAGTACTGAATTTGATTTTAATGTTCAATTTGATATTTGAGTTTTTTCTCCCAATTAAGTACATGTGTTTGCTTACTAGAGTACACATATAAAATATTTATGGGGTTATTTGGTTTAAGTACCAAGGGCAAAGTTAGAAAAATTTTGTGGGGAGTGAAATTAAATTGTTTATTTTACAATAGTAAAAATACAAATTTATCATTTTAGTAGCTTATATCTTTATAATTTTAATCAAATTCTTATCATTTTAGAATGTCAAAGTACAGTTTACCACTACTAATTTAAATTTTTATAAAATATAAAAATCCTAAATGAAAAAAAATATTTTAAGACACACCAGGGCCAATGTCACCTCCTCCATTTGCCATTGCTGAGTATCAAGTTGAAAACTAAAATGTAATACTCTAATATCAAACTAAAAAAAAAAAATTCAAATAAATATAAAATTTTGTTTGATGGGACGCTTCCAATTCCATACGTCTTGCTCTTGCTCAAGTAATGATGGAAACAAATAGCCTAAACAGACATGTGAGTCAAACCTCTTTGTATAATGCAGGCTTTATAAATTAATCACACTAATTACTCTGGGTTAATTAGGTTTTTTCTTAAAATATTTTGGATTCATCATCATAGCTTAAAGAATTCAAGGAGTTTGGATTGTATTAGGAAAACAAAAATGAAATTTTTGCACTTTTTAAATATTTGAAGCAAATATTAGATTTAAAATATTAATATCTGAAATTACCTTTTTATTATCAAATTACGAAACATCGGGTAGGGTATGTTGGATCATGAAAACACGATAATCCCTCTAAAAATATTGGAATGAATTTCAGGTGAGAGAGTGGCTGCAATGCATGTTCTTGACAGTTTGTAAAAAGAAGAAGAAGAAGAAGCTGTGAAGAATCTAATCTGGGCAGATGAAGTGCAAATGGTGGTTGAAAATGGCATCTTTGAGTACACGTAAGCTCCAAATTTCCCCACATGGGAAGAGCAATGACGCGGAATTTGGTTTGAAATTTCTTTGGTCCAATTCACCTTCATCTCTGACTTTCTTTCACATTAATTTATATGCTCTTTTTATTCTTAACCTCAATCATTCGTGTCACGCTAAGGATAAATCAGGTGACCCAACCCTTTGCTTAATCACATAATTGAGATCGTGATTTTTTTTTTTATTATTTTCATTTTATCCATGGTTAAATTTTACTATTAATTTTTATAATTTTTTTAAGTTATGGATTTTATATTTTAATTTGATTAAATTTAATTCCCATATTTTTAAAATAGTCAATTTTAGTCATGACCCGAACAATAGTAGTTAATTTTTTGGTTAAATTCAATTATCAGTTATGTACTATGTATACAATTGTAGATTTGATCTATATTCTCCAATTGAATTATTCTAAGTTCTAATACTTTTCAAATTTTGAAAATTTTAATCTTGACACAAATGAAAATCATTAATCCCTTAATATTAGATTTTTAATGAGTAATATGTGAAAATAGCATGTTAACATGCCACTATACATATGGCACTATGTTTGCCGTGTCGATTTTGAAAATAAAAGATATTAACTAAATAAATTTAACAATTATAATTTAGTAAGGATTGAAATTTTAAAATTTACAAAATATAAGGATTTAAATTAAAGTATAGACATATATACATGGACAAATATCAGAATTTAAATTAAATAAGTCTGCTTCCTCTGGCATAGCTTTTGGCTCTGGTGCGTTGAATTTTGAAGGTTTTCTGTTTTCATTGGAACGCACCTATTTTTGATGATGTTTGGCGTACCACCAGTCCAATGAGACTGTCTCACTGCTGGTAAAAATTTTGGCTGGAGCTTTTAGCTCCAACGATTGCAGTTAAGTGAGATAATTATTGTTTTATCACCTTCTATTCATTATTGTATTTTTCAATTTACTTTTTATATAAATTTAATTTAATTATTATTTTATATAATATTATTTCATTATATATATTATTATTTAGTATAACTATTATATAAATATTTTAATGATTTAACTTTTAATATAAATATAAGTTTAATAATTATAATTATAATTTAGCATAAATATAATGAAAATTATTTGGTACAAGAGTTTTAAACTTCACAATCAAAGGTTCACAAATGTTCTATAAAAATATATTAAAATATTAAAAAACACATGAAAATTTTTTAAAACTGCGCTTACTGAATACAAAAAGTTCACTACCAAATACTAACCTTAGATATAATTATGATTTTATTAATTAATTTAAATATAATTTTTGAATATAAACATATCCTATAATTAATTTTAATCTTATTAAATTTATTTTAGTTTAGATTTGGATATATTTTTATTATTAAACTCATCTTGGTTTATAACCATTTGTGATCCTAACTACACTTGGGATATTTTAGATGTAAAATTGAAGGGAGACTTGGTCAGAAATTGGAGACTTGGTCAGCAATTGGAGTTTTGACCTCACCTCACTCTTCAGTCCACTAATCTTACTTCTAGTTTATCATGACCAAAGACTTGTCTATGCTGAAAAACTCGGTTTCTTTTGGTCAAACTTCAAACTTTCTATTCCAACAACCATTTTTTCTAATCCCAAAACTCCAATGAAGTTCCTTTAAAAGCCCCAGAGTTTCAATTTCTTATTCAAACCCAAAACCTTTCACTCTCCTACTCCCTCTTTGCTTAAACCTCAGCATAGACAAGTTCAAACATTTTCCAGCTTTTAGTTACTTAATCAAAACTTAACATTCAGGCCAAGTTCCATGGTTGTTGCTTCTTGCTCTTCACCATTTAGGCTATTTCAATCCCTTTGGCTGCTTCTGCTTGTGATCCTTGGAAAAGTTTTTTCTTCTTCATAACCAAATTTACCCGGTCTATAGCAGGTCATGAATTAGTATTTCCAAGTTCCAAACAAGGAATCCCTCTCTATTTTCTTACAGTTGAAGGAAAGAAGAAAGGGGGAAAAAAAAATGGAGAACATGTGGAAGTGGGAGCAGGGGACACTGGTGAGCGAGCTGATTCAAGGAATGCAATTAGCAAAACAGCTAAGGTTGCATTTGGGTGCACCATCATCTTCTGTTGAATCCAGGGACTTGCTACTACAGAAGATCTTATCTTCCTATGAAAAAGCTCTTCTGATTTTGAAACTGAGCAGGCCTACGGAACAGCCACAACAAAATGTAGGAGGAAAAACTTGTGTGCCAGAGTCTCCTCTAACCATCAACGGCAGCCCCAGGAGTGATGATTTAGAAAAGGATAACCAGGATATCAGAGATGTCTCAAAGAAGAGGTGAATTTGCAAGCTACAAGTTAATAATTCTTGAATGTTATTGCAAATTTTGTAAGTTGTAATTTGAGTATGCTAAATGATTCCTGGAACTGTGTTTTGCAGAAAGATGATGCCTAGGTGGACGGATCAGGTGAGAGTGAGCTCTGAAAACCTGCTGGAAGGTCCTCATGATGATGGCTACAGTTGGAGAAAATACGGGCAAAAGGATATCCTTGGAGCCAAATATCCTAGGTGAATGACCCTTTTCCCTTGTAAAATGCTGGACTTTTGTATTAGTCAAAACCCTGATGATAGAATGTTTACTTTTGCAGAAGCTATTACAGATGCACCTATCGAAACACCCAAAACTGCTGGGCTACAAAGCAAGTGCAGAGATCAGATGAAGATCCCATCCTCTTTGAGGTCACATACAGAGGAACTCATACATGTGCAAATGGCAACCCCGCAGTTCCATCCCCAGAAAAACAACATAAATCAAACTCAAACGGCCTTAATAATACCAATTACCAACCATTGCAGTCACAAGATACCCTCTCAGAGTTTCGAGCAGGCCTAAGAGTCAATACTGAGGGCTTAGACAATAAAGAGATGGCACCCCCATTCTCTTTTGCTTCAACATCATTTGGGTGTATAAAGAGCGAAAACCATAGCTTTTCACCTTCAGGAGTACTTGATTACTACAATATCTTCGGCAGCTTTTCATCGCCGTTCATGTCTCCCGATACACCAGAATTAAACTACTTTTCAGTTTCCCAGATGAACAACTTCCAAGGGGTGCTTAACACACAGCATTCTAAATCTGATCTCACCGAGTTGGTTTCAGCCAACACTTCGGCCACCAATTCTCCAATTATGGACTTGGATTTTTCGCTCGACCAAGTGGAGTTGGACCCGAATTTCCCATTTGACACACCGGGATTTTTCTCCTAACTCTTTTCCGCAATCGAATAAGAGTAATGGTAGATGTCAAATTCGGGTTCCAATAACCAAAGTAGGTTCATGGTGAGCCGTGTGTTCTGCGAAGAACTATTGTACAATACATGTCCCTTTCAATTCTATGTTGGTTTTGAGAAATTTCCTCAGATAACAAGTTTTGATACTTGTTCTTATCGAAATTCCATAATACTAGTGCGCAGATTTTCACCAAAATGCAAAGGTCCTTCTAACACTCACTGCAACTTCATTGCAATTAGCAAAGTAGTATTTTAAGCAATGGCCATTTATAATCCAAATAAGTTGTCCATAACAACATACCGTGAAAGTTCACAAATCCTGGATTTCAGAAGAATAAAATCAGTATATACAGGGAAAAAGAATCTACATTCCAACGATTCCTACATTGCTTGTCTTTACACATAGCCGATGGAATACATAAGCAAATGGTAACAAGTTAACACTCTAGAAATTATCATATACCACAAGTCCTGAAATAAGAAAACTGCAGGACAAGAAGCAACATCCAACAGAATTGAGAAGAGCTCATGGTACTTTAACAATGAAATGGCAAGGAGATCGACTGAAATCATAGTTAATCTATATGTAAGGTTTCTTCTGGTTTTCCACATCCTGAACGGAGCTTGATGCGCCTTCTTTTGCATCCTTGGTCTTCCTAAGAGCTTGTCTCAGCCCCAAGACGATGAATAAGTTGGTTAAAGTGAGAAGTGATTCAGCCCCTCCATGTAACCAATCCACATTAGACAAGGAAGTACCGTATTTCACCTTTGCTGTCTCAACCCCACATGGACCAAGTCATAATTTGGCATCAATATGTAGAAACCATTAAGTGTTAAAGGAATTGTTGATCATTAGCAGGAACTTACCGTATATTCCGGCTGGGACTGCTCAGTAGACACAAAGTCAGCAAACGAACAATGTAAAGGAAATTAGTAGAGTTGAAACAAAGCCACCAATAGCAAAATCAAAATGCAGGCGAAAACCATCCAAAGTAAGGAACATTGTATAAAACTACATTGAATAAAGCCGCATTTTCTTTGCTCTATATCCCTATTCGAGTCATTTCCTTTATGTTTGCTTTGGGCAGATTTTGTGTACTTCATGCTGCTCATCTATGACAAGTGCTACACCAATTATCAGTGTTGATGAAATAAATATAGAGCCACATAACTGAGAAGAAATCATATTGTAGAATATATAGATGACTTAGAACCGAACTGCTCGCCTGCCACTGGTTCAAAATGATAAAAAAAGACACCAAGTTCTCTACAATTCTAACAGAATTTTCGAGATTGCAGATGCCTCATTGTCACAATATGAATCTCTGCCCTAGCTATGAGAAGCCATCAATTCTCACTCTCAAAAAGCACAAAAAACATACGAGAACACTAGCAACTTAATTCGAATATCTAACATTTCTCTTGGACAATTTAAGGAAACTTGAAAGGTATATATGCTAAAATGATGGTTATCTCAACACCAGTGCATTTATCAACAAAGTAGGTTTCATGTAAAATCATCAACAAAAACTAACTAATAATCTTTTCACTCCGTCTACATCCATGCTAAAATGTGTAATTTTTTCCTACTCTTTTTACCCAAACTAATTTCTTTATTTCATGGCAAAGAGAGTAAAAAATTTCACATAAAATTTGCAACTTAGAACATTAATCACCACATAAAAGCAACCTCATAAACTAAAGTAGCATTGAGAAAAGAAAATGGTACATCCCAGGAAACTCACTGGTGGCACCCACAAAGGCAAGCAAGAAGTAGAAGCCAAAAAGGGTGAGCTTGGGAGCAGACTTAGACTTGGTGATGAAGTACAAGAAGCCAATATATGGGAACAGAGAAACTGCAAAGAGTTGAGAAGCAATGCTTTGTGAGTCAATATTTGGTGCCCATGGATCCACTGGCAACAACCACCCGCGCGCAATCCCTCCTTTCCTGTTAACAAACATTCCATCCTTGTAACTCCAGGAACCTCTGCTTGGAATTGTTGCTTGGTAGTTTTGCAAGAAATGACACGAACCTGGAACTGTTGAACTAACGGGGACAACATAATTGGGTGGTTTAGACAAAGGTTGTAAACAGCTGAGATTCATGTTGTCAAGACTACTACAGCTTCGATTCAGCCCTTTTTGCTTTGAAGTTTGGATTTTTCTCCTCTTGCAGATGATGATGATGATGATGATGATGATAGTATTGTGGATTAGAGAATTTTGATCTGTGGGGTTTGGGTTTCTAATGCAAACAATCTGCCACGTTGTAAGATGGGCTGATTCTTAGGGCCTTCCTTGCATGCCCCCAAAGAAATAAAAAATTTACCATTATTGGACTCTTTTATGGTACATGAATTCTTGTTCTGTTGTATAATTTAAAATCTGATTAGCTTTTCCATCAAATAGAATGAAGAACAACATTAACTCTCAAACTTAAATTTTTGAATCAACTTTTTTAAGAAAATATTATTAACAATTGGAATCATTAACAATAATATAAAGACATGACATATATTATTAACGGTAAAGAGTTAACCCACAAATGGATATTTAAATTATATCAATTTTGGTACTTAAAATTTTTTGGTCACAAGTAGTACCTAAATTATCTTTTTCTCCAAGTTAGTACATCTGTTAGTCAAATCCTTATGTTTATTTTAAAATGAGCTTAACCCATAAATTAGTACTTAAACTATTCAAATTTTTTCTCATTTTGGTATCTAAACATTTTTTTGTTACCAAGGATACTTAAACTATTTTATTTTCAAATTGGTACGTCTGTTAGTTCAACCGTTGAGTTATTTTAAAAAATAACCAATTAAAATTGATATATGAAAAAAAGGAGAAAAAATATTATTATATCTTTTATAAATATTTTCTTTTTCTTTCTTGAACAAGATAGATGGTTGGACCAATCAAGCTGTTAGTTCTTGGTTTGATCAGTTCATCTAGTTTGATCAAATAAATTATTATAAACTCATAAAATAAAAAGAATATCTAACAATAGTGAAAATCAATTCAATTGGTTTTTTTTAACTTGGTTCAACTGGTTTGTACTGGTTTGCGAGTTAATCAGTTCAATCCCTATCTCCGTACTAGTGTTATGGGCTACGGATCAAAGCCCGTGACCTTTGCGCACAGAATGACCCATAGAGGTCAACTTATTAAATAAGGCTCATTTGACCCATATGAATTGGCCTGATACGTGGAACTTGTGAAGAAGCCCATCTACTTGAATCCTAGTTAAAGTGAAACACTCTAATAAATTGTATTTTACTAGGATAATTATTGTAAAAATCCTAAAGGATAAACATGTATAGAATTTAAATCCATTAGGACTCTATTATTGTAGATGAGAACTAATCTTAGTCGTTAATGTAAATTGACTTGTACCGTTAGATCTGGGGGAGCTCAACTATAAATAGAGGTTTCCCCATTTATTTGTAATCACTTTATCCTTTCTAAGTTAAAGAAATAATGTAGCATTTACTCAAACACTTGGCGTGCACTCTCTTTTCGTGGTTTTCTTTGTTCGTAGCTTCTTCCTTTTCAGAGTTTGCTTTAGCTTTGCTTAAGTGCCTTAAAGAAATTCTGTAAGAAATAATCTCTTAAGGCCGCACGATTTGCGATACAAAAAGTCTAGCCCCGTGACATTCTGTAACACCCCTAACCTATATCCGTTGTTGGAATAGGGTTACAGAGCATTACTAGGGTTTACGGATCAATCAAACAGAAATTTTAAACATTTCATTACATATCAATACTCATAATAAAACGAATGAAAATAATATATTTTGTCCCTTAAACGAGCCCTCATGACCCAAAATACATATTAAAAACAAGTCGGGACTAAATCGGAAACTCAGAGAATTTTTCAGAAATATTTAAAATTTTCAACACTGCAGGGGCACATGGCCGTGTAACTCACACGGTCAGGAGACACGCTCGTGTCTCTGGCTGTGTGGGCATTCGAAATAGGGATACTCAGCCGTGTCTCGGCTCGTGTCCATAGTAGGGTAGAGTATACAAGCGAAAAGATTTATAGACTCTTTAAAAGAAAAGGTTTTTACAGAAGAGAAAACTAAAAAGAAAACTAAGTTATAAGCTATATATTTTTCGATGCCTATACAAATGAATTCTCCTCTCTATTTATAGAGGGACTTAAAAATTCTATACAATTGTATTTTGAATCCTGGACAGTGTTTCTGATAAGGATTCGGCTTCAAATGGATGTGGCTGCTTCCACGTCTCATTTGTCTTGTTGCTTCTTTAATTGCATGGTCATGGTTATTTCCACATTGCATGCTTGAGTTAATGGCCGCTTTCATCACTACTTGTGTCATAGTTGCTTCCATCACTGCTTACATCATCATTGTTTTGATGATAGCTTCCACGTTGCAAGACTTTTTTGTCTGCATCTGGATTTCTTCTTTTGTCTTCATCATGGATTTGATGATGACTTCCACGTTGCCAATATTTGTTGCTGGTATGTGGATTTCTTTCTTTTCAGGTTACTATCTTTTTTGACTTCAACCTTCTTGCATATTAATTAGATTCATTTCTTCTATTTCACCTAGATTTAATGAATCTAGTGAAATTCCTGGTGTTCCAAGCTTTCGACATACTTCTGATTTGGTCCAGAAGATGAGATGGATAATCTTCAATTTCTGCATCAACTATCTTGTTTAATAGCCTTAAAGATTCTTCATCTCTATTTTCTTGGATATCTCCAATATAATATGCCAATATTCTTCTTCCGTCTGTCCATAGTTGATAAATTTCTTGTTGAAGAAGATCTTGGGTTGTTGCTACAATATCAATCCATGCTTGGGTTTGATAATAATTTGGATCATTATAACACCTGTCAATGTTTTTTGCCAAGTGTTCTTTGACCTCTTTTACAATGGATAATCGGGGACTTCCAATCATGCTTTGAATAACCCATATCTAATATAGCTGATAAAATTTTTCTTTTTCCGCTATACTGATAAAGCTACTTATTTCAATATGAAAATAATAGAAAAAGTCATCATTGTTTATGACTATCAAATAACTTTTGATCAAAATACACCCAGTGTTTTGACTAATTAAATAGAAAACTTAACTATTAATAACTTAAATCCTGAAAATACAGGAAAATCATTTTCTATTATTTTCATATTGAAATAAATAATGATTACAAAGCATCATAAACAATGATTCCTTTATCGGTATAGTTGAAAAGAAAATAGCTTTATATATTATTTTCATATTGAAATAAATAATGATTACAAATCATTTTCTATTATTTTCTATTATTTTCATATTGAAATAAATAGCTTTATCGGTATAGTTGAAAAAGAAAAATTTTATCAGCCATATCAGATTTGGGTTATTCAAAGGATGATTGGAAGTCCCCGATTATCCGCTGTAAAAGAGGTCAAAGAACACTTGGCAAAAAACATTGATAGGTGTTATAATGATCCAAATTATTATCAAACCCAAGCAGGGATTGATATTGTAGCAACAACCCAAGATCTTCTTCAACAAGAAATTTATCAACTATGGACAGACGGAAGAAAAATACTGGCATATTATACTAGAGATATCCAAGAAAATAGAGATGAAGAATTTTTAAGGCTATTAAAAAAAAGATAGCTGATACAGAAATTGAAGATTATCCATCTCATCTTCTAGAACAAATTAGAAGTATGTCGAAAGCTTGGAACTCACCAGGAATTTCACTAGATTCATTAAATCTAGATTAAATAGAAGAAATGAATCTAATTAATATGCAAGAAGGTTGAAGTAAAAAAAGATGGCAACCTGAAAAGAAAGAAATCCACATACCAACAACAAAGATTGGCAATGTGGAAGTTATCATCAAATCCATGATGAAGACAAAAAAAGAAATCCAGATGCAGACAAAAAAGTCTTGCAACATGGAAGCTATCATCAAAACAGTGATGATGTAAGCAGTGATGGAAGCAACCATGACACAAGCAGTGATGGAAGCGGCCATTAACTCAAGCATGCAACGTGGAAACAACCATGACCATGCAATTAAAGTAGTAACAAGACAAATGAGACGTGGAAGCAGCCACATCCATTTGAAGCCGAATCCTTATCAGAAATACTGTTCGGGATTCAAAATACAATTGTATAGAATTTTTAAGTCCCTTTATAAGTAGAGAGGAGAATTCATTTGTATAGGCATCAAAAAATATATAGCTTATAACATAGTTTTCTTTTTTAGTTTTCTCTTCTGTAAAAACCTTTTCTTTTAAAGAGTCTATAAATCCTTCCGCTTGTATACTCTACCCTACTGTACCCTTCCCCCTATTGGTATCAGAGGTGCCAGAGTAATGATTTTCTGGAGAAATAATATCGTAATATTCATTGTAAGTTTCTATCTTTGATTTACGTTTCTGTTTGTTTCACTGTTATTTGTTTCAAAACCTATATCTATTAGTCTGTCTTCTTGTTACCGTTGAGTCCAGGGAAGATGTTTAGGCATTGTGTGAAGATGTTAAGATAACAGGCCGGTCTTAGGTACCAGAGACAAATATTATGGAGCAAATTGAGTGTCAGTTTAAAGATAAAACTTGTGATCATATTATGCATATAGACTCTAGAAATGAAAACAACATTTCATCTCTAAGTAAGGGTATAAATAGTCTTGTGGATATAACTTCTTTTATTTTGGTAAATTATATAATAAGGTTAGTAAAGTAGAAGAGAAAGTAAATAATTTAGGAGAAATTAAAATTTTGATTTAAATAGTGAGTCTAAAGAAATATTAACTAATGTTAATAATAAATTAGATCAGTTATAAATAATAATAATATATAATCGATGTAGATTTAGGTCCTTTATATTACAGTAATAGTAACTTAATATTAGCTTTATCTCAAGAAGAAAACACTTCAACAAATGAATCATCTACTTCTAAAAATTATAAAAATCTATGTTAAAAATTATAAAAACATAAAAATTTGGAAAACAACAAAATATGATTTCCATCCTATAAAACCCTTATAGAACATTGGAAAGAAAAAATTACTAAGAGTAATGATAAATTAGAGCAAGTAGAATATTTAAAGTTAATAGAAGAACTTTATGAAAACATAAAGATCTATTTACTTTGTTTAATTATCATTATATGTTAAACTATGATACTACAGACAGTAGTTCTAGTGATCAATCTGATGAAGAAAAAACTTCAGCAGATCAGGATATAAAAATTAGTAATCAATCTGATGAAGAAAAAACTTCAACAGATCAGGATGAAGACATAAAAGTCATTAGTCAAAATTTTGATGAAGAAAACACTTCATCTGAATATGAAAATATAGATATTCCAGATCCTATGGATACTGAACCAATAGATCCTTATGGAAAAGGAAAATAGAATTGGATATTCAAACAAATGACTATCTAATAACTTTTGATCAAAATACAACCAGATTTTGACTAATAAAATAGAAAACTTAACTATTACTAAGTTAAATCCGAAAATACAGGAAAATCATTTAGTAAAACTTTACTAGGATATAAAACATTAAGACCTAATAAGCATCATAGGCATAAAAAGAAAAATATTATAAACTAGTCAAATGGAAACTAGGAAATAAAAATTTTCGGTTATACTAATAGTCGATCTTTTAGAAAAAAACTTCTAGAAAACTTAAAGGTATTTTAGATATTAAGAAAGGTCATATAGTCAAAAATTTTCTAAAAAAGAAAAGAAGTTAAAAAAAGAATTAAAAGTCTTGAAAAACAAGATTTAGAAATATGTTATAAAGAGGAAACAAATCCTAATGAAATATTTTATGAATTAATATCGAATCAAAATCGAGACCGACATCTTGATGAAAATATATTTATGTTTAATATAGGAAGTAGTTCTAATAATCAATTAGAAGAAATTCCTAATTGTGAACAACAGGATATTAAACTAGGAAGTTTAATCGGAGAAGAAAAGACTTTTCGATGAAATATTAGAAAAATTAATAAAACCATATTTCTAAAGAAGAAATATATAAAATATCTAAGTTCAAAATATGGACTCAGAGACATATAGAGAAAATTAGCGGTAACACAGTCGCTAAGGATACTCGTGGATGATTAACAGAAATTCCTCTATTTACTAAAGATAAAATTAAGAGGATTAAAAAGAAATATACTCTCGTTATATATATACATTTAAGTATAATTATGATTACTATTAGAGCCTTATTTAGGAGAGGTCATGATATTCCTATAATAGCGGTTCTTTTAGACAAAAGATTTGAAAATCCAATAAAAGCACTTATTGGAGGAATTCAATCTAATCTACACACAGGTGTAATAGGATTTAAAGTTAAACCAAATTACTTTATTTCCATTACAGACCTTCTAATAAAAGAATGTCTATGCCTTAGAGTTCAGACAAAAAATTTTGAAATAAATGATTTAGCAGAAGATCTAGCAATCAGTTGGACTTCTATTAATGAATATGCGAATATGGCAGAAGTAGAAATAAAAGAGATTAATAACAAAATTATTGAACTCTTTGAACCAAACAGTTTACTCTTGAAATACAAATAAATTATTAGATTTAAGGATCTATCAATTCCAAAAGATGGATGATAGAAAAATTAGTCAAAATAGTACTTCTAAACCATAAATACTATAGAATATATGTCTTCGTGTAATAGACTATATTTTAAAAATAATTGTATAGCAAGTACAAATGAAAAATTAATCTTACCCTCTAGTTCTCAACTGAAGAAGAAGAGGATAATATTAGTACAAACAATACACCAATAGGAATTAAAACGGTTCATATTCCTATTTTTCTCTTGAACCAAGTTCTAGAAACACTAGAATGGAGGAAATTCAAACTTCAACATTTAATAAAAATTAAATGTTGGAATAAATATTGAAATTACATTTGAATTTTGAAAATATAAAAATATTCTCTAAATGCTTTGATAGATCTGGAGCTACAATCAAGTAGTTGCGTAAGAAATATAATTCTGTAGAAAAATGGGAATTAATAACAAAACCTATAAAAATAATAGGTATAGATGGTAATAAAACCATAATTAATGGTATAGATGGTAATAAAACCATAATTAATTATAAAGCCAAAATATACCAATCTACATAAACAATGTTAGATTTGTAATTAAGTAAGTTTTATGTTTTCCTAAAATGCGGGGAGATATATTATTAGGAAATAATTTTATATGTCAATATTTACCTTTTACTATTGATTAAAATTTTATAAGGTTATCTATAGAAAACAATTCTGTAGAAACATCACTTATAAAAGATAATAATATTAAGTGTAACAAAACTTTACACCAATAAATTATTAGTAAGTAAATATTTGTAATTTATTACTAATAATTGTTGATTATCTTAGCAGGCCCTATGGATAGAGGTAAAAAACCTCTACAAGAAATAGTTGGTGAATGGACTACCGTTCACAAAAAACCCAATAAAGGGAAAGCAGAATTAAACTCCAAAAAAAGGATTTGTACTTGCTCAAATACCATTTTGTCCTAACCAAGGATATCATGTGTCTTATCCAATGGTAAACCAACCAGTTGGAACAAATGTTTTAAAATATCCAATGGTAAACCAACCAGTTGGAAATATTTCTTCATTGACCCCAAAAAAGGTGAGTCAATCACAATGGTCCCAGGATCAAAATTTGTCATCACAAACCAGTTATGCTGAAATTATTATGGGAGCAGAAAATTTGTTGAAACAACAACAAATTCAAGAAACAAAAGATCTTTCAACAATAAAAGATTTTTATAATCCTGGTATATCACCATAATTTTATCGTTTTATAAACGAGATATGGAAAACCTATATTTCAAATCAAAGAGCCAATTTCAGGAGAGCTCTTACACAGTTTTCATTATTTTTAGTTGAAAAAACAACTAAGGAAAATGAAGTTGAAGATTTATTACTAAAATCTATTTTAGATAGAGAATGGGATGAATTCAACTCTATATTATGAATATTGAGGAGAAAACAATCTTCTTAATATAATCCAATATTTTATTCATAAAGGAAAAAACAATCCTATTATGAATAAGGTATTTAGAATCTATTTATATAACAAATCTAGACAGATTTTACGGTAGAAATATTCAACAAAATTAATGGAATCATCTCAGTAACAAAGAAACTCAATTCCAAAAATCTTTTCTGAATATTTTCTACAATATTATGTTTTACAAATTTTATAGGTGAAAGTTTTCCAACTATGAAATTTAGATTGGATCACGAACTGTTCGATATAACCAGTATTGAATGGGGATTTGTAAGAGAAATACTCGTACAAAATCTTTCTTTTCATCTTATAAAAGATTTTCCAGCAGTAGTAAAACCCTTACTACAAACCATCATAAACAATGTTGACTTTTTCTACTATTTCTATATCAAAATTAGTAGTTTTATTGGTATTGCTGAAAAAGAAAAAATTTATCAGCCATATCAAATTTGGGAGATTCATATGATGCTCAGAAGCCCTCGATTATCTGCTCTTAGTGAAGACAAAGAACACTTGGCATCAGCAATTGACAAGTGCCAAAATAATTTAAGCCACTATCAGATCCAAACAGGAATTGATTTAATGGCTAAAGCTAAATATCTTCTTCAACAAAAAGAATATAAATTCAGAACTGATAGAAGAAGGACATTAGCATTTCATTCTGGAATCATTGAAGAAATGATGAAGAATCCATTCGACTACTAAAAAAGTTAGCCGACATGGAAATTAAAGATTTCCCATATGATCTTCTGGAACAAATCAGACGCACATGGGAGACTTGTCATCAAGATATTTCTACAATTCATCATTTCTAAACAAAGAAGATGAATCAAGAAGGTTGAAGTAAAAAAAGATGGCAACCTGAAAGAAAATGCACATACCAACAACAAAGATTGGCAACATGGAAGTCATCATCAAATCCGTGATGAAGACAAAAGAAGAAATCCAGATGCAAACAAAAAAGTCTTGCAACGTAGAAGCTATCATCAAAACAATGATGATCTAAGAAGTGATGGAAGCAACCATGACACAAGCAGTGATGGAAGCGGCCATTAACTCAAGCATGCAATGTGGAAACAACCATGACCATGCAATTAAAGAAGCAACATGACAAATGAGACATGGAAGTAGCCACATCCATTTTAAGCCGAATCCTTATCAGAAACACTTTTCGAGATTCAAAATACAATTGTATAGAATTTTTAAGTCCCTCTATAAATAGAGAGGAAAATTCATTTGTATAGCATTGAAAATATATAGCTTATAACTTGGTTTTCTTTTTAGTTTTCACTTCTGTAAAAACCTTTTCTTTTAAATAGTCTATAAATCCTTCCGCTTGTATACTCTACCCTATATACCCTTCCCCCTATTGGTATTAGAGATGCCGAAGTAATGATTTTCTGGAGAAATAATATCGTAATATTCATTGTAAGTTTCTATCTTTGATTTACATTTCTGTTTGTTTCACAGTTATTTGTTTCAAAACCTATATCTGCTAGTCTGTCTTCTTGTTGCCATTGAGTCCAGAAAGGACGTTTAGGCGTTGTGTGAAAACGTTAAGATAACAGGCCAGCCTTAGGTACTAGAGACAAATATTATGGAGCAAATTGAGTGTCAGTTTAAAGATAAAACTTGTGATCATATTACGCATATAGACTCTAGAAATGAAAATAACATTTCATCTCTAAGTAAGGGTATAAATAGTCTTGTGGATATAACTTCTTTTATTTTGGTAAATTATATAATAAGGTTAGTCAAGTAGAAGAGAAAGTAAATATTTTAAGTGAAGTAAAAATTAGATTTAAATAGTGAGTCTAAAGAAATATTAACTAATGTTAATAATAAATTAGATCAAAGTTATAAATAATAATATAGGATCGATGTAGATTTAGGTCCTTTATATTATGGTAATGATAATATATTAGTGTTATCTAAGGAAGAAGATGACTCGTCAGAGAATCAACTTCATCATATATGTCTAAAACAATATAAAAATCATAAAAACGGAAAAAATTGGAAAACAATAAAATATGATTTCTAGTCCTATAAAGCCCTTATGGAACATTGGAAAGAAAAAGTTACTAATAGTAATGATAAATTAGAACAAGTAGAATATTTAAAGTTAATAGAAGAACTTTATGAAAACATAAAGATCTATTTACTTTGTTTAATTATCATTATATGTTAAACTATGATACTACAAACAATAGTTCTAGTTATCAATCTGATGAAGAAAAAACTTCAGCAGATCAGGATATAAAAATTAGTAATCAATCTGATGAAGAAAAAACTTCAACAGATCAGGATGAAGACATAAAAGTCATTAGTCAAAATTCTGATGAAGAAAACACTTCATCTGAAGATGAAAATATAGATATTCTAGATCCTATGGATACTGAACCGACAGATCCTTATAGAAAAAGGAAAATAGAATTAGATATTAAAACAAATGACTATCTAATAACTTTTGATCAAAATACAACCAGATTTTGACTAATAAAATAGAAAACTTAACTATTAATAAGTTAAATCCTAAAAATACAGGAAAATCATTTAGTAAAACTTTACTAGGATATAAAACATTAAGACCTAATAAGCATCATAGGCATAAAAAGCAAAAATTTTATAAACTAGTCAAATGGAAACTAGGAAATAAAAATTTTCGGTTATAATAATAGTTAGTCTTTTAGAAGAAAAACTTCTAGAAAACTTAAAAGTATTTTAGATGTTAAAATAGGTCATTTAGTCAAAAACTTTTCTAACAAAAGAAAAACGTTAGAAAAAGAATTAAAAGTCTTGAAAAACAAGATTTAGAAATATATTATAAAATAGAAACAAATCCTAATGAAATATTATATGAATTAATATCGTAATCAATGGTCGATACTAATGAAAATATATTTCATTAGAAAATTCTAGAAACCCTAGAATTGGAAAGTTACAAACAATTATTCAACAAATGAAAATTGGAAAAAATGATATTATTACATTTTCAAACTTCCAACCCAGAAATATTATATATATATTGAAATTAATTTTCAATTCAGAGAATATAAAAAATATTCTTTACATGCCTTAGTAGATACTGGAGCTATAACCAGTAGTTGCAGAAAAAATGCTATTCCTATAGAAAAATGGGAACCTATCCTATAAGAGCAACAGGAATAGATGGTAACGAAACCATAATACAATTCAAAGCTAGAAATATACCAATCTATATAAACAATATTAGATTTGTAATTCCTAAGATTTTATGTTTTTCCTGAAATGCATGGAGACATATTACTCGGAAATGATTTTATATATCAACATCTACCATTTTCTATAGATAAAAATCTAGTCACTTTATCTGTAGAAAATTTTTCAATGGAAATACCACTTGTAGAAAACCATAAGTTTGTGTGTGATAAAACTTTACACCAACTCAAAAGGAACAAATTAAACAACTAGAAACAAATCATTGGTTGTTTAAAATCCTAGAAGATAATTTTAGTGAAGAACCACTAAAATTATGGAAAAATAGCCCTAGATATTGTGAGATAAAATTAGAAAATCCTTGTTTCAAAAAAAAAAATTAGAAAATCCTAAAAAATCATTAGGGTTAAGCCCATGATCTATACTAAACAAGATATAGATGAGTTTGATGTTCAAATAAATGAACTATTAGAAAAGATTAATAGAAAAAACTAATAGTCCTTATCCTAGTCCAACCTTCATGGTAAGAAACCATGCCGAAATTAAAAGAGGAAAAGCTAGGATGGTAATTAATTATAAAAGATTAAATCAAAATACTATTTTTGATGGATACTTTATCTCAAGAAAAGAAGTTTTGATTAATCAGGCTAAACGAGCTAAATACTTTAGTAAATTTGACTGTAAATCGGGATTTTGGCAAATCATGCTAACCGATGAGTCAAAGCCTTTAACGGCTTTTAGTGCTCCTAATGGTCATTATCAATGGAGGGTAATGCCATTTGGATTATGTAATCCTCCACAAATCTTCCAGAGATGGATGGATTCCATTCTTAATAAGTATAAAAGATTTTGTGTGGTATATATAGATGACATTTTAGTCTTTTCAGAAACACTAGAAAAGCAACATCTAAATATTATTTCTCAAGAATTCCTAAAACATGGAATTATATTAAGCCCTAAAAAGATAGAGCTAGAGAAAACAGAGATAGAATTTTTAGGATTAAAATTATCTGCAGATGGTCTTAAACTCCAAGATCATATTATTGTAAAAATAAAAGAATTTCTGAAAAGATTGAAGACAAAAACAACTTCAACAATTTTTGGGAATTGTTAATTATGGAAGAAATTTCTTTCATAACTTATTTGAAAAAATAGGTGAGTTATATGAGAAATTAAAAAGGATAAACCTTTTAGGTCTAAAAAGACTCGAAATTATTCAAAATTTAAAATCAAATAAATCGAATCCAAAGTTTATCTAAACAAGGTGATAAATTAATTTTAGAAAGCGATGCATCGCAAAACTATTGGGGATGCATTTAAAAGCTAAAATTGCTAATAATGAAGAACTAATATGTGGATATAGTTCGTAAATTTAAACCAAATGAGGTTAATTATATTATATATGAAAAAGAATTATTAGCAATTAAAAGGGAATAAAACTTTCTTTATATATTTAGCACCAAAAGTTATTAAAAAACTGATAATCGGTGGTAAAGCAATTCCTAACTAACAAAAGATTGGAAACTGTACCAAGAAGAATTAGGTGGTACAATGATTTATGTACTTTTGATTTTGAATATATAAAAAGTACTGATAATATAATTGCTGATTATCTTAGCAGACCCTATGGATAGAGGTAAAAAACCTCTACAAGAAATAGTTGGTGAATGGACTACCGTTCGCAAAAAAACCCAACAAAGGAAAAGCAGAATCAAACTCCAAAAAAGGATTTGTACCTGCTCAAATACCATTTTATCCCAACCAGGGATACTATGTATCTTATCCAACGGTAAACCAACCAGTTGGAACAAATGTTTTAAAATATCCAATGGTAAACCAACCAGTTGGAAATATTTCTTCATTGACCCCAAAAAAGGAGAGTCAATCACAATGGTCCCAAGATCAAAATTTGGCATCACAAACCAGTTATGCTGAAATTATTATGGGAGCAGAAAATTTGTTGAGACAACAACAAATTCAAGAAACAAAAGATCTTTCAAAAATAAAAGATTTTTATAACCCTGATATATCACCAGAATTTTATAGTTTTATAAACGAGATATTGAAAACCTATATTTCAAATCAAAGAGCCAATTTCAGGAGAGCTCTTACACAATTTTCATTATTTTTAGTTGTAAAAACAACTAAGGAAAATGAAGCTGAAAATTTATTACTAAAATCATTTTATACAGAGAATGGGATGAATTTCAAATGGAATTCATGGATATTAAGGAGATAAACAATCTTCTTGATATTTTTCAATATTTTATTCATAAAGGAAAAATAGTCCTATTATGAATAAAGTATTTAGAATCTGTTTAGATAACAAATCTAGACAGATTTTACAGATGGAAATATTCAACAAAATTAATGGAATTATCTCAGAATCAGCAGACTCAATTCCAAAAATCTTTTCTTGAATATTTTCTACATCTTATGTTTTTATCAATTTTATAGGTGAAAGTTTTCCAACTATAAAATATAGATTGGATCATGAACCATTTGATATAACAAGTATTGAATGGGGTTTTGTAAAAGAAATAATAGTACAAAACTTTTCATTTCATCTTTTAAAAGATTTTCCAGCAATGGTAAAATCTAAATTACAAAGCATCATAAACAATGATGACTGTTTCTATTATTTTCATATTGAAATAAGTAGCTTTATCGGTATAGCTGAAAAAGAAAAATTTTATCAGCCATATCAAATATGGGTTATTCAAAGGATGATTGGAAGTCCCCGATTATCCGTTGTAAAAGAGGTCAAAGAACACTTGGCAAAAAACATTGACAGGTGTTATAATGATCCAAATTATTATCACACCCAAGCTGGGATTGATATTGTAGCAACAGCCCAAGATCTTCTTCAACAAGAAATTTGTCAACTATGGAGAGACGGAAGAAGAATATTGGCATATTATACTGAAGATATCCAAGAAAATAGAGATGAAGAATCTTTAAGGCTATTAAAAAAGATAGATGATACAGAAATTGAAGATTATCCATCTCATCTTATGGAATAAATCAGAAGTACGTGGAACGCTTGGAACTCACGAAGAATTTCACTAGATTCATTAAATCCAGATGAAATAGAAGAAGTGAATCTAATTAATATGCAAGAAGGTTGAAGTCAAAAAAGATGGCAACCTGTAAGGAAAGAAATCCAGATACCAACAACAAAGATTGGCAACGTGGAAGTCATCATCAAATCCATGATGAAGACAAAAGAAGAAATCTAGATGCAGACAAAAAAGTCTTGCAACGTGGAAGCTATCATCAAAACAATGATGATGTAAGCAGTGATGGAAGCAACCATGACACAAGTAGTGATGGAAGCGACCATTAACTCAAGCATGCAACGTGGAAACAACCATGACCATGTAATTAAAGAAGCAACAAGACAAATGAGACGTGGAAGTAGCCACGTCCATTTGTAGCTGAATCTTTATCAGAAACACTGTTCGGGATTCAAAATACAATTGTATAGAATTTTTAAGTCCCTCTATAGATAGAGAGGAGAATTCATTTGTATAGGCATCGAAAAATATATAGCTTATAACTTAGTTTTCTTTTTTAGTTTTCTCTTCTGTAAAAACCTTTTCTTTTAAAGAGTCTATAAATCCTTTCGCTTGTATACTTTACCCTACTATACCCTTCCCCCTCATGTGGCCAAGTCATATGGTCGTGTGCTAGGCTGTGTGAGCACACTAACTTGTATTCCTAAAAGATGTAGGTGACACATGGCCGTGTCACCTGGTCGTGTGTCATACACGACTGAGACACACGCCCGTGTCTCTACCTTGTAGATGATAATAGGCCATTTTCTAAGCCACATTTCTCACCCAAATTGATACCAACCTAGCCTCAACAATTTGCACATCAACAAACCATAACAAGGCATTCAACACAAACTAAAATCAAGTCTTAAACATGTATTATCACCACTTACAACCAATATGCCCTTAGGCACCTCATATGACTACTTAAAACATGTCAACCAAGTATCTAAACTTACCTAATTAACCTAATCTAACCAAGTTACCAAAGTTCACTTTAACTCAATTATATACATACATATATCACTTATACTAACATCACACTCCTACCTTAATTTCATATCAATATATATGTTGGTTATATAAACAAAATATTATTCATAATATTTTCATAAGCTAAATTTTGACCAAAATCGAAAAAAAGCCTATACATGCCATATAAACCGTATTTAATGTTTCAAAAACTACTGAGATAAGCTAGATAATGTGACTTGAGTGCTGATCCGATCGTCCAACTTTCTGAAAATCTACAAAGACATTAAACAACACATATAAGCTCAATGAAGCTTAGTAAGTTCGACGGGTTAAACATAAATCTTACCGAACCTACTATAATAAGTCAAATAAATAAAATCATTCATGTGAACTCCCTCTCATTCATAATTTCAATTGATAAATACCTTTGTATTCAAATCAGTACAAAAATACATAATATGTATTTCAAATTCATTAAATAAATCAATTTACCAAAATTTTCCATTTGAAGAACGACTTACGGATAAGAGTACACCGTCAACAAACGCTCATAAGAGCTGGTCCTCCCGAATATGCCAACAGAAGCTCGAAAGCTGAACAGAAGCTCGTAAGAGCTAAACAGAAGTTCATTAGAGTTGAACAAAAAGTAAAACATGAGAGTTCGCAACAAATGCTGAACCCTGATTTACTTGGGAAAAAAGCTGTTGTCTCATTCTAATACCATCATACACCAAAATATGAATGTACTCAAATCCTGCATTCCATTCAAACTGAAATCCAATTCAATATTATAATTCCAACAATAATTCATTTCCAACAATATAATAAATAATACCATTCACCAATTTATACAAAATATTAAATTTTAATTGTATGAACTTACCTAGGCTAAATTGTAGCAATTGTAGAAGTTCGGGACTATTCTCGCTATTTTTCCTTTTCATAAGTTTCTACAGGATGTTGATCTAAAATATAAAATTACTCATTCGTTAGCATATACTTCACTTCTAATTCATTTCACAATTAATACCCTTCTATTTTTGAATTTATATAATTACCCCAAACTTTTACAAATTTTACAATTTAATCCTTTAATTAGTTAATCTATCAAATTAACTCATTTTCTCAATAAATATTTTATTCAAATATTCTAGGCTATTATACAGCCCCTAATAAACAAAAAATTCACTATCAAACCCTAATATTTTAACCTTTTCATAATTTAATTCTAAAATCAATATTTAGCCAAAATTACTTTATAAAATCATCATACAACAAAATCAAAGCTCTAAATCTATGTTATTAATAAAAAAAAATCTAATATTTATCAATGACAACTTCCAAAATTTTTAATAAAATAAAAAAAGGTATGGTTTAGTTGGATATAATTGTAACAATCTCAAAAACATAAAAATTACAAGAAACGGGTAAGAATTGAACTCACATGAAGCAAAAATAGGTAAAACCAACTTAAGGAGCTCTCCTTCTGTTTGAGTAGAAATTGAAGAAGAATTGCATAAAATGTCTTCAATTTCAATTTGTTTGTTTTAATTTCAACAATATTACAAATTTGCCATTAATTAGCTTTATTTTATTATCTTTTTCTCCTTATGCGCCTACCTCATTCATTAATTAAGCCATTTAGTCACTTAATTATTATAATTAGCAAGTTTTGCACCTTTTTAATTTATTCTTTTTTAATTAACTATCGAAACGTTAAAATTTTTCAACGAAACTTTAATACCACCTTAATGACACTCCGTAAATATTTATACAAATATTTACAGCTCGTTTTATAGAAACAAGGTCCCGATACCTCACTTTCTAAAACCACTTGACCTAATAAATTATTATAAAACATAAATTACCAATTCAAAAATCCTTTTAAAACCATATTTGACTCGTGAATATTAAATAATAATATTTACGAACTTACTCACCGAATTTGGTGGCCTCGAACCACTATGTTCGACACCACTGAAAAATCAGGATGTTACACAGTTGGTATTAGAGTTAGTGTTCGAAGACATCGATCGAAATGTCAAAAGAAGTTACCGAGAATAATAAGCCTATAAAGATCTGTAGGAGGGGCAAGAAAGCTAGCAGCTCGAAGGATATGTTGTTAGTTTTGGAAAGAAGAGTTGCCAAACTGGAAGCTCCATGGGAGATGTGAGGGAGACCCTTGAGCTAGTTGTGGGGCATACCGATGAGTTGGATGAGATGAAAGAACAACTCAAGGACTATGTGAATTAGGCTGTTAACGAATATCGGGATGTGATGAAAGAGGTATTCAATATTATCAAGAGTGACTAGGTCGAGAAGAATGAGGCTCTCGAAGCCATGATAGAGGCTTTGAAAGAACAGGTTGTGGAGCTCATGGGGGAGCTCAATAACTGTAAAGCTGCTTTGGGTAGTGCAATGCTGGTTTCGGTTCCTAAGAAGTGTAGTATGGATGTTCCCAAACCGAAGGAGTTTAAGGGGACATGGTCTGCAAGAGACGTGGACACATTCCTTTAGGGGGTGGAATAGTACTTCCATGCCATGGGCATCAAGGATGATGCCACTAAGGTAAACATTGTTACTTTTTACTTTATCGATGTTGCTTTGTTGTGATGGCGTCATTGATCCACAAATGAGAGACAAGGTGGGATTAGAAACGAAACTTGGGAGAAGTTCCAAAAGGAGTTCGAAAATTAGTTTTACTCGCAGTATGTCGAGGGGGAGGCTTGGGCTAAGTTGCATCAGCTTATGCAATGAGGCATTGCCTGGGAGTATGTTTCAGAGATTAGTGAGTTGATGTTCCAAATCTCTGACTTGAGCGAGAAAGAGTCATTTTATTGGTTTAAAGATGGATTGAAGCCTTGGGCAAAGCAAGAGTTGCCTCGATAATGTATCATTGAGCTTACCATAGAAATGGTCGAGGTAGAGTCCTTTGTCAAGCTTGGTTCGACGAACGACAAGTTCGAGTCTTCTAAGCCCAAAAAGACGAGCAATGGTAGGGAAGATCATGAGGAAGAACATGATGAAGAAGACAACAACAACAATAGTATAAATAGTGGTAATGGATGACCACATAATGAGAAGTGGAAGCTTAGTAACAAACCGAAGGGGTTAGTAAAGTGCTTCTTTTGTGATGGTCCACATAAAGTGAGGGACTATCCAAAAAAAATGTTGTTCTCTACCATCGAGTTGGATGATGAGGCAGACAGAGCATCGATGAGAATTGGTTCAATTTTGTTTATATTTTCTTTTCATCTGCATTGTCTTCTTCGATTACTTTAAAGTAGAGAAAGTTAAGGAGAGTCTTGTATGAGGTTGTGATCATAAGGTTTAAGTTTGAAATGTATTGAATCCGGTAAACTAGTAAGCTTCTTGATCTTATTGTGTTTGTGAAATTGAGAAAAAAAGAAGTTAAGGGTTTACGAAATCTTAAGACATTTCTATATGAAATTAGATTTGGGGATTTAAAGCTTAAATGCTTCTGATTTAATCGGTATATTTGGTTGTCGTGCTTAGCTTTCAGGATTAAGGAGGCTCTGTCTTTCAGAAAAGCTAAGTTGGTGAGGATGAATGATAGCAGGTGAGTTTCTGTACTCCACTTGGGGTGTTTGAGATAACTCTAAATTATATAGACTTTTTTAGCACCTTATGATTAGTAATTCGTGTAAAATTTGAGTATTTCTATTTTATTACAAAATAACCAAGACGGACAAAATTAATAACAAATCTCCATTTTTAATTATTTATATGCAAAACTTACATATTTTTACTAAATTTGAAGTAGTTTGGTGCAAAAGGAGAAAAGGCAGCCTTAAAGCTCACCTTTTTTATGGTAAAATGCTAAAACATTCATGTAACACTTGCCATGTAGAGGAGGGCAGATAATTAATTACCTATGGACATCAAAATTTATTTAATTTAATTTATGGATCATGGGACAGACTTGACCCAGCTTGAAATTGGATCACTATAGGGGCAAACCTGCTGTTTAATTTTGGAAGCCAAATCTCCATTAAGGATGCAAGAGCCCAAATTCTACTATGAGCAGCCCAACCATCCTTGGATTAATTAAATAATGATCACTAAACTTGTTTAAAAATCGTAAAATGGCCCCAACTATTTTTCTAAGTGACCGTTCAACTCCATCCCTTAAATCAAACCCTAGAATAGTTATTTTTAGCAAAATAAAGTCATCCCATCCTAGTATAAATACCCCCTTCACCCCCTCATTCCATCATCCATCATTTATCCATTCTTCTCTCTTTTCTCTCATTTTCATTCTTCCACTTTCGAAGAGAGTTTTACAAGGCTTAAGAGCATCCCTATTTGGCCATAGGAGGAGGATTTCGGCTTGATTGCTATGAAAAGAAGTGAAGCACAAAGGAGGAGCAAAGTGAGTTGTGCCTCGGAGAACAATCGAAATGACTTTGCATTTCTTTCCCTTTACTTTTTTATTTTCTTGTTGTTCAATTTAAGAAACATGTTTGCAACTAAATTTATGTTTTTATTATAATCATGGTTGTTTAATTCCTTCATTGTTGGAATAATTTAAATTTCATAGCTTAGATTATTAATGTTGTTAATGATGTTATGTGCCTCGATTGCTTATTCATTTAGATAAATTTATGACTACGTTATTCATGCATTATAAATGTAGGGATGGAATTGAATTAATTATTAAATCCTAACTCGGTTGTAATTAATTGACACAATATCCGAATGGTGTATGTTTAATCTATATTTGAGAAAATTGGGTTAAAGTTTGAAGTAATTCGAGAGAACCTTATTACCTTGCATAATCCTAGGATTTATGTGATTAAACTGTTTTAATATAGAAATATTACTGTTACCTCATATAATTTATTTTTCTACTTATTAAAAATACTAAGTTGTTAACATAGACATATGCTAGAGTTAATAATTCAATAAGTTGAATCCTTAGACGATGCCTGAAAAGGTAACCTTAAAGTCATAACAGTTATAGAAATATGCAGACAATAGGTTAAACTTTGGACTTTGAGAGAAACCAAATTCCTCAAAATTAAAATAGAATTAATAAATAACCGAGTTGCCATAGAATTTTTTGTAACATCAATAGCGATATTTAAATATTTCTAAGTTAGGAAGGAGAATTATTATAACACATGCATGCTATTGTGATTTTTCTTAAAGACTTCCATACTTATTTCTTCCTTTATTTAATTTAATTTTAAGCATTCTTAGGTTAGTTTAATTGAATTAAAACCCATCACTTTAATTTATTTTTCAACACTGACCAATTTTCTTAGTAATTAAATTTTCAATATTTGATTTGCATAAATAGTCCCTGTGGAGATGATAATTCTTACACACTGCTTTATTACTTGTTAACGATTGTGTATAGTTGCATATAAATCGAATTATTTGGAGATAGTTTGTTACTTGAATGTTCTGCTCATATGTATGTTCTAAAGCAGAAATACGTTTCAATGAGTCTAATCGGAAGGGAAGAATAGAAGTCTAAGATGAAGCCAAACACAGTCGATTCTCACAAAAAGGGTGACATCAAAAGCACAAATACGTTTAAATTGGTTTGTTATGTCCGTAAATTTTCATACAAGAAGAACAAATGAGAGTCATCTCTGCCAATCAAACTGTAGGATCTTTTGTGAAGCTCAGGGAGTTTAATTATATACATTAGCTTTTATTGATGTCTGTGACTCTACGAGTCACTTGCCAAAACTATTGTATAGATTCTCACTAAGTTTTTTTTGAACTTAAGTGTGTTTTTACCTTGAATGTAGGGTCAAGGGATAACTTAGGGATCACATGGAGGAACCAAGCTAGACAACACCAAGTCCACGCGAATGGTGGTAACTATATCATGTATATAGAGGGGCACCCTTAGAAGCTACGCCTTGGGGGTTGGACAAGTGTATTGTTTTGAGTTAAGTTTAAAGTCGTAGTAAGTGTAAAAATACGGGTCTAGCATGGAAAAATGATTGTAAAAAATTTAGTACATGTATAGTAGAGAATTTATTTAAAGCTAATTTTTGAAGCATGTTGTTAACCAAGAATTTAAAATAAGGTTGTAAGGTAAATATGGGTTTACAATTTGGCATTGTCTAAGTCTGTAAATAAAAGAAGTTAGAAAAGTAGTTAAGTAATACAATTTAATTGTGACATTCAGTACCTAGAAGTTAGAAAAGTAGTTAAGTAATACAATTTAATTGTGACATTCAGTACCTAGACCCGACGATCGGGTTAGGTATAAGGTGTTACAATTTATGGTATTAGAGCCTAGATTTAGTCGATCCATTGGACATAGGAAATTGAGGAATAGCCCCTATATATGTGTTACATTAAGTATTTCTTAGTCCCTCTTATTAAAATAGAAATATTATGTGTTGTGTTATAAAGTACAAGTCAGCGAATCATTGGAAATTGGTAGTAAACATATTGGGAAACAAGAGAAAGAAAGGTAATTATAGTGGAAATAAAAGGCAAGGGATGAAAATAAGAAAATTTCATTAAATAGTAGGACTAGTACAAATAAAAGAAAAAATTAAACATTGTCCTCAATTGGCTGGTCATTGGTCCCCTCTACGTCTTCTTCCCCCTTAACACTGGCTTCCTCGGTAGGGGATAAGTGTTTGGTTTAGGTTCTAGAGAGAAGAAGAGGTTCTTAGATTCCTTCCACTTCTTCTGAAACTCTTCCCACTCAGTCCTAGAAGGATTTAGCAGATCAAAGCCCAGATCAATGTTGGTGAGCTTGCGCATGCAACCAAAGTTCACTTAGCTCACATCAAAAGGCCCCACGATGACTTGAGCATGTAGAATGTGGTTGGACCTCATTTTGGGAATGTAATTTGTTATCCTTGCCATGGTTTTTGCCTTTTAGCGCTCTAGGGCTTCATTATTTTCTTTCTGCACCCTTTCTAGGTCCACCAAACTTTGTTCCTCTAAGTAGATTTGGCTCTCTAGCTGGCACATTCTCTTCTCAGACTCCTTCATAAAATTGTATTTAGTCTCCTAGCTGGAGATAGATTTGGGGAGCCCTTAGTCATATGTCTGTTCTAGGTCCAGCTTGAATTCCAAGGTTGTGTATGATTATGGTGAATTAGTATGTTGTATATGCATAACGCTATATAAATATATGGTTGCTTGCAAGTATGTCCTCTGGATGTCAAGTGTGGTTGTTCATTGATGTATTAATAAGTGGCGTACTACATGTTATAGTAATAAGTGTAATATTTTGCATGAAATGTATGTTTATAAAATACGGAGTACGGAGGGAGTTACTTTGATGGGTTAGTGAAAATAGGAAATTTTCATAATAGAGAAATGAACGAATTGAAAGGGGATTCAAGGGAGTTTGGTGGCATTATGGAATAGTTATGTATTGGTCCTTCAAGGCAACACCGTGTAAATGGTATATAGGTCTTTTAGGGTGACACCGTGTAAGCAGTATATAGGTCCTAATGGGCAACATCGTGTAAACAACATTTAAGTCTTATGGGGTGACACGAAAGGGGTTTACTGATTCTTTGGAATAAAAAGTCCATGGATAGCCATGACATGATCTAGTGGTGAACATGTACACTTTATGGTGAATTAGAGTTTGCCAAGATAGTGGACTAGGAAGCCTGTTAGGGCATAAAAAGGGAAGTGACTGTATGAATCGCTTGACGAGCAGTCTAACATGATGATCATGGAATGTTTGAGAACTCAAACAAGCATGCTAATAAGAGGATCCGCCAAAATACGAAGGTAAGAGGAACTGGTACAAGCATCTTAAACACAGGCATATGTGAAAGGAAGGGATATTTCTTGAAAGTATCTACAAATAGTTATCTGCCACAAAGAGTTTGTCAGTGTTGACATATAAACCACCACCTTTGGCTATGATATAATGAAATGGTTCTTCATGTTTTAAATTCTAAGTGTTTATTGATAAAGAGGTCGTCAAAAAAGTGGAAAGTCTGCCAAGGGCTATCTTAAGAAGAAAATCCACTAAGAACTATCTCAGGTGGATTGTTCGTTAGGGAATATCAGAGTAAGAGGATGTTCGCTGTGACTATTTAAGTTTGAGAAGTCCACAAAGGACTAACTTATAAAAAAGGGAAGCCTGTGAAATCTGATCCAACAAAGGGTAGTTTGCTAGGAATTATTAATGACTGGGAAATCCATTTGGATTATTTGGTTGGGGAAGTGTCTGTTCACACTATCATGTAGGGGAAAAGTCCAGTGGGAATATCTTATAACTATTTGCCGAAACTTGTATTTCGAAAGACACATATGAGGATGTAAGTAAAATGAGATTTACTTTGAATGGGTATATACGCAAATGAGTTACAATAAGGTAATGGCGTGGTAACATAGTAATCTAATATTTAGTCCAATATGGAATGAAGGGGTCAGGATAAAAATTTGCCATTGTGGTGAGATATCTGCAAGTCCATCAATGGTAGTTCACCAATCCACATTATTGCTTACAAGGTTCTCTTTTGACGAGTCTAACTAGAAGGGAAGAATGGAAGTCTAAAATGGAGCCAAACCCAGTCGAGTATTAGAAATGGAAATGCATTTAAATTGGTCCAATATGTCTGCAAATGTTCTATTCAAGAAGAACAAATGAGAGTTGTCTGCGCTAATCAAACGACAAGAGTTGAATTAAATACATTAGCTTTCGTTGATGTCCAAGATTCTATGAGTCACTTACCAAAATTGTTTTATAGATTCGCATTAAGTTTATTTGAACTCATGTGTGTTTTTACCTTGAATGTAAGGTTAAAGGATAACTTGGGGATCGCATAAAAGAACCATGCCAAACATCGCCAAGTCCACGTGAATGGTGATTGCTTTATCATGTATATAGAGGGGCACCCTTTGAGGCTAATCCTTGGGGGTTAGACAAGTGTATTATTCCGAGTTAAGTCTACAGTCGTAGTAAGTTTAAAAATATAGGTCTAGTATGGCCAAATGATTGTAAAAAATTTAGTACTTGTATAGTAGAGAATTTATTTAAAGCTAATTTTTGAAGCATGTTGTCACACCTCAAAAATCGACAGATCTGAAAAGGTGAGTAAAGTAGGTATGTAGGTTGTTGGACACGCTATGGTAACATTATCTGCCACTCTATTGGACTAATGGTGAGTTAGGGTATTGACACATACTACTGTTAAAGCATTTATCCGTTGGTGGTATCTAAGGAATTGATTGCAGGATGATTCTAAGAGAAGAAAGATATGCCTAAGAGAGTGCACGCCTACGAAGGGGGTATGCCCTAGATTTTTATTTAACACTAAGATTCTATCAAGTATATGAGGAAGCTATAGGATACTTAATTATCTTTAAGATCACGCCTAACATAAGTCATTGCCAAGATATAGTGCACCTGATTTTTGAGTACAATCCAATTGGATTTTGTATCAGGTTTGGTTGGGAGCTGTTGAGATCCTATAGCGAAAGAAGCATAATTAGAGTAAAGAGCATATTAGTAAGATGTGTGAAAGATTATTTGTACACTAAAACAAGCCAACTAAACAAATCATCACAAGCAGCATGGCTAGCCATTTCTCAATAGGAGTAAATTAGATTGATTTGACCCTCCCCATGACTGGTCAACATTAAGGTAAACCTTCACTAGGTTTTCTTGTACCTACCCTAGATATGGTAGGGAAATCAAGGGGAATGAAAGAATATTTATGGGAAGGGGACACTCCAAATGGTTTTTGTTATCTGTTTAATGTTCGGGTTTTTCTTTCTAACCTCAACATTCCATTCTTTTTCTTCTTTGTTAAGATCGAACTAGGAACTTGTTTCATGGGTAGATGATTCTGCCTTCTGGTAAGTCTTATAGCTTTGCACGTTATGACTGTAGATTGAAAGAGTGTTATAGGAAGGCTCTGGTCGCTTGTAGTTAAAATCTTATTAAAGTGTTTGTAATGGGGGTTCTAATGGAAATCTTATGATCATTTAAGCAATTGCTGCTGTTGGATTGGGTAGGACTGTCAAAGCAAAAGCTCTAGGCCAAGGTAAAGGTGAGTCTCTAGAAATGAATTCTATATATCATTCTAATTCAAATAAATGGTTGATGCCTCTCTATATAGGTATATCTTTTTGAGGAAAATATTTGTATAGAAGTAAATGGTGAGTAATGAAAGTTGTTTGAATACATGGTAGCATGATAAGTGTCTTTGTTGTTAGAGAGTTAGTACGTCAACTTTGAAATGTGTGGGTGATAATAATCACTGTTACATGTGTGTGTATGTTTAAAGTCTAAGTAAAAAGATCTTTGATGTGGTACGAGTCCAGTACAAGCAAATCTATGATATGAATACGAAAAGGAATTATATTATGTAGCTTTTGGTAGGGAAGATATATTGCTAACCAGGTAGACAAATTACTATGAAATAAAGATTTATTGTGTAGCCTCTGGTAGGGCAGATATATTGCTAACAAGACTAGCATATTACTAAATAAATCTATGGAAAGTTCATGGCTATGGCATCAAATGTTATTATGCCAGGAAGGCGTGAAGGTATAAGACCATGTGGGAGAAGTTTGATGGTATCCACAAAGATGGTTTGTTGAGACAGTAAAGAAATTTTGTAATTTGGTGTAGTATATTAAACAAATTTTCGCACTTTAGGTGCCTGAAAATAAGCCTTATTATTAGGTTTTAATTATGTTTTTGTAAGTTTTCTTAAAGTCAATAAAATGTGCAAATTGAATCTTTTATTGACCTTAGGGGCTAAATGAGGCTTAAAGGTGAGATAATGAACTTTGTAAGTGTGCAAGAGACCATTAGAAGGCATACTAAACCGATACTGGTTACTATGTCACAACACGGAATGATCAATGTTGCAACATAGGGAGCAAAATAGAGAAATCACAAGACTACCTTTGATTTCATGACACAGCCTAAGGGTGTTGCGACACGCCCCTGAAGACATCTCAAAAGGAGTATATTGACTCCTATGTCATGACATAGGTTTTGTTGTGTTACGACATCGACTCTGAACGAGAATTAACATGAGCTAGAAGGCATTTTGGTCTGCACAGTCATACTTAAATATCGAGAACGTCAGCTGACCTAGGGTTAAGGACGACGACCACCTAAAATCTATAAATAGGCTCATTTGTCACACATTAGGGACATCAATTACTTAGTTTAGAATTCTTCTTTTAAATTCTGTTTTGTTTTTCTCTTTTGTTAAGTTTAGATTTACTTTCATTTTTTTGTTTTCTCTCGAGAGATCTAGTTTGTGGAGACAATCAAACTTTTTGGATTCACGTTCATTCTTAATAAAAATCAAGCTTTTTCTTAAACTCTATAGTAGCGATTCATTTAGCATGTTTACTCTTTATATCGATTCAATATTGTTTATGAAAACCATGAGGAACTAATCCTTCTATGAGGGATTAGCAAGTAGAGGTATGATCTGTTAACTATTTTATAGGGCTACTCAACGGATCAATTGTTTAGGAAAGGAAGAACCTAAACCCTAGGCCTGACAACCCTAGTAAGTAATCAAGGTCGAAATTAACCCAAAATTGGTATGTCCTATCCGTGAACACCTTCACCCCAAGCCAGTCTGGACTGTGAGGTAGGAAGATAAGTAGTCATTGCTGGCTTATTCTTTTAGTGGAAGATCAGAAGATCTTGCTGGGATAGCGACTAGTTGGTTGATGAGGAACCCGAAGAAACAATTAATGAAGATTACCAAAGTGAGCTAATCACCCATAACTAGATTTGATTAATTCTACTTTTCAATCTCTTGATATTTATTGCTTTATTTTATATGTTTTATTATTATAAAAATCATAAAATCTCCTTTATTTTTTGTTCTATAACTTATTTCGAGTACTAATTAGATCTTTTGTTGTTTAGGTTAAAATTGATCTAGCAATAGCCGCCCTTAGGTATGATCCTCGGAGTACTCACATACTCCGTTGTAACTATATTACAATTGGACCCGTATACTTGCGAATATCGCCTCATATACATATCTTTTGCTACAGTATTCACACTCTAGACGTTAGTATGTTTAGAGGCAGTCAAGTTGTTGGTGCCGTTGCCGGGGAGGCAACGCCACCAGTTCTATTTTAATTTTTGCACTTAAATAAGAATAATTATGAAAATTTTAAGTTATTGATACGATTCTCAACTTATTTAACTAATTAACATCGCTAATTTTTGTTCATTTTCTTTTAGGAGGACTTTAGTGCACATCCTTAATATGAACTGCCGTTATAGTAACTATAAGAGATTAGTCAATAGGAGTATGTATAATTTTTATTATATAGGGTCAGAAGAAGACCTAGATTACAACGCTGATATTTATGAACAAAGGGTCTATGAGGACTAGGAGATATAGGAGAACCAATGATTATTGATGCTTGAATTGAGTCAACTCAGAGGTGAAGCCTCAACCTCTTCCCAAGATGATAGCCAAGATGTATTAACTCAAGGATTGATCAACAAAAAGAATGCAACCATAAGCATTTTGGCGGAAAGGGAACTCCTAGAATATTATTCATCTCGTCAGTTAGAAGAATATCAAGATGAATTAAGCGAAATGGCAATAATGGAATCTATAAAACCAGTCAAGGAAATGGCAAGAGAACAGAAGAATCAGACAAACATGGAACTTATCTTTCCAGTAACTTTAGGTTCTTTTCATGATGTTGAAATGCAAATGAAATGTGATGCAAACCTACAATCAGAGACAATGATATTTATGGCAAATTTAGTAGAAGAAATCCCGCTATCTTGAGATATCAAAAAGAGAAAGGATAAACTTGTAATTTTTAAGAGATAAACTTGAATTGACTATCCTTTGCACGTCCTTAGCCCTAAACTAGGAATTTTCCAAATGTTGACAAGAATCAAAAAAATATGTATTGATAAGACTTATGATCACATGGTAGGCATCAACCAAGCTGGACAATTTATTAGCGTGAAAATTGAGTTACGGACACCACACAATTTTCGATTATTACAAAAACCACTCAAGAAAGTTATCTGTGAACAAGTGGAAGCATCCGAAAGCTCTTGGAATTGGAATCAAGACTTTAAAGAATGTCCTTGCAAAGCTATTCTTGATTGATGAGATGAACAAGTACAACAAACATGAATCATAATTCTCGACTTTCCAACGGTGCAATGATGTTAACCAGAAATTGATGTGGCTGCATGGTTACATAATCCTCAAAGTATTTAATAGCTATGATCTACGAAAAGAATTGTCAGTGGTAAAGGCAGGCCGAAAAGGTAAATTTAGAAAGAGGGATTACTGCAGATGAATAGAATGACATGATGGGTGCTGGACCAATGCAAATAGAAACAACTTGCAGGAAATGCCAGAGTGCAGACTAACTGAGCTAACAGATGAACCGGACAGCAAGACCTGACATTTTCTTTAGTAAACTCTAACTAATTGTACAAAGTTGTATATTTTTCTAATCTATTAATTGAAATATTACAAGAAGATCAAAGATAGGGCTAAGAGGCAAGTGAAGCACTCTAAAGATCGAAAATTTGGGAAAACCGTGTCAATGTCGTGACATGGTCACCTCGTGTCTCAACATCGTGAGGAGTACCAAAGAATTACAAACACTGAATTGATGTCATAACACCATTCTTTAGTGTTGCGACATGGAGGATAGGTTCCCAAAATTTTCAAGGCTACAGCGTGTGTCATCTCTTTGAAATTTTCTACAAGGTTGACCTGGCCTGTTTGCGCAACCCGGTGATATAACCCTTAATTTACCTAGTTATTAACCCTTAAAACCCTAGTTTTTCACCTTCAACCACCTTAAACTCACATTATTCACCCCTTTTTAACACTAAACCTTTCTTAAAATTTCAAAAATCCCCAAAACCCCTATTCCAACCTAAACCCCTAACTATACCAATCTCTATTACTGCTCCTAAAGCTCTAGCAAGGAAAGCTTCATCAATCATTTGGAGAACCAACAGAAGAATTTGCAAAGAGGTTAAGGTTAAGAAATTCCGTACTTGTTTTACTGTTCCATTGAATTTTTATTTTCTATTTACTTGTTTTCAAATCATTGAAAATGCCTCTTGGGAGATACAAAAAAGGCTACGGTCCCAAAAACACTGGATGTTTTGAACCTTGTGAGGTTTCATCATTTAAATGTGGAAATTATTTTCTCGAGTCTCAAGGGAGACCTCTTATATAGGAGCAAGGGTTTGAACCCTCCATGGTCAATTGCAAGGAAGTTTGTTCAGTCTGGTACCATCATTGGGAGCGATTTTGTATTACTCCCTACAAAAACATAGTTATTCCCATAGTCTACGAATTTTATGCTTCTCTTAAGCACCAGATAATTCGAGAAGGAACCAGGGTCTATCTGAAATATGTAACTTTTATGGCACTCCGTAGTATGAAAGAGATTTTCTTATTAGTATTGGTTTGGATAAATTTGGAAATATTGATATGGAAAGTGTTATAAAATATTTGACTCAAGGTAGGGTAGTTGGAACTATAAACCAGATACTAGGTTCCCAATGAATTTTAATCAGGCTATAATGTTTCCCAAAGCAAAAATGTGGATGCAATTCATAGGTACTAGAATTGCACCTGCATTGAATGGTTCTAATGTTAATACTTTCTGAGCTATTATTTTTTATAGTATTTTGCAGTGAAAATAGGTAAGTGTAGAAAGATGGATCATTCATGAGATGAAATGCTGCGTGAGTGGGAAAAAAGCCAAACTCTTCTTTCCTTACCTCGTAATGACACTATGTCGAAAGGAGGGAGTTTGGATGAGCAAAAATTAGCAATTTATGAAGCCCACAAAAAGTGTAATTGGTAATTCGTTATATATCAAATATATTAAGCTCCAAAGAAAACAAATCATTGAATGAAACTAGAATAGGAAAGAGAAAATGGACATTCCAGAATCACTTAAATGGGTGAACAATCGAAGGAAAGAAAAGGAACAAGTGGCAGTGTTGAGGAGAAGCTTGATGGAATGACTAATGGATGCAAGAGGCGGGACCAGAGCTCCAAGAATTTGCAAGAATAAATGGGTTGCGAGCTCCAAATTACCCTCAAATATGTTTAGCTTGGGACTGACTCATCATGAGGAGGGAGATGATGATGAGGGGGCAAACTTCGAGGATGGTGAGGGCATACAAGAGTACCCCGGGACAGAGGACGAGTATGAAGCAGCATTCCAATTGCGATATTCAACACCAAAAGGGCCTGTCATTCACGACTCAACCTGACAAACGCATTCCGAAGGTAGGAGCTCTCATAAAAAATACAATTTGGGCAAGGGCAAAGCACCTATGAAGCAGAGGTGTTCCCCTGTCCTCGATGACTCGGAGGAGGATTAAATTTTAATTTTTTCTACTTTGGAGAGGATTGTATTAATTGAATGATTTTCATTTATTTTCGAGTAGTTAGAAATAGTAGTAATAATGGACAATTAGTTTTGTATTATGTTTACAATTTCTATGTAGGAAACCAACATGAAGGAGGAAAAAACAATTCAAGCTTTACACGAACACATGAAGAAGCACCCACCATTAGCAGTTGGGACGACCATGATCAATCAGGTAACTTCTTTTCTTATCTTTTTATGGGCTACACATTAAGGGCAATGTGTTGACTAAAGTTGGGGGGGAGTAACATAGAATATTTATTCTAAATTTTATGCTTCTCTTCCAATTTTTTTTGTCATTTGTGTTCTAGAGCTTGTAGAAATATAAGTGATTGGTTAGGAGAGTGTACATAGGTTGCTTGTGTTTACAAATAAATTTGGCATGGTGATAGGTTATTTTAAAATTTTGATTATTAGACTACTAAGTTTTATATGTTACACTATAAAAGCATTAAAGCAATCAACTGTACCAAATGATATAGAAAATACAAGGAAACGAGCATGCTAGTATGAATGATAAATGATTGAATTTGAGTTTGTTTGGTTGATTAAATTTGTGCATATAGAGATATTTAAGGGATGACCTAAGGCATTGTTTGGAACATCTCCATAGCCAAAAAGCTAGCCTATATTTATTCACCTTTAGTACCAATTTTTGAGAATGTTAACACTTCTTGATAAACTTTATTACAAAACCCAAGCCTGAAACGTTAATTTGTATTTGCCCTTTTTCTTTGGTCTTGTATTGCACAAGTATAGACGTTTAGCCATATGTATTGAGGGTTAAGTAGATACATCACTGTGGATTTTATAAAAATAGAGTGAAATAGAAAAGATTGGTGTGATATAGGAACTATAAGTTAGCTTAAAGTGCAAAAAAATATTAAAAAAGAAAATCAATACGAGTAGAAACAGTTCTTAAAATGAAAAAAGAATTTGTGATTGAGATGAATTGAAAAAGAAAGTGACAAAGTCACAAGAATAAGAAGAACTAGTTCAATAGTGTACAAAAACTTCTAAGCTAGTCGTACTAATTGTGTCATGCTTTGATTTCCTATGTGGAGAAACAAGAAAGGTGAGAGAAGGAGAAATAAGGCAGCAGGTGAGCAGGTAAGGGTCACTAAGAGGGAAGAATATGGATCGATACGATGTGCCAAACTATTTTCGTGTTTGTAACCCTTTTGATGCGTACTATTTTTGAATTCCATACCTGTTCTAAGCCTCAAAATGTTACAAGCCAAAAATTCCTATGTGACCTAAATATCCTTATGCATAAATGGATATTATAGTAAACAATCACATAAACTACTATTTGTATTCTGCTAGGATAATCAAATTAATTGTATGATTTGTTGATAAATTCTTACAGGTGAGGCCCTTAATGCTTGTATACTTTGTAATGCACAGAACTCAGATGTTTGAGGTTAAAAGTGGTAAATTAATTATTCATCATATCAAAGTTATTCGTAAATATGAAATGCCCCAGTCATGTGCTCCAAAGTCAATACTTGCATTCTAGTTGCTTAAGGGTCGTCTTTTTTTTTTGTTCCTTGAGGACAAGAAATGATTTAAGTGTAAGGGAGTTTGATCTGCCATAATTTGATGTAACATATTAAACTAATTTTCGCACTTTAGGAGCTTGAAAAAAACATTATTATTAGGTTTTAATTATGTTTTTGTAAGTTTTCTTAAAGTTAATAAAATGTGCAAATTGAGTCTTTTATTGACTTTAGGGGCCGAATGAGGCCTAAGGTAGCTAATGAACTTTGTAAGTGTGCAGGAGACTATTTGAAGGCGTACTAAACTAATATTGGTCACTATGTCACAACACGAAATGATTAATGTTGCAACATAGGGAGCAAAATGGAAAAATCATAAGATTGCCTTCGATGTAGCGACATAGCCTAAAGGTGTCGTGACACTCCCTTGAAGACATCTCAAGAGGAGAATACTAACTCCTATGTCACAACACAAGTCTTGTTGTGTCTTGACATCGACAATGGATGAGAATGTACATGAGCCAATGGGCATTTTGGTCTGCACAATCAAACTTAAATCATAGGAACGTTAGCTAACCTAGGGTTAAGGACGACGACCACTTGAAATCTATAAAGAGGCTCATTTGTCACACATTAGGGACATCAATTACTTAGTTTAGAATTCTTCTTTTAAATTCTATTTAGTTTTTCTCTTTTCTTAGGTTTAGATTTACTTTCAGTTTGTGTTTTTGTTTTCTCTCAAGAGATCTAGTTTGTGGAGACAATCAAACTTTGTAGATTCGCGTTCATTCTTAATACAAATTAGGCTTTTTCTTAAACTCTATATTGTCGATTCATTTATCATATTTACTTTTTATATCGATTCAATATTGTTTATGAAAACCATGAGGAACTAATCCTTCTATGGGAGATTAACCTGAGAACCTTAGGAAGTCTGGACACCTTCACCCCAAGCCAGTCTGGACTATGAGGTCGGAAGATAAGTAGTCATTGCTGAATCAAAGCAACAGTTAATGAAGATGGCCGAAGTGAGCTAATCACCCATAACTAAATTTGATTAATTCTACTTTTCCATCTCTTGATATATATTGCTTTATTTCATATATTTTATTATTATAAAAATCTTAAAACCTTCTTTTATTTTTTGTATTATAACTTATCTCGAGTACTAATTAGATCTTTTGTTGTTTAGGTTAAAATTGATCTAGTAGTAGTGTAACACCCCTAACCCATATACGTCGCCGAAATAGGGTTACAGAGCATTACCAGAGTTTTCAAATCA
The DNA here is from genome assembly GCF_025698545.1 of Gossypium raimondii. Classification (NCBI taxonomy): domain Eukaryota; kingdom Viridiplantae; phylum Streptophyta; class Magnoliopsida; order Malvales; family Malvaceae; genus Gossypium; species Gossypium raimondii. The sequence goes on from NC_068572.1 coordinate 37,152,779, forward strand.
AACGAACACATATTTAAAACATTTCATACTATATCAATAAACATATTAAAACCAAGTCACAATATGCATATTGGCTCTTAAACGAGCCTTCGAGGCCCAAAATATGTATTAGAAACAAGTCGGGACTAAATAAAAAACTCAGAGAATTTTTTAGAAAACATTGAAAATTTTCAACACTACAGGGGTCACACGGTTGGGAGACTCATCCATGTCTTAGGCCGTGTGGCCATTTGAAATAGGGACATACGACCGTGTCCCAGCCCGTGTCTGTAGCCATGTAACTCACTGACTTGGGTTACACGGCCAAGCCACACGCATGTGTGCCAGGCCATGTACCTATCAAAATAACCTCACACGCCCATGTGCCAGGCCGTGTGCTAGGCCATGTAACAGCCTGACTTGCAACCCTTCGAAAGCTATAGGGGACACATGGTCGTGCCACCTGTCCGTGTGTCATTCATGGCTGAGGCATACGCCCGTGTCTCTACGCATGTGGACGAAAATAGGCTATTTTACAAGCCAGTTTTCTCACCCATCATGGGATATACCTACAACCAAAAATGCACGTATATACAAGCCATAACAAGCCACCAAAATCATGCATATTCTAGCTTCATACATGTGGTATAATCACATACAACCAATATGCCCTTAGGCACCTCAAATGACAACATGTAAACATGTATAATCATGTACTCTATTTGACCAAAATACTCAACTAACTTTTAGGCATATTTGTATCAATACATACCATTGAATTTACTAACCAAAAACTTACCAAATGGTGCCAAATATACCATTCAACAAATAACATCAATAACCATATAAGCCATTCAAAAAAAAGTACCAATTCTCAACATTTCCAACAAGTTACAAGCCATATTTAATATGCATATTTAAACCATAACTTCATCTTCCATAATTCAAGCATATCAAGCCAAACATCATCCATATTAAGGCTATCATTCACATGCCAAAACTAAGTTCGTTTCATCACCAAAATGTCATAACACAAGCCAAACCAATTGGCTAGTTCAACAACCAAAACACATAGTCCAACATTAGCCAAAATACATATACATGCCATTACAACCAAAATTAAACGTCCGAAAGTACCGATAGAGCCGATGGATAGTGTGATATAGCTCCGACAAGATTCTAATTCACTATAAAACATGAAAAATAACACAGAGTAAGCATTTACGCTTAGTAAGTTCGTATAACATAGAATAAAACTTACCATTTAGTCACATAATAGGTAAGTAAATATAGCATATCTCAACATAATTTGACCAAATGCCTAAGCACATATACATCAACCATGTTAGCCATGAAAATACATATATAAACCAATAATCATGGATGAGCATAAAAATTAATTAAGTTTCGTATACATGTATCATCCAATTCAATTTTCCATATACCATGTAACAACATTTCCATGTAATTCATATGTGTCTCTGTAATAGTCCGTATTGAACTCTTACCATTTCGTATCAAAATATTACCCGTTGAACCATTTAGAATACCATTGGATATTCGGGATAACTCACACATAGTGTGCTAAATCATATAAATGTAATCTGTCAAATCCTGTATATGTATGCTCACACGAGCTATAAATTGATACGCTCACACGAGCTGTGGGTCAGAACGTAGCTACACGATGCTACTCACATGGGCTGTGGAGTATCCGTAACACATGCCAGACCTTAGCCATCAGTAGGACGTTCAGGACCAGCACTTGAATCATGTAAACCCTAATGACATGTCATTTGTATCCTACGTATTCCTAAGGTTCAAATGGGGTTGGTAATTCTCGTCCGTCGTTGGATATGCAATCGGTATATATGTATGACATTTCATAACACATGTATAATTCAATTAAAAACATATAAACATGATTTAATTACGCGAACTTACCTCGACGAGTATACGTAGATACGGAGGCGATTAATTTGAGACTTTCTCTTTGCCCCGATCTAACGCTGTACGAGGTCTGTCTTAATCTATACGGATAAATTTAACTCAATTCAATATATATTTCATTCAATTTAGCCCAAAATCATATTTTGGCAAAATTATTATTTTGCCCTTATACTATTATTTTCTTTGCAATTTAGGCTCTAGCTCATAAAAATGGAAAGTCATGTAATTCCACCACGACCCATCATAGTCGAATATCAATTAGGTCCCTAGCAAACCCTATTCCATTTATTTCAAAATTTCACCACGTAAAATTTCTATTTTTCAATTTAATCCCTATTTGATAATTTCATCAAAAATCTCTTTACAAAAGTTGTTTATCTATCAACAACTATCCATTTTCTATCATAAAACATCAAAACTCATGTATATTCATTAATGGTAAAACCCTAATAGTTTAACAATTTTACAAATCAGTCCTCGGGCTAGCTAAATTAAGCTACAACGATCCTGAAAATGTAGAAATAAATAAAAACAGGACAAAATGCATACCTAATCAAGAAAACAAGGTGACCGAGCCCTAGCTTAAAAATGGCTTCTTTTTCTCTTCTAAATTCGGTTGGTGATGATGAATATGGATGATAGTTTTGTTTTATTTGATTAATATTATCATTATTTTACAATTTACTTAATTAACCTTAAAAATTAATCAAAATTTTAATAATGCCAAACCATCACATTCCACTATCTCCATTTATGGTCTAATGACCATATACGGACTCAAAATTTAAATTTCTATAGCTATTTAATACCTTTAGCTGCTAGAACTCAACTTTTGCTCTTTACGCAACTTAGTCCTTTTTATCAAATTTAGCATGTAAACAGTAAAATTTCTCAACAAAATTTTTATATTTTACTACTGTCATGCTATAGGAAATAAAATAATAATAAAATAAATTTATTGACTTTAAATTTGTGACTGTTCTGATTTTACTTAAAATGGGTTGTTACAAGTAGCCTCCTTTAGGTACAATCCTCGGAGTACTCACCTACTCTGTTATTACTATATTACAACTGGACCTATGTACTTACAAATACCACTCATATACATATCTTTTATTGCAGTATTCACTCTCTAGACGTTAGTAAGTCCAGAGGCGGTTAAGTAAACACAGATTATTTGAAAAGCATTTGTGGTGTATCATTTGGAAAGCCTTTGTGATGTATCATTTGGAAAGCCATCATGGTGAGTTGTCATTCCATCCTTGTGGAAACCTGAGCATATCTAAGGCATTATCTGGGTTTCTAATGCTTGGATTAAAATGTTATATTCTTCTATGCAAGTCTTGTTGTCTAGACTGATGTGAAGACACGATGTAACTAGTGTTCTAATAATTGCTAGGTCTTGTAAAAGAATCTGTCAAAAATAACATCTATTGACCATCATTCTGAGGAGAGCATTCAACTACCTTCTATAAAGAAAGTGTGTAATGAGATTCGAATTATCGGGTGAAGTTTATGATCTACCAAATTGGCGAAATGTGTAAAAGGTGGTTAAATGTAGAGATTGGCTCATGGCTATTCGCCAACCAGGAATCAGAAAAGTATTCACTAAAGTCTAAGAAAGAACCCAAACACTTGAGTTGAAAGATTCTACGACCTTGTAAAAAGGTAATAATAAGTGAGACCCACTAAGTTCCTTTAAACTTATATACATCTTTTGGTATGCAGGTCTGTAAAGTGAACTGATGCATCTGGAGAGAGTAGCTAGGGAAGCGCCAAGGTGGTAGACGAAGGGCTACGTTATGCATACAGAGGGACATTTATAGAAATATGTTTTTCAAATGGCAAGTAGTAATATATGCAATGAATATGATTATTTTATCAAACACTTTGTTTTTGGGTTTTATTTTACCTTTGGAAGTTTGTGACAAATGATAAATTTATTATTCAAACTTATAGTCTTAGAAAGGATTTTATAAAGATAAGAGGTACATTAAGTATGAATTTCATGAATTGTATAATTTTGTTAAGTATGTAGGTATTGTGACATCTTATATTTGGATCTGGTAAATTGGGTTGGGTTTAGGGTGTTACACATGTTGTTAACCAAGGATTTAGATTAAAGTTGTAAGGTAAATATGGGTTTACAATTTGGAATTGTTTAAGTCTATAAATAAAAAAAAGTTAGAAAAGTAATTAAGTTATACGGTTTAATTGTGACATTTGATACCTAGACTTGGTGGTCGACTCAGGTATAAGGTGTTACAAAGCCAAGGGGATTACAAACTAAAGTTAGAAGCAAGACTCAAGGGGAACGTGTGTTTAATCTGGGCATGCTTCAGCCTAATTTTGTGGATCAAGAGGATTTGAATTGGGGCAAGTAATAATGGGGGTAGGTAAAAGCGGTGACCTCTTACGATCGACATGTACAAAAGAGAGATACAAGTCGAGTTAGGTGACGGTGGAGACATAAGCTGAGGCGAATGTTCTAAGAGGCAAAACTACCCAACATAGAGAGTAGTTTGGAATCAACCAAGGCATTGAGATTGTTCCAAGATAAGTCAAATTGGTGTCATTCTCAGGACGCTACAAGGGTGTGCTGAGAATGGGGGGAATGTCACAATCTACGAATCAAAGCTCAAGAGCATTGTGCACAGAACGTCCCATTGAGGTCAACTTATTAAATGGGGGCTCATTTGACCCATTTAAACTAGCCTGATTTGTGGAACCCATGAAGAAACCTATCTACTTGAATCTTAGTTAAAGTGAAAAACTCCAGTAAATTGTATTTTATCAGGAAAATTATTGTAGAAATCCTAATGGATAAATGTGCATATAATTTAAATCCTTTCAGAATCTATTATTGTAGATGGTAACTAATATTTTTTGTTGATTTAAATCGATCTGTACCATTGGATCTAAGAAGCTCAACTATAAATAGAGGTTTTGATCTACCGTAATTTGATGTAGCATATGAAACTAATACTTGCACTTTAGGAGCTTGAAAAAAAACATTATCATTAGATTTTAATTATGTTTTAGTCATTTAATTAAATTTAATAAAATGTGCAAATTGAGTCTTTTATTGACCTTAAGGGCTAAATAATGCTTATGGGTGAGCTAATGGACTTTGTGAGTGTACAGGACAACATTATAAGGCGTGCTAAATTGATACTAATCAATATGTCGCAACACGAAGGATCCGATGTCGTAATATAGGGAGCAGAATAGAGGAATTCCAAGACTACCTTTGATGTCACGACACCCTGAGGTTGCGTTGTGACAAACCCTTAAAGACATTCTAAAAAAGAGTGTATTGACTTCTATGTCACAACACAGGTCCTAATATGTCGTGACATCGACTCTAAACAGAAATTAATATGAGCTAGGGGCCATTTTGGTCTGTATAATAAAATTTAAAGCTCAGGAACGTCAGCTAACCTAGGGTTAAGGATGACGACTATTGGAACGACGAAAATGTGCAAGTGCACACAATCGCAACAAGTAATAAAGTGAAAAGTAAATGTCAAGTTATCGTACCCATAGGGACTATGAAAAGAATTTATTTATGAATGCAATTAAAACACTTTGGTGAATAAAAATATTTTGATTTTGAAGAAGTGATTTAAAACTAAGTAAAATAAAATAAAATAAAAATAAAACTTCCAATGCACGGTTTCAAAAGATGATTTTAATCAAGATGACATAATTATGTTAGATTAATTACATTTCTTAACTTAGAATTACTAAACTCCTGTTCATGTTGTTACGAATAAATTCACGGTAACTCAAGAATTTGTTAACTACTGCTCATATGTACCTATTAAATTAACTAATCTCTTAAACATTTTCCAATGCCAATTCAAACAACTAATCAATCTTTATAAGCACATAAAAGATTAAGTGAGGTAAAATGTATTCCTACCTTGAAACAATTTAATCACAATAATCTTGCAAGTTATGCAAGGCTAATGTATTGTCTAATATTGTCGCTAATTTAACCCTTAGCTACCTTAGAAGATTAAACATGCAATCGATTAAGTATTGTGTCAATTAATTACAATTTTAACACATTTAAATAATTAATTCATTAGTCACCTTACAATTATAATGCAATATTAATTTAGTTATGGTTTTCCTTAATCAAACATTTTACCAAAACCTATAACAACACAAACATAATTTAAATAATTCAAGTGGACGAAATGCAATCAACCTAACATGAATTAAATTGAAACCATATTAATTAAATTAAACATATCAACATCACAAGTATTCATAGACATGTTCATAAAAACAATAAAATTAAAAGGATAAGGAACATGAATCGAATCTGGTGTTTCTCTGAGGCTTGACTAGCTCCACTCCTTCTTATCCTCTTGTTCTTGTTGAACTGAGGCTTTCACAAATACTTGAATGCTGCTTTAAATGGTGGTTGAAGAACTTTTTTTCCAGAGGTGAAATCGGCAAGGGAATAGGAAGGAAAATGAAGAACAAGGGAAGGGTTTTGAAGAGAGAAAGTGAGAGAGAAGTGAAAGGATGAGAGGTTTTTGAGGTGTTAGATGTGTGTTTCAATGAGCAGCCAAGGGGGTATTTATAGGTTGAGATGGTTGCTAAAAATAGAAAAAATCAGCAGCCATAGACTCCCCGTATGGCCGGCTACACATGTGGCAAGTTTAAAGGTTTCAAACTCGCTATTTTAAGGTAGGGGCTAGGAAGGCATGGTAAGTGGAGGGGTTTGAATGAAAATTCAATGGGTCTTCAAGGGCTATTTTGCAAGCTAAATAATCAGTCAAACAAGCTGATTGGGTCAGCATGTGGAACAGTTTTGGGTAGCCCAGTGCTTGGTTGGATCGATTTACTCTGTTCAGCTCGACTGGGCTGAAAAATTAAAATTATTTAACCCAAAATAATTTGGATTAAAATTAAAATTAATTAAATTATGAATTAATATTCATAATTTGGACCATCTTAGGCTGAAAAATTAATTTGCCTCGATGCTTCAAAATCGCTTCTTGGTTTTGCGCTTCGAGTACTGTCTGTGAGCTAGTTTTTACCCTTTGTGCGAATCTGTCGAAAAGGAATCAAAATTTAATATAAAATTAATTAAATTTCAACATGTTAAAAATTTAAGTGCAATTTAATTATTATATATTTTTCGACAAGAATTTTACCGAAACTGCATGAATTTGACTTAAAAAGAGCATGAAAAAGTGTGCATATTTTCCTGTTTCCAACTACCTCAATTCTATAAATAAACTCATTTGGCATATGTTATAGACACGAATTACTTAGCTTAGAATCTCTCTTTTTAATTCTGGTATAGTTTTTCTCTTTGCTTAGGTTTTATATTTATTTTAGTTTGTTCTTTATTTTATCCTGAGAAATATGGTTTGTGGATGCAATTAGACTTTGTGGATTCACTCTTGTTCTGAATAAAAATTAAGCTTTTTCCTAAATTACAAGAGTAGGGATTGGCAGAAGAGTTCCTGGAGCAATGTAACTTGATGCGATTACTTCCCTAACAGCTCAAGTATCATATTTAACGAATATGATTAAAACAATGAAAAGACCAACTGCAGTGCAAGAAATGAAAACAACTGAGTTCGCATGTGTTTATTGTAAAGAAGATCAGGTTTTTGATGAATTCCCATTGAATCCAACCTCAGTTTATTATATGGGAAATTTTAATCGCAACAACAACAACTCATAGTCCAACACATATAATTTGGGGTGGACGCAACATCCCAATTTCAGTTGGAGTAATCATGGGGTGGGAAATTCTAGTAATGCTATTCAACAAAATGTTGTGAGTGTACCACCTGGATACAATCAGCCTATGCCATGGTAAAATGCTCAGCAAAATTCAAGTTCGAGTTCTTCACTTATGGAAGCACTATTGAAGGAATACATGGCCAAGAAGGATGCTATCATTCAAAGTCAAGTTGTATCTTTAAGATCTTTAGAAAATCAAGTGGGGAAAATTGCCAAAGCATTAAGCTTAAAACCGCAAAGGAGCACTGGCAAGTGGTACAAAAAATTCACAAGCTCAAGGGAAGGAATAGTGAAAAGATGTTACACTCAAAAGTGGTACGTTGCTACCAAGAGTTGTTACTGACACTACTATTGAAGAAAGTAGTTCAGATTTCACAAATAAGAAGAATTTGAAACCAGTAGTGAAGCAGGCTACAAAAGAAAAGAATAACCAGAAAAATGTTGAAGCAGATTCATCTTGTATTGCTTATAAAAATACCACATCAAAACAACCTCAACAAATGGAGGGAAGGCCACCACCACCTTTTCTTCCGCGTTTCCAAAAATCCAAGCAAGATTTTCATTTCAAGAAATTCTTGGATGTCCTGAAGCAATTACATATCAACATATCATTGATGGAAGCATTGGAACAAATGCCCAACTATGTGAAATTCATGAAAGATATATTATCAAAGAAAAGAATGTTAGGGGAGTTCGAAACTATTGCTCTCATTAAAAGGTGCACAACAATACTGAGAAACAAATTGCGACCAAAATTGATGGATCTAGGGAGTTTTACTATACCTTGCTCAATTGGAAACCATTATGTAGGCAAAACATTATATGACTTAGGTGTAAGTATAAATCTAATGCCTATGTCTGTTTTCAGGAAGTTGAGAATAGGGAAGGCGAGACCAACAACTGTCACATTACAATTAGTTGATCGTTCATATGCTCATCCAAAAGGTAAAATAGAAGACGTGTTGGTAAGAGTTGACAAATTTATTTTTCCAGAAGATTTTATTATTCTGGAATGTGAGGCTAATAAAGAGGCTCCAATCATACTTGGGAGACCTTTTCTAGCAACTGGTAAACATTAATTGATGTGCAAAAAGGTGAATTAACTATGAGAGTTAATGATCAGTAGATAACTTTTAACGTTTTCGATGATATGAAGTGTGCAGATACAAATGAAGAATGTCATGCTATTGAGATTGTTGACACAATAGTTCAAGAAGGATTTGCGGAATTTTATCACAATAATTTTAATGATGATGTAGACTCATTTGAGTTAATTGAAGCAAAAATGATTGAAGAGATTGGTGAACTGATGAAAGTTAAGCAAATTGAGAATGGATCAATGAGAAGTTTTGAACCATTAAATTTATCGGGTAGTTATTTTAAACATCATCGACCATCCATATAAGACCCTCCTACGTTGGAATTGAAGCTTTTGCCAGTACATTTGAGGTATGCTTACTTGGGAGATAATAGCACATTGCCAATGCTTACTTAGGAGATAATAACACATTGCCAATAGTTATCTCTGCGACATTGACATTAGATCAAGAGGCTCAATTGTTGAAATTTTTAAAGAAATCTAAGAAAGCATTGGGGTGGGCGATTGCAGATATTAAAGGAATCAGTCTAGAAATATGTATGCAAAAGATATTACTAGAGGATTGCCATGAGAAATCTATCGATTAACAGAGAATACTAAATCCCATTATAAAGAAAGTTGTCAAAAAAGAGGTTATGAAATGGTTGGATGCTGGAATTATATACCCAATTTTTTATAGTTCTTGGGTAAGCCTTGTTTAATGTGTACCTAAAAAGGGGGGTGTCACCGTGGTAAGCAATGATAACAACGAACTCATTCCTACTCGTACTGTCACGAGATGGAGGGTTTGTATGGGCTATCGAAAACTCACCAAAGCAATAAGGAAGGACTATTTCCTCTCCCATTTATCGACCAGATGTTAGATAGATTAACAGGGAAAGCCTTCTATTATTTTCTAGATGATTATTTGGGGTATAACCAGATTTTCATAGCTCTTACTGGTTAAGAGAAGACCACATTCACATGTCCATATGGAAATTTTACGTTCCAACGAATGCCATTTGGATTATGCAATGCCCCTGCAACATTTCAGCGTTGCATGATGGCAATATTTTTGGGCATGGTGAAGAAAGTTTTGGAAGTTTTTATGGAGGAATTCTTAGTGTTTGGTGATACTTTTGAAGTCTGTTTAAAAAAATCTAGAGTTAGCTCTTTGTCGGTGTGAAGAAACTATTTTTTGTCGGTGTGAAGAAACTAACCTTGTTCTTAATTGGGAGAAATGCCAATTCATGGTCTGTGAAGACATTGCTCTGGGACATAAAATTTTGCAGCAAGGATTGCCGTCGATAAAGCAAAAATTAAGGTTATTGAGAAATTGCCACCACCCTCCACAGTTAAATGTATTTACAGTTTTCCTGGCCATGCAGGATTCTATCGACTATTTATCAAAGAATTTTTTAAAATATCCAAACCCCTATATACATTGTTAGAACACAACAGATCTTTCAATTTTGATGAGTCGTGCTTACAAGCATTTGAGGAATTGTAAAAGAGACTAGTCATAGCACGAATAGTCATAGCACCAAATTGGACTTTACCTTTCGAACTTATGTGTGATGCTAGTAAAGGACAAGGTATTTCATGCTATCTACTACGCAAGCTATACGTTGACAGATTCACAGCTCAATTATACTACCACTAAGAAAGAGCTGCTAGCTGTGGTATTTGCCTTCGACAAATTCGAAGCTTATTTAGTGGGCACCAAAGTTACGGTTTATATAGACCACTCTGCTATTAAGTACTTGGTGATGAAGAAAGATGCCAAGCTAGATTAATTTGATCTAGAAATTAGAGATAGGAAAGACATAGAAAATCAAGTGGCTGATCACTTGTCTAAAATTGAAGCAGGAAATGAAGACGGTAGTATTCAGCACATTTAGGATGATTTCCCAGATGAGCAGCTGTTAGTTGCCATAGCATTACCAATGTATGTCGATATTGTAAATTTTTTGGTTAGTGGATTGCTGCCACCTGAGCTCACAAATAAAATATGAAGGAAATTTATCCATGTTGCCAAGTAGTATTATTGGGATGAGCCGTTTTTATCCAAACATTGTGCGGACCAGATAATTTGGAGGAGTGTCCTAGATGACGAGATTCAAATTATTATTGTATGGTATGTTGCTATATCTAATTTAGTTCTAGAAAAATTAAATAGATTGGATTATTACCGGTTAATACAGGTGAGTATTCGAAAGAATATTCGCAGCACTCTAGACATAGAAGTTGCGATCTGTACAGGGAAAGAAAGAAAAGTCTGGATATCATTCTAGAGTTCTGTAGACATAAAAACTCAGAATGATAGCTCAAAGTCTGGCTTTCAAAAGAAGCAGACTAGAGTAGTGAATCCCTGAGTAGTAGAATGATCAAGATTTTTTCATGGCATTATTATGATACAAAAATAAAACTCGAGTAATTCCAACCTTTATCATTCAACAGTACAAATCTTCCCCCGCTTATTCTTTGAGAATTGTAATAGCATTTCAATTGCCCTAGCATATTTTCATTCATAATTGATTTTATTAATGCATTCATTAAATCTCTTTATCAATTTTTCATCTGTTTCTTTTGCACACATTTTAACTACTCAATTTCATAGTAATAGCATAACCAATTATTTTAATCAATTCTGATCCCTTTGGAGACAATACTCACTGATCACTTTATTACTCGATTTAACATGTATATACTTGCACATTCGCATTACACACTCACATGTGACAACTAGTCGCAACGTTGCAACACAAAGGGTTCGATGTCGCAACATAAGGAGCAGCATAGAGGAATTCTAAGACTGCCTTCGGTGTCGTGACACAGCCTGAGGGTCTCACGACATTCCCTTGAAGACATCCTAAAGAAGAGTGTACTAACTTCTATGTCGAAAAACAGGTCCTGATGTGTTGCGACATTGACTTTGGGTGGGAATTAATATGAGCGAGGGGGCATTTTGGTCCACACAATCATCTTTAAAGCTTGGGAATGTCAACTAACCTAGGGTTAAAGAAGACGGCTACTTCAATTATATAAATAGGCTCATTTGGCACATGTTATAGACACTAATTACTTAGCTTAGAATCTCTCTTTTTAATTCTATTTTAGTTTTTCTCTTTTTTTAGGTTTTAGATTTATTTCAATTTTTTCTTTGTTTTATCTTAGGCAATTTGGTTTGTGGATGCGATCAGACTTTGTGGATTCACTCTTGTTCTTAATACAAATCAAGCTTTTTCCAAAAATGTATACTTTCGATTCATTTATTATGTTCACGTTTTATATCAGTTTTACAATGTTTACGAAAACCAGGAACTATTGGATTGACTATTTTGCAGGGTTACTCAAGGACAAGTTGTTCGGGTAAGGGAGAACTCAAACCCTAGGCTTGACAACCCTAGGAAGTTAACAATGTGAGAATTAACCAAAAATTGATATGGCCTATCTGTGAACACCTTAACCCCGAGCCAGTTTGGACTGTGAGGTCGAAAGATAAGTAGTCTTTGTTGACTCGTTATTCTAGTGGACATATTGGAAGATCCTTCTAGGGTATCGAGTAGTTGATTGACGAGGAGCTCGAAGTGATAGTTGGTCAAGATTTTTGAACTAAGCTAATCACTCAAAATCAGATCTGATCAATTTTACTTTTCGAATTCGCAATGTTATTTTCTTTTTTTCTTATTATTATAAAACCCCCATAAATCACTATTATTTATATTTTTGTAATCTAACCTATTTCAAGTACTAGTTAGTTCTTTTGGTGTTCAGGTTGAAATTGATATATTACTAGTCTCCTTTGGGTACTATCATCAGAGTACTCACCTACTCCGTTTTAACTATATTACAACCTGACCCGTATACTTGCAGACATCGCCTCATTTATATTCATTTTTTGTTGTAGTATTCACACTCTGGACAGTAGTACATTTGGAGGCATTCAGGTTTGGCAGTCAGGTTTCCCCCTTCATTTGTAATTACTTCATTCTGTCTGAGTTAAAGAATATTGAAAGCATTTATTAAAACACTTGGTCTGGACTATCTTTTTGTGTCTTTCTTTCTTCATAGCTTATTAACTTTTAGAGTTTGCTTTCACTTTGCTTCGACGCTTTAGAAGAATTTTGCAAGAACCATCACTTTGTGAGAGTTAAGCTGACTTACGCGCATTTGAGCAAAGAAATCGCCTAAGGCCGCACGGTTGGCAAGACAGAAATTCTAGCCCTATGACACTAGTACCCAAATCGATTTCCAATTTTGATCTCGTCAAGTAGAGCAAAACGGTAGTGAAGTTCAAAAACAGAATAAGTCACCATTGTTTAGACCCCAAGAAATAATGTAAAAAATATATATTTTTTAAAAATATTTAAAAAAAATATTTTTAAGTTTCTATGATGGCAGTTTGTTATTAGCTATAATTTTTTAAAATAATATAACATTTTAGTGTAAAATGGGTAATAGGTGAAAAGCTTAGGTACCGACTTGGAAAAATGAAAATAGTTTAGGTACTAATTTGTGGCTTAAGTCCTTTTTAAGATAGATTTAACGGTTTGACTAATGGTTTGACTAACAGAGGTACCAACTTGGGGAAAAAGTAGTTTAGGTACCATTTGTAACAAAAAAAAAGTCTAGGTACGAAGATAAGAAAAAATCTATAGTTTATGTACCAATTTGTGGATTAAGCCATTAATAAATAAATCACTACAAACTAATGCACAGATATCATGTTTGCAGAATAAAATAAAAAAAGAGTAGGATAGATTGACAATAACTACAACACATGAATAATTTAGAAACAAACCAAAGATGCATCAACTTGATCAAATTGTTAAATTTTGCATCCTAGCTTCGCCATCATCAAATCAACCTAAGGTTGGACACCAATTACCCAAGAAAAAATTGCCAAAAGCTCCAAGAGACCTACTTAATTAGTGATGCACAAAAGACTAAGTCTCATATGGTCTATCCTCCTCCTTATCACCTCAGATCCATCACCATCACTATGATCTATCATGATAAAAATTTTTGATGATGGTTCTGAATAGATCTAGCAGTACCTTATATTTGCAAATCTCACATATACGCAAAACATAAGTAAAAATTAAAAGGAAAAGTAAAAGTAAAACCATATCTACTTTCAAAGAATATAGAATGGAAAAAATAAAAACCAAAAAAAATGTGGACAAATAAAAACACAAAAATGGACAAAATAAAACCACAAAATCGTGAACTAAAATTAAAAACAACATAAAACTAAGAAAAAATGTTGAAGAAACCAGAACTAGAAACTAGCTCAAAGGTTGGCGACAAGCAAAGATTTAATTTGAAAAAGTTGAAGGGATAAGATTTCCAATGAAAAGTAGAAAATAAAATTTATTTAAATTAAATTAAATATTTTCTATATAAAAATTATTAGGAGTTGAATGAAAATAATAATTGTGTGATATCTCAAGTATTTTGATAAAGACTTATCTACATAATTAAATAACATTAAAACAAAGTATTTTTAAAGTAAAAAATTATTTTAAAAATATTAATATATTATTTTAATGATTAATTTTATTTATTTATACTAAAATATCATATGTTACATAAATATACAAACTAACAAGTGATTGGGTATAATGGTAGGGTACATTGCACTTTCAAGGAGGAATCAAGATTCAATGTTAGAAACAATATTATTAAAAGGAAAACTATAAACCTCAAATATAAATCATAAAAGCAGATATGAAAAATACTAGATTCTTTTTCCAAATACCTCGAAATAGAAAATTAAACTTGAGTGACACCATCTTTATAATAGTAACTTCAATAAACTTTTATTACTTTTTTCCTATGAACAATGTAGGATAAGTAGTAATGTTGGGGACTGATCCATAGAAACAACGAAATAGAAAAAGGTCGAGAAAATCGAACACAAATTTTACGTGGAAAAAGCCCACCATAGAGGATAAAAAACCATGGACAAAGGGAACTTCACTTTAAAATGGAAAAAAACCGAAATGGGAGCACAAGATGGAGAAACAAACAAACCCGAACCCAAAAATAAAAAATTTTCCCGAACTCCCACAAACTCTCTCTTAATTTTGTTGTTATTATTCTAAACTATCTAGGTTTCTAAAAGGCTTATTTATATGTTGAATTTCATGTGAAAATATAACTAAAACATCCTTAGAATAATCAGAGTTAGATTGGGAAAATATAACAGATTTTAACTAGAATAAGAAGCCTGGTTAAGTGGGGAACATGTCACGACATCGTGTTCGGCTCGTCGGGATGCCATGCAATGCATCGTCGGGATGATGGGTTCTTCTCGTTGGGACGTCAGTGTTGTGTCTTCATGACATTGGTTCTTCCTTGTCATGAAATCACCATCTATTTTATTCGAAATACGAGGCACACTCCGAAAATCTCCAGCTTGACTCGTATTCTTTAAAACGCCTTTTTTTTCAAATTCTTACTAGGACTAAGTAATGCTTGAACTTGGAAATTGGAAGACTTTTTATCATCATGTCTACTGGGTTGTTTCCTGTGCCGGTTTTGTAAATATGAACATCTCCTTGAGCGATCACCTTTCGAATAAAGTGGTATCGAATATCTATGTCTTTGTTCTTTCGTGGTGCATTTGATCTAAGTGAGGTGTATGGTACTTTGGGTATCAAAATATATAACATTTTTGTCATTTTTGTCAACTGAATCCCTGAATAGACCTCTCAACCACATGACTTCTTTTACAGCTTCTGTGATTTCCATATATTCAACTTTTTCGATAAAGCCTCAATGGCTTGAAGGTTGGCTTTCCAACTACTATTGCAATTTTTAACGTTGAACGAATAACTTGTGAGAGATCTTTTCTCTAAGACTCTAACATAATCCAAATGTAAAAATCCAACTAGAATTTCTTAATATCTTTTGAATCCAAACAAGTATTGGATGCCCCGTTCAAATATCTTAGAATCCACTTAAGAACTTGCTAGTGTAATTTTTCATGTTTGGCCATATATCTACTTACTACACTAATAACATGTGAAATATCAGGATGAGTACAAGCCATTGCATACATTAAACTTCTAACTGCACTAAAAATAAAAAATCGATGACATGTCCATTTCTGTCTTTGGTTTGTGGCGAGTCTAAAGCCGAAAGTCTAAAGTGTGCAACTAAATGAGTAATAATTGATTTAGAATCTTGCATTCTAAACCACTTGAGAATCTTTTCAATGTATCTTTTTTGTGACAATTAACTTTCTAGAATGTCGATCTCTCAAAATTTTCATCCCTAATATTTTCTTGGTTGCACCAAGATCCTTCATCTCGAACTTAGAGTTAAGCATGGTTTTTAATCGATCAATTTTGGAAGGATCCTTAGCCATAATTAACACATCATCAACATAAAGCAACAAGTATATAAACAATCCATCATCAAGACAATGCAAATATACACAACTATCATACTTACTTCATACATAATCAATGCTTAACATGAAGGAGTTGAAATTGTTTTACCGCCGTCGAGGACATTGCTTCAGGCCGTATAATAATTTCTAAGGAAGACAAACATGATCTTCCTTGCCTTCTATCTTGAAGCCTTCAGGTTGTTGCATATAAATGTCCTCATCCAAATCCCCATGAAGAAATGCAGTCTTTATATTTAATTACTCTAACTCAAGATTGTATAATCCAACAAGAGCTAATAGTGCCCTTTGCCACCAACCTCGCCTTATATCTAACGTCATCTCGACCCGATCCTTCCTTCTTTTTACAAACACAATTGCAACCAACTATTTTCATTTCGATAGGTAGTTTAATAAGCTTCCACGTCTCGTTCTTTTGAAGAGACTCCATCTCTTCTTCCATGGAAACAAGCCACTTGCTAGAATCAGAAGCCCAAACTACCTCTAAATAATTTGTAGGGTTGATTGAATCGATACACTTCGCAACACTTATAGAATGTGCCACTAGATTTCCTTTACAGTATTTTTGTGGTGGTTTGATCTCTCACCTTTTCTGTCTCGGGCTAACTTATAGTTTTTAAGATGAGATGTAAGGGTCTGATTAGGAAGGAATGGCTTTGAAAACCTTCTATTGCATTGAAAAAATCTTAGTTTCATTATTTTTGCGTGACGTCGTGACATGACGATTCTCCTCGTCGGGGCGTCGCCCTTGTTCATCATGACGTGGCGACGTCGTGCTCCGTGACATCATGATCTCACTGTCTGTTTTGGTTTTTGGCTCCACCTTGCTCAAAACACTTGGCTTTTCGGTGTTGTTTTCTTTTGGTAAAACCTTTTTTTGACATAATCATCGATGTTTCATCAAATGTAAGATCTCTACTGACGATGATCTTACTCATTTCTGAACACCACAACTTGTAACCTTTTATCCCGGTAGCAAAATCTAGAAAATACACTTCATCACCTTTGGTTCAAGCTTTCCCTAACTAGCTTGAGCGTAAACAGGATAACCAAACACTTGAAGGTTAGAATAATTAAGAGGATTACCCGAGTAGATATCTTCCACAACCTTTCCATCCAATCCTTAATGTGGAGACCGGTTCATCAAATAGCTTGCAAGATTAACTGCTTTGGCCCTAAAATCCTTTACTAAACCTGCATTGGAAATCATACATCGGGCTTTATCAAGTAATGTTCTGTTCATCCGTTCGATAATTCTGCTATGGGCTACCAACAATTGTGTGATGTCTTTCAATTCCTTTCCGTTTGCATAAATCATTACATTTGATTGAATAGAACTCGAGCCCATTATCTGTTTTGAACCACTTTACGAACTTCCTAGTCTGTTTCTCTAGTAGGGTCTTCCACTGCTTAAAGATCCCGAAGACTTCATTCTTATGCTTTAGGAAATATACCCAAATTTTTCTAGAGTGGTCATCTATAAACGTTAGAAGATATCTGCTACCTCCTTTGGAGATGACTGGAGCGGGACCCCATAAATCAGAATGAATGTAGTCAACGATCCCTTTAGTCCTGTGCACTACTGAATCAAAGTTGACTCGAGTTTGCTTCCTATAAATGCAATACTCGCAAAAATCTAACTTTCCAACTCCGGTGCCTATGAGAAGACCTGTTTTCCTAAAATTGATAATATATTTTTCACTCATATGACCAAGTTGCATGTGCCACAACTAGTTGATTCAAAATCCGTAAAGAGGGAATTTTCACGTGTTGTCACAACATCGGAGAGTCCTCATCGTGACGTGGTGACAATCTCAGCTCTGCTTCTGTAATTGCTATTGAAGATAAAACTATTACACCATGCAGATTGTATTGGCTACTGACTTTCTGTCCTCTCATCAAAACAAGAGCTCCACGAGATATCTTTAAGAAATTTAACTTAATGACGATAT
Organism: Gossypium raimondii; assembly: GCF_025698545.1. NCBI lineage: Eukaryota > Viridiplantae > Streptophyta > Magnoliopsida > Malvales > Malvaceae > Gossypium > Gossypium raimondii. The sequence goes on from NC_068572.1 coordinate 37,170,933, forward strand.
TTCAACCATTCGAGTCTAGAATACCCAAACAGATGAGATTATTCTTTAAATTAGGCACATTCTTGACATCTGATAACGTTCTGATTATCCCATCATTCATCCTAATTTAAATGGTATCGATTCCAACTATTTTACAGGGTGAGTTCTTTCCCATAAGCACAACTCCACCTTTAACCAAACTGTATGGGGAGAACCACTACCTATTAGGACACATATGGTAGGAACACCCTGAATCCAATATCCATTCGGATGTGAACTTTGACCTTTCGATCATTGACATCAGCAAAAAATCTTCACTTCTGTCCTAAGCTACACTAGCATTTGTTACATCATCTTTCTACTTACATATCTCGTCGTTTTCGGTGGCCTTCTTTTTTTTTTATTCTGAAGTTTGTAACATTCTTACTTAATGTGATCCATGTTTTTTGCAATAGCTAAATTGCTTGTCACAATTTCTTGATTTCGATTTCACCCTAGATCTTCTCTAACCGAATCCTTCGATTATTGCCTTCCTCTAGCAACCAAAATTGAGACTTGCCCATCTAACTTGTTCTTCAAGCCTAACTTGTTGTCAAGTTTATCTTTACCTAATAACTTTCCTTTCATGTCCTTAAATGAGAGTCTCTCTCTGCCATAAATCAGGGTTTCCCTAAAAGTTTTGTATAAATGGGGTAAAGAACAAAGTAATAACATAAAAATAACATAGCTTGATCTTCATCATCTTTGTTGGCCTTGAAATTCTTTAGGTCATTAATAAGAGTAACAAATTCACTTCTGTGAGTCCTAATAGACTTACATTCTGCTATAACCAATGTGTATACTCATTGTTTCAACACCAAGTGATTTGCTGGAGGTTTTTTCATATAAAGGGCTTCTAATTTCCTCCATAAGGTTGTTGCCATTTACTCCATAAGTACCTCATGCAATACATTATTCGTGAGGCACAAATAAATTTTTGATAGTGCTTTCTCATCAAGCTCCTCCTATTTTGTTTGCTTTGTATCCATGGGCCTTTGCCCTATAATGACCTTTTCCATACCGTTCTGAACAAGAATTATCGTTATCAAACTTGCCACAAGCTAAAATTTGTGATTCCATCGAAATTCTCAATACTGTACCTTTATTTCCATCTCTGAACAGGTTGACTATGGAGATCGAACAAAACCCTGATACCAGTTTGTTGCGGATCGACCCATATAAACAACGAAATAAAAAAAAAGGTAGATAAAATTGAACACAAATTTTACGTGGAAAAACCTCTCCAAAGATGATAGAAAAACCATAGACAAAGAAAACTTCACTTAAAAACGAAAAAACCCAAAATGGGAGTACATGATGGAGAAACAAACAAACCTAGACCCAAAAATACAAAATTTTCCCAAAATTCCCACAAACTATAAGAAACCAAACCTGGCTGAGTAGGTTTGACCCAAATCTGACATGCCAAATTAGCCACCGAAGTGGCTCTTCATTAACTTACAACCTATCTTCCAACACACAACTTAATTACAACATGGAATATGCTAAGTTATTACACAATAGTGGAATGAACATGCGAGCTTACAAACAAATAAAGGAATGATTCACCTATCAAACAGTAGAAAGACTTAAGGGTTCGCATGAAAGACGCAAACAGAGCAGTCTTAGGGTTTGCACAACAAGACAACATATGAGTTCACAGTATAGAAAAAAAACATAAGTTTGCTAGAGAACAACAGTTCACATAAAATGTAAAACTTAAGTTCACAAAGATACACGGGTTAGCAACATAATAAGGTTCGCACATAAAAAGATTATGCAAACAAAGGAATCATGCATGCATGGGTTTTCATAATTTGATAGAGTTCACATAAGTGCATGGTTTCACACATATATATGGGTTCACTAAGTAGAATGACTATCTCTACCAAGGGTACACATGTAATTTTTGAGGTCAAAGAAAATAGTACTTATTAATAAATTTGAATCGCATATTAAGACAAAAGGAAATACACGTAACACTAATGCACGAATAAACATAAACTTTAAAAGAAATTATTTCAATAACAGAGTCAACAAATGATAAATCTAAACCCATATAAAATAATAAACCCTATCGCCTAATTCACAAGTTCACCAGTATCTGTTTAGGGATAAGCCTTGCCTGCGAAATAATAGAGGAGTGGGTGAGTTCATCGAAAAATTAGTGAATAATTAGGAATCAAAAGAGTATGCTTAAAATATAGTGTTTAGAACAGAAGGAAGTCTTAGTCTAAAAATCATTTTTACGTGATGGATTTGAGATGAAAATTGTGAGACTCAGTTCGCGGATCCTATTTGTCAAAAAACATAAGTTTGTAAAATAGTTTCACATGTGTTTACTAAAAAGTTAAAATTGAAAACTTAGCTTATGCTTGTTTGAAAACGAAACTTATATAGCATGGAACATGCTCACATACTTATCTTATCAGAATGGCTAAGAAACATAAAATATGTTCTCGCACTTAACACACTTATCAAAATCTTGCATCGTTGGATATGTAGATCTACTTTTAATGCCTCAGAATGACTCAAAGAGTCTTTATAACATGTCCTATAAGTGTAGTGTAAAGCAATACACTTTCCTATACACCAACATGTCCTAGTGAATAGAGCATAACTCGACACTCCCGTATCTCTCCATATATCCTAGGGCCTCAAAGCTCAAAATCACAGAACTTATAGGTGAGTACTCACAATCCTTTGGTATTCCAATACATCCAACATAAGGTTCGCAAAGTAGCATGCACAGAGACTTATCACAGAAAGCTCGCATAGGGAGCTTGCTTATCATAGAGAGCTCACATAGGGAGCTTGCTTATCATAGAGAGCTCACATAGGGAGCTTGCTTGCAAACACTTTCTCATAGAGCTTGCGCCAAAGTGCGTAAAAACACAGTTTATAAAATTGTACTTTAAAAACATATCTTAAATTTCAGGCTCGATTAAGAGCACACATAAAACATATCTTTAAAATCATAGCTTAAGAACATATCTTGAAAATAGAGTTTAAGAACTTGAAAACAGAGTTTGAAGAAAACTTACTATTCGAACTTAGTTTTAAAAACAAAGTTACCAAAAATCATAATAGTTTGCACACGGGATACAAACCATAAATATTCATGCTGAGAAAACATATCAGTTAGCACATTTATAGCAATTTTTAACCACTCATCGATAAAATTGTTAATTAAACAAGCTTGACTTTGCCTTTATCCTTGCTGGTAGATAGTCTGGCTGGTATGCAATATACATAAACACACAGTTTATTAAGCAGACAGAACTTATAGAATTCACACATGCTAGCGAACTTAGCTTTTTGGACAATCAACCCTAATAGAACAGAGGGTTACTTTGGCTGCTACGAACTTGGTTCAGAATATAGACTTGACGAAAAAAATTCAACGAGAGAATTCTCATGGAATAAGGGTCATATTTATTGACCTAAGTGTCTTGGAAATCTTAAGATACCCTACTTCAATTAGGAAATATGTTACTTGCACGAAAATTATTTCTAGATACACCATATATTTATTTCCTAATTTGATTTTGACTGGCGAATCCTAGTTTGAAACTTAAGTAGCAAACCCCTAGTTCGCAACTTACCTAGCAAACCCTAGCTCGCCAAATACACTAGTGAACCCTAGCTCACCAAACATACTGGCGAACCTACATGTAATGAATCTGGCAAACACCTTTAGCTCATCTTTTGGCGTACATTGCTTCACCGAAACACTTGGTGAACTCCTTGCTGATACCTTTTTAGGGAACTCCCCAATTCATTGAAGTACTCTTGAACCCCTAGTTCACTTGAACACTGACGAATTGTCACTTGCAAAGCCTAAACTTCCAAGCCCGATCTCGGGATGTGACACAAGCTCTCTCTTAATTTTTTTGTTGTTATTCTAAACAATATAGGGCTTATAGAAGTCTTATTTATATGCTTAATTTCGTGTGAAAATATGACAAAAATATCCCTAGAATAATCAGAGTTAGACTGGGACAAGATAACAGATTTTAAGTAGGAGAAGAAGCTCGGTTAAGTGGGGAACACATAGCCACATCATGACGTCATGTTTGGCTCATCGGGATGCCATGTATCGTGTCGTCAGGATGGCATGTTCTTCTCATCTGGACACCGGTGCCGTGTCATCGTGACGTCAGCTCTTCCTCGTCACAATGTCACCTTTTGTTTCATCTGAAATGTGAGACATACTCCACAAGTATCATTCAAAAGTCATGTCAACAATTATGCTTTGGTATATATTTTTTATCTATTCGTAATCTATATACCTCTAGTTTCTCTCATGATCGGAGGTGTTGTTATAGAGCCTCTAGATAAGTTATGATGTCATTTAGTCATACTCACTTATTGAACATATGCATAAAACAAATGTCATTGAAAGATGGTATTTTGGACAAAGAAGCTCATTGACTCTATGTTGGGAAAGCTTGATTAACTTGGCGAGGTGAGATAGTTACCTTTTATATATCCATATATATAACATATATAAGAAAGATTTATTTATATCGATGTAAAATTTAAGTTGTTTTATATTATTTCGTAATTTTTTGTTATTAATATTTTAATAATCCAATCATTATATTTTATTCTCCATTCATGTAAATCATGCATATTAAATTTGATATATATTAAAATTTATATCCACTTATTTTATGTAAAAAATTTAATAGTGCTATATATATTAATATATGCGATCTTTTACATCGATATGATAAAAATATTTGATCGATTCAAAAATTAACATGCATGAAAAGTATAAATATCTTAATAAATTTAACAGTTGAATTATTAAAATATTAATTATATAAAAATTATGAAAACTATAAAATCACTTAAATTTTATTAGGAGAAATTGAATCTCTCTTCTATTCTATATAAACACGATATGACAAACTCTTATATTTGAAAAAAATTGAAGGGCTATTTTTAGTAATATTTTAAGGGATATTATTTAGTATATTGTTAGTGGAAAGAAAATTTCCAAACATAGTTAAGATTATTATACTAGCTCTCCCCTTATCTTCAATGGTTAGGTGCTTCACACTTAAACCTAAAAAAGGTTCGAGAGCCGGTAAGAAAAGTTAAGATTATTATATGTGTTTATTTAATTTTAAATTTTTAAATAGATTTTAATAGACACTTATTATCATATATCAACTTATGTTAACCAATGGCAAAACGACAAGAACAATACAACCTGTTAGAGTTCTTTTCGTTTATCGTCCAAACTAAATATTATTATATCATTTCCCTTGTCTTTTTCTAAGAAACTTTGCTTATTTTTAGGGACTAAAATATAGACACTTGGGGTGGTTGTCGCAATGAATTTGTATTTTATCTTAATGGTTTCATGCCGGATTTACTCAAATACTAAACATTTTTTTGTTTTAAAATTACTAAACCCTCAATTAATTTGGCCAAAAAAAGCCCTTCAATTAATTAGCTTAATTAGTTGAATTCCCCTGTTTTTTTTTTCATGGACCAGTCTTTGATCTGTTCGTTGTGAGTAAATATTCTTAAGTTACTGAAAAATATATAAATGGTAATTTACTATCTAAGGGAGTGCCCACTCTTTGATTACAAAAGTTGTTTAAGATGATTTTTATATTTATCATGTTGATAATTTATTGAATGATGTTTATAATTTATTGAATAATATTTATGAGTAGAGTTGATTATGTGGATGATATCTAGCCCATCATTGAAGATCATATCACTCTGGGAAACATGTTTTGGAGATTAGATCGAATTAAATCACCCTACTTGATCTCTTGGATAGTAGATATTGGATTGAATTGGAACACTGTTGCTTGGCTGCCAAGAGTTCATGTTCACCTTATTCATTATTATTATGTTGTATTCAACTTATTATATTGTTGTTTTATACAGACTGATATATATCTTCTTATGTAAGCAAGTCTCTAAGTATTCTATAATTGAGAGAAATGTATAGGTTTATTTACTTAGAATTGAGAGCACTAAATTTGTTTGTTTAAGGAACTATATTTTGTGAGTGCATATTGGTAATAAAATCTCTTGTGTTGTGGTTTTACTTGTTAAATTCACAAGGTAAATTTAGTGGCGAGGGTTTTAGTCTTCAAAGATACAAGTGGGGAAATTGTCACAAGTTTGTGATAGATTTAGGATCATTGTGTAAGAGTTTGAAGATAGTGAATATTTCTCATTGAGCTAGGCTTCACAGACATGGGAAAATTGAGCTGTGTAAACAAACTTTGTGCCCTTTGTTTTTTTGTTGCACACAATGCTTGAAGGAGTGTCCACTCCCTTGTCACTCATTCTAAGCACCTAACTTGTTTCTCAACAACTGTTTCCTTTCAACAATTGGTATCAAAGCTTACCACTTAAATTAGCCAGTGGAGATCCCTAGTGTTGCTAGATCCAAGCTATGAAAGGTTTATCTACTTTAAGACCCCAATGCTACAGATTGACAATTATGCTTATTGGAAAGCATGTATGAAGGCCTATATAAAATCCATTGATGAGAAGGCATGACATGCAATTCCTGCAGGATGGGAGCCTTCTATAATTAATTTTAAAACTGAGAGAGTAGCAAAGCTTGAAGTTCAACGGACTACTGTATAAGAGAAGCTTGCAAACATAAACTCCAAATTCTTATATGCCATCTTTTGTTGAGTAGACTTACAGGAATTCAAAAGGATTTCCAAATGCATTGTTGTTAAGTTTGTTTGGTATATATTGAAGATTGCTCATGAAAGTACCTTCACTATTAAGCAATCAAAGATGCAAATGCTAACATCAAGACTTGAGAGCCTAATGATGCAAGAATAAGAAATAATTGGAGAGTTTTATGCAAAGCTGTGTGATTTATCGAATCAAGCATTTTCTCTAGGAGAGAAATACTCCAATACCAAGCTAGTTAGAAACGTGTTGATGTCTCATTCTAAGAGATTTTCTATTAATGACACAACTATTGAGGAGGATAATGATCTTGATAGGTTGGTTATGAATGAACTCATTAGCACGTTATAGACTTTTGGGATGAATTTCGATGAGGCTAAATGCAACAGAGTAAAAAGAGATAGATACACTACTTTCCAAGAGGGTGAAAGAGTGCCAACTTCCTAAAATGCTGCAATTGAGAAAGTTTTGGACCATATTTCCTAACTCACACAAAAAATTAACAAAGTATTAAAAAACTAGTCAAGGAGAACAAAGAAGTTTGAAGCTAGCAAAAATGTTTCCAGAAATAGATCTAAAGGGTGGTAATCAAAGAGGAATCTGAAAAAGGTAAAAAGAAAGAAGTCCAGTGCTATGAATTTCAAGGCTATGGTCATATCCAACCCAAGTGTGCTAACACTCTAAAAAGGAAAAAAAAACACTTTGTGTGACTTGGAGTGATGAACATTCATCTAATGGAACTGATTCAGAAAAAGATAATAATTTTATTGTTTTCGCTACTAGTACTGTAGATGATGAAGATTCCAATGGAGACCCTGATATTGGTTCGAATGAAGAATTTTTGAAGACATACAAAGTGATATTGGAAAATGTGGGAAAGTATGTGAAATTAAATCTCAAGTGTTATAGAACAAAAAACAATTAAAGCATGAGAATGCTATGTTGGTTAAATAGATTAAGGTAAAAGAGTCTTTTCTTGTAAAGGAGCTTCTCAACCTTGTGAAGGAAAAGAAGGAAGTTGTTGATAACAAACTTATGCTTAAAAGTTTACAAACTTGGTGCGATCTTAGCAATTGAGAAGAGAGATCCAGACAGAATGTAATACCCTATAAGTAGCCTGATTGCCGAGCCCGGATATCAGGATGTCACATCACTTTCACACATCGTATACATTACAAATGGTCTTGGTAATTAGCAAACGCTATCTATTTTAGTATCCACATGAGTTTTGAGTCATATATATATCTTAAACTTAACTTAAACATGTTAATCATACATCAAATGAACTTATAGCACAAATTAAACATGCATTAGGACCACATAGCATAATTTCAAAACAAATTACTTAGTATTGATATTGGAACTGTGGTATCGATAATCCCTTTATATGGTATCGATACTAATTGAAAATTGGTACCAAATCAATATTTTGTTTCTCACTTGAAATCAAAACACAATAAAAATATCGATACATTTTTAAAAGTATCAATTTTATTACCCTGGGTATCGATACTCATGATATGGTATCGATACAAAATTATGATATTGACTTCCTGCACATCGAAATATCACAGAGGTATCATTTTTGAAACTCGAATATCAATGCCTCTGCTTAGGACCATAAAAATACAACATAATTAAGCATTTAATTTATTCAAACAAATATCTAATCAACATGCATCACTTACCTCTTTAAACCAGTGTCAAAACGACCAATATAATAGTTCAAAGCATCAAAAACATGTCCGAGCAAGAATCAACTTATCAAGCCTTGATAAGGTATTCAAAACATCATGGCAATATCATGCAACATTTCTACCAGATTATTCGACATCCATTGACCATACATATAGTTTATGGCACTTTAACATAGAAAATATTCAAACCAAAACAATACCAATGAAATAATTATTACATCTATCAAAAGTGCTAGAAAACTAAACCTATAAAATATCATGAGGACCACAATAAACCCATAAAATATCATGAGGACCACAATAATAATCAATCAAAGTCTAACCACATTGCCTTATCCCCACAATTCAAAGAATAATACTAATACCACCTACGCAAATATTAAAGGCTAATTTGGATCACTTCCTTGGTATCCCCGCACCGCTCACACCTCGAACGCTAAATATCTGCAATGGTTAGAATGGGTGAGCTTAAACAAGCTCAGAGAATGCCGGAGTAACCACAAAGTATACACAATATCAAAAGTTAAACAAGAGCATACTACGACATGTTCACAATCATATTCTAACCAAGTACAATAACATATTTACACTTCATTAAATCATAAAACTAACATATGCTCTCACGTACAACTTCACTCAACTTATATACAAATAATTCATTTTGCAATAATTCATCAAGACTAAACATCATATACGTGATTTAATAACTTACAAGTCTAGCTTATATCTTCACATGCATTCACAAGTTAAATAAAAATGACCCAAACCACAATTACATACACAATTTACTATGAGAACATACTAACATTTTCATGAAACTTAAATCAACTCATTTAGCATATTATTCACATGTTATTGCATCCATCTCACATCGTTTTATCTCAATATATAAGATAATATTTAAATGATAATTTGAAACTTGAGGCTATAAAACATAAACGTGGGCTCTATCACCACACATTGGATACATAGATCTCCAACACACCAATTGACTCATAGAGTCGAATATATCCCAAAAAGTGAAGTATAAAGCTAACACTCTCCAACACACCAAACATGTATTGTTGAATGGAGCTTAGCTCACATTCTCTTATCTCTCTAACCTGTCCCAGGGCCTTAATGCCCAAAAATACAATACATATATGTGAGTATTCACAATCCTATGGCATGCCAACTATATCCAATGATTTCAAGAGATCGCAAGCACAAAATATCCAAAAGTACACATTTTTAATTACTGATTTAATGTACATCATCTCTGTTCATATTCATTAATTTACATCACAACTTGTACAAAATGCATTCTTATCGGATTCACATTTAATTGCAGGTTAAGTGCCACAAAAATCCTCATTGAGCCATTACATATCCAACCACATATGCGTGCATTAAATCAGTACATCATATATCATATACAAGTATTTTCACATATTACTTGTCATAATAATATCGCATTCCACAATTCAACACGTATATACTTATTGAAATTTTGTTCCCTTTTGCTATATATTTGCATGATTAGCATATCATTATCACTACCATTTGACATGTATATCAAGCCCACAAAACAACACAATTAACAATAGCCATCACACACATCTCATGTCACAATATCGCATCATATTACTCAATCCACAATTATTCACATAATTACACATTTTGCCAAAATAAATCAATGAGAAATAGAAAGCTTACACTCATAACTTAGGATAGGGGTTTAGGCTATTCTGAAGCTCTCAATTGACACTATGAATCCTGTCTACAAGGAGCGATTCCAAACACTCACCAATCATGCTTTCGCCTAATTTCGAAAAGCTTAAACTAGCTTTTCCTTGCCTTTCGCCTTGCTTGTAGAAGGCTCCAATGGTTCCGATGCTTCACACATAATAACCACACAATATACACAATTAACAATCTACCAAAGACTCACTTCAAATAATCAAAACACAAGCCTAAGCTAAATTATCTTGTAATCAAAACCTTCAACATAACAAACTTGAAATCCCAATATCTCTGTCTATACTTAATATTTTTACCTAAAATGAATTTCATTCATCTAATTATTCACCTGCAACTCATTCTTAACCTTTAAACTACTCAAAACTATCCAATTCAAGGTATCAAAATTTTTGACATGTTTATGGCAATTTATGGTATCAAACTCTATTGGTTTGGGTTCAAACATGATTATATGTGAATTTTAATTTTAAAAATTAAAAATTAAATTACCCTAAGATAATATAACTTATTTTAAATATGGAAGATATTTTTGTAATTTTTCAATCGAGTTGGTGTCACACCAACTCAAATAGGGGTTTAAATAATAGTATAGATTATTACATTTTAATTATTTTTTAAAATAAGTATGTTTTGGAATTATTTCCAAAAGTATGCTATTTTGGTGTACCTTGATAGTCACTACTAATAACTCATCTCCTTAAACTCTAGACCCTTAATTTCAACAAAATGTATAATTGTTGAAGTGTCCACTTGTTGATCTAAGCGACAAACACAAATCACCAAGATCATTTTTTATGCATTAAATCATCCACTGTGCTATTATGTTGGTTTACCTAGAATCAAATGATTTTTGTTAATCCCCATTGTAACTACTACAATGGAGAATCTTACCCATGCCCCTAACCTAACATTAGACAACTTGATGATTTTTGTTAGTCATCGTGCTTAAAAAAACCCATAAAAAGTTTACATGTATCATTGAGAAACCTTAACCTATCTCCTTAAACCGTAAATCTCCAAAGTTGTAGGTTGAGTAAGCTAGAAACCTTGGGATTTTTGTTAAACTTGATATCTTTTTCAAATCGAGAGAAACTTACTTGTATCCCAGAAAAATCCTGACTCATTTTCCTAAACCTTAACCCCAAAACTTTTATCCCTAAGCGAAACCTTAAACACTACATTGAAGATGTCATCATTTAAATAAGATATGAAAATAAGAATTAAAATATAATGCTAAATAATACTACAAATATTACATGAATATATAAATACTTTGAAATTTATATAACATAATTATTAACATACTTAAGTGTTTATTGTTAATTATTAAGATTGAGAGTTTTTCATATGGAAACATTTTTATATAGTTGGAAAAGGTATAACAAAAGTTGGCATAGTGTTGGACAAAGCTGACTCTTATTTAATTGCTGCATTAGGCATACATATCCCAACCCTTATACAAAGAGTTGGCCAAAGCGTATATCAGTAAGTCTATCCCAACAATTAGGAAAGTGCCGGCCCAAAAGTGTTGGCATAGTGTTGCACAAAGCCGACTCTTATTTAAGTGTTGCCTTAGGAAATCATATCCCAACCCTTATATAAAGAGTTGGCCAAAGTGTATGTTGGCAAGTTTATCCCAACACTTAGGAAAGTTTCGGCCCAAAAGTGTCGGCATAGCTTTGGACAAAGTCGACTCTTATTTAAGTGTTATCTTAAGTATGCATATCCCAACCCTTATACAAAGAGTTGGCTAAAGCATATGTCTGCAAGTCTATCCCAACATTTAGGAAAGTGTCGGCCCAAAAGTGTTGTCATAGTGTTGGTCAAAGCCCACTCTTATTTAAGCGTTGCCTTAGGCATGCATATCCCAACCCTTATATAAAGAGTTGGCCAAAGCGTATGTCGGCAAGTCTATCCCAACACTTAAGAAAGTGTCGGCCCAAAAGTGTTGGCATAGTGTTGGACAAAGCTGACCCTTATTTAAGCGTTGCCTTAGGCATGAATATCCCAACCCTTATAGAAAGAGTTGGCCAACGTGTCTGTCAAGAAGTCTATCCCAACACTTAGGAAAGTGTCGGCATAGTATTGGACAAAGCCGACTCTTATTTAACCGTTGCCTTAGGCATGCATATCCCAACCCTTATACAAAGAGTTGGCCAAATCATATGTTGGCAAGTCTATCCCAACACTTAGAAAAGTGTCGTCCCAAAAGTGTCGTCTTAGGATTATTTTGTTGTAGTGTATAATTGTTTTCTCTTTCGGGTTATAAAGAAACCACCTTTTGTTCCTTTAAGATATCTCAAAATGATGCACAATTCTGTCCTTGAATCCAACTTTCTCACATCTTTATCTAATGCATGGGTTGGGCATCCTCAAATCCTTAAATGCTTAAGGCTTAGCTTCCTCTCGTGCCACAATTCGTATAGAGTTTTAGGTGCGGATTTAGTTGGTACATCATTCAGAATGTAGGAATCCATTTGTAAAGCTTATGCAGCTGCAAATTACATAACATTGATTGAACCATGTTTAATAAAGTTCAATTCATTCTCTTTGCCACACCATTCTATTGTGGAGCTCCCGGCGTGGTTAATTGGGGGCAATATACCATTCTTTATAAGGTAACCTAAGAACTTATCCATAAGTATTCCCCATGTCGATCATACTAAAGTCTCTGTGAGTAAACCTAATTATTTCTCAACTTTTGCACGAAACTCTTTAAATTTATCAAATATTTCACTTTTGTGGTGCATTAGGTACACATAACCATATCTAGAATAGTCATCTAAAATGTTGCACAATAATCATAACCACCTCGCACATTGACGTTCATGGGGCCACAAACATCAACGTGCACAAGTTTTAATGGTTTCACAACCTCAGTTCGTTTTGCATTAAAAGATCACTGAGTCATCTTACTTTCTATGGAAGATTCACATTATGGAAGTTCAACTTTCTTAAGTGAACTTAAGGTGTCATCTTTCACAAGTCTAGTGGTTCTTTTTTGGCTAATATGATAAAATCTCAAATGCTATAGGTATGCCTTATTAGAGTGAGAAGTCTTAAGTATTTTATTTGTCAATTCAGTTCCAAGCAATGTGTCCATATTTGGTTTGAAAAAATAGAGATTACTTGACATCCATCCATTATAGATAAGAGTACGATTTCTAAAAATTGCAATACTATTATTACAACTCATGGTCAAACCGTCTTTAAATAAACATGTAACAAAAATTAAGTTCCTTTTGAAACTAGGTACATATAAAACGTCTTTCAAAACAATCTTCCTAAAATATCAAAATAAAGATGTACATCTCCTACTGCTTCAACTACCAGACTTGTCCCATCTTCGGTCCTCAATGAGAGATTCTAATCTCTAAGATATTTCATTTCCTTCAACCTCTGCAGAGAAACACAAACATGGTTAGTGGCTTCAAAATCAATCACCCAATGGTCTATTGAATCATCCACGAAACAAAATTCAATCACAAAGAGTTCTATACCTTTTCCCTAAGTGGCTAGGTCACTAAACTAGTTGTTTAAGGTGGTTTTTATGGTGCGGAGGCAGCAGAGTGAGGATTGAGAAAAAAATATTTACCTATTGGTGGTGAGTAGCTTCAAGAAAATTGTATGAGTTACTTAGCACATGGAACAAATTCTATACTGAAAATGAAGAAAAAATTATAGAAATTAAGCCAAAAGAAACTAGTAAGATCAAGCATTTAATTTGGTTTTGGAAACATGATTTATTGAGGAATTTAATAGTAAACCTGAATTTGTTCATGAAGAAGTTTGATATAAAGAAAAATCTCTTCAAGGACTGAAGCAGTATAAGCATGCAATAATATATTCAACCAAACATAGTTCTTTATTTGCCAAAAGACACAAAGATAATTAATTTTAATGGAGAAAAATCTCTATTGGTCCTTATTCCATCGCCTTGCGCCATAAAAATCACCTTACAGGATTGCTTTAGTGATGGGGGAGTAGAGGATGAGCGGCGATGAAGATTGGTAGTTTTTATAGTGGGTGTTGGGCAATTATGAGGATTGACAGTTTTTATACTGCAAAAAAATCAAAAAATTATTTTAAATTAATTATAATGTAATCTTTGTCAAAAAATAAAAAATAAAAATCAAGACGCTATTTTAAAAGACTAAATTGGAGGAGGTCATTTTATTATATATATATGATTTAAAACCTTAACAGCATAAATACAAATGGGAGAGACCAACCAACTGGTCGAAACAAATAAATCACCAATAAAATTAGCTACGGAAGATGAAGCCAAGATTTGGTCAACCGATCTTAACAAGAAATTAAAGGCGTTCGTCCATATATAAATTTATATATTTGATTCTTTTGCATGATATATAATGTTTTTGCATTATTCGTGATCTAACGCAAATATTTAATTATAGTAAATCAAACAAGACAATTGATCTTGCTCATGATATTCTTTGAGGCCATGAATAAATCTACTAATGGAGAAAGATAGACCCTAGTCGCCTCCCACATTTTACACTATCATCTAATATTTTCTTCATGTCGTATTTGTACTCAAAACCCAGCTTCACCAATTTGCTGGAGTCATATGCAATGCCTTTCTTTTCTTCTCCCATGAACCTGTCCATTAAAATCAATCAAATAAAAATTTCTTTCTCTTTCTATTCCAGCAAATTATGCATGCAAACCAGCACATACTTCAATACTTACTCTTCTGGCATCTGGTATTGCGACTCGTTTTCTAGAAAATACGTTGCCATTTCTCTGATGGTTGGGTTAGCTGCTGCACAAAGGAATCTTCCTCTCATGGAGGGTTTCTCCATGCAGAAGATATGCGCATCGCAAACGTCTTCGATATGCACCACAGGAACTGATCCCATTACCTCTTCCATCAATTCTAGTCCCTCGAAAGTTTGTGGTTTGCCAATAAGTTGCGAAAACATCACTTCCACGCTTAAAGGCACGTACGGCAGTAGAGTCTCTCCTCCCACAAGGCCACAGGTTAGAGTTACAACTTCTAATAGCTTCTCATCTCCAGGATTTTCGTTATATCTTAGTGCCTCTTTCTCCGCTAAGGTTTTCGATATAGTATATGCCTAACAGCAATTAATACGGTCATTTGGACTTGTTTTTGGCAATTGGAAATGGAAAGAATGAGAGTGAAAGAGAGAGAATACCCGCATATATTCAAAGCCATGGGTAAATATAATATCAGATGGAGTCCAATTGGATTCATTTAAGCAAGATTTGAGGTTGAATCCATCTTTTGTCAATGGAGAGGATGCCAGCATCGACGCAGTGTAGATAAGCCGTTTAACGCTTTGCGATTCGATACAGGACTCAGCGATGCTCCTCACTCCTGAAATAGCTGCTTCAACGATTTCCTTTGAAATAAAAGACAGGAAAATCTTAGATGACTTTTATAACAATTAAGCTGCTATGGCATCTATGATTGATGAATAATTACCTGAGAGCTATGAGAACTTCCAGCAGTTTGCTGTGGAGTAGCGACGTGAAACACAAATTCACACCCTTGGATAGCGTATCTAAACTCGTAGGGTTTGTATATATCAGCTTGGAACAAAACTAGTCTGGTGTCTGCACCAGGGAGGGACTTTAAAAGCCCAACTTTTAATTGGTCATCTGCAATTCAATATCAAATTTTGCTATTAGAAATTTCATTAACTTCAGCGGGGAGAAGGCACAAAGCTGAGTTAAAATGAAGATAAAGGAGGGAATGTGTGAGAGGATTTACCCAAGTTTCGTAGGGTTGCATGGACAGTGTAGCCTTTCTCTAAGAGCTTCTTCACAAGCCAAGAACCTATATATCCAGCACCTCCTGTAACGCAGACCTTGGTTGAAGCTTGCTTCCCCATTTCGATCTCTTAATTTCTTTTGGGCTCCCTTACTTAGAAGATTACAGCATATGTGCCAAGTCCTTACCATAATATATAAAGAGAGGCAGTCCCACCTCAACCAGTACTGCAATTGTCAAATGAGAAACCAACAGATGATGAATTGTCAAATGTCAAGATGCGCTGTTTCCACGCAGGAGTTGGTAGTGTGTCTCTCACAAAAACAAAAAAAAAGAGAATAAAGCAAAGTAGAATATTTTCCTATGGTGTTTGTTTGTAGAAAATACAGTGAAAGAATTAGGATATTATTATTAGTATAGAATTACATTGGTTGGAGGTTACTGAAATAAATTATTCTCTTATTTGAAGTTGAGTGGGGAGTAACTATAGGTAATTATAAATATTATATAGAAAAATAGATAATAAAATTAATATTATAAAAAAAGCGTAAAACATTTTACAATGTAACCAGCGGTTTTTTTCAAGACAAACAAAAACTGTTTTTACCTTCATTCATCTTAGAACAACACATCCTCCATTCATCTCACACTCAGCATCTCTCCTTGCTTCTCTAATTAGGTGAATTTTCCTTTTCATTTTTTCTTTGTATTGTTTCTCTCCCTGCTTCAGTTGAAATTTCTTCCATAAACTTCCGTTTCTTCTATCATTCTTCGATCAACTCATTTCCCAGATGGTTCATCATCTTCTTTCATTAACTCATTGCTAATGAACGTGGATCCCATTAGATACCCTCTAGCCTTATCTGTATTGCTTTCTCAATAATTTTATGTACTATACCACATAAGAATTGAGCGAAGAAAAAATATGCTACAACAAAATACATTGTCTGTTGTTTGCTTCGAGTTTGTACCAAAAGGTGTGAGTTTACCTAAAGCGGTTTTTTCACCCTTTATATTTACTAAAAGAACCATAATACGGCAGTTTATTGCCCTTTCCATATGCCCAACACTTTGGATTATATAATGTGAATAATTAACCATCACTGATTAGCTAGATTAATCAATTATAACAAGTTGCAGTATTGTTTCATTTATTTATTTATTCATTAATGTTATATATGGAATTAATTAATAATCAAACATTAATTTCTTGATCAATTACAGCCTGCATAGAGTGATTGAATGAAAGTGTTATTAGCAATATACTAATTATATTCTCGTTTAGTTATAAAAATTGTAATTTTTAAACGTGTTTGGTTGACATAGTGTAATTACAACGTAATTCTATATATCATGTTTGGTAGTACAAATTGTGATTACATAGTTACATAATTTATATTTTATAAAATATTAATTACTATAAAAATTTATTAGTATGATAAAATAATTTATGAACAAGTAACAAAAATTAAAATCAAATCATTATATGTATTATGTTAATCTAAAAAGTAGTTGATAATACGATTACTAATAAAAGTAAAAAGAAAATACACATCATATGCAATTTTATCTAATTGATCTAGCGCATATTTATTGGGTTATTCCCTCTTTAATATTTAACATATGCTCATGATTCATGTATACTCTACGAAGTATAGATCTAGCGCATATTTACCGAGTTCATCATCATATAAATTTGAATCTACATCACTGAAATCATCAATGTCTCCTTATGTATACTCTACGAAGTATAGATCATCTCAATTTCACCTTTGATTCAAGTTATGAAATATGTAACATGCTAGTACGATCTAATATCGTTTTTCTGCTAAAATAAGGTAGTTGTTAATATGAAAAATATGTTTTTAGGGCAACAAATGTCTTCTTAACCACATTTCGAAACATTAAATATCTCAAATTAAAGAGTTCACGAGCTGTTTATGGTGCTTTTGTCTGACACCATTCTCTCAAATTGTATCATACCCCTCAATATGGTGCAAGAAAATATTATGTATTTGCATAATTATCATCAACTTTAGAATTACCATCGACCTTATAATATTTGAGTTCATAGTCCAAATAGTCTTAGCTTTAATTATAAAAACTTATATAAACTTAATTTAGAGAAAGACTTGTACTAAGTTATATCTATAACACGTAAATTAAATAAAAATAATATAAATTTTATAATATATGACCTTCATAGAAATTTTTTTATAAATTGTCTAATAATTTTCTTAACACTTCTTAAAAATAAAATGTTTTTTTATAACTTTAGAAAGATACATTTTATAAATAAGTTATGATTGAAAAAGCTATAACATTTTTTATGAATAAGTATATTATTTTGATAGCATATAACACATCAATAAGTTATCCTCATACTTTTAAATTTTTTATAAATAAATATATTATAACACTTTTATAACATGTTAATTATTTTCATAATAAATTTTTAGCCATAAATTTAAAAATTTTCTAGGATTTAAATAACATAATTTTTATTGTAACTTTATAAAATACATAAATTATTTTTATAATATATTTTTAAGATGTATAGTATAAGAAGTTTTTGCCATAATCATCCCAAACATTCATACATAATTATCCCAAATATTTTTAACTTGTATAAAAGTAATTTTTTAAAATTAGATTTGAGTGTGATTACCTGTGTAATTACTTCAATTCTCACCCTCTGCCATATGAATTGGAAAGTGTAATTGGGATGCTCCAATTATACCCAATTCGATGAGACACACCAATTATAATGGTTATCCAAACATGTTATCATCATGTAATTACAAATAATTTCATCCAAATCCAATTATTAGGTGGCTTTCCAAACACTACGTATAATTATTTTTCTAGTTAATATTATGTTGGTTTAATTGAAAATAGTTTTGGAAAATTATTCCACGAAAATTTTACCAAATATTTTAGAGTGAATCATCCAAACACTAAAAACTTAGATTTTCTAGAAGATATCATATTTTCTAGAAAATCAACCTATTTTTCGTTAAATATTTTACATAAAACAAATAGATACTAAAATATAATTAGATTATATTAATAGATGTTGCATGTATTAGTAAGACACAATATACTTAAAATAGAGAATTTAAGTTTGAATTTTGAAGATGAAATTATTAAGAGGTATACCCCGTATTCTGTACTTACGTTTGGATTGAGAGACGTGGCTATGTAAATTGAAGGGCTAAAGAAAGATAAAGAGATGGAAAGTAATTAATCAAACTGTGGATTTTTCTTATAGAATAGTGAGCGCAAAATGTAAATAATTAAAAATAGTTATATCATAATATAAACATTATATATTAATTTTTAAATATATCTACTAACCATTAGCATCACACTGACAAAATTAAATCTCATCATTTGGTAATTAAAATTATTTAAACTCAGACTTAATTCAATACATAGAATTCTAGGTTTTTATATCAAGCTAATGATGAAATTGGCTGATATAAACATCCTATATCTTATTTTATTTTATGTTTTATTTGATTTTAACTTGACAATATGTAACACCCTAACCCCTGTTGGTAAATTGAGGTGTTACATTGAAAGCAAATTTAAACTTGGTTTGTACTTTTATTGAGGTTTCGGTGTATACTCACTGAACTGGGGCATTAGCCCAAAATTTTAAATGACTAAATGATCAAATCAAGGATACGCCATATAATATAAAACATAATTGAAAACAAATTCTCGACGGAAGCCTTACAAAAGCCAACATGTTTATATAAAACGCAAGGTGAGTTATTTCTTACACAAAAGTTTCAAATGCATTACTAGAAGTTAAATATCGTTTAAAACAGTTTAACGTATACGACTAAAAAATGATTTCATAAACCATAATTCACAAAGGTTTAACTTATACTTCAAGAGTACGTAAACATTCTCTTAAAATAGTGATTTGGTGAAAGATGTATTATTAAAAATATTGGTTACAAAATAGAGTTACACGCCACTCGCCAAAAATGAAAGTATATGCATGTTACAAAACAAACATATGTGAGGCTCACAATAGAGGCCGCTAAATTCTAGCTAAGTCCCTTCCATGAGCCCTCAACACCATGGTAAAACCTAGAAAAGGGAAACAAAGGGGGTAAGTTCTAAGGAACTTAGTGAGCTCCAAAACTAATCATGCTCAAACTTCTAACCAGATTCCAACAGTTGGGGCAACTCAACATATATATTTAAATAATAATAGAAATAGAAATCAAGCTAGTAATGAAACAAAGAATAATACAAATTCACAAATTCATTATGCATGAACATGTCAATGCAATATTTTCAATGAAGGTCCTACCCAACACCCCTACACACCATAGTAAGAGTTCCTCAGAACTCATTTATCCAATAATACACCGGTTTGTGGACAAACCACCAGTAATTGTAGATATACTGCCAAAAATATGTGGACAAGCCACCAGTATTGTATACAAATTGCCAAAATTTGTGGACAAGCCATCAATATTGTAGATAAATTGCCAGTACTTCCTCCTTTTCATAATCGTCCCAACCCCAATGCAATGCAGTATGAAATACAATATTGATAACATAATCAATATAGTAGGCAATATTTTAACATGCGATCAGATTTATCAGAAATAGTGGGCATGTTTTCAATATGCATTTTAGATTCATCAGATACAATAAACATGATTTAACATGTTACCAGTGGTAAATGTAGAATAGTGATAGTGACAGTGATAGTGACAGTGACAGTGATAGTGACGGTGATAGTGACAGTGACAGTGATAGTGACAGTGACAGTGATAGTATCAATAAACATGTTTTGAACATGTAATCGATTTTAATAGAAGCAGTGGACATGTTTTATCATCACAAGATATGCAAAACAATACACAATCATTTAATATCATTGAACACATAATCGACAAAATAGATTTCATAGATCAGGGATAATTTCTTTTACCAACCTTGTTAAAGGTTTATTTCTCATTTGATCACTTCACTTAGAGTACTCATGCATTTTTGATCTTTTGCAATTCATTGTAGTAGACTAAACTATTTTTCGTACTTAAATAGCTCGTATAAAAGAAATTTAGTTTTGTGTTCACTTAGTTTTAATTTTTAGTTAATAAAAATAAAAAAGTGTAACTCGAGCCATTTATATGACCTTGAGGACAAAAATAGGCCTAAAGTAAGGCTAACGTATTTGGTGAGTATGTAAGACATCATTCAGAGGCATATGAACACAAGACTGGCCACGATGTTGCAAAACGAAGTGTAGATGTTGCAACATAGTGAGAAAAACAATGTAAAGGAGCAAATTGCCTTTAGTGTTGCGACATAGACAAAGGGTGTTGCAACATAGCCCTGTAATCAAGCCTTAGCCTGTAAACTGCCATCAGTGTTGCAACACAAGTTAGAGTGTGTCGCGAGACCACCTTGACGAGAGGTTTTAATGAACCAAGGGCATTTTGGTCTGTACAAAAATATTTAATGCAAAAACGTCAGTCGATTTAGGTCAATGGACGACAACCAACTCTCAGCTTATAAATAGACAACTTTAAACACTTCATAAACAATTTTTGTTCAAGTTTTAGGTTACGATTTTCAATTAGCTTTATTTTTAGTTTCTCTTTAGCTTATTTCTACTTAGGTTTATTTCCATTTGTAATTCTATTCTAACTTTTATTTTCATTTGTCATGGAACTCAATTTATGGATTCATCAACTCTTCGTGGATTGTTGTTCACACAATTATGAATATATATCAGGATTCTTCTTAAACTCTATTCTTGATCTATTATTTATGTTTATCTTTTCAATCAAGTTTATGATTTTTATTAAATACATGGGGAACTAATCCTTTAACGGGAGATTAACGAGTGGACGTGGGAGTGATTTACTTCTATGTAGTGTTTCTCAATGGATCAACTGGTTGGGGTAGGAAGAACTTAAAACCCTAGGCCTGATAACCCTAGATGTCATATAGGTGGGAATGAACCCAAAGTTGGTACTACCTAACCGTGAACACCTTACCCCAATCTGGTCTGGCTGTGAGGTCAAGAGACAAGTAGTTCTTGTCGACTCATTAGGTTAGTGGAAGATCAAAAGATCCTTCTAGGTTAATGACTAGTTGATTTGAGAGAACCCGAAATAGGAGTTAGTTATGACCACCAAAACGAGTTAGTCTTCTGTCCTTAGAATTAATAAAATCTAAAATTTGTTTTACCTTATTTATTTTTATATTTTTAGTTATTTCTATAAAACATAATTTCCATCACCTTAAGTCTCGTCATAATATAATTTAATTAGATTACTAATTACACATATTAACATAGATATTAGAATTAGTTTAGTCTCGTCTCCCTTGGGTACAATCCTCGAAGTACTCCAATACTTTGTTGTATAAATATAATTACAACTTGACTTTTATACTTGTAGAAATCGTCTAACGATTATATTTGGTTGCAAAATTTACACTTTAGATGTTTGTATGTTTGGAGACGGTCAAGTTGTTGGCGTCATTACCAGGGAGGCAACGCCACTAGATTAGTTTTTAATTATTTGTGTTTAATAGGATACTTAGGAAATTTTTAAATTATAGATATGATTTTAATTTTTAGTTGTTTTTATTTTTCTCCACAAACGTTTTTGCTTTTTCTTTATGGCTTCAGTGCTTGACTCGAAGTAGGGGCACACCTATAGAGCCAACTATTGCTCCAGAAAGAATCATCCGTAAAAATCATCGACAACAACAACAGCAACAGATATAGAATAACCCACCTACTATTTTTAATCTACCACACGATAATTCACTCTTTGACGAACCTAACTTAAATAATATACCACCACCACCGTAATTATCGATAGAACAACAAATGGCTCGAGAGGAACACCCTTTGAGAGATTACACACTACCAACCGTCGATGTAGTACAAGGCAACTTCACAAGGCTGACCATAACCGCAAATAATTTTGAGAAAAAGTTTACAATGATCTAGATGATACAAAACAACCTACAGTTCAGAGGGACTATGACGGAGGATCCAAAACAACATTTAAAACAATTTATCCAATTTTGTAAGACTCTTAAGTTTAACGAGGTCATCGATGACACTATTCATCTTTCTCTGTTCCCCTTCTCCTTAATAAATAGCACTTTCTCTTAGGTAGACTCGCAGGTACCAAGATCCATAATGACATGGAATGAACTTGCGGAAAAGTTTTTGTATAAGTTCATTCCTATCAGCAATATGGTTCAACTGAGGAGGGAGATTGTCACATTTAAGCAATTAGAAGGAGAAAGTTTTCATGAAGCTCGGGAGCGACTCAAGTCGTTAGAAAAAAAATGCCTAAACCATGGTTTACCTGACTGATTATAGTTGCAGATGTTCTCTAATGGACTGGATGCACAATGCATATCAAGACTGGATACAACCACTAGAGGAGCCTTGATGAACTGACCATATGAGGATGCGTATGATTTGATAGAAAACATGGTGATGAATTCCTGCCAGTGGCCAAATGAGTGATTTACTTATGGCCAGAGACCATCTATGGTTAAGCTGCCCATAAAGAAGACAAGTATCAAAAAATTTTGTACAGACTTAATTGGATCGAGTCAACATCCAGTAGGTCCACAATATATTATGCAAATAGACCACTGGACCAGTATCCTAAGAACCCAACTAAGAATGTATACTAAATCAAGAATAGGGGTGGAAATCCTTATTTAAATACCTATAATCTTAGCTGGAGAGATCACCCAAATCTGTGATGGGTGGAAACCAATGAGGAGGTAATCATCCTAACTCAGTTAAAAAAATTATTACTGACCAACCTCCATATTTGCAGAAACCTTAGGAAAGGGACAATCTCAATGACCACACTGTATGTGGTCAAAGATTGGATCAAATCAATGGAAATATATAGTTAATGCGAACAGAAGTGAAACAGGTGTAGTCTGAGTGCACCCAAATGACAAAGACATTAATGAAGCTCGAAGATCAAATGAGCCAACTCATGAGCATGATAGGAGACATAAAACGACAGATTAGCATAGATATCCCAAGAAACACCAAAAATAATCCTCGAAGAGAAGGCAATCATACTCCGTTTAGGAAAAGTATTGAGTATCCCGAAAAACCCTAATTGAGAGGAAAATGAGAAAAATGCCAATGATCTTCAAAATAAAACCTTTCAAAATGATGATGTTGAACCAAAGCTAGAAAAGGTAGCTGAGTCGGCAGCTAAGTTAGAAATTGTGCAGAACACAAAATCAATTAACACAAAAGGATCATTCCCCTCACGAATAAAGGGCAA
Organism: Gossypium raimondii; assembly: GCF_025698545.1. NCBI lineage: Eukaryota > Viridiplantae > Streptophyta > Magnoliopsida > Malvales > Malvaceae > Gossypium > Gossypium raimondii. The sequence continues at coordinate 37,195,148 of NC_068572.1, forward strand.
GTGAAAACAGGATAAAATAGAATTTGTAAGTTTTCTAAACTTCTTTAAATAACTTAATGTTAATTTGCATCTTATAGAATTAATTGAAAAAGTTCCTAAGTACCCTAAATATTTAAAGGAAATAATGGCCAGAAGTAGGAAAAATAAGACATGAGAGCAATTTAGCATAGACGCATCCTGTAGTGAGATTATTATAAAACAGACACCCCCTAAATTAAAAGACCCATATTAGCCACATCTAGGTCCATCATTGATTTAGAAAATAATGAATTAATCATGAAAATCAATGGTGAAATTAAAAATTTCAAATGTGGTCACCAATAGAATGAGGGATGTGGAAAAGATTTAGGGACAACATGTTATAATATATCTACAAATTTTCCTAATGACCTTGATTCGAGAAGGGTATTTTCTGTGATTGATGTAGGACAAAAATGAAAGTTTTGAGAGTGGGACAAACAGAGCAAAGTGGAACGATACGATGGATGTTGGACAAATTCAGATATGTAACCAAAAGACAAAACATCCAAGTGTTGACTAACAGCGCTGATGGATGAATCCGGCAACAACACCTAATCCTCCTTATAATATTTTAATTTTTGTAAATTATTGTATTTTAATAGACTTAATTATTAGTATTTGGATAAGAATTGGAATAAATAGGTAGGTTAGAACTTAATTTTCTTTAAATGAATTAGAATTAGGATATTTATGGACTAGGCATCTCAAAATTGAAGGGAAAAAGGCTAAAACAGGATCAGTGTGTCAAACAACGAGTCCAGAATAAAAAAAATTCAAAATGTTAGGTCAATGTTGCGACACAGGTACCTTAGTGTTGCAACATCGATGATAGTAGCCCCAACTCCTAAAAAATTAAGGTGTGCCGTGACATAAAACCCCGATGTTGTGACATCGGTAAATTATTAGGGATGTCGCAAGATGGAGCCCCTATGTTGCGACATCACTACAAATTTTTGCAGGGAAGACCCGACTCATTACGTAGACCTGGTGGCTGAACCATTATTTTAACCAGAGTTTTGACCTAAAAATCCTATCCTTTGTAAACTAAAATACTTCTAATGGTCATCATAACCCTTCTTTAACTCTATACCCTTTCAAAAACCTCTAAAATTCTTTTTAAATTTAAAAAGCCCTATTCTTCTTTTCTTTTCTCATTATCTTTCCTATAAACTCTATTCCTTTCCTTGTTCTCTTTTCTTTTGCAGTTACAAGCTCCATAGTAATGATCAATTTGCAACAAACTCACGAAAGGATCAACGAGCATTTAACATACTAAGTTTAGGGGTCCCTAGTTGAGTTTTACTATTATAATTTATTATTTTTTTGGGAAATATATTGTTTAAATCTTTAGTTCATCTAGCCAAATATATTTGAAAGTGGCTCCTAGGAAGTTTAGAAGAGCCAATGAACAAGAGGTACTGGTGGTCACAAACCCCTCTAAAATTCAAAACCCAAATGTCGAAAATACATTCTAGAACTAAAAGGGAAGACATTCATTCAAGAAAGGGGTTTCGAACCATCGATGATCCTCTTTAAAGAGATTTGGGCATTAGTTTGATATGATACGTGGGAACGCTTTTGCATAACCTTCAAAGACCTTAGGGTAATTCTGGTACTATAAGAATTTTATGCATCATTTAGAGAGAGTGTAGGAGACCATATGATGACGTTTAGGAAACTGTAACGGTAAGGGGTAAAGAGTTATACATCACCCCTTGAGAAATTTTCAAGTTTTACAATGTTCCATATTATGAAACTGGTTTTATTGACGATACTTATTTAACTAATTTTAAGGACATTGATATGTATAACATTGTAAATTACTTAACCAAAAGGAAGGGTGAATTGAACCACTGATCGGATAGTGGACTACCAGCCAATTGTAATCAAGCAATCATGTTTCCCACAACTAAGATGTGGATGCAATTTCTTTGCACTAGAATTACACATGCTATGAATGTTTCTAATGTTTTCACGATTTCTTCATTCCCTTTCAAGCTTGTACCGCCCCTTGCCATCTCCTTAGCTATTCCATTGATTTTTTTAATTCCAAAACCACAATACATTGATTTCCTATTATTCCTAAGTCATTTATCACTATAAATCTTGAAGAAAAAGACCCAAAACTTCATAGATTTCACCATATTCTTCAAACCTGGTGTTTTCAGATTTATTTTGAAACTCGTTCATTCTTTCAAAAAAGGTAATCATTCATGTATCTATTGGTTTTTAATGTTATTTAGACTCTAAAACTGAATTAATAGCCCTTAAATCGCATGTTTTAAATAAAAGTTAAAAATCAAACCATTAATGATGGATTTCGAGATTTTGAGTCAAAACTTGGTTTAAAAGTGTGTTTCAAATTGTTTTAGCATGATTAGAAGGTTCTTAAACTTACCTTAAAGTTTCATTAATGATTTCTCATGCTTTAATTAATTTTGTGAAAATTACCTAAAATATGTCGATACCATGAATTAAGTAGATTTGTCTAGTTTGAAGGTTGCGAATTAGGCGTAGATGATTAAGTAGATGAATAGAAATAATTTTAAGCAAAAAGTTTGAGTACAGATCGAGATATTAGTATATAAAGCTTGTTATGTTGATAGTTTAAGTTACATGGGAACTTAGCTTAAAGCTTGTGTGTTAGTTGCTTTGAATGAATTTTGGTGGATATTTGACTATGGTTGTTGTGTGATTTATGTGTGTAAAGCTTCGGATTCATTAGAACTTGGTACGAGTTAGGGAAGCATTAGTTGAGCTTTCGGTCTTTGACAAAACCATAAAGTGGTGGGTGTATGGAATTGCTACTCATAAACACGAGTCATGTGTTATTTAGGAATTTAGATGTAGTCTAAACCCCTACTCTAAGTTTCGAGTGTAAGCTCTCTTGAAATTATACTTATCTTTTGGTTAAGTAGTTAAATAATATACATGATATTTGATATGTGGATATGGTGATTATTGTATAAAGTGTAATGATATGCATGTAATAAATATGTAATATATATGTTATATGACTATGCTAGTGTTTTGCAAAAGATGTTAATATGCAGTGATAGTGCACGGATAGTCAGTAAGCAATATGAGTTATTTTTCGGATATTTTGGCCTTGTGATCTTGGAACTATTGGATATAGTTGGCATGCCATAGGATTGTGAGTGCTCACTTATATGTATAGCAGTTTTGGGTGTTGAGGCCTTGGGACATGTTTGGAGGGATAAGGGAATGAGAGCTAAGCTCCATTCAACGGGACATGTGAAGGGAAATAAGGAGAGTGCTAGCTATATGCTTCACCTCTGGGACATGCTTGACTCTATGAGTCTATGTTTGGAGTGTTGAAGATTTGTGTATCCGATGAGTGATGATAGAGCTAACTATATATTTCATAACTTAACTGCCAATCTATCTTATCTTTTATAATTGTGGGAATATGTATTGATAGTACAAGAAAGAACATATGTTTTCTCCCTACTTATTGGTTAATTTGTCCCCATTTAGTTATCTTTAGCACATATTTTAGCATTTTCAGTTCAGTAAATTGCATTTCCTAACTCAGTGGATCTTAGCCTATTTATCCTTAATTTTGTCATGTTTTGGTACCGATATCACTACATGAGTATTTCCAGATTGCGCCCAGAATTGTCATCGCACCTGGCAGCTTTCCAGATAAGAACAAAAATGTGTGAGTTGTCCAGTCTGGTACACTCAACTTGTACGTATAGAGGAAGCATGAAAAGGGAAAAAAAAGGGTAAGGCTTTTTGGGGGGTGTTTTCTTCTCCAACTGACGTGACAGGGATATAGATTAGCTCTTGACGAGGAGCCTTGAGTGCAACACAAAAGGGAATGGAGAGGTTCAAGTCGAGATTGTCTAGGAATAATACTCTCCACTTGTTTCTTTTATATTTGTTTTCTAAACGATGGTGATTACTTTCTATTTCATGTTTCTACAGATGTACACATGATTTATAGGTTAAATGTTAGTTTATTCAATCTTACTTTTACTGTTTAATCTTTGGGTTTAAATGTTTCTAGCATGGAAGTGTTATTGTGGTCATTGACACTGGAAAGTGCAGCAAAGTTCAAGCTAATAAGCATGACAACAGAAGTTGGTTAAGGATTAGAGGAATTTAATCCATTTGTTCTTAATAGTGTTCCATTGCCATCATCGGAAGGTGTGGTTAATGTGCATGCTTAAGTCTTAGATTAAATATAGAAGTTAAGTTTGGTAAGATATTCATTGCAATTTAATGCATCGACAATCACCTATCCTTTTATACCTTGTGAGCACTTAGTATTATGTTAAGTATTCATATTGGGGATCCCAGTTTATCATTATCATATTTTATCTTATTGTTTTCAAGTTATTGCTTCGACAGCTACTCTCACAATTTATCTCGTTTCTATCTATTTATTATACTGACATTGATAGACAAAAGAACACCATTCTCGAGGGATCGATATCCAACAGACTCATATCTGTCTACTATACTTGTATTGATAGTGTACGCTTGCATATTATTATTATGACATTAAATAGCCGATCAAGTTTTAGCGCCATTACTGGGATGGCGTTTGTTTGATTTTTTTTTTTGCACTTTGTTTTTTATTATATAATATTTAGTTGCCACTAACTTGTTTTCTCTTTATTGCTACTTTCACATTTTATTTTAGGTGTTTGATGACCCGAAGTAATTCAGAGTTTATTACTGATTTTGATCTAGAATTGAAAGAACCATTCAGAGGAGACTTCAAGAACAAAGGAATGTGGCTTTATCAAGAAATAATGAAGCCATACCCCAGGTGCAGCACCAAAATGCTTATGACCACCTTTACCGCAAGACGCTCAAATACAAAATATGACTATACGAGAATTTGTAGTACCTGTCTTGGATGACTTACAACCAAGATTTGTTAGGCTAGCAATCCAAGCTGGGAATTTTGAACTCAAGCAAATAATGTTTCAAATGTTGAATTCTAATGGGCAATATGCTGGACTGCCACATGAAGATGCATAAGATCATCTTAAATCATTTTTATTGATTTGTGCTTCCTTTAGTCAACAAGGCATTCCTGATGACGCTTTGAATATGCGATTATTTCCTTATTCCTTACAGGGAAGAGCTCGTACTTGGTTCTTTAGGCTACATGCCGGATCAATTACTTCTTGGAATACACTAACAACACAGTTTGTTTTGTGCTTTAACCCGCTGACAGTGAATGCTCATCTCCGAAATGATATTATAGCTTATCATCAACTAGATAATGAGACTTTTTACACCACATGAGAACGTTATAGATCTTTGCTTCGATGTTGCCCCATGCACGGCATTCGACTGGAAACACAAATTGAAATTTTCTAAAATAGGCTGAATTCACACATGAGGAATCTTGTTGACACATCAGCCAACGGCCCTTTACTGGATTGTACTTATAATGATGCTATTGGAATTCTTGAGAGAATTGCTCAGGATGATTATCAATATCCTATCTCTAGAGCTGCACAAGAAAAAGCTACTTAGGGAGTTATTGAATTGGACGCAATATTTGCACGTAGCACTCAAGTTTCTTCTCTTGCACATATGATAAAAATATGCAAGGCACTAGTGACGTTGCACCTATACAAGTCACTCCAAAAGTTGATGTTCCTACCTTTTGTTGTGAGATTTGTAGTGATAACCATAGCTAAGAAGATTGTTCACAACATGTAGAGAATGCCTTTTATGTTAGTAACATCTGCAACAATTCTTATGGTATAATTCTGCATGCAACCAAAAATCTTGGGAAACTCAGACTACTGGACAAAATGCTGCGACATTCTGATATGGGAATATATCTACTCAAGGCAATTATAATCTAAGACAAGAGAATCGCAACCAACAATAGTAAAACTACAATCAGCACACTCAGATGCATCCACACCAAAATTAGATGCAGGCACCACACTCTTCAATGTCGAATCAGCATGTTCAAGGACATCGACAACAACAGTACATGCAAGCTTCTCCTTCTGACTCGTTAGTAGCTCTTGAGGCTATAATGTGGGAGCATATTACTTACACAGAAGCTATTGTGCAAGAGAATTCATCTTCTATTCGGGTGTTGGAAGCACAATTAGGACAACTTGCTTCGAATATGAATACTCGACCACTGGGCAGACTACCTAATGACATGCAAATTCCTAGTCTGAAGGGGAAAGAACACTAGAAGGCTATCACTCTTAGGAGTGGTAAACAAACTGGTGAGTCGACTACAAATTCTACTGTAGCACCTTAAAATACTAATGAAGTGATCCCTGGTGAGAAGGTTGAATCTGAAGAGCTTGTCGATGTACCAGACAAAGAAGTTCCATAAATTGTCACTTATATGCCTAATGTCTGCCTCTCGAAACTATCAATGCAATCAAAGGTGTCGGCGCAATCAGATGTATCTCCACCTTTACCTTTTCCACAAAGATTCAGGGTGAATGATCAGGATAAGTAGTACCAACAATATCTGAACACACTGAAGCAACTTCAGGTCAATATTCCTTTATTAGACGCTCTTGTGCAAATTCTGAATTATGGGGAATTTATGAATGAGCAATTTTCCAAGAAGAAGAATCTCAGTGATATTGAAACTATTGCACTCACAGAAGAATGTAGTGCTACTTTGAAAAATAAGTTGCCCACCAAAATGAAAGATCTTGGGAGCTTTACTATCCCATGTTCAATTGGAAACCATTATTTGGGTAAGGATATATACGACTTGGGAGATAGCATCAACCTAATGCCACTATCTACTTTCAGAAAGTTAGGAATTAGTCACATGAAACCTATTACAGTGACATTGCAACTAGCAGATCAATCCTTGGCTCAACCTGAAGTGTAAATCAAAGAGATCTTAGTTCGTGTGGATAAATTCATTTTTTTTGACTGATTTTATCGTACTTGACTGCGAGGTAGGAAATGAGGTTCCCATAATCTTGGGATAACCATTTTAAGCCACCGGATGAACTCTTAATGATGTTACAAAGGTTAGCTGACCATGCGACTTAATGATGAGCACGTTACCTTTAATGTTTTTGAATCTATTCAATGCAAGGATAAAGAATAATGCCATACTGTCAATGTGCTAGATGATTTAATTGAGGAATAATTCAATGACCAAAGTACAATACTTTCTCAGAAGTTTGCAGTGATGTCTGATGATGAAATCTTAGATGATTGTGACAGCATGGTTGAAGTTAAAAATATTGAACTCAGGCATGGATGGCAGATTAAATCCTTAGATTTAGCCAATAGAATAACTCAAATTTTCAAGTCATTTATTGGCAAAGCTCCTAGTATGGAATTGAAACCACTACCTACTTATCTTAAATATGTCTTTCTTGGTGCTAACAATACTCTCCCAGTTATTGTCTCCGCAACACTAGATGTAACTTAAGAAGATAAATTGGTCAATATTGTTAAGCATCATAAATGAGCTATTTCTTGGAGTATTGCTAATATTTGAGGCATTATTCATCCTTTTTGCATGCACAAGATCAAGTTGGAAGATAAAGGCAAGCAATCGATTGAGTAACAAAGAAAATTAAACGAGAAGATGAAGGAAGTTGTTAAGAAAGAAATTATAAAATGGCTTGATGCTGGAATTATTTACCCTATTTCTGATAGCAATTGGATAAGTCCAGTGCAATGCGTTCCTAAAAAGAGTGGCATCACTATGGTTAGCAACGACAAAGATGAATTAATTCCTACACGCATTCCTACAGGATGGTGAGTTTGTATGGATTATCAAAAACTTAATGCTGCCACAAGGAAGGACCACTTCCCACTTCCTTTCATTGACCAAATGTCGGATAGGCATGTTGGAAGAGCCTATTACTTCTTATTAGACGCATATTCTGGGTACAATCAAATTGCTATTGCACCGGAGGATCAGGAGAAAACAATTTTCACCTATCTCGTTGGTACTTTGATTTTCATTGTATGCCTTTCGGTCTGTACAATGCACTAGCCACATTTCAAAGGTGCATGATGGTAATATTCTCGGATATGATTGAAGATTCTTTAGATGTTTTTATGGATGATTTCTCAATCTATGAGAATGATTTTGATCATTTCGCTGAGAATTTAAATAAACTATTGAAGCGATGTGAAGACATACATCTTATTCTAAATTGGGAAAAATGCCATGTCATGGCAATTGAAGGTATTGTGTTAAGCCATTGCATCTCTAGTCAAGGCATTGAAGTAGACAAAGCTAAAGTGGAAATCATTTATAAATTACCTCCACCGACAAAGATGAAAGTTATTCGCAGTTTTCTTCGGCATGTGAGGTTTTACCGAAGATTTATTAAAGATTTCTTGAAAATTGCAAAACCCTTATGCTCATTATTGGAACAGAATAAAAAATTCTTCTTTAAGGATGCATGTTTGGATGCATTTATTCAATTAAAGAAGCAAATAGTAAATGCACCCATTTTCGTTGCACCGGATTGGTCTAAACCTTTTGAAGTTATGTGCGATGCAAACGACTTTGCTGTGGGTGCTGTTTTAGGACAACGTAAGGGAAAAATATTTCATGCCATTTATTATGCTAGAAAAACTCTTACAGAGGCTCAAATCAATTATACCACTACAGAGAAAGAATTGTTGGATGTAATCTTTGCTTTTGACAAGTTTCGTTTTTATCTTGTCGGCGGAAAGGTTACTATATTTACTGATCACTCGACATTGAGATATATTTTTTTGAAGAAGAATGCAAAACCAAGACTGATACGCTAGATCTTACTATTGCAAGAATTCAACATCGAGATAAAAGACTACAAAGGTTCAGAGAATCAAGTTACAGATCATCTGTCTCATTAGAAGTTAGCAGCGAAAATGGAAACATACTTCAAATTGTCGACGCATTCCCAGATTGGAAGTTATTTGCTATAGATGTAACCCCTTGGTATGCGAATTTGATTAATTATCTAGTGTGTGGAAAGCTCCCATTGGGTGTCACAAGCCATAAAAAAGAAAGATTTGTTCATGAAGTAGTAAAGTATCATTGGAACGAGCCATATTTATTCAAGGTATGCAATAACAACATCATTCGGCGTTTTGTTATGGAAGAGGAGATACTTTCAATCCTGAAGCAATGTCATGATGATCCTTATGGAGGTCATTTCGGTAGCATGTGAATTACTGCTAAGGTTATTCAATTAGGATTCTACTGGCCTTCATTAGTCAAAGATGCCCACAATTTTGTGAATCAATGCGATAGGTGTCAAAGCACTAGTTCTATATCCCGACGCAATGAAATATTGTAGCATCTAATTATAGAGGTTGAATTGTTTGATGTTTAGGGTATGGATTTTATGGGACCCTTTCCAAGTTCATTTGGAAATCTTTATATATTAGTAGCTGTTGGCTACGTCTCGAAGTTGGTTGAAGCTGTTGCAGTTCCAAAGGATGATGAAAAAGCAATGCTTAATTTTTTTCATAAGCATATACTCACCCGCTTTGGCACACCAAAGACATTTGTTAGTGATCAGGGTACACACTTTTATTACAACCAAGTCGCAGTCGCACTAAAGAGATATGGAGTTAATCATAGAATGACTACTACTTATCATCTACAAACTAATGGACAAGCCGAAGTATCGAATTGAAAAATTAAAAACATTCTTGAGAAGGTCGTGAACCTTTCGAGGAAAGATTGTTCTTCCAGACTGGATAACACTTTATGGGCATTGTGGACAGCATACAAAAATCCATTGGGTTTTGGGAAAGCATGTCACTTGCCAGTTGTACTAGAGCACAAAGCAATATGGGAAATTAAGCAATTGAACATGAACTATGAAACTGTTGGAAAGAAAATGCTGTTGGATATCACTGAACTAGAGGAGATTAGGTGAAATGCCTATGAAAACGCTGTAATTTACAAAGAAAGACCAAATGATGGCATGACAGAATTATTTTACAGCGATAATTTATTGCGGGTCAACAAGTTTTATTATTCAATTCTAGATTGAAAATGCACCAGGGTAAATTGCACTCACGTTAGTCTGGACCTTTCGAAGTTGTCGAAGTATTTCCTCATGGTGTAGTCACAATCAGAGATTTACATGATGAACACCAGTTCAAAGTGAATGGACAACAGTTGAAACACTATTTTGGGAATATTAATCAAAAGCAGGTAGAGACCATTAAATTGGTAGAAAAATTTTAATTTTTATTAAATTTATCATTATATTATTTTTTATTTTTATTCAAGTTTGTTTTACTTTTTTTTCAGAATAATTAGGTATCCTTATCGACACACTTGGGCTTTATTGTCAACGCAGTTCGGATTATGATATTGTCACTTATGACTTATCAAGAATGAGGGCATATCACCTGAGGAACGATCTGAGGACCGTGCGAAGCCCAAAGGAAATAAGAGAAGGCGCTCCAAAGACAAAAAGTGCAAGAAGGGGGAGAAAAAGAAGAGGAAGAAAAAATATCGTACAGCCACAGAGTAAGGAAAACTAATTTAATTTATTTTCAGTTTTTTTTAACTGTAGTGTTCATGCATTGCACATAGTTATAATTTTTATTTTGTTAGTGCACATTGTTGTTGTAATTCTATTGTCATTGCAGTTTAATTTTAGTCCATTGAGGACAATGCAAACTTTAAGTTTGGGGGAATGCATATGGGATTTGGAACTACACCCACATTTCAATTTTTTTTAGTTTAATGAAGCATGCAAGGTTTATTTGTGGTTAATGCAAATGTGTTTGAAAGTTTTTGTTACATTCGATGCTTAATTCTTGAATCATGTGAACTATCAATAAATGAGTTGGATAAATTTGAGTGAATGTTTTATCTTCAATTCTTTGATGAATGATTTAGGTTGCATTAGTAATAGATGACTAGTAGCATTCCTTGAATCTTAAATGAATCTGCCTTTTACAGCTACTTATATGTATATATAGTTATAAATAAGAGACACTCCAAAGTAGGTGTATTGTAAAATGTTAAAGAGGGAAAACTCCAATGCAAGAATTAGAAAAATGAATCTGGCTAAAAGCTGTCGCTGCATGAGTGTGTGTCAGTGCAATTACGTACTCTTTGGGGGTTTGTTGCACTCTATCGTTACTTCTTAGGAACAAAGGTACAGTAATGCAACGATATCCCTTATTAAAAAAAGATACATATACTGCACAATAAATGCTATATTGGTAGATAGAATTTAGGATTTAAAGTATGATGCTGGTTTTGATGAAGTTGCAATCCTATTCATCCATACATATGTATTGTCGATGCAATATTCTGTCATCTAAATGTGACCGATTCATTGAGATTGTAGGTGATTCAAGTTGCTAGAATGATCATTTACCTTAGTGAATTCTTGTGTAGCCATGCTAGTTTCTGTTTACTTGAGGACAAGTAAAAACTCAAGTTTGGAGGTGTGTGATAGTATTAGAAAGAACATATGTTTTCTCCCTACCTACTGGTTAATTTGTCCCCTTTTAGTTATCTTTAGCACATATTTTAGCATTTTCAGTTTAGTAAATTGCATTTTATAACTCAGTGGATCTTAGCCTATTTATCCTTAATTTTGTTATGTTTTGGTATCGATATCTCTGCATAAGTATTTCCAGATTGCGCCCAGAATTGCCGCCACACTTGATAGCTGTCCGGATAAGAACAAAAAATTGTGAGCTGTCCAGTCTGGTACAATCAACTTGTACGTATAGAGGAAACATGATTTTGATCAAAAGACACCTGTGCTATTTGGATAAATATTAATATTCACGTGAAAAGGAAAAAAAAGGGGGAGGCTTTTTAGGGGTATTATCTTCTTCAACCTGTCTTTTGAAGCTTTTCGGCTATGGCAGCTTAAGTCTCCTATGGGTGAATCGACATGAAAGGGTCACAGATCAACTCTTGACGAGGTGCCCCGAGTGCGACACAAGAGGGAATGGAGATATTCAAGTTAAGATTGTCTAGGAATAGTACTCTTCACTTGTTTCTTTTCTATTTCTTTTCTAAATGATGGTGATTACTTTCTATTTCATGTTCCTACGAAAGTACACATGATTTCTGGGTTAAATTTTATTTTATTCAGTCTTGCTTCTACTATTTAATCTTTGGGTTTGAATGTTTTTAGCATGGAAGTGTTATTGCGGTCACTGACATTGGAAAGTGCAGCGATAGTTCAATCTAAGAGGCATGACAACGGAAGTTGCTTGAGGATTAAAGGAATTTTATCCACTTGTTCTTAATAGTGTTCCATTGCCATCATCGGAAGTTGTGGTTAATGTTCATGTTTAAGTATTAGATTAAATATAGAAGTTATGTTTGGTAAGATATTTATTGCAATTTAATGCATCGACAATCACCTATCCGTTTATACCTTGTGAGCACTTAGTATTCAATTGAATATTCACGTTGGGGACCCCAGTTTATCATTATCATATTTTATCTTATTTTTTTCAAGTTACTGCTTCGACAACTACTCTCAAAATTTATCTCGTTTCTATCTATTTATTGCACTGACATTGATAGAAAAAAGACAACCATCCGCGTGGGATCGATATCCGACAGACTCATATCTGTCTAATATACTTGCATCGATAGTGTAAACTTGCACATTATTGCTGTGACGTTAAACAACCGATCATGTATCTATGTGTTATGTGATGTATGCTTAAATATGTATGTATGCATTGTGAGAATAAGTTATTAGATGATGCATGATTTAATACTATATGATTCTAGACTTAAGAATGCGGCACTTGTGAGTAAATGACTGGTTGTGTTGCATGACGATATGTTTTCATTGTGGAAATTCTTACATTCACTAAGCTTGTTAAAGCTCACCCACTCATTTTAAGATATGCAGATCAGTGACGTCACTGTGTGAGCGGTGTGGTTTACAAGGGAGCGATCCAAGGAAGACTAGTAAATTATCGTAGGTGAACTATTAATTTTATTCGTATTGGGAAATAAGGCAATGTGGTTATGTTTGGGTTATTACCGACTTTGTTACTTAGTTTGGGTTATTACCGACTTTGTTACTTAGTTTTTTTGGAAAATTGGGAGTTTATATGTTTACTTATGTTCATGAATTTCAATAATGGCTAGATGTATCCTGTTGGGACTCATTTAGATAAATTGAACTGGTAAATTTAGCCATAGGATGATTATTTATCAATGTAAGTGATTCATGATACTTAGAATCTGATTTGGAGTGAGTTCATTGTATATCTATTCTGCATTTTGACACCTAGGAGCAGAGGTATCGATATTTGAGATTTAAAATCGATACCTCTATGTTTTAAAATGTGAAAGAAGTCAGAATAGAGATTTGTTATCAATACCTTTACTCAAGTATCGATACTCAGGGAATAAATATCGATACTTTGTTTGGTGCTACCGATATTTTCTGATAGTTGGGTTTTTAATCTAAAAATAGTATGCTCATTTAGTATCTTTTTTCCAAGTGGTATTGATACCACTCAAAGGAAATATCGATACCTGAATATCAGTATCGGTACCTATGAACATTTTTATGGAATTTTGCTAGTTAGCGTTTATGCATAATTCTGGCTGAATGTATGATCGATTAACGAATGCTTTGCATGTAACGATGTTAAATAACTATTAGGACGTCTTAAAACTTATACGAGTTAACAAAAAATGATCGGTCTGTTTGAATCTAGCTTCCTATTCGATGTACATGAGACGAGATGGTGGTGTAGCATCCCGTATCTAGGCTTGGCAACCAGGACGGGTATAGGGTGTTACAACCCTAGTCCTTGTGTCGTAACATCGAAGGCATTATGCATGGTTTAGGGGTAGCTTTAGGGGTGTGTCGTAACATCCCTTGTCTATATCGTGACACCCAAGGCAATATAGCAATTCTAGCATTGTACTCCCTATGTTGTGACATCGAACTCCCTGTGTTGCAACACAATAACCATACTTGAGTTATTATGCCTTTGAATGGTCTCCTGCACACTTGCTAAGTACGTTAGCTCACCTTTAGACCTTATTCTAACCCTAAGGTCAATAAAAGACTCAAAATGCACTTTTTCCTGAACTTAAACTAAACTAAGAAAACATATATAAAACACATTAAAATTGCTCATATTCAAGCTCCTCAAGTATGAAAACTAGTTTAATCTGCTACACTGGATTATGGCAGATCAAACTGCCCCACACTTAAGTCATTTATTGTCATCAAGCAAAGAAAAATAAAAACAAAAAGTAAAATAGGTCCCTTGAGCAAGTATGATACAAATACTGGTGCTGGAGTACAATATTAGGCGTTTTCATGTTTACAGGTAATCCTAACATGATATATAAACAACTTACCACTTTCAATATCAAACGCTTATGTTTAATATATTACAAAGTACATAGGCATTAAGGTTTTCAAATATATGCATCCATAAATAAATCAGACAGACAATTTGATTATTCTAGTAGTACAAATAGTCGTAAATGGTAGCACTTAATATGATGTCATTTCATGAATAAGTCTACCTAGGTCACATAGGGCTTTTCATGCTTGAACCATTTTGAAGCTCTCAGTTCTTGTATTCCAAACCAACCTTAATCCTCAGAACTTTACAAGTTGAAAAGCCCTAAGTGACTTAGGTAACTCTGTTTATGGATGAAAGTCATGTTGAGTATATGAAATTGTAGTTACTTATATTCTTCTTACATAAATGCCATAATCGTGTAGTTGTTGGATAAAACACACGTTAGCAAACATATAATTAATTATAAATAAACACATATGAAATAAAATATAAATAGAATGATTTATAATTAATTTATCAAAAACAAAAATCAAATAAAACCATAATAATAAGTTGAAATAAAGGAGAATCTAGATTTTACGAAACGTTGAAGCTATGAAACACGGTTTCCTTAAGATAGATTCGGCCACTCCTATAGTAGTTGGAGAAATGTTGGTTGAATGTCTCCAAGGATACAAAAACAACAGTGATCAAAGTAGTAGCACCTCTATAATGATCAACGGACAAACTTTGCCTTTTTCTATCACCAGAATGTTTTAGAAATATCGAGAGACAAGAAGAAGAATTTTGAAATCAATAGAATTTCGGTATAAGAAATTATTAGAATGTATGTGGAATCCGACATAATACACAACTTTTTATAGGCATTTAGGATAGTGGAAAATTTTGAAATAACCATAAAATCTGCCATTAATGAGCCAAAAAATCAATTTGATTTCAAAATTAAATGAAGTCATATACTTTCCATATATAAGCAGATTATGTTTACTAAGGAAAAATAAATTTGTGAACTAATATGAGACTGGAGCTTTTACTTTTCCTCAACAATATTTCTAAGTAGCTTACTTTGAGTATCAATTTCTTATCCATCTCTCAACCATTTTGAGCATATGATATACCGTTGTAAAGGTCTCATGGAGTAGAATATGAAACCATAGTTTTATGATTCAACTCTCTACCTTTACCTATTGAGAATATGCCTCAAAGTTTTCATAAAAATGCAATTTTTCCAATAGTAGTTTTGTTTTGATGGAATCATATGCTTAGTTACCTTTTTATCTATTAAATTTGTAATTTAATAAACTTTCATGTCTGAAATTAAAAACTATGAGTATTTTATATATCATGTTAAAATTGCATGTTTTAGCAAGCGTTCCTAATTTCTATGTTTCCAAACTAACCATTTGTATGAATCATGTTCAAGGGACATATTTCTTTTTGCCTTTACATGTGATTGTCTTATTTTCTTGAGGACATGCAATGAGTTAAGTCTTGGGGAATTCGATCTACCACAATTCATTGTGGCAATCAAGCTCTTTTCAATACTTAATGAACTTGTATTCAAGCAATTTGATATCTTTTCATTTAGTTAGTATATTTAGTTAGGATTGCCTTTGAATTCAATAAAATGAGCTTTTAGTGTGTTTTATGACCTGTTAGGCCAATCTACGCCTAAGGAAGAACAAATATGTTGGTTAAATATGTATGACCATCTTGTAGGCCAATGAGTTAGTGGACTACCCTTAATGTCGCAACATTTAGAGGGAATGTCGCAACATCAACTTGTAAACAAAAAGGGGAAACATACATACAATTTTCAATGTCGTGGCAACTACAACTCCATGTTGTGACATCCAACTTCTAACTTATAGGGGCATTCAGCCATCGACGTTGTGACAACCAGCACTCCATGTCGTGACATCCAACTTCGAACTTGAAGGGGGAGCATTCAACCATTGATGTCGCGACAACAATACCTCCTTGTTGCGGTAATTAACTTCGATCCAATACGGCCATCATTCGGTATCAATGTCATGACACTAGCTATAGGATGTTGCGATACTGGTTCGACGAGGCCCATTTATCAGTCAAGGGTTTTTTTGTCCATAAAATGATAATTAACATGTTTAGCAACTTGTAATTAACCTAATTTGGTCATCTAACCTGAACACTATAAATGTTAGCTCCTAGGACTTCATTAGAGAGTAATATATTAGTTCATTAAATTAAACTTTATTTTTATGTTCTTAATTAGGGTTTAGTTCTATTTTTTAATTTCCATTCAGCTGTAAACATTCTTTCGATTTGAATTTCAGTTTTAGTTTTACTTTCTTTTCTGTTTCATTTCTATTAATCTTTACTTCACTAATTTCAACAATTGACAAATCATTCAAGGGTCTAAATAGTCAAGAACACAATAACATTTGTGGATTCTGAGCATCTCTTCTCTACTATGTATTTTATATCTTCTTAATGTTTAATAAATTGATAGGAATTATTACATTTAGAATGTGTTGTAACTAAAAACCAAGGAAGGGATGATGACTGAAGCGGGATTGATTAGCTTAGTAGGTTTTGCATATAGTTAGTTTGAGTAGATTAAGCGAAATAAACCCTAAAATTGATGACTCTAAGAAGTTAGTTAGGTAGATGAGGACGAAAGGATAGTCTACTAGTAATCAACTTAATCTAAACTAGTTTAGTTTATTATGTCAAAAGAAAAGTAAAGTAAGTCGATTCGTTAATCTAGTTATAGGCCGAAAGGTATTAATTAGGTTAATTATTAGCTAATTAATAAAAAGACTAGACTCAAGTTAATCATGAACATGAAAGTTATTCACCCTTCTGCCTATTTATTTGATTCTTGACTGCGGTATTTTGTTTTTGTTATTTTCATTCTTCAATCCACTTATTTTGGTTCTATCATACTCTGATTTTGATGCTAGTAATATTCAGTCCTGTTTAGTGAATAGTTTGAGTTAACAATTTAGTTTAAACAAACCTCCCTTGAGTATGATCCTCTAAATTCTTCCAAAGTATTTTGTTGTAAATTAAAAATTATATTATAATTTGACTTGTACACTTGTAGACACTAAACATATCATATATATGTAATTGTAATTTTCTAAACTCTAGTGTACGCACACTAGGGCACGATCAGTTGTCTAATGTTTAACTAATACTAAGCAATATTACGTGGTCAGATTATAATACAAAAATATAGCTTGTATTCGTAGATGAACCTAAAAATTTCTTTGTCTAATCGAAAATGAGCAGACCAATTGAAAGAATAATATATCGTCCATCAAGTCTAATTGTAGAGATACTTCTTCTTAAGAATCAAAGCGGATGACTTTTAGAAGATAGAGACATATATGTAACTGATTGGACTTACAGTACGTCGAGCAATATCCAAGTAGGATAGATCCTAAATTCGTTTATGTATTTATTTACCCGTGATGTTCATAGTGTGTCATACCTTAATCCTTAGTGGATGATGGACTATCTACATATGACTCGTATACTTTGATTTAAGTGAACGCCTGAGTTAAAATAAAGAAGGAATCGAAAGATGGTGCGTTGGGTATACGACTTCTACAATATATAACATCATTCACAATAGTAGAATTCATAACCCATGAAATGTGTGAATGATATCTTCTCATTGGCATTATATGATAGATGAAAATTAAATGTGCCTACAGGTTGTTTGTGTTTGTGATAAATGACTGAATTACTATGTGATAGTAATTTACTTTTCATGAAGGAAGATGTAATGATTATCATGAGATAAAATTTGATCATATTGGGAGAACGAATTTATCCCAAAGATATTAAGGATACCCTATAAGGGCAATACACTTATGACAAGGTCATTGGATGACCATTGATCGAGTAGCTTCCGTAATGGTATGTAATTAGAGAAAGCTCAGTCACGATACTATAGTGGAATAACTTCATGACTAAATGAGTCTATAATTAATAAGTTAAAAGCTAGAACTTAATTATAAATCATTTGAGCCCTAATTATATATGTCCAACCTGTCCTTCTACTAGCTCGTTGAAACCGGAAATGAATTGCATATAGAATCAAATGAATAGAAATGGATGGATTTGATAAATTTAGAGAAATTGGTTACATTTAGAAATGAATATGTTTTCTCTCTAAGTAAGGAAATGAGTTGAAAATTAATTTAATTTTTCTAAATTATTATTTAATCAAATAATTAAAGTTTGAAAATGAAGTTAAATTAATTTTTCATTGTGAATCCATTAAATATTGAAATTAAATATTTTCTCATAGATTCTTTTACGGTAAAATTGTCATGACTTTAATGAAATTAGAATTGGATTGAGATAATTATTTAATTTAAAAATTAGTTTATCTAATTAAATTAATTAATAAATAATATTTATTTTGGGAAATAGAAAAACATGTATTTGGTTGGATTAAATTCTAAAGTCCTTGGTTAAAAGTCCAAGGAGTACATAGAATTGAACCCAATATAGATGAGGCCCAAAAACCCCTCATAATAATATGATGGGTGACAACCCTAGTATATGTAACTAAGGTGTTTCGTCCTACTCTGTAACACCCTAAAATAGGGCCAAGGAATTTCAAGGGTATTTTTAGAATTTTAGCCAATATGTGCTTGGAATTTCATAAGGTTGGTATTCGATAATGTTTTTTATAGTGGCTATTAGGAAATTAAGTCAATTTCTAAAAATGGGTTGTAAATATCTTTAATTTTGAAAACAGGACTGATTTGTAAGAGAGTCAAATAAGGGAATTTGCCTAGAGTTTTAAATAGAACCTAATAAACCCCATTCCTAGTTCTATTTCACGATAATTGCTCTCCAAAGTTTACTATTATCACCCATTGTTATTCCCTTGATCTTTCAATTGAATTTTTATTCCCAAACCATAACACTTTGATTTCCTATCATTCCTAAGTCCATTACCTTTATAAATCCCCAAGAAAACACCCAAAAATCCCACCAATTTCATCATATTCCTAGAGAGTGGGTTTCTCGGGTTTGTATCAAAAACTCTATGTTTCTTCCATCAAAGGTAACCATTCACCTTCCTATTACCTTTTAATGTTATCTAGAGTTTAAAATTGAGTTTTTAGTCTTGAAAATTGCATGTTCTAGTTAAAACCCAAAAATCGGGTCATTAATGGTGGATTTTAGGTTTGTTGATTAAAACTTGGTTTTAAACTGGTTTTCAACTTGTTTTAACTTGGTTAAGAGGCTTTAAAAATGTTTCGATGTTTCATTTAGGATTTCTCAGGTTTTAATAAATTTTCATTATTATGGCCAAAACTTGTCAAAAAAATTTGATACCTTGAAACGTGTAATTTTGTGTAGTTTAAACGTTGGGAATTAGTCATATATGAATTTATAGATGAATGAAACTTGTTTCGTACTAAAATATTAAGCGTAGATCGAGTTATTCAAATTTTAAGTTTGTCATGCTAAAGGTTTCAATTAGAAGTGAATGTAGCATAGGCTTATGTTTGTGACTGTTTAGGGTGAATTGTTTACTGATTGTTGACTGAATATTTGAGTGGTTTGTCTTGTTGAACTGCCAGAGTCAATAGGACCTTCAACGAGTAGAGACAAACGCAAAGAAAAACGTGTCTGAGCTTTTGGCTTTTTAGCAAAAGCGTATTGTTGGTGAGTGTTTTTGGCGCTACTCATAGATGATTTATTGTGTAATTGGAAATTTAGATGTAGCCTAAACCCTTACTCTAAATTCTGAGTGTAAATATTCTCACACCTATTAAATGTGAAATATATTTGCTTGTGAACTTGTGGAATTATGAACATATATGAGATGATATGATATATGGTATGACCTTGTGATGACCATTTTGAAAGTGAATATGAGGGTAGGTTATTCATGCCATGTGACAGTAAATATGTGGATTTTTTTTCATGCTTTATGATAGAGATTATATTGTGCAACTAATGTGAATATGCAATGAATATGTGTGGAAAATAAATAAGTAAATGTGTGATAATAATGTGGATATTTTGACCTTATGACCTTATAAGACCATTGGATATAGTTGGCATGTCATAGGATTGTGAGTACTTACCTTTGTGTTGTGATATATGTAGGGTGTTGAGGTCCAGGGACATTTTCGGAAGATAAGAGAATGTGAGCTAAGCTCTATTCATCGGGATATGTACGTGTAGTGTGTTAGAGAGTGTTAGCTTTATCCTTTACTCGTGGGATACGTTTGACTCTATGAGTCATTTGGTGTGTTGGAGATCCGTGTATCTGGTGTGTGATTATAGAGCTCACTTTCATGTTTCATAGCCTCAAGTGCCAAATTATCTTAACATGTATATATGTGTAATGTGATGTATGTCTAAATGAGTATGTGGTTGATATGCAAATTGTCATTTAAATGTGATGTTAATGTTGTAAAAATGCAATGTGAGATGGATGCTAAAACATGCGAATAATATGTTAAATGAGTCGATTTACGTGTCATGAAAATGTTAGTATGATCTTATAGTAAATTGTGAATGTATTTATGGTTGGGATTGTTTCCATTTAACTTGTGAATACATGTGAATAGATCATCTAGACTTGTGGGTTATTAAAGCATGTATACGTTGTTTAGTCTTGATGAACTATTGTTAAATGAATTATATATAAGCGAGTTGAGTGTAATTGCATGTAGGAGTATATGTTAGTTTTATAATTTAATGAAACGTAAATATGATATTTTGAATTGATTAGAATATGGTTGTGAACGTATTCTAGTATGCTCTTGTTTAACCTTTGATATTGTGTGTACATTGTGGTTATTTTGAGCATTCACTGAGCTTGTTAAGCTCCCACTCCTCTTAAACCATTACAGATTAGTTGTCTACCAGTGTGAGTAGTGTGGTTTCCAATGGGTGATCGAAGCAAGTCCTTTTCCATTATTTCGTAAGTGTTATTGCTATTTGTTTACGTTTTGAGAAAAGGCAATGTTGTAGACTTTTACTGATATTTGCCATGATGTTTTTGGATGCTTCCATAGTCTAATTGTTCTTAGGATTATGAGATTTGTTTCGTAATATGTTGATCATTGCTCGGACTTACTTATGATGTTTAAGACTATTAATACGACCGTTTTGATGTTTATTTGATGATGATATGATAGCGTGATGAATTGGTACAAGTGGGAATGCCTTATATGCTTAAAATGTTGTATTTTTCTGGTCTGAAGCAGAGGTATCGATATTTATGTTGTAAAAATGATACCTTTGTGATTTTGAAATGTGTAGGAAGTCAGAATCATAATTTGGTATCGATACCTTATCACGAGTATCGATACTCGGGGTAAATATATTAATACTCTATGATAGGTATCGATAATTTATTTTTATGCGAGAAATAAAATATTGATTTGGTACGGATTTTCCATACGGTATTGATACCGTGCGAGGAAAATATCGATACCCATGTTCTAGTATCAATACCTGCATGATTATCTTGGAAATTCTGCTTAGTGATCCTAATGCATGTTCATTTATTACTATAAGTTTATTTAAAGTATGCTTGGCATATTCTAATGATGATTGA
The DNA here is from genome assembly GCF_025698545.1 of Gossypium raimondii. Taxonomy (NCBI): domain Eukaryota; kingdom Viridiplantae; phylum Streptophyta; class Magnoliopsida; order Malvales; family Malvaceae; genus Gossypium; species Gossypium raimondii. The sequence continues at coordinate 37,217,040 of NC_068572.1, forward strand.
TATATGTTTAACTAAAAAATTATAAGATCACTGATAAAGAGGATGATTTCTTAATAATGTGACAATTGACTATGAGTGTGACATGAGACGGTGGTGTGGCATCTTAATATTTGGGCTTGGCGACCAGGCCGGGTATAGGGTGTTACACACTTTCCTAGTTAAACTAGGATACTTGTTTTTCTATTAAATAAGTATTATTTGTGTTGTACTAATTCAACAATAATTCTTATATCTTTTCCTATAAATAGATGACACTGGAAGAGCTAAAAATACACAACTTTGAAATATTGTTATTCTACCCGAAAATATTGAGAAATTTACTTTTCAAGTATAAATTATATTTTTTAGGAATAACAATTCTATTGGTTTCCATTGAGAGAAAATTATTTTCCTACTGAAAGTAAGAGATTGCCTCTAGTTCTTTGTTTGATTCGTAATTGTTCGAGCCTACACTCGAAGTGATTCATGGTACAAGAATAGCAGAGAAGGTCATTCGATTGAAAGCTGGTAACTTCTAAGATCCATCTTGCTCAAAGTACAAGTATATTTCAAGAAAATTTATTGCTATAAATATCACAAACTTACTCAATTTTCAAAATTTTAATTTTCTACTCTGTCAGAAAATTTTTAAACTTGATTTTTTCTAACAATTGGTATCAAAGCCAGGTTGTGCTATGTTTATAGTATAAATTGACACCGAAGCTTCTCTCTTCTTCATGTTTGGTTAATTTTGATAAGATATGACATTCTCATACTTATTAACATGTTTTGGGTTATGTATGTGAATGAATGCATTATATTATTTTATTGTTTATAAGATAAAGTAATGTTGTCCATGTTGTAATTCCTAGAAATTAAAGTGGTCGTAATTATACTTTTTAATAATTTTATTGGATATGTAATTAAATCGTTAACTATCATCTGCAAGTAGGATTTTTCAAGTCATTTGTGATTTTGGGAAAATAATAGACTAGGATATTTCACTTTCAACTAGAAGATCCAAAGTAAGCTTTAGGGTAATGATTGTAATTATTTATTTATTTATTTTTTGGGATAGAATCATGGAAACTTTGGCTAGTTAGAGTCATTTAATTTTATGTTTTTTTACGTGATACTATGGAAATATTTAAATTGACTACAAAGTATGTTCGTGCATATGAATGATAAACATGTCATATAGTTTAGGAAAACAATGTCACTTGTACTTGTCATCACATCTTTAATCATTCATGATTGAAACCGATAATACAAACCCTGCATGTTTTTAAAAGGTCGAGTGGCAGAAGGTCCTTAAACAAGACCTACGACCTCCATCAATTGTCTCTTGTGATGGCAAGACAAATTATCAGTCCCAAAGTAGGTTTTTTCATGTGGATTTCAATGAGGAGATTTTCTTAAAAGATATAACTTTCTTGTGATAGCATATGATAAATTTTCAGCCTTAAGGTAGATATTATCATGTAGAATTCACTAAAGAACCTTTTTCTTGTAGAGGACAATTAGTCATACACATTACTCATTGAGATTGTCTCAATATGACTCATTCGTGGTACATAGAATGATAGATATTGAGTTGTTGATGGTTATACACTCAATATCATCCTAGTTAAGTAACTTCCCAAGAATATTGAATGGAAGAAAGCTCCTAAACATGATCTATGCCTCCATCAATGGTCTTTTGTGATGTCATGACAAATTGTCAACCCCAAGGTAGGTATTGCCATGTGGATTTCACTGAGGAGATTTCCTTAGAAGAGATATTTTTTGTGATTGCATATGATAGTTTTTGAGCTTTAAAGTAGGTATTATCATGTGGAATTCACAAAAGAGACTTTTTTTTTATAATGGACAATTAGTCATACATATTACTCATTTAGATTGTCCAAATATGACTCATTCGTTGTACATGGAATGATAGATGTTGAGTTGATGGTTATACACGCAAGATCACTCTAGTTAAGTAACTTCCCAATAAGATTGAATGGGAGAAGATCCTTAAACAAGAGTTACGCCTCCGTTAATGGTTTCTTATGATGTCATGAAAAATTATTGGCCCCAAGGTGTTAGAGTATGCCCAAAGACCAAAAATGAGATGATTGTAGTCACATACTCGTTTTACCTTATTTATTAATATAAGGTATTTCCATTATATTTCAATTTCTTTTTCTATGTATATAAATAAACTAAGTTGTAATAAATTCCTAAGAAAATATAATTATTTTAAAAGGTCCCTAGTCAAGTATTATTGTGGGCTTGGACAACAATATTGCATTAAGACTAATGTGTAGTTGATTGATGACAAAGAGTTGTCATTTGTAATACCCCAAACCCGGCTTAGACGTTATGACCGAATATGGCGATGTCACATGGTAGTGTTTTTTGAAAAAGTGAGTTGTCGTCAAAAACCCCCTACCTATATAACCTCTTGACAATATCTTAAGTTAATTCCATGACGTGTCGTTCATTTTCAAAACATAATTCATACAGTTATTCTCTTTAAAAACGTTATTAATTCTCAAAACGTCACTTATTGCGGAAGCTTTTTAAAATAGTTGCATATTTAAGTGAATTTTGTTAAAATGTTCGGTTCTTTTTAAAAACTCAATTATCCCTACTACTAGCAGTTATAAATCAACACAATAAAAATCCCAAATTAAAAATATAAATCCAAAGAGGTCATTATTACAGTAAAATACCCACAAAATAAATTCAAAATTATAATTAAGTACTAAGTCGAATTAAATAGGTCGTGTGGCCACCGTTGAGTCCCCCGTCGCACCGATTCGCCTATGTCTGGGCATTACCTGTACAGTCAAATCAGAATGGTGAGTTTACGAAAACTTGGTGTGTAATCCCATATAAAGCAAACAGATAGAAAGCAATCACAACCTGGGCCTATGCCCTTTTCAGTATCAGTGACAATATCAGTTTGGGCTTTTGCCCATCTCAACACAGAAGCAATCATGTGTTTAGGCCTTGGCCCATTACAGTAACAATAATCAGTACAATAACAGATTATACAGTATACAGGTCCTACCCAGCCAGCCTCTACACTCCATCTCCATCTAACCCTACACTCCATGACGGGATATAATCAACCCACCCATCCCTACACTCCAAAAAATACCGAATGTGGCACTAGATAGTAGTTTGCAGCTGAGTTGCCAGAAAATTAGGCTCGAGGCCTTTCAGTACACTTCCTCTGATCAAAATAAACCCCCAACCCAAAGCAATGCAGTGTACAAATATGATATACTATAACATAATATCATGCATATAATCAGGGCATACAGTATCAAATTAGTGGATCATCGTCATGCTTATTCATATCAGTTATACAGTCATTTCAGTCAATTAGGGGGTCTAGGTAAGCTTACCAACCCAACAGTAGGTCCGCAGTCGACTCGGGCGACCCGTGCAACCATAGCAGTCAAATAATGAAAATGGGCTCATATGCCCATGTTGCATGCCCATGTAGGCCCACACGCTCGTGTGGCCCACACGACCCAAAATGACCTTGGCCGTGTGGATCACACGGCCTGGCCCAATATTCCCACACGCCCGTATGGGGCCAACACGCCCGTGTGGCCCACACGGCCCAATTCGGCTCGACCCATGAATCGTACATGGCCAGCTTCGGTCACACGGCTCACCACACAGGCGATCGCATGTCCGTGTGGCGTCGACCTTTACCTATTCTGGCTCTTCTCGAATTCCAATTCCAGGGTTCTATTTACTGACCTGGTTTCTATTTGCTGAGAAAGCTGCCCCAAGTATTTGAAACCTATACTTGACCGAAGAATCACCAATTGTTCACTTAAACATTTACTCAATCGAATACACACAAGTTGACCAAGCGTTAAACTCATAACAACATTACCTTCGATTGAGTAAAGAGGGAGGTTTCGCCTACTTAAGACGTCAATCAGAGACCTCCAGCCCTTTGGTCAACTCCAAATCAATCAACAGAAAATCCCCTTAAACCACTTAACCAAACAAAATTAAATCAAGAAGTAGAAACATAACTTACCGTACCACGAAAACGTACGCTTACTCACGGAACAAATGAACATAAAGAAGCAAATAGGAAAAGAAAATAGGTGAGAGGGGAAAGAAATTTCGATAAAAATTTTGGTAGTAATGCAACAGCAAGAGAATAATTTCAAAACGTCAAGAGATTAGGAGCAACCGAGATTTGGGAAAAGAAACAGTTATCATTCGGCTTGGGAAGAAAAAGAAAAAGAATAAAAGATGAAAATAGAGAGAAAAACCAAAAGGAGAAATGACAAAAATATCAAAAAATTGAGGAATGAGAGAGGGTAGCCGAAATTGCCACTACTAGTTTCGGTTCTATCCAAACTCCTCCATCCAAATCTCCACAAAACACTCCCTTCAATCCCCAAATCCCTTGACAACCGAAATTCCCTCAACATCCTCCTAAAAATTGGCCATAGCATCCCCACACTCCTCAAATACTCAGAATTTTACTACATTTCAAACTCCTTCACGATATATGTACAAATAAATCCCCCTTGTACGTACAGAGATTCAAACTCAAGACTCCTAGCACTCCAACACACCACTTAACCACTAGATCAGTAGACCCATTCTGACATAATTGTTTCAATATTTATTTTTAAGCCTACTGGATAGAGATAGGGGTTTATTCAATTAAAAACAAAAATTTTCCCAAGCGAAGGCTTGAACTTGGGATCTCCCAAACACTCCCAAAACACATAACCACTAAAGCTGACAGATATTTGTGTCACAAACAAACAAAAAAATATATAAGAGATTTTTGGGCATTACATCATTGACATAAGGATGTCAAAATCAATACATGAGTATGTGTTAGAAAACAACATATTGGACTAACCCACTATGAGTATGTTTCTTGGATTATTATATAATAGTCACAATAATAATCATAATGATAACTATGTATATGATCCTCAGACTTAAGAACATCATTATTCCAACATCGTGAGTTGTATATTTTGACATAGTCAAAACGTCTATGGTAACAAGTTGTACTATAAAGGCTGATGTTGGATATAACACAATCCATGTAGTGAGATATGGTTAATCAAGATAGCATTTATCCCTCCTACATAATGGAAGCAATATCTTAGGCCTCTTGATGGAGTGAGGCTAGAAATGCATGGCCATGCTCGAATAAGTTGATATGAGATATCACACTTATTTGTTTATTATATTAAACTTAAAAAATCAAGAAATATGATATTGGACTATACAAGTGCGACTATTCTATGATTTGTGTCCAATCTAGATATTAAGGATAAAATGATATAATACATGAAAAGATTATCACAAAAAGGTTACGTTGAATCACGATTTCTTCTAACTTGGGTGACAATGATGTATTGTTAGATGTCACTCATTGCTTGTTCTAATATTATTACCAACGTTACAAGAGCCTACAGGGTCACACCCTATAGTTGAAACGAACAGAATCCAAATACATTAGTATTGTAATTAATTGTCACATGAATTTAATTAATTTTTAATTAATTTAAGTTGATAATTAAATATTAAACACGTTATATGTACAAAGTTGTTATACACAAATAGTGAACATAGATATAATTAATCTATGAATTTGATTCATACAAAATATTAATTGTATATATTTTATCAAATTTATTAATATCAACAATTATATTAATTAATTTCAATTAAAATATAAAAGACATGGAAATTAATATTCTTTTGGAAAGAATATAATTAATATATGAATTTGATTTATACAAAATATTAATTGTATATATTTTACTAAATTTATTAATATAAAAAATTATATTAATTACTTTCAATCAAAATATAAAAGACATGGAAATTAATATTATTTTGGAAAGGATATAATTAATATATGAATTTGATTCATACAAAATATTAATTGTATATATTTTATCGAATTTATTAGTATAAATAATTATATTAATTAATTTCGATCAAAATATAAAGGACATGAAAATTAATGTTCTTTTGGAAAGAATATAATTTATTTTTCTAACTTTTCATTTGTCTTTTCTATTATTAAGGAATAATCCTATATTCTTTTGGAAAGAATATAACTCATTTTCTAACTTTCCATTTGTCTTCTCTATTAATAAGGGAATAATCATGGTTTTCCTTTTTAATATGTGATATCAAAGAGAATAAAAGAATGATAGTGTGTATATGTTACCAACTTAATAATTAAAAGGTATAGCAACCATTTTTAATTCTTTCTAAAAAGTTCAAGAGAAAGTGGTTGTTCGTTTTTCGATAGGGTGGACTATGTAGAGGCTGTGACATTTTTTATGTGGCTTGGAATCGACATCGAATCAACAACATCCTTTCAACTTGATTCATTCCTCGTACATGGATCCTTGGTTGTGGATCGCCAACATAATTTTTTCGTTACGGCACAAGGTGTACTGGCGATCCTAACACAAGGTAGGTAACCCATGTAGATTTCACTGAGCATATTTCCTTAAAAGAGACAAGTTTCATATGATAGCATATTATAGTTTTTCGACCTTAAGGTAGGTATTATCATGTGGAATTCACTAAAGAAGCTTTTCTTTTTTATAGAGGGAAATTAGTTATACCTATTAATCGTTGAGATTATCCTAAGATGACTCATTTTTGGTACATGGAATGATGATGGTTATACAGTAACAATCATTCTAGTTAAGTAACTTCCCAAGAAGCTATGCTTATGTTAGAATGATGGTCAAACATGAAGCGATCATTAGTAAATGTGAATACGTAAAAAATTAGGTTCACTTATTAATTGGATGGAAATCCATGTTCTTACTAGTTGATTAAGATTTCTCTAAGTGACTTAATTCAATAGGTGTAGGAATTATCGTTGCATCAACTTACAAATGTTTTCAAGGTTTAATGTAACAGAGATGCATCATTTTAACGCATATTGTTTGTTGTAAAAGTTCATTTTAATATTTGCTTAATAAAAAGACAGTAATGAATTAATGTTTTATTTTCAGTTTTAAAAATGGAGCCTACTCCATTACTAAACATTCTTATTGTGAACAAACTAAATGAAAATAACTATAAGGAAAGGAAAAAAAACCTCATGATTATCCTAAGCTATGAGAAACTCAAAATGGTTATTGATAATAGATGCCCATTGGCCACTCAAGCTGAGGGTAGAAAACACTAGGAGGACTATGATGAGATAACTCGTTGCTATATGTTGGCAAGCATGATCAAAACCATTTATAAGCTGCTGGAGAGTTGTAAGACTTCCAAAGTGATTATGAACAAACTATAGGACATGTTTGGAGGCTAAGCTACCTTGGCTCGACAGTTAGCTTTAACTAGTTTAATGATACCAAGCAGAAACCCAACACTCCGGTCAAAGACCATATGATTGTTATTATGGGATATTTTGTTGAGGTCGCGGATAATGAGGCCAATATGGACTAGAAGGTGCAAATTCATGGTGATCAAAAGCTTGCCTGAGGACTTTGCAGGCTTTAACACCACATATAACCATGGAAACAAGAATCTATTTAAAACCCTAGACTTGAATGAGTAGGTTCGGCCCAAACCCGGCGTGCCACATTAGCTACGGAAGTGACTCCCTATTAACTCCCAACCTAAACTCCAATACACCACTTACAAATGAAAAATAATGTCTTAAAAGTATAACACTGCAACAGAATTATTTCATACATAGAATATAAACATGCGAGCTTACAAAATATCAAAGGAAAGGTTCGCATGTCAACAGTAAAAAGTCTTTAGAGTTCGCAAAGAAAACTTTAGATATGCACACATAAAACGACAAAGGTTCGCCTATCAAGATAGCATCTGAGCTCGCATAGTAAAATAAAGTATAAGTTCGCACAAAAACATTGTAGGTTCACTACATATTAATAGTTTGCAATATAGTATGACTTCGCAAGTAAACAGACTTCATAGACAAAGGGATCATGCATGCATGGGTATTCATACTTTCGTAGGGTTTGCATAAGTATAAGGGTTCACATACCTATATGGGCTTGCACAATTTGCCTAGGTTCACTAAGTAGGAAGACTATCTCTACCTGAGATACGCATGTAGAAAATAACACTAATAAATCTGACTCACATATTATGACAGAAGGAAATACACGTAGCACTCATGCATGAACAAATATAAACTTATTCACAATAAAGGATAATAAAATATTTTAAGGCATGGTTTACAAGATAACTTAACTTAAAAGAAATTATTTCAGTAATAGAGTCAATTATTGATAAATCTAAACCGATATAAAATAAATCCCCATCACCTATTTTCCAGTTTCACCAGTATCTATTTAGGGATGAGCCTCACCAAGTCATTTACCTTGCCACTGCCATCTGTGACCTACTTACATACAAAGTAAGAGAGGAGTGGATGAGCTCATTGCAAACTCAGTTAATAATCAGGAATTAATAGAGTATGCTTAAAATAGAAAGAAGGTTTCATTTGAAAAATCATGTCACGAGCTGGGTTCACCATAAAGATACGAGACCTAGTTCGTTGTTTTGCCTGCTTGTCAGAAAAATATATGAGTCTGTAAAAATAATTTTAATTGTGCTTGTCGAAAAATAATACTTGAAAACTTAGCTTGTTCTTGTTTGAAAATAAATCTTAAATAGCATGAAACATGCTCACACACTTGTCTTATAAGAATGGTTGAGAAACATAAATATGCTCTTGCCCACACTTATCAGAATCTTGTCTCGTTGGATATGCGAATCTCCTTATAACGCCTTATAATGACTCAAAGAGTCCTTATAACATGTCCCATAAGTGCAGTGCAAAGCAATACACTCTTATGTACACCGACATGTCCCAGTGAATGAAGCATAGCTTGCCATTCTTTTATCTCTCCACATGTCACAGGGCCTTAATGTCTAAAATCACAGAACTAAAAGGTGAGTACTCACTATCCTTTGGTATACCAATATATCCAAAATAAAGGTTGCAAAATAGCACGCATAGAGACTTATCACAAAGAGCTCGTATAGGGAGCTTACTTGAAAACACTTGCTTATAGAGCTAGCACCAAAGTGCATAAAAACACGGTCTATAAAACTGTACTTTAAAAATATCTCTTTAAAACATATGCTCGCTTAGGAGCTCCCACAAAACATATCCTAAAAACATATATTGAAAATAGAGTTTTAAAACTTGAAAATAGAGGTTAGAAGAAAACTTACTTTTGGAACTTAAATTTTTAAACAAGGCTCCTTGAAAACATAGAAGTTCGCACACAAGTTACGAACCCTGAATATTCATACTGAAAAACATGGTAATTAGCACACTCAGGCAATTCATAGCCATTCACCAAAAAAGCTGATAAACTAAACAAGCTTGGCTTTGCTTTTCTCCTTGTTGGTAGATGGTCAGACTAGCTCACAATATAAACGAACACATAGATTACTAAGCAGAAAGAACTTACAGAATTCATGCATGCAAGCAAACCTAACTTTTTTGGACAATCAACCCTAACAGGGGAAAGACTTACCTTATTTGCTACGAAATTGGTTTAGAACAGAGACTTGACAACAGAATAATCAATGAGAGAATTATCATGGGATAAGGGTCATATTTATGGGCACTAAGCGACCCGAAAATCTTAAGATACCCTACTTGACTTAGGAAAGGTGTTACTTGCATGTAAAGTATTCTTATATATACCAAATCTTCATTTCCTAATTCAAGTTTGACTCAATCTTTGATTAGATAACCCTAGTTCACAACTCGAATGGCGAACACCTAGTTCACAATTTATCTAGCGAATTCTAGCTCGCCAAACACACTGGTGAACCCACTTGCAATGAATCTGGTGAACCCCTTACCTCGTCTTTTGGCTCATACTGCTTTGTCGAATCTCTGGCGAACTCCCCAGTTTGTCGAAGCACTAGTAAACTCCTAGTTTGCCGAAACACTGACGAACCCTTGCCAGCGAGGCTAAAACTTTTAGGCCCGATCTCGGGATGTTACAACTCTTCCCCGCTTAAGAAATTTTGTCCTAAAAAAGTTCACCTTCAAATAGTTGAGGATACTATTGCTTCATTGCTTTTTCAATTTTCCAAGTAGCTTCACTGGTCATATGATTTCGCCATAACACTTTGACCAAAAAGATCTTTTTATTTCACAAAAAATTCACGTTGCAAGCCATAATATTTACTTGTTCTTCCTCATAAGTCAAATTAGGTTGCACTTCAACTTCATCTAATGTTACTACATAAGATGGATATGGGCGATACTTCCTTAGCATGGATATGTGATACACATCATGAATTCGATCAAGTTCACAAGGGTGTTCGACACCTTTTTCCACACAATTCTTCAAAGGGCACCATTTGAATACTTTTTGGTAATTGTTGTTATAGACAAACTCTACTATGGGTAAATAACGTTCCTAGCTTCCTACAAACCCTAAAACATAGCTTCGCAGCATGTCTTCTAACACTTGTATCACTCTATCAGGTTGGCCATCTGTTTGAGGGTGATAAGCAACACTAAATTAAAGCTTCAAAACCAAAGCTTCTTGTAGACTATTCCAAAATCTTGAATTGAATTAAGGATCTCGATAAAAAATTATAGAAACTGGCACGCCATTTACTCATACTATCTCACAAATATAGATCTTTGCGAGCCTTTGAAAAGTATAGCTTGAGCAAACAACTAGAAAATGTGCACTCTTTATGAGGCGATTTAAAATCACCCAAATAGTATCCTTTTTGGTCGCAGTTAGTGGCAAACCTGACACAAAATCCATGGTGATCCTTTCCCACTTCCAATCTTAAATTTTGAGTGGCTGAAGTAGTCCTAAAGGATATTGGTGCTCTATTTTCACCTTCTGACAAGTTAAGCACTTCGCCACAAACTCTATAATAGCTTGCTTTAATCTAGGCCACTAATAGAGTTCATGGAGGTCATGGTACAACTTGTTACTTCCTGGGTACATTGCATACGGACTACTGTGAGCCTCTTTAAGAATCATCTTGTGAGCTTCCTCATCTCTGGGTACACAAAGTATTCCACGAAAAAAGGTACTGCTTCATCATTTAATGGGAAGTCACCTTGCACCCCTTGATCCACTTGGCAAACCTTATTTGCCAACTCTTCATCTAAAGCCTACTTCACTTTAATTTGTTGTGACAATGTTGGCCATGCTTAAATTTATGCGAGCAGTCCTCTATCACTTGTCACACTTAGCTACACGAACATACCTCACAACTCACTTATTGATTTCCTGCTTAGAGCATCAACTACCATATTTTTCTTTCCTAGGTGATACTAAGTCACATAGTTGTAGTCCTTCAACAACTCTATCCACCTTCTCTGTCGTAGATTCAACTCCTACTGCGTAAGCAAGTACTTGAGACTTTTTTGGTCAATGTAGATGATACACTTCTCTCTATACAAGTAGTGTCGCCAAATCTTAAGGCCGAACACCACCACTACTAACTCCAAGTTTTGGGATAGGTAGTTATGCTCATGAACCTTCAGTTGCCTGGAAGCATAAGCTACCCCATTTCTTTCTTGCATTAGCATGCATCCAAGCCCTATGTAAGAGGCATCGCTATAAACCACAAACTCTTGCCCTAGTTCTGGTTGAATCAACATAGGTGCTTTGGTGAAGATCTCCTAAAGATTTTTGAAGCTTTATTATCTTTCTTCTATCCATACGAACTCTTCTTTCTTCTGGAGCAACTTTGTTAAGGATGCTGCTATTATGGAGAACTCTTCAACAAACCTGCGATAGTACCCTATGATACCAAAAAAGCTTCGCACTTCAGTCACACTTCTTAGCGATCTCCATTCCAAAATAGCTTTAATCTTCCTTGGGTCTACTCGAACCCCTTCAGCTGAAACGATGTGCCCAAACAATGAAATTTCCTTAAGCCAAAACTCACACTTGTTGTACTTCATGAACAACTGTTTCTCTCATAGAATTTGTAATACTATTCAAAAAAGGATATCGTACTCTTTCTTAGTTTGTGAATACACCAGGAGTCTTTGGAATGACGGAAATGTGCAAGTGTACACAATCGCAACAAGTAATAAAGTGACAAGTAAATGTCGAGTTATCGTACCGACAGGGACTGTGAAAAGAATTATTTATGAATGCTATTTAAAACAATTTGGTGAAGAAAAATATTTTGGTTCAAGAGGGTGACTAAAAACTAAGATTTTAAACTAAGTGAACTAATTAAATAAATCTCAAATGCATGATTTCAAAATACAATTTTAATCAAGATGACATAATTGTTTTAGATTAATTACATTTCTTAACTTAGAATTATTAAACTCATGTTTATATTGTTACGAATAAGTTCACGGCAACTCGGTAATATGAACATACTCAGCTACCAAAATTCATTTATCTCTTGACTATATCCTTATTTCAATTCAACCGATTAAACAAATCTTAATTGGCAAATATGTTATTGCACATACATACTTATTAAATCAAAATAATCTTTTATATATATCCCTAATGTCAATTCAAACAATTAACTAGATTTAATAAGCACATACAAGACTATGTGAGGTAACAATGTATCCTTACCTTGAAACAGTTTAATCACAATAATCTTGCAAGGCAAAAGTATCGTCAGATACCGTTGCTAATCTAACCCTCAGCTACCTTAGATGATTAAACATGCACTGATTAAGTACTGTGTCCATTAATTAAAATTTCAATCCGTTTAAATAATTAATTCATTAGTTACTTAACAATTGTAATGCAAGAAAAACTTAGTCATGATTTTACTTAATCAAGCATCTTACCGAGGCCTAACAACATAACCCAATTTTAATAATTTTAACAAATGAAATGCAATAAACCTAACACGAATTAAATTCAAGCTAAATTGATTAAATTAACCATTCCAGCAACATAAATATTCATAGATATTTTTAGCATAACAACAACAAAAATTGAAAAGATAGGGAACAAGAATCAAATCCGGTATTTTTCAATGGCTTGACTAGTTGCTCCGTTCTTCCTTCTCGGTTGTCCTCGTCGACCAAGGCTGCTATGAACACTTAATTGCTGCTCCAAGTAGCTGATGAATATCCCTTTCCCAGGAGGAGAAATCGGCAAGAGAGCAAGGGAATTCTTGAATGGAAAAGAAGAGAGAAAGTGGAGATAAGAGAGGGAAGATGTGAATGTTTGAGGTGTGTTTTTCAAATGACTAGCCTAAGTGGATTTTTATAGCTGAGGGGAGCTGCTAAAAATAGCTAAAATTATCAGCCAAAGAGCCCTCCCTTGGCCGGCCACACATGTGGCAAGGTTGATAGTTTCAACTTTGCTAATTTAGGCTTGGGGCAAATCTATAAAGCCACCAATTGTAGAGGGGTTTGAAGGCAACTTGAACAAATCTTAAAGGGCCTCTTTTCAAGCTTAAATAATCAGCTAATAAGCTAATTTGAGTCAGATCTTGAGACATTAATTTTTGGGCTGTCCATTTCTTGGTCGGTTCAGTTTACTCGGTTCAGTTCAGCTAGACCACTTTTTCATAATTAATTAATAATAATTTATTAACCCAAATTAAATTGGATATAAATTAAAGTCAACTATAGTATGAATTAATACATATAACTTTGGACCGTCTTAGGCTAAATTTTAGTTCACCTCGATACTTCAAATTGCTTATCGGTTTTGCGCTTCTAACAGTGTTTGCCGAACCATTTTTCGCCTTTTGTGCAAATCTGTTGAAAATAACCAAAATTCATCAAAATTAATTATAAAATTAACTGAAATTGTACATATTCATATTTTAAGTGCACTTTAATTATTTTGTAAAAATTAATTTTTTTTCGACAAGAATTTTATCGAAATTGTATGATTTTAAATTAAAAAGGGTATGTAAAAATGTTTAAATTTCCATGTTTCCATACCCCCAAACTAAATTCATTGCTCGTCCCGAGTAATGCACAAATGAAAAAGAATTACTCAGAAAACACCTTTGAAAAATTCCTTCAGAGTAACATTCTTCCCAGAATTATGAATTTAACATACTTATGCTCAAAAACAAGAAATTTTATAGTTATGCTACTTAAGTATACATATCATTCAAATTAATCTTAAAAACTATTATGATAGCACAATTAGACTAAATAATTCCTTAACAAGACATGTTAACCCTTACCAATTTGATTTTATTTCCTTATTCAAGATTAAGCTGCAATCATTAAGTTTAACTTTTGCCTTCATGTGTTGAACATAGCAATTTCTCTCCACTAATGTAGGTAGCATAAAAAACTTGAATCAATAGGTATTTAAAAAGGTTGTAACGTAGCTAGGCTAGAGGTAGGTAAAAGATAAATAAATTTAGGCTTTTAAACCCTAGACTTAGCTTCAATCGGACCTTTGGAATAATTTCCCTCAATGCACCAACTTACTTTGCTTTCACATGCTCCTTTGTACATCTATTTTCTTTCAAGTACATATGCTCCTTTTTTTAACAAGCATTTTACTGTATGTACTACAATTTTTAGAGCATTTGATACTTCTTTCAACTCCCCCAAACTTATTTTCAAAGAATATTCTAAATAGTATTGAGTCTAGTGTTTGGGACAATTTAAAGATAATTAAGAGAGAAGTGATGGCTAAATATCGCAAGGGTTCAAATAAAATTAGGCCATATAGTCTCAAAGTTGGGTTTCAAAGGATAAAATTTCATCAAGGTTCGCTTGAAAGGCTCAAACGGTCCAAACAAGAGTTGCCTAAATCATTTTCAACATTCCATGCTTTCTAGGATTTTGCCTTAAGAAACTACTAAGTCAATTCCAGAGACTTAAACTTTCATGCATGCCTACCTTTCTTAAGGAACTAAAAATTTTATGGTACGATTTTCATACTTTATTAAAAATACATTTATATCATTATTCAGCTAACCTAAAAATTTATTGAAATAATAGAACTTTATTTATACTGAAGTTTAGCATACTTAACAAAATTTCAAATTATTGAACAAAATATATCCTAATCATAATTAAAAGAACTATTTATTC
The DNA here is from genome assembly GCF_025698545.1 of Gossypium raimondii. NCBI lineage: Eukaryota > Viridiplantae > Streptophyta > Magnoliopsida > Malvales > Malvaceae > Gossypium > Gossypium raimondii. The sequence goes on from NC_068572.1 coordinate 37,232,077, forward strand.
GAGTGGAAATAATCCTAGACATGTATATATCTATTGCCACACTTTATACTTCGTGACTTGTTCAAATTTATTAATGATTTCCATCTCTTGTTTTATTATGCAAAAATTCCTAATTAACTTCATCCTAAAATAACCTAAGAACATAAATAAAATAAAGTCGAGATCCCCCATTTATTTATTTGCTGATCCTTCTGAATTTGACTCATCTTTTGCTCCATCATTATTGTCTTTGCATGAATCACTTCACTCCTTTTTCGATAATGGGTTCCATGGTTCAAATATGTAATCTAGAAACTCAGGAACAAAAATAAATGGGTCATTGTAAATTTTTGTAAGTGCACTTCTCATCGAGTCATCCCTTATTTTTGAGTATTTCCAGTAAGCTTGTTATTTCTAGTAACCATTATGTCCATTAACTTTGACAGCTCATCTCGAAGATCTGGGCGAGGCGGTTGAGCTCTGAACATTAAAGTCTCGATATCAGGTTCGGCTTTTAGCTCTATTGGTTCCACCTTATCAGGGACTTTAGCCGATTGCACTAGCTCGATCTCTGTGGGATCTTCTTCTTCTTCTTTTTCGAGATCATCACTTTCTTCAACTCGTTGCTGTAGAACAGAGTCTCCAACTATTTGATAGAGGTCCCAATCTGTGATTGTGCCCTGGTTATAGCCTGCCTTCTTTACGTTTGCAAGAATTTTAGCTTTCAAGCACAAAATTGTTATTGTAAAGGGAAAGTAAGCTAGGCTAGAACGTGAACCCCTAACGATACAATTCCACATTTCCATCAGGATAATTTTTCCCACATCAATGATCTTCCCAGTTAGAATTAAGTATAATAAGACCATTCGCTCTAATGAGATTGTAGTCCTATGTGAGCTAGGCATAAGGCTGAATCAGATGAAGTAGAACCATACCTTTGCGACTGGTGTCAAATATTCTCTTCGACAAGTGTGGATTCCTTGTTTTGACACAATCCACTTAGAACCTGAAACTGTAAGTTCCTCGAGAATTTTCTGCAAATTTTCAAACTCTATATTGCTCATCAAGGAGGAATATTCATCATTTTCGAAATTAGGCAATTCAAAGAACTCGCTATTGGTACCTTAATTCCACGAACTGGAACTTCCGTCAACTCGCTTAAGGTTAAATTCACATAGAATTCACGTACTAACTCCTCATCCACACTAGGTCTCTTCTAACAAAACAACTCTCAATTGAGAGTTTCATCAACCTAACGAATACACACCATAAAACCAACATAGTTGCTTTCTTTCAATGTGAAACCTTTCTCTAGATGCATCTGTTGATTCTTAAAGATACTCTCGTATCTTACTTTGGCTTCTTCACAGTGGAACTTATTTTGTGATTTGTTAATTTGGGCAGATGCCCGAGTTCTCTTTCTAGGCATGATTAACCTGATCAGAAGATGGTAACAATTATTTTCTCAGAAGATTAAAATATAAAACATTAATAATTCAATAAATTGAAAAATTAGATAATTAAATTAAAATTTAGGAGAAAATTTTTTCTTACGACCTTTTTTGTAAAAATTAAGAGTTCTTAAGAAAAAAAATTTTGAATTAAAAAATGGAAAATTAAAATAGGTTGAGGGGTTTTTGGCTAAAGGGTTGTGTGCCGCTCAGGTATGCAAGGCAGCAGTGCATAGCAAGGGATGGATGTGAGCAGCATGCGGATCGTTAAGTAGGCCTAGTGTGGGCGCACGCGAGGTACTGCTAACCGATCACCTGAGCGATGCTGTGGCTAGGGAATTGTTAGGAGGTTTCGGGACTTAAGGGTTTTGGTGTTTTTGGAGAGAATGTTGTATGAATGAAAAAAATAAGAATAGATCGGTGGAAATTATAGTGAAAGGAGTAGGAGCTAGAATAGAATTCTTAAAATTTCTAAGTTCTAATGCTACCCAAAGTAAATAACAATTAATAATTAATATAATGCATATTAAATTATTATTTTCCATTAATTTATTAAGATAAAAACTTATCGAATAAAATATGATTAAATTAAAACTAATCCTAACACTAAATAAAGCTAATAATAATTAATATATATTATAATAGATATAATTATATATTAATAATTATCATCTTTTCTTTTTTCTTTTTTTCTTTTATTGAACTAAAACATGTATTCTAGATTCTTTTGAAAATATTTACAAAAGAGGCATTTAATTTTAATATTTACAAAAGAGCAACAAAATTTTTAAAAATAATTCAATTAAGTTCCTAGACTTAATGAAAGTTCAAAATTGAGTTGCAACATAAAACTTGGATCAAAATTGACCCTTTTATTTGAAAAACTAAAAATTTATTTTGTCATTTAGGGCATAATTTCCTGGAAAATTATGTTAAAATCAATTCCCAGGAAATATTGGAGAGGTTACAAGTGGTCCCGCTTAAGTTCCAATTTCCTAGACAGAATTTATTTAACCATACTAATCCAGAAAATATACCCTAAATAATTTATTCAAACAGAAAAACAAGAAAAATTAAATATCTGATAAAATGAACGAGATTTGATTCTGTTCAATTTGATCTCCCCAGTAATTTTCAAACGTTGAGCATTAACTTGAAAATTATCTCCCTCACCTTGAAGTTCAACAACTCCGTATGGATAGACTCGATGAATCATAAATGGACCGGACCAACGTGATTTTAACTTACCTGGTAAGAACCTTAATCTGGAATTGAATAACAAGACTTACTGACCTGCTTCAAATTCTCGAACTCGAATGTGCTTGTCATGCCATTTCTTGAGTCTTTTCTTAAGTAATTTGGCATTGTCGTATAAAGACATTTGGAATTCTTCTAACTCGTTAAGTTGAAGCATTCGTTTCTTTTTGGCACTTTTAAGATCCAAGTGGAGTCATTGGAGAGCCCACTAAGCTTTGTGTTCTAACTCCAAAGGTAGATGGCAAGCTTTCCCAAAGACTAACCTATAGGGTGACATCCCTAAAGGTGTCTTGTATACTGTCTAGTAAGCCCATAAAGCATCATCCAGTCTTTTGGACCAATCTCGTCGGTTTGGGCAAACTACATTCTCAAGTATTCCTTTGATCTCCTTGTTTGCCAGTTCAGCTTGCCCATTCGTCTGTGGATGGGAAGCTGTAGCGACTTTATGTTTCACTCCATGTTTATCTAATAACCATTTCAACCACTTGTTCACAAAATGGGACCCTTCATCACTGATGATGGCTCTTGGGGTTCCAAACCTTGTGAACACATGTTTCTACAAAAACTTCATCACAACCTTAGCATCTTTTGTCAAATATGGCTCTGCCTCAACCCACTTAGACACATAGTCTACTGGTACTAATATGTACTTGTGACCAAAAGAAGGAGGGAAAGGACCGAGAAAGTCAATACCCCAAACATCGAATAGTTCTACCTCAATGATGTTTGTTCGAGGCATCTCATTTCTGTTGGTGACATTTCTGACCCTTTGACATCGATCACAACTCTTTACATAAGCATATGCATCTTTGAATAGTGTTGGCCAAAAGAATCCGGCTTGCAATACCATGGTTGCAGTAGGTGTATCTCCGAAGTGTCCCCCACTCGGCACTAAGTGACAATGGTATAAAATCTTATGTACTTCATCTTCTGCCACACATCTCCTGATCATTTGATCTGCATACTTTTTAAACAAATACTGTTCTTCCCAGAAATAGTACTTCACATCGTGAAGAAACTTTTTCTTTTGATGATACATCTTATCAATCGGCATCAAACCACAAGCTAAAAAGTTAGTAATATCAGCAAACAAAGAGGTATTATAGACATGATTTACCTTCAGTATGTGTTCATCTAGAAACCTCTCTCGAATTGGTATAAGAGGAGAGTTCCCTTCTTGCAGCTCTATTCTGGACAATTGGTCTACTACTTGTTTTTCCACTCCCTTTCGATCTTGAATTTCTAGATTGAACTCTTGATGTAGAAGTACCCATCGGATCAGTCTCGACTTAGCGTCTTTCTTGGCAAGTAAATAATTATTTTTCGAGTGGTTCGTATAAACAGTCACTTTGGTACCTACAAGATAATATCAAAACTTGTCAAAAGCAAAAACAATAGCAAGTAACTCTTTTTCTATTACTGTGTAATTCAGTTGAGCTCCTGTCAGAGTTTGACTCGCATAGTAGATGGGATGAAAAATTTGTTCCTTCACTGACCCATCACAGCTCCGATTACGAGGTCACTTCCGTCACACATCAATTCAAATGGCAAATCCCAGTCCGGTGTGACTATTATGGGTGTCGAGACTAACTGACTCTTCAAATCGTTGAAAGCTCTTAAGCACTCCTCATCAAATTTAAACTTCATGTCCTTCTCCAATAATTTGCATAAGGGTTTAGCAACTTTGGAGAAGTCCTTGATGAATCTTCGATAGAAACCGACGTGGCCCAAAAAGCTCCTAACACCTTTTACAGATATTGGAGGTGGGAGTTTCTCAAAAACATTTACCTTTGCTTTATCTACCTTGATTCCATGTCTTGTTATCCGATGTCCTAGAATAATACCTTCTAGTACCATGAAATGACACTTTTCCCATTTAAGTACAAGGTTTGTTTCTTCGCATCGCCTTAGCACCTTGGCTAGATTGGCTAGGCAATCATCATATGTATCTCTAAATACTGAAAAATCATCCATTTTCTCAACCATGTCAGTAAAAATAGACATCATACATCTTTGAAATGTAGCAGGTGCATGCGCCTAAATGCAAATTTTAACCAAATGGCATGCGCCTAAATGCAAATTTACTGTATGGGCAGGTGAATGATGTCTTGTGTTGATCTTCTGGTGCTACTGTAATCTAATTATACCCTAAGTATCCATCGAGAAAACAATAATAGTCTCGCCCTGCAAGTCTATCCAGTATCTGGTCCAAAAACGGCAAAGGTAAGTGATCATTCCTAGTTGCCTTGTTCAGCTTCCGGTAATCGATGCAAATTCTCCATCCCATAACCGTTCTAGTCGGTATCAACTCATTATTCTCATTTTCAATGACCGTGATACCTCCTTTCTTTGGCACGTACTAGACTGGACTTACCCAAGAACTATCTGAGATGGGGTAAATTATACCCGCATCTAACCACTTGATGATTTCTTTCTTGACTACGTCTTTCATGATGGGGTTCAGTCTTCGTTGTCCATCAATCGTCCCTTTTTTGCCATCTTCTAAGATAATCTTGTGCATGCTTACAGATGGACTAATTTTACGAATATCGGCTATGGTCTATCTAATAGCCTTCTTGAATTATTTCAACACCAGGATGAGTTTCTCTTCTTGCTCAGTAGTTAATTCTGCTGAAACAATCATAGACAGAGTAGAAGAGTTACCTAAATAAACATATTTCAAATGTGAGGGAAGTATCTTCAGTTCTAATTTAGGTGGCTCTTTGATTGACGCTTTTGGTTGGGCATAATCCCTCTTCTCTAAATCCAAAGATTCAAAGCAGGATTGATGATTAAATCACCTTTGATTAGCTTCTAACAAAGCTAAGTATTCATCCTCCTCTTCATCATTTCAAAGATCTGATGTCAGAATTTGTTCTAATGGGTCCTCAACATAATTGATTTCCTTCTCCACGATTAAATCATCTAAATCAGACATTGCAGAACAATCATCAATTGTGTTAGGAAATCACATGGACTTAAAAACGTTAAATGTTACCTGATCATCCTGAACACGCATAGTAAGCTCGCCCTTCTGCACATTAATAAGGGTCTTTCCGGTTGCTAAGAATGGTCTTCCTAGAATGATTGACACCTCTTTATCTGCTTCAAAGTCTAGAATCACAAAGTTAGGAGGAAAGATAAATTTTTCTACACGTACCAATACGTCCTCAATTTTTCCTTCTAGATGTTCTAAGGATCGATCTGCTAATTGAAGTGTAACCGTAGTAGGTCTAACTTCACCTATCTCCAACTTCATAAATATTCACATGTGCATCAAGTTCATTTTCACACCCAAGTCACACAGTGCCTTACCATAATATGTTGCCCCAATATTGCAAGGTATGGTAAAACATCTACGACCTTTCAATTTTTGGGGTAGTTTGTCTTGAATATATGCACTGCATTCCTTTGTTAAGGCTACCATCTCAAATTCTCAAAGCCTTCATTTTTTAGATAGGATAACCTTCATGAATTTGATGTAGTTCGGCATTTGTTCAAGTGCTTCAACCAACGAAATGAAGATATAAAGTTGCTTGGGTACGTCTAGGAACATTTTGAATTGAATTTCCTACTTCTTCTTCTGAAGTCTTTGAGGGTAAGGTAGTGGAGGTTTCTTTACTGGAATTGGTTAATTCATTTTTTGTGGCAATACTACATCTAACGGAGTTATTAGTTTATCAGAATTAGTTGGTTCAGAAGTTACCTTGTCGGATTTTGCAGATTCAATTTTCGGTGAAATCAGAATTTCAACACTCGATTGAATTTCCTTTGAGTCTTGAGCGTCAGCTGGCTCCTTCTCAACTTCGATAGAATTGGGCTTTAAAGTCTGTCCTCTCCTCAATATTAACACTTTACAATGCTACTTCCCTGGATTCCTCAAGTTCTCCTTATCACTAGGTAAAGCACCTTATGGTCGATTTCTGAGTTCAGTTGCAAGCTGGCCCACTTGATTCTCCAAATTCCTTAGAGAGACATCATTTTTTCCATGTATTTCTTTAATAGATTCTCGAGGCTATTGGATGGTTCAGCTTGGGTTGGTTTTTGAGCTTGTTTGGAAAAACTAGGTGGCTGGGTCGATCTAGGTTGGACATAATTGTTATTGGTTTCTGTCCCTTGGTTACTCTAGGAAAATTCAGGTGGTTTCACCATGATGGGTTATAGAAAATTGGATTGTAGCCCTTGCCTTCCTCGATTTTGGTTTTGGTTACCCATGTTATACATAGATTATGGGTTCGATGGACATTCTTCAAACAAATGTTCTTCCCCACAATAAACACAAGCTACATTTTCAAATTGATTCAGTGGTTGTGCTGTAAAACTATTACACCCATTAGTAGTAAGACTTTTTAACATTGAGGATATTGATGATACTTGAGATGCGAGTGAAGTAAGAGCGTCTACTTTATGTATTCCAGTAACCCGTCTTCCTGACGCTGCTCGATTGGTTGGCCATTGATAATTGTTGCTGGCAATCCTCTCAATGATTTCAGAAGCCTCATTATAAGATTTAGAAAGGAGAGCATCATTAGCAGAAGCATCCACTACCATCCTTGTGTGAGCATTGAGACCATTATAAAATGTCTCAAGTTGAATGCAATGTGGGATTCTGTGATGAGGGCACTTTCGTAATAATTCTTTGTAACTTTCCATTGCCTCAGACAATGACTCATCATCCATTTGTTGGAAAGCAGTGATCTCATACAATGACTTAGCATTCTTGTTAGGCGGGAAATACTTCATAAGGAATTTTTCTGCTAACTCTTGCCATGTTGAAATTGAGTTTGGTGGTAATGAGTTCAACCAAGCTTGAGCTATATCCCTCAGTGAATATGGGAACAACTTTAATCGTAATGCATCTTCGGGTACTCTGGCGAACTTGAAAGAATCGCTCAACTCCATAAACAGTCTTAAGTGTAGGTGAGGATCTTTGGTAGGCATTCCACTGAATTGGCCCACTCTCTGAAGCATCTGGAACCTGACTGGCTTCAACTCGAACTATTGTGCCTCAATTTCGAGTCTCCTAATATCTGGATTAAGATCATGAAATGCTAGCACAACATACTATCTCAAAGCTCTATCCCTATCATCAGTAATAATGATAGGATTTTGAGCAAGGTTTGCTCCATTTCCTTGATTTGAATATTCGAAGTTAATCTCTTCAATCCTTCTCTGACTTGCTTGTCTTCTTCGTTGTCGAAAAGTTCGTTCAATCTCAAGGTCTACAAGGAGTAAATCGATAATTTGGTCAGTACTCATAAACACCTAAAATAATCACAGAAAAATTAACTAAGTTAAAATTTGAACAGAAAAATAAACCAAAATGCAAATCTAACAACTTCACAAATAATGCCCTTTTCAAAACACGGTCCCCAGCAACAACGCCAAAAACTTGGAACGATGGAAATGCGCAAGTGTACACAATCGCAACAAGTAATAAAGTGACAAGTAAATGTCGAGTTATCGTATCGACAGGGATTGTGAAAAGAATTATTTATGAATGCTATTTAAAACACTTTGGTGAAGAAAAATATTTTGTTTGAAGAGGGTGATTGAAAACTAAGATTTTAAACTAAGTGAACTAAGTAAATAAATCTCAAATGCACGATTTGAAAATATGATTTTAATCAAGATGACATAATTGTGTTAGATTAATTACATTTCTTAACTTAGAATTATTAAACTCATGTTTCTATTGTTACGAATAAGTTCACGGCAACTCGGTAATTTGCTAACTTATGAACATACTCACCTACCAAAATCCATTTATCTCTTGACTATATCCTTATGTTAATTCAACCAATTAAACAAATCTTAATAGGCAAATATGTTATTGCACATACATACTTATTAAATCAAAATAATCTCTTATACATATCCCTAATGTCAATTCAAACAATTAACTCGATTTAATAAGCACATAAAAGACTATGTGAGGTAACAATGTATCCTTACCTTGAAACAGTTTAATCACAATAATCTTGCAAGGCAAAAGTATCGTCAGATACCATTGCTAATCTAACCCTCAGCTACCTTAGATGATTAAACATGCACTGATTAAGTACTGTGTCCATTAATTACAATTTCAATCCGTTTAAATAATTAATTCATTAGTTACCTAACAATTGTAATGCAAGAATAACTTAGTCATGATTTTACTTAATCAAGAATCATACCGAGGCCTATAACAAGATAACACAATTTTAATAATTTTAACAAACGAAATGCAATCAACCTAACACGAATTAAATTCAAGCTAAATTGATTAAATTAACCATTCCAACAACATAAATATTCATAGATATGTTCAACATAACAACAACAAAAATTAAAAAGATAGGAAACAAAAATCAAATCCGATGTTTTTCCGTGCCTTGACTAGTTGCTCCATTCTTCCTTATTCGTTGTCCTCGTCGACCAAGGCTGCTATGAGCACTTAATTGCTGCTCCAAATAGCTGATGAATTCCCCTTTCTCAAGAGAATAAATTAGCAAGAGAGCAAGAGAAATTTTGAATGGAAAATAATAGAGAAAGTGGAGAGAAGAGAGGAAAGATGTGAATCCTTGAGGTGTGTTTTTCAAATGACCAGCCTAAGGGGATTTTTATAGCTGAGGAAGGCTGCTAAAAATAACTAAAATTATCAGCCAAAGAGCCCTCCCTTGGTCGGCCACACATGTGGCAAGGTTGATAGTTTCAACTTTACTAATTTAGGCTTGGGGCAAATCTATAAAGCCACCAATTGTGGAGGGGTTTGAATGAAACTTGAACAAGTCTTCAAGGGCCTCTTTGCAAGCTTAAATAATCAACTAATAAGCTGATTTGGGTCAGCTCTTGGGATGATTTTTTGCCTGTCCATTTCTTGTTCGGTTCAGTTCACTCGGTTCAATTCAACTGAACCACTTTTTCATAATTAATTAATAATAATTTATTAACCTAATTTAAATTGGATATAGATTAAAATTAATTATATTATGAATTAGTAGATATAACTTTGGATCATCTTAGGCTAAAATTTAGTTCACCTCGATACTTCAAATTACTTGTCGGTTTTGCGCTTCTAGCAGTGTCTGCCGAGCCATTTTTCGCCTTTTGTGCATATCTGTCGAAAATAATCAAAATTCATTATAAAATTAACTAAAATTAAACATGTTCATATTTTAAGTGCACTTTAATTATTTTGTGAAAATTAATTATTTTTTTGACAAGAATTTTATCAAAACTGTATGATTTTAAGTTAAAAAGGGTATGTAAAAATGTGTAAATTTCCGTGTTTCCAATCTTCAATAAACACCATCACACAATGGTCCAAATATTCATGAAACACTTGATTCATCCGGTCCATGAAAGTAGCAAGTGCACTAGTCAACCCAAAGGGCATCACCAGATACCCATAGTGTTCATACCTCATTTTGAAAGCTATCTTTGATACATCAACCTCTTTTACCTTGAATTGGTAATAACCATATTGCAAATTGATCTTCAAAAACATAGTAGCACCACAAAAATGATCAAACATATCGTTGATTCTTGGCAAAGGGTACTTGTTTTTGACATTCAATTTATTCAACTGCCTATAATTTATGCACATCCTCATAATACCAACCTTCTTCTTCGCAAACAACACTGGTAAACCCCAAGGTGATACGCTTGGTCAAATAAAGTCTTTATCAAACAACTCCTGAAGTTGTATTTTCAGCTCATTAAGCTCCTTGGGTGCCATGCGATATGATGTAATAGACACTAGTGGACTATCAGGATATGACTCAATGGCGAGCTCCACTTTGAGGCCAGTTGGTAATCCAAATAGCTTATCAGGAGACACATTAGGAAAATCTTGTATTGTTCATATCTTTAGATTGTTGCATACCCAACATCAGTCTTCATAGTACAACTTGTTACAATAGACGTGTGACTGTATCAAAATATATGACTCACTATGTTGGGACAACGATGATCTCAAGTCTAAGGATCGTATACATAGTTATCACTATGAGTAATGTTGTGACTATTATCTAATAATCCAAGAAACATACTTATAGCAGGTTAGTCCAATATGTCATTCTCTAACATATAATCATGTATTGCTTTTGACATCCCTATGTTAATGACAACACTTTGTCATCAATCAACTACATGTTAGTCTTAATGCAATATTATTGTTCAAGCCTACAATATTACTCGACTAAGGACCATTTAAGAATAATCATATTATTCTTAGGACATTATTATAAAATAGTTTATTTATATACACAGAAAAGAAACCTGAAATAATAATAGTAATGCCTTATATTAATAAACGAGGTAAAGCAAGTATGTTATTACAATCATCTCATGATTATTCTTTGGGCATACTCTAACAATCTCCCACTAGCACTAAGACCAATCACTCATATATCTAATATCAAGTGACTTAGTGTGACAATCATGATTCTGCTGTGTTAGAGGCTTTATTAATGGATGAACAATGTGATCATCTGTTGGTACTCTAAAAATTTCCACATCTCCTCGATTAATAATTTCTCGAATAAGATGAAAGTGCCTAAGTATATGTTTGGATCGCTAGATAGATCTAGGCTCCTTTGCCTGTGTGTTAGCTCCATTGTTGTCACAACAAAGTTCTATAGCATCTGATATGCTAGGCACAACCCCTAGTTAAAATATAAACTTCTTGATCCAAATAGCCTCTTTTGCAGCTTCACTAGCTACAATATACTTGGCTTCTGCTGTACAATAAAAAACTGTACCTTGCTTTGAACTTTTTCGGCTCATAGCACCACCATTAAGGCAAAACACAAAACTCGATTGCGATTGTGAATCATCCTTATCGGTTTGGAAGCTAGCATCACTGTAACCTTTTACACTTAGCTCTTCCTCACCTCCATATATAAGGAATATATCCTTAGTCCTTCTTAAGTACTTAAGGATATTTTTAACTGTTACCTAATGACCTTCACCAAGGTCTGCTTGATACCGGCTTGTCATGCTTAAAGTATACGATACATCTAGACGAATACATAACATGGCATACATGATAGACCCAATAGTTGAAGCATATAGAATCTTACTCATTCGCTCTCACTTTTGTGGAGTTGACGGACACATTTCCTTAGAAAGTGATATACTATGTCTCTTAGTTAAGAATCCTTTCTTAGATTCTTCCACACTGAACCTTTTTAGTACTTTATCTATGTACGTACTTTGGCTTAGACCTACGAGTCGCCTTAATCTATCTTTATATATTTTGGCTCCTAAAATGTACATGGTCTCACCCAAGTCCTTCATAGAAAAACAACATCTTAACCAAGTCCTAATAGACTATAAGGTACGTATGTCATTTCCTATGATAGGTATGTCATCTACATGCAGTACCAAGAATACAATAGTGCTCCCACTAACTTTCTTGTAAACACAAGGCTCATATTCATTTTTGATAAAACCAAACTCTCTGATTGCATAATTAAAATGAAGATTCCAACTTCGAGAAGCTTGCTTCAATCCATAAATTGATCTTTATAGCTTGTATATCTTTTTAGCATTTTTTGGATAAACAAAACCTTCAGGTTATGACATGTACACATCCTCTTCCAATTTCTCATTAAAGTTGTTTTTACGTCCATCTTCCAAATTTCATAATCATGAAATACAACTATTGCGAGCAAGATCTAGATGGATTTAAACATAGCAACAGGAGAAAAAGTTGCATCATAGTCGACACCATAAACTTGGCGAAAACCTTTAGCGACCAATCACCCTTCGTATGTTTGTACATTACCATCCATGTCAGTTTTCTTTTTGAAATCCCACTTGCACCCTATGGGTTTAACTCCTTCAGGTGGGTCAACCAAGATCCATACTTGGTTTTCTAACATGGAATCCATCTCAGCCCTTATGGCCTCTAACCGTTTCTCAGAGTATAGGCTCGCCACCGCTTCTTGATAAGTCCTAGGTTCATCTTGATCCATAAGAAGAATGTCACCATGTGTTGTAACGAGAAATCCATATCTCTCAGGTGTATGGTGTTCTCTTAAAGATTTGCACGATTGGTGTGTTTTTGCAATAGTTACTTGTGTTAGAGTATTCCCAAAGATCAATCATGAGATGGTTGTAATAACATACTTGATTTATCATGTTTATTAATATAATGCATTACCATTATTATTTCAGTTTTTTTACTGTGTGTATAAATAAATTGTTTTATAATAATGTCCTGAGAGTAATATGATTATTCTTAAAAGGTCCTTAGTCAAGTATTATTGTTCGATAGGAAATAATGCATTAAGACTAACATGTAGTTGATTGATGATAAAGAGTTGTCATTGATATGGAATGTCAAAATCGATGCATGAATGTGTGTGTTAGAGAACAACATATTGGACTGACCCGTTATGACTATGTTTCTTGGATTATTATGTAATTGTCACAATATTACTCATAGTGATTAATATGTATAAGATCCTCAGAATTGAGATCATCATAATCCTAACATCGTGAGTCGTATATATTGATACAGTCAAATGTACATCGTAACTGGTTGTTCTATAAAGGCTGATGTTGGATATACCACGATTTATGTAGAGGGATATGGTTGATCGATATAGGATAAGTCCCTCCTACATAATGGGAGTAATATCTTAGGCCACTTGATTGAGTGAGACTAGAAATGCATGACCATACTCAAATAAGCTGATATGATATGTCATACTTATTTGTATATCATAGTCTACTTAAGATATCAAGGAACATGGAATGGATTATGCAAGTGTGACTATTCCATGACGTGTGTCCAATCCAGAGATAAAGGACTTAAGGATTATTGCATGAAAGGTTAATCATAAAAGGTTATGTCGAATCATGATTTCTTGTGACTTAGGTAGCAATGATGCATTGCTAGGTGCCACACACTGTTTGTAACATTGGAATCGTTTTAGTGTTACTGCTAACGTTACAAGAACCTACAGGGTCACACCCTATAGTTGAAATGAACGGAATAAAACATAGTTGGTATTGTGTTTGGTTGTCGCTTGAATTAAATTAATTATAGAATTAATTTAATTGGATAATCAAATATCAAACACATTATATACAAGGTTGTTGTACGCATAATGAGAACATGGTTTTGGTTAGTATATAAATTCAAATAAATATATAGTTTACTGAAATCATTATTATAATTAATGTAATTATAATTTTCGGTTTAAAACATAGTTATATTTATTTAATTTTTAGAAACCCTAAAAATAGATATAAAAATCTCATTTTTTCTTTGCTTGGGGTCTAGCAGCTGTCAAAGCAAATTTTTTTCCAAAAATAGTTTTAGAGATTCCTTCCGTTTATTGTCAACTGGGTGGATTAAGTAGAGGCCGGAGTCACGATAGATTACGGCTTGGTTCGATAGTAGATCAGATTACTCATTGCTGAGGCGTTGCTGTCTACTTAAAATAAAGATTAGGTAATTTTGAAACCTTTATTTCACCCCGATTCATTCCTCATACATGGATCCATGGTTAGGATCACCGAATGTTTTATTTTTCCGCTGCGCCGTAGGGGTGCCGGCGTTCCAACAACTTGTTCCTCAATTTCTTGTGGAACCTGCTATTTTTCTCTCTCTAGTTCAGTGGTATTTTATGGTTTTCAAATTTTTGGTTCTTGAATTTCTTCAAGTTCAATCTTTCTCCCACTTCCTTTTTTAGAGACAAATTCTCTTTCTAGGAAGACAACAGTCTGAGCAACAAACACTTTATTCTTAGTAGGATTAAAGAAATAACATCCTTTGGTTTCTTTTGGATATCTTACAATTATACACTTTTCAAATTTAGGTTCAAGCTTAGTAAACAACTGACGTTTAACATAAGCTTCACAACCCCAAATCTTCATAAAAGACATACTGGGACATTTCTCGGTCCAAATCTCATATGGTTTATTTTGAACCGATTTAGATTAAACACGATTCAATGTAAAATTAGTTGTCTCTAGTGCATGTCCCTAAAAGAAAGTCGATAGATCAGCATGATTCATCATTGATCTAACCATGTCTAACAGAATTCAATTTATTCTCTCAGAAACTCCATTCCATTAAAGAGTACTAGGAGGAGTAAGTTGTAAGAATATCCCACATTCCTTCAAAAGGTCATCAAACTCTAAGCTCAAAAATTCTCCACCTCGATCAGATCGAAGTGTCTTGGTATTTTTTCCTAGTTGATTTTGTACTTCATTTTTGAATTTTTTGAACTTTTCAAGGGCTTCAGACTTATGGCTCATGAGATAAACAAACTTGTATCTATTGAAATCATTAGTAAAAGTAATGAAGTACTGAAATCCACCTCTGGCTTAGTATTCATTAGTCCAGATACACTAGTATGTATTAGGCCCAATAAATCATTAGCTCACTCATTTTTACTAGTAAAAGGAGCTTTAGTCATTTTTCCCAAGAAGCAAGATTCACATCAATTTTTTCGAAAACAAATGAATCCAAGAAACCATATTTATGGAGTTCGGACATATGTTTCTCACTTATGTGGCCTAAATGAAAATGCCAAAGATAAGTTTGATTTGAGTCATTTATTTTAGATATTTTAGTATTTATGTTGTAAATATGATTAACTTGATCTAACATATAGAGGTAATTTACTAATTGTGTTGAACTACAGAAAACATTATTGAGATAAAAGGAACAACAATTATTCTTAGTTATTATCTCAAAACCAATTTTGTCTAAACAAGAAATTGAAATAATGTTCTTAGTCAAACTGGGAACAAAGTAAAAATCCTCTAAACATAAAACAAGTCCACTAGGAAAAGACAAAGTATAAGTTCCTACAGCTAATACAACAACTCTTGCTTCATTTCCAACTCGTAGGTCTACATCTCCTTTAGCCAGAGTCCTATTCTTTTTCAGTCCCTATACAGGAGTACAAATATGAGAACTACAACCAGTATCTCATACCCATCAGGTAGTAGTTAATAAATTAATATCAATAACATAAATACCTATAGTAGATTATCCGCTTGCTTTAGCCTTCTTGACTTCCTCAAGATAGACAGGGTAGTTCCTTTTATAATTTTCAGTCATACCATGATGGAAGCAGTTTCCTTCCTTAGCCACCCTCCTTTGGCAGAGTCTTTTCAATTTCATTCATATTGAAATTAAGGACAAACAAGCTATTGCTATTAGGCAACGGTTGCAAAATAACATCAGTGGCCAACTTTTGGCTCAATGGAAATCCAAGTTTAGATATGCTTTCAATATAGCCTATCATCTTAAGAACATGAGGTCCTACTGGGCTTTCTTCTGCCAGCTTACATTGGAAAAGGGCTTTAGAGGTATAAAACCTCTCTTAACATGCTTGCCCCTGATAAAGTTCTTTCAGGTTCTTGATCATATCATAAGCAACCATATTCTCATGTTGCTTTTAAAGTCAGGATTCATAGTGGAAAGCATAAGACATCCAACGTCTACCACATCCTCGAGATGCTTCTTGTAAAAATCTCTATCAGCCCTCGAGGCATTAATAGGAAATTCATTAGGAAGTGGTTGTTCAATGACATATAATTTTCATTCTTGCTTTAGGATAATCCTCAAGTTACAGAACCAGTCAAGGAAATTCAAACCATTCAATTTGTCCTTCTCAAGGACTGATCACAATGAAAGTGAATTTGTGTTTGTAGCCATAATATATCTACAACAATGAAGTATACGAGTGAGTAAACTTACAAAGTTTATATTAATCATTAAAATGACTTTATTAAATGATGCTCCCACTATTTTATTCATAATTAATAACCCTCATATTTTAATTTCGAAAAGACTTTCTCGAAAGTTTTTCTAGTGGGTAAGGGTCCATATTTCACCTATTCTTAAGTCAACTTTGGCTTTACTCTTAAGATTATGGTTATTTAGGTAAGCAACACTTGCTAATTACATCACATGTAACTCTTAAATATTGGGTGAACAACTCTTGTTCTAATAATCTTATAATTTATCCAAATTACTTGCCTCCAGGTTTCTAATCCTATTAGAGTAACCTGGTTAAGTCACTAACCAATGTTTTAACCAGCGAATATCACTTGCTTATTCTTCACGTTTAACCAAGATAGATACTAGTACTTTGATTTGGCAGAACCTACATCGTATCAATTGAGGCCTTAACGAGGGCAATGATTGGAATGCAACATTGACTTAATATTTTGATTGAGGGAATTTTATTAAGGTTGCATCTCACCAATTATGGTCTACTTTAACCCATTTAATCATTTAACTGATCTCATCAATTAATCTTGTTTATAGTTATCAAATTTTAACATGCTAAAAATTTGGCATGTTTTAGACATCTATAGCATCTCATACATGAATAAATAAAGCAGTAAATAAATGCAATAGTTATAGCCCATAAACTAATGTGGTTCCTCCCAAGCCAATGGGAGAACCAAAAGGAAACCTAAAGGTGTAAGTCGCTTCACCAGCTTCTTATCTACTTTAATTGGCCCATCTTTCTTCTCATCTGACAATTTGTAGAAACTCGTTTACATACGAGGGAGTGAGATGAAAAGAGAAATACAAGAGAAAAATAGTATGGCATGACACGCAGGTCGTATTTATAAGATTTACAACATTTTCAAATAATAAAATAAATGGGTTATTGTGCTATAACCATGCATTTCCAAACACCGTGCAAATCAACCGTAACATACAACATACTTGTAAAATAAAATATGTTATGGTTTATTCTTTAATCGATAGTTAAAATTAGAACAATGGTAAATCTAGGGATCTGTGAGGGCTGCATATGCCTGAATTGTTCCCTTTCAAAAACTCCAATAAGTTAATTGTTAACTTCAATGAAAACCTCACTGCTCTTAAACATATTCGTTAGCCCTTAACAAACTGTGGATTAATTAATCGTAATTTTTTTTGTTAGAAATATTACATGAATCAAATATACATATAACATATTAAACAAATCAAAACGAACAACATGCATATTATACAATTGCATCAACCATTGAATTTAATCTCGAATTTGTATCGTACAAGTGGCTCTGATAGCATTGTTGGGTCACCGAAATGCCTTGTGGCGCAGCGAAAAATTAGTCCAATGAACCAAACCAGGCATCCATGCACGAGGAACGAATCGAGAAGAAAAGGTTTGAAAAAATACCTTTTGTACTCTGAAAAATAGTAAGGAATCATTGTTGTTTTAATCTCGTTCGCACGCTATCGATCCAAAGCCACGATAGAATCATCCCGGCCTCTATGTAGTCCACCCTGTTGAGAAAGAACGAAAAAAAAGTCTAACTGAACGTTTCAGAGAGTTCTTTTGAAAAGAAAAATGCGGCTGCTAGACCTAGGTTCTTTTCTTTTTGTGGTGAATGTTGGTTAAACACTCTTCTGCACCCTAGGGTTTTATTTTATGATTTCTTTGCCTTTTATTAAATATTCCTTAAATAATAAAACGGAATCCCCTTTTTGGTGCCACGATATATATGAAAATATCACAGTGTAATATCCATTCCAAAAGGATATTAATTTCCATATATATTTTATGTTTGATCAAAATTAATTATTATAATACTTTATTTTAATAATTTCAGTAAACCGATTATAATTAAAATTTTATATGAATCAAATTCATACATTTATTTTCATTATGTTCTCTATTCTTGTATAACAAATTTGTACATATATTGTGTTTATTATTTAACTGTCAAATTAAATTAATTCAATAATTAATATAATTCTCATGACAGTTAAATTTAATACCAACTGTGTTTAGATTCTGTTCGTTTCAACCATAGGGTGTGACCCTGTAGGCTCTTCTAACATTGGTAGTAATACTATAACACTTGTGACGTTACAAGCAATGAGTTACATCTAGCAATGCATTATCGCTACCCATGTTACAAGAAGTTGTGGTTCAACATAACCTTTCTATGATAAATTTTGATGTATTATATCATTTTGTCCGTTATATCTCGATTAGACACAAGTCATTGAATAATCACACTTGTAAAGTCTAATCTCATGTTTCTTGTAAAGCCAATTCATTCCCAAAATCATGTTGAACCCATGGAATGGCAACTCCATCAAGTTCGCATAGAAAACTTGACCTTGAAACGTTAGAGGACATCTAAGGTACACTCTATTAACCAACACACTATCACTAAATGAACTACTGGCAGTCACTCCCTTATCTATGGTTTCCACTAGAATGCCTAGTTCACTAACTAGTTCGCTTAAAATATAAGAATGTGTGGAACTGGAATCAATCAGAGAAAATAAGAGAATATTTCACAGAGTGAAGGTACTTATAATAACATTGGTGGAACCTTGCTTATGGGATTCCCTCAAAGCATAAACTCGTGCGAAGCCTTCTCGCTCTTCTTCTTGGGTCGTAACAATGTGAGCTAGGGTCTGTTATGCAATTGGCCTTCTTTCACTACCTCTGCATCTTCCTCATCCACGAATTCCAACTAGCACTTCAGTGGGGGTTGTAATCTAAGCTTGCAATGTATCTTGCATTTCTATGAATCTTTTATGAAGTGATCCTTAGAACCACACTTGAAACAAAATTCAAACATCTTTTGACATTCCCTAGGATGTCTTCACTCATAGTGCTCACAATAAGGCCAGCTCGCACACCTGTGCGAACCCTCCTTTCCATCTTGGTTGTTACTCCTCTATTGCGGATGATCTGAACTAAAACTTTGCTTACCATTCCTACCAGAGTTTTGTGACTCTCGATCCCTCTTAGACATTCGCCTAGATACTTGTTTCCCATCTCCAATTTCAATTCACGGGGAATTAATCTCCTCAACAGCTTTAGCTTTTCCACCAGCTTGTCGAAGATCACTATATCATGAGTTACCAGGTATAGTTGGATATCATGATGCAGACTAAAATGAAACCTTTGACAATGATCCTTCTCTTGTGAGACCATCCCTGATGTGTACTAACTTAGTCATACAAATGCTACCTCATACTCAACCATAGATAGCTCATCTTGCACTAGATTGATAAACTCATGTTTACGAGCTTCGAAATACTACTCACCCATGAACATTTTCTTGAAAGTTCTCAAGAAAAACTCCTATGTCAACCAGTCCCCAATAATTCCTTACTTCACGATATTCCACTAGTGATGAGATTCACCAGTGAGTAAGGACACAGTGCATCCTAGCTTCTCTTGGTTAGTACATGCCATCTGTTCAATGATTTACTTAACACCTTTAAGCCAATATTCAGCCTTAGTGGGATCAGCTCCTCTAACACCACTAAATTTTGTACCTCCTAGAGCTCGCAGACGCTCTAGTGGCAATCAACGATTCACTGGCGCAGTGTTGGCAGTAGCAACTCGCTGAAAAGTACCAATCCTAGCTTGCACTAACGGCTCCATACCATTTTCCAAGAATTTTTTCCTTGTGAGGATGCTCTTAATTAGTTGAAGCCCAATCACCTTCATAGGGATTAGTGGTTCGCGACAGAGTATGCAACTATATACAGTCATTATTAAATAATAAGTAAGTAAAAAGCGTATCGTCTCTACAGAGACTGTGATGATAATTAGTAGCTGTAAAATTAATTTTTTACAAGTTGGTTAAGAAAATAAAATAATTAAAGGTGATGAATGTTAAAATTAAATTAACAACTAATATGCAAATGAGATAAATTAAATGCAATGGAATAGTTTAATAGCAATTCACAAGTTTAACAAAAAAAACATGAATAAGCTAGAACAATTACAACTTTTAATTCAATTCATTCTTTATCATGTTTAACAATGTTCCGAAAAATTCCATGGCAACTCAACCATTTATGAACTTGGAATCTAAATCATAAGCTATTTTGAGATATTAGATTTGCCACTGAGACAAACGTGCATATTTCTATGTCACCATTTATCTAAGGATTCCTTAGAATTTATGTAAGGTAACAAGGAGGGGTTAGGTTTTAAATAATTTAATTATATAAATTTAAAGTTATATAAGGTAATAGTGTTCTTTTGGAATTATTACGAACCTTAATTTCATTTTGGCTTAGATATGAATTAAACACGCATCTTACAATTATATGTCCATTAACCACCATTTGGTTTAGATTAACTGATTAATTCTAATGCAGTAAAACATATCTTAATACATGGACAACATGAATGATTTTAATTGGAAGCATAAACAATTAAGGCACATAACAATATAAACATGAATTGAACGAATTTAATCAAGGCATTGCAACCATTCTAGCTGAAACAATTTTAAGTCATAATTATTATTGAAAAAGGAATCAAATAATTTGCAATCATGATGATAAACTAAGAACAATTAAAAGAGAAAGGAAGAAGAAACTTTGAGATGAATTCGGTGATTTCCTGAGGACTATCTATGGTGGTTTTCTTCGATTTATGTCGTTGCTCCAATGAAAATTACTACTCAAGGTGGTTGGCCAAGAGGGATTTTCTCTTAGGAACTTTTTACTAAGGGAATTCTCTAAAAGAGAATGGAAAAATGAAGAAAGTGGAAGGCTTAGGCGTGGAAAAGAAAAGAGAAAGGTGAGTGAATGTTGAGTGATGAGGGATGAGGAATGAATGTGGTATCTATACATGAGGCAGAACTTGGGAGTTTGCTAAAAATAGCTTAATCATCCCTTAAATCCCTCTCATGTATGGCTGGCAACATTTTGTGGAAAAAGGGTTGATTTTTTCATGTTATCTAGCTTGATTCTTGCTTGATTTGTGGCATGGGTTGGATGGAAACCTTAGGGTTTGGCTGGGGCTAATTTTTAATTTTTCTACACATGTAAGGACACTCAAATAATTATTCCAAAGTTTGTTGGGATGCTCTATCAAGTCATTACAGAATTTGGGTTTGTTTCTTCCTTAATGGACTGTTCTAAGCTCTAATGTGAAGGTAGACTTGTTCTTTTCAACAACCCACTTCCAAGCTAGGTTAAACCAAATTATTTGAGTCCAATTACTTGGCTTTTCATCCCATTCTGATGGATATCAGCTCATGTGCATGTGCCACTCATACTAGCTTTAAACAACGAACAAACTAGTGTGCCAATCTGCAGCATTGTACCACAAATTATAAAATTTCAAAATGCAACAACATAGAGTATAATTATGTGAATTTGCATAAATTCTCGGGATTTGCATTGTACCACTTTAATTGTGCCAACATTCCCATTAATACTAAAAACACATAATTAGTTATCAAAATACTCAGGATTTGCATAAATTCTAAGTAAAATAGTGCTCTAAAAATCTATATCATTTAGAGTTATCACACCCCGCAAATTTAATCCGTTTCTTGTCCCGAGTAATGTTCCATGCATATCAAATTTTTCAACAGGGCAATCTTGCACAACATTTAACTAGAATCAATTCTTCACATAATCATGCTTTAACAAATATATGCCCACAAACTCTTATTGCTAATAAGTTGCTCACATCCAAATATAATTTCAAATTTTTATATTAAGAAAAATAATATGTTAGCAACAATCATAATTCGCATGCTTTTCTGAGACATATGTAAATCTTACCATTCAATTATGCTTCCTTATTTAAATAAGCAAAACAATCCTAAGGTTTAATAATGGTATTCATATGTTGAACTTAGTAATTTCTCTCCACTAATGTAGTCCGCATAATTATCAAAATCAATATGCCTTTCACAGGGTTATAATAGGGCCAGGGTCAAGGTAGGGATAAAGAGATCAAATTATAAACTATTGGTTAAAAGCCCAAGAAGTTAAGATAGGGATGTCTACACAACTGTTAAGATAGGGCTATTTACACAAATTTTAATATATTGTTATTCTACCGAAAAATAAATAGAATTTATTCTTAACTATTAAAGTTAGTTTTTCAGAATAACAATTTTGTCAGTTTTTATTTAGGAAGTGAATTTTCATTTTTGCACAGAAGAAAAGAAAACTATTTCTAGTTTTGTGTTTTTATTTGATTTTTTGGTGCCCACACTCAAAGAAAATCGTGGTACAACAATATCAAAGAAGATCATTTGGTTGAAAGCTGGCAACAACAACGATTCGTCTATCCGAAAACACAGGTACGATTTTGGTATAGGATTTATTGCTATAAATATCACAAACCAGGTCGATTTTCAAAACTTTTATTTTTTATTGTGCAAGAAAATCTTTTTCGAACTGAATTTTTTCTAACATGATGGACTATGTATGTAACACCCCAAACCCGGCCTAGACGTTACGGCCGAATCTGACGTGTCACATAAAAGTGTTTTACGAAATCAAAGTCTAATGGGGAAATTCGTTTTGTAAAAATCCAATTAGTTCTTACTTCTTAGCACTATTTGGTAAGTTATAAAAAAAACACCACACGGTAAAACGGTTTGTTATTGCAAGTTTAAAATTCGCAGAAGCGAATTAAAAGAGTTTGTCTGTGTTTACCCTGAAAAAATTTTTTTGTTGTGAAAACTTACTTGAATCCGTTAAGCAGTTCAAAATAAGCAATTAGAAACCCAATTAAAAGAAAATTAAAATACCAGAGGCCTTATTACATAAAAATCACCCCAAAGTAAAATTTAAGGAACTAGTCTAGAATAAAACATTAGCGGACATGTGGCCACCTCCGAGTCCCACGCCGCTCCAAATCATCTAAGGTTGGGGATTTCCTACACTGTCAAAAAGAAAAGGGTAAGTTACGCGAACTCAGTGTGTAATCCACTGTCGCATAAAAATAGTCTGGGCTCGAGCCTTATTTAGTATCAGTGCAGTGTGGCCTTAGCCCAATATAGCATCAGTGTGGGCCTAAGCCTGATACAGTATTAGTATGGTGCAAGTATGCAAACCCACCCCAAATCCAACCAGCACACCACCCGTACCAACCCAACACACCATATGGGGACTAAGTCGACCCACCCAACCCACACATCCATATTGTAGCATAGCTGCCAGTAATAATAACGCAGCAGAGCTACCAGAATAGTATATGTGGCAAAGCCACCAGTAACAGTAATTGTGGCAAAGCCACTAGTATCAGTATGTGTGTGGCAGAGCCACCAGAAATAGTACTTCCTCTAGAACACAATCCTAACCCCATGCAGTATGTCTTGACATAAATTATACGTGTATGCAGTATGTCCTACTCAGTCAGTCATATAAATATATCATAGAACCCTAGAAGTCATTTTGCCCTATCGAGAGTATTTCGATAACTTTACCCATCGGGGGTATTTTGGTAATTTTACCCATCAGGGTATTTCGGTAATTTTACCCATAGAGGGTATTTTGGTAATTTTACCCATTGAGGGTATTTCGGTAATTTTACCCATTAGGGTATTTCGATAATTTTACCCATTGAGGGTATTTCGATAATTTTACCCATCGGGGGTATTTCAGTAATTTCACTCATCGAGGTATTCGGTAATTTTACCCATCGAGGGTATTTCGGTAGTTTTAGGCCGATAACGGCCTAAGCCTATGGAAATGCCCATGGGGCCTCTACAGTCCAACGCCCAGTCTCGTGGGCTCAGTTTTCCCGCATGAGTGATTGCATGCTCATGTGGCCTCGATTGTTGTGTTTCCGACTTTTCAGCTTTTGTCGATTCGCAGTAGAGAGGGTGTGATTACACACCTTTTTGCGGAGTCATTCCAAGATCTACGAGCACCTAACCTAGCATCACTAAGATCCGACGTTAGTTCATAATTGTTAGGGTAACACCCTCTCAATGACACTTAATTCGATATATCTTTCTTACCACGTTTGAATGAGGGTGACCTTAATCCCTCAAAGCTCGCTGTTCAGAAAACAATCACGCCTTTGTTGCCTCCTAAAGAACAGTCAAGAACCGATTAGAAAATGGTAGGGCATATTCGACCATCCCCAAAAACAAAAGGTAAACTTATTACCTTACCAGATGTTTGAGATCA
Organism: Gossypium raimondii; assembly: GCF_025698545.1. NCBI lineage: Eukaryota > Viridiplantae > Streptophyta > Magnoliopsida > Malvales > Malvaceae > Gossypium > Gossypium raimondii. Next base: position 37,256,668 of record NC_068572.1, read on the forward strand.
AAAGTGTGACTCCTCCAACCCGATCACAGTTCGCCACTCCTCGAGGAAGATCCTAGAATCGAAAAGGGTACAGTACAAGAAGAACGAAATAACAACTGGTTAATGGGGTTGTTCGATTTTGGAAAAGAAAAGAAGAACACAGGTGCACAAGATTTTCAAAGAAAAGCAGAAAGTAGCCTTTGATCACTTACCGATTGTCAGAGCCATTGCAGGATTGAAACAGAGAGGGAAGAATTTTTGGTCACAAACTCAAAAAGAAAGAGAGTTCCCAAGACTAGGGTGATAGGTTTGGCCGAAAGAGTCAATGGTCAAGAAGGGGTGATCAGGCAGTTGGCCGAAACTAGAGAAGAATAGAGAAGAGAGGAGTTTCGGCAAAGGTTAATACCAAAGTAGAAAAGAAATGGTCAATTGCAAAAGAAAAAACAGCAAAAACTAAAACAAAGATGCACGAGTGGTAAGTTGCCAATTCGACACTAGAGAAAACAAAGAGAAAATTCCAAAACCGATGACAAAAACTGACCAAAATAAGGAAAGAAACTCCTCAGTCAAAATTCTTAGACTCCCCCTACCCATTCAGCACAAACACTACCACACCCCTCCACTTCCTTGATTTTTGGCACAAAAATCTCTCTTAATCCTCTCCACGATTTGCTCCTACAATCTCTCCATGACCAATTCAAACAACTCATCATTAGTGTTTCAGTCCAACTCTTATACTTTCTCAGCTCATCTGCAAAATAAACACTCCATTGCTTATCCCAAGATTCGAACCTCAGATCTCATAGGTACACCACATGCCACATGCAACTAGACCACAAGCTCTTTTTGTGTCTTAAACAAAACGTTAATTTTAATAAAGCCTAAATGATAGTGTCCAAGTTCATTTAAGGGAAAAATTTAAAATTTTTGTAAGAGCCAAGGCTTGAACCTAGGCTTCTCAAACACTCCCAAACATAACCAAATCACTTAGCCATTAAAGCAAACAAGCAATCAGTGCCAAAACATTCAAAAATTAAATACTAGAATTTTGGGGCATTACAACTCTACCCCCTTAACAAAATTTCATCCTCAAAATTTACCTGATCAGAATAGGTGAGGGTATTATTTCGCATTGCCTCCTCGGGTTCCTACGTGGCTTCTTCTGAACTGTGATTTTTTCCAAAGCACTTTGACTAGAGGAATAGATTTCTTCCTCAGTACCTTAACCTTACGGTCCAAAATCTGCGCTAGTTCCTCCTCAAAAGTCAGATTTGGCCCAACCTTGATCTCCTCGACTAGCACCATGTGAGTAAGATCAGAGCGATAACGTCTTCGCTTGGAGACATGGAATACATCGTGAATCTGATCCAACTCTAGAGGCAACTCAAGCTGATATGCAACCGGTCCCATACACTTCAATATACGGTAAAGCCCAATGAACCTAGGGCTAAACTTACCCTTCCGTCCAAACCTCAATATCTTTTCCCATGGGGAAACCTTGAGAAATACATAATCCCCCACCAAAAATTCAATCTCTTGGCACTTCAGATCCGCGTAGGACTTCTTCCTATAAGATGCTTCCTTCAAACGGTCTCGAATCTGTTTTACCTTCTCTTTGGTATCAGAAACTAACTCTGGCCCCAAAACTCGCCGCTCGACTAACTCAATCCAACAAGTAGGAGTACGAAACCTACGACCATATAACACCTCATATGGTGCCATTTGAATACTGGACTGGTAGCTATTTTTAGACGCAAACTCTGCTAGTGGCAAATAATCTTCCCAATTGCCTCAGAAATCCATAACACAACACCTCAACATATCTTCTAGTATCTGAATCACCCTTTCAGATTGACCATCTGATTGGGGATGAAACACAGTACTAAAGTCCAGTCTTGTACCCAAAGCCTCGTGTAACTTTCTCTAAAACTGAGACGTAAAACAAGGATCTATATCTGATATAATCGGAACTAGTACCCCATGTAGTCTTACAATCTCGGCCACGTACAGCTTAGCCAGCTTCTGTAAGGAGTAATCAGTACGGACTGGTGTGAAATGAGTAGATTTTTTCAATCGATCAATGTTGACCCATACCGAATCCTTCTTGGTAGGTTTTAAGGGCATCCCCCTCACAAAATCCATGGTTACTCTCTCCCACTTCCAAAGTGGAATCTTAACAGGCAGTAGTAACCCTAAAGGTAACTGATGTTCAGCCTTCACTTGCTAACAAGGTAAACACTTACCCACAAAATCAATTACTTCACGTTTCAGTCCAGGCCACTAGTACAACTCAAGAAGATCTCGATACAATTTATTCCCGCTTGGATACATAGCATAAGGACTATTATGCGCCTCTCGCAGAATAGACTGCCTCAAATCATTATCCCTCGGTACATAGACTCTCCCACGGAAACACAATACTCCTTCACTATTTAACCCAAAATCTAAAGTTTCCCCACTCTTAACTTGTTGGAAACAAGAAACCAGTGACTCATCCAGCAACTGTTTACCTTTAATCTACTCAGTCCAAGTCGATCTAACTTGCAACTCAGCCAACAAGCTACCATCATCAAAAAGGCTGAGACGAGCAAATATCGCTCTCAATTCAGATACAGCCCTACGGCTCAATGCGTTAGCTACTATGTTAGCCTTACCAGGATGGTATTCAATCGAGCAATCATAGTCTTTAAGCAGCTCTATCTATCTTCGCTGCCTAAGATTCAACTCCTTTTGAGTGACGAGGTACTTAAGACTCTTATAATCTGTGTCGATAGAACACTCTCACCGTAAAGATAGTGCCTCCAAATTTTTAATGCGAAAACCACCGTAGCTAACTCCAAGTCATGAGTGGGGTAATTCGCCTCGTGAGGCTTAAGCTGATTAGACGCATAAGCCACCACCTTACCCTCCTCTATCAGCACATAACCCAAACCAACGTGTGATGTATCACTATAGACAGTAAATCCCATTCCAAACTCTGGCTGTATTAAAACAGGGGCCTCAGTCAAAACTTTCTTTAGTTTCTCGAAACTTTCTTGCTATTTATCATCCAGTTAAATGGTACCCCTTTACGCAACAACCAAGTCAGAGGTGCAGCAATTATGGAAAACCCCTCCACAAAACGTCTGTAATAACTTGCCAGACCTAGAAATCTTTAAATCTCAGATACGATCTTAGGTGGCTTCCAATCCAGTACAGTTTTAATTTTCTAAGGATCAACCCTAATCCCCTCGGTAGACACCACGGGACCTAGAAATGTCACTTCTCGCAGCCAAAATTCACACTTGCTAAGCTTAGCATACAGTTGTTTCTTCCTTAGAATCTGCAGAACAATTTGGATATTGTATCATGCTCATCTTCGGTTCTCAAATACACCAAAATGTCGTCTATGAAGGCTACCACAAACCGATCCAAGTAGGGCTAAAATACTCAGTTCATTAGGTCTATGAAAGTAGCTAGTGCATTCGCCAGCCCAAACGACATCACTAGGAACTCGTAATAACCATAACGAGTCCTAAACGCAGTCTTATACACATCAGCCTCCTTAACTCTTAACTAATGGTACCCAAAATGAATATGTATCTTTGAGAAAACTGAAGCACATTACAACTGATCAAATCAATCGTCTATCCCTGGCAAAGGATACTTATTCTTAATAGTCAGTTTATTCAATTGTCGATAGTCGATACACATGCGCATGGTCCCATCCTTCTTCTTTACAAACAACACCGGTGCTCCCCACGGAGACACACTAGGCCAAATAAATCCTCAGTCCAATAGTTCTTGAATTTGAGCTTTTAAGTCCATCAACTCCTTCGGTTCTATCCTATAAAGGGCGATAGACACAGCAGTTGTTCCTGGCAGAAACTCAATTCCAAATTCAACTTCGCGGTTCGGAGGCAACCCAGGGAGCTCATCAGGAAAAACATCAGAAAACTCCTTAACAGTTCTAACATCTCTAATAGAAGGACCCTCAGCTTCAGATATATTAATATAAGCTAGTAACGTCTCACAACCCTTGCGAACCAGTTTTTCGGCCCTTAAAGCAGAGATCACATTAGATAGAAAATCCTTTCGCTCCCCAATCACAGCCACCTCCTCATCCTCAATACTCTTTAATACCATATGCTTAGCAGCACAGTCCAACCTAGCTCGGTGTTTCACCAGCCAATCCATACCTAAAATAAGGTCAAATTCTCCAAACAGCAGTTCCATCAACTCTGCTTGAAAATTTACTTCTTGGACCTCAAGGGGCACATATCTGAATAACTTATTTACCCTTACCGATTGTCCCAGGGGACTTATCACAGTTACCCCACTAACAATATTTTTGAACTATATACCGAAGGTTCCCGACACAATGCATGCAACGTACGGATGTGTAGACCCAATATCAATTGAAACAGTGTAGGGTACATTACGAATTAAAAACGTACCGATTATGACGTCAAGAGCGTCACCATCCTCTCGGCGATGAACAGCATACACCAGAGCTGGCTGTTTCCCTACAGTGTTACCTGTACCTCTGCCTGGGGCTTTACGACCTTGTCCCATACCGTTTCCACCTCTAACATGCCCATGGCCTCTCGGTGGCTGCTGACCACCTCTCACTGGCTGAACATGACCTGGTCCTGCAGCTTGTATCTGAACTGGCCTCTGAGGACAATCCTTAACCCGATGATCCATGGACCCAAATCTAAAGCACGCCCAGACATTTTTCAGCACTCACCCTAGTGAGATCTCCCACAATTAGCACAAGGCTCAGCCTAACAATAGCAACAGAGACTCCAGTCTGAAACGGCCCATCAAATCTGGCCTTCTTAATAGACCTTCCAGAAAAACTTGAAGGCCCAAAATCCCTCTTATTCCTGCCCTTATCTTTTTCACGATTCTGGTGCTCCGAGCGTTTCACTTCTTCTGTAATCTTTGCCTTTTCTACAAGAGCAGCAAAATCTCGCTCCCTCTGCGGAGCTATCAATACCCTTAACTCGTCTTGAAGACCATCCTCAAAATGTACACAGCATTCATACTCAGTTGCTACTATCCCTTGGGCATACCGACTCAACCGCAAGAATTCTGCCTTATATTCTTCCACTGTCTTACTCCCCTAGGTTAGGCTTAAAAATTCCTTTTGGCGAGCATCCACATAACCTGCGCCTACGTACTTTCCTTGAAATGTCGCCTTATTCGTTCAGTCGCCTCTAACTAGTACTCCGCCATATTTGGGGCTACTCCAAAAATACCTCAGAAAACTTTTGCTCCATTAGACCGGACTCGTTCTACAATTGACCCTTGGCCCACTGCTCTAGTACTAGCTCTAGCAACCCTCTCTAGAACGCGGAGCATTACTTAGGATAAAGCATCATCTCCAGCTGCTCGATCAAAAGACCCAGTCTCAATTACTAGTGAGGCTGGTGTTTCCCTAGTAGGCATGTGGCCTGATGCCTACGATCCGGCCCAAGCACTACCTCAACCTCTACCGCGGCCCCGTGTACCCCTTCCGCGAGTTCCTCTTGTGCTTATTTCGATATGCGCTTTATCTAATTAAAAAGTCTTATGCATCAGCTTATAATTTCAGTAATTATTAACAAATGTATTATGAAAAACAATCATTAGACGTTTATTTTCACGGATTGAGGTTTCATTACAATTTACAGTCTCCAATGGTTTCAGTTTCCTCTATCTATAGTTCACAGTATATCCGTAATCAAAATTACAGAACTTACAGATTTGGTGCCGGAGGCTCGGTGTGCCACACTTGTACATCTTTCGAAAACATTTAAAATCCTTAAAATCTACCTTCAAAAGAAAAACTTTTCAAACCTATTCCACAGCCGAGTTTTGTAACCTGGCTCTGATACCACTAAATGTAACACCCCAAACCCAGCCTAGACATTACAGTCGAATCTGACGTGTCACATAGAAGTGTTTTACGAAATCAAAGTCTAATGGGGAAATTCGTTTAGTAAAAATCCAATTAGTTCTTACTTAGCACCATTTCGTAAGTTATAAAAAAAACACCACACGGTAAAACAGTTTGTTATTGTAGGTTTAAATTTTGCTGAAGCTAATTAAAAGAGTTTGTCTATGTTTGCCTTGAAAAATAGTTTTTGTTGTGAAAACTTATTTGAATCCGTTAAGCAGTTTAAAATAAGCAATTAGAAACCCAATTAAAATAAAATTAAAACATTAGCGGACGTGTGCCCACCTCCGAGTCCCATGCTGCTCCAAATCATCTAAGGTTGGGGATTACCTGCACGGTCAAAAACAATCTCGGCCTGAGCCCTATTCAGTATTAGTGCAGTGTGACCTTAGCCCAATATAGCATTAGTGTGGGCCTAAATCCGATACAGTATCAGTATGCTGCAAGTATGCAAACCCACCCCACATCCAGCCAACAAACCACCCATACCCCCCAACACACCATGTGGGGACTAAGTCGACCCACCCAGCCCACACACTAATATTGCAGCATAGCTACCAGTAATAATAACGCAGTAGAGCTGCCAGAATAGTATATGTAGCAAAGCCACCAGTAACAATAATTGTGGCAGAGCCATCAGTATCAGTATGTGTGTGGCAACGCCACCGGAAATAGTACTTCCTCCAGAACACAATCCCACCCCATGCAGTATGTCCTACTATGTCAGCCATCGGTAGTTTTAGGCCCATAACGGCCTAAGCCAATGGAAATGCCCATAAGGCCTCTACAGTCTAACGCCCAGTCTCGTAGGCTCGATTTTCCAATATGATCGATTGCAAGCTCGTGTGGCCTCGATTATCGTGTTTCTGAGTTTTTTGTTTTTTTCGATTTGCAGTAGAGAGGGTGTGATTACACTTTTTTTTGGAGTCGTTTCAAGATCTACAAGCACCTAACCTAGCATCATCGAGATTCGATGTTAGTTCATAATTGTTAGGGTAACACCCTCTTAATGACAATTAATTAGAAATATATTTCTTACCTCGTTTGAATGAGGGTGACCTTAAACCTTCAACGCTCGCTATTCAAAAAATGATCACGCCTTTGCTGTCTCCTAAAGAACAGTCAAGAACCGATTAGAAAATGGTAGGGCATAATCAGCCATCCCCAAAACCAAGAGGTAAACTTATTACCTCACTAGATGCTTGAGATCAAAAGTGTGACTCCTCGAACCCGGTCACACTTTGCCACTCCTCGAGGAAGATCCTAGAATCGCAAAGGGTGCAGTACAAGAAGAATGAAATAATAACTGGTTAATGGGGTTGTTCGATTTTGGAAAAGAAAAGAAGAACACAGGTGCACACAGTGTTAAAAGAAAAGCAGAAAGTAGCCTTTGATCACTTACCGATTGTCAGAGCAGTTACAGGATTGAAACAAAGAGGGAAGAATTTTCAGTCATAAACCGAAGAAGAGAAAGATTTCCTAAGACTAGGGTGATAGGTTTGGCTGAAAGAATCAATGGTCAAGAAGGGGTGATTAGGCAGTTGGCCGAAACTAGAGAAGAATATAGAAGAGAGGACTTTCAGAAAAATTTAATACCAATGGAGAAAAGAAATGGTCAATTGCAAAAGAAAGAACATCAAAAACTAAAACAAAGATGCACGAGTGGTAAGTTGCCAATTCGGTACTAGAGAAAACAATAAGAAAATTCCAAAATCGGTGACAAAAACTTACCAAAATGAGGAAAGAAACTCCTCAGCTGAAATTTTTAGACTCCCCCTACCCATTCGGCACAAACACTCCAACACACCTCCACTTCCTTGATTTTCTCCACAAAACTCTCTCTTAATCCTCTCCATGATTTGCTCGTACGATCTCTCCATGACCAATTCAAACAACTCATCATCAGTGTTTCAGTCCAACTCTTCTACTTTTCCAACTCATTTGCAAAATAAACACTCCATTGCTTATCCCAGGATTCGAACCTTAGATCTCATAGGTACACCACATGCCACTTGCCACTAGACTACAAGCTCTTTTTGTGTCTTAAACCAAATTTTAATTTTAATAAAGCCTAAGTGCTAGTGTCCAAGTTCATTTAAGGGAAAATTTAAAATTTTTGTACGAGCCAAGACATGAACCTAGGCTTCTCAAACACTCCCAAACATACCCAAATCACTTAGCCGTTAAAGCAAACAAGCAATCAAGCAATCAGTGCCAAAACATTCAAAAATTAAATACTAGAATTTTGGGGCATTACAATGTATGCATGACGTGTATACTCCAATGTAAGTAAAAGGCTGAGCTAAAATAGATAAGAAATAAAAAATTAGTGCGTTAGGTATACAACTTTTGCAGTATGTAGCATCATTCATGATCGACTGTTTAACGTCACAGTAATAATGTGCAAGCGTACACTGTCGATACAAGTATAGTAGACAGATGTGAGTCTGTCGGATATCGATCCCACAGGGATGGGTGTCTTTTGTCTATTAATGTCAGTACAATAACTGGATATAAATTAGATGAATTGTGAGGATAGTTGTCGATGCAATAACTTTAAAAACAACAAAATAAAATATGATGATGATAAACTAGGATCTGCAACATGAATCTTCAGTAGAATACTAAGTGCTCACAAGGTATAAAAGTATAGGTGATTGTCGATGCAATAAAATTCAATGTATATCTTACTCAGCGTTACTCCCCCGTTTATTCTCAAACTTAACTATGCATATTAACATCACCTTCCGATGATGGAAGAATGGCACTATTAAGAACAAGTGGACTAAATTCCTCTAATCCTTACTCAACTTTCATTGTAATGCTTGTTGGCTCAAACTATCATTGCACCTTCTAGTGTCAGTGACTGCAATAACACTTCTAAGTAAAAAAAACTTTCAAACCCCAAGATTAAATAATAAAACCAAGATTAAATAAGATAATATTTCACCAAGAATTCATCAGTACTTTCATACAACTAGAAATTAGAGAGTAATCACTAGCATTTAGAAAGAAATAAGAAAGACTTGAATGGAGAACACTATCCCTAGTCAACTCGACTAAATCTCTCTATTCCCTCTTGTCGTGCACTTAGGTCTTCTCATCAGGAGCTAATCTGCATTTGGTTTTCACATTGGCTCACCCGTGAGAGGTTTAAGCTGTCATGGCTACAAGCTTCAAGGTCAGATGATCAAGATGATGATGGAGAAAAACCACTCTAGAAGGCCAATTTTTCTTCTTATGTCCACCTTTTATGTCCTCCCCCACAGTACAAGTGTTCTTTCCTTAAAATTATTCTGTCCTTGTTCATATAGGTTGGTTATACCAAACTGGACAGCTCACATAATTCTGGTTCTTATCCAGACAGCTGTCAGGTGTGATGATAATTCTAAACGCAATTTGGAATTAACCCATGCAGTGACATGAGGACATTTTTCAGGTGTAGTGAAAATTCTGGATGCAATCTAGAATTAACTCATGCAGTAACATTAATGCAATAAGATAGCAAAATTAAGGATAAAATAGGCTAGGATTCACTGATTTATAAAATGCAATTTACTAAACTAAAAATGCTAAAATGTATGCGAAGTATAACTAAATGGGATCAATTTAACCAATAAGTAGGGGGAAAACCTGTGCTTTTTCTAGTGCTATCAATTCACAACAGTGGAATTCAAAGCCCTAGACATGGGTAAATGATTTCTCTTATTTGTATTACATACATGGTTGATGAGAAGTAAACCTGGTCACGGGTCATTTGTCTTTGTGATAAATGACTTGATTACTGTTTATAGTAATTGACTTCTCATAAAGGAAGATATAATGGCTACCATGAAATAAAATAGTATCATATTGGGAGAATGTATATTATCCCAAAGAAATTAAGGATATCCTATGATGGTAACACACTTATGACAAGATTATTGGACGAGCATTGATCAAGTTACTTTCGTAATAGTATGTCGTTGGGGAAAGCTCAGTCACGATATTATAGTGAAATGACTGGGTAATTGTGAAAATTAAATGTCAATAAAGATAATGAATTGAAAGGAAAGTGAGAAAATAAAACATATAGAATTTTACGTGGAAACCCTTTCAAGGAAAAAACCATTAGCAGATGAGAAGAAAATTCACATTGTCAAATTCGAATGATATAAGAGGAGATACGATTATGTAAATTTATAGGTTTAGAAACCTTATTCTAATAAAATTCTAATAGAGGTAATGCACTAAGATTAAAAAACCTTATTCTAGACAAATATCAACTAGTGGACGTAAACCTCGGCCTTCGCCCTCGCAGATCCCCCTATTTTGCCACTTGTATTTTATTTTAACAGGAATTTGGGTCACACAACTCTAACAGTAACTAAATGAGTTTATAATTCATGGGAGAAAAGCTTGAAACTTAATTATAAATCATTTGAGACTCAATTGCATATGTCTAATCGGACCCTCCGCTATCTTGTTGAAACTAATAATGAAATGCATGTTGAATCAAATGAACAAAAATGAACAGAAATGGTGAAAATAGATAAATTGAAAATTATTATGGTTTTCTCCAAAAATGAAAATGGAGAAATGAAATCAACTGGAAATGATTATGGTTTCTCCAAAATAAAAATTAAAATGAAGAAATGGAATCCTTTGGAAATGAATGTGGTTTTCTCCAAAATGAAAATAAAATGATCTGGAAATGAATTTATGTTTTTCAAATTAAATGAAGAAATATTAAATATATTTTCTCATGGATTCTTTTACGATAAATTTGTAATGATTTTAACAGAATTAGAATTGGGTTGAGAAGATTATTTAATTAGAAATATATTTAGATGTTTATTTTCGGAAATTGGAAAACAAATATCGGGTTGGATTAAATTATAAAGTATTGGGGTTAAAAACCAAGGAAGTAATTATAATTGGACCCGTTACAGTAAAGACCCAAAAGCCCCCTTATGGGGACAACAAACCCTAATATTATTAACTAGGGTTGCTACCCCTTACATTCCTAGATAAATTAGGAGTTTGTTTGTTTTTTTAAAATAAGCTTCTACAATTCAACAAGGGCTCAACCACCTATCTCTATAAATTAATGGAACTGGTAGGTCTATTTAAAGAACTTTAATATATTGTTACTTTGCTCGAAAATAGAGAGAATCGGTTCTCAATTATTGAATCTATTTTCTGAAATAACAATTCTGTTGATTTCTATTTGAGAAGAGAATTTTTGTTTTCACACTTAAACAAAGAAAACTATTTCTAGTTATGTGTTTTTATTCGAATCGTTCGAGCACACACTCGAAGCAGTTCGTGGTATAAGAATAGAGAAGAAGGCTGTTTGATTGAAAATCGAGAATGAAAAGGATCTGTCTATTCGAAAACATAGGTTAGAATTCGGTTTAAGGTTTATTTCTATAAATTTTACAAAGCAGCTCAATTTTATAAATTTTAATTTTTCGCTGTGTAAGAAAATTATTTTCAAATCGGATTTTTTCCAACAAACCGAACTGCATAAACAACTTTCTTGTGTTTTATGTGTTTACTATTTTTCTTATTTGGTGGTGAAAGAATGTCCACTCCCTTGTCACTCCTTCACTGGTGTGGTTTGTTTCTTAGCAACTATTTAAGCGAACAATTGACTGTGAATTATTAAAGCAAACTGCACAATTATTAAATCAAAAGAAAATAAGGAAACATATGCAAATGAATGATCTATTTATTCTATGAAAAATGAATGAAGGATAGGAAGAGATCCGAGTAAACCGAAGCAAACTTGATGGATTTATTGAATATGAAATAAATTGTTTTTTTAAATGAAAAATTGTCTAGAAAAGTAAGAAAGAAGTTAAAAAGCCCTTAAGGAAAAAGAAAAAGAAAAGAAAAATCAATTAAGCCCCTCGACCTAATTCACGCCTAATTGAGCTCCTTCTATCAACCCCAAAAAATCAATTAAGTCATTTTGTTAATGGTTTTGTCTTTTACTTTGTTGACTGCTACAATCAACTAATGTACCTATCAGATGGAGACATGTGATAGTTGAATTTAATCTTTCATTTTTCTAATGAAAAATTAAAAAATTTATTGAAAAAATTATAAATTTTTTTTCTAAAATTTAAAATTATTAAAATTATTTAAAAACTATAAAAATTTATATATTTCCAAGTGAACAAATAAGTCCAAAATTCTTCAACCATTACATGTCCTCTAACGATAAAGATTCCAATTGTCCTACCCTTCCCTTCCCTCTACTCCAACCAACATTTGGACTACATGTCCATTTCTTTTACTGCAATCTCCTACCGAAGAATATCTCTCATTCCAATGCCTTCATGCCTAAGTTTGCGGTTAAAGGTCATTGCCAAAATGTTTTCATGTTTCTTGATCACAAACCCCTCAATCCTAATCGACCTCCCTACCTTGAGGGTCGACTACCCCCTCTAAGAAGACTCAATTTGATTGCTTTTGAAAACGAAAATAGGAGGGGACACGAGATCAGGGATTGATAGTGAAGATATGAAAGTCGATATAGCTAAGGGTTTGTATGGTGGAGATTGTGGAGGACATGGGATTCGTGATGGAGGGTGAGCTTAGTGGCCCTTTGATTTTTAGGTTAATAGTAAGGGCCCAATTGAGTGAGAATTAAGTGGAGAAATTGAATTGATTTTTAAGGGTTTTTTAGATTTATAAGTAAAAAAAGATTTTGAAATTTTCTAAAATACTTGATAAGTTTTCTAAAAATGAAAAAAATATATTTTAAAATGCCTAAATGTTAAATAATTTTTATAATATTTTAGAAATTTATATATTTTAAAGATTTTTTTTTATTAATGCTTGTCATGTGTCGTAATTTCAGATTGTCATGTAACGTTTCATAACATTATAATAATTTTTATAATATTGGTTGTTAGTATTGTTTCATAACATTGTAATAATGTTACAAAAAAATATTAAATTATGTAATGGATTCTAAATTTAAGTGTGTTATATATATTTGCAACTGCCAACCCAAATATCCTAAAAGGATATGGGTCTCCGACGCTTGTCCCGGATGGACCCGACTTAGAAGAGGTGTATTTGCCAAGACAGCTCGCAAGAAGAGTTCGCGAACGCACTTCACGGGATGGGGTCGCGAACGATGTTTGCAAGAAGGATTGTGAGCCTTACAAGTAATCCAGAATCATGACCAATAGGTACGAAGCTCACTGAGGATGTCATCCCCAGGATAAGAAAGGACTAAGTAATGCGCAGACACGTGTCCAGCAAGCCAAGGGGCATATAGAGAATGTTAGCACCAGAGGCAGGGACTGTCAGTACTGAAGGCCCCAAGGTCGAGAAAAAATGATGGGCCTAGTTATGAGCTATAATAGTAAAAATAGGAGCATGTATAAATACCCCCAATATTTCGCTCAAGGGGATATGAGAAAAACACCTCCACAATTCGTGTGGTGAGTGTGGACCTACTTCCGATCAACAAATCTTTTCACGTTTGATTCAGTTGCCCTCAACCCTAAAACCAAATGGCTCAGCCAAATGAAGCTTTCCCCTTAAACTCCTCTTCCGGGCAGGCTGGAGTGTCACATTTCAGTGCCTAACATGATGAAGCTGACCTGTTTGTTTCATGGTTCGCCGATAGGCTTGAGATCTTTAACAATACGGTTTATCGCGAGCCTTACCCTTCGTTAGACCTTAACCTCTCCTTAGGTCAGGGACTACCACCTCTCCTCAACCAAGAAGCGCCCCACAATAGTCCTTGGCCCTCCAGGAGCAAGTGAAGTTCATGGGGGAATAGATGACTACCCAAGATGCATAATTTTTGTGAAACAACAAGCCTTCCAACAATAGTTACTAAGATAGAATGAATAATTATGGAGAAAAGCACATGCAGACAACTCGGGATCCCAAGGCAACACCAATACCTAAGACGAATCCCCGAGTACGCAGATGAAAGAATGGTTGAATGAAATGGATGAGCTGTGCCACGACGTACGGGCATTGCATCCTGAATCACTAGCTCCAACAACCTACTAGCTCCTGAGATCGTAGCAGTGGGTTTGCCACTCGATTTCAAGGTACCTAAAGATATGTTAGAGGGAAGGGACCCACAGGCCCACCTGGTATAGTACAATGATTATATGAACATGTTGGGGGCGTCGGATACGGCCAACTATAAAGCCTTCTCAACAACGCTGAAAGGAAGCGCCAAGGATTGGTACATTTCTCTCCAATAGGGCTTAGTCTGCAACTTCTCACAGTTGGGGAAAACGTTCCTCAGTAGGTTCAAGGCCCATCGAGCGATCATGAACACGCACATAAAGCTGATGTTAGTGAAGCAGTGGAGGGCTAGTCCCTTCAAGATTATGTGAAGAGGTTCCACGTGGCAACCCTTAACATGAAGAACTTAGAAGACCAGTGGGCGATAGATGCCTTTATCATGGGAGTGCAAAATGACCACGTGCAGTACTCATTCACAGACAACAGGCCATAGAGTCTAGATGACCTATACAAGCGAGCCTATAAGTTTGTAGAGGTAGAAAAGATTAAAAGAGCTTCACGAGCTAATTTTCAACGAGAAGACCGACTACCCAAAAATAGAGAGGGACAGCGTAGTAGACAGGCTCCCATCATCCAGTCCTTACGATTAAGGTTGATAGGCCGCAAAGAAACCTAGCCGAAGGTGACACATTCAGAAACTCTCAGAGGCCCCAGCAAGAGCACGCAAGATCTTATCCCCTCAGGGAAGGTTCGAAGCCTATATCCCGCTGAATGCCACATGAACTTACATCCTCAGCTAGGTCAAGAGCCTGGGCATCCTCCCCAAACCACCCCTGATATGGAGTATCAGTAGAAGAACAGATTCTAGGGATCGTTGTGCCTTCTACGATGACATGGGGCGCAAAATGAAAGACTACTTCACACTAAAGGATGTCAATAGAAGAAGCAGTACAAAATGGTGAACTCTTTGCATTCGTGAACCAACAAGACCCATAGCAGGGCTAGAGCTCACGAGGTTCAAACCCCAAAGGGAAACACAAGGTGGGAGGAACCATTAATGTGATCATAGGCATTGATGACAACTGGGTGCATTCAAACACAGAAAGGCGGGCACACATGAAGGGAGTAATGTTTCTTAGAGTTTCGAAAAGGTCGCGAAACTAGGAAAAGTGGAATGTTGAGTTTAGAAGCGATGATGAATAGCTAATCCATACGAAGAAGGAAATGACCCGATGGTAGTCTCAATAACGGTCATCGACTTCGAAGTTAAGAGGATACCGGTCAATAGTCAAAGCGTAATGGAAATCCTATCATGGGAAGCGTATAGAAAAATGGGTTTAAAGAATAGTCATTAGCCAAAGCTAGCCCATTGCACGGTTTTTCGAACCACCTTATCGAGGTGAAAGGTTCAACCACATTACTGGTCAACTTGGGGGACGACGAGCATACGACTACGGAGTATGTCCAATTTTACATGGTAGACCATCCGATGGCATACAATGCCATCTTTTGAAGACTAATAATGAGAATGGCGAGAATTGTGGTGGCGACCTACTGCCTAAAGATTAAATTCCCAAGAAGTTCCGGCATTAGTGTCTTGTGATCTAACTAGCACATGGCAACGCAATGTCACATGTAATCTGTTAAACAGGTGATGGAGCCTATGCATACGAGGAAGAGTTCACTAATGGAAAAATTAACGAGCCAAGCCCTTGTCCTAGATAACTTAGATATGAGAGAAGAGCATCGAAGAGTAGACACCCTTTTTTGTTCGAGCCCAATTGGATGCCCATTTGTTCCCTTCAAATTTTTGTTCTCTCTTGGTCTCGTTCAACCTAAAAACATGATTCTCAAAATGATGACCTTTTATGAAAAATTCAAGAACGGAAGAAAGGAAATCATTCATTACATTTAAAGGCCCAGATGTGGAGGTCCATTTACTTTTCATTACATTTAGAGGCCTAGGCGTGTAAGTTCATTTACTTTTCATTGCATTTAGAGGCCCGAGTGTGGAGGTTCATTTACTTTTCATTGCATTTAGAGGCTCGAAGTGTGGAGGTCCATTTATTTTTCATTGCATTTAGAGGCTCAGGTGTGGAAATTCATTTACTTTTCATTGCATTTAGAGGCTCGGGTATGGAAATCCATTTACTTTTCATTGCATTTAGAGGCTCAGATGTGGAGGTTAATTTACTTTACATTGCATTTAAAGGCCCAAGTGTAGAGGTCCATTTACTTTTCATTGCATTGTATAATAAGGCATAGGTGTTAGGTCTATTTACATTTCTTCTGCATTCTCATTTCAAAGATTTGGTTGTGAGGTCTAAATTTATATTGTTTCACTCTTCATGTTTTGATTGTTTGGTATTTTCTTTTCTAGTTTTAGATATCGTAACATGTTTTGATTTGTTTCAATTTTGGTAATAGAAAAATCTGTTATTCCTTGTACTACGATGTTGAGTAGGATTTGATAGTGGTTAGGTGTCTACGTCTTTGTACTTTCCTTACTACACAAGCCATGAACAAAGAGTGGCAGCTGTAGACAGCCTTTTTTTTCCGAGTCTAATTGGAGGCCCATTTGTTCCCTTTAAATTTTTGTTCTCTTGGGCTCGTTCAAAGCCCACCTGATTTTGGTCAAATTGAGACATTTTTTTCATTTCTTTTTCTTTCCTTTTTAGGTTTGTCAAGGGCCCAAATTATTATTATCATTACTACTACTATTATTAAATATTATTATTATCTCCTTTTTAGGGCGCAAGGCCTAAACTATTACAATGATCAGCTAGGGTTTTAGAAACCTTAGCCTCCCATTTGCCACACATCACAAACATCCAAAATAGTACAAAACCATTAATAAACAAATCAATTGAAACATAACAAAAAATTACAAATAAACAAGATTGAAAAATAGCATATATACATGAAATGAAAGAAAAAAAAAGATCAAGCTTTTCATATTCTTTTTTTTAAAAGGTAAAAAAATAACAACAATAAGCATGCTATTTCTTTTTCTTTTCTTTTTGCCATAGAGATGTCATGAGGGATCAGGTTTTGGCTGCAATGAAGAGTATGTCACTAAACTGTCTGTCCTCTGCCCCTAAGAGCCCCAAAAATCTCATTTTTTCCCTTCCCCTTTCTAAAATAAATGTTTTTTTAAAAGGCTTGATTCTGAAAAAAGTTTTGATTTTTTTTTTTAAAAAAAAGAGAATTTTAAGATTTTGAAAGGTAAATATATATATAGTTTTTAGTCATTTTAAAGTAAAAGTTTAAATTTTTTAAAATAAAGTTTTGATCTTTTTCAACTATTTCAAAATAAAGTTTTGATTTTTAAGAAAAATGGTGATTTTTTTAAAAGAGAAAGGTTAGATTTAAAAAAAAAACATTTAGCTATTTTAAAGGAAAAGTTTAAAATTTTAGAACAATGTTTTGATCTTTTTCAACTGTTTCAAAATAAAGCTTTGATTTTTAAGAAAAATTGTGATTTTTTTAAAACAAAACTTTGATTTTGCAAAAAAAGAAAAAAAATCGGCTACCGTATGTGACGGCTCCACCACCAGAAGCCGGAGAGCCATTGGACTCTCCAGTAATGGAGCCATAGCCAACATAGAAGGATAAATAGAAGTTGGAAGAGTTTTTCTTTTTTGAAAAAAATGAGGTTAAAATGAAAGAATGAATAGATTTCTCCTATTTATAAGTGTCAAAATGGATAATTTATTCTCACCCCCTTACTTTTTAAATTTATAAAAAAATACCCCTTTTTTGTAGCACCACCCTCACTCTCTGGCCTATTTAAACCCGTTACCCTTTTGTTTATTCATACATTCAATTTAATCCAAAATTTCAAAGTTAAAAGAAAATTAATTGCTACATCAATCCTTTGTCTTCCACATTGTTTATCTTTTAGTCCCAAAATCATGCTGTGTCATTTTGTTTCAATCTTTAATAAATTATTTACACTTATATCTTCCCTTTAATTTGCATTTATACCTTATATATTTAATGTCAATTATGCACTTTTTAATATTTTATATTTATTCACACTTGTATAATTTTTATTTATTTTTATTTCATCTTTATTTATTTTCATGTCTATTTATATTTATGGTTTTTTACACACTCCTCTTACATACATTTTAATATTATTTGTTTATGTTACTTTGATTCTTTTATTGTACTATGAATAAGGTGTAGTATTGTTATTATTATCATCATCATGTCAAGGTCTTATTTCTTTCATTTATTTAAGTTTTCTTTTTATTATTGCCCTTTTGAAAGAGTTTTAACTTTTCATTAATTTTAACCAATTTAATTAATTTTCCTATTTTATTACTATTCGTTTTAAAAGAGAGAACTTTAGGTCATTTTTCATCCTATAAATGTTGACATGAAGTTAGTTAAATAGGTATTACATTTTAACGAAACCATTTCATTTTTTTTTACATTTGAATTCAGTTAGTCTTTAATATCTTATCTACCATTTACCCTAGAAAAATTATAAATAATATGTAGGATTTTTATTAGGGTTTTAAACTAATTTTAAATATTGTTTAGGATTCCTCTTTAAAATCTTAAATTAATATGTAAATATTCTTTAGGACTTTGTTCAAGATTAAAACTAAGGATTTTTGTAGGTGAATTGTAAATCATGGGTAGGTCTTTCTAAGTATTTTATTTTAGAAACTCTTTAAGAAAGCTAATAAATGTTATTCAATATGTATTATTTTAGGATTTTGACAAATTTAAACCTTATATCAAGAATTTTAAAGTAAGATAAATCATAAACCCAAGATAGGATACTTTCGTAAGATCCTGATAAGTCCAACATTATTAATTAAATCTTTTAAGAAAATAATAATAATAATAAATCGATTAAGTTATAGATGGATTTTAATATTTCTCATAATTCATTTGTAATTTCTAGTTTTTTTATAATTCTAAAATAGAATTAATTTTAGGAATTGAATGTATTTTACTAGAATTATTTAGGTATACTTTAGGGTTCCCGTTAAAAGTAAAAATCTCTAATTTAAGTTTCAAACTAGATAAGTTGGTAAACACATCTTAATCGAGTTACAAGTAAACCAGAGGCATTTTCTTTAGAGTTTTTATTTAGGATTTCCATAAGATTTTAGTCTAGATTAAGACATTGATATGCTAAAATAAAAACAACCTACATCCCAAAACCCCGTAGGATTATCCTCGGATAGGCGTTGTGGGGGTGTTATAACCTTCCTCATACGTAACCGTACTCCCAAACCCGAAATTTGGTGATGAGATCGAGTCTAGATTTTTAGGATTTTTCCGTAGTATTAATTCTAGACTTTTAGACGATAGGTGGCTAACCAACTTAGCCCTAATTAGTTAGTGACTACTCTACATTAATTTAGGCCCTCCGTGTCTAGTTTTGCTTACTAGGCCCTCGTACTCTTATGTAGGCAATGTTATGACAACTTGGTGACTCTACTGGGAATGTTAGTAAGTCGACTTACTTAGGTTTGAGAGCTAGGTTTTTTAGTATTTGTGCATATTAGATTTATTTATTCATGCATTAATTTATTTAATTGTCTAATGTCGTTTTAAATTGTTGAATATGTGTTAAATATTAATTTATTTGTTCATTTCATTTACTTATCTATTTTGATAAGTATGCCAATGTGTTTGTTTATTCTTTTATCGATGAAATTGATTAATGTGTATGTCGACTCTACCGTCATGGGCAGCTATAATTGTCATTCATGTTGCATCTTTCTTTAGGTCCTACGCCCAGGCCCATCCTGTTTAGGAGGAATAGCCTTAGGCTTTGTTGTGGCAATATGTCACCATATAAGTTTAATGACTACTCCATGGTTAAGAAGGACATAGACGTTCGTATAGCAAATGCTATTGTGTACTCTATGGAAGTCTTACCACCCAAGGGCTAACCCTTTTTAAAGAGGAACGCATCCCTATAGATGTTGTATGTCGTATTTAAGCCTTGGGTTCCCCGTGCATTAGATCCAGTCGTAAGCCAACATGTAATGACCATTTTAAATGTGAAGTCTAGACATAAGAGTCGTACCTTACCCCTTGTAATAATACCCTATAAAACCTCATGATCATTTATTCTTATGTTTTGTGATAGAATTTGTTTGCAGTGCTGTATGATTTAATTGAACATTTTTTTTCATTTGACTTTATTTTTTTACTGACTTTGTTTGTTTTATGTCTGTGTCTCTCCATAGCATAATTCATGCATCATTTAAATACTTGGGGCACAGTGTCACATCTATATTCGACATGAACACACTTCGAGAAGATTCAGTTGTTTGGCATGGGGTAGAAAATATAAGGATAATAGCGAGGATGTCAAAGGATACTCAAGCACAGAAGGCAATTACCAGATAGTTAGTTTTGACTTGAGCCTGCCTCAGATAGTTCGCATGGACAGTAGAAGGACTCGTGAAGATGAGTTAAAGGGAATATGAAAATCATGAGACGAGGCTAAAAAAACACACTTCCAGGACAAGTATGGAGATGTAGCACAACTTTTGTTCCTTAAATAGGATGATGCCCTGTTGAAGGCCATTGTACGCTTTTAGGATCCCACTTATAAGTGTTTTACGTTCAATGAAGAGGATATGGTACTGACTATCGAGAAATATTCTACCATTCTTCACTATGACTTTAGAGATCTGCTCAGGATATATTGTAAGCAGAACGTCGATTTCTGGGGACCCTTAGCCAATCTAATAGGATTACCTATAGATACGATGAAAGCAAGATTAAAAGATAAAAATGGTCACTGCATTTCCTGGTCTGACATTAGGGATGCTATGGGAAAGGCTAGTGGTGATAGACATTTGGCATTGTTCGCGCTTGTCATATACAGGTTGGTTGTGTTCCCAAAAGCTCTTGGATATGTGAGTGTAGAGTTAGCCGATTCTCTTCTTCAAATTAAAAAGGGGTGAATCATGCTCTAGTAGTCTTAGCTGAAACCATCATTTCACTCAATTTCAACAAAAGTAAAGGAGACGAGCATTTCTTAGGATGCACGCAGTTGTTGTTCGTATGGATGAAAAGTCATTTTAAATGCCTCTATAAGTGTTTTCGTTAGATCTTTTATGTTTGATCCTTCAACCAGGCTTATAAAGGAATTTCTAGAAAGTGAGTGGCCTCCAAATCAATCAATTATGGAGTAGGTTTAGAACCTTAGTGCATTGACATACCAAGAAATAGAATGGACGGCTCCATGAATGATTCGGAGCACAGTACTCATCGAGTACGGTGGTCAATTGTGGTTTCCCTTAATTGGCATATAAGGAGCTGTCAGTTATTCCTCGTTGATGGTTCTGAGCCAATATGGGTATGATAATTATGTACCTGCTACAATTAGTTTAAACATGGTGGAAGCTTTGGTCCAAAATTCGGGATTTTGTAATAAATTGAAAGAGATACGAATCAAGTGGGGTCAAACCTTAAGCTTGCAATTAGGAACCTTTTTCAACCATTCCCCCTTGAAAACGTATATCCAATGGCGCCTAAAAAGAAGCAAAATCTCTATGTCAGTGCAATTCAAGGGAAAGAGAAATGTCCCGGATGACGTAGTCAGGCTAACAAAAAAGGTGCATGATTTAGAGACGTGTCTGAGGGGCAGAGAGAAAGAGGTCAGAAGGCAACGAGAGCAGCATCAGGCATATGTAAAGGAAATGGAGGAAGAAATCATGAGACAACAACAACAACATTGGTTAGACCTGAAGGGAAGATAGGAAAAACTAAGAATACAGTTAGAATGACGTCAATAAGAAAGATCTAACTTGTTCGCTCAAATTTAGAGGTTGGAGGCGGATCTGGGTCTGTAAGCTAATGAACTCCAGAAAGCACGAGAATAAGAACAAACCTGGAGGAGGGTGTTTAATGAAAAAACTGCTGAAATGGTGGTGCTAGAGGGGGAAACTTTTTGTTTGACTAAAGAATTACAGACAAAAGAAGAGTAAAACAAAGAGTTTACAAAAGAATATACAGAGCTTGCAGAGTGTTTTATCGTGGTGGAACAAATGGCTGTAAGCCAACAAGATGTGTTTGCAATAATGCACAGGGAAGGTCAGGTTTTTGCTCAGCAAGCTGAAGACATATGCGAACAAATTGAAGAACTCAAAAATGAATCTACCCCTTTTGCGACTACAAACGAACCTGCAATGAAACTTCTGGAGGTGGCTCAAGCACATTACCAGAAGTCTCATGAGGTGTAAGAAAAGGAATGGCGAGTAGAAATTTTTCCTATGGCAATAGGATCTTTAGGATTTTCTTTAAGTGTAAATGAAAAAAAAAAACACTTTGTAAGCCGACCAGTTTTCGAACCTTCCATGAAAGAAAATGTTTATATTCGAGTATATTTATGACAATGTGCCCTAAATTCAATCATTCATTCATCCATTCATTTACTCATTCACTCATTTGTTTATTCAGAAACAGTATTTGAAAAAAAAAAAAGAACATTTCTTATGACAAATCCAAATAATTTTCTAACTTTGGAAATAAATGCCATTTGAAAAAGGACCAAAGATAACTTACCAATATAACACTCACTCTAAAGCCAAGAAGATGACGAAATAAGAATTAGCATGCATGGTCAAACTGGAGCAACAAATGGAACAGATGATAGAAATAATTACTACAATGGTTAAAGGCAAGGCCAAGGTAGGAGAATGAAGCGACATTTTAGACAATCCAATCCCTCTTTAAGGTGATAAAGGGGTATATCACAAAGATTTACCGCTTCAAGAGCCAAGTGTGACCATTCAAATCTCAAGAGTAAACGAATTGCCTACAAGCAAGGAGCTGAGAAAAGTGAACAAGGGAAAGTCGATTATGGATGAGAAAACTCATAAATTCAACCTAATTGAGGAATGTTTGAAAGCCATCGAAGGATTAGACACCTTTGGATCTATAGAAGCAGAGGGCTTATGTCTGGTACCTGATGTGGTCGTCCCACCAAAACTCAAAGTTCCTGACTTCGAAAAATTCAATGGTAGCAGATGCCCTATTACTCATATCGCCATGTACCGTAGGAAAATAGTTGTTTGCTCCAAAGATGAGAAACTACTAATGCACAAATTTCAAGATAGTCTGGCCGGGTCTGCTGCTTGCTGGTATGTAAAGTTTGATAGGAGCCAAATTCAAACTTAGAGAAAGCTCACATGGGGATTTATTTCCCAATAAAAACATATTGTAGACACGACCCCAGACCATCTGACTCTGCAGAACATGGAAGAAAAGTCAAATGAGATTTTTAAAGAATACGCATAACGGTGGAGGACTTGGCATCACAACTATAGCTCTTGCTCACAGAAAAGGAGACCATTATTCTGTTTGTTGGTATGCTAAAAGGCATATAATACGACAGGATGGTAGGAAATGTCTCTAACACCTTGGCGAATATGGTATTATTTGAAGAAATGATAGAGAACGCGTTGAAGTCAGGCAAAATAGATGACCCTTTAAGAGCGAAGAGAGATGTCATTGGGAAGAAAAAGGAGTCAGAAACATAACAATCGCATCGGGTGGATACCTATACTCGTACTTTCCATACCCGAGCCCAATACCTCCACCCCCAATACCCGACTCTAAATGCTACCAATATTTCACCATTTATGTATCATCCACCTATATCCCTTACAAATCCCCCATGTTAACTATGCCAACCCGGTCCCCATAGTCCCAAGCTCTAGTAAGGCCACCATAGGAGAGGTCTGTGTTTGATCCAATTCACATCTTCTACGTGGAATATTTTCTGATTCTAGTGGAGAACTACCTCATTGTACCTACACACAAGGAACCAATGCAACCGCCATTTCCAAAGTGGTATGATGCCAATGCTTGATGTGAGTATCAATCTAGCAATTCAGGTCATACCATCGAGAACTGCTTAGCGTTAAAATATAAGGTGCAAGATCTTATAAGGGCGAGAAAGATAAATTTCCAACAAGAGAATACACCGGATGTTAACATGAATCCATTATCAAACCATGATCGAACAGTTAATATTATAACTGAAGGAAAGAGCCCTCAAAGGAAAAAGTGGAAGAAATCACAACCCCACTTGAACGACTCTTCGACATCTTGAGAAACTCAAATCTAATTCATGTCGAGCCACCCAGGTCTGTAATGGGAATTGATATGGATCAAATCTACAAATTCCACCAAGGAGCTCGAGGACACTTTATCCAAGTTTACCCAACGTTTAGGGAACATATACAGTGTCTATTGGATTTTTTCCAACTAGAGATATGGGAGGGTGTTAAGACCAATGAGATAAACACGTTAGATGCGAAACATGTCACCATCGTATATGGAAAGAGAACCTGTCACTATTGAAAAAGAGTTTACCTCAAAGGCCATAGAAGATGATATGTTAGTCATTAGGGTTCCTGGCCCTTTTAAGCATGGAGATAACTAACGAGTTCCTTCAATATATGATTATGAGGTGGTTAGATCTGATGGCCTTCAACATCTTAGGACTTAGTGGCATAACTCAATGTGGGTGTTGTTACAAGCCAAAATCAGTTAGGAAAGAACCTTGTGGTGAATAAGTGATTTTAGAAAATCAACTAGAGGACCAAAAAGGAGAAGTCAAGAATGATGAAGTTAACGAATTTTTGCGTCTGATAATGCAATGAGTATAGCATGGTCGATCAGTTGAACAAAACACTAGCAAGAATTTCTTTCTGGCACTACTTTTGAACTCAAAGCCACACAATAAGCTCTTGTACGAGTTCTAAAACAAGTTTACGTCGCTCACAATGTGTTAGTAGATAATGTCAGTCACTTAGCAGGGAGCATTTTGGCCCCAAATTACATATATTTCAATGATGATGAAATACCCTCGAATGGAAGAGGAAGCACCAAGGCACTACACATCTCAGTAACGTGTAAAGCCTATTCTATGGCTAGGGTCCTAATTGACAATGGGTCATCGATCAACGTCCTGCATTTGTCAACATTGTCCAAGCTACCCATGGATACCTCGTACATGAAATCAAGCCCTTTAGTGGTGCGAGCTTTTAATTGCTCCAAAAGAAGCGTGATTGGCAAAATAGAGATTCCCTTATTAGTAGGAGCCGTTAATTTCCTTATTTGATTTCAAGTGATGGATATAATACCTTCTTATAGTATGCTATTGGGATGCCCCTAGATTCATTCAACGGGATGGTATCATCATCCTTGCACCAAAGATTGAAATTTGTAGTCGATCAGAATTTGTGCATCGTGCAAGGCAAAGATGACCTATTGGTAGCTGGCTTGCCAAATTCTCATTTCGTAGAAGCTGATGATGATGCAATAGAGAGTTCTTTCTGGAGCTTTGAGGTGTCCACTTCATCTTACGTGTTAGAGGGAATGCGAGCCACTAAGCCTCATGTGCCACAAATAGAGAACATGTTATTTGCCAAGACAATAGAGAAGGGTTGACAAATCCACTTAGGTTCGAGAAAAGACCTACAAGGTATCTCAAAACCCATTTTTGTTCCCACTAAAAAGGATACAAGAGGGTTGGGATATAAGCCTATGAGGGAGGATGTCGAGAGGATATGTAAAGAGCGAAGAGCAAAGAGGTTGACCCACATAGTTGTAAAGAAGGTGGTGGAACCTCCTTTGATTTGTCCTCCACTATATAAGACCTTTTACTTAGTGGGATTCGAGCACCAAGAAAATACCTGATCAAGTTAATGATTAATAGAGATGCAATAGATCTAAACATGATTGACGATAGGGTGCCGATGTCAAGGGGCTGGGTTCGCTACGACCCTTTCGCTTTGGACAACTGACAGCTCATACTATTACCTACTATCCTTAAGTCCTCTAAGATGTAATCATTTTTAAGAGTTTTTATTTCCAATGTTTAATATCATTCACTTAACTTAATTTCCTTCAAAAATCCATGTAAAGTTGTTTTCTCTTTAATGAAATCAGATTTGGATCATGTCCCTAGTTACTTTTATTCATTTAATCATTTTCATTCATATAACAATATACATACTCATAATTTTTTCAGGGATATACATAATGAATTGATAAATTATACAAAAGACATCTTTGAATCAAATTCTCATAATTATGTTCACTATAATGATCATGAGATGGGAGAGGAGAAAGTCGTACCAGAGGAGTTTTTTAGGCTAGTTTAACAAGAAAAGAAGCTTATAGAATGCCACTTGGAGGGAACAGATTTAATCAATCTGGATGATGATGACGTAAGAAAAGAAATTAGGATTGGAACCACTCATGCTAGAGAAAAGTCAATTTTAGAAGGATCTACTCACTGAGTTCTCAGATGTGATTGCATGGTCATACCAAGATATGTCGATTTTGGACACCAATATCATAGAATACATGCTACCTTTGAAATCATATTATAAGCCTGTATACCAGAAGTTGAGAAGGATGAAACTTGATATGCTGTTGAAGATTAAAGAAGAGGTCAAGAAACAATTCAATGCAAGATTTCTGAAAATAGCTAAATACCGAGAGTGGGTGGCGAATATTGTACCAGTGCCTAAAAAGGATGGGAAAGTTAGAATGTGCATCAATTATAGAGATTTGAGCCGAGCCAGCCCTAAGGATAATTTTTAGTTACCTCATATAGATACACTGGTGGATAACACTACTAAACATTGTGTTTTCTCTTTCATGGATGGATTCTTAGGGTATAATAAAATCAAAATGGCGAGGGAGGACATGGAAAAGACCACATTCATCACAACCTAGGAACTTTTTATTACAGAGACCATGCCATTTATTCTTAAAAATGTTGGGGCTAAGTATCAATGAGCAATGGTGACACTGTTTCATGACATGATACATAAAAATATTAAAGTTTATGCTGACAAATTGATAGCAAAGTCCGCTAGGGAGGAAAGTCATGTGGAAAACCTTTGCAAACTGTTTGAAAGATTGAGGAAATATAAATTGAGATTGAATCCAGCAAAATGTACTTTTGGGGTAAAGTCGAGAAAGCTGTTGGGTTTCATAGTAAATGAACAGGGAATTGAAATAGATCCGGATGAGGTTCGAGCAATTCACGATTTGACACATTTAAAACTAAAAATGAGGTAAGAGGTTTTTTGGGACGGTAAAATTATGTGTTTTGTTTCATCTAACAGTTGATAGATAAATGTGATCCCATACTCAAGCTTTTACGTAAGGATAGTGAAGGTGAATAGATTGAAGATTGTCAAAAAGTGTTCGAGAAAGTAAAAGAGTATTTGGCTAAGCCACCAATTTTGATTCCCCCAGTGCCAGGAAGACCTTTTATTTTGTATTTGGTGGTGCTAGACAATTCTATAAGTTCTGTTCTGGGGCAACGAGATGTTTCAAATAAGAAAGAGCACGTAACCTATTACCTGAGTAAGAAGTTCACGAAATACGAAGCTAAGTATTCCCATCTGGAAAAGATGTGTTGTGCTTTAGCATGGATTGTGCGTCAACTAAGGCAATACATATTGTATCGCACCACCTTCCTCATCTCAAAGTTGGACCCTTTGAAGTACATTTTTGAGAAGTCATCTTTGTTAGAGAGAGTTGCTCGTTCGCAAGTGGTATTGTCCGAGTATAACAATGCCTACATCTCCCGAAAGGCTATAAAAGGAAGCATAGTCCCAAAATTTCTGGAAGATCGAGCGAAAGTGGAATATGAGCCCATGAGTTTTGATTTCCCAGACGAAGAGATCATGTCAATTTCAAAGCTCGAAGAAGAAACTTGCAGGGTGTATTTTGATGGAGCATCCAACATGATTGGGCATGGGATTGGGGCAGTACTAATCTCCCCAAGTGGCAGTATTTTCCCGCTACAGCTAAACTAATGTTCACCTATATGAAAAATGTAACTGAATAAGAGGCATGCATTTTGGCACTTTAGATTGCCATTGAGAAAAAGATCAGGGTTTTAAAAGTTTTTGGTGACTCAGTGTTAGTTGTTTATTGATTAAGAGGAGAATGAAAAAAAAAGGGATTCCATACTTATTCATTATCAAACATATGTGCATGGACTGATCAAAGAGTTTGATAATGTCCAATTTTTTTCATTTGCCAAGAGAAGAAAACTAGTTAGTAGATGCGTTAGCTAATCTAACCACCATGTTCAAAGTAGGACCCGAAATAGAAATGCAACCTATACAGCTAATAGTCAAGGACTCATCGGCGCACTGCGCGAGAGTAGAATCGGGAACGAATGGGAAACCATGGTATATTGACATTAAGCGATATTTGCAATACCAGCAATACCCGAATTGCGCCTCAGAAAATGATAAACAAATAAATAGAAGGCCGACTATGGGTTTCTTCTTGGACAGTGATTTTTTGTACAAAAGAGGACGTAACTAAACCCTAATGAGATGTGTCAACATAGAAAAGGCGAATTAGATAGTGAAGGAAAT
The DNA here is from genome assembly GCF_025698545.1 of Gossypium raimondii. Classification (NCBI taxonomy): domain Eukaryota; kingdom Viridiplantae; phylum Streptophyta; class Magnoliopsida; order Malvales; family Malvaceae; genus Gossypium; species Gossypium raimondii. The sequence goes on from NC_068572.1 coordinate 37,284,967, forward strand.
CCATGATGGAGTATGTGGAGCACATAGTAACATTCAAATGATGGCAAGGCAAATCATGGGGTTGGATATTTCTAGTTGACGTTGGAACGAGATTGTTTAAATTATGCTCGTAAATTTCATAAATGCTAGATTTATGTAGACAGTACGGATGCCAAGATGGGAGAGATCGTATGCGGTGAAAAAACCTTTCTCTGGTGGAGCATTGATTATCGCTAAAATAGACAGAGACAAGATAACGAACCCTGTAAATTTTAATGCAGTGAAAAAATAATTTGCTTAAAAACTAAGCTTGATCGTTTTTAAAAAGTTATTCACTTTAAGTAATGTTGGCTTTTTCTATTTTGCTTTTCTTTGTGCATCACATTTAAGGTTACTTTTTTCTTTGGAGTCTTGCATTCTCTTTAAGGTTAATTACTTAATAAGTTGGTCATGTTCAAAGTGACGAATGGCATTTTTGAAATATCCTTCACTTCAAAAAAAATTTCATCCTCTGTTAACCACTTTTTGTCATCTTGTTTGTTAAAAATTGACCATTGCGGAAGGATCACCCTCCACGTTGGAGGACAAATTATGAAGTTTTGGGTATGGATCGATGATTTTACAGCATTGTGAGCCAAACATGAGATTATGTGTAATTCAAATTGAAAATATGGGCACATTCCCAAGAATGACCTTTGTGATAACATTAACCATATTTTGAAATGATAAATGGCATCCCTTTGTTCTCCCCATCACTTAGAGAAAATTATATCCCTTGCTACCCCATTTTGAGTCTAATGTATCTTCTTCCTAAGCCCTAGTTAAAGTCCTCCATCGAACATCATGGATTGACAAGAAAGGTCATGAAGAATGAATGCAAAATTATGAATTCTTGATAATGCAAAATTATGAATTCTTGATCTCATTCAAAAAAATAAAAACTAAGAAGAAATAACGAAAGCAAATAAGAAACAAAAAAAGTGAGGGAAGGAGCAATAAAAAAATTCACAATAATTTTTCATGGTTTTTATACTCTTTCACATAATTTTAGCCTAGAAAACCTTTCTCTGATTGACCTTTAACCATTAGACCATGTTACAACCCCTAAAAGACCATTTGGATTGAATATGTTGTTCAAATCAGGAAGTTAATCCTTGGGAAATTGTGACGATTTCAAGAGAATAAAAGAAGGAGATGAACTCTAGAGTGAAAACTCATAAATGAGAAGTCTAGAGAGATTTCTAACAAAAAAAGGAGAGGAGGGTATGAGATGCCTTAGAGGATAATGAAGATTTTCAAAAGAAATTGATCCTTCGGTACAAGCCCTAAAGTAATCTATTTGAGCTTATTTTAGCCCTTTTTTTGGCACCAAAACTCGAGCCGACACTATAACCTTTGAACAAGTTCATCTCTGATTGCTCATGGCCGATTTATATTAGGGAATTAATCTACTTGGAGTATGTAAGAGCCTATAGAAAGAAGAATTTGCCTACACAAAAAAAAAACTAAAAAAAACTAAAAAATAAAAAATAAACTAAAAAAGATAGAGAGAGTAAGAGAAAGGAACTATATTGAAGAATATCTACTTTAAGATGCAATTTTGCAAAAGAGAATGGTATAGGGTCCACAGCCGGAACAGTCCAAAGTCAGGAAACGAAAATTCGGCTTCACAAGAATTAACGAGTTGACTCTTGATGCAAGAAGTTTAAGTTTCAAGGGTGGATTTATGAAATCCGTAGTACCAAGCCTGTTAAAGTGAATTATTATATGAGAATTTAATTTATGAGTCAAAAAATCAATTTAAAATTTGTTAAGGTGATATCCCATGGAATTTGATTTTCATGATCTATTGTGTGTGGATAGGGATTTCATATTTTTCAACCTAAAGACATGACTCTCAAAATGATGACCTTTTATGAAAAATTTAAGAAATGAAGAAAGGAAAGCATTCATTGCATTTAGAGGCCCAGGTGTAGAGGTCCATTTACTTTTCACTGCATTTAGAGGCCCAGGCGTAGAGGTCCGTTTACTTTTCATTGCATTTAGAAGCTTGGTTGTGGAGGTCCATTTACTTTACATTGCATTTAGAGGCCCGAGTGTGGAGGTCAATTTACTTTTCATTGCATTTAGAATCGCAAGTGTGGAGGCTCATTTACTTTTCATTGCATTTAGAGGCCCAAGTGTGGAGGTCCATTTACTTTTCATTGCATTGTATATGAAGGCATAGGTGTGAGGTCTATTTACATTTCTTCTGCATACTCATTTCAAAGATTTGGTTGTGAGGTCTTAATTTATCTTGTTTCACTCTTCATGTTTTGATGGTTTGGTATCTACTTTTCTAGTTTTGGATAACATAACATGTTTTGATTTGTTTCGATTTTGGTAATTGCAACATCTGTTATTCCTTGTTCTACGATGTTGAGTGGGATTTGATAGTGGTTAGGTGTCTACATCTTGGTACGTTCCTTGCTACGCAAGCCATGAATAAAGAGGGGCAACTATAGGCACCCTTTTTTGTTCGAGCCCAATTAGAGGTCTATTTGTTCCCTTTAAATTTTTGTTCTCTATTGGGCCCGTTCGAAGCCCACCCAATTTTGGTCAAATAGAGGCATTTGTTTTTCTTTTCTTTTATTTTCCTTTTTGGGTCTATCAAGGGCCTAAATTATTATTATCATTACTACTACTACTTTTGTTATTAAATATTATTATATTTTTTAGGGCCTAATGCCCAAGCTATTACAATGGTCAACTAGGGTTTTAGAAACCCTAGCCTCCTCTTTGCCACACGTCACAAACATCCAAAATAGTACAAAACCATTGATCAATAGATCAATGGAAACATAACAAAAAATTACAAATAAACAAGATTGAAAAACAGTAGATATACATGAAATGAAATGAAAGAAAAAAAAGAGAGGAGGCTTTTCATATTCTTTTTTTTATTAAAAGAAGGTAAAAAAAAACAAAATCAACATACATGCTATTTCTTTTTCTTTTCTTTTTGCCATACACATTTCATGAGGGATTGGGTTTTAAACTCCGATGAAGGGGATGTCACTGAACTGTCCGTTCCCCGCCCCTAAGAGCCCCCAAAAATCTCTTTTTTCCTTCCCCTTTTTAAAATAAAGGGTTTTTAAAAAAAATGTTTGATGTTGGGAAAAGTTTTGATTTTTTTTAAAAAAAATTTTAGATGTTTAAAAATAAAAATATGTTTTTTAGTCATTTTAAAGGAAATTTTTAAAATTTTTAAACAAAGTTTTGATTTGTTTCAACTATTTCAAAATAAAGCTTTGATTTTTAAGAAAATTAGTGATTTTTTTATAATAAAACTTTGATTTTGCAAAAAAAAATATTTTCGTCCACCATATTCGGTGGCTCCACCACTGAAAGCTAGAGAGTCGTTGGACTCTCCGATGATGGAGCCATGGCCAACATAGAAGGATGAAGAGAAAGAGGAAGAGTTTTTCTTTTTTTGGAAAAGAAAATGAGGTTAAAATGAAAGAATGAATAGATTTATCCTATTTATAGGTGCCAAAATGGATCATTTATTCCCACACCCTTACTTTTTAAAGTTACAAAAAATACCCATTTTTTGCAGCGCCGCCCTCACTCTTTAGCCTATTTACACTCATAACTCTTTTATGTATTCAAAGCTTCGATTTAATCAGAAATTTCAAAATTAAAAGAAAATTAATTGCTACATCAGTCCTCTGTCTTCCACATTTTTTATCCATTAAACCCAAAATCAAGCTATGTCATTTTGTTTCCATCTTTAATAAATTATTTACACTTATATCTTCCCTTTCATTTGCATTTATAGCTTATATATTTAATGTTAATTATGCACTTTATTTTAATGTTTTACATTTATTCACACTTATAAGATCAAGGCTTGCAAGCGAAAAGCTACAACCCCCAAAACAGTTAGCAATAGCAAAGCTCCTAGCTATAAGATCAAGGCTTGCAGGAAAAGAGTCGCAACCCCCAAAATAGTTAACAAAAGCAAAGCTCCCAACTATCAGATCAAGGCTCACAGGTGAAAAGCCACTGCTCTAGAATAGTTAGCAAGAGCAAAGCTCCTAGCTGTAAGGTCAAGGCTCGTAAGCGAAAAGTCGCAGCTCCCAAAACAGTTAGCAAGAGCAAAGCTCCCAGTTGTAATCTAAAGACTCATAGGCGAAGAGTCGTGGCCTCCAGAATAATTAGCGCGAACAAAGCTCCCAGCAGTAAGATCAAGGCTCGTAGGTGAAGAACCATAGCCTCCAAAACAGTTAGCGAGAACAAAGCTCCCGATTGTAATAACACGCGCAAAGCTCCTAGCTGTAGTATCAGTATAAAACAGACCGCAAATTCATATTCCTAGCTTATAATTTGAGAAAAATCTCTATGTAAAAAATAGATCGCGAATTCATATTCCCAGCTTATAATTTTGAGAAAAATCTCTAAGTAGAAAATAGATCGCAAATTCATGTTCCCAGCTTATAATTTTGAGAAAAATCTCTAAGTATCAGACGGCTCACGATTCCAACTCTATGTATGAAACAGTTTGCGGGTCTATATCCCCAATGCATTATTAGAAACACTCTAAGTATAAAGTAGATAGAGGAAGTAAGTAAACAAAAGACAAAAACAAACACTTATTTTATTAAAAAATAGATCACAGACATAATTACAGCACATCATCATTCCCCTATCAATGTCTAGGTTTGCATCATCAACAGTAAGAGCAGCATCCTCTCCAACAGAAGGAGCCATGTTCACATCCCCACCCGTAGTAGAAGGAATTGTGGTCGCATCACCATCAACGATAGAGGAGATCACGTCTGCAGCAGTCGAATCCTCCTCCAAGTAAAGGTTGTCCTTCTAGGTTGCTACAAAAGAATCCTACACTACTCCAGAAGGGCTTTACACATTAAAACCCAGGTTGCTCATGACCATACCATCAAGAACATCGGAATCCACCTTGCAAGCATCAAAGGGACCACAAGCAACATAGGCATGAAGCAATATGTTCTCCTTAAACCTCTGTAGGGAGCTTAGGATATTTTTAGACGTTTCCTTCTTAAATGTCTCCAAAGCGACAACATGCTTCTATAAAGTGCTATCTAACTGCTCCTGCCACTCTTTGATAATCCTCTACACTTCAATAGTGTGCTTCACGTGGTCCTCCTCAACTCTGCTTCCATAATTATTGGCCTATTCTTCTCAATACGAGCTCGGCGGCGTACCCCTCTGCTTTTATTTCTATTACGGTGAGACGCTCGATGAGATCCCCCTATTTCTCATTTATTACTTCATTCTCTTATTTCATCTTGTGATACAGCTCATGCACCCTATTCAACTCAAAATTCATGTTCGCAAACTCCTTATGAAGGGCCTCCACGTACCTCAACCCAACAGCGCTAACCTCAGATAATAGAAAATGCAGAGATGAGGAAAATTCATGCGCACCTAAATATCCGTGCCATGATAATGGATCCCAACAATTTTAGTAGGCACTTCTTCAATAGTGGGGTAGGAGGAGAACTCCAAGGAACAGGAGGGGGAGCAGCTTCATCAACTGCGATTGGTGAGACCACTTGGGTAACAGGTGGCAAGCTCATCGTAAGGGGAGAGTGAGCTAGAGTAATCGCAGCATTAGAACCAGCAAGGTCTTCTCTTCTTCTTCAACGATGCACCAACCGAGTACTGCTCTCCTCCTCCTCCTCGCTGGGAGGGTTGACGCGCACAGCACCAACAGGAGTCTTACACTTCTTGCTACAACTAGTTATCAAAACAACAATGTCCATGGCTTCGTTGAGCTCGTACGAGAGGCTGTCAATCTCACTTGAATTATCGTCACAACCCTGATTACTCCCTCCACCAACAACCCTATGGTCAGTAAGAGCAATTAACAAGTTAGCACTTACCCTACCTCCTTCCTCTTGAATCAATTTAGAAAGAGCAAAATGATGGAGCTTCATCTAACAATAATGATAGAAGAAGTTCGCAAGCTCCTCCTCCCGTCCCACAGTATTTGGCCCAACTGAGCACAGGAGCCATAAGTCCAAGTAGCCCCCACAAGTAACCCACCAATTGATCGAATAACCACCTCATTATCTCCTGTCCTCCATCCATTGGGGCTAAGATCCTTTAAAAAAATTTGAAAATATTCCTCGCAATGAGAACAGTCTTCAAGGCTAGTAGGTGACCAATGCGAAGCCTCTGAAATTGCTTAACAGATTCATCCGTTGGGAAGCTTCTCTAGAATACGTGCATATCCTCGTTAGGTGAAGAATATTTGGTGGGGAACCCGAAGTCCTCGCCAAGAATACTGCGGACTCGGATATACTTCCCCCATTTCAGGCGTAGGTTCTTATAATAATTTTGAATGATTGTTTGAACTTTTTTACGACAAAAGAAATAATAGAACCCCATAAATTCCCCTATGTCCCTACCTTTCAATTGGTATAAATGTTGGAAAACGGTGAGCATTGGCACCTCACCGTGCTGACAACTATCGAGGAGATAGGCCATAGCCAGCCACCAAGAGAAGCCAAAAAGTTGTCCAGGAGTGAGGCGGTAGTCATTCAAGAGGCTACAGAAGAAGGGGTGTAGAGGTAGATAGAACCTAGCCTTCAAAACGTGCAGTGACAAAAGGAAGCTATCAACCATCGTCTTGCATATTCGATACGATCCCCCAAGAATAAAGAATTCTTAGGTGAAGTGAGGAAGTTTTATTCCCCACACAGCTAAAGCCAGCCCTATTTCCACCGATGTAGTGGTACAAACATAGGGTTTCTTTGTCACGATAAACAGAGTCGATCGAGATGGCCAAATTGATACGATTTGATTGTGGGCTCCTCTCTTCTTTGGCATGGTTTGAGTAAAGGGAAAACAAAAATGAAAATTAGAAAGCATAAAGAATTCGCGAAAAATTACCTTGATTCTAACTTATAGAAAATGCCAAACAGTGAAGAACCCAAACCCCTGAAAGCCCTCTTTTAAAGAGGATTTCCTCAAACAGTTTGTATGGCTAAAGAGAACCAACGACCTAGATACGAGTAGACAGGAAACGATTCATCTCTCAATAGTCAGATGCTTGAAGAGAACTAATGACCTAGATACGAGCAAGCATAAAATGATTCATCTTTCAAAGATCAAATGCACGTACCCAACACTCAGCCTCACTCGTGATACGAGCATACCCAATAAGTTGGACTCAAATCTGACACGATGGACCTAAGGCCCACCACTTTATAATGCCCCTTAGGCCTACTAAGAGGGGATTGGTTTGTTATATATATTTGTAACCGCCAACCCAAATGTCCTAAAAGGATGACTCTCCAATGCTTGTCCTGGATGGACCCGACTCGAAAGAGGCGTATTTTCCAAGACAGCTCTCAAAAAGAGCTTGCGAACGCACCTCGCGGGATGGGGTCGCGAATGATGCTTACAAGAAGGATATGAGAAAAGACCGCGTGCTGTGCAAACACGCGTCCAGCAAACTAGGGGGCATGCAGAGGATGTAAGCATTAGAGGCAAGAAATGTAAATACCGGAGGCCCCAAGGTCAAGCCAAAATGATAGGCCCAGTTATGAGCTGTAAAAGTAATAATATGGTATGTATAAATACCCAAAATATTCCTCTCAAGGGGATATGAGAAAAACACCTCAACAAAGTGCTAATTAGATCCAAAGTTTTTTATACCAACGAGAAGAAAAAGTATAAATTAGCCCTATCTGTTGACTATGACTCTTATTTCAATCAAATTTGAGAAATAATCTTTCAGTTAAACTCTATTTATTTGTTTCAATCAAACTCTAATTAGTCTAGATTATTTTATTATTATTTGACCTATGAATTTAGCCTATAAATAGGCTCTTTTACAACCTTAGGAAATACACCCATTAAAGATTAGAATTCATAATACATTTAGAGAATTTTGTGTTTACGTTTTGAAGGTTCTTTGTTTTCGGGTTTTCGGGGTTTAATTTAATCTCCATCTTTTGTATGCTTCGTTCTTTTACCATTATAGTAAAATTATATTTACCTGTGTTTTTTATCCTCTTTGGAGGGGTTTTTCCACTTTAAATTTGTGTGTTAAATTTCTTAATTTATTCCGCTATTTTTTTACTTGTTGCTTAATCGGGTCGATTCACAACAAGTGGTATCAGAGCTAGTTCAATTTTCATAGATCAGCCTGTTTAGAGATGGCAGCAATAAGGTTTGAAATTGGGAAGTTCGATGGTGAGACAAATTTCAATCTGTGGCAAGTTCGGATGATGGCAATTCTAGTTCAAACCGGTTTGAAAAAGGTTGTTATTGGGAAAAATCCTGAGAATCTAAATCAAACAGAATGGAAAGAGCTTGATGAAAAGGTCTTATCTGTAATCCAATTGTGCCTCGTGAATACAGTATTACAGGAGGTATTAATAGAGAAGACATCATCCGTTTTGTGGAAAAGGTTAAAAACTCTTTATGTGACTAAGTCCCTGGCTAACCGTTTAGTGTTGAAACAACGTCTATTTACGTTTCACTTGAACGAATGTGAGCTTCTTAGAGATCACATCAGTCAATTCATTACTTTTTCAAATGATTTAAAGAACGTTGAGGTTCATATTAACGATGAAGATCAAGCTATGTTATTATTGTGCTCTTTACCCCCTTCATACAAGTCTTTCAAGGAGACTCCAATTTAAGGCAGAGACAAACTCTCGCTTGAAGATGTGAAAGGTTATTTGTTGAGTAGAGACAAACTCAAAAATAAGTTTGGTTTGGATAGCAAGGTAGACGGGCAAGCTTCCGTTTTGATAGCATCAAAGAAACGAGACAAAGGTGTCGCTATTGTAAAAAGTTAGGTCACGTCAAAGCAGATTATTATAAACTGCAAAATAAAAGAGCTGCTGAGAGTAACGAGGAAGATCTAGCTAGTGCTAATTTGGCTGATGAAAGCGGTGATGATTTCTTGTTAGTGTCAACGAGCGATAACTCCAAGCTCACGTCCGAGTGGATCCGAGATTTGGGATAAGCTTTCCATATGTGTCCCAATAGAGAATGGTTCTTCACATACAATTCGGTTGAAGATGGAGTTGTGCGCATGTGAAACGATTCATCTAGTAAGGTAATTGGTATTGGTACTGTTAAAATTAGGATACACGATAGGACGATTATGACACTCTCAGATGTCAGGTATGTACCTGATTTATGAAAGAATCTCATCTCCTTGAGTATTTTAGACTTGAAAGGATGCATAATCAACATCGAGTCGAGTGACATTAAAGTATCTTGTGGAGCTCTCGTTTTGTTAAAAGGTAAAAGGACCAACAGTCTTTATACTCTAGAAGGTTCTAAGTGACCGGTGAAATCGGACGTCCCTCGTCTGTTACGGAGTCAAAGTCAACTCATTTGGAGCAAAGGCAACTTAGTCATAGGAGGGAAAAAGGTATGACCATTTCGTTGAAGAGAGGTTCTCTTTTGGATGCATGTTTTAAAAAGTTAGGGCACTGTATTCGTGAAAATCAGACTCGGGTTAGTTTTAATTTAGCAGTGTACAAGTCAAAGGCTAGAAGTCTTCCAGTTTCTAAGAACATATCCAACTCAATTAATTCCCTTCATAGTTCAAGATAGGCCCGTGGTGGGCTTTGGCAAAGATGGCATTGTGGAAATATGAGTCAAGGTGGAGATTTGTTGAGTATGACTCCTATTTCAGTCAAATTTGAGAAATAATCTTTCAGTTAAACTCTGTTTATTTATTTCAATCAAACTCTGATTAGTCTAAATTATTTTTTTATTATTTGACCTATGAATTTAGCCTATAAATAGGCTCTTTTACAACCTTAGAAATACACCTATTAGAGATTAGAACTCATAACACATTTAGAGATTAGAACTCATAACACATTTAGAGAATTTTTTGTTTACGTTTTGAGGGTTCTTTATTTTTGGGTTTTCGGGGTTTAGTTTTATCTCCATCTTTTATACTCTTCATTCTTTTGCCATTATAGTAAAATTATCTTTGCTCGTTGTTTTTTATCCTCTTTGGAGGGGTTTTTCTATCTTAAATTTATGTGTTTAATTTCTCAATTTATTCCGCTATTCTTTTTACTTGTTGCTTAATCGGGTCAATCCCCAACACTATCAAATACTATATTGGTTTTAGCTTTAAGCCATACCAGCAAGTTTGGACATTTGGTTTTGTACATGTTACGAAGGAATGTTTTACTTTTTCTTTTTCCCCAAAATTGTTAAGTTGTATTAAGGCTCGTTCCGCGCTTTCCTGTTTAGGTTGAAATTGTAGTAAAATGGTATTTAAAAAAATATTAACACAAAAGATCAAGATTTAAGTATTTTTGGGTTTTGTATTTATTTATATTAACTATTTAAAATGTATTTAAAATTTTGAATTAATTTATATTTTATGGATCATTATATTAAATTATTTTAATATAATTTGTTATTATATTTAATTTTAACATCATATTTAAAATAAACAATTTAATGGCAAACACGTATAATTAACAATCTACATTTTTGAACACAACATTTTCCCACAAAACGTGTCCAAATAACTTTTTAAACCATGCGAACACATCTCAATTGCAACAATACAGAGACGAACTCAATTTAATTTAATCTGTTGATATAATTATATTTAAGAGATAATATTTAGTAAGTTTGGGTTGAACACTAAAGTTTTAGTTAATAACAATGATGCAAAGGGTAAAGTTGAAACAAATGATAATTTAACGGTTAACATTTATGATCACTTTTCTAATTTATAAGTTAACCATTTTACATATTTTTGTAGGTTGGATCTGTATACTGAGCTTATGAAAGAGGTAACAGTATAGAAATATAATAGGGTTGTTAAAGTTATTAAATGTTAAGTCTTAAATATGATCATATAATCCAATTAAACTAAATTCGAAAGTTTGAGCCATCAATTATTTTAATTTTAAGTAATTGTGAGCTACTAATGTGAAAAATATCTTTAGTAGTTCTTTTGGTTATTTAAGTGTCAATTGTTGAAAAATAGATGGAATGGGTAAGGCCAAAATTTATGGGTGGTGGGTCTCCTAATTTTTACCTACCATTACCGAAGAGAATGAAAGAGTTCCCCAAATATTTTCTTTTGAAAAAAATAACCCGCAAAAAAAGGGAATTCAATAACCAGTTGAGCTGACTCACAATGCAACATACACCATTAAAAGGACAGACAAATGATCATTAATTATTAATTGATCAACATCTAGGTATTATAAATAAAAGACTGATGTTTTGTTATTCAGTTTAATTGATCAACATCTAATTATAATAAATAAATGAATGAATAAAAGACTGCTTTTGTTATTCAGATTTAAAATGAATGTTGGTGATTTTTATTTTTTTAAATATTTTTTTAATATTAAATCAAACGTATATGAAAACGTCAATCATCAAACATATTAATTTTTAATTAATTTATTTCTTTAACGATTTATTAAACAATGTCGAAATTAGGAGGTGGCAGCCTCGGGTTAAGCTTTAAGGATTACAAAAATAAGAGGATATTTGAAAAGCGGACGACACAGATCTAAAAAATGGAGGACAGAGCTGTGGACAGGAAGAAAGGTTAGAGGAAGGTAACTCAGATTCATAGAAACTTAGTCAAATAGTTTTCTAAATAAGTGAGTAACATTGCTAATCTGATGAGGTGCCTTCAATCGGAGACATGCAAAAGGGGATGACCATCTTTCGGTGCACTGAAGAGGTGAAATGCTTTCAGAGAAGGAGAGATGTGCATAAATGAAGAATCTAGCTGTGGGAAAGGAGTATTAGGGTCTTTTTCTTTTTTTCAAGTTTAATTGTTTTTTAAGTTTCGGCTTAGGGTAATTTTACCAATTTTTTGTAGGGTTATTACTGTTGAATTTTGTTTTTGTCTTTCACTTCTTTTTATTTGAATAAAACACGCAGACCAAACTTTTATAATAATAAAAAAAATAGAGGTGGCTGCCTGACCTTCAAAATTCTTTCGAAATCCACTTTCGTCTTTGTAATAAATATTTTAAAATAGGATCATTTTTATTTTAACCCTTAACATTTTTTTTATTTTTCAATTTGCTATCAAGGTTTTTTAAATTTGATTTATTTTTATACAATTTGTAATTTTGTATGACGAATCTAGTAATATTGAATGTTTAAATCTCACCAATTTTATTGCTAATTAAGAATATATATATCACTACAGGAAATTAGGACTTTAGTGGCTTTTTTAGTGGCATTTGGACAAAAAACACTGTAAAAGTTATACATTAGTGGCGCTAGCAGAAAAACGCTGCAATAAATAAAGCAATAGCGGCAAAATGACACAATAAATAAAAATGCCGCAAAAGGTGAGCAATAGTGGTGTTTTTGGTCCAAACGCCGCAAATATGTATCATTTGACAGTAAATTTCCAAGCTTTGCAAGCGATCCTTGAAATGTGAGGCTTGGGCTAGCATCTTATAGATTTAATCCTTTTAAAATCATGAGTACTTCGTAAAGTACTTAGCCTGTGGTGCTTGTTTCTTACAATTTGCCTCTGTGGATTTGCATGAAGCAATCTTCTTTTGTCTTATATATGATTATCCCTGGAGAGAAAGGTTCCGGGAATGATATTGACATTTATATGTAGCCACTTATTGAAGAGTTGAAACAGTTATGGGCGGGTGTTGAAACATATGATGTCTTGAGAAAGGAAAACTTTTATTTACGTACAGTTTTGTTGTGGACTATTAATGATTTCCCGGCTTATGCCAATTTATTTGGTTGGAGTACCAAATGGCGTTATGCTTGTCCTTGTTGTACGGCGCAAACATGTTCAAATTGGTTATATAATGGGAAGAAGTTCTCTTATATGGGGCATCATCGGTGGTTAGATGGAAATCATAGATTTAGATTTTAGAGGACTCTATTTTATGGTACTAAAGAGTTCAGAGAAGCTCCTGAGCAGACCATTGGATTTGAAATCTTGTTCATGTTAAAAGATATCTGTAACACTCCTAACCCGTATCTGTCGCCGGATTAGGTTACGAAGCATTAATAAATATCTAAATCTCATACTTAACAAAATGAACCAAATATCATAGCTGTATATAAATATGCGTCATGTGTAAGTAATTATATATATTTAAACCTTAATTTATCTCACGTAATGATCAAAAAATTTATTCACAAAACATAGGTCATTAACAATCCACACCAAATATCACTTACGCTTTACTAATTAAATTACATTTTCAAATCATGCTTCAATTTCAACCCTTTCATTACAATTTACCTAATCAAAATTTTATATCATTCAAATACTTAAACATTTTCAAACATTTATCATTACATAACATATACCGAGCATATATCAAACATCTATTTGTATACATTACTAACTATACAATATAATACAAATATATGTAACCTACCCTATTTTGGACAACATTTATACATCAAATTGGACAACATTTATATCCTTAAAATGGTCAAGATTATACGCCTAAAAATAGCCACATTTGAATATCATATTGATATGCTAAATAACCACATTTTAATGTCTTTTAAACACATTTGTAGCATGAATTAATATTCATATCCGAACATTAAAAAGAAAAATCGGCAAACTTATTTGGACATCCTTACTATCACACAATTATATACTATACAACATACTTCCAAAATGAGCTCAATACATGGCACAATATTCATAAACATTAACAATATTATTAAGCCATTTTCTCATGGCTATATATACACTAATCAAAATGTACCATAACGAAACTAGCCTATACATGCCATAAGTCGAGAGTACAAATTTATAAGGTACTGAAATAGCAATTGATAGTGTGACGATGTTCTTGAACAATTCCCGAACTCGAGCTAGGTTTCAAATCTATAAAACACAAGAAAGCAAACAGGATAAGCTACAAAGCTTAGTAAGTTCGTACTAAATATACTCAACAAATCATAAAAAACAAATCAGCAATTTGAACAAATTAATGTATAACTCACGATAATATTAAACCTTCCATAAGCTTATTCATATACATATGTGCAAAATCTTAACATTTTCTATTTGAACTCCCTATTTACTTGTATATACCTGTACAAATTCATAATGAACTTAAACCTTCTCGTAACATTATCGAACACTTAATGTTTCGTACACTAATTGCCATCATATAGCCGAAGCTATTATAATTCTGCACACTAAGTGCCTTACACAGATGAAGCTATCTCAGTCTAACACATTAAGTGCCATATATATAGCTGAAGCTATTCCAAATCACACACTAAGTGTCATAATTAGCTGAAGCTATCTCGAATTTTATACTAAGTGCTAAACATAGTCGATTTATAGTTAAACATGACTGTATTCTCGTGTATGCGATTTATACAATAAAAAAGCATTAAAAGCATAACTGTAACAAGGTTTATCGCGTACAAACTTACCTGGGATGCTAAAACGGCGAATCGAGTCGTTTAGTCAATAACTTTAGTTTTCCCCTGATTTAGGTCCAAATTCCGCTTTTCTTGATCTATATAATATCAAATTCAGTTTATTCAATCACTACTTTAATCAATTTAATCCAAAACACACATTTGGGCACATTTACACTTTTGCCCCCAAAGTTTCACATTTTGACAATTTAGTCCTTATTTCATAAAATCATAAATTGCACAAAATTTCAATACACCCATGCTTAGCCGAATTTATTAGAGGTCCCTAGTAGCCCAAAACTTGCATTTATTTCACATTTCAACCACTCAATTTACACATTTCTCAATTTAATCCCTAATTAGCATTTTTATCAAAAATCACTTAATAAAATATAATAATCTACCAACAAATATTTATTTTTCACCATAGAACAACAAAAAGCTTGAATATTCATCAATGGCATTTCACAAAATCATCAACAATTTCAAAAATTAAGACACAGGCTAGCTAGAATACGAAGCAACGATCACAAAAACATAGAAATAATTAAAAATGGGGCAAAAATTCATATCAATGCAAGGTAAATTGTTTTGCCGAAACTTCAAGCTCCCATGGCTTCCAAACTTTCTTAATTTCGGTTGTAAGAGATGAAAATAAAGATGATGGCTTATTTTATTTTATTAGTTTTATCTTTGTTTTACAAATTACTTTAATGCCATTAATGAAATCATTAGAAAATCATATAATGGATGACCATTTATGTCATTATCCACCAACTATGGTCTAATCACATCATAAGGACCTTACATTTAATTAATCATAGCAATTTAGCACTTTATAAAATAGTATGTAACTTTTGTATTTTACGCGATTAAGTCCTTTAATCAAATTAACTAACCAATTGGTAAAATTAATTCACGAAATTTTCACACATATCAAATAACATGCTGTAAACACCAAAAATAATATTATAATAATTTTATGATCTCAGATTTGTTGTTCCAAAACCACTGTTTCGATTTAGCTAAAATCGGGCTGTTACAACTCTCCCCCCTTAGGGATTTTCGTCCCCGAAAATCTTACCATTAAATAGGTTTGGATATTGCTCTCTCATAGCATTCTCAAGCTCCCACGTAGCTTCTTCAACCCCGTGTCGATGCCATAAGACTTTCACTAAAGAAATTTTCTTATTTCTGAGTTCTTTGACGTCGCGATCTAAAACTTGGATCGGTTCTTCTTGGTACGTCATATCAGACTGAATCTCAATCTCAGACGGAGAAATCACATGTGAAGGATCAGATCGATATCGTCGAAGCATCGATACATGAAAATCATTGTGAATTTTCTCTAACTCATTTGGTAGAGCTAACCGATATGCCACTAAACTTACTCTCTCGATGATCTTATACGGCTTGATGAATCTCGGACTCAATTTGCCCTTACGACTGAATCTAAGTATTTTCTTCCACGGAGTTACTTTCAAAAACACTCGATCCCCAATCTGAAACTCAATACCTTTTCGTTTCAAGTCTGCGTACGATTTCTGATGATTTGACGCTAGTTTCAGACTATCACGGATCACTTTCACTTTCTGTTCAACCTCTTTAATTAAATCGACCCCGTGAATCTTATTCTCACTAAGTTCAGTCCAATACAAAGGTGTTCGACATTTGCGACCGTATAAAGCTTCGTAAGGTGCCATTTTAATACTCGATTAAAAGCTGTTATTATACGCAAATTCAATCAACGACAAATACTTTTCCTATGTACCATCAAACTCGAGAACACAACATCGTAACATATCCTTAAGTATCTGAATAACTCGTTCGGATTGTCCATCCGTCTGTGGGTTAAAAGCAGTACTGAAGTGTAGCTTTGTACCTAGTGCATCTTGCAGTTTCTTCCAAAACCACGATGTGAATCTCAGATCTCTATCTAAAATAATAGAAATAGGTACTCCGTGCAATCTTACAACCTTGAAAATATACAACTCAGCTAACTTATCAAATGAATAGTCCATTCGTACTGAAATGAAATGAGCTGATTTCGTCAATCTGTAAACTATAACTCAGATCGCATCTTTCTTTCTCGGAGATAGGGGCAATCCCAACACAAAATCCATAGTCACTCTATCCCATTTCCACTCGAGAATCATAATTGACTGCAGTAACCCATACAGTACTTGATGCTCAGCTTTAACTTGCTGACAGATTAAACATTTTGAAACAAATTAAGAGATATCACGCTTCATACCAGGCCACCAGTAAAGCTGTTTTAGATCATTATACATTTTTGTACTTCCCGAATGAACAGACAAACGACTACTACGAGCTTCATTTAAAATCATTTGAATCAACTCTTAATTTCTCGGAACACATATCTGGCCTTTGAATCTCAAACATTCATCAGCATCAACTTGAAATTCTGAATCAGATTTCAAATCACATTGAACCCGTTTTACTAACAATTCATTATCAAATTTCTAAGCTTCGCAAATCTGTTGCATAAATAATGATCTTACTTTCAACTCAGCTATAATCGAGCCGTCATCAGATAGGGCCAATTGAGTATTCATTGCACGTAGAGAAAATAAAGATTTCCGACTTAAAGCATCAACAACAACATTGGCCTTTCTCGGATGGTAGTCAATCACTAGCTCGTAATCTTTTAACAATTCCAACCATCTCCGCTGTCGCAAATTCAAATATCTCTGGGTGATCAGATATTTCAAACTCTTGTGATCTGAATATACATGACATTTCTCACTGAAAAAAATAATGGCTCCAAATCTTCAACGCGAACACTATCGCGGTCAATTCCAGATCATGCGTCAGATAATTCTTTTCGTGCGGCTTTACCTGTCTCGAGGCATAAGCTATCACTTTGCCTTCCTGTATCAAAACACATCCCAAACCATTCAACGATGCATCACTATAGATTACGAATTCTTTACCCGATTCTGGCTGTACTAACACTAGAGATTCAATCAAAAGAGCATTCAACTGATCAAAACTTTTCTGGCATTTGTCTGACAACTCGAACTTAACATCTTTCTGAAGTAGTCTTGTCAACGGAGTTGCAATTATTGAAAATCCTTTTATGAATCATCTGTAATAACCGGCGAGTCCCAAAAAAATTTGGACTTCGAATACATTTTTCGGAGGCTTCCAATCCAATATTGCCGAAATCTTACTCGGATCGACTTGAACACCGATGCTGACACAACATGCCCCAGAAAACCAACTTCTTGTAACTAGAATTCACATTTACTAAACTTTGCAAACAGTTGTTTATCTCACAAAGTCTATAGCATTATTCTCAAAGGTTTAGCATGTTCAGATTCATCACGGGAATAGATCAAGATGTTATCTATAAACACAACTACAAATCTATCCAAATACAGTCTGAAGATCCAATTCATCAGGTCCATAAAAATAGCATGTGCATTCGTTAGTCCGAAAGGCATAACTAGAAACTCATAATGCCTGTACCTCGTTCGAAAAGTAGTTTTCGGCACATCGGAGTCTCTAACTTACAGCTGGTAATAACCCGACCTCAAATCTATCTTAGAAAACACTGTAGCCTCTTTCAGCTGATCAAACAAATCATCTAATGGTGGCAGAGGATATTTATTCTTGATGGTCACTTTATTGAGCTATCGATAATCGATGCACATTCTAATAGTTTCGTCTTTCCTTTTCACAAACAAAACAGGTGCACCTCAGGGAGAAAAACTCAGCCGTGTGAAACCTCTATTTGTCAAGTCTTGCAACTGAGCTTTCAACTCTTTTAATTCGGTCGGTGCCATTCTGTACGGAGATATCGATATCGGAGTTGTTCCCGAAGCTAACTCAATACCAATTTTAACTTCCCTGATCAGTGGCAAACTCGGTAACTCTTCAGGAAACACATCCAGGTATTCACACACAACTGGTACTGATTCAATCTTCTTTTAGGTCACTTTAGAGTAAACTACATATGCAAAGTAAGCTTCACAACCCTTTCTCACATAACTCTGAACTGTCATCGACGAAATCACAGCGGGTAACCCATTCATATCATTTGACTCAATCTGGATAATCTCATTATTCTGACATTTCGATTCAATCATCTTCTATTTGCAGTTTACAATAGCATCATGCAGTGTTAACCAATCTATACCCAAAATGATATCGAATTCGTCAAATGGCAACAACATAAAATTGACCAAAAAAATAGAAATCTCGAATCATCAACGGACAGTTCTTGCATATCATATCAAACAAAACACACCTACCTAAGGGGTTCAATACTCTAATCACAAATTTAGTAGACTCTACAGGCAAAGTCTTACTGGATATTAAAGTCTCACATACATAAGAATGAGTTGACCCTAGATCAATCAATGCAACTATAGTATTATCATAGAGAATGAAAGTACTAGTAATGTCGTTTGGAGACGACGCTTATTTGCGAGCGCGAATAGCATATGCTCGAGTAGGTGCTCTGGCCTCAGACCTCACAGCTGTATCTGTTGTCCCTCTTTGACTACCACTCACAATTCCTATGTTTATGGGTGATCTACCTCTAGCTGCCATGTTACTCGGCTCGTACTCTGGACATTATCTTTCTCAGTTAACTCTAGGCAATCACGAATGAAGTGATATCATGAACCACATTTATAGCAAACTCTTTGTTATACTTGCCCCAACATTCACCAACATGTCATCTCCTATACTGTTGACACTCAGGTTTATTCGGTTTGACATTTCCAACACTAGCTATTGAAGTAGCTTTCGAACTCACAGGTGTCTGTCTCGATCTCGTCTAGAATAACCCACAGTAGCCTTTGAACGGATAAAATCATCTCGGAACTTCTTTGATGCTGACTGGAATGACTTACTCGATGATCTTTTTTTCTCGTCTCTAGTTTTTGAATCAGCTTTTCTTTTCTCTTTCCCGAGTTCTTCAGCTTTGCATGCTCGCTCGACAAGTACCACAAACTTTTTTATTTCCAGAATCCCGACTAATAGTTTAATATCTTCATTCAAACCGTCTTCAAATCTTTTACACATTATAGCTTCAATCGAAACACATTCCCAAGCATATCTGCTGAGTCTCACAAATTCCCGATCATATTCTATCACTTTCATGCGACCCTGTTTTAACTCGAGGAATTCTTTGCGTTTTTTATCTATAAATCTCTGCCTGATATATTTATTCCGGAATTCAGTCTGAAAGAACTTCCAGGTAACCCGTTCTTTTGGAACCACTGATATCAATGTGTTCCACCACTGATACGCAATATCTCTCAAGAGTGAAACCGCACATTTAATACATTCATCCAAAGTACAAGACAATTCATTAAATACTCGTATCGTGTTTTCAAGCCAAAATTTAGCTTTCTCTGCATCATCATCAACACTGGCCTTGAACTCTTCGACCCCATATTTATGAATCTTATCGACTGGAGGCTTACTTAATTGTATCGAATCAACAACTAGAGGCATCGTAGGTATTTGCGAGGGTGGCGGTTGTTGAGCAGCTAGATTCGTTCGAACAGGCGGTTGTTGAGCAGCTAGATTCGTTCGAACAAACTCTGTAAACCACACATTCATCATCTGGAAGAAAGCTTGCTTTGCCTCCCCCTCTTGGCTACTAACAACAACTCTAGAATCAGATTGCACTGCCCCTTGAGTGGGAGCGGGTGCATTCCTTTTAACATCATCAGCTACAGCTCGACTGGGATCCATTTTTTATACAAAAACACATATTGAATTGTCAGAAATCATCACACTATCGCAATTCATATATATATGGCATGTATAGCTAGACTCACACACGCTACATTAATCCTAAAAATGACTAAACTGTCGCTCTGATACCAATAAAATATAAAACCCCTAACCCATATTCGTCGCCAGATTAGGGTTACGAAGCATTACTAAATATCAAAATCTCATACTTAACAAAATGAACCAAATATCATAGCTGTATATAAATATGCGTCATGTGTATGTAATTATATATATTTAAACCTTAATTTATCTCACCTAATGATCAAAACAATTTAATCACAAAACATAGGTCATTAACAATCCACACCAAATATCAATCATGCTTTACTAATTAAATTACATTTTCAAATCATGCTTCAATTTCAACCCTTTCATTACCATTTACCTAATCAAAATTTTATATCATTCAAATACTTAAACATTTTCAAACATTTATCATTACATAATATATACCGAGCATATATCAAAACATCCATTTGTATACAATTATTTCATTAGCAAATTACTAACTATGCAACATAATACAAACATAGGTAACCTACCATGTTTTGATAGCATTTATACATCAAATTGGACAAGATTATACATCTAAAAACAACCACATTTGAATATCATATTAATATGCGAATAACCACATTTTAATGTCTTTGAAACACATTTGTAGCAAGACTTAATATTCATATCCGAACATTAAAAAGAAAAATCGGCAAACTTATTTAGACATCCTCACTATCACACAATTATATACTATATAACATACTTCAAAAATAAGCTATATACATGGCACAATATTAACAAACATTAACATTATTATTAAGCCATTTTCGTACGGCTATATATACACTAATCAAAATGTACCATAACGAAACTAGACTATACATGCCATAAGTCGATAGTATAAATTTATAAGGTACTGAAATAGCGATCAATAGTGTGGCGATGTTCCTGAACAATTCCCGAACTCGAGCTAGCTTTCAAATCTATAAAACATAGGAAAGCAAATAGGATAAGCTACAAAGCTTAGTAAGTTCGTACTAAATATACTCAACAAATTATAAAACACAAATCAACAA
Source organism: Gossypium raimondii (assembly GCF_025698545.1). NCBI lineage: Eukaryota > Viridiplantae > Streptophyta > Magnoliopsida > Malvales > Malvaceae > Gossypium > Gossypium raimondii. The sequence continues at coordinate 37,306,224 of NC_068572.1, forward strand.
TTTGAACAAATTAATGTATAACTCACGATAATATCAAACCTTCCATAAGCTTATTCATATACATATGTACAAGATCTTAACCTTTTCTATTTGAACTTTCTATTTGAACTTCCTACTTACTTGTATATACCTGTACAAATTCATAATGAACTTAAACCTTCTCGTAACATTATCAAACATTTAATGTTTCATACACTAATTGCCATCGTATAGCCAAAGCTATTATAATCCCGTACACTAAGTGTCTTACATAGCCGAAGCTATCTCAGTCTCGCACACTAAGTGCCATATATATAGCTGAAGCTATTCCAAATCACACATTAAGTGCCATAATTTTTCGAAGCTATCTCGAATTTCATACTAAGTGTTAATCATAGCCGATTTATTGTTAAACATGACTGTATTCTCGTGTATACAATTTATGCAATAACAAAGCATTAAAAGCATAATTTTAACAAGGTTTATCATGTACGAACTTACCTGGGATGCTAAAACGGCGAATCGAGTTGTTTAGTCAATAACTTTAGTTTTCCCCCGATTTAGGTCCGAATTTCATTTTTCTTGATCTATATAATATCAAATTTAGCTTATTCAATCACTACTTTAATCAATTTAATCCAAAAAACACATTTGGGCACATTTACACTTTTTCCCCCAAAGTTTCACATTTTGACAATTTAGTCCTTATTTCATAAAATCATAAATTGCACAAAATTTCAATACACCCATGCTTAGCCGAATTTATTAGAGGTCCCTAGTAGCCCAAAACTTGCATTTATTTCACATTTCAACCACTCAATTTACACATTTCTCAATTTAATCCCTAATTAGCATTTTTATCAAAAATCACTTAATAAAATATAATAATCTACCAACAAATATTTATTTTTCACCATACAACAACAAAAAGCTTGAATATTCATCAATGGAATTTCACAAAATCATCAACAATTTCAAAAATTAAGACACAGGCTAGCTAGAATACGAAGCAACGATCACAAAAACATAGAAATAATTAAAAATGGGGCAAAAATTCATACCAATGCAAGGTAAATTATTTTGTCGAAACTCCAAGCTCCCATGGCTTCCAAAATTTCTTAATTTCAGTTGTAAGAGATGAAAATAAAGATGATGGCTTATTTTCTTTTATTAGTTTTATATTTATTTTACAAATTACTTTAATTCCGTTAATGAAATCATTAGAAAATCATATAATGAATGACCATTTATGTCATTATCCACTAACTATGGTCTAATCACATCATAAAGACCTCACATTTAATTAATCATAGCAATTGAGCACTTTAATAAATAGTATGCAACTTTTGTAGTTTACGCGATTAAGTGCTTTTTATCAAATTAACTAACCAATCGGTAAAATTAACTCACAAAAATTTTACACATATCAAATAACATGCTATAAACACCAAAAATAATATTAAAATATTTTTACGACCTCAAATTTTTTGTTCCGAAACCATTGTTTCATTTTAGCTAAAATTGGGCTATTACAATATCAATTTCAGTTATGGGAAGATGAATCAACCACCCAACACACAAACAAAGAGAAGATCGAGGGAGGCGTATGTTGGCAGTGTTGACCAGTAGATTGATGATGAATTTGATGAAGAGGATGATCCTAATGAGGAAGACTTATGGAAAAAAAGTATTTTTTTTGAGTTGCCTTATTGGGAGCATCACATTTTGCGACACAATCTTGATGTTATGTATATTGAAAAGAATGTTTATGAGAACATCATTGGGACAATTCTGAATGTCGATAGAAAATTGAAAGACAATCTTTAGAGTCGACTTGATGTAGTTGACATGGGAATTCAGCGTGATCTTCATCCCAAATTACTTCTGAATGGAAAATCTTGATTGCCGCATTCTATTTTTGCAATGCCGAAGAAAGAAAAATGAGAGTTCTGCACAGTGCTGAAGGATATAAAGGTCCTAGATGCGTATGCATCAAATATATCTCGATGTGTGAGTCTTAAAGATCGAAGACTATATTCCCTAAAATCACATGATTATCACATCTTGATGCAAGATTTATTGCCAGTTGCTTTACGGTGTTGTATGTCAAAAAAGGTGACGTCTTGTATAATTGAATTATCCAATATAATGAAAGTTATTTGTGGCAAAGTTTTGATTGTTGAAGAACTTGAGAACGTACAAGATTGAGCCGCCTTGACTTTATGCAATTTGGAGAAGATCTTTCCACCTTCGTTCTTCACTATTATGGTTCACTTGCTAATCCATCTCCCTTATGAAGCAAAACTTGGTGGACCAATTTTCTATCAGTGGATGTATCCTATAGAGAGGTGCTAATTTATTTGTAAAGTTTTCATTCATTCATGAATATTCCTTTAGTTACAACTTTTGATAATGTTGTATATTGTGTTTAGGTTCCTATGCAAATTGAAGTCTTATTGTCGTAATAAGCGTTATCCAAAAGGATCAATTGCTGAAGGTTACTTGGCATAGAGGTGTATGACTTTCTGCTCTAGATATTTAGAAGATGCTAAAACAAGACTAAATAGACCAAGTAGAAATGCTGGGTTTAGGGATCATAACTTAGCCAAAACTTATCTATTTCGAAGTTATGGAGAACCAACCGATAAAGTTGAAATTACACACTTAGATGATAGATCTTGGGTATAAGCACATCGATATGTTCTTTGTCACCAAGATTCAATTGAACCATTACGCAAGTAAGTTTTAGAATTTGATAAATATTCATCTTTTTAATTTGTTTATCTTCTAACCAAGTAATCCACTTTTTAACGTAGTGAGTACAAACAAGTCTTGAGGTCTCATTCATGCTCCCAAAGATTACAACATTGAGAGATTCATAAGTTATTCATAGAATCTTTTCATGAATAGTTAGGGCAAACGGTATGCAACTGAAGCTTTCATTGACAAATAGTAATTTTTTCGTATAACATTTATAATTAATCAATTTACTTTTGATTCAATAGGTTTAGAGTGGAAAGAACGTCAATAACGAAGTTAAATGACTTTCCCAAGGTCTGGATAGAGTAGTAAAAAGATATAGTGCCTTCCTCATTAATGGATTCAGGATTCATACAAAATCTCGCGAAAGATTGATGAGGACTCAAAATTGTGGAATAGTTGTTAATTCTTCAATTACAAGTTATGCTAGTGCTAGGGACAGTAATCCTGTTGAGGGAAATGTGGAGTATTACATTATTGAGTTGGATTACAATGACAAATGAAAGGTTGTCTTATTTCGATGTGATTGGGCTGATGTTAATATTACTCACGAAATTAAAAAAGATTAATTTGGTTTTACAATGGTGAACTTCTCTCGATTAATTCACATTGGACAATAATTGATAGACGAGTCATATGTATTTTCTTCTCAAGTTACACAAGTTTTTTACTCGAAGGATCCAACTGATGAGGGTTGGTATGTTGTACTCCGTAACACTCTAGAGACTTGTTTGACATGGGCAATGGAAGTAGAGATGACATCGACGAAAGATCAGGAACTTTGCCTTTTCTAGAACAAAACTTAAATGAAACAATCCCTAGTACTAGTACACAATTTCAATGGGTTCGCCAGGATGTGGATGAAGATATTTACGAATCACGATGTAGTAAGATTTTATGATTTTTTAATTATATGTAATATTATAATTTAAGTATTGATCTTGTTAAATATTTCAACTATTTTATATGTACTGTTATTGTTGTAATTAGTTACTAATATTTCAACTATTTTATGTGTATTGTAGATAAAATGCTTAGAAGAAATCAAAATCCTCCAAATTCGGAAGAAAGAAATAGTGAACAACAGCCTGCTATTGGATATTCGAATGTTCAGAATACAGTTGACGAACCTACAAAAATTCAAAGTAATGTTAACTTTAATTTACATGCGTGTTGACTTTTATTATTGATTTTTGTTTCAAATTCTTATATTATAATATACCATTTTTTTAGCTGAAAGTGGTGGGACGCATAAAACTCGAGGACGTACGCTATTCAAATATTTATACAAGTTAAATTTTGTCGAACGTGTCAAAGTAGCTAGAAACAGTCATGGTCAGCCTATTAGATCAAAAGTTCGACTTTTAGTAGAATACTTGAGCATTATATCACAAAATCCCAATCTGTTGCCTATCAACTATGAGTCATGGCATCATATGCCTGACAGTAACAAAAATCAAGCTCTTGATATTATTAAGGTAATAACATGAATGTAATTTATAATACTTTGGTTTAAGTTTCATTTATATTTATTTTCTAAACTTGTGTTATTTGTAGGAGAGATTTGTTTTAGAGGTCTCGGACAATTATGTGAAAAAGGCATTAGGATAAAAATGGAGAGATCATAAAAGTGCTTTAAAGAAGGAATATTTTAAGAAAAATATAAGCCTCAAAGAGAAAATTACGAAATGTCCTGCCGGGAATGCTAAAGTACCAATGGGAAGATGTAGTTAGATTTTGGAATTCAAAGAAATGAGAGGTATTACGTACTTCCAAACTCTTATGATTACTTTGGTTTATAGTATTTACTATATACGTAATAATAATTTCATAATGTAGGATCGCAAGCGAGTTGGAACTACAAGTAGGCAAAAACAAAAATTCACGCACACAGCTAAGTCGAAAAGTTTTGCTTCTGTAGCTGATGACGCAATATTTTGAATTTATTAATTGTCTCAAATATTAATTACTTCCTACTAAATAATATTTTTCCTACTATATTGTAGGAACTGTTGTTTGGTCAAAAAGTTGGACACCTTTAGCTTTTTGACATTACACATAGAAAGAAAGATGGATCTCCTATCACTATTGAAGCTGCAGATATTATGGTATATTTAATTAATAAAATTTGAATTATTTTAAATATTTATCATGTTTAATTATATGGTTTAATTCGTCGTTTGTAAAGCAAATAATGTTAAATTATATTGCATTTTTTTATTATATATTTCATTTTTAACTCTTTGATTGATTTATTAGGAGAAACTAAAGGATAAAAGGGCGGAGTATGAAGCGATCGCTTCAAGTGATAGTTCTGTTAATCTTGATGACATTGATAATCGAATTATTACTGAAGTTTTGGGTCCTGAAAGGTATGGTCGGGTTCGATTTCAATGATCTTTTGTTAACCCAACCCAATATTTAGGATCAAGCTCGCAACAATACATGCCTTCGGGGAATCAGGCTCAAGATGAAGTTCAGAGGTTAAGAGACCAAATGACTCAGATGCAAGCAAGCACAGTTGAGCAATTTGCTCAACTTAAAGCGGAGGCAGCATTGAGAGAAGCAGAGGCTCAAAGAAAATATGAAGAACTCTAGCTACAACTTAAAGCAGAGGCAATAGCGAGAGAAGTAGAGGCATGCAGAAAATATGACAAACTCCAGCTACAACTTCAGAATATGATGAAAATGTTTCAGCAGTCGTAGAATCTGCCATCTTAGACGTTTGTTTTCTTATTGTGAGAATAATTTAACAATATAACTTTTGAATATAATATATTTGTTAGTTCATTTATTAATTTAGATCATATACATATTTCTTTCATTGAATTTAAAGTATCATTTAGGTTTGCAGTTTTTGGTTGGATTTGATGTTATAGAAAATTATGTTGACAATTCGGGTTCTATATGAATGAAAATGGGTTAATAAAAATCTGCTAAAGTTAGTGGATTTTTCCGCAAACACCACCAGAGAACATAACTTTTAGCGACGTTTTTACTAAAAGCGCCGCTAAAGAACATGACCTTTAACGGCGTTTTGGCGACAGCGTCGCTAAAGGACATGTCTTTTAGTGGCGTTTGTGGGAAAGCGCCGCTAAAGGTCATGTCCTTTAGTGGCATTTGTGGGAAAGCGCCGCTAAAGGTCATGTTCTATAGTGACGTTTATGGGAGGTGTCGCTAAAGGTCATGTTCTATAGCTGCATTTTTTCACATAAACACCGCAAATTTTAGCGGCATTTTTTTGCGGCGCTTATCAAAACGCTGCAAATTATTTTAGCCCAAAAAATGCCGCTAAAAACTTATTTTCTTATAGTGGATGTATTTTTTTATCCTTAATTAAGAATGTCATGTCGCTTATCATAACTTATTTTTATTTTGGATAAAGTTTAAAACTATAAATAAATTTTTGTTCAATGTGCAATATTATATATAAATTTCAATTTTGTGTAATTTTATATATTAAATGTTAATTTGATCTAATTTTCAAAAATCACTAACATAATTGTTCATATAACAATATTTCATGTTTACATATTACATGCACTAATAATAATATTTATTTAGTAAAAAATGATGTATTCATTTTTTAAAGTGAAGAAATGAATAAAATAATATTTTATTTATACATTTAAATTATAGATAATATTTTATGTGTATCATTACATTAAATCAAAATTCATTCATCAAATTACATATTAGATAAATTCTTATATAGTTTTTATATTTATCTCTTTCCACTTTTGAGTTGCTTTATATGACTAAGAAATCAAATGGATGACTTTGAATGACTCATTCTTTTAATCGCTTCCTTCTTTTTTCGCATTGAGCAAATTAAGCAATTACTTAAGTTATCTTGTATAATTAAGGTTACCTTTGAATGAGCGGTGAGATTAGCTCTAGTTAAATTAAAATAGTAGTGATAATGTGATTAATTATAATAGCACTGAGAATAAGTATTATAATGGTGAAATTAAAATTAGTAGTGAGATGTGTGTTTAGATCCAAATATAACAATGGCAATGAGATGAAAGTAAAAAGTGACATTGAAGGATATAATATTAAAATTATATAAAGTTAAATAATAGTTAAAAGTTATTGAAAATATATTTATATTATCGATTGATTCATAACTCGATTGGCATGGGCATTATTGCCAATGTAGGAGGACATTGGTTCGATTGAGCTGAAGTGCATTATTCTTCTATTTATGGGTTGGGAAAGGGCTATAGGTAGTTCTAGGTGTTGTACCAAAAAGTGTAACTATGACCAGAACCTATAATGACATTATTCAAAATATATATTTATATTCAAAATTATTTAAATTACATACATACCTACTAATATAAAATAATAATTAATATTAAATTATACAAAAATGATATATAATAAGGAAGGTGAGAGAAGCAGAGATAAGAAAAAGAGATAAGACGGTGAGTAAGAAAGGGTAGGGAACAATACGATGGGCTAAACTTAATTCATGCTTGAAAACATTTTGATGCTCCATGTTCTTGAATTCCATACCAACCTCATAATGTTACAAGCTGAAAAGTTCTTTGTGACTTAGGTAAATCTATTTGTGGATGGACATTGTATTAAGTGATCTTAATGATAGTTGTTTGTATGTTGCTAGTATAATTGAAATCCTTATGTAATTTCTTGATGGACCAATATATTTGATAATATTTTTTGCTTATATGCTTTGTAATATACTAGATTTAGGGGTTTGAGGTTGATAGTGGTAAGTCCTTGGAAACTCAAAAATATATAGACTTTTTTAGCACTTTCTGACTGACAATTCTTGCAAATTCCAAGTTCTCTTTAGCATATTATTGTAATTTTATTACAAAATACCTAAGTTGGAACAAATTAAATACAAGTCCTAATAGCGATACCACCTCATCTCTCATTTGTGGACCTATGACACCACCATAAGAAAGTTACATTAGTAAAATACATGGCAACAATATATACCTTAGTAGCATCATCCATGATGCCTTTGGCATGAAGGTATTACTCCATTACCCACAACAATTTGTCCACATCCTTTGCGGACCTCATCCCATTAAATTCTTTCAGCTTCTGGACATCTACCTTAGTGTCATAAATTCTATTATTAATAATGTTGTTAATTGAGTTAGTGTCATAAATTAACCTAACACCAACTTAAGATAGACAATAATACCATGGTAAACAATTGTATTCATTTAGCATTATTAATTTGATGTATTTATGTGTTTAAATTTTATTTTACTCTCAATTTAATCTAATTTAATATATATTTCATTTTAATATCATACATATTTCATGTGTTATTATTAACAAGTTTCAAACTATGTGTTTCATTATTTTTGTATATTATTTTAAATACGCATTTGTATTCTAACTATACGGTTTTCACACATATACGGGTGTGGTAAAATTTTTAGTATTAATAATGTTGTTTATTGAGTTGATACCATAAATTAACTCGACACTAACTCAAGATTGATGGCAACATCATGATAAAAAATATATTCATTTAGTATTCTTAATATGATGTATTTATGTGTTTAAATTTAGTTTTACTTATAATTTAATCTATTTATTAATTTTAATATCAAACATATTTCGTGTGCTATTATTAATTAGTTTCAAACTATATGTTTCATTAATTATTGAATGTTATATATAAATATATATTTATATTCTAAATATGTAGTTTCCACCCATGCACATGTAATATATTTATTACTTGTTTTCATAATCTATTGCCCACCCACGTTCCTTAATACTACTCTCATAACCCATTACCATAGCGGGCACATGTTCGATTTCCTTAGGTTGCCTGCTTACAATTCGATGAAATCGATATATATTTTACCATTCATTTTTAGGTAAATTATGCGATTAGTTACTTAATTATGGGTAAATTTTCGTTCTAATCACTTAACTAAAAAAGTTACAATTTAATCATTAACGTTTTTAAAATTATTATTTTTGTCACTTGATCGTTAGGTGAATAATGGTGACACTATTTAGTTGATATAATAACAATTTTAGTCCTCATGTTTTATACTTTGTTAATTTTACCTTGATTCTATAAAAAATTAAAAAGTTATTCTTTTCTAAAATTTATAGGATTCTAAGAATTTCTGAAAATTCAAAAATACATAAAATTAAAAACACATAAAAATTCAAAAAAAAATAAAATATAGATAAAGTGAGAGAAAACTAGGGAAATATATTTTCATTATAATAAAAGAAAAGATTTGAAATATAATTTGTTTTTATCATTTGAGTTTTAAAAATAATTTAAATGAATTGAAAATTTGAATTTAGTTTGAAAAAGAAAGTTTTATATTTTTGGCTAAACAAATGGCCTCAAGTCAATTCAAAAGTCTCAAAATATCAATTCTAGAATAATTTCTTCAATATCATTGAACTTGACTTGAAGATATTACTAATTTGGTTCTCTTGTGTTTTTAATTTGTTATTGGATTTTACTAAATGATTATTCCGTTCTTATATCACAATATCAAACAATCTTGAGCTTTACTACAATAGAATCTTGAGTTTTCTTGCATGAACGTTAGTTTTAATCATATTTAATCTTTATATAAGATGAATATTTTGTTAAGAGATTGAAATTGATCTACTTTTTATTCGTTTTCATGATTTGATGGCAACGCTAAATAGTTGTTGTTGTAATAACCTAGCAATAACTTGAAATTTTACATAAAATGTTCTAGTTTTAAAATAAAATTGAGGTTTTTTTATCATTTATATATATAATCAGGGTTAATTGACAAAAGTATAAAAACTAGTAACTAAAATTATTATTATAGCAATTAAAAAGTGCCATTGTAAGCCACCTAATAGTTTAGGACTAAAACAATAATTTTAAAAGTATTAGTGATCAAATTGTAACTTTTTAATTAAGTTTTAAAATAAAAATTTATCCATAATTAAGCTATTATTGGTGTAGTTACCCAATAAATTAATGGTTTTTGCTAGATAAAAGGTCCCAAAGTCATTTGCTAGCTATGCATAGTGACCACATACATAAAGCAAAAGAATACCCTTCAGTTCTTGCATATTATATGAAAGAAAAACCTTAATTTATTTCCCACTTTTCAGCAACAAAAACATGTTTTTTCTTTTTGGTGAAACAAAAACATGTTTTGATTGTGCCACAACTATGAAAAAACTTAGACCACCTCATAGCAGCGACAATGGTGGTTTGAGCCATTACAGTCAATGGAGTAGGTAGAACTTATAGATCGCTTAATTCCCTCCCGGTAGATTAATTAACCAACAAAACGAGAACGCTAATCACGAAGTTTGGCCAACAAAAGATCATAAAGAAATTACTCAATCCTGTTCATTATTTAGATATGAATAGGTCAAAGTTCAAAACATCAAGTAACCTAACCTTAAGGACTAAAAGAAAACATCGTAAAAAAACTTTAAAATATTATTAAAAGAATATCCACAAACTATTTGACTGCATCTTCATTGTGCAGATATACTATCAGTAACCTGTATATGCTTCTTTATAGTTTTTGTAATTCAAGCACATGAAATACCGACAGTGGAGGCTGCAGTGAATCTTTCGGATGCAGTTCTCTTAGCAACCAAGGAGTTAATCTCCGGCGAAGGCCGTCCAAAATCAGTCTCCGGGACCTCGGGGATGGTTGTGAGCGAACCTGTCTTGTCGTAAACCACGTAGTAGTCGTCGTGCGATCTTTGTTTCAGCCACATAAGGGAAGAACTCGAACTTTGTCTGAATCTAAACATGGATTTGATGAGTTTCTGAATGGAGCGAGAGAACTTGGAAAGCTGCTTCTTGGAAACTGGAGGCGGAAGGGCAGAGGCGGTTGACTGTGGGGGAGCTCTGTCGACTAGATGAGGCATGGACATGGTTCTTGAATGGATTGCTGAGTCGAGTTGACGGTTGAAGGAGTTGAGTTCAAACGAGTCATAAAGATTGCTACCACAGTCCCAAACAGGATGCTGCCTGGCCTTCTCCTGGTTTTGACTTTGCTTTTGTTGTTGTTGTTGTTGAGGTTTTTCCTTCTTCTCCTGGGGATGGTGATTCTGATATCGTGCTTGGGATTTCTCCATCTTGTTTGGTAAGAGGGAAAACAAGAAAGAAAGTGAGAAAACAAGAAAGGAGTTTGTGATTGCTTGATTTTCTTTGAGGGAGTTGGTTTATGCCGAAAGGAAAAAAAAAAAAAAGAAAACAAGTGTGTTACTGCGTTCACGGATCTCTTCATATCAACCATTAAAAATGGAAGAAGTTTCTATGTTGCTAAGATTACATTTATTCAAAGATGGTTGAGAGATATGACACTTCTTTTGCATACTAAATTAATTAAATTTAATTCTATTATAATTTTGAATTAAATTTAAAATTGTGGTTAATTGAACCCATAAGATGGGAAGGATTATTAAATAGTATTTCTTATATTTAAGCTTATTACTAATTTGGTGTCTCGACTTGAGCACTACTTTAGTTAAAAAAATATTTGAAAATTATTTTCTATGAAATAAGTTTTATTATGAAGAGGATTTTTTTCTTTTATATTTTAAAAATTAATAAAAAGAAAATATAGTGAAAATTGAATCTAAAACATAATAAATCACAAATATTTAATTTTATGGTTTCGTTTATTTTTTACATAAAACTTTTAATAATTCACCCACAGTCGCTACACTAAAATAATTTTTCCTCATATTTCAAAAATAAATCAACATTGATTTTAGGTAGGGTGAAAATTTCATGACGTTTATACAATGAAACTAATATTTCAAATTTAGTTTTTACCTTATGGTGACAAATTATCTCAAGCGTCATGATGCTTTGTGATGTTTATTTTAACTTTCAATAGTAAGGATGTGTCATAATCTATTTAAGTCAACGAGATTTTAGTTTATAACAAAATTGAGGCTCTAATATCTCAAATTCTGCATAAATAATGAGTTTGTTGAAGTTTAACTAATTTAATTATTCAATTCATTAGTTTTAATGATTGATTCTAATGGGCGATTTTAAGGTGAAAATTAAAAAGTCAATATCTAACTCTTTTTTTAAATTTTGAGCTAAATTTAAATATTTGGTTATCGAATTTAATTTGTACTGATTTATTCTATAAACAACTAAAGTTAATTTTCAAATTTGCCTTCCTATGAAAGAAATTGTATCCACGTATGCTACCGACATTGGTGATAGATTAATTAAGAATGAGTCTCTTACATGAAGTATGAACACACGTTAAACTTAATCAGGAAAAAAAACAGGGTTTCTAACTGCTGTGATGTCATGTGAACTATGAAAGCGAGGCAGCTACGAGCTACCATTTTTATTTTGATTTCCGTAAATATTATTGTCTTCACTAGTACCTGAAAATCTGACTTGGTTTGTTTGAAAATCATAAAGGTAAAATAGAATCCAACAAATATTGCATTGTGTTTTTAGTTAATCATATACGTAGAAGTAATAAATAAAATTTTTGAAAGAACTAATATATAAAAATTTATTATGAACACTGGCTTCTAATTAATTAATTCCTTACTAAGAAACTTTAGCTTTTACTTATTATAGTGGTCAAATTATGACCCTCCGTCAAAACATATATTATATATATATATATATGGAACCGAACTAGATTATTCCAGTCGTATCTAATACATACTAGCTTTATTCCTGATCTCTTTTCAGTTTCTTTTGACCTTTTAAACTAAATCAATATTGTTTTGTTAAATTATGATTTTCGTCTTCTGTTGTGTTGTACTAAATTTTAGTTTTTATGTTTTGATTTCACATAATTTGGTTTTTATTTTTATAATATGGCTATCCATCCTTGTAATTTAATAATTATATGATAAAACAACCTTTTCAACTGTTTTATTTTTTTCTGAAAGGGATATTATTAAAATAAATTCACATTATTATTTTAATAGACTTAACGGTGTTAACTATATGGAGTAATGACATCATAAATGTAAATGGATCAAATTAAAATAAAAATTAAATTTAAAGTTATAGTCTATTACCTACTCTAAAATAACTTAAATTAAAATAATAGTTGTATAAAGAAAAATCAAGGTCATGCTAGATATTATTATATTTGTAAGGATGCTAACTTTGTTTCATTGATTGTTAAAGCTATAAATTATTTATATAATATATTATCTTCCCCTTTATTTAATTATTGCGTTTATGCTTAGCTTTTAAGTAATAATAATTTATTGTTTAAAGATCAGATAAATTTTCATGAGAATCAAAGACCAAAGCTTCAAAAGAAATGTCAGAACAAAAGAAGCCGTCGATTTGGAAGGAACTAGGCTTCACATATTAATTACACAGATTTAGAACACTTCATGGTCCTGATTTTTTACCAGTTGTGGGAAAGCGTAAGAGGGAGAATTGGTTTGGATATCCTAACTTCATAGTACAATACCAATGTTTTTAAATACACCAATTAAAAGAAAAAAGAGAGATGTATAATTAATACGCTATCTATACACACATGTGGCTAAAATATATGCAACGCTACAGGCTTACTATCTCTTCCATTTTACATTTATTATTAACGGTCGTGCATTAATTTACATAATATTGTGACAACTACAATATGGTGAGAATTTTTGTAACGGTGAGACAAATTAAAATTAAAATAATTTAAATCATTGGATGAAATTAAGTTAAGTCATAAATTTAAACGTATTATCAAATAAAAAGTCGCTTTACCTTAATTTTGCTCTTTTTTCTCTCTCTTTTCCCTCTAAGCCAAAGGTTCCTCAAATGTGTTCGATGAAATTTCTAATAGAGTAGAAACAAAACTTCTTCTTAGTGTTCGGAGCTAGAGATTATGTTAAGAGAATCCTCTCGGTGCACATTAGTTGTTTTTTGGCACGCGGGAGTTCTCTTAGTTCCTTGCTATTTCTTCTTGATTTTTTTAGGGGGGTGGCTTGTTTTTCTTCATTTTCTTGTTGATTTTGTGTTATTTGTAGCTTCTTGGCTTTGATTTTGTGTTATGTCCTCTTCACAAGCTCTAGATTGGAGGAAGCTTTTTGATTCGCCTTCTGACCAAAGTTTGGTGTTTTTTCCACCAGAAGTCCATGGTGGTTCTATTACTGTCAAACCTCTAGCTGAGGTATTTGATGAAGGGATTCGGCACTGACATCACTTGCCGGTGGCTCAATTTCTTGGGTGGCCTCCCAATTTCTGTTCTTTGCAGAAGTTGGTTGATATGCTTTGGAGTAAATAGGGGGCTGTTGAAGTCAACATGGTAGGTGAAAATCTATTTATTCTTCAATTATCTTCTTCTACTGCTCGAGATTAGGTTTTGGATCATTGCCCTTAGCACATCCAGAACAAGCCGATGGTGCTGAGGAAGTAGGAGCCTAATCTCCAGAGATTGGATTCTCCCTTGGCAATATGCGATTTGGGTTCAATTAAGTCTAGTCCCTTTTACTCAAAAGGGGCTTAGCTACATTGCAAGTGCGCTTGGTACTCCTTTTTACATGGATAATATCACAACTTTGCAACAACGTCTTGCTTATGTGAAGGTGTGTTTTGAGATTTCTGTTGATTTTGAACTCCCTGGTTTTATTAATGTTGAATTGCATGATGGTTCATTAGTTTCTATTAGAGTTGAAGTACTATGGCTGCCAATGCGTTGTTTACAGTTCCAATCTTTTATTCATTCTGATAAGCACTATTCTAAGAAGAATGAGGTGAAAGTTTGAAGGGTTAAGCAAGATGGAGCAAAACTGATCAAATTTTTGTTCCTGAAAATCCGCTGCGGTTCGAAATGAGAATGCTCTTGATGGTGGTACAGCTTTGACTTTAACTTTTGAAGTCTCATTTAAGGGTAAAGTCGTGGTTGTGGATCTTTTCCCTATTCTTAAACAGAAGCATCTTTGTCTTACAGGATCTAGTAATAGATTTGAGGCTTTAAGTGTTGAGCTTGAGGATTCTAATGATGTCGTTGCTGATGATATTGATGCTGAGCAAGGTGTTGTTGATGATGATAACCAAACTGAACAACTTGAGTTTTCTCCTTGGAAGCCTTGGTTAGCTTCAGTGGTAGTAGCTCCTCTTATGAGATCACCTTGACAAAGGTAAAAAAAAGATGAATAATTCTCCTGTTAAAGGGCGAGGAAAAGGAGGTGGTATGAGAGATGGTAAGGAAGGTGCACATTCACCTCATGTTCCATGATTATTCTCTTTTGGAATATTAGGGGGTTTAATAATCCTTTAAAGCAAAAACTTGTAGTTGATAGGTTAGTTAAGTTGAAGATTGATGTTTGTTGTTTGTTGGAAACTAGAGCTAAGTGTAATAATGCTTCGATTATTTTAGGGAAGTATTTTCAGGGGTGGAATTTTGTTTCCAATTATGATAATTTTGTTAATGGTCGAATTTAGCTTATTTGGAAGAGTGCTTGTATTGTGGATGTGTTGTATGTCTTTAGTTAATGTATTATATGCAGTGTGGAAGTGTAACATCAGAAAGTCTTCTTTTTAGCTGTTTATGCTTGTAATGATGATGTTTCTCATCAAGAGCTATGGCCTCACTTGTGTTCTATGAGTGGCCAGGTTGGTGATGCTCCATGGTGGTTGGGTGGTGACTTTAATGTCATGCTTTCGCCTAAGGAGTTTCGATAGTTCTCAGTCTTTTACTATTGATATGAATGGTTTTCAAGTTTTTGTTAGGGAGATTGAAACCTTTGATCATGCTTATTTTGGTCATGTTTTCACTTGGTCTAATTATCAATTTGATAGGCTGATTGCAAAAAAGCTTGACAAAGTTCTTGTTAATGCAGCTTGATTGCAATTTCTGTCTCATGCACGGGTTGAGTTTGCTACTCCTGGTTGTTTGGATCATTGTCATTGTATTGTTTGGTTGGAACGACCTATACAATCCTTGCCAAAGCCTTTTCTGTTTTTTAATTTTTGGGCTAAGTATGATAGGTTTTTACAGCTTGTTGCTAAATCTTGGCAGCCTATTATGGTACATGATCCTTTGTTGAAGTTATTTACCAATCTTAAGAGACTTAAGCCTGTCTTGAAGATGCTCAACATTGAGGCTTTTGGTAATATTTTTGCCTAAGTTAAGGCCAAGGCTGAGGAGTTGGAGAGCTTGCAACTTGGTTTGTTATGGGTTGATCTAGTTAGAAAAGGTCATATTGATCAGGTGAGAGTTCATCTTTGGTTTTGCAAGAGGCCGAAGCATGTTTTTGTCAGCAAAAAGCTCAGGTGCAGTGGACTAGAGAGGGGGATTAAAGCACTAATTTTTTTCATGGTACTGTTGCAATTAAAAGGAATAAGCACACTATTACTTCTTTTTTTGATGCAACAGGTAATCGGTTGGAATATTTTGATCAAGTTTCTGCAGAGATTTTGGAGTTTTATCAAAATCTTCTTTGCACAATTGATTCCAATGTTGTTGGGTGGTCAGATTCTTTGCTTCAGAAGTTACTGCCTAAACTTTCTAATGATGGTCATCGTGTGTTGACTAGCCCTATTACCAATGAGGAGATAAAGTCAGCTATTTTTGGGCAAGGGAATGAGAAAGCCCCTGGCCCTGATAGTTTCTTAGCTTTCTTCTTCAAATCTGTATGAGGTATAGCGAGGCATGATTTTCTTGAGACTGTTCAGTATTTTTTTTCATCCTCCACTCTCTTGGCTTCCTTTAATGCAACTTAAATTTTTTTGGTTCCCAAGTGTGATAATCCTACCTATGTAAAGGATTTTCGGCCTATTTCTTGTTGTAGTGCTGCTTTTAAGTGCATAACCAAGGTTTTGGTTAATATAATTACTCCTTTTCTGCATGCTTTGATTTCTAATAGTCAGATTGCCTTTCTTAGAAGACGTAGTATCACTGATAATACCATTTTGGCTCATGAGCTAATGCGAAGGTATGGTAGAAGACATATTTCTCTTAAATGTGCCTTGAAGGTTAATCTTCAAAAGGCGTTTTGTAACAGCTCGTTTCTGAGTCTGATCGGAATAATAGTTTTGGGACCACTTAACCGAGTCAAAATATTTATTTACTATTTTAATAAGTCTTACAGCATGATAGAATGATAGTATAAAAATATTTCGTTAAGAAATTTTATCGTTTAAATGCTTAATATGATAAAAGGACTTAATCGCGTAAAATACAAAAGTTGCATACTATTTGTTTAAAGTGCTTAATAGCTATGAAGCATTAAAGTAAGGGTCCTTGCATGGTAATTATACCATTGATAATGATAGTGGACAATGGTGGACATATTTAGACATGTTTTAATCGATTACATATGTTTTATTAAAGCTTAAAGTTGTAATTAGTAAATTAAAGTAAGTTAAAATAAAACAAAAAAAATTATAAGCTTATTTGTTTCATCACCTTCCACCAAAATTGAACAAATAAAACAACCATTGAAGAGTTCTTAGGTTTGGCTACTTTGGTTGCTTGATTAGGTATGATGTTGATCTTGGTTTTTAATGATTTCTACGTTTTTGAGATAGTTGCTTCGTAATCTAGCTAGCCCTTGTCTTCGATTTCAAAACTGTTATAGATTTTGAATGATTTCATTATTGAATGCTTGGTTGTTGAGATGTTTTATGATAGATTATTAAAGTTTGAAGCTAGATTAACAAGTTTTATAAAGTGATTTTTGACAAAAATGTCAATTACGGTTTTAATTGAGAAATTTGTAAAATTCATGAGTAAATGTGTGAATTAATGAGAAAAATGGTCTGAATTGAATATAAGGAAAATTCGGTTAGCATGGGCTGGTATTGAATTGTATGAATTTGTATTTTTATGCGATTTGGACTAAATTGTAAAAATGTAAAACATTAGGGAAAAACATAAATTTTGCCAAAATGTTTATATAGTGTCAACTTGAATAGAAAGGAAAGTTAATATGCTGAATTTGATATTATATATAGATCAAGATAAGCAATTACCGGAACTAGATCGGGCGAAACGAAAAGTGGACGAATAGCCGATAGTTTTGTTTGAGCGACACGAGGTAAGTCCGTATAGCTAGAATCAAACTATTAAAAACTTACAATTGTTTAAAAGGAATGTGTATAAGTTAAGTAAATAACACACTTAAAATTCAAATTACTGATTATATGATTGAATTACTGTTTACATGAATGAAAGTGAAATGCTACAATTGTTATATATGTTACATGGATTCGGTATGATAATATGCATTAGGTATGCAAATTGAGTATTTAAATGGAATTATTGATCATTAAATGCTTAAATGATGAAGTTGAATAATTACCAAGCTCTGTTTGAACCGTAGGGATTTGTTAGATACGAGTGACATGTCACTAGGGTTACCAATTTGGTTGAGCTCTGACATTTGTTACGGACTCACTACAGCTCGTATGAGCTTACCGATATATCAGCTCATAAGAGCCTACTGTTTTCAGCTCATTGGAACTTACCATTTCAGCTAGTATGAGCTTACTGTTCAGCTCGTCAGAGCTTACCATTTTAGCTTAATAGAGCCTACTGTTTATTAGCTCAGGAATAGTTTATCGATCATGGCTCAAAAGAGCGGAAAGGATAATGAATTGATGGATTACCAATAAATACACTCAGTATGAATCACACAAGTATCTATCCATATTCTACACATTTCAACGGGCATAATTACGGTTACTGATCATATGAATAAGATATGTGTTTATACAGATGAAATATTGTTTATACGGATGAACCACTGTTTATATGAATGAAATAAAGTTTATACGAATAGAAATGGATTGTCATAATGTTATGTGAATTACATGGTATTGATGATTTTATATGCTTATGCATTTGGAAAATTTGGTTGGATTGTACTGAAATGGTAATATAGGTTATAATGACGTACGAACAAATGTTATATATGTGAATTGAGGTATAGGTGGTTTAACCACATACATGCCCATTAATGTGCAAGATACGAAATATTTGATGTTATTTCCATGGTTCAATGGAGATTATAACGGTAAGAGAATTGAAATGATGATATGAATCAGTTCAGGTATATATGACATGCTCGACAAGTAAATGATAATTAATAATTTCATTTGATATGTAAGTGAAAACTTATGAATATATATATACAGGAATTACTAGGTGGTTATTGGATTACATGTTGATTTTGATGGAGTTGATTTATATGTTCTCATGTTTCTCTAATTCTGAGTTAATTGTCAAATTGTATATAATACATACTAGTCATACGAGCTTACTAAGCTTATTAGCTTACTCTGTTTATTTTCTGTATTTTACAGTGATTTCGAAAGCTAGCTTGATTTTGGACAAAGTCAGAGATTTGCTATCACACTATCCAGATGATATTTGGTACTTTTGGATCTTGTAAATAATGTAAATATGACATGTATAAGCTAGTTTATGGATTGAATTATTTGGTCACTTATGTTGGTATGAATCTTGAAGTTTGATCAAGCTATGTGATATGGCTTGAGTTGGAAATGTTTGGTTTGGTATGAAAGCATTATCTGTTATGCTCATTTTTGGAGTGAATTTGATAAATTGTATTTTGGCATAAATGAGGTATGATTTAGGGATATTTTGAGACATATGTGTGACCAAATGAAATGGTCATTTTGGTATGTTTTATAATGTATTGAAATGAGATATGAACATATGTTTGGATATGAAATTGATATATGAAATTGAGATTGAATTTGGTATGTTTGAGATGGTATTTAGTAAATATTCAATGTTTTACTATTCCGAATTGATTTTAAGGTCCTATAATGCCCCTTACCTATTCTGGTTTCGGTTCATGGATAGGGGTGTTACATTTAATTGATATCAGAGCTACGGTTTAGTCGATTCTAGGACTACTGTAGTGTATACGAGTCTAGCTATACATGCCATATTTAAATTGCGATAGTGTGATATCTCCTGACAGCTTCTGAATTAAGTTTTATATAGTAAATAGATCCTAATCAAGCAATAGTCGATGATGTAGAAAGTAACATGCCAACTTCCACTTAAGGAACTGCGCCTTCTGAATCGAGCCCTGTTACGGGTGGTCAGGGAGAAGCTAAACAAGCTTTCTTCCAAATGATATCTAAATGGTTTTTTGAATTTCTTCGAGCAAACCCGACTGCTCAACAACCTCCACCCCCTCCGGTTCCCCAACCAAACCTTAAAAATATAAGAGGTATGGATCCTTTGCGATTGAATAAACCTTCTGTTGATAAGATACGAAAATACGGGGCCAAAGAATTCAGAGCTTCAACTAGTGATGCTGCTGAGAGGGCTGAATTCTGGCTTGTTAATACATCAGGGTTTTCGATGAATTAGCCTGTACACCAGAAAAATGCTTAAAATGTGCTATTTCATTATTGAGAGATGCATCATACCAGTGGTGGAATACATTAATATCTGTTGTTCCACAAGAAAGAGTTACATGGATTTTTTTTCAGACTGAATTTCGAAATAAATATATTAGTCAGCGGTTCGTCGACCAGAAAAGAAAAGAATTCCTTGATCTGAAATAAGGCCATATGACAATAACTAATTATAAAAGAGAATTCATACGACTCAGTAAATATGCTTGTGAATGCATTTCTACTAAAGCTATCACGTCTAAAAGGTTCAAGGATGGGCTGAATGAAGATATTCGATTGTTAGTTGGAATTCTTGAGCTGAAAGAGTTCGTTGTCCTGGTTGATAGGGTTTGTAAAGCCAAAGAACTTGCCAAAGAGAAACGAAAAGCTGATTTTGAAGCAAGAGATTCTAGAAAGAGATTCGTGAGTGAATCGCATTAATCTGGATCAAAGAAATCTAAAGATTTCCATCCCCGTTTCACTGCTTCTGCGGGTATATCAATCAGAGGAAGAGATTCTAGATCATTCAATCTGTAGCCTCAAATGACATCCGTTGCCAATGTGGGTAACGTGAGAAATACGAGACCTAATTGCAAACATTGTAACCGAAAGTACTATGGTGAATGCCGATTGAAAAATGGGGCATGTTTCAGATGCGGATCGTTAGATCATTTCTTATGAGATTGTCTAGAGAGGTCTACTGCTGATAGAGAGTAATCAATTAAAGTGAGTAATACTGTTACCAGGGGTAGACCACCCCAAAATGTAGGGAATCAGAGTGGAAACCGTAGTGCTACACAAGATTCAAATGTGAGATCGGAGACCCGAGCACCTGCCCAAGCTTATGCTATACGCGCTTGTTAGAAAGCCTCATCGCCTGATGTTATTACCAGTACTTTTTTCTCTTTTTAACACTGATATAGGTGCGTTGATAGATCTAGGATCAACCCATTTGTATATCTGTATGGAACTAGTGTTTAAAAAGAGTTTACATGTTGAGTCTACAGAATTTGTAGTTAAAGTATCAAATCCGTTAGGAAAGTTAGTGTTAGTTGATAAAATTTGTAAGAAATGTCCATTGATGACTTGGGGATACTGTTTTCTGGCTGACTTGATGTTCCTACCATTTGACGAGTTTGATGTGATGCTAGGCATGGATTGGCTGAATATGCATGATGCAGTTGTAAATTGCAGACAAAAGAGGATAGAAATGAAATGTCAGAACAATAGAATTCTTCAGATTGAATCTAATGATTTGAATGAATTAACGGTTGTGATATCTTCTATGTGAGCTCAAAAATGCATCAAAAAGGGCTGTGATGCGTATTTAGCATATGTACTAGATACTAAAATGTCAGAATTGAAGATTGAATCTATACCGTATATCAATGAGTTTCCAGATGTATTTCCAGAAGAACTACCGGGTTCACCGCCTATCAGAGAAGTTGAATTTGGCATCAAATTGTTACCAGGTACAACTCGGATATCGATAGCTCCATAAAAAATGGAACTTAAAAATTTGAAAAAGTTAAAAACACAGCTATAAGAGTTAACAGACAGAGGATTTGCAAGATCGAGCTTCTCACCTTGGGATGCTCCAGTGTTATTCGTGAAAAAGAAATATGGGTCAATGAGAATGTGTATTGATTACAGACAACTGAATAAAGTAACTATAAAGAATAAGTACCTTTACTGCGGATTGACGACTTATTTGATCAATTGAAATGGGCCACCGTATTTTCAAAGATTGATTCGAGATCAGGCTACTATCAGATGCGAGTTAAAGATTTAGATATACTGAAGACCGCTTTTAGAACATGGTACGATCACTATGAATTTTTAGTTATGCCTTTTGGTTTAACTAACGCTTCTGCGATATTTATGGATTTAATGAAACAAATATTCAGGCTGTATTTAGACAGATTCGTTGTTGTGTTCATTGACGACATTCTGATCTATTGTCGTGATGAGACGAAGCATACTGAACATTTGAGAATTGTGTTACAGACTTTGAGAGATAAACAGTTATATGCTAAATTCAGCAAATGTGAATTCTGGCTTCGGGAAGTCAGATTTTTGGGTCATATTGTTTCAACGAAAGGCATCAGAGTTGATTTGAGCAAAATATCTGCAATTATAGACTGGAAACCACCAAAAAATGTATCTGAGATCAGAAGTTTCCTAAGATTAGCGGGATACTACCAGAGATTTGTAAAAAGATTTTTGATGATTGTAGTACCGTTAACTCAATTACTTCAAAAAGATGTGAAATTCGAGTGGATTGATAAATGTCAACAGAGTTTCGAACTTTTGAAAGCATTGTTAACAGAGGCACCAGTTTTAGTTCAACCTAAATCGGGTAAAGAGTTTGTGATTTACAGCGATGCATCGTTAACAGATTGGGTTGTGTATTGATGCAAGACAGAAAAGTTATAGCTTATGTTTCCCGACAGTTGAAACCACACGAGAAGAATTACCCGACACATGATCTTGAATTAGCCATAATAGTATTGGCATAAAGATTTGGCGACACTATCTGTACGTTGAGAAATGCTGAATATTTACAGATCATAAAAGCCTGAAGTATTTGATGTCACAAAGAGATTTGAATCTGCGACAACGGAGATGGCTTGAGTTACTGAAAGATTACGAGTTTGTAATTGATTATCATCCTAGAAAAGCAAATGTTGTAGCTGATGCTTTGAGCCAGAAGTCCCTATTTGCTTTGCGGCAATGAACGCTCAGATGATGTTGTGTGATGACAGATCTATTCTAGCTGAATTAAAAGCTAAACCGATATTTCTGTAACAAATATGCGATGCTCAGAAAAATGACAGAGAGTTGAAAGCTAGACGAATCCAATGTGGTCGGGAATGAAACGAGATATATAAAAGTTTGTATCAAAATGCTTAATCTGTCAACAAGTAAAAGCCGAACATCAAGTACCGTCAGGTTTATTACAGTCGGTGATGAATCCAGAATGGAAATGGGACAGAGTTATAATGGATTTTGTATCGGGATTGCCCCAGACTCTGAAAAAGAAAGATGCAATCTGGGTTATCGTTGATCGATTGACAAAATCTGCTCATTTCATACCGGTGCATACAGATTACTTCCTGGATAGATTAGCTGAATTGTACTTATCTGAGATTGTACGATTACACGGTGTACCATTGTCTATTATCTTTGATAGAGATCCGATATTCACATCGAGATTCTGGAAGAAATTACAAGAAGCTCTAGGAACAAAACTGAATTTCAGTACAGTTTTTCATCCTCAGACTGATGGTCAGTCTGAAAGAGTTATACAGATACTTGAGGATATGTTGCATTGTTGCATATTGAATTTGAAAGTAGCTGGGAGAAACACTTAACTCTGATTGAATTTGCATATAACAACAGCTTCCAGACGAGTTTAAAAATGTCTCCGTACGAAGCTTTATACGGTTGTAAACGTCAGAAACCATTATATTGGACAGAATTGAGTGAGAAAAAGATTTACGGGGTTGAATTGATCAGAAAAATAAAAAAAAGTGAAAGTGATTCGAGACAGTTTAAAAGCAGCTTCAGATAGACAAAAATCATATGCGAATTTGAAACGTAAAGAAATAGAGTTTCAGGTCGGAGATCGAGTATTTTTGAAAGTGTCACCGTGGAAGAAAATTTTTCGTTTCGGCCGTAAAGGAAAGTTAAGTCCACGATTCATCGGGCCGTATGAAATTGTTGAAAGACTAGGGCCTGAAGCATATCGACTATCATTACCGTCTAGACTTGAAAATATACATAATGTTTTTCATGTTTTGATGCTAAGTCAATACCGATCCAATCCGTTACATGTGATTTCTCCCGTTGATGTGGAAATACAGTCAGATTTATTGTATAACGAAGAACCGATCAGAATTCTGGCCCGAGATATCAAAGACTTCAGAAATAAATGTATAGCACTTGTGAGGGTTCTTTGGCATGAACACGGGATAAAGGAAGCTATGTGGGAACCAGAGGAAGCTATGCGAAAATAGTACCCTAATTTGTTTACCGGTAAGATTTTTAGGGACAAAAATCCCTAAAGGGAGGAGAGTTGTAACAGTCTGTTTTTTAGTCTGATCGGAACATTGGTTTTGGGACCACTTAACTGAGTCAAAATATTTATTTTACTAATTTAATAAGTCTTACAGCATGATAGAATGATAGTATAAAAACTTTCGTTAAGAAATTTTACTGTTTAAATGCTTAATATGATAAAAGGACTTAATCGTGTAAAATGTAAAAGTTGCATACTATTTGTTTAAAGTGCTTAATAGCTATGAAGCATTAAACTAAGGGTCCTTGCATGGTAATTATACCATTGATAATGATAGTGGACAATGGTGGACATATTTAGACATGTTTTAATCGATTATATATGTTTTATTAAAGCTTAAAGTTGTAATTAGTAAATTAAAGTAAGTGAAAAAAAACAATTATAAGCTTATTTGTTTCATCATCTTCCACCAAAATTAAACAAAGAAAATAGCCATTGAAGAGTTCGTAGGTTCATCTACTTTGGTTGCTTGATTAGGTAGGATTTTGATCTTGGTTTTTAATGATTTCTACATTTTTGAGATCGTTGCTTCGTAATCTAACTAGCCTGTGTCTTCGATTTCAAAACTGTTATAGATTTTGAATGATTCCATTATTGAATGATTGGTTGTTGAGATGTTTTATGATAGATTATTAAAGTTTTAAGCTAGATTAACAAGTTTTATAAAGTGATTTTTGACAAAAATGTCAATTACGGTTTTAATTGAGAAATTTGTAAAATTCATGAGTAAATGTGTGAATTAATGAGAAAAATAGGCTGATACAAATATAAGGAAAGTTCAGTTAGCATGGGCTGATATTGAATTGTATGCATTTGTATTTTTATATGATTTGGACTAAATTGTGAAAATGTAAAACATTAGGGGCAAAAGTATAAATTTTGCCATGTGTATATAGTGTCAAATTGAATATAAAGGAAAGTTAATATGCTGAATTTTATATTATATATAGATCAAGATAAGTAATTACTGGAACTAGATTGGGGAAAATGAAAAGTGGACGAATAGCCGATAGTTTTGTTTCAGTGACACGAGGTAAGTCCGTATAGCTAGAATCGAACTGTTAAATACTTGAAATTGTTTAAAATTAATGTGTATAAGTTAAATGAATATCCCAATTGAAATTTGAATTACTGATTATATGATTAAATTACTGTTTACATGAATGAAAGTGAAATGTTACAATTGTTATATATGTTACATGGATTCGGTATGATAATATGCATTAGGTATGCGAATTGAATATTTAAATGTATGTACTTAATTGAATCGAATATATATATTATTTGAGAAATTGCATTATTGATCATTTAATTCTTAAATGATGAAGTTGAGTAATTACCGAGCCCCATTTGAACCGTAGGAATTTGTTAGATAAGAGTGACATGTCACTAGGGTTATCGATTTGGTCGAGCTCCTACATTTGTTAGGGACTCACCACAGGTCGTATGAGCTTATCGATATATCAGCTCGTAAGAGCTTACTGTTTTCAGCTCATTGGAGCTTACCATTTCAGCTCGTATGAGCTTACTGTTCAGCTCGTCAGAGCTTACCATTTTAGCTCAATAGAGCATTCTGTTTATTAGCTCAAGAGGAGTTTATCGATCATGGCTCGAAAGAGCGAAAAGGATAATAAATTGATGGATTATCGATAAATACACTTAGTGTGTATCACCCGAGTATCTATCCATATTCTACGTAGTTCAACAGGCATAATTACGGTTACTGATCATATGAATAAAATATGTGTTTATACGAATGAATTATTGTTTATACGGATGAACCACTAGTTATATGAATGAATTACAGTTTATACGAATAGAAATGAATTGTAATAATGTTATGTGAATTACATGGTATTGATGATTTTATATGCTTATGCATTTGGCAAATTTGGTTGGATTGTACTGAAATGGTAATATAGGTTATAATGACGTACGAAAAAACGTTATATATGTGAATTGAGGTATAGATGGTTTAACCACATACATGCCCATTAATGTGCAAGATACGAAATATTCGATGTTATTTCCATGGTTCAGTGGATATTATAATGGTACTAGAATTGCCATGATAATATGAATCAGTTCAGGTATATATAACATGCTTGACAAGTGATATTTAATAATTTCATTTGATATGTAAGTGAAAACTAATGAATATATAGATACAGGAATTACTAGGTGGTTATTGTTTTACATGTTGATTTTGATGGACCTGATTTATATGTTCTCATGTTTCTCTAATTCTGAGTTAATTGTTAAATTGTATATAGTACATACTAGTCATACGAGCTTACTAAGCTTATTAGCTTACTCTGTTTATTTTTCGTATTTTACAATGATTTTGAAAGGTAGCTCGATTTCGGACAAGGTCAGAGATTTGCTATCACACTATCTAGACGATATTTGATACTTTTGGATCTTGTAAATAATGTAAATATGGCATGTATAAGCCAGTTTATAGATTGAATTATATGGCCACTTATGTTGGTATGAATTTTGAGGTTTGATCAAGCTATGTGATATAGATTGAGTTGGAAATGTTTGGTTTGGTATGAAAGCATTATGTGTTATGTTCATTTTTGTGGTGAATTTGATAAATCGTATTTTGGCATAAATGAAGTATGATCTAGGGATATTTTGAGACATATGTGTGACCAAATGAAATGGTCATTTTTGAATGTTTTATAATGTATTGAAATGAGATATGAACATATGTTTGGATATGAAATTGATATATGAAATTCACATTGAATTTTTTATGTTCGAGATGGTACTTATTAAATATTCAATGTTTTACTGTTTCGAACTGACTTAAAGGTCCTCTAATGCCCCTTACCTATTTTGGCGACGGTTACAGGATAGGAGTGTTACACATTTGATTATTTGCACTAGGGTTTTTTGCTTTCAATAATTAGAGCTCAAGGGTTCCTTGAAAAGTTCTTAAAGTGGATTGAAGTTTTTTAACTACTCCTCAATTCTCTGTATCTCTTAATGGAAGCCTTGTGAGGTTCTTTCAAGGGAGGAAAGGTATTAGACAGAGAGATCCTCTCTCTCCTCACCTTTTTGTGCTTGCAATGGATGTGTTATCCAAGTTATTGGATGTTACTACCATAAATGCTCTCTTCAAGTATCATCCTAAGTGCCTTCGAGTGCGGTTGACTTATCTAATGTTTGTCGGTGATCTTTTCATTTTTTCTAAGGGTACTGTTGATTCAGTGGGTGGTGTTTATTGTGTTCTTCAGTAGTTTTATTTACTTTTTGGGCTGCAACTCAATGCATCTAAAAGTGAATTGTTTGTTGTCAGGGTGTTTCAAGAGAAGTTAGCTCTCATTACTACTTGCATAGGGCTTAAAGTGGGTAGGCTACCAGTGAGGTACCTTGATGTCCCTCTTATTTCTTGAAAGCTGTGTCAATCTGATTGTGTTGTTTTATCCATTAGGACTTTGGCCAGGGTTCATGAGTGGTCTACTAAGAACTTGAGTTAGGCTGGTAGACTGCAACTCATTAAGGTTGTGATCTTTAGTGTGCAAGCTTATTGGAGTCGTCAATTTCTAATGCTTAAGAGTGTTCTTAAAAAGGTTTATCAATACTGTCTTAGCTTCTTTTGAAAAGAAAAGGTTGGCTCAGGTCGAGGGGATTGTGTTTGTTGGAAGGCGATTTGTTTACCTAAATCTAAAGGGGGCTTCGAACTAAAAAATGTGATAGAATGGAATCAAGCTTATATTTTGCAGCTTATCCGTGCCTTACCTACAGGAGAAGGGTCTCTTTGGATTGCTTAGGTTAGTAAATATGTGTTAAAGGGTAGGCTTTTTCTAGATGTGACTCCTATTTCAATGAGTAGGTGGAATTGGCAAAGGATGCTTAAGTTGAAGCCTTTGGTTAGTGTCACTTCTCAACAGTTTGCTAATACTTAGGCGAATACTTCTCGTTTGTGGGAGACAATTAGAACTCATGGTATGAAGGTGGAATGACACCATTTGCCATGGTTCCCTTTACATATTCCCAAGCATTCTCTTATTGTTTGGATGGTCATTTTTAATAGACTCCCAACCCAGGATTGTTTGCTTGCTTTTGGGATTTCAATTAATACTTGTTGCTCTTTTTTTGTATGGATGCTGCAAAGAGATGTGATTACATTTTCTTTAAGTGTAGTCTTTCAAGGAAGATGTCGCTATCAATTTTGCGCCTTTACTCCATTCATAGGGCTGTGGGAAGTTAGAGGCAGGAGTTAGCTTGGGCGATATTGAAACTTAAAGGAAAGTCATTGCTTGTTGTTATACTCAAGCTTTCTTGGAGTGCATATTTGTATGTGATATGGAGACAAAGGAACAAGAGGTATTTTGGTGCGTCTTTCTTGACTAAAGATGTTGTCCTGATGCAGATTAAAGAGATTGTGCGAGCTCATTTAGGAGGAATACCAATCAATAGAATTGATCTTGTTTATGTTTCACTTTGTGCTTCTTGTGGTATCATTGATTAATTTGTTTGTATAGCTTAAAGTTACTGTATAATATTTTTTTGTTCTTTTGTAGTAGTTTAACTGCATTCTTGGATAAATGATGAAAAGTCGCTCTACCATTTTTACATTCAGGAAGGGTAAAAAAATTACAACAACTGGCTTTTTAGTTTTCAATTCCTATTTTAGTTTGGAAGAAATTATTCGATTCATCTTATTAATTTAAATTATAATTAAAAGTAAAAATTCAATAAAAATATTTAAAAGTTTTGGAGCATTATCATTGCAAAAACTTTGTAACATTAGTGTTGCATCACGAGAGTCAATAACAAAATGCAATAATCAATATACATCTTATTTGATTAAACAATTTAACTTGTAATATTGTAATAATTGATTTTATATATTAGAGATAAGCCAAAATGTAGGAAATAATTGTAAATACGAAATTAGATAAAATTATACAAAATCCTTGATAAACTGATTACAAAATTTGAAATACTTTTGAAAAGTTTGAGTAATATAAGGACTCTTCTATTCTAAAGAAATTAATTGACTAGCAAGAAAAGTTTCGAAAGCCGTATCATGTTTTGTAGATTAATGGTAATTTGATAATTGATTGAAGGAAATCCAAAGTTCAAAATTGAAACCAATTGGATATGTTTATCTAAGAAATGAATAATGTGAACTCTATCTACATGTAGGATGTTGAATGACTTAGCTTTGCAAGACCTTTAAGTGTTTTTATCAATTCCATTTGAGAACATATTATGGGTATATTTGTAACACTTTCAGCCCAAACCGATTCACTAGGTCTGAATCTCGGGTGTCACTTTACATAATACTTAGGAAAATTTCAAAACAGTTAACATGTATACTTGACTTAAACCATTTTTCTTATTATTTTATCTAAAGTCTCATTATTCAAGAAACAAAGAAAATTATTTAAAAATAAAATAACACATCAGACTTGTCATAACTTATTACAACACAAAAGTTCAATAAAGATAAACTCTTTAAGGCATAATCCTACTATACGTCACTTTTCCAAATAGCCCACTGTATGCATAATAACCTAGGTCAACGCTTCCTTGGCATATTCTTGGTTTGCCCCTCCCGGTGCACTCATCAATACCTGAAACAAGAATAAGCACAAGTAAGTTCAAGAGAACTTAGTGAGATTTAATACAGAATATAGGATCCTTTGAAAATATTATATCACTTAAAAGATCGATTACTAATAGTCTCATCAAAACTTACCCTACGATCTAAGACTCTCCTATGATTATTGTTTGGTCCTTCAAGACGATATGAAATCGTATTAGTATGATAATAAATAATAAATAAAATATTATGATGCCCCTATGGCACTATACCATTCGACCATGATAATAAATCACCAAAAGAAGGATTTTACGATCTAAAATAACCCACATTTACACTTGATCAAATCGGATTGGGAAATTAATCAAGAAAGGAACGAATTCGATGAAATGAGTGATCTAAAAGGATTGATAGAGTGAGAGAATATGTGAGTTTAATCAATTATAAGAAACGACAAGTGAAAGAGGAAGAGAAAGGAAGAATTTCGGTCACTGAAAATGATGATGACGGTGGTGGCTCAGTGGTGGTCCGACGATGGTCAGGTGACGATGGAGTGGCGGTTCGATGGTGAAAGGAAATGGGGTTTCAAAACAAATAGGGAAAATAAATAATAAAAGAAAATAAAGTGGTGGAGGAGAATGATCTGCAGTATCTTGCACAAGTGGTCACGACGACCGAGGAAGAAAGAGGGGGAAAGGGCGGTGCTATATTGGGTAAAAGGTGTTACGGTGGTGGTGTTATGGTCGGTTGTGGTAAAGGAAAAGTAAAGATTAGAAGAAAAAAGGGTGGTGGTTATCTTACCAATGGAGAGAGGAATGGATGAGAAAAGAAGTGAAAAGTGAGAAAGTAGGAGATTGAATGAGGTAGGGACGACAAAACAATGTGAAAGCTTGGTCAAATGTGACTAGGTATTATCTCCCGACCTTACTCTTTCAACCAGGATAAATTATGATTTACTCGATTCGACTTATCTCCCCACCTCATCTAGCCTATGATAACTTCCTACTGTTGTCAGCCCTAGG
Organism: Gossypium raimondii; assembly: GCF_025698545.1. NCBI lineage: Eukaryota > Viridiplantae > Streptophyta > Magnoliopsida > Malvales > Malvaceae > Gossypium > Gossypium raimondii. The sequence goes on from NC_068572.1 coordinate 37,336,976, forward strand.
GCTTAAGAACACGAAATCTATACCAACTAATCCTTGTTAATCTCATCCCCATCCACTCGTTAATCTCCCCTAAGGTATTTAGCCACTCATGTTATTCATAATCTCACCTCCAATTAAATAAATCATGTGAAGAACACGATTGAGTCGGAAGAGAAACAAGATTAGAATAATCATGGATTCATATCGAATGGAGAACAAAATAGAAAATCAATTGATTGGAATAAAGAAACAGGTTGAATGCAAAGAAATAATAAACTGAACTACTTTAGTACAATAAATAAAATTTTGGATCAAAACTGTCTCCAAGAGGAAAAACAAATAGTTTATGAAAAGTAAAAACAAACCTAATCTAATCCTACTCATAAAATACTAGGTTTTTGAGTGCGTCTAAGACAACTTAGTTACATCGAACCCTTAATGTCTTATTTGTAGAAGTGTTGGTAGCCTAAATTAAGACTTTTCCACGTCCTATGTCTTCGTATACAGTTGATTTTGAGGAAAAAATTAACCATGGCATTCTTAGGCACCACATCGACCTATGGCGCGCCATAGCCTTTGTATGGCATGGCATGTCATGCATTTTATACCTTGCATCGTTCATTTCTTTCTTTAATGTCCCGGGAAGCTTGTGCATCACTCATCCCTTGCTTCCACTTCAATTGGGCCTTTAAATCTTCATCCTACATACTCAATTAAGCCAATTAGCTCAAAATATTATACTTAGTATACCACACAATTCCCTAGTTCACTCAATTTCTTTCTTTTCTTTTAAAACCACTGAGATGTCTCTACCTAATCTCTCAATATCGATGGTCGGATGTCTAAATCCGTGTAAGGAACAATAAATAAAGGATTAAATAGATTATTTATTAGGCTTAAGGTTTCATTTTTGGTTTATCAAGAAAATGAATGTAGGTTCAAAATAGGTACTAGGGAACATATTTACGAGATAGGCTCAAAATTTTCTCTACCAAACAATGTCTTAGGTTGTCCCTAAGTAATTCTATACATGGATTAAATCAGTCAAGTCTATCGATTTCTACAACCTATAATTCAAGTAAGCATGCATGCTATTTATATACTTATTTATAATGTGGTATACTCAACATCTTAAATCTATTCACAGTGTAATAAATTGAACTAAGTAGTCTAAAATTAAAATTTTTGAGTCAATTATTATCAAACTAAATTTACAATTTATTCACGAAATCCTATTAACATGCTTCTAAATAAATCACTTTTATTTCTACAAGCTCAAGAACATAGAAAACATGCAAATAAAAACTACTAAAAAGAAAAGAAAATAGCAGAAAAATTTTAAAATTTTCCTAAGTCACCTCTACACTTTAGTCGGCACAATGTCCCTAATGTGCAATAAAAAAATAAAGGAAAGAGGTTAACTGATTGGCGTGATACGTGTAGCTCAATTGGTGGGACCACTCCCCTATTTCGGTTTTGGCTCTATATTGTTGTGCCTTCAAAATTTTGGGGTTCCTAGTAAGAAAAACACACTATATATAATATTACAGTCTTAAATACTTAAAAACTAAAATTAAAAACATTCCGAATAAAAAACAAATACTAAGTCCAAATGAAAAGAAAAACTTAAAATTAAATGAAATTTTCTAAAATTAGTCAAAATCAGGATCTGAGGCTTTATCTTCTTTGCTTGGTTCTCCTTTTGACTCTTCTTTTGGGTCTTCCTCCGGATCTTCTTCGGGGTTTTCTTCTACCTCAAATTCCTTCTCTTTCTTCACTTTGCTTGATTTGATCATTACCTTATACTTAGCAATTGGGAATTGTGGAAGCGTCAACTCATTTTTTTCTCTCACAGTCTTCAAAAATTGGTTCAGCTTCTTGCATCCATCGAACGATCCATTCCGAATCAGGTAACACATTCTTGCCTGGATGTGGTTGTCTTTGCCACTCTCTTTCGTTTTCAATTCTCTATAAGATATTCCACACTCAGTTCCAAGATCGAAAACTTGTTTGGTTGTAAGACATGACCCAATCGCCCCATCGGCACCTTTGCTTGTCAGTATATGGCTATCACTAAGTTTCGGAACAGTAATTCCACCTCGTTTTTCCTTATGCATTGGTGCATGCTTCGATATGTCCATGTTGCCACACAAATTCATTATTTTGTTAAAATTGCATACAACAAAGTCAACTAGAACATATCGATATTGGACATATCTGTTACTGGGAAAATTCGAGTACTAATGAATTTCAATCACATTTACACCGTCGAAGTTAACTTCGCCTGGGAAAATGATATGGGATAGTCCGTTCATAAGTGGCGTTTCCACTCACCCTTCCCATCTGTTAGGTGTTTGATAATGTTGTTCATATTCTCTCTTGGGAACTACATTAGGTATGTTCATTGTACAAAACTGTAGAGATATAATGGAATGTCATAATATCTTGCTGTCTTAGGAGGTGAGATAGACATCACCATCCCTTGGAGTGAAAATCGTCTATGGCACGTCCATTGATCTACTTGCATTCGCCTCCATCAATGTGGCGTAAAATTAGTGCATGATTGGTAGGTAGACTGGATTGGTCGGGGTTGTGCATAACTTCTCCCATCGGTAGTATTGGATTAACTCTCGCATTTCGCTCTTCAATATGTCTATGGATTTGAAACATTGTTCTTACAACGGGATTTTGTGTTGAGCTGCAAAAATATGACTTTGAGCTCCCTTTCTCGAAGGTAGGCATGGCTTTTGCTACAATTTTGCTATTAGAAAGGTTAGTATGAATGGTTTTAGGGTTCGAAAATAGAAAAAAAACAAGGATTTTGTGGAATCCTGAAAAAAAGGGTCGCAAACATTGAGTTATGTGGCTATGATGACTTAAAGGGTGTATCAACTAGGAAAGGCAATATATAGAATCCATCTAGTGCTTTACTTGTCGTCCAAACTTGGTGAAAATATTTGAAGATCAAGTTGAATCAAGAACGATAAGTTGCCAAAAATGGCCTCCGTTGCATGGTACGTCACAACACTAGTTTTCCCTTGTTCGTATTGAATTTGAGGGTCTGTCACACCACAAGCAGGATGTGGTGTGACATGATGATAAATTTCTGTATTCTTAGGTTTGTAGGGGCTGTTTCACACATTAGGATTGTTTTGTGACAACATGGCTTTGATTTGGCCTGTTCGAGACTTGTAGAAAGTGCTTGGTTGCCTGTACATACACCCTACTAACATCTCTCTCTTCCATTGCTATCAAAAACTTGTTTCCATCTAATCCTGGCACAAAATAACTAGTCTAATTCCTAAATCTAACAAATCAAAAATAAATTATTATACTATATCTACAAATTAATTGAATCAGATGGTTGAAATTTTATGTCGCACTACTGGACTTGTTTGATAATTCCGTGAACTTTACCATCGACTTCATTCGTCGCTCTCGCTCATTGTAAGCCTTCCAATTACTCCTTCTTCCATCAAGGTCTCACCATTTTTCTCGTTCTCTAATCTTATGAGTGCCTACACTTTCACAACTGGGAAAATACCTTTGATCGAGGCTATTAGGGGTTAAATTGAATCACAACCATATTTGAATACTTCTACTTCCTCATCGATCTTTATGATTAGCTCATTTTGTTCGAGATTGATGGTCAATTTCGAAGTGGACAGAAATGGCCTACCCAATATAATCGGGATTTCTCAATCATTCTCAAAGTCAAGGACTATAAAGTTGATGAGGGTTATTAATCCTTGTACCTTGACCAATACATCCTTGACTACATCTTTCGGGTGTGCCAAAGATCTATTGACTAGCTGTAGAGTTATCAAGGTATTTTGAAGATCTCCGAGCCCGAGTTTTGATGGATCGGTAAGGGCATTAAATTTATGCTAACCCCTAAATCACAAAGGGCTTTACTAAAATGTCGATCCCCTATCTCTATTGGAATTCTAAAGCACCTGGATCTTTTAGCTTTGAGGGTATCTTTTTAGTGATTAACGTGCTACACGAGACATCAATGTCAATTTGCTCGCCTTTTATCATTTTTCTATGCCATTTCATAATTTATTTTAGGTACAAGGCATATTTTAAAATTTTATCTATAAGCTCTAAGAGTGGTAGATTGACATTAAGGGATTTAAATAAATTCAAAACACTTACAAAATCTGTCTCATCTCTCTTTTGCTTGTCCTCTATTCATTTCAAGAACAATACCTTCATCGTGCTCGAAATTAAGGTTACTAGATTAGGCATCGGTTCAACTATCTTCTCAATCAACTCATGGTTCTCTTGTTTCTCTTCCATGGGTTCGTTGACCTCTTCGGGAAATTCATCCTCTTCATGAATGGGTCTATTTGGCGGCTTCAATGCTTTACCCTATCGCAATGCGATCACCTTTCTATGTTTCTTCCCATCTCTTTGAGGATTATTCCTTGTATTATTGGGGAGACTCTAACCATTTTACTTTTGGAACGTCGTCTTCAATTGGCTCATTTTGTCACAATGGGATATCCATTTGTGATTCGAGTCCTTCACATATAGCATTGACTTATCAATTTCTATCTTTGTTGTTTGCATCTCCCCCTTTAGTCGATCGAATCTTTGACCACATACAGCATGATCGTTCTCTACGACTCTTTGTTGTAATGGTAGAGGTTAGTAAGGAGGATTTTGTCGAGTTTGAGCTTGGTTCGCACCTCCTTAGTTACCTCCCCACTTAGGGTTCATATGATTCCTCCAACCGGGATTATAAGTATTTGAATAGGGATCTCGACCCCTATTATTTACATAGCTTTCTTCCTCTGGTTGGTTCTCATAATTTGGCTCCGCTCTTACCGGCTTGACTGGCATCTTGAAACGATTAATCTTTTCTAAAATTCATTGGAATCGATCATCGTCGTGCTCTTCCTTCACAGTTTTCACCGTTTGTGGCTTGGATTGGTACATGAATATCTCATTAGGTCGCATGTACAAATTCATGGCCATATCATTAATGATTTTGTAGGCTCGTTCGTATGTATGAAACATAAAGGACCCATCAGATGATCCGTCTAAGCTAGACTTGATATGACCATCAACACCGTTATAGAAAATTTGTATTTGGAGCCATGCTTGCAATCCATGGTATGGGCACTTCCTTAGCATAGTCTTAAAACACTCTCACGTCTCGTACAGGGACTCCCATTCGTGTTGTTTAAAGTTCACGGTTTCTCACCAAAGCTGAATGGTTCTACTAATTGGGAAAATTTTATGGAAATTTTTTTTTGCTAGATTGTTCCATTCGGTAATAGAACCCAGTTCTAACAAGTCTAACCAATCAACTACGTTGTCATATAACAAAAACGAGAATAACCAAAGAAAGACAGCATCATCGGATACCCCGTTGTACTTGAAAGTGTCACATAGTTGAAGAAACAACTTCAAGTGTTGATTTGGGTCTTTAACCATATTCCCGATGGAAAGGCCCTTATATCATCTATAAATTTTACCCATATGGAGCGGTAGAATTGTACAACAAGAAGAGAGGTGCATTTAAAGTTAATTGTCAACGTCTCAAACACTATTGGGATGGTGAAGTTGAACTAGTTGAAATCTCATTCAATTTAATAGACCCTTAATTTTTATGTTATTTTATAAATGGCATACTTAAGAATTATTTTCTTGAATTAATACATGAAATTAAGTTTGTTTATGGAGATTGGAACTTAAGCGTGACAATTTGTGACCCCTCCAACCTTTCCTGGGATATTAATTTGATGTAATTTTTCATGAAGGAATTTTCTAAGTAATCCAAAAGTTTAAAATTTAAATTTAATTTTGCAATTTTAATTTTTATCTATTTATATTTAATAAGGGGGTCAATTTGGCCTAAGTACTGATTAGTTTATTTTTCTAGTACAGTTTAATCTCTTTTTAGTTCATCAAAATAATTGCAGCTTGGGCTTGAGGCCCAGAACAGTGAAGAGGAGAAATTTACCCACTAGGTGTTTTCCATAAGGTCCCAAAAACCCTAAATTTGCCACCACTTTTCCCTTCCCTCCTTACCTTGTCACCCAAGTTATTGCTTTTAGCTAAATTTTTTATACAAATTTGCCTTAATCCATCACTATATGAACCCCTTCATACCATCATATTCTTCACAACCATTTAAGAAACTAGTTTAAACCCTAGCCACCCATTCCATCCTTTTTCCCATTAGCCTCAAACCCCAAAAGTTTCCCCAATTTTCTTCCCTTGTTGAAAGTCCTTTCTATCGCCGTAGCAATATCATTGCAAGAGTAGCCTTGTCGCTGCCACGAGCCCGTCACTGCCGTAAACTCATTGTTATCGCAACTTCATCTCCTTCGCAAACCTCCACAACACACATTGTTGATTTCTTTTCTCTTTCTTTTGCTGAAATTCTACCTATTTTTCAAGAAAAATACCATGTCTCGCAAAAGAACTAGATCATCCAAGACTTCTACGGAAAATCCGGTTGTGATTCAAGATGAGGAAGCAAGGGAAAGATTTGATTCCATCTTCAGGAATCAACCCATGATGCTAGAAAAAGCTTTCAATTTGGAGAGCAATTACAAGATGGTTATGCCATTGTCAATTCGAAAGACAATTAATGCTTTAAATTGGGAGCAATTTTATAATGCACATTCAATGTCAAATAAAGATTTAGTGCGAGAGTTCTATGCCAACTTGACCACACTAAATGCTAATGAAGTTCTTATTCATAAGAAGAAGGTACCCCTTACTTCTAAGTCTGTTAATGATTTGTTTAACTCACCTAATGTTCAAGAAGATGAGTACTCTGCTATGATAACGAATATCAATTGGGATTTTATTCAACAAGTTTTTAACATGGTTACAAATCTGGGATCCCAATGGATTATAAGAAAGTATGGTATTCATTCTTGCTGAAGAGAATATTTAAATCCAGTTGCTAAGGTATGGTTCTACTTTATTCGATATAGCTTCATGCTTATCTCACATAGTTCCACCATCTTGATAGAGCGAATGATTTTGTTGTATGCAATTATGATAGAAAGGTCTATCAATTTTGGGAGAATTATTCTCAAGGAGATCCAAGACTATGCTAGGAAAAAGACAGGGAATTCCTACTTTCCATCATTGATTACTTTGCTTTACTGAGGGCCCAAGTAAGATCGAAAGCAAACCTGAAGGACCGTTATTTTCAAGGTTGCATAATAAGGCATGACCTTGAGAGTTTAGTGGAGAATGTAGGACTATTAAACAAAGTTGAACCAAATAAGCCAAATGAACTAGAATTAGAAGGGTTATCAACCAAATCTGAACCGTAAGCTAACTCAATTGATGAAACAAAACAAGCAAAAACTGAAGATGAACCAAATAACCTTAAACCAAGGGTGTAACCAAATGTTCCTGAATCAGTGGAGCTGAGTTTTAATCCTGAGATGACTATTTCTACTTCCTCAAATACTATGAAGAAATCAAAATTTTCAACTATGATGGATATGTGGAAATCCATGCATAACCAACAACAAGCTTATTGATGATATGCAAAAGTTAGAGATGATTTCATACGAAATACTCTTAAAAATATCTCTAACACTTTTGTTTCTGAGTTCCCATATCATATCTTCAGTACAAGGCAAGAGGAGAATGTGGGATCGAGTGCGACAAAGAAGGGAAAAGGAAAAAGACATGAAGGATGACACAAATAAAAAGGGTAGAAATTTCTTGTCCTTAGTATTTATTTTTAGGCAGTTATATTTATTTCTTAGTTAGTATTTTGCTTTTGTATAATGAATAGGATATTGCAAGCATGAATAAAATGAGCTCAATACCTCTTCATTAGAAAAAGCGATGTAACACCCCTTACCCATGTTAGACACCGGGACAGGGTACGAGGCATTACAGGACTTAAACATAACCAATTATACAAAACCGAGTCATGAAATTTCATTCAAATTAAAACTTTTAATATTTCATCATAAAGTCCCTAATATGAGCTTACGAGAACCAATACATACTTTGAAAGTGGTTCAGGACCAAACCAAGAACTTTTGACAACTTGAAAAAATTTCTTGAAAACAGGGACACACGCCCTGAGCACATGGCCATGTGGCCAGCCATGTGGATGAAAGTTAGGCTATTTACCAAGCCTTTTCCATCCAAAAATTTACACACTTATACCAAATTTATCAACACACAACATGACATTATCATAAACGTACAACTTAGCCAATAATAGCCAACATCAATGGCCTTATACAAAATGAACTATCAAATAACATAGGCCAACATTTTAGGCCAAATCAATTATGAAACTTAACAAAATAATCAAGTACTCTATACATGCCATAATTCATAATATTGCTTTCAAAGAATCAAAAGAGTGTTGATAGTGTGGATGGATCTCCGACGATCTCCGTACCCCGAGCTAGCTTGGTGACACTATAAGACAAGGGAAAGAAAAGGGAGTAAGCATATAGCTTAGTAAGTTGGTATGTAAATAATAAAAAATTTATTAACATTCTTTTATCAATCCTCATAATATGTTCTCAATATAATACAATCATATTTGCACATATTTTCACTATTCACTCATGTTCATATCAAACTGTCTACGTGAGCCATAGTCAATAAATTATTTATATCTTGAGCTACGAAGCTCCAAATTAAGATCTACTAAATTTTTAAGAATTTATGGTTTAGCCAATAAGTACAGTTTATTCTTTAAAGTCATCCATATTCTGTTGTCTGGCAGTTTCGACCCTTCTTCACTAAAAATTAATTATCTCATCACATGGGATTTGGATGATGTTCTCATTTGTTTCTATTAAAAATAGACTCATTAAGTATTTTAAACATATAAATTATAACCCATAATTATTTTTATACAATTTTTAATGAGTTTCCAAAGTCAAAACAGAGGATTCCAAAATCACTCTGACCCTGTCTCATAAAAATTTAAATATATCATAATATGAAATTCTCTTGCTTACACTGTTTCTTCTATGTAAAACTAGACTCAATAAGCTTTAATTTCATATCTTATTCAACCTCTAATTTGATTTTCACAATTTTTGGTGATTTTTTAGAGTTATACAATGGCTACTGTCCAAAACTGTTTTATTACTAATTTTACTCTTTCATGTTTTCTTTGTATTAACTTTCATTTACACAGACATAACACCAAGCATGTCCATAGCTAGCCATTCTAATAGCTAGTCATTATCAAATATTTACAGGTCTTCATATTCATACTTACTCCACATCAACCTTACCAAAATTCGATCACATATCGAGCACATTGCTCATGAATATATATATATATATATATATATATATATATATATATATATACACATGTACCTATACTCATTCATCACATAATCACAATCATTTACACTTAGTCATTTCCCGTTGAACACATTAGAATATTAACAGATACATCGGAATATTGCATATAGTGCCACACTTGTACCCAAAGCTACTTCACATCACTTATCACACATAGGCTCGTTCTTGAGTTATTCACACTCGCGGGTCTGCTCACACAAGCTGTCGGTCATTCGTAACTACTCAGTGCTGCTCACACAAGCTGTCAGGTATCCGCAACACATGTCGAATTACCCAGTCACTGGTAGAACTTATGAGACTAGCACCGAGATTCACTTAGTCACAATTTCACATAGTTTTCACATAGGTTCCTAGTGACATGTCACTTGTATCCTGTTCTATTCTTAAGGTTCAATCAAGAAATTTCGCACTTGTCCATATTTTGTCAAATACATCAAATATTCAACCACATTTCAAAAAATATATCAAAATATGAAAGCGTAAGTAAAAAAGATGCATTATTTACATACAAACTTACCTCGGTCCAAAATATCAAATGTTTGCGTCTTAGTCCACAACCTTGCGTTTTCCCCGGTTAAGGTCAATTCCTCGTCTTTCTTGATAATCGAGCTTGGAAGCTTGAAAAACCCTAGCTATGTCTTCCTCATGTGAAATTCGGCCAAGGGGTTGAAGATGAGCACAAATTGGCTTTTAATTTGGCTTTTTAATTCATTTAATCATCAAATTACTAAAATGCCCTTAACTTAAAAATATTCTATTTCACCTATTTCATGTCCATTTTTGTCCAAAAAATTAACCAATGGTCTAATTACCTTTTAAGGAACTCCAATGTAAAATTTCATAGCAAGTAGACACCTTTAGCTTCTAGAACTCAAGTTTTGCATTTTTTTACAATTTAGTCCTTTCAACTAAATTGAGTGCCCAAACGTCAAAATTTTCGAACAAAATTTTCACAAAATCATTCCGTACATCTGTAGATCATAAAATTATAAGAATATTAAATTTCTCCTCATTGAATTTGTGGCCCCGAAACCACTATTTCGACTAGGCCCAAAATCGGGCTGTTATAAGCGAAATGATGTGGTAATGGGAATGAGCATGTCTAGGGTTGGATTGTTATGAAAGACTTGGTACTTAAGAAGTCTTCATGATTCACCTCTTCTTCTTGTTATCCTACCTGGTGTTCAGTTTTCATTCATTACTTTGTTTTCACAATGAGGGCATTGCTTCGTTTTAAAGGAGGGTAAGGAAATATTTACATAAATTTTTAAAAATTTTCAAGTATGTTTCAATCCTTTTCACATCAGTATATTGAAACAAATGAATGTTCAAAAATAATTTTTGTTCATAAGTTAATTTAAATGCATGCATGATTTCTAATTTTATCTGAGTTTTTTTATGCTATCTTGAGTTATGGAATGCTTGTGTATTCTTAGGCCTTCTGTAGCCTTTTACCATGAAAATTAAAATTCTTTTGAAATAAACATGCATGAAGGTTTAGGTTCTTAGAATTGACTTAGTAACTTTCTTGAGGCAAAATCCTAGGAGGCATAAGAATCTAAACATGATTTAGGCACATTTTCTTTGGATCGTTTGAGCCTTTCAAGCCTATCCTATATAAATTTGACCCTTGAAAGCTTAATTTGAGCCTTAAAGACTATTTTATTATTATTTACCTACATCATAAGCCATGCTACCATCTTTTTAAATTTTATCTTATTTTTGCACCTATCTTAACTATACTTGTCTTGGTGAGCAAAGATAAAGAAAAAATTCAAAAAGATGTACATGTTCTTTATTTGTTAAAAAAAAAAGGTCTATTCAAATGTCAAGCAAAAAGAGCAAAATGAATACTCAAAGTATTGAAAAATATTGGGCATATGTTTCAAAATTAAGTTTTGGGGTAAAAACTCATTAGCAGGAAGGATGTACCGCGAATTGATCCAAGGAAAAGATAGGGTTAAGATTACTGAACCTAAAAATTCACTTCTCTTTATACCTACCTTAAGCCTAGCCCCTTTACAACCTTACAAAACACCTATTGATTGGATTGATTATGCCAACTATATTAGTGGAGAGGAAGTGCTAAGTTCAACATATGAGGACCACTAATTAGACCTTGTGATTGCTTTGTTTGATTGATAAGGAAACTTTCATCAAATGGGGAATGTTATGTATGATCTTGAAAAACATGCACTCTATAACTTATGTTAGCATTTTCCCGCACTTAGAATAAAATTTTGAAATAATGTTTGCATATGAGTGACTTATCAATGAAAATAGTTGGTGAGCATGATTTTGTTGATACATGATTATATGCAAATATTGATGCTGCTTAATCTTGTTGCTCTACATGAAACATTACTCGGGACGAGTAATGGATTAAGATTTAGGGAGTGCAAACTTTAAATTGTATAGGGCTTTTCTAGTCATTTTTATCACATTTTTACTTAAAAATAACATTAATCCTGAGCAATTGTTAATGAATTTATTGAATTTTGCTCAAATCTCAATCATGGACATGAATTTATAAAATATGCAAATTTTTGCTTTATTATATGAATTTTGTGCATAAATTAAATTATTTTCATGTTATTTATTACTGTGCTATGTTTTAATAATGCAGTGGGACCATGAAATCGGCCCTACTTGAACAAATCCACCCTACTTGAACAGTAAAACCATGCAAAATTAGGTCAAAAGGATGTTAATTTGACCCAGTTAAAGTGATGTTACATGGTGGACATGTCTAGTTATTTATTGGGTCATGAAATCGTCCAACAAGAGGGAGTTAAGCCCAAATTTGGCACAAGCCTGTGGCTGTCCAAAAATCAGCTTTGGGACAACTATTTGGAGGACCCTACTTTATGAAAATCATTAAAAATCAGCACATGAAGTTTGCTCAAGAAACTATCCACCGCATGGCTAAATTTAGCATGATTCCATGCTTAAATCAAGTAACCAACTCACCTTCATTTCCACTTGTTATGGCCGGCCATTAATGAGAGAGAACCAAGGGCTATTTGACGTTATTTTTAGTAAATTTAGCCACTAACCTCAAGTATAAATACCACACTCCTCTCACCTATTCATTCATCCCTAAAATCATCCATCATTCCTTGATTCGTTACTCATCCATTAATTTTCTCATTCTCTTATTTTTTTCCCCCTTCTTTCCAAGCCTAGCACCCCATACTTCCCTTCATTTTTAGCCAGCAAAATCGTGATAAGGTTGTCTCTTGGCCGGCCAACTTGAGGAGCCATTAGTAAAAGACCAACACGAGGATCAGAGGAAAACATCTTCATTCAGAGTTTACGAGACTACTAATTTGAACAAAGTTTATTCTTCTTTTACTTTGTTTTTTATTTAATCATGTTTGCAATGTGTTTTATGATCTTGTCATCAACAATGGCAGCTTAAATATCTTAAGCTAGGATGATTACATTTATTCAATGAAGTTTGTTTAAATCATGTTTATAGTGTTTGTGCCTCAATCAATCATGTTTTCAATTAAATTCAAGTATGTATTTCATTTATATGCGATTGGATGTATTTGAATTAGCTTAAACATCCTAACCAAACGACGGCTAATGGACACAATAATTGAAAATTTCATGCTTAATTTAGATCATGATCGGACTAAATTAAAGGTTCATAGTAACTTTGACGAGCTCTATTATCTTTCACATTTTTTAGATTTATATGATTAAATTGTTTCAAACCTGCCCATCCCTGTTACTTCACATGAATTCTAAGAAACTCTTAGTTTAATATGGTCAGTAAAATGCATATTTCACTAAGTAAAAGATTCTGAAAGGATTTAATTTGGTTTCCAAACTCATGTTATTGATTGTTAAATTTTGTGTTTTTGTTGCTAAACTCATCTCATACATTTCATTTCATACTTTGCATTTAGATTAAATTGCATTAGGGATCATCCAAGATTTAGATAATTTAATTTAGCTTAAACATCATCACTTAAAATATTGTGTTTTATCACCAAGTTGTTAACTTTAATTTTACAATTAATTGATTAACATACATATTCCCTATGTAGATGATAACTCTTTTACTTACTTTATTACTTGATAACGACTGTGTACACTTGCACAACCCTAAGCATTACAATTATTTAGATTAAAGAGGGACTTAATTGAAAACGATGTAATTTTTCTTGGTTGTTAGCAATACCATCTTAATTATAAACTAATATCATTTTTATAATCATATTATCGTATGTAACTAATGATGAGGTTAAATCATCGATGGTCGAATGCGAAAGTGAACAATGGATAACAAAATCCATTTATGCTTTTATAGTTTAATTTCAATAACTTGTTTGTAGTCTAGTTAGTCTCTGTGTGTGTGTGTGTAAATATATGCTTGATATAGATGTATATATGTTGTATTAAGATTTTGCTATCATATTGAATTGTGTTATGATGGTGATAAATATGATCATGCCCCGTTAAAAGATGTTTGACATAGTTCAGGCATGTCTTATGGTCACTGATACAGTGATTTATTTCCTCTAATTCCCTGAGGGTCGTGGGAAATACTTCAAGCCATCATTATTGGGCAACTCAGCATAGAAGAATAAAATAATCCGGACAAATACTAAAAGTCATCGTTGTCGAGCAACCCGAAATGGTAGAATAATAGTCTAAATTCCAAGAGGGTCATGGACTTACTTATTATATAGATCTAAGTATCCATTCTAATGTTTATCATTGATTAATATGAGCCGAAAATAGTAATTAATGAAATAAATAATGAGTAATATGTTGAACCATTAAGTACGTGATGATATGAAATTATGAAATATTGAGATAAGTATTGAACAACAAGTTTGGGAATGAGATGATTCTTGATTTTGTGATAAAGTAAAATAAAGTAGTTAATTTTATATCTATGTATTTGTTTTAATTTAGTTTTAATATATTGAATTTTAATTTGACTTATATTCGCAACACTAAGTATTCAATACTCAACGTATAGTTATGTTTTTTTTCATATGTAGGTTGCAGACATGATTTGACGTAGAATTAATGGTTCTTTTTTTTAAGTATATATGATTTTGGGTCTTATTGCATGTACCTAAGGTATTTGTGATTGGTTTTGAGTGTACATTTTGGAATGTTAGGCAACTTTGCCTAAATGGTTTATAAATTTTAATTTCAGCATTTGATTAGTGTATAATTATGTTTTTTTCATATGGGTTTGAATATGATAATTTGTGGTTTAGGTATTGGTGTATGAAATACTATGAATTGGTGATGTTTGGTTGTGTTTACATGTGTCAATTTGAAGGTTTTACATTAAGGTAAGGTTTAAGGATGTAAATGAACAATTTTGTATGTTTTGAATGTTTGAAATTGAGAAAGTTGGGTCATTTTACCATCTAGTCTCAAGATAAGAAGAACATGTCTCGAGACCTCAAGAATGAGTTAGTACTATTTGAATTGTTAAAAATAGCCTAAGTCTTGAGACTCTCCTTTTAAATATATCAAGACAATTGGATCTATGTCTCGAGACAGAGTGGCCTTTATCTTGAGACAAGGAAGCATCGAACCTAAATAAGAATTTCCTTATTGAGACAAACAAACGTTGAAGCAAATATAGAATAGAACAGGGGAGGCCTGTCTCGAGACTTAGTATTGAGACAATCATGACATTGTCTCAAGACATAAATAGAAATTTAAAAATTGAGTTTAGGTTGAGTCCTAACATCTAAAATTGACCCCATAAACTGATGGAATGTAATCAATGAGTATTCAAATGTGTATATGAATTAAATAATTTATTGTATTGAATGTATTTGAGTCATAATAGTTTTAGTTGTTTCGGTAACATAATGTGATGTCATACAATCAAATTCGACAATTGGGTAGGATGTGGGGTTTCAAATGCCCCTTAAGTCTCGAGACATGCATGCTTTTAGACTCAAATTTAGTTCCAAGGTTCCAAAGTCTCAAAACTTATACCCTAAGTCTCGAGACATACAAACCTCAAACCTAAAAAGTTACAGAAATGCATGTAAGTATTGAAAGTTAGAGCTTAAGTCTCAAGACTTTCAACCCCTACACCTATATAATTTAGTTTTTGACCATTTAAAGTCTCCTGGACCTTATTTTATGATATGGGCATGTACTAAACCTCTTGGAATGGTTCAAAATTATTTAAAAAATATTTCAAATCTTCCAAGTTACTCTAAATCCTTTTTAATTATTTTATTTAATTGCTCAAAGTTTGGAATCTTGGATAGTTGTACGATTTTCACTATGCATGTGTTCTAGTAGAATATCCTATATGTACCCAACATTGGGATGAGTAAGGGGAGTTACACCTATAAATAGACTTCCTTTTATACATGTTATTTCTCTTCGTAATGCTTCTTTTCTTCAGCCTTGATGGCCTTCTATTTTCCCCCCAGCCAAAAAAAATTGATAACTCTTTAAAATTTACCTCTAGTTTTTCCTTCTTTACCTATACCCCAAATCCCTCTAAGTTAACACAAAGATGGAGAGTTAAAGAGATTGAGAAAAAGGGGTATAATGTTATCCGATTATCTTCCTCATTTAATTGATCTTTACACCATAAGATGTAAGGTAGAGATGCATTTTCTTTTCAATGCCTTCTTCTTCTCGTTCAAAGATTGAAGCATTGTTAAAGTATGAAGAAGAGAGAAACAAGGATTAAAATCATCCAAGGTTCAAATATTAGGAAAAAGTAGAAACAAAAGGAGGGAAAAAGAAAGTACAATAATGAGATTGAAGTTGAACTCCTTCATTTTCTACAACTTCTTCATCTCAACCTACAATTTATCTTGCTCTGATCACTTAGTCGCAAGCTCTTCCTCCTTCATCTTCAACATGTCACCTTTCTCCTTAACAACTCCCTCCTTCTCTATCCTCAACTTTTGCAACATCTCTCTTGGGGATATGAACTAAGAAAGAAGGAAAAGTGGAAAAGAAACGAGTATGATAGCAATATGAAAATGATATGCTAATATTTTCATTCATATTTCAGCAAGAAAAAAATTACTATTTATAACAAGATTCCTTTCCTCGTATTCTACTAAAAACGTCTAATCTCCTAAAAAACTGAGAAAACATAACTTGTACGCAAAGGTTAACATAAAAAAATTAGCATCTAAACATATTTTCAGTGAGAAGTCAATTATCAATGCATTACTCGCAAGACAGTTCACCATCAATGCACCATCCTTCTCATATTTTGATCGTGTGCAAAATGACCCATGCTTGGACTATCCACCATGTTTGTTTGCCATTTGGATTGTTCATCATTTATGTTGTTCTCCATGTGTGTTTGCCAATTGGACTATTCGCCATTTATGTTGTTCACCATGTGTGTTCACCATTGCATGGTTGTCCATCTCGTAACACTCCTCCTTGACATCCATGATTTGAACACCAATTTCATTCCTTAATTTTTCAAACCTCACCCTTCTAAGAGGCTTGGTCAAAATATATGCTTGTTGAAATTTTGAAATATAATGAGCCAAAGTTACTTCCTTGCTTTGTTCAACTTCCCTCACAAAGTGGTACTTGATCTTGAAGTGTTTTGTCTTCCCATGGAAGACTGGATTCCTCACAATTGACACAGTAGATTGATTATCACATAAATATGTAATACTTTAACCTGTATAAGATTCAAGTCAATTAAAAGTTTTCTAAACCAAATTGCTCGGTTGTCTACTTTAGCCGCAACTATATACTCCACCTCAGTTGTGGATTGAGCAACAGTTGATTGCTTCTTCAAACTGTAGGAGAGTATGCTAGATCCAAATGAGAAAAAAATATCCGAAGGTGTTTTGTATATCATCTACTGATTCAGCCAAATCCCTATCAGTGTACTCCACAAGTTTCAATGTGTCTGCCTTTGCGAACCAAAACCCAACATTGGTGGTTCCTTTGATATATCTTAGCGCCCTTTTAGTGGCTTAAAATGTGATATATTGCAACAGAACATGAACTTTGATAGCAAACCTACTGCATACATGAAATTAGGCCATGTTTTTACAAATATAATAAGCAACCAGCGAGACTTCTATAATTCCTCTCATCGATCCTCTCAAAATCTTCATAGATGTTAAGGTTTTCACCAAGTGCTACAAGCGTGCTTGTTGGTTTGCACCTATCTATACAAAACCTTTCCAAGATCTTTGAGGCAAAGCTTCGCTGACTGATAAATATCCCTTCCTAAACTGGTTCTACTTCCATGCCCAAAAAGATCTCACTTTTGCAAGGTCTGTCATCTCAAACATCTTCTCCATCTGCAACTTAAATTTCTTCACCAAGTCATTATTGCTCCCAATTACTAGCAAGTCATCAACATATAACGAAACAATTAATGTTGTGACCTCACCAACTTTCTTAACATAAAGAGTAGGTTCACTTAAGCTCTTCTAAAATCCCAAGCTTAGCAAATAGTCATTAATCCTTGCATACAAGGCCCTTGGAGCTTGTTTCAACCCATACAAGGCTTTCTTAAGCCTATAAACCTTCTCTTCACTTCCTTTGACTGTAAAACCAGGTGGTTGTTCCACATAAATCTCTTCTTGCAAGTACCTATTTAAAAAGGCTGATTTGACATCCAATTGATGGATTCTCTAACCCATTTGTATTACTAAAGCCAATAAAAATCTGATCGTATCCAATCTTGCTAATGGTGTGAATGTCTCCAAATAATCAATCCCATATTATTGACTGAAACCCTTCACAACCAATCTTTCCTTCAACTTGTGGAGAGAGTCATCAACATTGAGTTTAGTTTTGTACACCCATTTGACACCAATAAATTTTTTATATGATGGTCTATTAATAAGCTCCCAAGTCTGATTTTTGTGAATCATCTTCAACTCAGCTCGCATTACTTCTTTCCAGCCTTCAATTGCTTCAGCTTCTTTAAAAGGCTAGCTCTAGGACTACTACATTAGCTCTTTCATAGATTTCAGTGATTTGTCAAGTGTCTCTCACTGGAAAATCATCAATTTTTTTTATCTTCAACTTGATCATTGCTAGGCTCGAAACCTAGCTCAAGTTCTCCTTGCTTTAGCAACTCAGCTTCACTGGCATCCTAATTCCATGTTTTCCCTTCATCGAACTTCACATCTCTTTTCAAAATGATCTTACTGGAGAAAGGATAAAAAATTCTATAACCCTTCTTGTTGCAACTGTATCCCAGAAACATCCCAAATTGCGACCTCCTTTCAAGTTTACTTTTTTCCACCTATGGTATATGAACAAAACTAATACAACCAAATACATTCATATGAGAAAATGAAGGTTTGCGTCCATACAATGATTCGAATGGAGTCTTCGCCTTTACAACCTTGGTTGGTGTCTTGTTGAGTAGATATATTAAGGTATTTACTACCTTAGCCCAAAATCTATTTGGCAGGTTACTTTGAAACAATAAGCACCTTGCCATGTCCATAATTGTCATGTTCTTTCTTTCACATACTCTATTTTGTTGAGTAGTGTAGAAGTTGGTGAGCTAGTGGTTGATCCCTTCCTCCTCACAAAACTTTTGAAACTTGTTTGAGGTGTACTCAGATCCATTATTTGATTTGAACATTTTAAGTTTGTTGTTGGCTTGATTTTCCACCATGGTTTTGAACTTCCAAAAATTGTCAGCTACTTCAGACTTATGGTGCATGAAATAGACCCAACAAAACCTTATGTAGCCATCAATAAACAAAACAAAATACCTGGTGCCACTTAGTGAATTAGTTCACATCAGTCCATAAACATCTATATGAACCAGGTGGGGTTTTTCATTGGCACGCAGGGCTTTTTTATTGGAAATAGAAGCCTAGCTTGCTTCCCTAGTTGATAGACTTCACAAACACTTTTCCAATCTTCAACTCTGGCCATATTCTCAACTAAATCTAACCTGCACATTTGATTGAGGGAATTATAACTTACGTGTCCCAATCTTTTGTGCCAAAGATTAGTTTCATCTACTGAACTGGTATAAGCATTTGAGGCCACTTGATTCCAATCCAACACACAGCTTCTATCTTTTATTGAGACTGTCATAACTTCTTGTCCCAACGAATCAAATATAGTGCAACCACTATTTTTAAAAACAACATTATAAGTTTTTTGAGTATTTGACCAATGCTAAGGAGATTCGAGTTTATTTCAGGCACTAAAAGAATGTCCAAAATTACTTTAGTACTTAATGGCGCAGTGATCAGCACATCACCTTTGCCCTTAGCTTGAATGAGTTCACTATTTCCAATCCTCACTCTTGAAATATAGCTTTTATCTAGCTCCTTGATGATGACTTCATCTGAGGCCATATGGTTCTTGCAACAACTATCGATAAGCCAACGCTTTCCAACTCTGCTTCTAGATGCAAAATAAGAGGCTGGGAAGACTTACTCCTCCTAAGCATGATCTCCCCCAATTGTCTGAGCCTGAACATTTTGTTTTCGCGGTTGTTGTTGTTGGGTTCGCCCTCTATTCTTGCGTGGAAAATTCTTGCATGGACATGAACAAATCCAGCCTACTTGAACAGCAAGACCATGCAAAATTAAGTCATAAGGATGTTAATTTGACCCAGTTAAAGTGATGTTACATGGTGGACATGTCTAGTTATTTATTGGGTCATGAAATCGTCCAACAAGAGGGAGTTAAGCCCAAATTTGGCACAAGCCTGTGGCTGTCCAAAAAGCAGCTTTGGGGCAATTATCTAGAGGACTCTACATTATGAAAATCATTAAAAATCAGCACATGAAGTTTGTTCAAGAAACCGTCCATCGCATGGCTAAATTTAGCATGATTCCATGCTTAAATAAAGTAACTAACTCACATTCATTTCCACTTGTTATGGTCGGCCATTAATGAGAGAGAACCAAGGGATCTTTGACACTATTTTTAGTAAATTCAGCCACTATCCTCAAGTATAAATACCACACTCCTCTCACCTATTCATTCATCCCTAAAATCATCCATCATTCCTTGATTCGTTACTCAGCCATGCAAGATTTGTACTTTAGCTTGTGAGAGCTTACCGATTCTCAACTCGTATGAGCTTACCGATTTACAGGTTGTGAGAGCATACCGATTCATAGCTCGTAGGAGCATACATGTACAGGAATTGACAGATTACAGTTTAGCATACTATGTGTGAGCTATCCCGAGTATCCAATGATATTCTAAAAGGTTTAACGGGCAATGTTCTGTTACGAGATTATATGAGTTCGATACGAACTATTACATATATATACATCAAATATATGGAAATGATATTACATGATATATTGAAACATGAAATGGATGATACATGTATATGAAACTTGCTTAGTGGTTATGCTCATCCATATTTATTGGCTATTATATGTGTTTTACATGGCTGACATGTTGGTGAATATGTGCTTAGGCATTTGGCCAAATTGAGTTGGGATATGCTATGTTTACTTACCTAAATTGTAATTAAATGATAAGTTGAATTCTATGTTATACGAATTTACTAAGCTTAAATGCTTACTTGGTGTATTTTTTCATATTTTTAGTGAATCGAAAGCTCGTTCAGGTTAGAAGCTTGTCGGAGCTATATCACACTATCCATCGACTCACTTGGTACTTTCTATTGGTTTAAGTTTGGTTATAATGGCATGTATAGGTTATTTTGGCTAATGTAGGCCTATATGCTTTGTTGATATTTTGGCCATTTGTTTGGCTTGTGTTTTGGCATTTTGATGATAGAATAAGTCTAGTATATGGTATGTAAATATTTTCTCTCTAATGGTTGATGAATAACTTAGTATGATTGAATTATGGAAGATGAAAATTGTGGCATGATTATACATAATGAATATGTTCTTTGTGATAGGATGTAATTGTGGTAAATTGGTGCTTTGGTGCAAACGATTTATATGGTCATTTGATACTAGTTTTATATTGGAGTTTTGGTACCAAATGGTACGTTCTGTTAAGTGATCTACATGGTAAGTTTTGGTGCAAATATGCATATATGTAAGTTGAACAATTGGTTATATTGAACATATGATTAGTCATGTTTATAAATTGTTATTTGAGATGCCTAAATGCATATTGGTTGGAAGTGATCATACCATTTGTATAAGGCTTGATTATGCTTGTTTTGGATGTCTTATTATAGCTTATGTATATGTGCATTTTTGGGTGTAGGTACATGTCAAATTGGGTAAGAAATATGGCTTGTAAAATGACCTATTTTCATCCAAACGGGCAAAGACACGAGCGTGTGTCTCAACCATGTATGACACACGACCAGATGACACGACCATGTGTCCCCTGTAGCTTTCAAGGGTTACAAGTCAAGTTGTTACACGGCCTAGCACACGGGCGTGTGGCTTGGCCGTGTGGCCTAAGTCTGTGAGTTACACGGACACAGACACGAGTTGGGATATGACCGTGTGTCCCTATTTCGAATGCCCACATGTCCTAAGACACGGGCGTGTCTCTTGGCCGTGTGAGTCACACGGCCGTGTGACCCCTGCAACTTTGAAATTTTTCAATGTTTTTCAAAAAATTCTCTAAGTTTCTAATTTAGTCCCGACTTGTTTCTAATGCGTATTTAGGGCCTCTAAAGCTCGTATAAGGGACAATATATATGATGTTGATTGGTTTTGATGTGATTATTATTATGTTATGAAATGTTTTAAATTTCTGTCCGTTTTATTTGTAATCTCCAGTAATGCTCCGTAACCCTATTCTGGTGACGGATTCGGGTTAAGGGTGTTACAACAACCTCCCACAAGTCAAAAGCTTGTAGGTTGGTTTTAATCTTGATTACCCAAATGTGGTAGTTTTCACCAATGAAGACATGAGGTTAAGGTGGTGAAACACTTGTTGAAGATGTGTTTTTAAACAAACAGATTTTCTCGACAAAGAACTTAAAAAGAAACAATGGCCCTCTAGGATGATTGGCTCTTCATACCAATTGTTGGAGATATGAACTAAGAAAGAAGTAAAAGTGGAGAAGAAACGAGTATGATAGCAGTATGACAATGATCTGCTAATATTTTCATTCATATTTCAACAAGAAAAGCATTACTATTTATAACAAGATTCATTTTTTTGTACTCTACTAAAATGTCTAATATCCTAAAAAACTAAGAAAACATAACTTGTACACAAAGGTTAATATGACAAAACTAGCATCTAAACATCTTTTCGAGGAGAAGTCAATTATCAAGGCATCATTCTCATGACAGTTCACCATCCTTCTCATATTTGACTATGCACCAAATGACTCATCCTTGGACTGTTCTTTATTTTGTTGTTCGCCATGTGTGTTTGTCATTGCATGGTTGGCCATCTCAAAACAATCTCTTACATTTCTAGCAAGTCTTTCTCAAATGACAATTGTTGTTGCTTACTTTTTTTTCCCTTTCACAGTTACCTTGCCTCTCTTGGGAGAAGAAAAAGTTCCAAAAAGCCTTTCATTATTCTCTTTAGAAGGTTCAGCTTTCATTGGAGAAGGGGCAAGTGTTGGGGAAAGCTGTGAGAGCTTCTGTGCCAAAATATTGGCTTCATTTGGTGATGGGTTTTGTTTTTGATTGATGGCTTTTCTTTCATTGTTTCTTGATTTGTTGGGGACATCAAGGAGTGTTGCTATTGTATCAACCATAATCAGAAGGGGAAGAATAAGAGAGGTTTTGTTGAGGTATGAATTGGGTTCTTTTAGAGGAATAGCGATGGGCTTATAAAGTGTGGCTTGTTAACTTAACCACAACGTAGAGGAAGACTTTTTGGTAATTGAATATAGGACTTAATTTTAAATAAAATTCATTTATCATATGGGATGTTGCATATGAACATAACTTACAAGAGGAGGATGCATTCTTCAAATCCAATTGCAGCTTATGCTTATGTGGGAGAACTATGTTTTCATGTTATCAAAAGATTCTTGAGAAAGTTAATGATTACTTAATGATGCATTATTCAAATCCAAGTTTGCATTTTGAAGAATTATTGTGGGAGAACTAACTTATTTGAATGTGCTTTCTTTGATTCATATTTTGCATCTTTCAGTGGGTTGGATCATGTAGACCAAGCCATATTCTCTGTTGCTCTTTTGCTTTGTTGTAAGTTTGATATGCTACTTGGAGGCTTGGTTGCTTCTTTTATTGCTTTAGTTTATTTTTATAGAAATGGGACATTGAGTTTTGATAGGAATCAGTTAATGATATTTATTATTTCCGTCATAGTTTTAGGATTTATTTTTGCTGTTACAATGGTTGCTTTCAATAATAATGTCATTGTTGTTTCTTAGTAGGTCTTCAACCTTCAATTTCAAGTTTGTATTTGGTTTTGACGAGTAACACTAATACTAATATATGACAAAATAAGTGCTGTGAGACTAAGCCAAATAAGGAACTCATGTACAAAGCCATGGATTGTCCGATTTACTCACATTTACAGGCAGACAAATGTTTTTTACTGTTGGGGGGAAATCATGTTATAATCATACAAATCCGAGATTGATTTTAATATATTCAAATAAAAATTATTTTATGTCATAGATGCTTTTTCTAGAATTTAAAAGTTTTTCCATTCATAATCTAAAAAATTCATAATTTCTTTAATATTTTGTTTGAATACTTACATTTTTCAAATATTGATTCGATCACTAAAACTAGGATACTACAATCTACTAATAGATCGAATAATTGTCAGCCAAGAAATAAATCTGTAATACCTAAATTTTACCCGGCCCAAAATAATAAAAAGTCCATTATTTTACATGTCCGGAACAAAAAAAAGAGAGAGCCCAGAATACATGGCCCAATTTAAAACAATGGGGGCCCAAATTTCAATGGCCCAAAACGAATGAAACCCTAGGGTTTCTGATCTTCAACAGCGCCGCAACCAAGCCAAGCCGAATCCTCCGGATTTTCCCCGATCTTCACCTGCAAAACAAGGAAAGAAATCAAACAATATATGGAAAAATCATAGGTTTGAGAATCAAAGATATGACCAGATTTATTCCTTCTTTGCTTTATTTTCATTCGACTATAAAAGGAGATTAAATACATTGTAAAAGGGATCCCGAATTCGAGAAATCAATAAAAACAGGACACTATTTTCTTTTCTTTTTTTTGTTATTTGTTTTTTTTATTACACTGAATAAATTAAAATAAAGGAAAGAAATAACCTTTCTTTTTGGAAGCGCCGTACGACGGCTGAGGGAGCCACCCCCGAGGATTGGTGGCCGGAAACCGAAAGGTTTCGTGTTGTTTTGAACCTCTTCGCTGGCATTTTGAAGGATTTAAGCCCAGATTTGGGCATAAGGGGGTCTAGAAGGCTAAAAGGGGAATTTTCCCCTTTTTCGGCCACCACAGACGGTGGTACCGGCACCGGAGAACGGCGGCCGGTACGGTGACCGATGATCGGCCGTTGACCGGACTCAGACCGGTGCCCGGAGAAGAAGGAAGGATTTGAGAGATTTTTTTTAGTTTTTTTGTAAAGAATGAAAAAATGAATTTTTTTTACTGAAATTTGGCTTAAATAAGCCAATCAAAACGGCGCCATTTTGAGGGAGGATCACAGTGTGACCTCAATCCGGACCAGATCCACGTGATTTTATGCGGAGGGCAAATTACGCTTTAGCCCTCCGCCTTTTATATGTTTTCAATTAAGTACTCTCATTTTTTTAATTTTGGCCTTTAATTTATTTTAAATTCAATTAGATCCATTTGAACAGTGCTTTTAGAGGAGAAGGAAAATTGCCCTTCCAACCCTCTACGTAATTCGCGCATTCAATTAAGTCCTCCAGGCTTTATTTATTTGCGGATTTACTCCCTTTATTTTTACTAGCGATTCGATTTAGTCCTTTTTTATTTATTTCTCTTAAAATCAATATTTTATGTATATATTTCTACTAAAAAAACATAATTTATGTTCACATGTTTAATTTATTTAATTTTGATGTTATTTTAATTGTTTTAAACTTATGTTTTTATTTCAATCATTGGTCTATTGATTTAGGATTACATGTTTTACTATCTTGCCCATTTATTTGATATTTTGCATGCCATTATTGTTTGTATTATTTCCATGTTATCGTAATATTTATTATCGCATGATATATTTAAAGTAGCATATCATTACATTTTTTTTCTCAATTTTTAAAACCAAACTCTTTCAAAATGGATATTCTTTAAACCAAAATAAACTCATTATTGGGAATTCAACACGTTGTGTCCTAACGTATTGGATGTGACGCATTGATTTTTTGAAATGAAGATTTTTTTAAAAAAGTAAAGGAAATATTCCGAGTTTGGGATTCTAAAGGGATCGTGCCCTAACGTATTGGGTGTGATTTCTTAAATCTTGAATAAGGGGATGTTCTTTTAAAGTTTTATTGTATAAGTATTCTGACCTAATTCATTTTGGAGGAAATTAGAATGTTGTGCCCTAACGTATTGGGTGTGGCATTTTTGCTTCTCTGGATTGAAAAGGGTTTTAATACGCATCGTTTTAAGTTTTTTTTAAAGACTATATTTTTAAAATTTTCGACCTTAAGATATTAATTAATTAACTAGGTACCAATTTTTGGGCGCAATGAGGGTGCTAATCCTTCCTCATACGTAACCGACTCCCGGACCCGTTTTCTAAAACTCGTAGACCAAAGCCATTTTTTTAGGTGATCCAATCACACCGTAATAAAAGATTGGTGGCGACTCCCAATTTTAAATTTTTAAAAAGTCGAAAACCTTAAAACTTTTATTTTTCAAAAACGGTTTCGACAGCTTGGCGACTCCACTGGGGACTTTTTTTTAAAATAAGAGAGTCGAGCCACAAAGTTGATTAATTTTTATCTTATGGTCGAGAAAATATTTTTTTTTTTAAAAATCATGACATCCTTTTGCATGCATTATCTTTTTGTTTAAATATTGTTTGCATTATACATTTCATGAGATTGAACAATTTTACCCTTTTAAGTGGGAGTGAGAAGCTATGCCTTCGTGAGGTTTTACCTCCGTGTAAGGTAGTGGATTGCTTCCGGGATACATCCGTACCTATGTCTTCGTGAGATTTTCATCTCCGTGCAGCCATAGGGAAATGTATTCCCCTGAACTGAACTCGGTCCATATGAGCCTATAATGGGTGAGGTTTGAGGAATCTGCTGGTTCGGGTACCTTTACTCTAGAAGCCAAACTTCATATAATGAACCTTAGGAATCCACCTTAGGTAGAATCATACTAAACCTTAGTAGATATCCAATTAGGGATCTTTATTATTTCTTGATTATATCTTGTGTTTCTATGTTATACTGACTTTTGATGTTTTATTTGCATGACATGACATTCCATTTCATCATAAAAGGCGTCAATTCAAATTCAGTTGCTAGATAGAAGGCTTAACATGGAAAGCGGGTTTCTTGATAAAGTGGAGGACAATGCGGCTGTTCGAACTTGGTCTGAAACAACGCAGCAAGAAAAAGGTGATAGTTTGGCTAATGGGCATGTATCGGAGTTATGGGACTTTACGCATATCAATGCAACTCAAAACAATTTGCAAGAATTGAAGGAAATCTGGGGTCAATGGAGTGATGAGGTTAGACAGCTCTTTTATGATAATTATGGGGATTTGCCTTATTTGCTTGATGTGAAGGTAGATAAGCGTTTGTTTCAAGCCCTCGCCCAATTCTGGAATCCTGCTTACAGTTGCTTTACATTCGGGAAGGTCGATTTAGTGCCTACGATAGAGGAGTATATGGCTTTACTCCATTGTTCAAAGTTTCAAGTGGACAGGGTCTATTCGAGAGCGGTAAATGTGCCAACTTTTTCCAAGAAGCTGATGAGTGTAACTGGAATGAGCGAGCAGTGGGTTGTCACACGAATTAAGCAAAAGGGGGACAGTAAGTGTGTTCCTTGGAGAGGCTTGAAAGATACAATCCTCACACACCCAGATGTCAGGAAAAGGTTAGATGTTTTTGCTTTAAGTATATATGGCTTGGTTGTCTTCCCTAAAGCCTTGGGGTATGTGGATGAAACAGTCACTGATTTATTCGACCAGCTCGATAAGAAAGTTACGCCGATTCCAGCAATTTTGGTAGAAACTTTCAGGTCATTGAGTGCATGCCGAAAAACAGGTGAAGGTAGATTTATTGGATGTGCACAGCTTCTACTCGCGTGGTTTCACAGTCACTTTTGGAAGGTGGATAAAGTGTCGTATCGGGTTTTTTATAAAAATTATTCACCACTAAAGGAGATAGTCGCTACGCCCAGGAGAGACGACATTTCGAAGGAGAAGTGGATAGCAATTCTTCAAAATCTTCGAGAAGAGGACATTGAGTGGAGAGCTCCTTGGTTACTTCCAGATGAGATCCTGTATAGGTGTGGTAGTTTTGATTGGGTTCCTTTGCTAGGGGTTTGGGGAGCTACTGGATACACCCCATTATTGGTGCTAAGGCAATATAGGTCAAGGCAATTTATACCTGCGACCCAAGGGATAGCTGATTGTGAATATTCATACAAGGATGATGGTTATAGAAAGAAGGTTCAAGAGATGGCTAGTGCGTGGAAACAAACTCACCGAATGAAGAGGCTAGCTGTGGGTCCAATGACAACTCCTGAGTATCATCAATGGTAGGCTAGAAGGATAAATGATAATACACCTAAGTTAAATTAGGAAGAGGGCCAGTCAATAGAAGAGCATTTGCGAGTCATTCCTTCTGAGTTGGAAATGGTAAAACAGGATTTTGAGAGGAAGAATGCGGACTTGGAGAAAAGGATAGAGCAAATGGAGGCGGAAAAGATGAACTTGAGATTGGACATAGACGTTCAGAAGCTTGAGAATGAGAGGTTGAAGAAAGAGAAAAACAAGGTTGATGAGGAAATAGGCAGTCTAAAGACGGATTATAAAAAGTTGCGATTGTCAATAAGAACTGCTGGGCTGGGAAAGACGTCAGAACAGTGGCGAGTAGAAATCCAAGAAGAAAAAGGTAAGGCCAATAGATGGGAACAGAAATTCCAGGAGATGCAAAGACGAAACGAGGCTTTAGAAAAGAGTTTATTAGAAAGCCAGAAAGAAAAAGGCGAGTTGAAGGATAGGGTGATTGTATTGGAAAGATCTCTTCGTCAGTATCGAAGCCGAAATTCTACGATAGAGTTAAAAGCTAGCTTGAGCAAGATTGAAGAAATGGAGAAAAGAATTGAAGAGTTAGAGACGGAGCTGCAAAATTGTGAGATCCAGATCAAGCACTTGAAAGTGAACGAGAGTCATAGTAATGAACAGCTTCACCATTTTCAGAATCAAGTTAGAAGCAGAGATCATCTTATCAAGAAAGCTGTAGTCCAGATTCGAGAAGTAGCTGACCATATACAGACTTTAGCAGTACAAGCTGACACGCTGAGTGTGAAATATGAATCAGAATCAAAACGAGGGCAAGAATTGGCTTTGTTACTGAGAAAGATTAGAGTTCTGGGTACTAGGGCAAAGTCGTATTTGTAATTCATTTTATGTAAAGGAATTTAATTTCTAGTAAAGTTTTCTTATATGGAATTGAATTCAAATTGACGCATTTTCCGCATTCATGCATTGCATTGTTTCATATGCATTAATAAATACATTAAGGGATTCTAATTAATCTAAATCACTCCTCAGCTAATCTGGAAACCAATCAAGTTACCAAACACTGCTACGGTACTGATCCAAAACTAGAGACATGGACCAAAGGCTAGAACAGTTCCAAAAAGAAATGCAAGAGCAAATGAATGAGAAATTAGAGAAGATTCAACAAAAGATGATGGAAAAAATAATGGAATCTCAATGCAGTATGATGGCTAAGTTAACTCAGTTATTGGCTGGAGGAGTTGACAAAGGGAAGGGGTTGGTGCTCAACAATGAAGAAGGAGACAACGAGGGACCGGTTTATTCCTCAGGACTTACTTCTCAACAAGCGGGGATATATCCGCGCAAATCCTCCGTTACTATCAAGCCTTATGACGGTACTGAAACACCGATAAACTTCCAAGCTAGGGACAATCCTGCTAATCCTGTTATCCCAGACTTCGATGAGACAATTGAGAAAATGAATGATGAATTGCCAAAACAGCTCGAGGAAAAGTATAAATGGCTAGAGGAAAAACTTAGAGTGATAGAATGTACTGAGAGTTACCATGGAATTGATGCTAGAGAATTGAGCTTGGTTCCAAGTCTGGTACTTCCTCAAAACTTCAAAACTCCAGAGTTCGAGAAATATAATGGAACCAGTAGGCCCGAAGCACATATTACTATGTTCTGTAGGAGGATGACTGGATATGTTAATAATGACCAGTTGCTGATACATTGCTTCCAGGATAGCCTCACAGGGGCTGCATCCAAATGGTACAATCAACTAAGTCGTACCCAGATTAATTCATGGAGAGATTTAGCACAGGCATTTTTAAAGCAGTACAACTATGTGACTGACATGGTACCTGATAGAATTACTCTGCAGAACATGGAGAAGAAGCCTGGTGAAAGTTTCAGGCAATACGCACAGAGATGGAGGGAGGTTGCTGTCCAAGTTCAGCCATCTCTTCTAGAGAGAGAAATGACGATGCTTTTCGTTAATACATTGAAGGCCCCATTTATTACGCATCTGTTAGGGAGTGCTTCTAAAAGCTTTTCTGACATAATTATGAACGGAGAAATGATAGAAAATGCTATCAGAAGCGGGAAAATAGAAGCTGGGGAAGGTAGCAGAAGGTCATCTTCGAAGAGAAAAGAGAATGAGGTTAACAACACAAGTTCATATTCAAAAACGATCAATCGGGGAAGACGGCTGTTAACCAGCAGGGATCATCAAAACAGAGATCTGACACAAGACAAAACATAGAGAAGCTTCATTTTAGACCAATCCCAATGTCGTATAGGGAGCTATATCAGAATCTATTCAATGCACACGTGGTTGCCCCTCACCACTTAAAACCCCTGCAACCTCCATATCCCAAGTGGTACGATGCGAACGCATAGTGCGATTATCACGCGGGGATTGTGGGGCATTCTATAGAACATTGTATGGCATTCAAGAAGCTGGTAGAAAGGCTTATAAGCATGGGTGTGGTAAAATTGGATGATTCACCCAATACAGAAAATCCATTACCTGATCACAACGGAGTGAACATGATAGGTGGGATCATGGGTAGAAAGATCAAGGAAGACATATCAGAAGTGAAAATTCCTTTGAGGTGGATCTAGGAAAATATGGTGAAAAGAGGATTGATCACCTCGAGTTCAGAGAGAAGTGTCGAAGGGGTGGAAAATTACTGTGAGTTCCATCACGAGAAGGGACATAAAATCCAGGAATGTGCAGAATTTAGAACCTTGGTTCAAGACTTGATGGATAACAAGGAGATGGAATTTTATGAAGAAGTTAAGGAGGAGGGGAGCATTTGCACATCAGAGGCTTCGAAGGTTTCAAGAATAGTGCAACCTGTGGTCATTATCTCGCGACCCAAGAAGGATGAGGTGAGAGCACCAGCGATGCCAAAAATCATAATAAAGAAACCTGCAACCTTTCCTTACCAAGACAGTAAGAAGGTCCCATGGAACTACGAGTGCAATACGACTGTCCCAGGAAGCGAGGCGGCAAAGAGCCGGTGTGTGAGTACCGATCCAGACTCTATAATAGGGGAGCAAAAAGGGAAAGTAGTTGAGCCAGTGAAGGAGGAAGAAGCTGTGGAATTCCTTAAATTTTTAAAACATAGCGAGTATGATGTTGTTGAGTAGTTGCATAAACAACCGGCCCGCATATCTGTACTGTCCTTACTCTTGAATTCCGAAGTGCATCGAAATACGTTGATGAAGATGCTAAATGAAACCTATGTGTCCAAAGATATTTCTGTCAGTAAGCTAGATCGGTTGGTCAATAATATCAGTGCTGATAATTTTATATTTTTCAATGATGATGAAATACCTTCGGGGGGCATGGGATCTACCAAAGCTTTGCATATCACTGCACGATGCAAGGGGCGTATTTTGCCAGGAGTACTGATTGACAATGGATCAGCTTTGAACGTTTTGCCATTATTCACACTGAACAGGCTGCCTATAGACAGTTCGCATATGAAAACGTGTCAAAATGTAGTAAGGGCATTTGACGGTACAGAAAGGAAGGTCATGGGAAGAATTGAGGTACCTTTACTGATTGGTCCAACAGTTTATGAGGTAGATTTTATTGTGATGGATATCAAACCTTCCTATAACTGCTTATTAGGAAGACCATGGATACATTCGGCAGGGGCAATTCCGTCATCATTACATCAGATGTTGAAGTTAGTGTCAGATGGTCGGCTAGTGACAATAAAAGCCGAAGAGGATATAATAGCAACTGTATCCAATGAGATGCCGTACGTGGAAATCAATGATGAGTCAGTTGAATGCTCATTTCGATCTTTGGAGTTTGTAAATGCGGCATTTGTCCCTGAAGGGAGCGAAATTGTGGCTCCAAAATTATCCAAATCCACAGAGATGGGTTTACAATTGTTGGTAGGAAAAGGAGCTTTACCCGGAAGAGGGCTGGGGAGATATCTTCAAGGGAAGACTGAGGTTCCAATGCTGAAAGAAAAGCAAGATCATTTTGGCTTAGGATACAAGCCGGATAGAGGACAAATAAGGAAGGAGATAGAAAAAAGGCAGGAAAGAATAAGGGCGCGTTTGAAGGGGGAGGAAACTAAGTGGGAGCCAATGATAATTCCCCACATATCCAAAACTTTCGTATCCGGAGGGGTCATTCATCAGGAGAGGAAGAAATCGGTTGAGGAAAGCATCGAGGAGACATTGGGAAATATGTACATTAACGCCATTCATGGGCTTGGGAATGAAGGGAAAAGTTGGCTAGACATTCGTCCTTATGAGCCTAGGAGTGTTCTAGACAATTGGACTGTGGAAGAAATACCTAAAGTCTTTAGAACTGTCTCAGAGTAATATTCAGAACAAACTTGTTGTTTTAGCCTAGAAATAACAAGGATTCTTTTGTGAAATAGGCTTATGTTTAGAAATCATTATTTTAATAAAATACATCCTTGCAATTATTTCGAGTAAATATTCTTTCATTCTTTCATACGCCTAAAATATATTCTTTCATTACATAAATAAATTGTACATAAATTTATACATTCTTTTGTAACCATAATAGGTCTCTGTGTATCAATGACGTGAATGACACTGCTACGAGCTCAGAGTGCCCTTTTGAACGAAATGTGTGTTTAGAGGGATCGCACGACTTTGGAGGTGATGAAGATGGTAGTTTATCTTTGGACTTGTTGAGGATGGTAGAACAAGAGGAAAAGCAAATCCTACCTCACAAAGAGTCAGTAGAAGTTGTGAGCCTGGAAGAAGGGAAGGAGGTGAAAATTGGAACCGAAATTCTCGCAAAGACAAGACGAGACCTCATTGAATTAATCCATTAATTCAAGGATGTCTTCGCATGGTCATACCAGGATATGCCTGGATTGAGTGCTGACATTGTAGTGCATCGCTTACCCATAAAAGAGGATTACAAACCAATACAACAGAAGCTTAGAAGAATGAGACCGGATATAGTGCTCAAAATAAAAGAGGAAGTTAAGAAACAGTTTGATGTTGGTTTTTTGCAGGAGGTCAAATATTCTGAGTGGGTAGCCAATATCGTCCCAGTCCCTAAAAAAGATGGAAAAGTACGAATGTGCGTAGATTACAGGGATTTGAACAAAGCAAGCCCAAAAGACAATTTCTCAGTGCCACATATTGATACTCTGGTGGATAATACGACGAGATCTTCGTTATTTTCTTTCATGGATGGGTTCTCAGGGTACAATTAGATAAAGATGCATCCGGAATATATGGGAAAGACTACGTTCATTACTTTATGGGGAACGTTTTGCTATAAGGTGATGCCATTTGGATTGAAGAACGCAGGAGCAACATATCAGAGAGCCATGGTAGCCTTGTTCCATGACATGATGCACAAGGAAATTGAGGTGTATGTCGATGATATGATTGCCAAATCCAGAACAGAGGAGGAACATGTGCAAGTCTTTAGAAGATTGTTTTTAAGATTAAGGAAATTTCAGCTCAAGCTTAATCTGACAAAATGCACTTTTGGAGCCAGGTCAGGAAAGCTGTTAGGTTTCGTAGTCAGCAAAAAGGGAATTGAGATTGATCCAGACAAGTCAAGGCAATACGAGAGTTATCGCCACCACGTACCCAGAAAGAAGTTCGAGGTTTCTTGGGAAAACTGAATTACATTGCTCGGTTCATTTCACAATTGACCGAGAACTGTGATCCCATATTTCGCCTTTTGAAGAAACATAATCCTGATGTCTGGAATGAAGAATGTCAAAAAGCCTTTGAAAAGATAAAGCAATACCTATCCAATACCCCAATTCTATCACCACCTAGCCCAGATAGACCATTGATCTTGTATTTAACGGTGTTCAACAATTCCATGGGATGCGTGCTGGGTCAACATGATGCGACTGGAAAGAAGGAAAAGGCGATTTACTATCTCAGCAAGAAATTCACTGATTGTGAGATGAAATATTCGCCTATTGAAAAATTGTGTTGCGCCCTGATTTGGACGACCAAGAGGTTGAGGCAATACTTACTCTATCATACGACTTGGCTAATCTCAAAATTAGACCCTTTGAAGTATATGATGGAGTCAACAGCATTGAATGGAAGAATGGCTAGATGGCAGATTTTGCTCTCGAGTTTGATATCGTATATAAAGTCGAAGGCCATAAAGGGAGTGCGATAGCGATTTCTTAGCTAGCGAGCTCGGAAGATTATGAGCCTCGGATTTTGATTTTCCAAATGAAGATTTGATGTATGTGGCGACTGCTGAAGAGGATTCCCAAGAAAATCATTCTTGGAGATTGAACTTTGACGGAGCATCGAATGCACTAGGCAATGGGATTGGAGCAGTCTTGGTATCTCCGAATGGAGATTTTTATCCTTTCACCAGTAAACTAGACTTTGATTGCACTAATAATATGGCTGAGTATGAAGCCTGCATCATGGGTATACGGGCAGCCATAGAGCGGAAAATCAAGACATTAGAGGTGTACGGAGACTCAGCATTGGTGATATACCAGCTAAGAGGAGAATGGGAGACAAAAGATCCTAAATTGATCCGTTACCGGAGATTGGTTTTGGGATTGATCGAAGAGTTTGATGACATTACATTCTGTTATCTCCCACGGGAAGAAAATCAGATGGCTGATACTCTTGCTACTCTAGCTTCCATGATTAAAGTGAATCAGTTAGAGGATATGAAGCCTATTCAAATTAGTATTTATGAGATCCCAGCTCACTGTTACAGCATTGAAGAAGTAGAGAATGATAGTCCTCCATGGTACCAAGATATATTGCAATATGTGAAGAATCGCGAATATCCAGATCAGGCAACGGAGAATGATAAGAGGACATTGAGAAGGCTAGCTATTGACTATGTCTTGGATGGGGAGATCCTATACAAAAAGGGAAAGGATCAAGTACTGTTGAGATGCGTGGACGCTGTAGAGGCTAAGGAAATCTTAGAAGAAGTCCATGAGGGTGTTTGTGGAACACACGCTAATGGATTCACCATGGCTAGACAGATTATGAGATTCGGGTATTACTGGTCCACCATGGAAGGAGATTGCATCAATCATGCCAACAAATGCCATAAATGCCAAATTTATGGGGATAAAATGCACGCGCCTCCTTCTCCTCTTCACGTCATGACCTCTCCATGGCCTTTCTCCATGTGGGGTATGGACGTTATTGGACCAATATCACCGAAGGCTTCTAATGGACATCGTTTCATTTTTGTGGTTATTGATTACTTCACTAAGTGGGTAGAGGCAGCCTCATATGCCAATGTCACGAAGTCGGCAGTCAGCAAGTTTTTGAAGAAGGAGATTATATGTCGATATTGAATGCCTGAAAGGATTATATCTGACAATGCATTGAATCTAAATAACAGCACAATAGCGGAAGTCTGCGATCAGTTCAACATTAGACACCATAATTCATCACCGTATCGCCCAAAAATGGATGGTGCAGTGGAAGCGGCGAATAAAAATATCAAGAGAATCGTGGCAAAAATGGCTGAAACTTACAAAGATTGGCATGAGAAGTTACCTTTCGCTCTTCTGGCTTACCGAACATCTGTCAGGACTTCTACTGGGGCAACACATTTTTCTTTGGTTTATGGAATGGAGGCAGTGTTACCCATTGAGGTTGAAATTCCTTCTCTTCGGGTATTGGCTAAGTTAAAATTGGATGAAGCCGAATGGATCCAATCTCGGTATGATCAACTAAACCTGATTGAAGGAAAAAGATTGAAAGCCATTCATCATGGCCAAATGTATCAGAGGCGAATGATGCGAGCTTACAATAAGAAGGTTCGTCCCAGAGAATTTCATGAAGGGGATTTGGTTCTGAAAAAGATTCTCCCTTTACAAAAAGATTTCAGAGGGAAATGGATGCCAAACTGGGAAGGACCTTATGTTGTGAAAAAGGCTTTTTCTGGAGGCGCTTTAATTTTGAGTGAAATGGATGGTAAAAATCTTCCGAATCCCGTAAATTCAGACTCGGTTAAGAAATATTTCACTTGAAAGAAGAGAGGAATCAAGGTGAAAACCCGCAAAGGGCACTTTGATTTCCTAAAAAAAAAAAGGAGAGGCCAAGGTGAAAGCCCGAAAAGAGCGCCTTGAGACCAAAGGGGTTTGAGTTGAAAACCTGAAAAGGGCGGCTCAAACATTGTCAGATTAGGGCATATGGTGACCTTGCTAAAGTCAACAATAAAGGGATGCACGACGTCTTGGGGGCATTAACGAAGTACTGTAGATCCCCTAAACACATGTTAAATTCAAAATGGTTCTTGGCTTGTATGGAGAAATTCAAGCGGCGATATCCAAAGCACTTAATCTTCATATTGTTTGTACCAAGTTTGTTGGTTCTTGTAAATAGTTCATTCTTTGTTGTTCTTGAATATTTTTTCTTTTCAAGACATTTATTATCAATAAATTCCTGAATTAATTCATCTCTTACTCAGTATTTTTGATCTTTGCGCAAGCATGTTGCATTAGAATAATGATTGATGGACTAATTAACTTTTACAAAAGAGGTTTGACCTATTACTCTGGGAATTTCTAAACAATTTAGTAACCTAAAACAGGACTATTGTTTGGAACACCCCGAGGACAAAAGATAAAGAGTCTAAGGAGGAAAAAGTTTAAAATAAGACTGCTTCGGTTGTCTAAATAGCGAATGAGACAGCAAGAAGTTTTGATGGGGTAGGAAGAAATCCCCTATGGATAGAACGCTCCTCATTTGGGCATAAGCATTGATAGGACACCCTGAGAGTGGTGTAAATGAATTTCATAATCTGTGTCCTTGAATTGTGATAGGAGAGGATTGAAGAAAAGTCATATACCGTTGGGTTACCGTGGGAGAACGATGGTATGAATTTTGGCGCCCTAATGGATTAAACTTTGAGGTTTACAGTGGGGGGCAACCTAGCTAAATGTTTCTTCAGAAAAGCCAGTCAAGTAAGAAGGCGTTGTAGCACGTCAGTCACAAAGCCTTAATAAACTTTGAATAATGACAACCGAAGCGGGATCATTCTCGGAAAAATAAAATTTTGCATTCATCATTTATATATACCTAGTTAGGAGCATTTGACTCATTCTGATCATGACATCCTAATCACTAGGCATATTTAGGTCATGTTCCCCAGAGAACAAACCGGTGAAACACCAGATCATATCTCCCTAAGCAGTAGTGGAGCGGATCGAAGACGGCGAATCTTATCTTTCCAAGATAGTGGGAAGCAGATTTAAGCCACCAAACCTTATCTCCCTGAGCAGCAGTGGAGAAGGTTGAAGATTGTAGATCTTATCTCCCTAAGCAGTAGTGGAGCAGATCGAAGACGGCGAATCTTATCTTTCCAAGATAGTGGGAAGCAGATTTAAGCCACCAAACATTGTCTCCCTGAGCAGCAGTAGAGAAGGTTGAAGATTGTAGATCTTATCTCCCTAAGCAGTAGTGGAGCAGATCGAAGACGGCGAATCTTATCTTTCCAAGATAGTGGGAAGCACATTTAAGCCACCAAACCTTATCTCCCTGAGCAGCAGTGGAGAAGGTTGAAGATTGTAGATCTTATCTCCCTAAGCAGTAGTGGAGCAGATGGAAGACGGCGAATCTTATCTTTCCAAGATAGTGGGAAGCACATTTAAGCCACCAAACCTTATCTCCCTGAGCAGCAGTGGAGAAGGTTGAAGATTGTAGATCTTATCTCCCTAAGCAGTAGTGGAGCAGATCGAAGACGGCGAATCTTATCTTTCCAAGATAGTGGGAAGCAGATTTAAGCCACCAAACCTTGTCTCCCTGAGCAGCGGTGGAGAAGGTTGAAGATTGTAGATATTATCTCCCTAAGCAGTAGTGGAGCAAATCGAAGACGGCAAATCTTATCTTTCCAAGATAGTGGGAAGCAGATTTAGCCACCAAGCCTTGTCTCCCTAAGCAGTAGTGGAGCAGGTCGTACCCAATCTTATCTCCCTAAAGTTGCAGTGGAGTAGATTGAAGCACTATTTCCTATACTTCTGAAGATGCAGTAGGAAGGAATGAGGCTACCCGAAGAAGAAGAGTACCAAAGACCAGCATGACCGGGCAAAATTAGGCATCTGTAAAGTCTTTGCTTCGTCACTGTTACACAATAACGAGCAAAGAGGGGCAGCTGTAATACCTAAATTTTACCCGGCCCACAATAATAAAAAGTCCATTATTTTACATGTCCGGAAAGAAAAAAGAGCCCAGAATACATGGCCCAATTTAAAACAATGGGGGCCCAAATTTCAATGGCCCAAAACGGATGAAACCCTAGGGTTTTTGATCTTCAACAGCGCCGCAACCGAGCCAAGTCGAATCCTCCGGATTTTCCCCGATCTTCACCTGCAAAACAAGGAAAGAAATCAAACAATATATGGAAAAATCATAGGTTTGAGAATCAAAGATATGACCAGATTTATTCCTTCTTTGCTTTATTTTCATTCGACTATAAAAGGAGATTAAATACATTGTAAAAGGGATCCCGAATTCGAGAAATCAATAAAAACAGGACACTATTTCACAGAAACCGATTGAAACGCAAAGGTTGATATATTTTCTTTTCTTTTTTTTTTTTGTTATTTGTTTTTTTATATACTGAATAAATTAAAGTAAAGGAAAGAAATAACCTTTCTTTTTGGAAGCGCCGTACGACGGCCGAGGAAGCCACCCCCAAGGATTGGTGGCCGGAAACCGAAAGGTTTCGTGTTGTTTTGAACCTCTTCGCTGGCATTTTGAAGGATTTAAGCCCAGATTTGGGCATAAGGGGGTCGAGAAGGCTAAAAGGGGAATTTTCCCCTTTTCCGGTCACCACAGACGGTGGTAACGGCGGAGAGAATCAATGGCGATGACGGTGGCGATGATCGGCCGTTGACCGGACTCAGACCGGTGCCCGGAGAAGAAGGAAGGATTTGAGAGATTTTTTTTAGGTTTTTTGTAAAGAATGAAAAAATGAATTTTTTTTACTGAAATTTGGCTTAAATAAGCCAATCAAAACGGCGCCGTTTTGAGGAGAGGATCCGCCTGTCGACCCGACCCGGACCCAGGATCCGCGTGTTTTTATGCGGAGGGGCAAATTGCGCTTTTAGCCCCTCCGCCTTTTTATATGTTTTCAATTAAGTACTCTCATTTTTTTAATTTTGGCCTTTAATTTATTTTAAATTCCAATTAGATCCATTTGAACGGCGCCGTTTTAGAGGAGAAGGGAAAATTGCCCTTCCAGCCCCTCTACGTAATTCGCGCATTCAATTAAGTCCTCTAGGCTTTATTTATTTGCAGATTTACCCCTTTATTTTTACTAGCGATTCGATTTAGTCCTTTTTTATATATTTCTCTTAAAATCAATATTTTATGTATATATTTCTACTAAAAAAAACATAATTTATATTCACATGTTTAATTTATTTAATTTTGATGTTATTTTAATTGTTTTAAACTTATGTTTTTTATTTCAATCATTGGTCTATTGATTTAGGATTACATGTTTTACTATCTTGCCTATTTATTTGATATTTTGCATGCCATTATTGTTTGTATTATTTCCATGTTATCGTAATATTTATTATCGCATGATATATTTAAAGTAGCATATCATTACTTTTTTTTTTCTCAATTTTTAAAACAAAACTCTTTCAAAATGGATATTCTTTAAACCAAAATAAACTCATTATTGGGAATTCAACACGTTGTGTCCTAACGTATTGGATGTGACGCATTGATTTTTCGAAATGAAGATTTTTTTTTAAAAAGTAAAGGAAATATTCCGAGTTTGGGATTCTAAAGGGATCGTGCCCTAACGTATTGGGTGTGATTTCTTAAATCTTGAATAAGGGGATGTTCTTTTAAAGTTTTATTGTATAAGTATTCTGACCTAATTCATTTTGGAGGAAATTAGAATGTTGTGCCCTAACGTATTGGGTGTGGCATTTTTGCTTCTCTGGATTGAAAAGGGTTTTAATACGCATCGTTTTAAGTTTTTTTTAAAGACTATATTTTTAAAATTTTCGACCTTAAGATATTAATTAATTAACTAGGTACCAATTTTTGGGCGCAATGAGGGTGGTAATCCTTCCTCATACGTAACCGACTCCCGGACCCGTTTTCTAAAACTCGTAGACCAAAGCCGTTTTTTTAGGTGATCCAATCACACCGTAATAAAAGATTGGTGGCGACTCCCAATTTTAA
Source organism: Gossypium raimondii (assembly GCF_025698545.1). NCBI lineage: Eukaryota > Viridiplantae > Streptophyta > Magnoliopsida > Malvales > Malvaceae > Gossypium > Gossypium raimondii. The sequence goes on from NC_068572.1 coordinate 37,377,059, forward strand.
TTTTTTAGAAAGTCGAAAACCTTAAAACTTTTATTTTTCAAAAACGGTTTCGACAAAATCAAAATAAAATGGAACTTTGAGTTGAGTTTATTTGTTCTTCTTGTTAGAATCCAAATTTGAAGTTACAAAATTAGAGGGCTTCCACAGAAGATATTAACGGTATACAGCAAATTATGTATACAACAACCTTCTTATTCAATCATTGAATATAAGAATAGAAGTTACCATGGCTAGTGCATGAATTACAAACAAAGTATAGTTATATAATAATCCCTGTGAAGTCCAGAGAAAGATGACTGGACCGGCAGAGGGAAACAGATGAAAGAATGGAATTCGTACGATAAAATATGATGCTCATCTAGGAGCCAAAAGAAGACTCACCTCAGTCTCGCAACCCTGAAAATTTCCGACACAAACCAACATCCGAAATGAACTAGGCGAAAAACTCTTTTGATTAACCATTAGCCACTATCTCCATAATCACATCATTCCAGAAGTCTATTGGTCCAGGTATACACCAATGTAAACAATCGTTCTGAACGACTGCTGTTTTGTTCTTTGAATACGGTTGGAACTGTCGATATGGACCTGGATGTCCATCTGGCCTCGATAATAAGAGATTTGTGAAGTCGAGAAGCTTGAGATTCAATTCATTATTGGCTACTTTTGCGGATGCCTTCTCAAACTCTTCTAATTCAATATTTCGTAGAATTCTATTCAAGTCCTTTATTTTAACCTCTCCTTCTTTAGCTGGTATTGTCTTAGGACAAGTCCCACCATTATGCCATTCCCCATTCTTAAAGTGATCTGGCGTGGACGTCCTAAAAAAGATCAACCCCTTATGCTTTGATGTTTTAATGAAGTCCATGACATGGTGGAGGGTTTTTTTGTAAGCATATTCAAATCCTAATTCTATCAGGTTTTTTCCTGGACATAGATGGCAACCAACAATGACATCATTCTCATGATAGACTGCAGCCTTGAGAAACCATTTTCCGGTAGAGATTATCATGTAATCTAAGCTCGGGTAAATATCTAGCCATTTCTTATCAAGTTTGTCCAGATGCAGTTGAACTTCAGCAGTAGAAACACCGTTAATATCTTCAAAAGTAGCAGCCTTTACAAGAAAAGGAGACCAAATATTTGATATTGTTAAATTGTATGATTGGAAATGCCATCTCTTTGATTTGGAATCCACATCCTGGTGAATTTGAACAGGTTGTTCAACCTGAAAGTTTTACAAAGAAAATATGAACAAGACAGTTTTGTGAACAACCATAGTCAACTACAATATTTTGACGCCAGTTGAAAATAAGTAGATAATTTGATGTTCGATGGTAAAGAAAAAGAACACAATTTTTGCTCACTAATTTCATAAATATCAAGAAACAAACTAGGAAGTAGTGTAATATTATATTTAATATGCTTATTCAGAACAACATACATATAAATGATGAGGTTAAAAAAACATCCATCCATCAAAATTCTCCCTATAAAATAATTGTGATAATAAAATGCTTCTTTGTTCCTGATGGAGTTTTGATTACTCCATATTCCATAACCTGTTACAACAAGTGATGAAACAACAATTGTGCTGCTATCAAAACCTTTGTGTTGGCATGTTTGACATATTTGGGCTGCCAGCAAATTTTAGAACTTTAGAGCCCAACACTTGAGTTCTCAGCATCAGCACGTTTTACTTACAGGAAGTTTAGAAAGTTTAAAATTAGATAATTATCTACTTCGGAAATTTTGATATTATTGCATTTAATGGAGTATTTATCAAAAATATTATATTGATAAAATCAAATTTTAAATTAGCGATAAGGACTCATCTTTTTGGTTGTAGGCCAAGTATGGAGAAGCCCTATAAATATCCTAGTGGTCGACGTCCTCAAGGGATAGTTTTTGGGAGTGTCTTTCACTTTTGTATTTTGCTATTATTTTATTATTTTGTGACACCCAAGTATTATTTAGAGAGTTTTATTGAATGAAAAGTGAGGATTTTGGATAGTGATTTGCATCAATCCAAGTCATTGTTGGGGCTGCAAATATTCATTGTTGTAAGGGTAGTTTAGGCTTTAGTCAAAAGGTGATTCGGTTGGATTGTTAAATAAAATCATTCTCTAAGTAGGGCTCCGCAAATGTAGGATTGTTGATCTGACCTACATTAACAAATATTGCATGTTATCTCTCCTTACTTTGATCCTTTTTTTTTTTACCTTGTCTAATTGTTTTTGTTCTATTCCAACCTTTGTTCTAACGTCTATTAGAACAAAATTGTTTTTGAATTGCAAACCAAGTTATTTGTTCCAATAGTTTTTCGAATGTCAAAGTTGGAACAAAGTGAAAACTGAAGGTGTTTCCAATTGGCATCAAAACAAGCTTCAAGCACATGTGATGGAGATGTTGAGTTCAATTTATCATAATGGAATCCATGAAGGAAGTTAATTTGACAACACGACCCTTGTCGTTACTTGTTTCAGAAAACTATGCATACTGAAATGCTCGTATGAGGGCTTTCATCATCTCTGTCAATGAAGCAGCGTAGGAAGCTATTGAAGATAAGTGGGTTCGACCCATTGTGGCTACTGTTGATGGCATCACACACCTTAAAGAAATAAGCAAATACATTGACGAAGAACAAAGGGTTGTTCATAGAAATTCACAAGCTCTAAATGCCATTTTTAGTTGAGTTGACTTGGACTGACTTAAATTCATTTCTGTGTATGAATCTACTAAGGAGATATGGACGACCTTGCACAACCAACATGAAGGAATGATTTTGTGCCTATGTCAAAATTTCATATTTTAACAACTAGGTTCGAAATTTTAAAAATGCTTGAAAATGAAATTATTTCTAAATTTTATGCAAGATTATGTGAGATTTCTAATTAGGCTTTCTATCTTGATGATCGTTTTTCTAAGGATAAATTGGTGCACAAAGTGTTGAAGTCTTTACCAGAACGAATTGTCATTAAAGTCACGATAATAGAGAAGGCAAAAGATATCACCACTCTCAAGAAGGACGAGTTAACAAGCTTACTCCAAACCTTCGAGCTAAATTTGGAGGAAGCAAAAGATGAAAAAATGGGTCTAACAAAGAACAAAGCATTCAGTGTCCAAAATGTTGTTCCAACAATGATACATATAGTGAAAAACATTGATGAGTTCAAAAAGCAATTAGCCCTCCTTAGAAAGAGCATGAAAAGGCTTTCTAAGAAGGGAACTAAGTTAGATGATAATGGGACAAAGAAGAATACTATTAAATGTTATAAATATAAGGGATTTGATCTCTTTCAATCAGAATGTGCTAATACTAAGAAGAAGGAAAAGTCACTCGCAATAACTTGGAGTGATGAAGAAAGTTTTGATGTCAAATAAGATTTGAGCAACTATGTTGCTTTTACATAGTTGCTTTTACTACTTCTGCTCCAAACCATGTTCCAACATATTCTAAAATATATAAAAAAAGGTCATATAATGATGATTTTCTCTTTGAATCTTTGGAGGATGCTTACAACCACATGTTAAAAAAATAGAGATATTGTGCAAATTAAATTATTCCTTAATGAAAGAAATTATTGTCCTTAAAGGACAAAAAAAAAAGCTCAAAATTATGGTCCAAGAAAAGGATGATGTTTTGAAAGCAACCAAGAACAAGTTAGATAATGCAAAAGTTGTCTTGAAGAAGTTTGGAGGGCAAAGTGAGAACCTAGATAAAATTTTAGCTTTAAGAATATTTGAGTTAGGCCGTAGAAGACTTGGTTACATCTATAAAGGTAAGAAACCTACAAATCCTATGATTTTTGTTAAAACTAAATATGCCAGTTCTTCTCTTTATGGGGCACGAAATGAGAATTTCTTAAATATTTTATGTCATTATTTTGGGAAGTTGGACATATTAGACCACATTATTTTAAGATGATACAAGATAGGAATAAATTCAACTCAATTGAAAAACATATTCGAATAATGAACAAAATAAAGAGACCACAACATAATTTAGGATGACAAAAGATCGAGCACATTTGAGTTATAAAGATCAACAATTTATTGGCGCTTGTGTGAAGAATGATTGATGTTGTGGCCACATAGGCCTTTGATTTAGCCAAGACCAATCTAATTCCTTAATTATCCACAAATTAAAGGTCCAAATTGGGTTTTTATCACCATAAAGCTAGTTGAGTACAACCATGTAGATTGGCCCGAATTTGAGGGGACTAAATGCAATATGAAATATCCTTAGACACAGCTATTTGGGCCATAACTTTCATCCATTTAGCTATTTGAGTTTCAAAATTCATTTAATTTATTTATGTATGTTTTTAATATATTGTATTTCATGTTCATAGTTTATTCTCGTTTGTGTCATATTGTTATCATGCTTTTTTTGTGTCCACAACTTGTTTACTTTCATTTTGTTAATTAAGTATCATAGCTTTCTAGTGTGTTTTTCATGCCTTATGTGTTTATCTTTGTTTGTGTATTCTGGTAGTTTGTTGATGAGTCTTTCTATATTGATTTTCAAGTACATTGATTAGCCATCATGGATCATGTGACCCTTCGACTTCTACTTCAAATTCATGCATAAAAGATAACTTAAGTTATAAGAGTTCATACATTAATGGATGGTGCAACAAGTGAGACTCATTTGACAACATATTGCATGAACAACAAGGGGCTATGCGTGTTATTATAACCACTTGATCAACAGATCAATAGAATAGGTGGTAAGATGGACTGAAGTTAGTCAATAGCTCCCATCGTTCGAGGGTTTGAAGGTCTGGATCTAGAGTCAGATAAAACTGTTTTGCTAATGCAGTCAAGGAAAAAAAAGAATCAAAAAGATTGAGCATACCTTGATTTTCATTAGAAAAAGGGATCAATTTCTTTCTTTTCCAACCTTTCTCTATTGAGAAAAACGTAACTGAAATCCAAATCGATATGATAGATTAGAAGAGACAGCAGGGGATAAGAGAACAGGATTCGTTCAGAAAACAGTCAGGCCATAAAATAAAAGAATTCAATAGCAGCGCTTATGCCTTCAACAAAAGCAGAGCTAATCCCAGAAATTACCAAACTCTCTTTTTTCGTTAATGATACAAAAGGGGAAGAACGTTCAAGCACATGCACCTACAAGAGGGACAAACCTGCCATGTTCATGTACAAATATCATTGTTGCACTTTGAATCTAGTAGATATGTTGGCAAAAGGAATGTACATCCATATTCATGCATTGCCAAAGGGAAGAATACTTAAGATACATGGAATTTTTGGTCACTAGAGGGGCTTACATGAATTTGGTCGATTGACTTCTTCCCATGCATGCACTCTCCTTCAACGCATTAAATGCAGCCACCAAATTCATCAACAAGGTGCATGGACGGCAAGGGAAATATATATGGTTGTTCTTTGCATTCTTTGAATACTTGGATTCATGAACTTTAGGATTAATGTATCATCTTAATTCATGTATCCACATTAATGACCGAAATCCATTCATGTGTTAGGGTCCTATATATATTCGATCAAACACTTTGTAGTGGACTAATAAACATTTTACTATCATTTGAGAGTTTATCTCTTTGTTCTTTAAAACTAAACTCGAACTTATCAAGACTTGTCATGTGGCGGTCAAAACTTAACTGATCTTATCACTTTCTTTCTCACATATTTCCAAAGTGTAGTGATCACCTCTATACTATTGATTCCTTTCTTGTTTATAGATAGTGGGTCACAGTTCTTATTTGTTCCCCAAACTTTTGAGACATCAACATCTTTATAGAAACCGGGTCTAGTTGAATTTATTACTTAAGTTCATTTCTAAGATTGTTTTTGTATTCATAAGTTATATCCAAAAATAATTTTTTTTATTTTCTTTCATACTTATCGTATTTTCGAAAGCTGAACCTGTTAAGAAATGATCGGACAACTTAAATCATGACTTGTAATCCTAACTGCGTACGAGATTCACGTCATTTGCTATCAGAGCTAGTATTCTTCACATGTATTATTTTATTTTCTCTCTCTCAAATTTAAAAAATTCAAAAAAATTGTGAGAAAAAAATTGTAAAAAAAAGGAAGGGAAAATACAAGGTGAAATTAAAAAAAAAATTCTAGGATCCCATCAAGAAAATTATCATCTAATTAGTACTTTTGAGTCTATTTTACATATTTTGGTAAATTTTTAAAATAACAAAAACATAACTTCAAGTCAAAAATTTTCTTTTTCTCTGTTAAGCCAAAATACCTTCTAATCATATTTTTGAGTCCTTTGAACCTATTTTTGTCAAATTAATTTTAACCTTCCATTTTTTTCGATTGCGTCTCACCCTAACAACTCCTCTAAGATTACCGTTTTGGTAAGTTATTTTCATACCAAGTTCTTCAAGACCTCAAGATATTTAAGTGGTAAAATGCAAGAGCGTGTGATCTTATTAAGAGTGATAAAAGATAGAAATTTTGTGCAAACACAAAAGGAGTGAATTTTCTTTCTAAAATTAATACATGAGGTTTGTTTTGTGAGGTACAGATCTTATTGTCAAATTTGTTCTTTTGTTTATTAAAATCATGATCAAAGAGAGTATTATTTCGAGGAAGGCACTAAACATTTGAATTGGAAGCAAAGGATTACAACGAGAGAACCTGTTTCAAACTCGTTGCCATGTAAAAGACAAGGTATGTAGTTTGATAGTTGATGGTGGGAGTTGTACTAATATTGCAAGTACAATCATGGTGGAAAAGCTCCAATTGCCTAAAACAAAGAACCCTCAACTGTACAACTTGCAATGGTTGAACAAAAATGGTGAAATCAAAGTCACCAAACAAGTGATGGTGTTTTTCTCAATTGGTAAGTACAAAAATAAAGTACTATGTGACGTTGTCCCAATGCAAGCCTATCATATCCTTCTCAGATTTCCATGACAATTCGATTGATGAGTTCATTATGATGGCTATGCTAATGGTACACTTTCGAGTGTCAAAATACGAAGATCACCTTAGCATCAATGACTCTGGATCAAATTCGTGATGACCAAGCCAAGATTACGAAATCGAAAGAAAAAATAATGAAAAGGAAAAAGAAAGTGAAAAAAATAATGAAAAAGAAAAAAGTGTGAGAGAAAAGAAAAAGATAAGGTAAAAGCAAAGAATCTGTTGGTGGATGAAGAAAATAGCAATATCCAAGTAAAAAAGAGAGATGCTTTAACTAACCATAACTCAAAATTGCTTTGTGATGTTTCTTTATTCCAGGTTTCTAAAAATCCATCAATAGATGATTTGTAGCTTCATTATTCACCCAGTGGAAGACAGTTCCATATTTGGGAGAAAAGTAAGCTGGAGAATGAAATTACTCCACAAGTTTAAGAAGGTAAGGATGGTAAGGAACTTTTTGAGATTAAACCAAGATGGCATTCTTTGAATGTTGTTGATAAGTTTGTCACTAATAGTGTTTTAAAAGGTTTTCTTTACGACATTTCATTTCATTGGCTTAGTGTTATTAACAATGAGTTTTCATATAATAATAATCTTGAACTACTTAACGTTGATGGTTATGTGAAATTCATGTCTCTTCATTGGAAACACATGTGCATGTACATGTTTATTCGAAGAAAGTTTGAGGGTCTTGTTTATTTAAACATTCATATACCTAATTTTTCTTTGTTTAACATGGGTGATTTGTTTTGGAAAGAAAAATATTTGATTCATGGATATGTGGAGGATCAAAATTTTATGTTTCATTCTGGGGGCTGTTTATCCATATCATTGTTGAGAATATTCAAGTATCAGAATTTCATTTTAACAACTGCGTGGATAGCTTTTTGTTGTTCAATATTTATTCATCATTTATGAAAAAGAAGTATTTGATCTATGATGAGTTGCAAAGGCAAAACTAAGTCTTTGATCCCAGAGTTAGCTTGTGTTTACAAACTTTGAAAGGAGATCTTGGTCATTATCATGTTTATACAAATTGTATTCTCTCTGATTTATCTCTTTGAAGGTGGTTCTTTTTTATAAGGGAGGGATTGCACGAGCTTATACTAGTTTTACTTATAAAGGTGTTTTTGTTTTTCAGGTTTCTAGAAGAGTTATTTTCAATTCAATGGCTGAAAAATACAATTTAAGGGACCATAATCAAAAAAGATTTTTTGAACAGCAAGGGGCTATGCATTTGATTTTTCATTAATGATACAAGGGGGAAGAATGTCCACGTGTCACGGGGCTAGACCTTTTGTCTCGCAATCCGTGCGACCTTAGGCGATCCGTTCGTCCAAACTCACCTAAGTCAGCCTTAACTCAAGTGAGGATTCTTTTAGAACTCCTCCAAGGCACCAATTGAATAGCGGAAGCAATTTATGCCAAAAGAAGAACAACAAAGAACAATAGAAAGAACGCTCGCAAAGTGTTTGAGTAAATGCTCTCTATTTCTCTTATTCACAAAAAAATAATGAAACAATGAATGGAGTGAGTAAAACTGAGGGGGAGGCTCTCTATTTATAGTTGAGCTCCCCTAAAACCGACGGTCAAGATACATTTACATTGACGGATGAGATTTAACCATATCCCTTAATTTTAGAGATTTACAAGATAGGCCTTATCAAATCTAATCTAATCTTTAGAAGATATGATCCCCTCTATCTTCTAAGATTAGTTACCATATTAGCCTAAATTGCCATCTCTTCATTATCGGGCCAACTAGGCTTCAATCTGACAGGCTTGTCCAATAGCTCTTTGAATCGGGCCAGTTCTCGTAGGCCAAATGATCCCCATCTAAGCAATAGACCTCAATTGGATGCATTTGGTGCGACGGTCATGGGCTTTGAACTGTGGCCCGTGACATTTTTCCCCACCCATTCTCGCAACGTCCTCGTTGCGACTTCCGAATGGCACTGACTTGATTCGCCTCGGTCTCGTCTCAACGCCTTAGCCTTTCCCTTCCTTCGGGACTTTTGCTTCGGCTTATGTCGCTTCTTCACTCGAACCGTCCTACTCGTTTGTACATCTCGATGACAAGAAGTTATGTCACTCTTTTTTCCAGATTCTAACTTTGCTCGAACAGAATCCTCTTGCTTCACCACACTTGGCTTCACTTTGCCCACAGTCTCTCGGCCTCTTTGCTCAAGAACTTCGAAAGGGCCCCTACGTTCTTGCCAAGTCAACAAGTTAGAATGCAAAACACTATCACAGTGTTCGGAATGTACCTTCGCATTTACTCTGGTCAACTGTCCCACATGCATCACTTCCCTTTCCTTAAAGTCTGATGCACCACCCACCTCTCCCATAGGTGGAAGCCTTGTCGATGACTCGGCCAACTCCGACGCTTCACTCAACTTGAGCCTCATTGGTCTCAGCTTCACTGTTTTCATCGCAACTCTTTCCTCTAAGTCCGATGACAAACTCACATCTTCCTTGGGTGGAAGCCCCTCCGATGACTCACCAAGCTCAGACGTTGCCTTTCTTTTGACTCCGGCTTGCTTAGGACAGTTCCGCAACTCATGCGGACCACGGCACAAGAAGCACTTTACTCGCTTCTTTTTGCTCCTCTTTGCCCTCTTGGTTTCAGCTTTTCCCTTGCTCAAACCAAGCTTCTTGGGCTCCTTGTCTGCTCCATTATTCCCCTCGATGACAGACTTCCTCGGACACTTTCGCAACCTATGCTGACCATGACACAAGAAGCACTCCACTGGCTTCTTCTCGCTTTTGGCCTCCTTGGCTTCGACACCCATTGCGCTCGAACCAAGTACCAAGGCCTTACCCACCGGCTTCTCCTTAAGCGTGGATTTCTTCGGACATTTCTTTAAAATGTGTGGACCGTCGCAAAGAAAGCATTTCAGCCTGTCCCTTTTCCTCTTGGGTTTCTTCTTCCCAACTCGTGGATTCTCATTACCACCATTGTCGCTGTTGCCATTGCCATCAACAATATCTTCCTTGTGATCCATTTTACGTACGCTCCTTTCCTCGGACTTAGAAGACCCAAGTCTTTCCCTAGACCAAGCTTGACCACGGACTTAGTTACCATCATGGCTTCCGACAGCTTTTGGACACCTCTTTGTTCCACCTCCTGTCTGACCCACAGCTTCAATCCATTTTGAAAAGCAAGCAATGCCTCTCTTTCAGTCACTTCTAAAACTTGGAGCATGAGTTCCTTGAACTCTCGAACATACTCCCCCACTGTGCCCCGTTGCGTTATCCCTTGCAACTTTTCCCGAGCTTCTTTCTCGGTAAATTCTGGGTAAAACTGTCCCTTCAATTGACATTGGAACTCTTGCCACGTCCCAATCCCACCTTGCCTTTTATCTGTGGTCCTACCTCGCCACCATAAAAGCGTAATGTCAGTAAGAAACATTGAAGCAGTGTTTACCTTAACCGGATCATCCATGATGCCTTTGGCACGGAAGTAGTTTTCCATTCTCCACAAGAAATTGTCCACATCGCATGCAGACCTTGTCCCCACAAACTCTTTCGGCTTTGGGACATCCTCGTTACTGAGTGCTGCATTTGCCACTCCATTCCCCACGGCTGCTCGACATAAGGCCAGCTCTCCCTCGAGCTCCTCTATTCTTGTGCTCAAAGCCCTCGTCGTGGCCATTGTTCCCTCCCTCAAAGCCATCATCATGGCCTCGCGAGCATCATTCCTTTCCGACAGCTCGTCCCTGTGTGAATTAAACAACTCGTTTACCTTATCCATGGTGGAATCAAGAGAAATCTTCACATAATCTCTGGACTGCTCCTTCCAGTTTGTTATGCGATCCTCGACCCCATCGAGTGTCTCCTTTACATCCTCCATGGATCCCTCGAGTTTACCCACACGTTCCTCTACTGCCGATAATGTCTCCCTCAAAGATTTCCTCGCCCACCATTGTTCGAACTATTCTTTCAACATCCCAACGGTGCTTTTGAACCAATAACTCAAATATCACTTGGTTCAAACCAACAGCTCGGATACCACTTGTCACGGGGCTAGACCTTTCGTCTCGCAATCCGTGTGGCCTTAGGCGATCCGTTCGTCCAAACTCGCTAAAGTCAGCCTTAACTCAAGTTAGGATTCTTTTAGAACTCGTCCAAGGCACCAATTGAAGAGCGGAAGCGATTTATGCCAAAAGAAGAACAACAAAGAACAACAGAAAGAACGCTCGCAAAGTGTTTGAGCAAATGCTCTCTATTTCTCTTATTCACAAATAATAATGAAACAATGAATGGAGTGAGTATGACTAATGGGGAGGCTCTCTATTTATAGTTGAGCTCCCCTAAAATCGACGGTCAAGATACATTTATATCGACGAATGAGATTTAACCATATCCCTTAATTTTAGGGATTTACAAGGTAAGCCTTATCAAATCTAATCTAATATTTACAACATATGATTCCCTCTATCTTCTAAGATTAGTTACCATATGAGCCTAAGTTGCCATCTCTTCATTATCAGGCTAACTAGGCTTCAATCTGATAGGCTTATCCAATAGCTCTTTTAATCGGGTCAGTTCTCGTAGGCCAAATGATCCCCATCTAAGCAATAGACCTCCATTGGATGCATTTGGTGCGATGGTCATGGGCTTTGAACTGCGGCCCGTGACACAAGCACATGCACCTACAAAAGGGGGATAAACCTGTCATGTTCATGTGTAAATTTAATTGTTGCACTTTGAATCTTTTAGATATGTTGGCAAAGGGAATGTACATCCATATCCATGCATTGCCAAACAGGACGAATACTTAAGATACATGGAATTTTCAGACACTAGAGTGGCTTACATGAATTTGGTCGATTGACTTCTTCCCATGCATGAACTCTCCTTCAACGCATTAAATGCAGCCACCAAATTTATTAACAAGGTGCATGGACGGTAAGGGGAATGTATATGGTTGCTCATTACATTCTTTGAATACTTGATTCATGAACTTTAGGATTAATGTATCATCTTAATTCATGTATTCACATTAATGACCGAAATGACCATTCATGCGTTAGGATCCTATATATATTCAGTCAAGTACTTTGTAATGGACTAATGAACATTTTTAATACCATCTGAGAGTTTATCTCTTTGCTCTTTTAGAACTAAACCCGAACTTAACAAGACTTGTCTTGTGGCGTTCAAAACTTAATCGATCTTATCACTTCCCTTTTCACTTATTTCTAAAGTGTGGTGATCACCTCTATACTATTGATTCCTATCTCGTTTATAGATAGTGGGTCACAGTTCTTCTTTGTTTCCTAAACTTTCGAGACATCAACATCTTTATAGAATCCAGGTCTAGTTGAATTTATAACTAGTTTCATTTCTAAGATTGTTTTTGTATTAGTAAGTTATATCCAAAAATCTATTATTTTATTTTCTTTCATATTTATTGTATTTTCGAGAGTTGAACCTATTAAGAGACGATTGGGCAACTTAAATCGTGACTCATAATCTTAACTGCGTGCGAGGTTCACGTCAATGATGTTGCAACTCATGGAGATCATATTGAAGATTTATCGAACGTTGGACCAACTTTATCTAAATATCATGGAAAAGATTGTTGTTCCACGAGCTACAACCATTATTCCTGATGATATAGCTTTTAATTTCATCCCTTCTTAAACACCATGATACAAGCTAATAGGGGATGAATAGAGTAAAATGGAGTAATGATGATAATTTGGTGATACTGTTTCTTCTTAGTTTATAATTATGGTTTTTTTAAATGATTTTGATATGGTAGCTAATTTTTTTTAACAAGTTCTTTTATTTGGTTTCTAGCAGGATTTAATGGTAAATATAAGTACATGCTAAGGGGAATATGTGTGAATCAAAGTAATATGTAACAGAGTAGCAAACTTTGATTGATAGATTTGTCTCAAAAAAATGAAGATCTCTTAGTGAGGAGGAGCTCCTCTAACATTTTTGGAAAAAAGGGAGAGATGTATGTGTCCAACATATGTTAATGTTCAATGTTGTTCTTGGTTGATTGTTTTTTTTCCTGGTTGGTTGTTTTGGTTAAAGTTTAGTTTAGTTTATTTGCTACTAAAGTCTTAACTTTTTTATGAAAATTGTGATTACATGGTTTGGGAGATAAGCATATCTGGAGTGTGTACTTGACACGAAGCATGAGTTCAATTGTTGGTTTGATTTTGTCAAAATCACAAAAGGGGAGATTGTTGGAGTTTTGATTACTTCAATGTTCCATAGCCTGTTAGAACAAGTGATAGAACAACAATTGTGTTGCTATCAAAAGTTTTGGTTTGGCATGTTTGACATGTATAGGTTGAGAATATGTCTTGATAAACCAACGAACTTTTGAACTTTAGAGCCCTACACTCTAAGTTCTCAGCATCATCATATTTTGCTTAAAGAAGAAGATTAAGAAGTTTACAATTGCTAAATATCTATTTTGGAAATTTTGATATTATTGCATTTTATGAGAGAATTTATCAGAAATATTATATTGATAAAATTAGTATTTAATTTAGTGATAAAGACTATCCCTTTTATTGTTGATAACAATAACATTAAAGTTTGAACAAAGTGTAAACAAATTTTTTTATTTACTACCTTTTGTATGAGTGTAACATCTTTTAGAGCATTCGAACCCATATTCTGTTACATTGGCAACAATACCTATACTAACTGAGCTAAAACATACAACAAAATGTTTTTCTTTAATTTCCCTCAAGGAAATGAAGAACTTTTTTTTGCTTAATCAACGCTATAATGAGAAGTCAATAATAAATCTATATGCGTATGCTTATATAATTAATAAAACCGGAAGTCAATAATAGCTTATAAGCATATCCTGATACAATAAAAAAATCTCAGATAAAGATTGCTTTCTTGGTATAATAGTGTCTGCGAAAACTGATTAATGATTTCATCAACCCCAAAGTCATTAACAAGATTTCTTTAATTGGGCGTTTGCATTACTTGCTTAGCCCGACATTTTTCTAGATACCATCCAGATTTGATTAGCACAACTAAATGGGAATTATTAGCAATTAAGACGAGACCGCTGAAGATAAACAAAGATGCATAAGGGCTTTGATTAGCACAAGTAGTTTTAATAGATTACTACGAGCTACCGTCTCATTTATCTTTCTATCAGAGACTAACATGATAGAATGTTGATGTTTATCTGCTAAAGTGATTAACTAATATCAAATGCAATCAACAAAAAACAAATCACATTAAGGTGTTAATACACTTTATTTGGAAAAATATTCACATGCAACCCTTAGAAAATGCAGTGCAAACACATTCACTGGATTCAGTGAAATCCCAAATTTCCAATCTCTTTAACTTAACATCAGACCTAGCATTGAAGTTGTTTATATTAGTTACCAAGCCAGCTATCAACTTCTGAAGATACAATAGCAGCGAAAAAAAAAACCTACATGAGTATGGATGCAGTTAACACAAAGAGGAATGAAGTGTCGGGATACCTTACTTTGCCACAACAGAAAAATAGGCTATAGAGGGTAAATTGCGATAAACACTAGCAGAGTGGCCAGAGAAGCCTAATCAGCCTAGAATGATAGGTCCTAGCTTCCTAGGATCAGAACCAAGCATTAATAACTATGTAGCTTCGCTAACCAATACTCTCTTTTTCTTTCAAGGAACCTAAATGAACTGATTTAATTTTTTTTTCCTTAAGAGAGGATTAATCTTGAATTTCAACTATCTATTCGTCGTGCAAGTAATATACTAGCTCATCAGTTATGTAGGTAACAATGTTCTTTTTAAGATAAAGCAGATAGTTGAGGCCAGGGAAGAACACAATGTTAAAATTTGCTAAAGTTATCAAGTACATACTGTTGAGAGCATACACAGCAATGACTGTGCGTGGTTGCGAGATATGGAGTCACCAATCAAGGCCCATGCTTTATTTCTCATCAACTCCAGAAATCTCTCTGCATTAAAACGAGGTAATTGACAATCATGTGGTTTCCATTTCCAGTATAGATATCCAAAATCAGGGCGGCCATTCTTCATACAATTCTGATGGTTTTCTATCCAAGGGCAGCTCTCATTTGTGTATGACGGGCCCGAGGGATTGGGAATCCAATCCCCTTTAAAGAGATCACACTTTTCTGTAATAACATCTGGGGTAATCATAAGTTTAAATGGTTAAGACACGATATTGAACCCGAAATAATTAACAAAATCTTGTATGTGAGATATGAATAGTAAAACAACAATGGTGGCAATACATTATGGATGGTAATCGGCAATATCAATCAACTAAAAAAATGCAGCATCACGATATTAAGAATTCATCCAATCCCACGGAGAAAGTTTCATCAATAATTAGAACCAATAATTCCCAAATTATACACTAAATCAATCACATAGAAAAGAAGAGAACCAAATCCAAACATGCTACACCAACGTAAATCAACTTGGAAGACAACCATCAAAATTTTCAATCTTTCTAATCAAAAGATATGTTTTAAATGGTAGATCAGCAGATCTTAAAACACCAAGTCTAAAGAAAAAAAACTGAGGAAAGAAGCAATTGTAGTTACCAAGATGTATGTGATCCTCATTTTCAGATATTCCAACAAGGACAGGAGGTTCCACGTACGGAGCTCGAACTTGCACTTTCTCTGACACAGGCGATTCTAAATCAGATGCAAATCCTTTATAATGAGCGACGAAGAGCCTAAAAGCAAGACCCAATAAGAGAACAACAACCGCAAGCTTTACTATTATGTGATGATGTTTGTTCGTAGAGAATGAAATCCAGTTCACTCTCATTTTCCTCCTTGGCCTTGGTTTTGTTTCACAAAATTCAAATGGCTAGGCACTTTATTGGATGTTTCTGTAAATCTGGGTACTTCGTGAAAATAGAAACAATTGAATCGGGAATTCCAAAAACCAACATTGGATTCTTTCACTTTTTACATGGTTTTTTTACAGTAAGAACAAATGGATAAGGCTTTTTTCTTCAGTTCTTGAGTAATACTATTATATTAGTATTTGTAATTGTGGCAGGCGATGGATTACTGGTTAATAATGAGAGGCATATGATTATAAAGTGATTGTTCCTAATAAATAGGTGAATGAACAAACAAAACGAACAGTTTCATCCGTGGGATCCAACATGGCGAAAATAAATCTTACCTTTTGGTACTAAGAGAAAATAAATGGATACAACCTTTTTATAATTAGTGCTTATTTGATTATGTTTCATTAGAATAACCATGTTAACGTGTGTATATATACACGTCCAAAAAAAAATGTTTGTATATTATTTAGATTTAATAATTCTGATTATGACTTGTTAGTAAGACATTGGTGCTAGTAAGTCATTTAATTATATATTTTAAAATTTAAAATATCTTTTATTATATTGCCACATGTTATAAAAATATTATTTTTTAAATATATAATGCCACATGTCAATTGTAGATTGGTTAAGTAATGTCATAAAACTTTTTATCCCGTTTTATACCATCCATTCTCGTTCTATTGGATAGCGAAATAGTAGAGATACCAAATTAATAAAAAGATTCTTGAAATACCACATTGTTCTATGAGGAATAGTTCAAGGGTAAATTTAGCATTTAACCCTTTAATAAATGAGTCAATCTTTTAGAATAACAAATGAATCGTATACATTTGGATAGTGGTGATCAAGGTATTAGATACTAATGGATAAAAAGTACTATTCTAATCCTAATTTGGTTTAGAGTATTAATTTCTTTAGTGTTTTCTCTTTATTTTTGAAGTTTGCTCTCTAATTCCTACCACTAATTCTCTTTCATCAAAGTATCATAAGATGACTTATTCATGCGAAAACCAAATGAAAAACTCATATTTTGCTCTCCCACTTTTCAAGATGCGTGATCGGTGTAGAATTGACAAAAATAAAAATTCTACGTCTAAATAAAATATAAATTAGCAGTATAAGGAGTATGATCTGAACAAAATATACTTTAGTAGTATAGGAAGTAGGGTCAATTTTAGAGGGATAGATCTATTTGAATCTGCAATTTATTATAAATAAGGTGTATCGCGGTGTCCACGACTTGTACCAACCTGTACAAAATAGATGGGGACTAAATTGAAATATGGTACTCTTTTTCTTATTTTAATATCTCACATGGATTAGTTGACGAGTTATAAAGGGCTAAAAATGATTTTTTTAATAATTTTTTAAAAATTTTAGAGTTAGGACTAAGTTGATAGATTTTGTAAACGTTGATGATCGAATTTATTGAAATTTTATAGTTATAACTAAAATAATAGATTTTGTAAATATTGAGGGCTAAATTTGTTGGAATTTTTACACTAAGGATCAAATTGAAAGAAAGTGTAAACATTAGAGTGCTAATTTTGTTACTAGACCAATAAAAAAGCCCACATTAGCTCAAAGTGACTAAAATATTTAATTTTGAAAAGTTTAATGACTAAAATGAGAAAATTAATAGTTGGGTGACCATTTTATAGTTTACCCATAACAAAAAATAATTTTCAACATTGATTTAATGTTCCATATCATAATTTAACATATGAACTTTAATGGAGGGGTTAATTTGTACATTTTGAAATGTATAAAAGCTAATTTACCCATTTTTTCAATAGAGAGGCTGATGTATAAGATGTACGATTCATGCAAAAACTAAATGAAATTAAGCAAAACTCATTCTTTGGTCTCCCACTTTTCAAGATACATGATGGGTGTCGAATCCACTAAAAATAATTTTTTACGCCTAAACAGTATAAATAATTAGCAGTATAAGGAGTATGGTTTGAACAAAATATAAATTAACAGTATATGAATAGGGTCAATAAGTCAGTTAACTGACTTATAGTGATCGAGGAACAACCTCAAACCACCAACCCTTCTGTAGTTGTAAATTAACTGAAAGAACAACCTGATAATTAACCCTTACCAAGTAAATAACCTTGAAATTAGCCTCCATGATTTAATTCCTCAACAACTTTACAAAATAGAAGGACCGAACTCAAATCAATGGCCTCAACTGTGCAGGTCATTTATGTTGAAAAATCGAGTTTGGAAAACGCAACGGAAAATAAGTTTAAGAGAAAAACTAGAGTTTTAAATTCTTTTCCAAAAAAAAAACATGAATTATTTGTGATAGCTAAAGTAATAAATACTTAATTAAAATTGTACCTTTCCAATTCGTCTAGGATAAACGCTTCGACCAAGTAGTCTTCTCCATTATCCTCAAGCTCATATCTACCGAGTGTGGGCTCACTTTGAACCAAAAAAATTTTCACAAAAATTTCCAATTTGTCTAGGATAAAAGCTTCGACCAAGTAGTCTTCTCCATTATCCTCAAGCTCACATCTGTCGAGTGTGGGCTCACTTTGAACCAAAAAATTTTCACAAAAATTACTAGTGGCATAATTTTGTAATTTTTCTAAACTTTGGGGTCTAGTTGTAAAAATATCTCTAGAAATTTTCTGAAATAATTTCTTTAGAGGATTTTCTCCTTACAACTTTCTCTTGAATTCAAGTGTGTGTAAAATAATTACCCATGACTTTTTTTTATCTAATGAGAGTTTAGAGAGTTCAACTATTGTTAAACTTAATCACTTTAATATTCAATTAATATAATACTTTCCAAGATAAATATTAGATTAAATTTAATACTAAATCTATTAAATTAATAGAATACTTATCTACAATATAAATATTAAATTAGATTTAATATTAAGATAATCATTTTAATATTCAATTACTAAAATACAATCAAGATAAGTATTAAATTAAATTTATATTAAAGCTATTAAAATAATATTATTTTTAGAATAGTTAGTATAAAATCAAATTATCTGGTAGAGTCTCAATAGGAGTTTAATTCTTCCACTGCTCAACCATCGAAGAACCACCGTAGCCAACCATCTGCTAACCACCAAAATGCCATTGTCACACTCGTCGTGCTCGGTGGTGCCATCACAGGTGCGACACCCTCACGACACTTCGAGCCAGTTCGGTCTGGGCCAGTGATGGCCCGACCGGTCTGGTCCAGCCACCGCTTAGACTGTTGACCCAGATTCACATATCAGGCCAAGTTTAACCAGTTTTTGGGTCTCAATATCGGTTTTGGGTTCTTGGACCCAATTTTCAATCTTAGGTTCAATTTTTAAGTTTAATTACCCATTGGACCAATTGTCTGACTTAAAAATCAATTTCCAAAAATATCATATTTATTTTAATTATTTTGATAATTTAATTTTACTTCATCAAAATTAAATTTCTCAAAAATCACTGAGATTTTCAAAAATTAATTTTTCAAGAAAATTATTTAATCAAATTCTCTAGTTAAAAATTTTCACGACCGCCTAATTTAATTCCACATCGAATAAATCGACTCAATTAAATTATTTCCGAAGTTAAAAATTTCTTCTAATTCATATGCAGTTTGATTGAGCTTTTGTTGTGCTAGTGGAAGGACCAATTGGACATATATAATTAGGCTCTAGTAATTGCAATTATGTCCAGAAGTAGCATTCCGATAATTCATAATTTACTTAAACATGGAGTCAGTCCACAAGAAGCATCATGATGGAAAACTCCTTACTGTATACTATTTATGAAAGAAATTCATCCAATTTTTTTGTCAAATGACCTCATCTTGTGTGTGTTACCTTTATATGATATCCTTGATTCCTTTTAGTTAAATCCGTTCACTTAATTCAATCACATTTTATCTCATTATCATCATTGTGTCTTCTAAATGATTAATATGATCATTGTCAACAAATGACTGTGATAAACAAGAAACTCGTAGTCACGTTCCATATTTATCAATCCACACAATGCCAATGAGAGGATATCGTTAACTCTTTAATCGAGTAATTAACTCCATTGTTACTAGTAAAGTCATATCATACACAAGTCATGTACCCAAAATACCTGCTATGGGCTCGATCATCTTTAGAGCATAAGCCTCCGCTTATATCAAAGCACATGTGTTACATACGCATGGTCAGTGACTAAGTCAGGATTTAGGTAAATCACACCATGAATGTCACAAGTGAATTAATTTACAAACGGATTCAGAATTAATTCAACTTGGGTCCAATACAATGTATCATTCTTCCAATGAATACATTTATATCTCTACTCGTGGAGTCAACTACTCTGATAGCCAAGACTAGCCATCTCCCTAATTGGAATTGTAGATAACATAATAATCCTTCTAAGTATTTGAATCAAATGCTCACTTTGATTCTTTTTCGAGATTACGAACTAGTTTAGATTATCTACTGAAGTAAGTTTTTTTTTCTCACACTGTAAAATTTCTGACAGTGCCACTTATCATCGGTTTGAACTTAGACAATTAATAAGAACATATTTGTTTGTCATAATTTCATTATTCATGCAAAACATGAAAAGCAGAAATACAAAAGATATAATAGTGAAATGTGAAATGTGAAATTAATTTTATTTATTCATCATTAAAATACATAAAAACAATTACATGTTTTCTACAATATGGGCACATTTCCCAATAATCTCTCACTTGTCCTAATGAAGTAAATGTGTAATGTTTTGCATTATCATATCCTTGACGTGTTTGTTAAAACTCCTTATTACAAGATTCTTAACAAACAATCCATAATGTTATATTTAGAAGCTACTTTCACCACATCTACTATTCCTTCGGCTAAACAAATATTTGGACGTGTGCAAAGCATAAAAAACATAAGACTTCCACTGCCAAAGCATATGAAATCGTACTCATATGCTCTCTTTCTTTCGTTGTCTTAGAACAGTCATCCAAAGAAAGATGAAAACCCAATGCAGTCGGTTGAGTGTATGGCTTCACATCAGTCATTTCAAATCGTTCCAGAACCTTATGGACTACCTCTAGACATACTAACATCTACAGTGTGAATATTGTAATCAAATATTATCGTCAGGTGGTTTCCACAAGTATACGATTCAGGTTGTAATATAGTTTATACAACGAAGTATGAAAGTACTCCGAGGATTGTACCCAAAGGGAGGCTAAGCTAAACTAATTTTAATTTCGATGTTCATAGATCTAATTAGTAATTTAAATATGTTATATTACGACAATTCCTAAGGTGATAAAAAATCATACTTTATAAGAATAATTAAGATGCATAAAAATGAAGATAGAAAATTAATTTGTAGATTTAATCAATTCTAATAGCGGAAGACTAACTTGCTTCGGTGGTCGTAACTAACTCCTATTTCGGGTTTTATCCAATCAAATAGTTATTAACCTAGCAAGATCTCTTGATATTCCATTAAATAATGAGTCGACAAGAACTACTTATCTCTTGACCTAATAGTCTAGACCAGATTGGGATAAGGTGTTCACGGATAGGAAATATCAATGTTGGGTTCATTCTCACGTAGATGAATTTCTAGGGTTGTAAGGCCTAGAGTTTTAAATTCTTCCTATCCCAACTAGTTGATCTGCTAAGAAACCTTACATAGAAATTAATTACTCCCACGTCCACTCGCTAATCTCCAATAAGAGAATTAGTTCTTCATTGATATTATAAATGACATAAACTTGATTGAACAGATAAACATGAATAATAAATCAAGAATAAGGTTTAAGAATAAACCTGATTTGTATTGATAATCACAAGACCAGAAATCCACAAAGAGTTGATCAATCAGAAAATTGAATTCTCCAATGAACGAGAATAAAACTAGAATAAAAGTAAAAATAAAAATAACCTAAGTACAAAATAACCTAAAGAAAACTAAAAACTGAAACTATATGAAGTTGTAAAATAAAACTTGAAAAAAATGTGATTATGAAGTGTTCAGAGATGTCTATTCATAGTTTTAGGGATGGTCATCATCTATTGACCTAATTTGATTGAATTTTTTGCGTTAAATTTTGTTGTGTGGTCCAAAACACCCTTGGCTTATTAATTCTCCTCGTCAAGGTGATGTCATGACATCCTCTGGTCTATGTTGTGACACTGATGGTATTTTCGAGCTAAGGCTTAATTTCAGGCCATTGTCGCGACACCCTATGGCTGTGTCGCGACACTAAAGGCAATTTGCTCTTTTGGGTGCTCTGCTCACTCTGTTGCAACATTGACACTCTGTGTTGCAACATTCCGACCAGTTTCATTTTCCCATGCCTCCAAATGATGTCCTGCACACTCACCAAATATGTAAAAACATATATAAGCCTATTTTGGCCCCTAAGGTCATATAAATAACTCAAATCACACTTTTTATTATTATGAACTAAAAACGAAAACTAAGTAAAAACATATAATGAAATTGCTATTGTACAAGATCCTTAAGTACAAAAAACAGTTTAATCTACTACAACAAATTGCTATAAATCAAACTCCCCCACACTTAATTCATTTCTTGTTCTCAAGCAAGAAAAATAAAAACAAAAAATAAAAGATGAATCTTGAGGAAGTATGACACAAAGATGAGTTTTGGAACAACGTAACTAGAAATAATCATACATACACGTAACTCTGGCATGGTATGTGAACAACTTACCATTCTCAACCTCATACACCTAAGTTTAGTATATTATAAAATATATGACAAAAGGAACATGAAATATTTGATTATCCTAGCAAACTACAGACAATTATCATTGCAACTACTCAATACAGTGTCCATTCATGTATAGATTTACCTAGGTCACATAGGACTTTTTGCCTTGTAACATTCTAAAGCTTAAGGTTGGTATTGAATTCAAGAACAAGGAGCATCAAAAGAATTTCAAGAAAGAAAGTAGTTTGTCACGTCGTATTGTCCCCTATTCTCCCCTTTAATGACCTTTCCTGCTCACCGCTTTATTTCTCCTTCTCCCACATTCATTATTTCTCCATGTAGGAAGTCACAAGATGATAAAGTAACTACGGTGTACACACAAGTTTTTGTGCACTAATGGTTGAGTTTTCTACTTTTTGTGAGTTTGTTTTTGAGCCACTTTTGACTTTTTCAACTGTCTCATCCCAATGATTTTTCATTGTTCAAGTACTTTTGCTACTCGTTTTGACTTTTTCTAAATTTTTCTTTTGTTTTGCACATTTTAGCTAGACCCATAATCACTATATCACACTACTCATTCCTATTTCATTCTAATTTTACAAAACCACTGTTATGCCTCTACCTATCCCTCAATACTTATGGCTAGACATCTAAATTTGTACATTTCAATGACTAAAGAAAAATGGTAAGTACAAATCTACTTTTTGGCTCGTGTTTTGCATGAAGGTTCATCAAGAAGAGTTTCTGGCTCAAATATAGGTACTACGAATTGATGAATAGGGTTGGTTTTTTTACTCTAGGTTGCACCAAACAATACTTTAGGTCATCCCTAGGTATCTCAATATTCACAAATTTAATCAATAAAGCAATCACAATTCTAGTCATTTATCATTCATACAAGCATGCTCGTTTCCCTATATTATATTTGTCATTTGGTATCTTCAATTACTTAATGCCTGTTTACAGTGTAATATATAGAACTTAGTAGTCTAATAATTGAAAATTTAAAATCATTCACTATCATGTCAAATTTACACTAAATAAAACCAACCTATATACATGCTCCTAACCAATCACTTGTATTTCTACAAGCTCAAGCACACTCTAATTGTGATAGCACATTGTCCCTAATGTTACCCCCCAAACTTTAGATAACACATTGTCCCTAATATGCAACCCCTGAGTAGATAAGGAACGAATTTACCTGATTGATCGTGACATTGTCGTAGTGTTATCGTGGGTGCTTATTTCATTATTCATTTATGCTCGTAACTGTAGTGCTTTCCTTCTATAGGGTTCCTACATAGAGAATTTAGAACAAAATATATAAAAACTACTGTTATTCCTACTCCTAATCTAGAACAAAAATAAAAATAATCCTAATTAATTATTTTACACGTTCAAAAATTATAAAAAAATCATTTTTAATCGTCAAAATGGGGCAATTGCCCCCTCCCATCAGTGTTTTCCCTCAACTAGAGACATGGCCTTGAAAGGAGTCTTCGCTTGACGAATGTGCATATCGGGTTGGGCTACGAATGACAAGCCCTCTCTTCAGAGATCATTGCAGCTAAAATGCCATTTCATAGTCGTCATCATCCTCCTCTTGAGAGTCTTATTCTGTATTGTCCTCCTCTTTCTCTTATTCTCTCTCACTTCCTTCCTCTTCTTCACTCCCCTTCTCCTCGGATCTATGATGGGATCGCATGGGGCCATATTTGTTCGATGGCAAATTTGGTATTCGTATACCATTTTTTCGTGCAAACTCTTATCCTACTAGGTCCATTTCTTGCATCCATCTTATCATTCATTCTATATTTGATATTTCACTTCCCGTAGTCGCTTCCCAAACTTTCAATGCCATTTCCCTTTCAAAGATGTTAGCATGTCCATCTTTTTCTTTCATTGCTGGTTTCAATTCTTGATCTGTTTTCAATTAAGCTCAACATATTGGGTATACATAGAGTCACCTATTAAGTTCTTCGTCAGCCTCATGAATTGTTCATTTGCTTCCATTAGAACCCCAACCTTTTTGCATAATGTCGTCACGACGTGAGGGAAAAAATCCTGACCTTTTGGCCATTTATACATCGCTTCATATTATGATAGATCCATCGGCCGATGCATATTTTCTTTTTCTGCAAAATGACATATAAAAAATAGCTCGAAAAGTGTTTACGTTAGAAACATTCATAGTAGGTGTAACCCATGGTTATTTTTTGTTGTAAGCTATTGCTTAGAGGATGGAAGCTTCGGTGCTTGAGAAAAAGGGATAAGCCATTGAAATGATAAGGATTCAGGTGAGTTCCTAAAACTCCAAACCTATTGTAAGGTTTACGTTGTTTAAGTATGTCATATTTGCATAAGCATGAATGATGATGGTATGAGCATGTATCATATGTCTAGGGAAACCTCAAGGGATAGATGAAGTTAGGATGAAAAATGGGGAGTGAACCTTTAGTTACCGTCTCGAGCGAAGCTCTGAACCTTTTGGAGGGAACACTACGGTGTTCAAACATCAAGGTTAGACGGTGTTGATGAAATAATGGGAGGAGGATTTAAGAAATGAAATTATGGTATTTACCATGAAGGCGGTACCAATTGGACCTTTGAGGCGACCCTGTGACGGTGATATATGGCATAAGACCATGGATGAAAGAGGCTATGGCAGTCTGGTATATGGTACATAGCGTAAGACCATGGATGAAAGATGTCATGGCAACATGGTACATGGCAATGATAAGGGCGTAAGACAATTGATGAAAGACGTCATGACAACAAGGTAAATGGTATAAGATATACGGTGTAAGATCATAGATGAAAGATGCTATGATAGCTGAGTATGATGAGTGAGACCATAGATGAAAGACTCCATGGCGTAATGAGGTAATGCGCTAGGATGGAAAATTGGTATAAGACCATGTATGAAAGTGTAACACCCCAAAATTTTAATTTTGGGTATTGTGAATGTGTGACACAAAATATCTATCTACTTTAGTGGTTATGTGTTCTAAGTGTGTTTGGGAGGTCCCAAGTTCAAGCTAGGACTTGGGCAAATTTTGATATTTTTATAAATAAGCCCTATCTTTGGTCAGTACGCTTTTAAGTAAAAGTTGGCAAATAATTATCAGAATGGGCCAGCTGGTCTGGTGGATAAGTGGAGTGTTGGTGTGAAGGAGGTCCTGTGTTCGAATCTTGGCATGGGCATTATTTTTGCTCGTGCGTCCAGGAGAGTTTAAGATGAACTAAAAATCTGAGTAGTGGACTTAATGGGGAGTTTGATAGGATGATATAAGGGATTGGGGTGGTTATCAAATATTCTGTTCATTTTTTCCCTATTTTTACTTTCCCCAATATCCATCCACCCTCTTGCCATTTTTCTCTTCGTTGTTGCCGAATTTCTGCTCTCTTTCACCCTTCATCTTCTTGATTTTTCTTTTACCACTTTGCCTCGTGTCGCTCCACGTTTGTCTGTGATCGTTCGGTAATTTTTAGGTAAGTGATTTGTCTCCATTTGTTAACTTTCTTCTGAAGTGTTTTGTTTATACCAATTAGGGGAGGATCCAAGGGCTCGTAATCACCAATCAGAGTCCTCGTTTGTGTGGGAATTACTGTTCATCGATTGAAGGTAAGGTTTAGTCGCTTGTGGGTTAAAACCTTGATACGAGTTCGATTTGGGATCATGTTATGTAACATTAAATTAGTGTTATTTGTTCAATTATAGGCTTTGGAGTGCTCGAGGACTGTTTTAGCATCAAACAAAACTAGGTGCATACTCGAAATGCAAAAAATAAGATTCAATGAAAAGTCAAAATTGCTTGCTGTCGAGAAATAAAAGAAAATGATGCAAAAATTTGTAGAGAAAGGAAATAAGGGTGTTGTACACTTGAAAATCAATATTTTGCACTAAAATGGTTTTGGACAGCAACAGTAGTCTAACTTTGAAAAATCGTCAAAAATAGTGGAAATTGAGTTAGAGGTTGAATAAAATATGAAATTAAATTTTATTGATTCTAGTTTTTCATGGAAGAAACAATGTAAGCAGTGGAATTGTAAATTTTGAGTTATGATAAATTTTGTAAGACAAGGTCAAAATGATTTCGGGTGACAGCTTTGAATGAACGTATAAGTAAATAGTGAAAACATATATGAATATTTAGCTAGCATAGGTTACATTAAAAATGGATCACACGGCCAAGGCCAATTTGGGTCGAGTGGGCCACAGGACAAATCCCATGGGCGTGTGAGCCCATTTTTACAAAAATGTTTCTAGGGTTGCACGGGTCACCCAAGTCGACTGTGAACCTACTGTAAGGTCGATAAGAGCTACTTAGACCCCTAAATGTTTGAAATTGATTGAATGATATTTGTACTGAGCATGTTAATATCTGAACTGAATATATGTACTGAAATTGCATAATAGCATATCATCCATGGTATGTTGCATTGCATTCGGTTGGGGGTTGTTATTCGAAGGAAGTGTACTGAACGGCTTTAAGCCTAATTTACTGGCAGTTCAACTGCAAACTACTGTTTTGTGCCGCATTCGGTACTACTCGGAGTGTAGGGATGGGTGGGTTGATTATATCCCCACATAGAGTGTAAGGTTGGACGAAGATGGTGTGTAGAGGCTGGTTGGGTAGGATTTTGCTACTGCATAACTGTTGCTGCTACTGATACTGTGATGGGATAAGGCCCTACTGCATTTTTGACACTATACTAGATGGGCTAAGGCTCAAACTGTCATTGATACTAAAAAGGGCTTAGGCCCAAGACTGTTCAACTGTGCAATATGAATACTGATTGTTTGTTTTATTTCTGCGAGATTACACACTGAGTTTGCGTAAACTCACTTTTTTTGTTTAATGTGCACAGGTAATCCCCTGACTTAGATGGGTCAGTGCGATGGAGGACTCAGCAGTGGCCACAGTAATTTTTGGAATTCATGGTTTTCAATTTACGAATTATGATTTGATTATTATTGATTATTTGAGTTGTAATTTAAGGACCCTCTAAAACTTTGGTTTTAAATTTGAGTTTTCATTTATTTATTTTACTTTATGGTTTTATACATGCTGGTCATAGGAAATTCAGTTTTCAAAAAGTTAAAGTATTTTCTGAACGCATGGGATTTTTATTAAAGCTTTCGCAACGAGGGATGTTTCAAAACAATTTTTTTTAAATGAATAAAGACAACTTCCTAAGTTCTAACAAAGGTTTACTAAAGATAATAACATAGAATGTTTTCATCGTAACAACGAGGTTTCAAAAACACTATCATGTGGCATTACCAGATACGGCCATAACATCTAGGCTGGGTTTGGGGTGTTACAGAAAGACTCCATGACATCCACAGAGTAAGTCTGCTAGGACAATAAACATGAAACTAAGATGAAGTCCGTTAGGATACTAAACATGGTTATGTCCGTTGGGATG
This sequence comes from Gossypium raimondii, assembly GCF_025698545.1. Classification (NCBI taxonomy): domain Eukaryota; kingdom Viridiplantae; phylum Streptophyta; class Magnoliopsida; order Malvales; family Malvaceae; genus Gossypium; species Gossypium raimondii. Next base: position 37,404,963 of record NC_068572.1, read on the forward strand.
AGAGAAAAAGGTAAGAAAGGTATAAGACCATAGCTAGGCTATGACATCTCATAAAATCTACTATGGGACAAATGCAGTATGTATGCCATGATCTCAAGTGAGTGGTATGTGACCAGTGCACCAAGTATGAGAAGCCACGCAGGTGAAAGAAAATTTTATGGAAAGTGTAAGTAAGACAAGCAGATCATAAGGTATCCACCAAAATGTTAAAAACTGTAAAGGTAGATATGGAAGCCAACAAGGCAAGGGAAAAGACCCAACGATAACTAGAGAAAGATAGATTGTGTAACAGCTTACCTAAGTATGGGAAAGTGAGAGAAAACCAAATGTCTATCAAAGCTACTCCCCTTTGAAGAAAGTCTACAGCGGGAACACTGTAGTAAAGATAGATTCGTATGGAGGAGACGAGCAGGTGAGAGGACTGGCTCACATAGTCGCATGGGTAACAATATGTTGGTCTAACAGGACAGATCGACCCTCAAGTATGAAGCGAGTGAAGATATCAAGTAAGGGCTTTTGTGAGGAGTGGACTACTAGATGTAGTTTTACCATTGTAAACACTAAGGCATAATGAGAATAGGTTCACCAAAATGGTGAGGACTGCCGAAGTCAGCACAATAAGGAAATTTTAACAAGTTCTTTAGGGCTACAATAAGGGAAGAAGGAGTCCGTCAAGGACTAGTTGATCCAAGTCCGCTAAAGAAGGTATACTTGAAGAATCCTTGAGCAGATTGTTGAAAAAGCTATCATCAAGGTTCATATTGGGAAATGAATGAATAGCCATGTCCTTTTAAGTTTAACGTACACCCTATGTAAGGCGGAAAGTGTAAGAAAGTAAGAAAGTGTAAACAAGAAGTAAAGGTAGGACCCATTGAAATAGAGAGGTATCTAGCACATGCTCAAGTGGAGAATCCGACTAGAGGAAGGTCGAGTAGCAAGCCGAGTAATTCAGAGAATAGGGTGGAGTTCGGCACCCTAACGAAGTAATCTTGCTGTGAGCAAGCAGGGAGTATTTTATTTACGATAGTTTATTGTACATTCGTTACCCCTTTGTGGTAAGGTTATTATGAATGGTAAGGGAACTCACTAAGTTTCATTTGAACTGACAGTTGTGTGCTGATGTTTGCAGGGCTTGTGATGATGAAAGATGACTCAGAGAAGGGACCAAGCTAGATGGGGTAGAGACCAGGGATCACCAAGGGGTATTATTAGAGACCAAGGACTATTTTAGTGAAGCTAGATAGTGTATCTAGGATCGAGATTTTTAGGATAGATAGCCCTTAGCTAAATTTTTAAGGATTTTTTATAAATGAGTAGTCTGTTTAGAAATTTAAATTGCAAAAAACCAAACAATTAGTGACTTAAGGCCCTTGCTGTAAGAATGATTAAATTTTAAAGTTCACTTTTTTAGAAAATACATTTTTAAGGATTTCTTGTAAATGAGTAGTCTGCTCAGAAATTTGAACTGCGAAAAACCAAAAAATTAGTGACTTAAGGCCCTTGTTGTAAGAGTGATTAAATTTTAAAATTCAGTTTTTTAGAAAGTTTTATTTTAGATTGTTTACAGCAACTAACTTAGCCTAATTCAGTATAGGCCCGTTTGTGACGCTCCATACCTGGATCTGGAGGATAGGTCGGGCTTGGGGTGTTACAATCTTATAATTAGACTCCATAATACCAATTTATGCTAAGTTTCCAATTCACCAAAATTAATTAAAATTCATAACCATAAGCAACCCTTTGTCTCATTTTTTGTGTTCATTTTTCTCCCTTTTGTTCATTTTTTTTAATTAAATAGTTTGTATAGAGTGTCACTAAATCTTTTTACGTGAAGAAGAATGGCAACCTAAGCACCCCACCCCCATTACTCAATCGGTAACATCTCTAGATGGATACTAGCTCTACTCATAATTTTTAAGATTAGCGGAGTAAGTGAATAGCTTAGAACTTCAATTGATCTTTTGACACAAAGACTTATAACAACCTAAGCACCTGACTTTGGTTACTCTATTGGTCAAAATTCTAAGACTTTACTCATTTCTAAACAATTAGTGGAGTATTTATTGACCAATTCTTTTTTTTATTTGTTTTTTGCTTCAAATTTTTACTTTCTTTTATTTGAACAGAAGATGAAACAAAAGATTATTTATGGTAATGAATTCATCCAAGCAAAAATTAAAATTATGGAGTAGCCAATTTCGAAAACAATTTTATCCCAAATAATTATGTGAATCTAAGTGTTTTCTTATTGGATTAAGTCTTGGAATCAAAGTTCTCCTAGTGTCTAGATGCTTCATAAGAATAAAGGCATAGTTTTCAAACTTTACTAGATGAAAATAGCATGCAAATAGGTGAAAATATAATTCATGCTCGACTACTAAGTAAGCAACTAACGCATTTTAACCACAACAATATGAATATATTAAATTCCAATACATTATCCTTAATGTATTGTAATAAAATCATATGAATGAAATAAGTGTTAGGAGGAATTCGCTGAATGTGCAAGGTGATAGAGGTGTCTTGAGGTCGCAAGCTTGATGATGCTCTACATGCTCTTGTGATCATCTTAGTGATAGTTGAATTTGAGTGAGATACTTGGTTCTCTTTAATAGAGTCGGGCAAAATTATTTTTTTCCTTCATTCGTGAAGCTATGAACACTCTAGAAATTCTTAGATAACCCCAAACAAAAGTGAAAACCTACTTGGTCAATGGACTTGCATGAGTCTGGTGGCAGGTGCAAGGATGACAAAAAGGCTTATGTTGGCTATGTGTGTTGGATCTGGTGTCCTAACTGTAGTATTTTTGTCAATGTACACTTGTATTTTTTTCCAAATAGATTGGTTAATAAAAAAAATTCATTACATTAATATACTTTGTATAATTTCATTATATTAATATACTTTGTATAATTTTTGTCATATGGTTTTTGCACGCAAAGCAAAATGGAAGAAAATTTTGCTCATTGGATGTCTAATGGTTAACTAATACTTAGTGGTGTTATGTGAATGGATCGTAATACAGAAAGATAACTTATATTAGTATATGAACCTAAACATATCCTTATTCTAATCGAAAATGAGCAAACCGATTGAGAGACTAATATTTTGTCTATCAAGTCAAATTTGGGAAATGCTTTATCTTGGTCATCGAAGTGGACCACTCCCAGAAGATATAGACATAGATGTGACTGACTAGACTGATAGTACATCTGATTGGACCCAAGACGAATAGATTCTGAATCTATTTATGGATTTATTCACTTATGACATTCATAGTGTGGCATACCTCAATCCTGAGTAGATGATGGACTATGTATGTGTGATTCGTACACTTTGATGTAAGTAAAATCCTAAGCTCAAATAGATAAGGAACCAAAATTTGTTGCGTTAAGTGTACAACGTCTACAATATGTAGTGTCGTTCACAACAGTGGAATTCATAGCCTGAGACATGGGTAAATGATATCCTCTCATTGGAATTACAAGGTTCTTGAGAAGTAATTGTGGCCACAGGTCATTCGTCTTTGTGATGGATGACTTGATTACTATTTGATAATAATTTAGTTTTCATGAAAGAAGATGTAATACTTACCATGAACCATATTGGGAGAATGAATATTATCCCAAAGAGATTAAGGATATCCTATGAAGGTAATACACTTTTTACAAGGTCAATAGATGAGCACTAATCGAGTTGCTTTCATAATGGTATGTTGTTAGGGAGAGCTCAGTCACGAAACTATAATGGAATAACTTCGTGACTAAATTAATTTATAATGAATAAGTAAAAAACTAGAACTTAATTGTAAATAATTTGAGCCTTAATTGCATATGTCCAATCTGTCCTTCTGCTAGATCGTTGAAACAAAAAATGAATTGTATGTTGAATCAAATGAACAAAAATTAATAGAAATGGTGAAATGGAGAAATAGGAAGCATTTGGAAATCATTAAGGTTTTCACCAAAATGAAAATGACCTAAAAAATTTTTTATGTTTTTCAAAAAAGTGAAGTTCAAAATGGAAATAAATCATTTGATCATAGTGAACCGTTGAATGCAAAAATATTAAATATATTTTCTCATAGATTTTTACGATAAAATCATCATTATTTTCACGAAATTAGAATTGAGTTGAAAAAAATATTTAATTGGAAATATATTGATGTTTATTTTTGGGAAATAAAAAAAATATTGAGTTGGATCAAATTATAAAGTATTGGGTTAAAAGCCCGAAAAGTACTTGTAACTGGATACGATATGGAAGAGGCCCAAAAGCCCCTTATGTAATAAGGGGGATGACAAACCCAAGTATAATTAAATAGGATTGTCGCCCCCTACATCCTAACCAAAATAGGATTTTATTTTTCTAGTTTAAATAAACCTCTATAATTCAACAAGGGTTCTACCGCCTCTCCCTATAAGTAGATGGCACCGGTAAGGCGATTAACACACAACTTTCAGATATCGTTATTTTGCCTAAAAATAATAAGACTTTTATACTCTAAGAATTAAATATATTTTCAGGAATAACGATTCTGCTAGTTTCTATTTGAAGAGAGAATTTTCATTTTCACCGCAAAAGAAAAAAAAATTTATATTTTGTATTTGATTCGAATCATTCGAGCCCACACTCGAAGCAATTCGTGGTACAAAAATATCAAAAAAGATCGTTTGGTTGAATGCCAGGAATGACAACGATCCGTCTATTCAAAAACATAAGTATGATTTTGGTCTAGAGTTTGTTACTATAAATATCATAGACGTGTCAGTTTTCAAAATTTTTATTTTTATTGTGCAAGAAAATCATTTTCAAATTGAATTTTTTCCAACATTTAGTATCAGAGCTAGGTTGTGTTATGCTTATAGTGTAAATTGAGACCGAAATATTCTATCTTTTCATGTATGATTATATTTGATAAGATGTGACATTCTCGTAATTGTATGCATGTTTAGGGGAATGTATGTGAATGAATTTATAATATATTTTATTATTATAGATGATACAGTAATTTTTCCAAAATTGTGATTCTTAAATATTTAAATGTAATTTATTATTACCTCGGATCTAATGCCCCACTTTTGGCAAGTACGACATTTGGCGAATAGCCCTAAGGTATTATGATCGGCGGGGTGGTATTCGCCTAGGTACATTTTGGGTGTATAGAGTGGCCAAATACAATTATGTGTTTCAGTTAATAAAAATGGTATGTCATTCATATTGCTATGTCAATTGGAATAAGATATTGACCAAGTAGGATGGTGTTGAGAGTAGGAGTTCACGTTAGAAGGATAATGCGTCTTTAATTGTGATACTGTGCAAGTTATGTTGCAAGGTAAGCTAGTTAGGAACCAACTGGAAGTGAACTAGAATAGTTTGGTCTTTAATTGGAAGTTGTGGACTTTTAGATAATGTGATACAGTCAAACATGACACTTGTGAAGTTCCAGTAAGGACTTAGATTAAATTAATAGATATTCAACAATTGGATAAGAGTGTTCTCTTATTTCTTCTTCTAAAATATTGTTATCTAAGGCTTAAGAAGCAAAAGGGAATTTCTTTGAGTTAAAGATGAAGTCCTGGATTATAGGGATGATTCTCCATGTCAACGTAAGTTTTATGGCTTTGTGTGTTATGAAAGATTAGGCCTTTAAGAATGCATGCACCGTAAGATGAAGAAGTAAGACTTTTTATGCAGGTTTTCTAGGATAGAGATGATGGCAAGGTTATTTGAAATTAGTTTAATGCTGATTTTTCATTTTATAAGACAATGGTTGCTGCAATCCTTGATTGGATGCTAGATCTAAGGTTTAAGCTGTTATCCGTGGTTGTCAAGTGAGTCTCTAATATTACTCTTGCTTGTATGTTATTCAAGTGAGTGCTTCTATGACTAGTGGTTGAAGTATGTAATCAAATTGGAAAAGTACGGTATGGTGATAATGTTATTGCATGTGTGTTCGATAGATTTTGCATGTGTAGTATGTAGGAAATTTGAGGAGTGAGTAAGTGGTTTGAATCTTGAAAGTTAAAGTATAGTTGTATAAGTATGTTTGGAAAAATGTGATGAGATGTGAAACCATTTGGGTGTCTGTATGAATCAAGTGTTGAGTATTTATAAATGCGAATGTATGAAGGGTTTGTCAATTGAGTCTATGTTTGTTCACCATGGTAAAGTCTAAAGGGGTCTGCCGGGACCAAAAACACAATCCCTTATATGAATCTCTGAAAGAAAAAGTCCATGGACATAACACCATATTGTGTAAAACCACAGCTGGGCTATGGCATCATACAGAAAAGAACTAAAGGAAGGTGATTACCCAAATAAGGTTCTCTACATAACCTGGGACAATGAAGGGCAAACCTCATAGAATGTGAGTCTAGGTGAATACCTATCGTAAACATGCCAGAAAAAGGAAGCCTTTGTAGCGATCTAAGAAAAGAAAGCCTTTGTGTTTATCTATGAAAAGAAAGCCTTTGTGGCGATCTAACAAATGAAAGTCTTTATGGATTTTAATGAAAAGGAAGCCTTTATGGCTATCTATGAAAAGAAAACCTTTGTGGCTATCTATGACAAGGAAGCCTTCGTGGTGATCTATGAAGGGAATGCCCTTGTAGTGCACTCTAAAGAATGACCCTTATGGCACCCATCAGAAGGAAACTCCTCTGTGGCGGGCCTTGAGAGAAAGAAATGGTATTCACGGTGAACTCTGAAGGAATGTTAATTGTGATGAACTTAGAAGGAAAATTCCCTGTGGCGTATCATGTTACACCTTCGATGAGATATTCTAATGAGCTTCTCTTGTGTCAAGCTTTGTATGAATTGTTATGACGTACCTTGCATGATCTTAAGACAAGAACAGAGAAACTGGAATGCACCAAAACATGTGGCAGATTCAAAGTATGGGTTAATTATACTTGAAGAACAAATCTGAATAAGGGCTATGTTTGGTAAATTGAAAAAGGTTATATGCATGTAATTATTAGATGAAAAAGGGGTATTCTCCATAAGGGATTAAATCGTATAATTAAATAATGTATCTTCTATCTGTGTACGAAATCGTTCATAGATTTCGAAGAAACAATGGCTTAGAGTATGGATATAAGAATAATAGTATTTTTCTATTTGGGCCTTTGGAATGGGTATGGTTAAGGAATCACAAAGGTTTAGAGTGACGAACATGAGTAATGTATCAAAGTTGCGGAAAGTAAGACATGACTTCAGAGTCATGGGTGACATCTATGGTACAAAGAATGGTATTTTGGGAAGGTATTCACTAGAGACAAGTTGAAGAACAAAGAACAATAATATGGCAAATTGAATCACTAGATGCAAAATAGAAAAATGATTCAGGTAAATGTGTTTTTATCTCACTAAGTTCTCATGAACTTACATGGATTGTGTTCTCTATTTTAGGTTGAATGTGAAACGATGCCAAGACTACGCCCAAGGAGTAGCGTATCAGATTATTATGCATACAGAGCAAGCTTTGATGGCGTTATTGAGTCTGTTTACCACATAGAAACCCTTGAATCAAGATAACTACGTTAGACCAGGATATCATTTCTATAATACTTGTAATCAAATTCCCTTTGCATTATAATCGAAATTCTTAAATGTTTACACTTATGTATTGTACTATGAAGTCTTGCAATTAAGTAGTTCAAATACATTGTAATTTGTGTATATATAGTTAAGTTACACATGTATTAAAGTGGTAACACCCAAGATTTGGTTCTGGTTCATCGGATTGGGTTTGGTGTAACACCCTTTACTCGATTCGGTCGCCGAACCCGAGCAATAAGGCTCTACGAGCAAATACAAAACACTTTCATGGAAATTATAATTTAAAATCTCAATTATTTATCAACAACTCATAATTAATCAAATTAGCATGTGATTCAATCAATTTTGAATTAATATCGAGCTTATGGAAAGTTAAAACTAGGCAGGCAATGAATAAGGATTAAATTGAAACAAATTTAAAAAGAGAGGAAAATCTGCATACAGGGGCCACACGGCTGTGTTCCCTGGCCATGTGTGAGAGCTTAGCTCATGTGTGATGTATATGCCACTAAACCGTGTACAAGAGTCGTGCCTGTATGAGATAAGCTGTAACACCCATAACCCGTACTTGTCACCAGATTAGGGTTACGGAGTATTACTGTACAATCCATATCAATCAATAACAGATAGTATCAAGTTTAACAAATTTAATTAACAAATTCATAAATAACCAGACTTGAATAAAACATACATTTATGGATCTTAAGTCGAGCGTATGGTGCCTTAAAATAGTTTAGGAACAATCGGGGACCAATTCAGAACAAATCAGAAGGTTTTGGGAAAATATGACTATCTTACATGCCCGTGTGCCTACCCATGTAACTCACTGACTTGGGTCACAGGGCCATGTGCTAGCCCGTGTGAACCCTGCATCTATCACGTTCAGGGTAGACACCCGTGTGAGACACACGACCAGGTGATAGCCCGTGCCCCTAGCTACATGTACCCAAAAATGACCCAAAACATGCTCATTTTTCATCCAATTTCATAGATACCTAAACCATCTTATAATACAATATTGCAAGCCTCAAAACACATCCCAAAACAATCAATCAAAAACACTATCCAAAGTCATCAAATTCACCACATATTAATCAACAAACAAATCATTACCTTAGCTAGACTTCCATGCTATCACACTTGACTACATCTAGCACATATATAAGTTAACAAACTTACCATTTGATTCACATATCCATATCACTTGTGCCTAGGTTGATACAATACATGCATGCTTCAAAAGTTATAAAACTCAACCAAAGCATAGGCAATTCGAGTTGTAGAACATAAACCATTATACATCACTACATTAAACTTTAACTCCTATTACATGCAATATAAGCCAAGATGTATACAAAATCTACCAAAAGGATCCTCAGATAATGTGATTCTTCAAGTTGATCATATCTCCCAACTTTCGCAAAACATAATCTACAAAGAAATAGACATGACTTGAGTAAGCTTACATAAAACTTAGTAATTTTGTCATTGAAATGATAAAGCTTACCGAATTAAAATAATAACTCAAATAACAAGACGATTAAACGAATTCCTGTAAATTACAACTCACACAAGTGAGTAATGTTCAACAATAGTACAAATCAATTCTCTAAATTTCAATAACATTTAGAGATCAATAAACAATGCCAGGTGAATGTGATAGAACGCCAGTACCCTTACGGCGTAGTTGAAAAATAAAACATCCGGCGATCCTAACCATGGATCCATGTGTGAGGAACGAATCGGGGAGAAATAAAGGTTTCAAAATTACTGAAACTTTATTCTGAGTAGATAGCGATGCCTCGGCAACGAGTAATCTGATCTATTATCGAACCAAGCCGCAATCTATCGTGAATCCAGCCTCTACGTAATCCACCTTGTTGACAAAGAACAGAAGGAATCCCCAAAACTATTTTTGGAGAAAACTTTGTTTTAACAGCTGCTAGACCCCCAAACAAAGAAAAACGAGATTTTTATATCTATTTTTAGGGTTTTTAGAAATTAAATAAATATAAAAATGTTTTTAAATCGAAAATTATAATTACATTAATTATAATAATGATTTTGGTAAACTATATATTTATTTGAATTTATATACGAACCAAATTCATGTTCTCATTATGCGTACAACAACCTTGTACATATAATGTATTCGATATTTGATTACCCAATTAAATTAATTCTATAATTAATTTAATTCAAGCGACAACCAAACACAATACCAACTATGTTTTATTCCGTTCATTTCATCAATAGGGTGTGACCCTGTAGGTTCTTGTAACGTTAGTAGTAATACTAGAATGATTCCAATGTTACAAACAATGAGTGGCACCTAGCAATGCTTCATTGCTACCTAAGTCACAAGAAATCATGATTTGACATAACCTTTTATGATTAACCTTTCATACAATAATCATTAAGTCCTTTATCTCTAGATTGGACACAAGTCATGGAGTAATTACACTTGCATAGTCCATTCCATGTTCCTTAATATCTTAAGTAGACTATGATATACAAATAAGTATTCAGCTTATTTAAGCATGGCCATGCATTTCTAGTCTCACTCAATCAAGTGGCCTAAGATATTGGTCCCATTATGTAGGAGGGACTTATCCTATATCGATCAACCATATCCCTAGATTGTGGTATATCCAACATCAGCCTTTATAGAACAACCAGTTACGGTGTACGTTTGACTGTATCAAAATATACAACTCATGATGTTGGGATTATAATGATCTCAAGTCTAAGGATCACATACATATTAATCACTATGAGTAATGTTGTGACAATTACATAATAATCCAAGAAACTTACTCATAACAGGTTAGTCCAATATGTTGTTCTCTAACACACATATTCATGCATCGATTTTGACATTCCATATCAATGACAACTCTTTATGATCTATCAACTACATGTTAGTCTTAATGCATTATTGTTGTGCTAGCCGACAATAATACTTGACTAAGGACCTTTTAAGAATAATCATATTATTCTCAGGACATTATTATAAAACAGTTTATTTATACACACAGAAAAGAAACTGAAATAATAATGGTAACGCCTTATATTAATAAACATGATAAATCAAGTATGTTATTACAACCATCTCATGATTGATCTTTAGGCATACTCTAACAGAATGATGTATGAATACGAGTACGCGGTTAACCAACTAGAACACACCAAATGATGACACACCTCAGCACTAAGTGCTTATCCCGTAGGCCAACAACTGCCCCCGTAACACACTAGAAACACTGTAGCATAGCTCGATAGTCCACAACAGATGCAGGACCTTGGTATATTCAGTGAACAAAGGATATACAAAAATCATCGTCACATATCATATCAAACTTGTACCACGCACAAAATAACCTATTGGCACGCTAATCGTACTCTATCCTACGTTCATCCGGCTTAGGATCTATAAACAAAAAATAGTGTTATCGTTTCATTCCATTAGTTCTCATTTACAAGAAAAAAATGTGTATTAATCAACATTCAACTATTAAATTTCATCTAATATGCATTTAAAACTGTATTAGAGTTAAACATGTCGAACTTACCTGACTAAACTATAGGACGACATGGTACAGGGACTATTCCGTAATTTTTTCTTTTCCCCGATTATCAGCTCGTTCTTGATCTAAAATAATAATTTCATTCAATTAACTAATTCCAACAGTAAAATCAATTTATTTTACACAATTAAGTCATTTTTGACATTTTCAAAAAATACCCTCAATATTTTACTTTTATGCAATTTAGTCCCTCAACCCAAAACATGTAATTTAACCATTTTCATTCAAACCCAAGCTTAGTCAAATGTTTAAGGGTTTCACTATAGACCATGTTTATGATTATTTTATATCAAGCCCTTGTAATTTTATTACTTTCACAATTTAGTCCTTAAATATTAAAATCATCGAAAGCTACTTTGCAAAATAGTTCTATCTAACAACCACACTCAATAATCTTTCATAAACTTCAAGAATAACTCAAACTCATCAATGGCATAATCCAAAACATTTGGCAGTTTTATAAATTACTCCTCGGGTTAGCTAGACTGAGCTAATACGAGCTCAAAACATAAAAATTACTAAAAAATGGACAAGGTTTACTTATCTATTTGCAGAACCCTAGCTAACTGATGCTTTTTCCTCTACAGTAATGGCTACACAGTTTTGTTTGAAAGAAGAACCAAGAAGGTAATGTTTCAATTTAGCTTATAATTTATTTACACTTCACTTATTTCCAAAAATTACCATTATATCATTTTAATTTTAATGAAATTTCATGTAATTTAACTATGTAAATCGTCCACTCATATCACTAATGGTATAATTACCTTTTAAGGCCCTTATTCTATATTTCCATTACCACTTGATTCATTTAACTTATAGAGACTAACTTTTACAACTTTTACGATTTAGCCCTTTTACTCAATTAACTATCTAAAAGATAAAACTTCTTAACCAAAATTTAATACGACACTAATGACTTCATAAATATTAAATAATTAAAATTTACAGATTGACTCGCTGAAGTTGAAGTCTCGAAACCACTTTTTTTGACACCACTGAAAAACAGGCTGTTACATAAGCCACATGGGCATGTGAGTAGGACACATGGCCGTGTAGATGGGTCATACGATCGTGTGAGCAAACCGTTTAACTCTCTACGCCTGTGTGCACCAAAATCACTTAAATTTTTACAGACCACACGACCATGCCATAAGCCCATGTATAACACACAACCGTGTGCTAGGTCGTGTCTTAGATTGTGTTAACATGTAGTTACCTTTAAAAATAATATTTCTAACATAAATCACTTAAGCTACAAGTCACCCGATTTAAACCATATTCAACCACTTCAAAAGCAAATCAAAACAAGCTCAAATCATCCTTTAAAATCACCATTCATTTTGGCTAACTAATATGTCAAAATTGACACCTTAGTTCATAACTTTAAGCTAACCAAATGAATATACACACAACAATACCAATATGCATTTAAGGCACCTCAATCATTCCCATTATACCAAGCACAACCAAAAGAACATACGAATACCAATTCAAAAATCACCAAATGACATATTCATCTTCAACTTCTCAAGCACCAAATAGCCATTCAATCAATCTCTAATGTTACGCATTAACTTACCAAAACATCTCCTATACATAACCTATATGTATATCAACCATCATTCCACATCCAAGCATCAATCTAAACACAATGCATACCATAGTATTATCTCATCCATTTGAACAGTAGGCTTAAAAACCAAGTAACCTAACAAGTCATCAACAACAAGACCATTAACATCACATTCATTCATATATATACATAACCTTCAAAATGTCAACCAAAACAAAAATGACCATTATAAGTATAAAAACATTCCGATGTACATGCCAAGACCAAAAAGAAAAATTCACCAACACTTAAGTTTGAGATTGCCACTGGATGCTGGATCAACAATTGATTCTTTAAGTACCTAACCTGCGCAGGAAAACAAATCGTACGCTAAGTATAGCTTCAATTTCTAACCCAAATAAAAACATTGACATGGATCATCACCCATTCAACTCAAACTCATTGAAAAATCATCATTAATGTATCCTTTCATCTCAAGATTAATTATATGCAAACTAAAGTTCATAATAAACTTTATTTCAATTCATTTCAAAATTTTTAATCTCGGTTTACACTTTCATTTTTCCCTATTAACATGACTCGGACTTGGACGGATACTTGGATCCAACCAACACACCAATTTGGCACCTAGTGCCTAACGGATAAATTCATAATAATGAATTACGCCCTACGATGGCCGGTAAAACCGACAATAAATTTGCCTAGCACTAGTTAGTATAATCGAGAAATGGAGTGTATAGCACTCCCCAATACGTAATCGTAAAATCCTGAACTCTTTATATCCTATGGCATGCCAATTATGCCCGACTATGTCCAAATAGTTAATAGAGTAACAGTTTTCTCAATTCAATTTGTAAACTAATTCCTCAATTTTATCTCACAAATTCACCAATTCAATCATCCATTCATATACATAGCAACATGTCTCATTTCCATATCAAATTTAATTTCATATACATTATACATTATTTTTACAACTATGCAATTAAATCCCTTAACACCAATAATCATTCAATCATCATTTCAATTCAAATTTTGCATTTCAAAACATTATTCCAAAGGAGTACTCACCTTATATACTTACCAAATAATGCAATGTGTAAATACAACAATTGAAATAGTTCAGATTATAGAAACACTAATTGTAAACTCTGAGCTATTCGTCGACAACCTTGTCTTTTCTTTTCTTTTTCAAGGACTCCGGGTCGACGCTAGCTAAGGATTAAAACAAATATAATAAATTAACAATACACAACCAAATTCACATTTAATTGCTAAATTATACAAATTTTGCATATTATTCAATTCAGCCCCTAAAATTAGGACTAACACAATTTTCATATTTAGCTCCTAAACCTAATGCCAAGTTTTTTAGAGTCCCTATAGGCCTTCCTATTTCTCAATTAAACCCCAAATTTCACAATTTGTGCATTAAATTCCCTATAGCACAAAATCATCAATTGCCTTTATAATTTATTCATTTTTTATACTAAACTTAATATCTATCAAATTGATCCATAAAACTTCAACCATTCAACAATGGTAACATCCTCAATTTTTAATAGTACCAAAAATTACAATATGAGTCGGCTAGATTAAACTTCCAAGATTTTGAAAACATAAAAATTACAAAAAAAAATGACTAAATTGCACTAACCAATTAAAACTTGCAATTTGGAAACCTTTGCCATTTCATCTTCTCCCCTAAGCTTTTTTTTTGAAATTTAAAGATTTAAAGGGGAATGTTTTTGGCTCCCCACTGCTTAGTTTTATGTTATAATATTTTATTATGTTTTAATTATATATTTATTTAATTATTTCTAATCTTTATAACATAAACATTCATAACTTTCCTCATGAACGTCTATTAACATAATGAGATGCTAAAATTACCATTTTAATCTTTATTCAGTTTCAAAATAATGGAATTTCAAAGAAATTAAACTTTTGACACTTTTATGATCTAGTCTCTATACTTAATTTAATCCCTAATTCGACAAAATTACTCAACCAAAATTCAATTCACTTCTAAAATATCTCTGTAATATTTAATAGAAATATTTATGTGTCTAGTTTACAGAAATGTGGTTCCAAAACTATATTTTCTAACACCACTGACTTTTGGGTCGTTACATTTGAGGTGTTACAAGTTTTGTATAAGATCCCCGTTTAGCCAATTCTTAGACAACAAAGGTGAAAAGGCCCTGTATGCAAATATGCCGAAACTGGTAGAGTTCCTCAGGCATGTTGAAGTTATATTACATGAGATTGATATACTAGTAATTTTTTAGTGAAAGGAAATAACGATGAAATAAAAAGACAAAAGAAATATTAAGGATCGATTCATTAAAATGATCAAAAAGGGGATGTTACATGGTTGGAAAGAAAATCAAATAAAAGATAAAATAAAATGAGACACTTAGTCCTCTCTTTCGGTGCGAGGCTCCACTTTCGCTAGAGTTTGTTTTAAGTCATTGGGCTCCTCTAGACTCTCTTCTCCCACTAATTCAGGCAAGTTAGGAATGAAGAAACCAACTATTTGTCTCCATTTTAATTGGAATTCCTCCCACTCCTTATCTTTGGGATTGTAAACGTTGAAGCCCAACGAATCTGTAGAAATTTCTTTGAGGAAGTCAAAGTTTACCTAACTCAAGTCTAAAGGAGCAACGTCCACTTGGGCATGGAGAAATGCTTCAGTCAAGTTCTTTGTTGTGTCTTCTTGGTACTTCTTGAAGGCTTCATCATTGGATTGGACAAGGCTGTCCAATTTGGCCTCATAATATAGCTTTTGAGATTGGAGTTGTTCCTTTAGCGAGGACTCACCCTTCTCCAATGATTCAACCTTGCTCTCCAATAGTTTGCATTTATTCTCTATGTCCCTATCTTTGAGCTTCTAAGCCATGACACATGAGTAAAGACACTCAAATTTATTTTTAAGAGCCTATTTTCTATTACATAGTTCTTCTATCGTCCTAAATTTTGACTTAATCAATTCTTCCATAGTGGTAATTGTGACCTTATGATTGTTGTTGAACTCCTGAAGGGTTCCACTTAGCAGCCCATACTCCACAGATAGATCTTGGGCAGATTTGGCCATCTGTGAGATGGGAGATGAGTCCTATTTGGATGCAAAGTAAGATTTGAAAGCGTATTTTAATTGTGAAGGGATCGAGTTTTATTGGCTCCAGAAAATCGATCTTAAAGAAATAAAAGTTGACCCTAAAGTATAGAGGCCACGCCAAGGAAAAAATTCATCATTCTCAGCAGAGGAATAAGGTCGGGGTTAAGGAATTGTAGGAATCACAAGAGGATCCAATGGTACAATTTCTGTTGGGATTTCAGTATGGGAAGTCGTGTCTTGAGTAGAAGAGTCTGTTGTACGAGCAGGTTCCATTGGGATTAATGGCGCAATTGGAAATGATGGAATAGTAGAAGAAAGAACCTTTGGACTTGAAAGTCCTTTCTTGATTCTACGCCACTTAGGTTGTGGGGGTTTACTTTCTTAGGCAATTAAAGCATCTGCATTTTCTCTCAACCTCTTTTGCTACTTCTTAGTAATAGGGAGCATCTGCATTTTCTCTCAACCTTTTCTAGTACTTCTTAGTAACTGGCTTCTTAGATGGAACAATCGAAGCAGTTTTCTTAGTACGAGATTTTCCCAAAATAACCTTAATGTCCATACTTGGTGCTTGAATGGGTGAGGTATGAGATTCTAGAACATATCATGCACCATTAATGTGAGAGTTAGCTTCACCTAAGGAAGAAGAAGTAGGATGATGAATATTAAGAGTAATGAGCCAATTACGGGAATAAATCCCGCAGAATTCATAAAAATAGCATGGGGGCTCTCCTGTACGCCAGGTTAGAATATGTGCTAAGATAGTATTGCCATTTTATGGCCAAGATTCCGAATCTGAAGGTATATTATAATCATCTATCCAACAGATACGATCAGTACTTCTGTGGCCATTGGGACTTTGATTTAGCAAACATTATTGGAAGACATTCCTAATCATGACTAATTCCACGAACTCTAGAATGCGCCTCCTACTCAAACATTTGAACTGTTTATCTGCAACCTCAGAATCAATGGGTAGACATTGAGAACAAACAGATTCTTTGGGAAATGACCAATAGGTGGGAAAGCCAATCCTACTCTCAAGCTTACAGACAACTCTTACGAATTTTTCCCTTCTCTACTGCAGATTAGAAATGCTATTTTGGATTATGGATTCACAATCTTGTCGAACGCTGAAGTGGGCATATCCAGCATTTTCCTATTGTCTGGTAATCTTCAACGGATAAAATTTTTAGAAGACCCCTAAGAGTGGCGAATCATTTCATATACAATAATTTAAGAAATATTTTACAATGGTCCACCAGGACAAGGCTGATAACTACCCTGGTGCAATGCCATACTCTAATAGCACTGAGCAGAAGAATGGGTGTAATGGCAGGAGGAATCCAGCCTCTAAAAGAGTAAGGGGAATGATGAAACCTTGGGTGTTGTCACTAAGATAGCACTTTAGTGGTATTTCGACATCATAAGTGAAATTTAGATGACGGAAACCCCAGGCTACTAAGAATTGGTTCACTTCTTCTTTAGCAGTCCTACATTCACAAACAGGAGTGGAGACTCGAAGAAGGGTATTTTCAAGCTCCTTGGGACTGAAAATTGTAAAATTTTTAGGGGTTGAAATTTGACTACTTTGGTTACGTCCTCTACTGCAAGCGTTCATTCTCAACATTCTTGTATGAAAGTAAGAAAAGTATGGAAAAGAAGAGGAGATATGATTACCTTGAAGGAGTCTGGAATTGGAGAAGATGAAGGCAAAAAAGAAGAATCAGAAAAGTTGTTAGGAAACTTGAAGAATTTAACAAAAGTGTTTAAAGAAGGGTTTGGACCTCCATTTTATAGAGATGAACGTACTCAAGAAGTCACTCTGAAGAATGTTTGAATTCTCTAATGCAGGCTTGACATCAGTCAAAAGGTTATGAGTGTGACAATGAGTTCAAGTGTTTAACCGCCAAAATATTGGTGTTGTCCAAAGAAGCAGTTTGGTGACATCTTTCTAGTAAGACTTTTGAGAAGTAAGCCAATGAGAGGAAACACTGAAGCATGTGTAAGGGAATTTGTATTGTCACTGAATTGTGTTTGGTATGTATAGCCAATTTTACCCATGTGTTCGAAGCTCTTAGAGGGATGAAAATTCTGAGGAAAAAATTTTGTTTAGGGGAGGATAATTGTAACGACCCAGTTCTGGTAGTTACGAGGTTTGGCGAATAGCCCTAAGATATTATGATTGGCGGAATGGTATTCACCCATGTACTTTTTTGGCGTACAGAGTGGGCGTATACAGTTATGTGTTTTAGTTAATGAAAATGCTATGTCAAATTGGTATGTCAATTGGAATAAGATAGTGACCAAGTAGAATGTTGTTGAGAGTATGAGTCCACGTTAGAAGGATAGTGCATCTTTAGTCGTGGTATTATGCAAGTTAAGTTGCAAGGTAAGTTGGTTAGGAACTAACTAAGTGTGAATCAGAACAATTTAAAGATAAAGGGGTACTTAAGTATGTGTCTCAGAAATTGAGGACTTTTAGATAAGGCAATACAATAAAATGTGACACTTGTCAAGTTCTAATAGGGACTTAGATTATATTAATGGATATTCCAAAATTAGATAAGGGAGTTCTCTTCTTTCTTCTTCTAGAATATTGTTATTTGAGGCTTAAGGAGCAAAATGATATTTCTTTGAGTTGAAGATGAATTCTTGGATTATAGGAATGATTCTCCATGTCAAGGTAAGTTTTATGGCTTCGTATGTTATGAAAGATTAGGCCTTTAAGAATGCATGAACCGTAAGATGAAGAAGTAAGGCCTTTTATGTGGGTTATTTAGGTTAGAAATGATGACAAGGTTATTTGAAATGAGTTTTCATGGTGATTTTTTGTTTTATAAGGCAATGGTTGCTGCAATCTCTTATTGGATGCTAGTTCTAGGGTTCAAGCTGCAATCCGTGGTTTTCAGGTGTGTCCCTAAGCTGACTTTTATTTGTATGTTCTTCATGTGAGTGCTTCTATGAACGGTGATTGAACTATGAAATCAAACTGGAAAATTATGGTATGGTGTAACACTTATAATTGAACTAATACATATATATGAGCCCATTTGATTTGGGTTTAATGGCAACCCTAAGGTTTTAGAGGGGCTATGCCGACCCTAGTTAGTCTTAAAGGGATTGTGTAATTTCTATTAAAATAATATTATTTTGACTTCAGTTATTCAACTAAGTCTCTTGTGATGTTCTCTATAAATAAAGACCATTAACTAAGTCAAACACACACACCATACTAAACGTCGACACTCTATCAAAATTTAGTGACATTTGTTCTTCTACATAAATTCTAGTTTTGAGAGAGTTTACTTTTTAGTTTTTAACTTTTAAGAGATATTGATACTCCCACTAAGTATCATTAGAAAGTTTTCATAGTGTTCATTTATTTGTGAATTATAGCTCACACTCTAAGTAAGTTGAGGTTAGAGAATAGTAGGAAAGGTCGAGTTGGTAAAAATTCGGGAAACATCTTATACGCCAATTGATCTGCTGTAGTTTGATGTGTTAAATTAGGCTCTCTCAAACACTTGATGAGTTTATTCTCAAGCAATTTACGAGTCTTTTCAATGCTTTTTGTTGATATTTGGTTTTACTGTTAATGGTATTTTTTTCTTACATTTTGATTCTTTTGAGACCCAAATTGGCAAAGTTATGCCATTGAGAGTCTAATGGTTTTTTCTAGTATGTGTAGGGATATGACTATGGCCAAACCTTGAGGAAACATCAACTACTTTGGGTGCCATGACACTGATACATGTGTGTCGTGACACCGACCTTCCATCACCTCAGGGAAGAAAAACTTCAATGAGAAACCAACC
This sequence comes from Gossypium raimondii, assembly GCF_025698545.1. Taxonomy (NCBI): domain Eukaryota; kingdom Viridiplantae; phylum Streptophyta; class Magnoliopsida; order Malvales; family Malvaceae; genus Gossypium; species Gossypium raimondii. The sequence continues at coordinate 37,424,625 of NC_068572.1, forward strand.
TGGAGCAGTCTGCCAAAGATGTTGACACTAAGTGTGTTGTGTCACAAAATTGAGCTCAATGTCTTGACTCCAAGCCTTCGAGGTTACAACTCCCAGCTGATGGTTGAAGTGAAGGAGCCCAAGCCATTGTCGAGGATGTCAGAACATCATCTAGGCTATGTCACGACATCAGGAATGCCTAAGTCAAGACTGTGCCTACTGTCGAAGATGTTGTGACATGAAAGTTTGGGTGTCACGACACTGAAGTCTGACGAGGTAAAAATTACTGCAGGGGCAATTTTGTCTACAACAATAACTCAAGTTAACTCATACACTCTAAGAGCATTTTTATCAATTGTCAGGGTTGTAAACTTGGTTGCATTAAAGGCATATTTGATGTTAAACATAAAATAGCCATCTTTATAATCGTTTTAGCTCTCTTTTTTATTCCTTTCATTGTTTTTAGGTTTTTAGTTTTTCCTTTATTAACTTTCTAACCTCTCAAACCTGGCCTAGACATTATGGTCGAATCGTGAAGATAACATTAGTCACCTATATGACAAAGCTACCCTACCGTTCGTTGAAAACCTTAAGAATTCTCTCTTTTAAGAAAAATTGTGGTTTACCTTTGTTATTTTGGGAAAACGGTTCATTAATTAAATCAACCATTCTTAAGTTATGTTATTAGCATTAGTGTGGTTTAGAAAACACATTGCTCATCGTTGCTCTTATCAAAACCTTGCTATCTTTTATTACAGCGAAAAACTCAATTAATAATCGATTAATCATTAAGTCATGCATCATGCTCTGTCTAATTTTGAAATATGCTTATGAAATCAATTTAATGTGTCAAGTATGCATACATGAAAACCCCAAAGCAGAATGAAACCCAAACCACAATCCAAATAACTTTAAAGTCCAAAACCAAATAAATTTAGGTAAAACTTAAGCAAAATAATTTATAAGTCCAAAGTCCGTCGTATGTCTGCATGCCATGCACGATCCTAGTCTCTAGCATTACTTAAGGTGGTTGAAACTATGGTGTGAGCTAACTAACTCGGTGTGAGTCTAATAAAAAGAACTTTCACATATCAGTCACCATTATTAATATTGTAACACAACATAGCATAAACATTATCATTAGAAAGAGTTACGGACATAACATAATGCATAATGTTTTCCTACCCTAACCATCCACTACACACCATGAGTTCCCCAGAACTCGTCGATAAAACTCCATATATTGCGAGATGAGCTCGAAGTGGTTAAACCACCATACGTAATGCAGTTATATTGCCATTTAAAATAAAATACGATACAATCGACATTCTCCTCATTACTCCCGGTGCAGTGAAGTGAAAACATAAATGTGAAATTCATATGCCGTCATTACTCTACGGAACTCCTCCTTCATCCACATAATCCTACCCCATGCACATGCGATATGTCATACAAATTTTCAATCAAAAACATGTTTCCATTACATTCTCATTTCAATAGCATATTCTACATGCCCTCATAATATCATTCACTTTTATTCGAAATTAACACTTATCAAACATTAAATTTCACCATCAATACGATGTCATTCTAACACACCATAGTTTCATTATTACCTTATTAACAATTTTTCTAGTGCTCGTAAAGTATACTTTCATTCAGCACATTTCATAGCATGTCGCCCATACATTTCATGCATTCAATACTTATTTTCATTCTATTACAAGCCATGCCTACAATCAGCATACACAATATCATTAAGCCATACATATTATTCCATACCAATACCATTCATACAAACATTCGATCATTCATGCAATTTTGCGGAACATGTCATTTAGTTGGGGCTCAAAACGTACCTGATTTGGCCACCTTAAAACCACTTACTTAGCCATTTATCTAAGCCCAACCAGCAAGCTCAAACATCGTTTTTATTAAAAATATTATTTAAACATTAAAATTTATAGGTTAGAACCCATACCTTAATTTCGCACAACCGTAGCACTACTTGAGAAACTCACGATTCCTCCTTTCAACTTAAACTGAACCTAAATTAAAATAAAATATTTATCGAGTTAAGTTGCTTCCAAATGAGCACCTTCTAAGGGTTCAGTCAAATCAGTGTTACCATTCCAACTTTCAAATCCAAATAGACTAGACTACTTACTATGATTTCATGCGAGACATGTGCGCGAACAACTAACGGCTTCACTGCTAATCCAGGGCGTTTAAAGTAGCACCTAACATAATAAAATACTAAAAAACCAGTAGCTAATCATACATTTAAAACCTTAATATAATCAACTAACACATTCCTTAATAATCAAGTTGAAACTACGCCTTAACCCGCAAACAACCGCACTTAAGCTTCCCAGTTCGTCAGATCTGAATTGTCGAGCAACTAAGATCGAATTTTCCTATGATGTAACATATCTGAGGTCGATTAGAATGGGGTATTATGAATTAATACCTTTCTGGAAAAAGGGTGGTAAATGTACGAAAAACTAGCAGCCTTTTTTGGTGGTTCTAGGGGTGTCACACCATAAAAATTGGCCACAACGGGGGTTGTTTTGAAAAGAATCGTAAAGAATTTTTTTAGGGCTGAAAATATTATATTTTAGGCTTGAAAATCAATATAAATCAAGGCTGGAATCAATGTTTTAAATTATTTTTAGGGCTCAAATCAGTAGCTACCAAACGAGAAACTTTAGGGGTGATAATCACCACCAACAGCGACGGTTTTATAGATTGTTTTGGGCCGCTCAAGTGATGAGTTTGATGGACTAAAATTGATCAATTAAATTATAAAAAGTTACCAAAATTCCAGATTTGGAATGGTGAATCTTTTATGAAAAAATCGGAAGGGAAAATGGAAAATGAAGAAAAACGTGAATGGCTAGGGTAGGGAAAATTGACTTAAAGGCAGAAAAATACAAGCAAATGTTATATTTATACCTAAGGTTCAACACTCGCACGACACAGAAAAGGAGAAGGAGAAATTTTAGCAAAAAATTAAGTTATTTTGTAAGGAAGGGGATCAAACTCGATACCTTGATCTAATTGCACTAACTCCTCATTTTCATTTAACCACTGGGCCATTTACTCATCTTTGAAATAATTCTACATTATTTTAAACTAAATTTTGGGATGTTACAAGTTTAGTTAGTTTGTAGATGTTAGTTATTCATTTTTACTATAGCTTTCACTTTCTTTCAATTAGATACAAAACTTTCTCTTATTAGTTTGATTTCTCTTTAAAGTATCTATTATGTTTTATCTTTGAGAACTTTCAAAAGTGAACAAATCTTAACTTTGGCTATGCTTTCATCACTTTTTTTGTTGTTATCATCTTTAACAAAAACTCCTTCAAGAGTCTCTAAAAACTTCTCAACATTATTTTTTTATGTTTTATTTGATGAGTCATTTAAGCATGAACTTAGTTGATATTTATATGTTGATGATGATTATGCACTAAATCTTATAGTGGTTGGTTGATTGAAATGTTGCATTATAACATGCCAAACCCGATCCCTTAAAAGGATTCAAGTAAGATATGTCACTACCTAGAAATCATATCTTCAAAACTGTTTATGGCATAATCTTTGTAAAACTATAGTGTTTAGAATAAACCTTTAATAAAATACAATATGTAGAGTATAAGCCAGCTGGTGTATAGAATTTTAGTAAGATATTTTTATCAACCCAAAATATAATACTTTAAAGTCATTCCATAAACTTTGACAAAACTTCATTAAATCATAATTCCTCAATATGAGTCTTAAGTACAAATGTTTTACAAAAATACAATCAGACATCACCCCCCATCATCATGCATAATACAGGTAAACATAAATCTCACAACAGCAGATGTCCTCTGGCTTTGTCCTTCAAACAATCTTGCTTCAATAGTAGACTTGAGAAGAAAAAGGGGTAATGGGGTAAGTTCAAAAGAAATTAGTGAGTTCCATAAGATCTTAAGCAAAATACTAATAGCACAATTCAATCTTTCAAAAGAATCAGTCAACATTTCAGAGTACACCCAATGGCATGTACATAACTCAGACAGACTCAGTACACCAATGGCGTGTCACATGGGTGAATATTGTATGCCAACACAACATAACTCAGACATTCCATTTTCATGCCAACCACATACTTAGAGTTCAGAGTCAGAGTCATAACAAATGTTTATGTTTCATTCATATACATTCTTTCCTTATAGCTCTCAATTCATAATCATTCAGTAGCATGTTTAGTTGTGTTATGCCAATCCGATTTGTAAGAAATATATTTTCCTTATCGAAGACTACACAACATGTTTCCTCTAACTTCATTTCCATAGATCATTTCATATCATTCTATTCATTTCAGAAGCAGATGGTAGTGGCTTAACATGAAAATGGCCCATACTTTTTTTCTCAGACATACAGAACTCAAACTAATAACTCTGGACAGACAACCATTATTCACACATGCAGACGCTGATCATCCTTTACAGAGTAAGAATACTTACCTTACAATATTATAAAGTAAATATAATTATAACACATGGAAGCAAGAAGGAACTCACTAGAAAAATAACAAAGTCTAAATAGCAAGTCCTTTGCCTTTGTCACTCTGACCTTTTGTAGCATCTTGAGCTAAAAATAAGGTTATCTAAACATATTAGATTACTAATTCATTGAATCAAAGCATGGATGCACGAAACATTAACACTTAACCCAAACCTAAGAAGTTTCCTTCTTTACACACCAGTCTAACACTTATGCATGCAGAATTGAAAAAATGTAAATAGTCTTAAAAATAACCTAGGGTTCATCAGTAATTACTAGAGAGATATAGAAAACCTATAAGTTGGTTGACTACAGTGAATCCAGTTTCAGACAGGTTTTCTAGACTTTGGTTTTTAGAAAATGAAAAGAAGATCAAAGAGGAAGATGTACACAAAGAAAACGTAAAGGTTTTTGGTGAAGTTACTACTATCCTTATATACTTAAGCTCGAAGATAAGGTTTAGTGGAAAAATCAAATAATTCCACTAACACTCTTGATTCTTATGATTAAGTGCGATTATAAAAAATTAAGTCTTTTCATCTATTGTAGCTTAATTTCATTCTAACTAAGCCTTAATTTAACTAACTAAATTTTCTTATTTAATAATAAATAAATCCATTCAACAATAAACCAAACAAGTTCACCAAAGCATCTAGGTGGCGTACACCTAACAGAAGAGTCCACCAAACCATAGATCTTCGTCAAGCAAAGAGTTTGCCAAATGACGCATACAAAGAATTCTATACTTAACCAAAACAAACAATTCACTTACTCATCTCTACACTTAATTCACCAAAACACTCTAAACAATATTCAGATACCGAGACCTCGCCGAATGGGCTATTACATGCATGTCTAGTTTTTCGGTTAGGGACTAAATCTTAAAAAATTAGACTAAATCAAATATTAAAAACCTAGAATTGATGCCTCTAGGTGAACATTTAGATAGGTTGACCAAGAGGGAGCCTATTGAACCAATTGGCTTGTCCCAATTTAGTTTAGTGAGGTCGAGAGATAAATCGAACTAAGTTATCTAATTGGGTAAAATGACAACTAAAAAGTAAAATTGGACTAATTAGGAGTTTAAGTAATTTAGATCCTTAATCCAATAATTAACTAGCAACATGGATATCAACTGGCCATTTTATCTCATTGAATTGATTTTTTGCACCTATGTCTGTTGTTCAATTTAGCCCTCCTAGGTGTAGTTTAGTGTAATTAATCTTAAATGATGATTTGTCGTAATATGATACTTAGTGATTAGCTAGCTAGACTTCCTAGTTGCATGCATTGTCATTATTAGTCACCTTATCATCCAATCTCTCTTGGGTTCGATCCTTGGAATTCTCAAAATGTTCCATTGTAACACTTAAAAATATTACGATTGACCTATCACACTTGCAGTCAAGCCACTTTAATTTATGATATTTTGTGCTAGTTCTTTCTCGGTGTTTATACACCAAGGCACTATCACCTATTCCTAAACACATGTGCAAATATGGTTAAAGGGTTTATTGCTGTAAATGACACAACCATTCAAGTTCTATAAAAAAAATTAGTTTTCTGTAGTGCAAGAAACTATTTCTAAATCGAATTTTTTCAACCAATTGGTATTAGAGTTAGGTTGTGCTATGTGTATAGTGTCTACCTGTTTACCAAATTACTTCTCTCACTCATTTGTTTGAGTAAATTTACGAGAAGTGTCATTTTTGCATTTTTTTAGCATGTTTTTGATTTGTATATATAAATGTATGGATTATAATTATTTTATTTTATAATAAAGTCATTTTGCCAAAAGTTGTGGTTCCTAAATTTTAGATCAGTTGTATTTTAAGTTTACCAATTGTTGTGTTTGTAATTAGTAGACTCTCATCTTCACATATGTTTTTTTTTTGTAAAATTAGAAAAATCATATAAATTGGAAACGAATTAGGAATTTTTATACCCTAAAATTTTTGGCAAAACCCAAAAAAGCGAGACAGATCCATAAGCTAAACTGAATGAAAAATGAATGAACCACGAACCGCCATGGATGGCTAACCAACGTGTGATAGTGTGGGCAGAATTGCTCAGAGCACTATCGGACCAACATGAATAACGCAAAATGCCATGGCATCGCACCTTAGCCAAATGCACAGTACATAGGAGTTGTCAGAGCCTTATGCCCTAATAGGCGTGCACAACTAGTGGTAATAGTCGAGCATCGCGCCTAGCAGATCACACAACTGGGTGGATAGGCAAGTACATCGTGCCCATGTCAGTTTCAACACTTAGCAAAACCAATCACATGGCCGAGGCATCATGCCCTAGCTAAGAGACGATTAAGTGGCATGTGCCACATGCGGGCTAAGCATCATGCTCAATAGTTGGCATCGCAGGAACAACAGTACGTGCATGTCGCATGGGCTTGCTACAAGACAGCCGAGAGCATCAGATGTTGACACTTAATTGGGTGGGAGGTGTAGCAGCGATGTTTGACAGTTCGCTAACGACAACAAAAAAACATGGTGGTTGGCCGATGGTGACCAAAGGTGATAGTTGTGGAGGTAATAATGAATTTTTTGTTCGAGGTATTTTAGTTATTTTGGTGCACAGGTTCTTTTGGGGGCGAATTTAGGATTTTGGGACTTTTACGCAAAAGACCCAAAGTATGTTCTGGTTATTTTGGTGCATAGGTTCCATTTCTTCTTGCAACACGAGTATGGAATTTACTAACTCACTCAGTAATTTCTTAACATGCAACTTATCCATCCAAGGTGCCTCAAGAATCTTTTGTTTCTTGTTACACTTCCACAATCCAACACTCAATGTGGCGGTCCTCCTTGCACCATAAAAGATGAAAATGACTACAAATTGCTTGATTAAAGGTTAAAATTGTTAAATTTTTTATATTTAAGATCAAATTTATTGAATTTGTAGACAGTACAGATTAAACTTGTTATTAGACTAAAAAAAATGCCAATATAAGCTTTTGTCACTCATTTAATGGCAACTAATAGGTGAGTGACTAAAATATTTAATTTCAAAAAATTTAATTACTAAACTAAAAAATAATATTTAAATAACTAAAATAAAAGAAAATTTTATATTTGGTAAAGTCTACCCTTAAAAATTAACTATTAATGTAGTAAATAATTATTAGTTTAAATATGAAAACATTAAATGTAGAAAATTTTGAAAAATCGTTGTCATAACTATATCCACAACGCACAAGAATCTAAAAAGAGGGTGGTACAGTTGAGTTGAATTTTTAAGCAAGGACCGCCCCCCCAAAAAAAAAATTGTGGATGAAAATGGCACTATCCTAACCTACTCTTTATTTAACATCCATGAATTTTCTCCCTTTCTCTCTACTCTATACTCCTCGCTATGATGTTCTTCAGGTTCTGCCTTAGCCTTTAACTATGTGCTCGAAATTCACTATCATACAAATTTGTGGACCTCACCCCTTCCATCAAACTAGCCACAGCTTTTGCTTATAAAGAGAGGGCGAAATGCAAAAATATGATATGAATTATTTCTATCATCTATTTACACTTCTATACTTGTTATATATATGGCTATCACACATATGCATATGAAAATTACATACTAAAAATATAAAAAAGTGTATAAAATAACATACAATAAATAATAAAATTTAAAATTTAAAATTAATTAATAATAACACATGAAATATGTATAATATTAAAATGAATAATAGATTAAATTGTGAGTAAAATAAAATTTAAACACGTAATACATCATACAATCGTTTATCATGATATTGTCATCAATCTTGAGTTAGTGTCAAATTGACTTATGATACCAGCTCAATCAACAACATTATCAATATATGCAATTGATGGAGCAAATAAAGTATGCATAATAAAATTAAAATGTATAAAAAATATAAAAATAAAGTTTAATACAATTGGCATGAATCCAAATCCCAACATAGGCATATTTTTTTATTTTTTTAATTAAAAAACTCAAATGCCGTCAAATAATCTAACTTATTTTAAATAAGGGATGACATTTTTGTAATTTCACTACCCGAGTTGATATTCAGTTAACTCAAACTTAACCGAGGGCTTAAATAATATTATAGAATAAATACTTTTGACTAAGTTAGTGTCACCCATAACCGAGTCCCAACTCGCTTATTAAATTATCAAAATACTATTATTTTGACAAAACAACTCATATTAATTTGAGGGCATTTTATTTTTTTATGTGAACATCTAATGATATTTAAACATGAGACACTCATAACATTTATTTTCTTAATTTTACCATTTCAACCAAAGTGTTATTTAGTTTTAAATAAATATATTATATAAAACTTTTCATTTAGTTTGTGTCATGAATTAACTAAACATCAACTCAATTAAGAAAAAAATCTAAAATAGCATTTTAACAAACAACAAATATTTATTACAAAGGTATTTATGTTTTCTTTTAATAATTTACAAATACAATTTTGAACCTTATGCTTTAATAAAGAAAAATTCAACCAATACTCTAAAATAATATTATGTCCTCTATATTAGCAAGAATGTAAATGGCAACCAAGTTACGACTCAGTTAACTCAAAAAAATATTTTTCTTTTAATTAGAGATAAATTTATAAATATATATATATATTTAAAAAAATTCTCGTGATATAATCTAATAACAAAAGTTTATATGCATTAGTATTCTATTATCAACGAAAATTGGAAAGATAAAATTATTACATGTTTTTAAAAATAAAATTAACTATAAAGCGCATGACAATTTCTTTAATTTACATTATATTTAAAATTTTGATATTATAAATCAAAATGATTAACATATTTTATATAAAATCTATATATAAAATTTAAAATCAAAATAGTGAATTTAAACTTAAGACATTATTATTTCCATTTAGCTAGAATTTTATCCACATTTGTCATAAATTAATTTTATTAAAAATGGTATAAGTGTGAGTTAAAACGTTACATTGCGAAGTATTTGTAATTTATGAAATATTGAAATTTGATTACTAAAACTTTATATTAGTGGAAAGGATATTTTGGATTTAGGTTATAATTAGGAAATTGGAGTAGAAATATCTATCATCCAAACATAGCAGTGCGATACGCAATAGTTAGTTAATGGAATAGAATGAGTCTGCCTTACCAAAATTCATTAAAAGCTTAACTAAAAGGAACATATATTTTGGCAAACTTTAAAATTGGAATAAATACTATCTTGAAAAATAATTGCCAATAACGTATCACTTTTTCTTACTATAATTATATTAAATTAATAAAAATCATTAAACAACGTAAGATTCTTAATTAAAGGGTAACTCACAATTTTATTTTATAAGAAAAAGTAATTAAAGATTCCAAACCAAGTATACTTGTGTATATGTTTGTATTATTATATTTTTATAATTTCTTGTATCAAAACAAAATCTTAGAATTTACTGTAATATTACACTTCAAATTTATATCATATTCATATTAATTTTGGTGATTTATTTTTTAATCTTATATTTGTTTGTTTGGAGAGGAAACGAGGGTTAGTTGTAGAATGAAAAGAGAGGGTATTCTGGATATAGAAATTTCATTTATCTCCGCCAAGTTCTAACAGTTCTATATTTTTCTACAACTTCCCTTTTCTTTGTATTTCTATCAACTTAGCCAATGCTTGCTCACTTTCACTCATTCCCCTAATCACTGCAAACAGGATCTCTTCTTCTTCTCCGATCACCGGTGTCTGCTCAGCGCCTTATTTTGATCGGATAAGTTAGGGTTCCAACGTTATATCTCTGTCTGAATTGCTTTTTTCCTCTCCTTTTTTAATTTTATTCCCCAAAAAATGGCGTCTGAGGATGTGAAAAGAAGCGAGTCGGCGGTCTCGACGATCGTGAATCTGGCGGAAGAAGCGAAGATAGCTAGCGAAGGAGTTAAGGCGCCGAGTCATGCGCTGCTTAGTATTTGCAAGTCTCTTGTTGCTGGTGGTGTCGCCGGTGGAGTGTAAGTCCCTTTCTTTCTTAAGATCCGCTCTTTGCCTTTCCTTTTCCTTTTTTGTTAATCTTCGACTAGTTTGATCGTGTTTTTTTGTTTCCTCCGATAATTTTTTTGTCCTTTAAGTTAGTTCATCTTTTTTTTTTTGAAAACTTTCTTTTTCCTTCTGGTTTTTGCTTGTTCAACTCAGTTTCATAATTTTCCGCTTTTAGAAAAATAATGTAACCTTTTTTTTTATATAAATTCGTTTACTTTTCTGGAAAGCAGTGATTTTCTTAACGGGACTTGTTAACTTTGAAATTGGAAAATCGAAGTATGTTTCTATTATGTTGAATCCGAGAAAATATGTATTGTTGGTTAAAATTTAATTACTCTTTATTTTTTATGATGAAAATGTTCTTCAATATGTTTAATTCTCTGTTTTATGAATCTTTTACTATTGATACTCTAATTATGTAAAATATTGAATTGGGGTCTCTTCTTCTTTTGGTACTTGTGAATAAGGGATGATAACCATGTAAAGGTCACTGTTTGGTATTTATCGGTAATGATGTCGAAATTCTTGGAGATGCAAAATGTTTTTTTAAAGTAACAGTTAATTTGTCACGGAATTAACGTACGTTGATTCTTCAGGGGAAAAAGAGGCCTTTTTCCTCATTTAGGATTTTAATAGGTTGTGAGGTGTTTTCAATATGGTTTCTCTCTGTTTGTATATTTCCACTCCCAGTAAGAGGCATGGTCGTTAAAATTCAGGGATGTTGACTATGGTGCCATTTGATGCTTGGAGAAATTTGATGGTTACTTTTGTGGCCTTGGTGGTAGTTCACTGGAGGGCCTGAGGGATGGTTGACTCTTGTGATGTTTATAAATGAAGAATATATTCATTCCATTGTCTAAACCCTTTGCTTGCAACTTTTGTTGTCCTAAAAATGGTGGGAATGGTATGGAAGATCTGAGGATGCAATATTACCCTGTTGCCCTTTGGATGCTTTTTTTCATTTGACCTGATTGCACCTTTTGCTATGGTTATGGAATACTTTTGTATCTATATTGTATTATTATAATGTTTGACTTTTCATTTCCATTGCCAGCTTGCTTTACTTAATGTATGTTGTATCTATTTCAGGTCACGTAGTGCTGTTGCTCCCCTAGAAAGATTAAAAATTTTACTTCAGGTAGTTTATGTTATCATCATCATTTGGTCCTTATCCATTAAGTTCTCCTTTTTTGTACCGCTATGGTTTATAGCCAATGCCTCCTTGTTCTTCCTAGTGAAGTTTCAACATATTTTCTATTCTCAATTTTGTTACTGCTGGTGATAATCAGAGCTTTAACTACATTGTATGTGTCCTAGAGTATTTCTATTATAGAGTAGCTGTTTCCATTTTTTTACAGCATGTGGATTGACAGGATTTTCTTCCGAGCCTGCAGGTTCAGAATCCTCATAGTATAAAATACAATGGAACAATCCAGGGTTTGAAATACATATGGAGAACTGAGGGTTTCAGGGGAATGTTTAAAGGAAATGGTACTAATTGTGCTCGCATCATTCCTAACTCAGCAGTGAAGTTTTTCAGCTACGAAGAAGCCTCTAAGTAAGCCTTGGCAGTTCCTTTCTTCACTATTAACCTTCAGTTGTTACCACAGTACAAAGTTTGAACTAATCTCTTCCTTTTTGCTTCTTTCTAAATACAGGGGGATTTTATACCTTTATCGGCAGCAATCAGGAAATGGTATGCCTTTATAATAGCACTATAGTTGTAAATATTCTTGAGATTTGAAGCTGATTGTTACTATTCAATTTCATTTACTTTTGTGCAATTATTGACGCTAAGAAGTACTGTACTGTTTGTGAACTTTGTGTATTGAATAACTAATTTTGTGTTATAAGAAATAAGTTCACTGGATGGTATTGACAAAGACTGTGCATCCCTTTCTGTCTGCATGTGGTACCTGTAATGTGGATGAATCTTGTATTGGTTACCATGATGCTATTGTCTTCCTTAAACTAATTCATGTTTTCTCTGCCAAACATTAGTGCTGAATGGGGAAAAAATTGGAATTTGTTATATGGCCCTGATTGGCAGAAGATGAGTTTGCCTTTTTAGTGGTTATGGGTGTTGTGCTTACCATATTTACTTGTTACTTTATTGATTTTACCTTGTCTTACAGAGGATGCACAACTCACTCCGCTTCTACGCCTTGGAGCTGGTGCATGTGCTGGAATCATTGCCATGTCAGCAACTTATCCAATGGATATGGTACGAGGTCGTCTAACAGTTCAGGTATTTGTTTTGAGTTTCTGTTACCTTAATTGATATGACTTATGTCAGACAACTCTTATGCCTGAAGATACAGGCCTGCCTCTTGTTATCACTTTGGTGGCTAATGTTCATGTGTTATATTTGCAGACTGAGAAGTCGCCTCACCAATATAGAGGAATCTTTCATGCTCTTTCAACAGTATTAAGGGAAGAAGGACCCCGTGCATTGTACAAAGGCTGGTTACCATCTGTAATAGGAGTTGTAAGTAAAACTCTTATGGCGTTGAAACCTGCGTTCTTTACTGTCTATTGCACTTCAGGAATCTGCATTCAGATAGACGTAAACATCGGCTAGGATGATGCGTTCTGTTTCTAGACCTTCCTAAATTACTGCTTATGTGTCGGGTTCGTTATTGCACATAGCTGTTCATTGGCAAACAATGGTCTATTCCCTTTCACTTTGCATCTGTTTTGGCCTTCAATAAGGGAAGAATCATTCTCCTTATGTTTGTATGCAAAGGCCTAAATGACTTTTATGATGTTTATAGGTACCTTACGTCGGTCTTAACTTTGCTGTTTATGAATCTCTGAAAGATTGGTTGATCAAAAGGAAACCCCTTGGGCTAGTTGAGGACTCTGAACTGGGTGTCACAACAAGGCTTGCATGTGGAGCTGCTGCTGGAACCATTGGCCAGACAGTTGCTTACCCTCTTGATGTCATTCGACGCAGAATGCAGATGGTGGGCTGGAAGGATGCTGCTTCAGTTGTCACCGGTGATGGGAAGAACAAGGCCCCCATTGAATATAATGGTATGGTTGATACATTCAGGAAAACAGTGCGCTATGAAGGTTTTGGAGCATTATACAAGGGTTTGGTTCCGAATTCAGTGAAGGTTAGTCTAACATCTTAGTCTCTGCAATCAACTTCTCTATACCGAACAGCATAATAAATGCTCTTTCCATCCCGTTTTAGGTGGTTCCATCTATAGCAATTGCATTTGTCACGTACGAGTTGGTAAAGGATGTACTCGGAGTTGAGTTAAGGATATCTGACTGAAGGAACTCCCAAGAGTTTGGTCAATCTTTTGTGTTCATTTTGATGAGCAAGAATTATTTTGCTTTTAAAGGAAAGGTAGGAGGATATTTAGAGCTCACTTTTAGTATTTTTTTAATGTCTTCCTTATAGCTATTGTCTTCTTTGCTCTTAGGTTTTCATATTCATATATGCTTTTGCCAATAAGTATTTTTCGGGAGGTTATCAGAAAATAGTATATTCATTAGGAAATGATGCAGCCAATACACATTCTGATAGATTTCGCTTTTAGTGAACTTAAAATGTTCTGTTGCCAAGTTATATTCATGATTATTCTAATAAATACATGCAACAAACTAAACATTACCTTAGGATGTTTTTATATCAACAGCCCAACTTGAGTGAAAAGGAACATATGAAAAGTGATACATAATGCAAAACTAGAATGAACATAATAATGGCATGAAATATATCAAGGACTTCCTCTAGGTTGTTGCCCTTTTGGACCCTGACAGTTTTTGAGATTATTGCCTTTAGGTCATCACATTGGCTACGGTAGTATTAAATCCACACGCACAACTGCCTAATGGCGTCCCTCCTCCTCTCTTAGACCCAGTATACCTTGATCTTCTCTTTCTTAGCCAGCCATCTCCAAGAATTCCACCTTCACCAAATGCTTGATGGCTTTCAGCAGATTATTTTTCTCTTCTTCCTTATTTTCCTTAATATAGCTTCTCAACTCTCTCTTGCAATTTATGTTCTTATTCTACCTGGTGTTCTCTCTTGCAATGTAGATTCTTATTCTATCTAATGTTTCAGTTGCTCAATCAAATTAGTCATTTCATTCATCAGCTGCTTCTTTTCATTCTGTCCCTTTGACCCAACGCTTAGCAATCCTTAGTTCTTTCGATGTTTCTTCAACATGGTGGTCGTAGTTTCCATAGCCATGTTAGAATTTACGGATGACAGCTTTCACATTCTCTGAGATATCAGTGATCATCCTGGAATGGGTGTTTTGATCTTTTCTTCAATCATTTTTTGTTCTTCAAGGAAGAGAGCTTAACTTCAATTGTGTGAACGTTCTCGATTAAAGTACTCAGATCTTCACCTTTTATTTCAAAATCTCTTTTCAAGTCTTCAATAATTTGCTCCAAATCAGCTACTATTTGATGGTTGGATTGAATGTTCTTAATTGTGCTCTCCAGCCATTTCTTGCATCTTCCTTTCCGTGACTTCAATAGTTGCCTTGCAGTCCTGTAATGAAGTTTCAAGTTGTTTGTACTTCTCGCCTAGCTTGATCTGTAATCTGGTTGACGAAGTAATTTTCCCATCACCTTTTGCTTCTAGATCTCTTTGAAGGTCCTCAACCATTTGCCTCAGATCAACTGCCATTTGACTTTTAGATTCTATGTTTCTATGGAATTCTTCTGATGATTCTTCCATCTTCCTTTGTGCAGCTTCAAGTTTACCTTTTCTATGTCAGTCACATAATCTGAAATAGTTCGAGTTTTTCTCTCAAGCTGCAGTTCCAGTTCTGCTTTCTGGCTATGCAGGGACTCCAGCTCCTGTTGCAATGTGTTTAACTGATCCATTAAGCTCTTGATGCAAGTTGATGCTTCATCACTTCTAAATACAATATATTCTTCCATATTAGCTTTTTGGGTCCGTAGCCTCTTCATGTCCAGTAGCAGATTATTGGTCTGTACTGTCAAGTTCTCATTATCCTCGAGTTTCTTTGTGAGAGTCAAAAGCTCCTTCTCTCTCTTTTGTGACACCATCTCAGGTTCTGAAATTTTGGATTGCAGTCCTACATTTTGCTCTGCCAAATGTTTTGCTTCAATTGCTTTGTTCTCTATCTGCACTTCCATATCTCTGTTTGTTGTTCTCAATAATTCCAGCTCTTGCTCCAAGCTTGTCATTTGTGCCTCTAATTCTTTTATCTGAACAGATGGTTGATTCCATGCACCTCATGTAATTCCGTGAGCGTGAAAAGTTCCCTTATGCATTTCCTCTTTTGATGGACTCAAGTCAGCTGAGTTGTTTTATTGTGCCCCGCGCCTGCTGAACCTCATCTGAAACCTCCAAAAGTTATGAGTTGGGACTTATTTTCTTCTGAAGCAGCATTAAGACTGGCTCAATTCTGAAATTTGCTGTTCTGCAGATTCCAGCTGTTGCTGCATGTTGGAAACTTTCTGATGATTTCCTCCGCTTCTCACACCTTGCTTAAAGAAGCTAGATAATCTGATTTAAATAGAATACCATGTTAAGCTGACTGGCATTTTGAAATATCCAGGAACCAGAGTTATTGGTAAAATGTAGAAATTACCTAGTTTACTTACTTTAAGCTGTTCATCCTTTTTGGGGTCAACATGATGCACAAGGCACTTCATAGACTCCCTAACAATGCTTGGTCATCTCTTAGTCAAATTAGGACCAGATTACCGATTAATTTCTCTCAGCAAGTGTGCAGAAAGACAATCTCATCTCGAGCATGAATTCTGAAAAGCGGAATTAAGGATACCTTGTAAGTTTCAAACCATGTCAACAAGAAACTATAAATGATTGACTGCAAAAGTTGTAAACATATAACGTCAATGAGAATCCTGTAGGTGTTTGTCCGTGGCTATTAACATGTAATGAAGACACGCTCGATTCGAATCATGCTTTGGCTGTACTAGAGTTAACTGTAGCAACACTAACATCGATTGCACGCCCTGTCGACTGTACTTTCTCTCTGGTGACTATGCTCTTTTGGCATTTGCGCTCTGAAGCTACGGAGATCAACCCCTCTTGTGTTCTGCTCTTCCTACTTCTAGCACTTTGGTCTTCCAAAGTTTATCATACTCCAACGATTAGAGCCCAGCACTCCACCAACATTGTTTATTTAGCATTCCAGCGTTTCGTGCTCACAAGCATTTACCAGAAATGATTTGTAATGTTGCTACTAAGATCCACCAACATTGTTTATTTTAGCATTCCAGCGTTTCGTGCTCACAAGCATTTACCAGAAATGATTTGTAATGTTGCTACTAAGATCCATCATGCATTGAAGGCTATGAAACTAACTTTAGTTTATCAGGAACATAATCTGAAATATAAAGTATGCCAAGTTTTATTTGCATACCTTTTGTCCCCACCTGAAACAGGATTTGAATCACTTAATTCCATGTTCTGCACCAATCAACTCAACAGTACATTATACAAATTTCACCAATCAACTCAACAGTACATTATGCAAATTCCAATTTTATTCCAAGGAGTCCAGAAAGATCAATAACAAGAATCCACCAATGTTTTGTTCTCATGAATGTTCAATAGCTCACATTTTTCTGTTTTTCCTCTGCCAAGCATTAAGTTTCAGAAAAAATGCTCAATATACTAACCTCTCCAACAACGTCAAGCAATAGAATCCATGCGTTCACTAGTATATTTAGAAATTAGTAGTCCTCTTACCGCCACAAAACCAATGAAGCAAACTAACTACTATACCAAAACGGAAAATCTGACTTTGGAAACAACTATCTCTTTTCAACTTGAAGAAGTTGGGAACTGGTTTTCATTAAATAATAATAAAAGAAAAACTATCTGATACAAACAATATGATCACAGCATCGGTCCACACCAACAACATAATGAAAGACTCTGTTAGCAACTAAAAGTAGCAAGTGACTAAAATTATGAAGTGATTAAAGCTATGCAAAGGTAATTTAAAATTCAAAATTTGTGTTATGGTACTGACATCCCCTCCAAATTATAATGTAAGTTTTAATTGTAAAAAAAAATGTCCACGAACACATGCAATTACTACGTTATTTTTAACTATAATCATAAATAAAGTTGCTAACGAATCAGATTGAAAATTGATCAATATATTGATTTAGAGAAAATAAATATAAAATTATTAACTCGTTAATCAATACGGATAAATTGAATTACAATAAATAAATAAAAATTGTTTACCTGGATTTTGTAATTTTTAAAATATTTGTAAATTCTGAATAAGTTATTTAATTAAAACTAAGCCGGTAGTTGGCAAAATAAGGCCTAAAGGTCATTTTTTAAATAGGGTTTTGGGTCGATTTTAAATTTAATTAGGGATATAGGCCAGTTTTGCTAGAAAACGCGTCCAGTTGTTCTCTCTCTTAGGGTTAGGGTTTTTATTTTATTATGGTTAAGGTTTTTTATAGGGTTTTTTTTGTTTAGAGTTTAGGGTTTTAGGGAAGTGTTCAGGGTTTTCGATAGAAATTCTTAGGTGGTTTTGGGGGGTTGGGATGTGATAAAGCGCCTCAGCAACATACATTTCATATGTCATGGCGAGATAGGACCATGATCTTAGAAACTCATCATGGGGAAATCCAATTTTGGGTAATAATGCTTGATACGATTAGGGGTCGAAGTCAACGTGAAGGTCCCAATCGGCGGCTGTGATGCGGTCACGGGTTCGAGTATAAATGGGGGGCCAAGTCACGGTCATTACACGGTCAGGAGTTCAAGCTTTTTGGATACCCGCAAACAATGTCTTATATATACCATACATAAGATTGATGTCATAATCATACGGAAAAACTTTGCGGAGTTCCGGTTTTATCAATATAATTTTTTCTCTATTACCAAGCAACCGGTATCTATAACCTTTCATTCTTTTCTGAAGGCCAACACCACGGTGGACATAAGAAGGCTTTCAAGAGGAAAGCGAATTTTTTGGCACAGTAGAGGTCAAACTCGAGTCGGCACGGCAACATTTATAGTTATTAATGGGTTGTGTAATAATGACAACCGTTATCACTCCGAAAGGAGCATTACTTTTACTGCACCATAATAGTCGTTCCCTGCCTGAGAGTCCTTTTGCGTCAATGATGGTGCCAGCCTTCGAACAAGAATGAAGGTTAAAGGTACCGATTGCCTGGAAATAGAGAAAAAAATTACACTGATTATAGCTAGAAGCTCCAGAGTTTTTCTATATGAATATGCCCTCAAACTTATGTATGTTATTTATAAGGCATCATTTTTAGGTATTCGAAAAGATTGAGCTTATGGCCGCATAACGGCCGTCAACTAGTTCCCCTGTTATACCCTAATTCATTACCACATAACAACCGTCAATTGAGACCTCCACATCGACTTTCACCCTTTATCGTACAAAACAAAATCACCCCATAACCGACTTCCCTAGGATAGGCTTCGGAGGCAATGATCCCATCTCAGCATGATATATGAAATGTGTGTGGCTTGGTGCGATATTGCATCACCGACAACCCAAGAATACCTCGAATGTAAACAAAATATCATTTGCGGTCAGAATTTTTAAGACTGAGAAATGGATTATAGTGGAGAAATAAAAGGGATTTGAGAGAAATTATATGGGAAATGGATTATGAAGATTGGTATGTGAGAGCCTTTTATAGGTGCATAAAAGGGTCTATTTGCAAAATATCATATTCAAAGTGCTTGGGAACATATTCTAAATGTGTTAAAGTGTTTAAATGTATGAAATATTTGAAACATCAGGCTTTTCAGCCCAGGGAATAGTGAATTTGTTAGAGAAAACTTGCCTAGCCCCCCTAGCAGGGCGAGCTTTTCATAACAAATTCATTATTCCACCGGCAGAAAGTACATTTTCGTATGACTGTTGTGCACGTTATGAAGCACAAAATCTTGATAATATTATGATTTCTGAATGCGTGATGAGAATTATTTGCACCATACACTATGCAACGAATGTGTGCATTCGTAAAAATAATTCATAACACGTATTCTCTTTCTCCTTACATAATTCTCTTATAAAATGGGCGTAATTTTCATAACATTTACACACATCAAGTTAATATCAAACAACTCTCAACTTATTTTTTGCATTTATTTATCCAAACCGTGATCGATATTGAAATGAGTCGACGAGTGAAATTTGTTATATACTACAACGGTCAAATCTATAATACAGATTTTGGGGTAGTGTTTGTAGGAACGAAGTCCATGGAATTAGCGTTCAATAGTACCATTCAAATGCGTGAGCTACGGACAAGAATCAGGAAGAAAGTTAGGGATCGAGCCAGGGAAGAATTATGAGGTTACATTGTAGATTTCTAACATCTGTTAACCCCTATAGTATGAGCTATTCGATGTGATCAGCGAGACACATCTCGAGACGGTCATATCATCGCACATATCAATCAAAAATATTGTTATTGAGTTATATGTTAAGTTCACCGAAGCTAATAGATCTGACCCATCTTTGACCTCCGTCGTGACGGATACGAGTACCAAAATTCAAGCAGAAAGTCCCACTACAAAATTGTGCGGTGGGTTTTCTAGCTTCTTTCAAAGTGGCTACTACGATGTTCTCGAAACATCTATAGGCAAACACTCATCAGTCTCTGGCATCAATCTAAACTTTAGGGATCAGATCCAGTCAGGGTATCAACATAACCCAAATGTAGATACTCGAGCTCGACATTTAATCAGTGTATTCGATTTTAACTTCGGCACTAGGTCGATGTTATGGGGTGGAAGTAGTTATACAGGAGGGTCATCGACATGTATCGGTCATCAACTTAAAGATTATTCTAGTGGGTATACGCATTACAGGAGAATCAGTGACATACTCCTTTTGACGGGAGTCGGTGAGGGTACGTCCAACACTGTGCTCGAAGGTGACAATGAAGGCGCGGACGAGGAAAGAGATGCAAGTGAGGAAAAAGGGGCTGCAGATGCAAATGTGGGGTGTTGGCATATGTGTGTTGCGACGGGTGCAAGTAAGGACCATCCGAGGCTAAAATCGGACATGATTGCTAACATTGTTCTACCAATGGTGAAAGCCAGTCCCCGGGTTGAAATATCAGTGCTAATTGCGAACATACATAGTCAGTACTAGTACACTCCAACGTACTACAAAGTATGGGTTGCAAAAAAGAAGGCTATGGAGAAGTTGCATCACGGGTGGGAGGGTTTGTATAACTATCTTTGGCAATGATGTTAGGTATTGGATCGGTACGTACTAGGTTCTATAATCGATCTCGAAACATGCCCAGGGTACTGCGAGAATCAGATAGTTCTTGGAAAAAGAGTATTCTACAGATATTTTTGGACCTTTGCGCAATGTAGAGAGGTATTTCAGCATTGTAAGCTTATGGTCCAAATTAATGGCACTTGGCTGTACGAAAGGTATGAGCAACATCTGTTGCTTTCTGTTGTACAGGACAATAATCAGAAGATTCTCCCTATAGCATTCACAATAACTCTCGGAGAAACGACAGATGACTGGGATTTCTTCCTGAGTAGGTTACGCCGCCTCTTTTGCCTGCAGCCCGACATATGTGTCATATCGAATAGAGGACTCGAAATACTCTTGACGATTGATCATCACGGACCCTTTTGGGATCGCACTCAGCATCGGTATTGCATACGACATGTGGGATCCAACTATTACCAAAAATATCCTTCGGCGACTGAGTGAGATCTAGTCATCGACATGGGTTTGTAGTTCCAACTATGTATTCACTGTAAATCAAAATTTCAATTATGGGGTTATTTCATTGCACTAATAAGGACCTATTTGTCGACAGGTTACAAGCTTGTCCAACATGTTATCCATCAAAATTTAAACAACTTGAGCACCATTAACATGTACGGTGCGACCTATATTTTGAATGTATCGTTCAAACAGCGGACACAGTCGTACGACGGGAGTCTATGATATGGGCACATGACGTCAAACTTGGCGAAGTGCATCAATTCGGTACTGAAGGGGATGTATCACTTGCCAGTAACATTGGTTGTCAAAGAGACATACTTTCGACTGACCGCTTTGTTTCCTAAGAGGGAGTTGGCGTATGCTAGACAAATAACAGATGGCGGTACATTTTGTGATGACATGATAAAAGAGAAACGGTAAAGTACAACGAGTGCGAACATGATATATGTAGTGTGTCACTCATGTCAGAATCTCAATTTTTGAGTCACCGAGCATGCTAGGCCTGACCAGGAAATGTTAGGTGCATTGTATCATTGAACCTAACAGAAGGGACCTACAATTGTGGGAGCTTTCAAGCACTTCGGTTCCCATGCACACATGTAATTACTGTATGTGGGATCATACGGATTGAGTACGCATCTTACATCAACGACGTCTACCAACTAAAACACATTCGCAGTGTGTGGAGTTCTGAATTCCCACCCATCCTAAATGAGAGTGTGTGGCCGAATGTGTCTAGCGCGCCGTTCAAGCTGGTGCCAAACAAGAACTTGCGTCACGTCTCGAAAAGTCACCTGAATTCCACTCGAATAAGAAACAATATGGATATTCGAGAGAGACATGATCAACAAAATTTATGTGGATATCATAGAAACACAGGTCATAAAAAGCCTACTTGTTCTCTATATAGGGAAACATTGGGGACCTAGCGTCAATAACATTGCTTTCAACCAAATTTTACATGGTTCTAAGTTTTTTTTTTTGTATTCAATATAACTATAAAGATCAATGTTTCGTATTGCAATCAGTTTCAAGGACATATAATTTATTTAGTTGTCGATAACAAGGTAAATCTAAAAAAAATTCATATTCAAAACAATATGTCGATAATAAAATTTGACATTTATAATTTATTGAAGAAACATAGATAGTAATAATGACAAGTGGTTTGTTTGAATGAATAAACCTTGGTTTTTTTATTTGACATGTCTATATTTACATTAACAAAATTAAAATAAAAAATACAATCAATGGTGTCGTCAGGGAGAATGTGTGCCACAAGGCAGTGGATGGTGGTCGCATGGAGGAATTTTGCGTATAACCGGTCATACCACTAGAGGTGTCGACCTGTAAACTTCCTCCTCGTCATTGTCATCGCTTGAGTAAGTAGCTAGTGCGGCCCCCTAGACGATCGTATCTTCAGGATCGGCACCATCGTCATCTTACATAGTTGTCGATTATTGCATCATCCTCACCTGACATTGTATATCCGCCGCTCCCTCGTCCACCGGTTGCGATGATGAGCCACCCCCGTAAAATAGTGATGTGCGCGGTGTTTGGGTCACTATAGGCATGAAATCATAAGGTGCCTGAAACTCTGAGTACGTTGGAAAGGTACTGGGCATCGACATCACCATCGACTGCTACATGAGCACTTGCATTGGTGGTGACAGACACGTCAGTGACTAACCTGACATGGGGTTCAACATCGACATCTGTGCAGAGGTGCAGTATGCGGAAGGCGTCGATGGAACGAAATATGTACTTGCGGGAATAAAAGAATCGACCACGTGCATTAGTGGTCCGTAATGCGATGGTGCTTGTGAATAAAACACAGGGTTAGTTCATTGAATGAGAATACATGGAGGGAAGTAACCTGGATATTGCGTAGCCATAGACGGCACATCTTCTGCCAAAGCGGATGGCGAACCCATCGTGCGACTGCGTCTCCTCCTAGTTTGCTATGGCGGCCAATGTGACCTCTTCGCTTGAATTCTCGACTCCCCTCCTCTGATGATAGCAAATACGGCTTGTAACGACCCGTTTTCAGTAAAATCGAAATAGTGGTTTTGGGACCACAAATTTGAGTTCACAAAATTTATTTTAATATTATTTTGTAATTTATAGCATGATAGTATTATTGTATAAAAATTTCGTTAAGAAATTTTATCGTTCGTATGCCCAATTTGTGAAAAATAAACTAAATCGCGTAAAGTGTGAAAGTTGTGTTCTATTAGCTAAATGTGTTAAATAGTTATAGAACTTTAAAGTGGAGGTCCTTATATGGTAATTAGACCATTAAATTAGTTAGTGGATGTGCATGGCTTGGCAATTGAGTAATTTTTAAAGTTAGGTAAGGGTAAAATGATAATTAGGTAATTAATAGTAAATTAAATAAAACAAAAGAAAAATACTTCATTCGTTCTTCATCTTCCACCGATTTTTCACCAAGAAAATAGCCATTGGAGAGTTCAAAATTTCAGCAACTTAAACTCTTACATGTAAGTGATTTTTAAGCCCGTTTTTTTTATGATTTTTATGTTTTCGGGATCGTTGTAGCTTAACCTAGCTAACTAGGGGACTAATTTGCAAAACTATAGAATAGTTTGAGATTTGCCATTGATGAAAATGCTAGGATCTTGAAGTTTAATGGAAGAAAATGAATCTTTGTTGTTAAATAAACAACTTTGGTTAAAGGAATTTTAATGAAATTATCGATTAGGGGTTAAATTGTGAAATGTGAAAATTGTGTGTTAAATATCTGAATTTTTGTGGAATGTGTGGGCTGCTATAAGCATATAGTAAATTCGGCTAGGTTTAGATGTGGATGAAATTGCATGAATTTCATTTTATGAGCCTAGGGACTAAATTGTAAGGAAGTCAAAAGTATAGGAGTAAAATGGTAATTTTGCCATAACATGAATTTTGGATTGAATTGAGTAGAATGTAAATTAAATTAGTTAAAATTTCTATATATAGATCAAGAAAAGTAACGCTCGAGATTAAATCGAGGAAAAGACAAAGTAGTGGATTAATCGATCAATTGTCTCTGTACTAATTTGAGGTAAGTTCGTATGTTTAATAAGGATTAAATTATATGTGTTTTAAATGCTTAATTAATATAATTGTGATGATACAACACCACTAAAGTTCTCGACGAGGTATCGACAACGTATGAATCTCGGTTGAACCTTAAGAATAGATAGGATACAAATGACATGTCATTAGGGGTTACAAATGACATGTCATTAGGGGTTACCATGATTTGGGTGCTAGTCTCGTACGTCCTACCGGTGCTGAGTTTCTGACATGTGTTACAGTTACTTTACAACTTGTGTGAGCAGCACCGTGTAGCTACATCTTGACTGATAGCTTATGTGAGCAGACCTAGTGATGGCTCGAGAGTGAGCATCTATATGAGATATGAGATAGAGATGGTTTCGACCACGTATTGGCACTTAGTGTGCGAGATACCCAAGTATCCAATAGTATTCCAAATGGTTCAACGGGCATAGTGATGATTTGAGGTTACATGAGTTCGATTTGAACTAGTACAGGTGAAATACGCGAAGTGATTTATAGTTGATATATAAATACATGGCTAACATGATTGTGATTGTGTGATAGGCTTTGGGCCAAATTAAGTTGCATCTATACTTTTATTTTTGTTTACCTAAATTGTGGATAATTTGGTAAGTTGTATTTAATAGTCATACGAACTTACTAAGCTTAATTGCTTACTCCGTTTTAATTTCTGTGTTTTATAGTGATTTAGAAACTCGCTCAGATTGAAAGTTATCGGAGATCGCATCACACTATCAAATACTCATTTTGGTACTTTGAACTTTATAGTTTGGGTAAATGGCATGTATAGGTGTTTTAGCTAATGTAGCCTATATGACTTGTTGTGTTTTGGCCATTTAATTTGGGTTGAAAATGGTATATGTTTGGTTATGTAAATATGTATAAATGACCTTATGGTATGTGGTGTATAGTTGCTATGTGAATGCCTTATTTGTGATTTAGTAATTTGGGTACCAAATGGTTGAAATTGAGATATGGTATACATGTTGAATTTAGGCACCATGTCTCATATATGTGTTGACCATTTAGGTATATTTTGGAAGCATATTTTGGCATGTTATAAATGGTTTTTTGAGGTACCTAAGAGTATCATGATTGTGTGTGATATTATAACATGTTATAAACTTGATATTGGTTGGTTTTGAATGCTTATTTATGTCATGGTTGTATGAACATTGTTGAGCTTAGGTTGATACCAAATTGGGTGAGAAATATGGCTTGGAAAATAGCCTATTTTTGTCCATACAGGTAGAGACACAAACATGTGTCTCAGCCGTGTGTGACACATGGCTAGGTGGCACAGCCATGTGTCACCTGATACTTCTATAGAAATCAAGTCAGTAGTTTCACACAGCCTAGCACACGGGCTTTGGCTTGGCCGTGTGGCACAAGTCAGTATACTCTCTAATTTTCACACGACCTAGCACACAGCCTGACACACGGGCGTGTGAGGCCATTACGAAAGGTACACAACCTAGCATACGGGTGTATGGTCCAGCCATGTGACCCAAGTCAATGAGTTACATGGGTTCGAACATAGGATGGAACACGGCCGTGCGTCCCCATTTCGAATGCCCATACAGCCTGGGACACGGGTGTGTGTCCCTTGTACTTTGAAAATTTTCCCTGTTTTCCTAAAAATTTCAGGAGTACTCGGTTTAGTCCCGAACCACTTTTAATGTTTATTTTAGACCTCGAGGGCTTGTATTAGGGACTATATGATTGTGTACGAATGGTTTTTAAATTGAATGAGAAATGAATTTGAAATGTTTGATTGTTTGATCTATAAGTTCAGTAATGCTTCGTAACCCTGTTCTGGCGTCGGATATAGGTTAGGAGTGTTACACGGCTTATCGACGACTCTGAACCATGTTAAGTAATCATCAATTACCATCATGTTCGCTGAGGAAAATTGTTCGCAAACGGGTATAAATTGCAACATACGATCCCATGCCTGGATGTGCTCCTCGTGCCGCACCAGTCGATGTTGTCCTTCCTCCGCATTTCTACCTTGTGCAATTCCTTCAAGTCTTGCGGTGGCGGCAAAATTTGTTGCCTTCACTTAAACTACCTTAACACCCGGTTCGATTTGTGCATTTCCACCGTCGTGTACACTATCAATGGCACCTTCGCGTCCCACATCCGTCGATTTCCCAACACTTCTGGCAAGATACAGGATATGACATTGATGTCGGCGTACGACATCCATTCAAACTGATAAGCAAAATTTTAAATATCGTTATTTATGAATTTTTTTTTACAAATCATTACATAATTAATATAAGTTCGAAAGAATAGGTAACTAATTCTGACCGTTGATCTAACAATAGCCTAATATCTTTTAGGACCTTGAGCAGTCCCACGTAGCTCGGCCATGGTTCCATATGTACAAGCGATATGTTAGTCGAAACGTATAATAATAAAAATTATTATATAAATTATGTATTTGTTAATAAATGATGTTTACCTCGTCACCAATATGACCATATATGGGTTGGTCACCTTGGGACGTAGAAACAGTAGTCGCTATCAGACCCACGACTACAGCAGGAGCAGATAACCATCGATCGATGTTGACTTTAGGTTCGTGGCCTGACACATCTCCTGGTATAACGTGGACAATACGACAGATCCCCAACTTAATTTCCCGCAGTCATTGAAGTCCACTAGATGAAGTATCCACCTTACGTGCACCAAATTTTGAGATTTTTCAGGTAATAAAATGCCCCCGATTAACCTCATGATGTATGTTCGGGCGTATTGTTGTATCACCTTCTCTATTCGGTCTTGACGGTCTTTAGGTAGCTCATCGAAATTATCATTCAACCAGTTTATCGATATTCGACCACCTTCAAACTTGTCCGGGATCTTCCCCAACAGTGACCGGCAAAGGGTCACTTTGTTCGAAATGATCCCAGATCCTGTGATGACTGGCTCATCCACTGGTAGACCGAGTTATAGCGCTATGTCTTTGAGTGTGATTGTACACTCGCCGCATAGAAAGTGGAAAGTGTGTGTTTTGGGCCTCCATCTTTCCACCAATGCGCTAATTAGTTGTAAATCGAGTTTGTAGCCTCCGAACATATAAGACATGTAAAAATCCAATCGCTTGTAAGTGGCCAGGAATTTCAGGAATCGCACGTTTTCCCATATTATGGATGAATCCCTCCAGAACATGATCATCCGCCTATTTACACAAAAAATTATAATTATAATAAAAAATTAATATTAAAATTATTGAAATTAATGAAATTTAAATTTCGGTCTTATTATTACTAATTGGGCGGTAGAAATATGATTGTCATCGAAGCGGATTAAGGAGGCGACCATTCATGAGAAATCAATTTAAAAGAACAAAAACGAGAAAATTAAAAATAAAAATATTGAAAATTATTAAAAACGAGAGACTTGAGAAACTTGAGAAGGTTTGAGAGATTTTGAGAGAATTGAGAGAGTTGAGAGAATGATATGAATGAAAAAATGAAATTTGAGGGGTATTTATAGGGTTATAAAAAGGTTACCGTTAATTTATTTTTTACTGTTAGTGGCAACGTTTAAAAAGCCGTTAGGATTTAACTATTAGCTAGAAAGCGCGTCCAGCTGGAAGAGCTTTCTAGCCAAACCGGTCTATATCTCTAAATAAATTTAAAATCTAACTCAAAATCCTAATTTTTAAAAAACGGCCTTTAGGCCTCATTTTCCCACGATAGTTGGCATGATAAATTCCGTCGTCAATTCAGTTCCCAAAACAAAAGGAATATGTGGTTACATAGAGAGAGAGTGTGAGAGAGAAATGAGAATATTGAAATCTTAAAACTGAAGTAATTGAAGTAGACTGGGTTAAAGATCAAAGGTTGAAGAAACAAATTATTACCTCTAACTCTGAGCTCTACAGATCAAACGAACAAGAATCTGCAGAAGAAAGCATAGGAACAGGGAAACAAAATGAGGAGAAATCGTTTTTGTTTGGATGAGCAGCATTTTGTACTAGCTAGTCTAGCTGTTCAGTTTTCTTAACTATCCTCCAATTTGTTATTTTATTTCAGTTTTGCCCTTCTTAAATCAGCCTTGTAAGTTGTAAGTAACAAGTACATGCAATCTCATAAGACAAATTAAAGAATATACAAAGGTACATCATGTTAAAAGTATCGTCTTTTTATAAAAAAAAAATGAATAAATTGAGATTTATGTGAACAATTTTTTTTTTAAATGTAGAAGTAATAGCCTTTAAATGGGCAAAGTTTTTGTTTTGATTTTTAAGATTTGGTGGGCAAAGTTCATTTCATTTTCTTGTTTCTAAGGGTAAGAGTTAAGGTTGAGATAGATTGCTTGAGATGGTCTGAGCAGGTGCGGTGGTAGTCGATCAAGAGGCAAAGCTGCCTTATGGCTTCTCTCTTCTCTTCTTCACGATCCGACAATATCTCATCTTTTTCTTTGGAAAGCTTCTCCAATTCACTCATTGCTTTCAACGCCTTCAACTTTTCTTCTCCTTCTTCACTCAACTTGGCTTTCAAGTTTATCACTCTCTCCCTTAACAACTCATATTCCTCATGCATTTCTCTCATCTTTTGCTCAAGCTCCCTCATCTCTCTCAACATCTTCAACTTTTCTTCTCCTTCCTCTCTCAACTTAGCCTCCAAACTCATCACTTTCTCCCTTAACAACTCTTCCTCATTTTCCTTCTGCATTTCTGCTACCAATATTTCCACGTTACTCTTGGCCTGTTCACATTCGTCGATTACAGAAACACCCTCGTCTGTCACATTCGAAATGGGGGTGAGGTAATTCCTCTCGTCTTCTAACTTATCCACCATCGCATTCAATCCCGCCATTGCGGCTTTTTCTGCCTCCATTGTATCCCTCAACTGCCTGAGCTCATAATCAAGTGTGCCCACCCTTTGTTGGAGTGCTTCATTGTCTAGGTAGAGTGTTTCGATTTCTTGTTGGAGCCTTTCTCTTGTTAACTTGAAAATCTGTGTGTTCTCGTGCTGTATCCTTTCAGCAACTTTGATCCTCTGGTACAAAAGACGGATGCCATCATCAATTTTCTTGCCGAATTCTACTGCTAAATCCTCCATCTTCCTTTCTAGATTATGGTAATTAAGATTAGTAATATTTCCTAACGACAATCGTCTGACCAGCCTAGTTTTGGGCGGCATAGATTTGTTATTGTCTTTCTCTTTTGTCGTTGTTTGCTGATTTGAAATCTGCAACTCCAACGAGCTTTGCTCCGCCTTCAGGGAATCCAACTCGGGCTGCAGAAGGTCAACCTCCACTTTCATCTTAGCAATTTCGTTAGCCCTTTTACATTTGCTGTCCTCCTCAAGGCTTCTCTCTCGATATAATGTCTCCAGTTCTAGAATCCTAGCATTCAGTTGACCTTTTTCCTCTCTCAAGTGATTGATTTCACCAAGTTTTCTCTTCACTTCGTCTTCTGATTTATTCTTCTGTTTGCGTAGGGCATCCACCTCGGATTCCAAATCCATCACCTGCACTTGTAGGCCTTCATTTTCTTCTGCCATTATCTGCTCCACACCACTCTTTCTTGCTAATTCCTCTTTCAAGGTTTTCACTTGAATCAGATACTGGGAAACCTCTGTGGATTTCCTCTCTAGCACCATTTCTAGTTCAGTGTTCTGGCTACGTACCGATTCCAATTCCTGCTTCATTATATTTACCTCGTCAAATGATTCACATTTTTGAGATCGTAAATCGTCCACTTCGTTTTTCAGATTACTGACCCGAGCCATGGAATCCTCAATTTTTGATGTTAAATTGTTTTCATTGTCCTTGATTTGCTCCATGCTTTCCGTTACTCCTTCCTCCGAGTTGTGCACAAGCAGCGCCTTGTTTGTCTCTCTTTGCTGTTCCAGTTCAACTAGCTTACCACAAAGCTCAGCTTCCAATCCACTTTTCTTCTTGTGCTGAGATTCAAGCTCAGTTATCAAGCCAGCTAACTGCTCTGCTACCTGTCCCATAGGCACTGTTCCAAGAGCAAAAAGTCTCTTTTCTAGCCCATCCATTTCGTTTCTCAAATCTGCATTCATGGTTTCTGTTTCTTGGATTTTACTTAAAGCAGCCCGATGGTCCGAATCTAAAGCTTCCTTCTCTTTTTTCCTACAGGCCAATTGATGTTTCAGGTCAGCAACCTCGGCGTATGCCTTTTTAAGTTCCTCCCCCATGTTGGTTGCCGTCCTTCTAAAGAAACTTCTATTGTTACTGAGTGCGGTGTTAATTTCTACATCCTCGGAGGAATAATATTCGGAATCCGAGCTGGAGGCATGATAAGAACAACTTCCGTTTCCGTTTCCCTCGCGAGCTTGCTTTCCAGGCTGTCGTATGAGATGATCATACTGTGCATACAGCAACTGATACTGTTTGTGAAAGTCTTCTACAAGTCCAACAAGTTCTTGGTCCTTTTTCCCTCTGTTTCTCCTCTTAATCAGTTTCGAGATTCTTTCTATTTTTTTGTCTGCATCTGGAGGGCAGAAAAAGGTGAACTTGTGAATCTATAATCAACAGCCCAAATGAAGTGGCCATAGAAAAAAATGAAAAACTCAACCATGATCAAGTCATGTATATGGTATGCGCCTACTGGAAGATAGTGGATTTTTTTTCCTAGGTAAAATTGCTGACTAACATTGTCTTGCCTTAGCTAAATTATTCATAAAATGCTTGTTAGTATGTAAGCATGCACCCATTAAGAAGTGAAACCATATTAAAATAATAAGGAACTGTACTTTTGAATGAAAAGCCAATCGACCACTGATAAAACTTTCCATCCAATTGATGCAAGAAACTTTGGATATTAGCATGATTTTACATCAAAATAACGTGCATCCTTTGGGATTCTAATTGCTTTTTACGAACCTGCTTTAGACATTTCCACTTGCTCCATGGTTTTGAGTATCAAGATAACCCTCAGAGATCTTTTGTCAGTTCTTATTGCTTCATCTCCAACATGAAATTTGCAGCAAATTTCACGAATGAATCCCCAAGCATAACCTATGCACTTCCCATCGCAAACACATCAAACTAAACCTTTGAAAATAAGGTGACATAACATTAATGAATTATTTTTGACATTGATCCATTCAAACATAGTAAAGTCCTTAAGCATGTCATCGAAAACAGTTTGGGCGATCAATGCATTTTAGATGGCTTACGGTTATTGTTTCTCCCTCTTTACTAAAATGCTTTCATCCAAGACAGTTAATAGAAGAAACTTAATTCCTCTGCACGAGAATTGGTATGTCGAACATTCATCGAAACTGCTAACGAAGACAAAATTCTTGCAATGATTTGGTTTTGACAAACACGCAATGAGGCACCCAAGTCAAAATTTTCAATGAATATGCTTCACCTTTTGAGTAATAATTAACAAATAGCCAAAAAACAAAAAAACCTACCATCACATGTAACTTTAAGTGAAAATTACATATACAGAACCTAATTCCGATTACCATCTAACAATAATGTTATAAGATGAACTAATGTATCGAATAAATGTCTTTCAGTTTTTTTATTTTTTTTTTTGAAATGAAAATAAGTTGTTATATTTGAATATGTTTCGTTTCTGCTCCATTTTCGTGGAAAATCAAACTAAGATAGGAGAGGTTTTTCATTAACAAGAAACAAATACGTTGAAAACAAATCTTACCCAGAAATTGAAGGCGAAAATTCGCTCTGTCGATCAAAATGCAAAGAAAAGAGATAATAATAATAATAACAAAGTAGGGAAAAGAAATTGAAAAAAATAGTAAAAAAGGGTAATTACAAATTCAATTTCTTTTTTATTCGTTTGTTTTGGGAGATTTTGGCGCTTCTTTTGAAACAAAATCCCTCCTGGGGTTTGGGTTTCTATTACAGTTAAAATGATTGAATTAGCCGAAAATAAAAAGAGATAAATTCCATTCATCAATTAGAAAAAGTAATGTGGTTAAAAAAAATTAAACACAACGCCACCTGGATGATGTCCCGCACTTTGCCTTTTGTCATGTCTTAATTTAGATTTTGTATGGATACTTTAACAAATAATTATTAAAGTTGTTATCTCGCTACGAGGGATACTTTGTAAAACCTTTTCATTTGTAAAACCTTATGATAAGAATTTAGAATATGTAAAACCTTCTTATTTGTATCGAAAGTTAAAAACCTTCTTATTATTATAAGAATTTGTAAAAGTATCGATATGGTAACAACTTTTACTTTAGATAATGAGTTGGACTTGAGAAGGGAAGGTCTATAAGAAAAGGGTGGGCTATGAGGAGTTGAAACTAGTGCTCCAAGATGCTCTTTGA
The DNA here is from genome assembly GCF_025698545.1 of Gossypium raimondii. Lineage (NCBI taxonomy): Eukaryota > Viridiplantae > Streptophyta > Magnoliopsida > Malvales > Malvaceae > Gossypium > Gossypium raimondii. The sequence continues at coordinate 37,457,289 of NC_068572.1, forward strand.
TGCTTATGTAGGTAAGTATTTGAAGAGAATAAGGACACTAAGGATATCAAAGAATGTTGTTAGTAAAAGATGATCTCTAGTAATTGTTATACCTTTTTTCTTTATAGATGAACCTTACCTTTATTCCTCTTGTTACTCATGAGTCATTTTCTTGTATGAGAGTGAGACGTTGCTATTTATCAAGATCATGTTTTAAGACCCTATGTTTGTTGGCTAAAGCATCTTTATCTGACAAGGTTGTGCTTAAGGATCTTATACTCATCACCCTTTTACCTATTTGATTCTAATGCTTGTCAGGTTATGTAACACCCCTTAGCTCGTTAGGAAGACATGGCATGTATCATTCAGCCAAATAGACTCCCAACAGATTGGGGCATTACTGACGAATTCAAATCCTTCAACTTAACTTAAATCTTTGATAAAATAGTTATGATGGTTTCCTTTTTAGTTAAAAACTAATATTCTTCTTTCATTTTGTAATGCATCTTTAAATAAAGTAATAGGAATTATAAAAGAAAAGCTCTATTATCCAACCATTGCCTAGGTCTGGCGTATCCATAGAAAAGATAAGTTCATAAACTACAATTCAAGGGAGTTTGGCATACACTTTCATAGTAAGGGGCAATTCTCTTTCTAAGACAAAACAATACAAGTGACGAAGTTAATTGTAAAAGTTAAATACAAAACGTATGTATACACCATCCACCAAATAGCCATGCATGATACAAAAATAAATAAGTGGCTCACTCGCAATCGTAGTTCTGGCGTAGTCCCCTTCAACTTACTCCTCTTCTACTAGAAAAACGCTTGAAGAAGGATGACTGTCTTTGGACGTACTAATGTCCAGAGTGTGAATACTACAATAAAGTATAGAATGACAAGGCAGTATCCGCAAGTATACGAGTCAAGTTCTAAAATAGTTTTACAACGAAGTAGATGAGTACTTCGAGGATCATACCCAAAGAAGGCGAGTGCTAAATCAATTTTGACCTAAACACTAAAAGATCTAATTAGTACTTTAAATAAATTATAGTGCGAGAATATAAAAGAAACATTTTTAAAGTTTTTAGAGTAATAAAATAAAATAACATAAAATAAATAATTCAAGAGATAGAAGAGTAGAGTAAATCAAATCTCGATTATGGATGATTAGCTTGCTCCGGTAATCCCCATCAACTGTTGCTTCGGGTTCCTTGTCAATCAACTAGTTGCTACCCTAGCAGGATCTTCTGACCTTTCACTAACATAACGAGTCAACAAGAACTACTTATCTTCCGACCTCACAGTCTAGATCGGCTTGGAGTGAAGGTGTTCATGAATGTGCAATACCAATTTTGGGTTAATTCCTACCTTGATGACTTCTCGGGTTGGTCAGGCTCAGGGTTTGTTTTACGTTATTCCTTTCCCAAACAGTTGATTCGTTAAGTAAACCTATAAAATAATTAATAGATCATACCTCCACTCACTAATCTCTCTATGAGGGATTAGTTCCTCATGGCTTTCAGAAACAATATGGAAAAGATAGAAAAAATAATCATAGTGAATGAATTGAAGTAGAGAGTTTAAGAAAAGACTAATTGATATTAATAATAAGCGCAAGTCCATAGAAGTTGATATTTTTCATAAATAAGATCTCTTGAAAGAAAACAAAGAACAAATAAACTAAACTCTAAAAAACCTAAGAAAGCAAAAAAAAAAAACTAAACTAAATCTAAGGAGAGAATCTAAGCTAATGGAATGGTGTACATAATATGTGTCAAATGAGCCTATTTATAGCCTTCAGGTGGTCGTCATCCTTAACCCTAGGTTAGCTAACGTTCTCGAGCTTTAAGTTTGATTGTACGAACTAAAATGTCCTTACTTCGTGTTTAATTTCCATCCTAGAGTCGATGTCGTGACACAATAGGACCTTTGTTGTGACAGAGGTGGTAGCATACTCCTTCTTAAGACGTCTTCAAAGGTATGTCGCGACACCCTCATTCTATGTCGAGACATTGAAGGCAGTTTCTACTTTCTCCATTCTGCTCTCTATGTTATGACATCGAGCCTCCCGTGTTGTGACATAGTGTCCAGTATTAGTCTAAAATGCCTTCTAATGGTCTCCTGCACACTCACAAGGTACATTAGCTCTCCCTTACACCTTACTCGGCCCTTAAGGTCAATAAAATAATCAATTTGCACATTTTATTGATTGTAAGTAAAGCTAAAGAAACTTAAGTAAAATATAACGAAAATGCTTGTATTCAGGCTCCTTAAGTACGAAAACTAGTTTAATCTGCTACACCGAATTACGACAGATCAAACTCCCCCACACTTAAGTCATTGCTTGTCCTCAACCAATATAAAAGAAAATAAGAAATAAAGGTGACGACTCTTGAGCAAATATCATACAAGTATTGACTTTGGAGCATATGACTTAAGCATTTCATACTTACTAACAACTTTAATATGATAAGTATTTGACTTACCACTTTTGATCACAAACATCTAAGTTCAGTATGTTACAAAATATACAAGTATTAAGGGTCTCACTTGTAGGAATCCATCAATAAACCGTACAAGTACTTTGATTAACTGAGTAGAATACAGATAGTCATTTATACATATGTTTAGTATGATGTCCATTCATGTATAAGGATGTTTAGGTCATAGAGAACTTTTCAGCTTGTAACGTTCTGAGGCTTAGGATAGGTATGAAATTCAAAACTGTAAGCCTCAAAAGGGTTACAAACATGAAAATAGTTTGGCACATCGTATTGATCTCTATTCTTTCCCCCTTAGTGACCCTTACCCGCTCACTGCCTTATTTCTTCTTCTCTCACCTTCCTTGTCTCTCAATGTATAGGAAATCATAACATGACATAGTAACTACGGCTAGCCTACGAGTTTTTCTGCACTAATGAATGAGTTTTTCTTTCTTTTATGACTTTTCTCTTTTTCAATACATCTCACTTATGAATGCTTTTTCGCTATTTTAAGATGTTTTTCTACTAGTACTAATTTCCTTATTGGAATTTCCTTTTTGTTTCGCACATTAGGCTAACTTATAGTTCCTATATCACACCAATCTTTCCTATTTCACTCTATTTTTTCAAACTCCATCGTGATGTATCTACTTAAACCTCAATAAGTATGGCCAGACGTCTATAGTTGTGTAGTGTAGGACTAAAGAAAAAATGGTAAATACAAATTAACATTTAAAGCTCAGTGGTTTATAATGAGGTTCATCAAGAAGTGTCAACAGGCTCAAAGATCAGTACTAAAGGTGGAATATAAATAGGTAAGCTTTTTGGCTCTGGATGTGTTCCAAACAATGCCTTAGGTCATCCCTAAATATCTCAACATGCACAAACTTACTCAACCAAACAAATACAAAATTAACCATTTATCATTCATACTAGCATGCTCGTTTCTTTGTATTTTCTATATCACTTGGTACAATTGATTGCTTACTACCTATTTATAGTGTAACATATAGAACTTTAGTAGTCTAATGCTAAAAAATTTAAAATCACCTAGCATCATACAAAATTTATTCATAAACACAAAAAACCTATGTACATGCTCCTAACCCATCACTTGTATTTCTACAAGCTCAAGCACACCAGAGGACAAGAAAAAAAAAAGAAAAAAAATTTCCTATGTTTCCCTCCAAACTTTAGTTGACATATTGTCCTCAATGTGTAGGTTATAAGTAGATAAGGAAAGAAGTTACTCGATTGATCATGGTCGCTCCAACTGTTAATGGTGGGTGCTTCCTTCTTTGATCGTGTTAGCTCAAACTGTTTATGTCTCCTTCGTGTTGGGTTCTTACAAAGAAAACTTAAACAAGATGCAATAATAATAAAACTACTATTAGTCCTACTCCTACAAAGTTAAAATTAAAAAATATTCAAAAATTAATACAAGTTTTCAAAAATAAAAATATTCAATCATCCTCTTCAAAATCCATCTCTTCATTTTCGTCATCCTCATCATCCTCCTCGTTATCTTGCCCCCTTCTTCTTGTTCCGTATTTGTCAGCCCAAACATGTCAGGTGTATAATTGGGGACCCAGATGTTGTTTTGCCTAGCAAATTCTTGAAAAATTGTTTTTGATTCCTACATCTACTGAATAATCCAATCTAGCTTTGAATGACTACTCTAACCAACTTCTTATTGAGCTTGTGTCAACCTCTGAGATAAAGCTAGTGTAGCTGCCACTTCTTACTGTCACTTGTTCCAATCTTTTATCTATTTGGCTAGTAGCTCAATGTATTACTGGAATAATGTGTCTCCGATGATACTTCTAGAAGGTTTCAGTGAATGATCAGTGGATGTCATAGGTACCCGCCTTTTTGCATAAGGTTGTTACTAGATGAACAAAGAAAACTCTCACCTTCTAGCTACTAATGCATCTCTTCATGTTTTGGTGGATCCATTTACCTATACAGACCTGCTTTTTCTATAAAATAGCATAGAGTAAAACTGCTCTAAAAGTATTAACATTAGAAACATTTAAAGTAGGTACTATTCGCGTACACACAAATTGAATCCACATCTTAGCCTCTAGAAACATAATAGCTTGATGAAAGGATACGAGAACATTGGTACCTGAACGATATTTCCATTCACCCCTTCCTTCAGTTAAAAAGTTTATAATGTTATCCATATCTATGTCTCAAAAGTATTCCAAATCTGTTTCATCAATAAAATCGTTTCCATAGTATGAAGCATTATAAAAGTGTTAAATTATTCGAGGGGTTACTCGCACCTCTTTCCCTCGCACAAGTACTGATTCCCACATATGGCCTTCAGTATTTTTATGCGTAAAATTCTTGAACAATAGAGGCCACAACACTTTCTTTAGGGATCCTCCAAAAACGTTCCCACCTGTGATATCTGACTAAAGGTCATATTTCCTTACAAAAAATCATAGATGGATCAAACCCCCTCTCTTGAATGAATGTTTTTCCTTGAAGTTCATTAAAATATTTTTCAATATTCGGATTTAGAAAGCTAGAGGAATTTTGAACCATCGATGAATCCATTTCCACAGTTCACCTCACTTTCCTAGGAGGCATGATATTTCAATCCTAATGAATTACTAAGAAAAAAATTCAATAGACCAGTAAAAAGTTGAATTTAGGAACCCTTAACCTTAATTATATAGTCGAAGTTCGTTTGAATTCCTTGTTTTCCCACGATGTTCGTGTTCTTCATTGCTCAGAGGATGATTGAAGAGTTTGTAAAAAGGAAATAGAATGTTTAAGAGATTAAGGGTTTAAGGTTTAAGAAATTTTGAGAGATTTGAGAGAGTTTGAGGAATTAGGGGTCAAGAGGTGTTTTAACTAGAAGTAAATATGGTTTTAGGTTATAAAATAGATTTTTAAAGGGTTAAAAATTGGGTTGCGGAAATGGGTCCGGTCAACATTGCAGAAAATTGTAGCGATGTTGTGACACAGGGGTTCCGTGTCACGATGTACCGATCAGTTTGGAAGTCTTGGAGAAATTGGTTGCTATGTTACGACCTGTTGGTGCCATGCCGCAACATCATTGAGTTCTTAATCAATATTTGTATTCTGTACATGGTATCGTGAAAAACGATTACTGTGTCGCGACACCGAATCTATTTTAGCCCAAAATTCCATCTTGAGGTTGTCTCGATCTAAATATTTATCAAATAAATGTTAGAATCAAAGTTCCACTGTTAGTTAAATATACAATAATTTACAACAGTTTAAGCAATTCAAACATTTTTAAGTTTTACTGTCGGATTTGTAACCAGTTCACTAATGGATATTTTTATGTTCTGTTGATATTAGTCCATCGCCAATTGTACCATTCCACTTGTGCTCGTTTATTCTTTCTGCATGCATAAAAAGAAGAGTGTCTCTTGGCTCGAGGACATTAGAAATAAATATTTTTTTACATTTCTCCCCTAACTTCCTCCTATCTTCATCGCTCGGTTGATGGCCACACTTAAAAGTTTCAGTCTCACCATTAATTTTCATAATTAAATTTTTTTTTCTAAATCAATGGTGGATCTAGAAGTGGATAGAAAAAGTCTTCCTAATAAGATCGATATCTCACGATATTCTTTGAAATCAAGTACCACAAAATCTACGGGGATGATGAAGCTTCGTACCTTGACCAACACATAATCTAATACCCCTTTCGGATGTATTGATGACCTATTAGCTAACTATAATGTTATCTGAGTAGTTTTAAGATCCCTTAACCCGAGTTATTCAAAGCTTGATAGAGGCATTAAATTAATACTAGCTCCTAAATCGCATATAGCTCTATTAAAGTGAATACTTCCTATCTCTATGGGAATAGTAAAACTCCCTAGGTTTTTCAACTTTTAAGGTACTTGTCTTGAAATAATCACGCTACAGGAAGCACTTAAATCAACTTGTTCTCCTACCTTGATTTTCTTATGTCTTGCCATCATCTCTTTTAAAAACTTAGTGTACTTCGAAACCTTCTCAATTAATTCGATTAAAGGAATGTTAAAATTTAATGTTTTAAACAAGTTTAAGAAACTTACAAATTCATCCTCATCCCGCTTTTTTCTTTCTTCTAATTTTGATGGGAATGGGACCTTTGTGATTTCGGCATCTTTAGGTGTTTCTTTTCCTATCTCAACTGCTAGTGCATTCTATTTCTCTAGTTCAGGTTTGTTTCCATCTTCTAAGGAGTTACCTTCAGGTTTATCAATATTGTCCACATTTACCTCTAGGGTAGGTATTTCTGGGCTACTCAGTACTCTGCTCGATCGGAGAGCTATAGCCTACACAGGCTCCTTACCTTTGCTCCGTGGGTTATCTTTCGTGTTATTAGGAATACCTGTGCTAATTTATCTTTTGATGTCACCCATCATGCTCATCAATTGGCTCATCTGATCCTTGTTCTTAGTTAATGTTCTTGTTAAGTTGGTGCACTCAGACTACACCTGCTTGACATATGTTCTTACTAACTCCATTTCTCCCTCGATTCTGTCTAATCGTTGACCACATGCAATATGGTCACTAGGGTTTGCCTTATCCTAAGGTTTCAGCAAATAAGGAGGTTGGCAATTAGTGTTTCTAACTTGATTTGAACAGTTACCTCCTTAATAAGACTATTGATATACTGGAATAATGACTTGACTCCTCTATGCATAGAAAGTTAGAAGCAGATTCAATACGGTTAAGTCTATCAACTATTTACTGACACTTATCATCCTCTTAGATAGCTTTGACCATAGCAGGTTTCTGGCCATATGTAAAGCGTTCAATTGGCCACTGGCAAGAGTTTACTGCCATGTTCTCAATTATTTTGTATGCATCCTCGTACGTTTTATTCATAAGGGCTCCTCCTACTGCTTCGTCTAATCCAAATCGTGCATTTGCATCTAGCCCATTATAAAATACCTGTAGTCGCATCCACTCAAGAAATTCGTGGTGTGGGCATTTTTGAATCAACATTTTGAAACGTTCCCACGCATCATAGAAACTTCCTCCCTCAATCTCTATAAAATCATCAATCTCTTATCTTAATTGAACTACTTTGCTAATCAGGAAAAACTTCTGTAAGAACTTTCTAGCGAGTTCATCCCATGTCGTGATAGAACCTGGTGCCTGCAAGTCTGTTGGCAAAACGAGTTTGGAAAATGCAATGAAAAATATATTTAGGGAAAAACAAGAGTTTTAAAACTTTTTCCAAAATAAGATATTGGTTGTGAAGTCTAAAGTAGTAAACACTTAATCAAAATTGTGCCTTTTCGATTTGTCTAGGATGAGCGCTTCGACCGAGAAGTCTTCTCCGCTATCTTCAAGCTCACGTCTACCGAGTGTGGACTCACTTCGAATTAGAAAATTTTTCACAAAAATTATTAGTGGGATAATTTTGTAATATCTCTAAACTTTTGGGTCAAGTTGTAAATAAAAAAATATCTCTAGAAATTTTCTAAAATAATATCTTCAGAGAATTTTCCCTCTACAACTTTCTATTTAATTCAAGTGCGTGTAAATAATGACCAAAGACTCTCTTTATATAGGAGAGTTTAGAGAATTCAACTATTATTAAACTTAATCACTTTAATATTAAATTAATATAATTTAATATTAAATCTTATTAAAATAATAGAATGTTTATCTATAAGATAAACATTAAATTTAATTTAATATTCAGATAATCACTATAATATTCAATTAATAAAATACTATTAAGATAAGTATTAAATTAAATTTAATATTCAACTATTAAAATAATAATAATTTTAGAATAATTAATCTAAAATCAAATTCTCTGGTAGAGTCCCAGTAGGAGTGCAACTCTTCCACTACTCAACCACCTACGACCAACCGCTGTTGACCATCGGGATGTCATCGGCCATTGGGATGCCATCGTCGCAGCCACCAACACCACCTTGTCCGGTGATGTAGGTGCGACACCCTTACGGCACCCTGAACTGGTTCAACTATTGTCGATTCGGTTTGGGTCAATGACAACCTGACCGGTCCAGTCCAGCCATCGGTTGGACCGTCGGCCTGGTTTCACATACCAAGCCTGGTTCGACCAAATTTTAGTTCTTGGTCTTGGTTTTTGGCTCTCGGGCCCAATTTACGATATCAGGTCCAATTTTCAAGTTCAATTGCCCATTGGACCATTTATCTGACTTGAAAATTAACTTACAAAAATATAATATTAATTTTAATTGATTTGATTATTTTAATTTTACTTGATCTAAATTAATTTTTTTTCCCAAAAAAATCACTTAGATTTTCCGAATTAATTTTTCAAAAAAAATCTTTAATCAAATTCTCTATTTGAACAATTCTCACAACTACCTAATTTAATTCCACATCGAATAATTCGACGCAATTAAATTATTCCCAAAGTCGTAGAATTTTCTTCTGATTCAAATGCAGTCCGATCGAGCTTTTGTTGAGCTAGCGGAGGGAGCAATTGGACATATACAATTAGGTTGTAGTGATTGCAATTATATCTAGAAGCATCGTTCCTATAATTCGCAATTACTTAATCATGGAGTCAGTCCACAAGAAGTACCATAATTGAAAACTCCTTATTGTATACTCTTTACGAAAGTAATTCATCCAATTACTTTTTCAATGACCTTGTCATGTGTTACCCTCATATGGTATCCTTGATTCCTTTGAGTTAAATCCGTTCACTCAATACAATCTTATTTTATCTCATTGTCACTATTGTGTCTTCTTAATTATTAATATGATTACTTTCAACAAATGAATGTGATAAATTGCTCGTTCGAGAACAAGCAACCCGTGACCACGTTCCATATTTATCAATCCACACAATGCCAATGATAGGATATCATTAACTCTTTAATTGAGTTATTAATTCTATTGTTGCTAGCAAAGTCATGCCATACACAAGTCATGTACCCATCATACCAGCTATGGGCTTGATTATCTTTAGAGCATAAGCCTCCACTTATATCAAAGTACATGTGTTGCATACGCATGGTCAGTGACTAACTAAGGATTTAGGTAAATCGCACCATTAACATCATAAGTGAATTAATTCACAAACGGATTCAGAATTAATTCAGCTTGGGTCCAGTTTAATGTATTATTCTACCAATGAACACATGCATGTCTCTACCCGTGGAGCCAACTACTCCGATAGCCAAGACTAGTTATCTCTCCAATTGGAATTGTAGACGACATAATAATCCTTCTCAGTATTTGAATCAAATGCTCATTTTGATTCTTCAACGGGATTATGGACTCATTTAGATTATCTATTGAAGTGAGTTGTCTTTCTCGTAATGTAAACATTTTTTACAATGTCACTCATCTTCAGTTTGAACTTTAGACAATCAATGAGCTAATATTTGTTTGTCACAATATCGCTATGCATGTAAGATATAAAAGACAGAAAATACAAAAGAAATAATAGTGAAATGTGAAATTAAATGCATTTATTTATTCATCGTTCAAATAAATAGAAAATAATTCCATGTTTACTATAACATGGGCACATTTCCCAACAATCTCCCACTTGGCTTAATGAAGTAAATGTGTCATGTTTCGCATTCTCATATCCTTAACATGTTTGTTAAAATTCCTAGTTACAAGAGTCTTAGTAAACGGATCTGTAGCGTTATTTTCAGAAGCTACTTTCATCACATCTACAATTCCTTTGGGTACTGCCTCTCGTATCAAATGATACTTTTGATCAATGTGTTTCGTCCTCTTGTGACTTCTCATTTCCTTAGTATTTGCTATTGCAACACTGTTATCACAACACAGTGTTATAACTTTTTTCTATATCAAGAACAACTTCAAGTTCGGTTAAGAACTTTCGAAGCCATATTGCTTCTTTCGTTGCCTCAGAAGTAGCCACATACTCGGCCTCTATTGTAGAGTCACCAGTGCAAGTTTGTTTTACAGTCCTCCATACCATAGCTCCACAGCCTAGAATGAATACATTTTTTGACGTCGATTTTCTCGAATCTTTACAGGTTTGGAAGTCTGAGTCTGTGTATCCAACAGGAGTAAGGTCCTCCCCAGAATACACCAGCATATCCATGATTCTTTTAAGATACCTTAATATATGCTTTACAGCTTGCCAATGCCTGCGACCTAGATTCACCTGATATCGACTAACTATTCCTACTATGAAACAACTATCTAGACATGTTTAAAGCTTACTCATATGCTCTCTTTCTTCCTCTAACTTAGGATAGTCATCTAAAGAGAGATGGAAACCTGATGCAGTCGGCTGAACGCATAACTTTGCATCAATCATTGCAAAACGTTCCAGTACCTTATCGATGTATGAAGCTTGAGATAGTACTATCGTTTTATTCTTTTGATCCCTAAGGATTCGAATTGCAATAATATAACTAGCTTCACCCAAGTCCGTCATGCTAAGCTGTTGAGCTACCCACACTTTAATCAATGATAATTCTCCAACATCGTTTCTAATAAGTAGAATATCACAGACGTACAAAAAGAGGAATATCATCTTTTGTCCTTTATACGCTTATAAACATAAGGTTCATCAACCATTTGCTTAAATCCAAAAGTCTTGATCGTTTGATCAAATCTTTTATTCCATGAGCGGGATGCTTGCTTTAGTCTATAAATAGATTTTAGAAGTTTGCAAACTTTTTACTCTTTTCCTTTGACAACATAGCCAGTGGGTTGAGCCATGTAAATAGTCTCATCAAGATAGCCATTCAAGAATTTTGTCTTGACATCCATTTGCCAGATCTCGTAATCGAGGGAAGTGACAATGGATAAGAGTATGCGGATAGAATTGAGCATGGTTACCGGAGAAAAGGTCTCATCGTAATTGATACCTTTTTTCTGTGTGTAGCCGTTCTCTACAAGTCTAGCTTTGTGTGTTTCCACTTTTCCTTCTGCATTTCTCTTCTTCTTGTATATCCACTTACACCCTATGGGTTTAATCCCAATCGGTAAGTCTACAAGTTCCCACCCACACCGTATTGGATTTCATAAAATCCATATCGGCGTCCATGGCCTGTTTTCAGAGCTTGGAATCAACATTCTGCATAGTCTCCTCGTAAGTGAGTGGATTATCATCCTCATGATTGGCTTCCGTATTATAAATACTACCATGATAAATGAAGAAGTCTAGTTTTTAATAAACTCTCCCACTACGATGGATTCCCTTATATTTTGATAATTTCTAGTTCTTTCTACAACTTTCTCGAGAATTAGACTTTGTAGTTGTCCTACCACTCTCGAAAGTTCCTCGAGTATCACTTTACTTCAAGGCTTAAAGTTATCCATGTAGCTTTCCTCAAGGAAAGTAGTATGAGTAGGAACTTAAATCGTATTATCTTTCGAATTATAGAATAATCCTCCCTTTGTTCCTTTTGAATATCCTATAAACATGCACAATTATATTTGTGCATCCAACTTCTTTTCATCTTTATCAAGCACATGTGTTGGACAACTCCATCTTCTAAAGTGATTTAGAGCGGGTTTCTTTTCATGCCATAGTTCATAAGGTGTCTTACAAGCAAGCTTGGTTGGCACATCATTCAAAATATAGCAAGCCGTTTGTATCGCATATCCCCAGAAGGAAGTAGGAAGTTGTGAATAGCTTAACATTGAACGAACCATGTCAAGCAAGGTTCTATTCCTTCTCTCAACTATGACATTCTGCTCTAGAGTACCCGGCGCAATCAATTGGGATAAAATCTTATTCTTTATGAGGTATCCTAAGAAATCATCGGACAAGTATTTCCTACCTCAGTCAGATCAAAGATTCTTTTTGATTAAACCTAATTATTTTTCCACTTTCGCATGAAACTCTCGAAATTTATCAAAGGTTTTTCTTTTGCGGTGCATTAGATACACATATCCATATCGAGAATAGTCGTCGATAAAATTCATGTAATAATAGTTACTTCCTTAGACACTAATCCTCATAGGACCACATATATCAGTGTGCACAAGTTCTAAAGGCTGGTTGGCCCTTGTACCTTTCGCATTAAAAGATCTCTTAGTTATTTTACCTTACAAACAAGATTCACATTATGGAAGACTAATTTTCTTAAGCATACTTAAGGGACCATCTTTCATGAGTCTAGTGATTCTTTCTTAGTTAATATAACCAAGTTTTAAATGCCATAGGTACCCCTCATTAGAGTGAGAAGTTTTAAGCTTTTTATTCACTATTTCAATTTGAAGCATCGAGTAGTTATTTGGTTTCATAAAGTAGAGATTTTTTTCCATCCATCCATTAATTATTAAAGAACGATTTCTGTGAATTGCAATCCCTTTATTGAAAGTCAGAGTATAACCATTACAAACATGCTGCAGAAATTAAATTCATCTCAAAATGAGGTACATAAAACACGTTCTTTAAAATAATCTTCCTAAAATTATCCAAGTGTAAAATAAATTCTCCCACTGCTTTGGTTGAAACATAGCTCTCATCTCCAGTCTGTAACGAGAGGCTCCTATCACGAAGACTTTTCGTTTTGCTAAACCTCTGTAAAGAAACATACACATGGTTAGTGGCTCCAAAATCAATAACCTAGTTGTCAATTGATTCTTCCACTAGGCAAGCTTCAACCAAAAAGAGTTCCATACTTTGCCCTTTTCAACTAGGCAATCCAAATACTCCTTACGGTTTGATTTAAAATGTTCTTTCCTGTTGCAGAAGAAACATTTGATCTTTTTAGGATCTTTTGACTTCTTAGCCTTCTTCCTATCTACACGAGATGGAACCAAAGACTTACTCGGTTTCTTCTTTCCCTTAGCTTTCTGTTTCCCCTTAGAGGAGAGGGGCCTACAGCTAAGTTTGCCTCAGGTTTCTCCTGAACTGGCTTACCATAATTCAACATCAACTCATAAGATTGTAACTCCTTTATGAGCCGAGTCAAGGTAAGTGCCTTGTTCCCCAAGTTGTAAGCGGTCCTAAAACTAGCAAACTCATTGGTTAATGATTTGAACACTATTTCAATTCGTGTGTTCACATCTAATTCAGCCCCATTTTTCTCCGCTACCGCAAAGAATCCCATAAGCTTAAGCATATGTTCTTTAATCGGAGTGCCAGTTTTCTTTGAGAATTCATCAAATTTGTAATAGTGAATTCTCGAGTCAATGGGACTTGGCCTCCAAACAAATCCTCCAAATTTGTCATGATCTATTTGGCAGTACGAAAATTCTCGTGTTACTTTTGAAACACACTACTCATGCTCGCTAATATATAACATTGAACAATCGGGTCAAAATCTTTCCAGCGATTTCTCGCTTTGGGTTGAGCTTCAGGAATGCACGTTTCATCAAGAACGAATTTGTGTTTCTCACAACTGAGAACTATCAACAAGTTTCATTTCCATTCTTAAAAGTTATCCCCATTTAATTTATTCTCGGTAAGAATGCGAATAAGAGGATTATGAGACATATTTGAACTGAAAAAAATAAAGATTTTACTAATTACTATCTTTGTATTAAGCAAATATTTTTCATTTCAGCAACATATCAAGAATGCGGTATGATGCATGAGTTTTGTATTAAAACCTAGAAAAAAAATTTCATTGCTACGATCATTCTCACACCCATCAGCCATGTTGCCTTGGGGTACCATGATTAGCTAGCAAGAACATGGATTACATCAAATCAGTTCGTGAATCTTAATTTTCAAGACTCTATAAGAACTAACGGCCGTTTAATGTTTGGCCATCATTTCTAGCTTAAATATCATTTCTTGGGAAACTATTTAATAAGAGATGATCTTGAGTGTGTAACCATTAACTCAACACCATCATGAACATGCTCTTGGGACAATCTCTCTGAAACTCATCCATGACTAGTTTTCCTTAAACGGAAATTCCATCTAGTGAATCCACATGATAAAGTTTGCCTTCGGGTGTGCCCAAGGTAGGAACTTGCTCGAAACTTTATCATGCTATCACTTAGGGACCATCAATGAAGGCTATAGGTTTTGTTCAAGGATCTTCTCCCACTCAATATTTTAAAAACATGCAAGATTTTTTATCCCAAATTTCAAGAATGATCATACAATAGTCCTAGTGGCATTTTTACATAACCTAAATGACATGCTTCCAATATATGCATCGCATGTTATGGCAATGATATCCATTCATAAGAATTAATCAATCTTAAAACAAACAATTTTGGTTCTCCATAGTTTTTCTTTTAAGGGAAAAACCGAAAAAGTGAATGCGAACCGTGAACCAGGTAGGGTCCCAGAAAAGGGAGGTGAGTCATATTTGACCGCTTAAAAACCAAGCCTTTCCTAGCCATAGCGAATCCTAGACATGCACCTTCTCATTACCACACTTCTTACAATTACCGAATAACCTAAACAAGTGAATAAAACAATACAACACATGTATTTTCTCATTACCACACTTCTTATTTTTAATCGATCAACTGTGGATCAACTCATATATATATCACAATTATAACATTACATAATATAAATATTATAAACAAATATAAAACAAATATATAAGGAGATAGGTAATTAAAATAAAATTGTTAGCCAAGGTTTTCATGGTTCTATTTCTAGAAAATAAATGGAAAAATAAAAATTACATAATTTTTCACCACAAGGCATTCCTTAGGTCTTCAACCACTATCACATCTTTTCATCGTCATGGACTCCTTTTGAAAAAATTACATTTAAGTCCTATGTTCGTTTTCGGCTCACAAGAATTCTATGAATTCTTTTAAAAAATAGCCCTACGTGGAGATGGTAGTCCACGGTCTATTTTCTAATAACCACAACCACGACAAAAAACAAATATATAACAAATATATAATATCACATCCATTCCCATATATAACTCAAAACATGCATAAGATCTAAAGAATGTTAATTACTATGTAATCAAATCATTCAAGAAGAAAGGAAATTTATTTTGATTATCTCTTTATACTTATAGATAGAACACAACCTATCTCATGATACCAATTGCTGGAAAAACGGGTTTGGAAAACATAAGGAAAAATAAATTTAGGGAAAAACCAAAGTTTTAAAATTTTTTCCAAAATAGGATCTTAGTAATGATATCTAAAGTAAAAAACACTTAATCAAAATTATATATTTTTTATTCGTCTAGGATGAGCGCTTCAACTGAGTAGTCTTCTATATTATCTTCAAGCTCACGTCTGCCGGGTGTAGGCTCGCTTCGAATAAGAAAATTTTTCACAAAAATTATTAGTGGGGTAATTTTGCAATTTCTCTAAACTTTTAAGTCAAGCTGTAATTCAAAAAAATATCTCTAGAAATTTTTTCAAATAATCTCTTCAGAGAATTTTCTCTCTACAACTTTCTATTGAATTCAAGTGTGTGTAAATAATGACCCAAGACTTTTATATAGGAGAGTTTAGAGAGTTCAACTATGATTAAACATAATCACTTTATTATTAAATCTTATTAAAATAATAAAATGTTTATCTACAAGATAAAAATTAAATTAAATTAAATATTAAGATAATCACTTTAATGTTAAATTAATAAAATACTATTAAGATAAATATTAAATTTAATTTAATATTAAACTATTAAAATAAAATTATTATTGGAATAACTAATTTGAAATCAAATTCTCTGATAGAGTCCCAATACGAGAGTAACACTTCCACTGCTCAACCACCAACAACCAACCGCCGTCGGCCACTGAGACGCTGCCATCGCAGCCACCGGTGCCGTCATGTCTGGTGGTGCAAGTGCAACACCCTTACGAGACCCTGAGCCAGTTTGGTCATTGCCGTTTCGGTCCGAGTCAATGACAACCTAACTGGTCTGGTCTAGCCACGGTTGGACCATCGGCCTGGTTTCACATACCAAGCCCGATTCGACCAATTTTTGGGTATTGGTCTCGGTTTTTGGCTCTCGGGCCCAATTTACGATATCAGGTCCAATTTTCAAGTTTAATTGCCCATTGGACCAATTGTTTGACTTGAAAATTAACGTACAAAAGTATCATATTAATTTTAATTGATTTGATAATTTTAATTTTACTTGATCAAAATTAATTTTTTTTCCAAAAAATCACTTAGATTTTCCAAATTAATTTTTCAAGAAAATTCTTTAATCAAATTCTCTAGTTGAACAATTCTCACGACCATCTAATTTAATTCCACATCGAATAAATCGACTCAATTAAATTATACCCAAAGTCGTAAAATTTTCTTCTGATTCAAATGCAGTCCGATCGATCTTTTGTTGAGCTAGCAGAGGGATCAATCAGACATACACAATTAGGCTCTAGTGATTGCAATTATGTCCAGAAGCATCGTTCCTATAATTCGCAATTACTTAATCATGGAGTCAGTCCACA
Organism: Gossypium raimondii; assembly: GCF_025698545.1. Classification (NCBI taxonomy): domain Eukaryota; kingdom Viridiplantae; phylum Streptophyta; class Magnoliopsida; order Malvales; family Malvaceae; genus Gossypium; species Gossypium raimondii. The sequence goes on from NC_068572.1 coordinate 37,474,096, forward strand.
AGAAGTACCATGATTGAAAACTCCTTATTGTATACTCTTTACGAAAGTAATTCATCAAACTACTTTGTCCAATGATCTCGTCATGTGGGTGTTACCCTCATATGATAGCCTTGATTCTTTTGAGTTAAATCTGTTCACTCAAAAAAATCTTATTTGATTTCATTTCCACCATTGTGTCTTCTTAATGATTAATATGATCACTGTTAACAAATGATTGTGATAAATTGCTCATTCGAGAACAAGCAACCCTTGGTCATGTTCCATATTTATCAATCCACACAATGTCAATGAGAGGATATCGTTAACTCTTTAATTGAGCTATGAATTCCACTATTGCTAGTAAAGCCATGTCATACACAAGTCATGTAACCAACATACCGGCTATGGGCTCGATCATCTTTAGAGCATAAGCCTCCACTTATATCAAAGCACATGGGTTGCATACGCATGGTTAGTGTTTAATTGAGGATTTAGGTAAATCATGCCATGAATGTCACAAGTGAATTAATTTACAAACAAATTTAGAATTAATTAATCTTGAATCTAATTCAATGTATCATTCTACCAATGAATACATCTATGTCTCTACTTGTGAAGTCAACTGCTCCAATAGTCAAGACTAGCCATTTCCCCAATTAGAATTACAAACGACATAATAATCCTTCTTAGTATTTGAATCAAATGCTCACTTTCATTCTTTACGGGATTATGGACTCATTTAGATTATCTACTGAAGTAAATTCTCTTTCTCACAATGTGAACGTTTTTTACGATGCCACTTATCTTCAGTTTAAACTTTAGACAATCAATGAGTTAATATTTGTTTGTCACAATTTCACTATGCATGCAAAATATAAAAGAAAAAATAAAAAAGACATAATAGTGAAATGTGAAATTAACTGTATTTATTTATTCATCGTTCAAATAAATAGAAAATAGTTAAATGTTTACTATAAAATAGGCACATTTCCCAATAGAGTTTAACCAAGAAAATGTGTTATCAATTAAAGAAAATGGGAACAACCGAAGACGAATAGCGTTATCAATGACCTCGTTATACTTAAAAGTATCACAAAGTTGGAGAAACCATTTTAAATGCTTATTAGGGTCATTAGTCATAGTGTCTCAAAACTATATATTCTTCTGAATCATCATCGGTTTTATCTCAAAATTATTAGTTTTAATTGTCGGTCTTGCTATACTTTCCTGAACCATGTCTAGACTTTGTAAGGCATAATCCATTAAAGTTCTCTCGTTCTAAGCCATATGTAAGTTTTCGGAAAGCTATGGTGCTGATGGGTTTACTAGGGCATTATAGTCAGCGTCGCCAAATAGTAGATTTTCACGTGGTACATTACCTACAATAGGTAGTGGTGGATCTTGCATTTGCTGTTACTGTTGCTGTCGATGATTTCTTCGAATGATTCTCTTTGGATCGTTGGTTGCTACAATAGGTGTGCCCGTACTGCGAGTCATACACTAAACCCAGAAAGAGGATATTAGTAACAATAATTAAAATAAAATTCTATCTATAACCTACAATTTTCCTAATTATTCCTTCAGATTGTGAAAATTAAAATCAAACTAGTGACTTTGCCTCCCAAGAAATAGCGCCAATAACTTGACCGCCTCTTGAAGTACTAACGTCCAAAGTGTGAAAACTGCAATAAAATATAAAATGACAAGACGATAGTTGCAAGTATTCTGGTCGAGTTGTAATATAGTTTTACAAAGAAGTAAGTGAGTACTCTAAGGATCGTACCCAAGGGAGGCGAGCGTTAGATAAATTTTAACCTAAACACTAAAAAATCTGATTAGTACTTAAAATAAATTATAGTACGATAACATAGAAGAAAGGCTTTTAAAATTTTTAGAGTAATAAAATAAAATAACATAAAATAAAATAAATAAAATTCAAGAGATAGAATAGTAGAGTAAATCAAATCTCAATTATAGGTGATTAGCTCACTTCGGTAATCTTGATCAACTGTTGCTTTGGGTTCCTTGTCAATCAACTAGTCACTGCGCTAGCAGGATCTTCCGATCTTCCACTAACATAACGAGTCAGCAAGAACTACTTATCTTTCGACCTCACATTCTAGTCTGGCTTGGGGTGAAGGTGTTCACGAATAGGCAATACCAATTTTGGGTTAATTCCCTCCTTGATGACTTCACAGGGTTGTCAGACCCAAGGTTTGTTTCACGTTATTCCTTTCCCAAAAATTTGATCCGTTGAGTAACCGTATAAAATAATTAATAGATCATACCTACACTCGCTAAGCCCCCACAGAGAAATTAGTTCCTCATGGCTTTCATAAACATGGAATAAATGGAAGAATTAATCATAGTGAATGAATTGAAGTAGAAAGTTTAAGAAAAGCCTGATTGATATTAATAATAATCACAAGTCCACAGAAGCTGATCTTCTTCACAAATCAAATCTCTTGAAAGAAAACAAAGAACAAATAAACTAAAGTTTAAAAAACCTAAGAAAGTAAGAAAACAAAACTAAATCTAAGGAGAGAATCTAAGCTAATGGAATGGTGTCCATAACATGTGCCTAGAGGGCCTATTTATAGCCTTTCGGTGGTCGTTATCCTTAACCCTAGGTCAACTAACATTCCCAAGCTTTAACTTAGATTGTGCAAACCAAAACGCCCCTGCTTCATGTTTAATTTCCATCCCAGAGTCGATGTCGCGACACAACAGGACCTGTGTCACAACAGAGGTGGCAGTATACTCCTCCTTGAGATGTCTCAGGGGTATGTTGCGAACCCTTAGTCTGTGTCACGACATCGAAAGCATTTTCTTACTTTTTCCATTCTGCTCTCTACATTGTGACATCGGGCCACCCTATTGCGACATAGCGTCCAGTATTGATCTAAAATGCCTTCTAATGATCTAATGCCATAGTAGTCTTCAGTTATAAGATATGAGCATATTCGTAGTTATGAAATGTATAAGTGTTCATCGGTTTGAGTTCGTCTATGCTATGTAGGGTCAAAACTTAAGCTCTCTGGTATCCGTCATATCTAAATAGTATCATGTCTTGTTGTAGAGTTATTTGCAATCTGAACCATTTGTCAATTTGGGCGTTCATGTTGATGGAGTTGTAAACCAACTAAAAATCTGACTAAGACAAGTGTACATATCAATTAACAGTATAGCTACGATGAACAGAGATATCGTTCCCATGAGGACTAAAAGTACTAGTAATTATCATCTTTCTAGTATTTAACTGACAAATTGGAGTGATTTATTAAAAATAAAATTAACTAAATTAATTAACTAAAGAACACGACAAAGAATAAATCAGGAAAATAAACGATCAACAACCAAGAAGCGAGACAATACCTAGGAAAGAATCCACCTAGACTTCATCTGTCATTATCAATCTAAATTACGCAATTTCTTCACTTAGTATCTTAATCCATAGAAATCCCTAAATTATGCTAATATCTCTCTTCAAGACTAAGAGCAACTGACTCTATGTTGATTAATTGAAATTTATTTCTAATTAAATGCCCTATTTTTACATTAACTTGATATATGGATCCCCTTATTAGATTTGACTCTAACCCGTAGATTTATATCATCCTATTTCTAGGATTGCATGCAACTCTACTTAATTACGCTAGATCTACTCTTAAACAGGGCCTATTCCTCCTCTGATTTAAGCACATCAAACATGATTAATAGTCTAGAAATATTAAACCAAGAATTAAGCACACCATAATTGAGAACAAGATCCAAGTATTTATTGCATAAAAATAGAAATCAAATAACAGAATTCATCCTAGGGTTCATCTCCCTAGGTATTTAGAAAATTAGTTCATGATAGCAAATAAAAACATCTTAGAGATGGTATAACCACAAGAAATAAAGAAACTCGTAATAAAATTTCAAAGAAATCAAAAGGAGATCTTCAATCTTGATGGAAATCTTCTTCAGAGCCTGCTTCAATGGTATTTTTCGAGTTGTTTTCTTGAGTATTTTATGATAGCTTACTCCTATCTTCTTATCTTTGTAATATATAGTTCTTAGAATGCTTAAAAACCTAAAATTTGCATTTTGTGTGTGTTTAGATTACAATTTGAGATTTTGAAACGGTCTAGCACAAGGCCATGTGTCAGCCCATGTGGCTCACACGACCATGTGTCGAGTCTATGTGGAGTTGCCCAACTTGTGTGGCTCTTGAAACTTACTCTAATTTTTTTTATTTTCACTTATTTTTTGCTCTTTTTGCTCTCAAATGCCCTACAAGTATAGAAACATGAATTTAAAAGATTATGAGCATAAATTTCACCATTTTAAATCGAATAATCATCCAAAAATGCATTAAGAATGAAGCTAAAATATGTTACTTTTAACATTTATCACTTATGTTATGTAACATAGACATTTGGAATTATTTTGAATGATCTAGACCGTTTCATCATCAGTATGAGTTTGTTTTGGGTTTGAATCAGGATATGATGTGATTAGTAGTCTGATAGTTATCAAACTCAATATGGGAATCCACCAAGTGTAAGATCAGCTAGAAAGTATCCGCTAAGGAATAGTATTTGTAAACAACCATTCTGCGAAAAATGTTAGATGTTTGTTTGAAGGGGAAATCCATTGGAAGTGGGATCTGTATAGATATTATTTGAAAAGAGCCTTTGTTGTTTTAAGAGAAAATAAGATATATATATATATATATCATTTGGTAAGATTTGGAGTCAGCCAAGGTGTGAAGTGAGAGTTGATACGTTAAGTATGGTAATTGGTGTATAGGTATATATATCGGATATTATGAAAGTATCTGCCAAAGATAGAGATGTGATCCAAAATTTGCATGATGAAGAATTCAACTAGAAAGGTTCCGGGGTATTCTGTGCTAAAAACTCACTAAGTTTTTGTGAACTTACAAAGTGTTTGATCTTGTTTCAGGTCTTACTGTGAGAGTAAGTACACAAGGAAGGACCAAGCCAATAATGCACCAAAGAAATGATGAGTTGGGTTATTATGCATATAGAGGATATCTTAGGAGTAAGGCCTCTAGTATACTATGCCAAGAGTAATCTGTCTTTAATGAACTTTTGTATTCTTGGATGTCTTTATTTATTTATTTTATTTAGAAAATATTTAATAATACGAAAAGAGATATGTTGAAAAAGGATCATACATATATTTTTTAAACATTTATGCTAAGTGTTTGTATGTCGTAACATTCGATATCTAGACTCGGTGATATGGGTTGGGAAGAGGATGTTACAACTTCCACGCAAAACTCTTTGAATTTATCAAAGGTTTCACTTTTGTGGTGTATTAAGTACACATACTCATATTAAGAGTAATCATCAGTAAAGTTTACATAATACTCATAACCACCTTTTGTACTGATGTTCATGGGGTCACATACGTTAGTTTGCACAAGTTCTAAGGGTTTCACAATCCTCGTCCTTTTTGAATTAAAAGATCATTGAGTCATCTTACTTCCCAAGCAAGATTCACATTGTGGAACATTAACTTCTTTAAGAAAACTTAAGGTGTCATCTTTCACAAGACTAGTGATTCTTTCTTGGTTAATATGACCAAGTCTTAAATGCCAAAGGTACGACTCATTAGAGTGAGAAGTTTTAAGTCTTTTATTCGAAATTTCAGTTTGAAGCAGTGTGTACATCTTTGGTTTGATAAAATAGAGATTATTTGACATTCATCCATTACAAATAAGTTTAGGATTTCCAAATATTGTAATACTATTTTTAAAAGTCAGTCTTTATATAAATATGAAACAGAATTAAAGTTTCTTTTGAAACTTGGTATATAGAAAATGTCTTTCAAATTAATCGTCTTAAATTATCAAAATAAATATGTACATCTCCCACTGCTTCAGCTGCCATGGTTGTCCCATTTTCGATTTGCAAAAATAAACTATTATCTCTAAGATCTTTTGTCTCCTCGAACCCTTGTAGAGAAACACACACATGATTTGTGGCTCCAAAATCAATGACCTAATGGCCTATTGATTCTTCCATTAAGTAAGCTTCTATCATAGAAAGTTCCATCCATTTGACTTTAGTGGCTAGGTAACCCTTTCACTCTTTACAGTTTGCTTTGAAGTGTCCTTTCTTGCAACAGAAGAAATACTTAGACTTAGATAAGTCTTTAGGCTTCTTGGTTCTCTTCCTTTCCACTTGAGGTGGTCTAGAGAACTTAGTATTGTTTCTCTTAGCATGTTTTCCATTCCCTTTAGATGAAGAAGTAATAGCTAAATTAGCTTCTACTTTTTGAATCGGCTGATTTCCATTCAACATCAACTCATAGGATTGTAATTCCTTCATAAGTTGTGTAAGCGTCAGATTCTTATTCCCAAGGTTGTATACAGCCCAAAAGCTTGAAAAATCCTTGGACAACTTTTTGAGCACCATTTCTATTTGTGTGTTCTAGTCCAGATTGGCCTCATTATCCATAACTTTGGCAAAGTATCCCATAAGAGTGATCATATAGTTTTTGATTGGAGTGTCGGGCTTTTGCTGGGCATTCATCAAACTAATAATAATCAAATGTCAAGCCAATGCAGCTTGGCCACCAAACATGTCTTTTAGTGTGTCTAGAATCGTTTTGGCAATCTTACAACTCTCCAGTTGCTTATAAAGGGTGATAGCCACACTTGCCAGCATATAACAATGAGCTATCTTATTAGACTCCTCCCAATGTTTTCTAGTCTCAACTTGAATGGCCGGAGGGCATTTATTATCAAGGACTGTCTTTAGTTTCTCACAGGTTAAGACAATCATCAGGTTTCTTTTCCATTCCTTATAGTTATTTATGTTCAATTTGTTCTCAATGAGTATATTTAATAAGGGTGTAGGTTCTATTTTCGAACTAAAAATAAAATATTCATTCATTAGTTTCTTTTTATTAAGCAAATAGTTTGAAAATATTTTGCAACTTACGATATGAATTAAGATGATGCATGCATCTTACATTAAACCTTTAAAACATCTGCAAGCTGTTGCAACGAAAATTCTTACACCCATTGAATCAAGTAATCATGAGGTAATCTTAATCAACTTGTAAGAACATGGATTTTCATCCAATTAGTACATGAACCTAATTCCTTAGGTTCACACATACTAATAATCATTTAACATTTTGCCATCATTCTAACTTAAGTAGAGCTTCGTGGAAAATTACTTAACTAGAAAATCTTGAGTGTATGACCATCAAGTTAACATCTACCACATCATGTACCACAAATGAGTCATCGTGGGACAATCTCATCGAGTAACATGCTGTGACTAGTTGTCCTCTTTGAAGAAAAAAACTTATTGTTATATCGCATGATAATACCTACAACAGGATCAGCCAACTATCATACTTTACAAGATAGTTCTTCTTACTTTCAGGAAATTTTCTCAGTGAGATCCACATGAAAATTCTACCGTTGGGTAGTTAAATTGTCATGTCATCATAAGAGACCATTGATGGAGGCCATAGGTCTTATTTAGGGACCTTCTCCCACTCAATCTATTAAAAACATGAAAGGTTTTTTAATATTCAGTTTCAATCAAAATGATCAATATATGCATGACGAGTACATATAGCACTTTTTTCATGAATTATCTAGCATACTTACTATACATATACGTGAACATACATTTGTAGTCAAATAAAGATCATCATGCTTTCACATATAACAGCATAAAATTTAAATGATCCTAACCAGCCAAAGTTTCCATGATTTCATCCTATAAGAATAATAAAATTAAAAAATTCAACCCAAAATAGACTTTGGGTCTTCTATTTTTCCACCATGGACTTTTGTTGCGACACTAATTCACACAACTATCGTCATTGCTTTTCTGTAACCGACCACCGCAATCGACCTTTTCCATCGATCATCACCACCGGACCACCGATAGCCTTCTATTGTAGAACCATTGTTGGTCTTTTTTCAATTTGGCTAGGTCGGGTTTGCGTTGTCCTGATTAACCTAGATGCATCTCTGTTCTCTGGGTTTCATTGAAAAATATAGGTTACATAGGTCCTATGTTCGTTTTAGACTCACATAATTTATTCTAAAATAGTAAAATTAAAATCTTGCATCTAAATGATAATCCATGATTTAATTGTACATATCCAAAAATTAATAATAATTACATTTAATTTTCTAGAAATCACAACTTTGGTAAAATTACTTTATCAAACATAATAATAAAATAATAACATACATTCATTTGCATACATTTCCCTAAACATGCATATAATTACAAGAATGTCACATCTTATCAAAATTAATCACACGTGAAGAAGAGAGAAAATTTCAGTATCGATTTATATTATAAACATAGCACAACCTGACTCTAATATCAATTGTTGAAAAAATCCAGTTTGAAAACGGTTTTCTTGCACTGCGAAAAATTAAAATTTTGAAAATAGAATCGTTTTGTGATATTTATAGCAATAAACTTTCCCCGAAATTGCACCTATGTTTTCGGCTAGAGAAATCCTTGTTACTCTTGGCTTTCAATCGAATGCCCTTCTCCACTGTTCTCGTACCACGAACTGCTTCAAGTGTGGGGCTCGAACGAATTCAAATCAAATACAGAATAAAAAATTATTTACTTTACTTTTAACGCGAATGCAAATCTCTCTTCAATATAAACTGATAGAATTGTTTTTCCAGAAAATAGAATTTATACTTAGAAAATAAATTCTGACTATTGTCGGGTAGAATAACAATATCTCAAAGTTGTGTATGTAACATTACTGGTGAAAATAAATTCTCACTATTTTCGGACAGAATAACAATAACCTCTCACCAACTCGGTATCGTCTTTAGTTGAAATTAAAGGGAAAAACCTAAAACTTTTCTTCTTTTCTTTTCTTTAGTTCGACGGTTCAAGAAGAAGATAGTAGAATTTCTTTTTTATCTTTCTTTCCACTTTGTTTCCTATTTATATACCGATTAGCTTTTAATTAATCTTAGTTAACATAATTAATTAAGTTTTATTTAATTAATTTCTAATTACTTAAATTAAAAGACCTACATCATTACCGTCAACTAACACTTATTTAAAAATGGTTTATTAACCATTTTGGTCCTTTAGATAATTGTTATCTAAGTCCCCAAACGTTTTCTTAATTAAAATTTATAGCAATTAAACTTTTACAATTTAGTCCTTGGGCCTTAATTAACTATAATTTCGCTAATTTCACTAACCAAATTTCAATTCATTTATACACTAACTCCGTAAATATATCTATTTAATATTTACCAACTCAATTTACAAAAACGAGATTCCAAAATTATATTTTTTGACACCACTAAAAACCGAGTCATTACAAATAATTTCATTTTCCTCCTAGCGAAAGATTTCGAGTGTTATATTGTCAAAGATATTTTTAGTACTTACAAGACTGCTTCAAGGGAAGCTGTCAATTATATTAAATTCGGGCTCATGTTCAACCCTAATACAAAGCTCTCGAACAAGAAGAATGCTATGTCGATCTTGGGCGTTGATCACATTTATTTTGTCTCTGTTTATGAGTTTATTTTGTTTTATCTGTCTCATAATGATGTTAACATTTGTGATCGTGTTGTAATAATTTCTTGGAGTTCATAGTTCTATAGGATCCTTGTTACTTGGAAAAATACTGATGTAGTAACTTTTAAATAATTAGTTTTGCAGGTCATTGGCTGCAGGATTGAGGCGATGCTCGTCGAACTTTTCAGCATCTGCAACATCGAACTACTCTATCATTTGCAGCTAACATTTATTTGAGGCAACTGATAGCTACATAGGTAAAATGTAATACTGATGGAGCAGTACTAGCGGAGAGTAATGTGTCAACTTATGTTGCTGTGCTACATGATCATACGGGTAAATTTTTCAAGGGTCTGACTAGCTTCTACAACGCCATTTAGAAGCCTCACGTGATCGAACTAATTATGGCTATAAGAGAAGCTCTTTCATGGCTTAAGAATTTAAATGTTGAAAAAGTGATCTTGGAGTCTGATTATAAAGATACCTTAGGTATGAACCTTTCTAAGTTCTAGACTTTAATCCATAATTGTGGTATGCTAAAAAGTCATTTTAGTAATTTGTCTTTCCTCTGGACAGGTCGAAATGCTAATAAAACGATTCATTTACTAACAATGGTAGCTTTATTTCGAGCAAGTTTCTTCCCCTGGAGACTACTCCTTTTTATTTAAGATGTTTTAGATTTTGATGCTTCTAATCTTGGTTCCATTCTGAGGGGTTTAGGAGTATGTGTATTGGGAAAAAAAATCAATATATAATTAAACCATTGGAATTAATTAACTTGTAAAAAATCAAAAAAATAACTCAATTTTTATTTCAATTTTAACCTCAAATATAGTAGCATACTAAATATACAATATTTTAAAAATGGTGGTGAAAATAATTTATTCTTCACTCTTATATACTTATAAATAAAACATAATTAGTATCACAACCAACGCATTAAACTATAAAATATTCATATAAGGTGAAAATTTACATTAACATATTTGCATTCTACAACAAAGATCGTTTACAAAAACCAGCACGCATCCGCATAAGAACATAAATCAAAGTAACAACTAAAGCAAAAAATATAAAAAGATAATAAACAACATTAATTATATTAAATTATGATATAAATAATTAATTAATTACCTAACCGATATATTTATTACATAAAAAAACAAATGATGGCTCAGTTAAAATAGTAACACAGAAGCCTTTTGATAGTTGGGCTACATATATAACTGATAAACGAGACCTCGAAAACATAATAGAATTGAGCTAAACCTGAGTAGAATTTTTTTATCTTGTTGGCTATGGTTGTCGGGCTACATTTAACATCTGATTAAAAATATTTTAATTTGCTGGCTATGGGGTTCGAACCCATGCGTATTTAATATACAGAAGATCTTAAGTCTTCCCCCTTAACCTCTCGGGCAAACCAGCTTGATGCACAATGGCTAAAATATTTACTATATTTAAAACTTGACAATTAAAACATCTCGCGAGTTTCTACCATTGACGGACATTAAACTAACAAATGCTAATATCCTCCGCCGAGTGATTATTTATTTGGGTTAAATTATAAATTAAAAGGTATAAATTTAAAATATATTTTAAGCAAAGTTTTTTGAATTGAATCAGTGATTAAACTTGTCAAGCTACTAGTTCGTATGGTTGGATTAAAGAAATCATTAAAAACATTAAAAATAAAAAATATTTAAATCAATTTTTTCGTTTGGTTCAATCGGTTCATACTGATTCACAGATCAATCAGTCTAATGCCTATCTCCAAGTCGATAACCTGATCAATTCTCAGCCCGGTCGACCAATTCAAGTGAAACAACCATGGCGCTAAGTATTTACACTTCATGCATTTGAAATTTAGTCCTTCTACTTTTATTTTTAAGAATTTAATCCCTCTACTTTTTGGATTTAAAAGTCCTCTTTCAAATTATATATAACCACGTAACATTTTAATTGAAAATTTAACAATATTAACTATTTAAGCTAATTAATAACATTATAAAAATATAGAGACAATTAGAAAATAGAGTATAAAGATTAAATTCTAAATTTTAAATTTAAGCATTTTAGAAGGATCAAAATTGAAACTTATACATTTTTATAAAATGGAAAAAAGAAAACAATTATGATAGGTGTGGGCCACGTGTCGGCATGTAGGTATATAGATTTGGGTAAACTACCAAAATAGTCAATTTTGTCTGCCTCATGTTACAATTTAGTCACTTATGTTTGAAATGTTACGTTTTAGTCACTTACGTTCTTGTGTTGTAACATTTTAGTCACTAAATCGTTAATTGTCGTTAACGGTATAACGGTAAGCTAATGTGGCACATTAAATCATTATTTCAAATGAAAATTTTAGGTTAAATTATACATTTGGTCCCTATATTTTTTCATTTTGAGTAATTTAATTAATTTCTTTTATGTTCTTATAACTTTCTGTTTTTTTTCTTTATTTTCTATTATCTTTTGCTTCTCCTCTTTTTTCCTCTCTCCTCCATTTCTTTTAATGTAGTTTTTCTATGTTTTCCATTTGTTAAAACATTCGTTTCGAGGGTTTCCGTAGCCTGGTTGATGGTGAAGAGGTTGAGTACGTTGTCGAATATTCTGAATGTCTCCCCAAGGTTGTTTAGGTTACTGGGCCCAAAGACAACCTTGTTCATGGCTCCTCTAGATTCGGACGCAGCGGCAACGGCGGATTTGGTGGTTATGGTGAAGGGGGAAGGAGAGGAGGTTATGGTGGAGGTGCTGGTGGTGGCGGTGGATGTTATAAGTGTGGTGAAATGGACCATTTAACATGAGACTGTGGCTAGGGTGGCGGTGTAGGTAGATATGGCGACAATGCTTATTACAACTGTAGAGGCTTTGGGCATTTTGTTAGGGAGTGTCCCAACAGTGGTCGCTAATTTTGATGAGGGGTTTAAATGTGTCATTCACATTTCTCTGATCCATCCTTTTTTTCCTTTCTAACTATTGTTTCTATCGGCTTCGTTATTGTCGTATGATTTGTTTTTTATGTTTTCTTTTTCCAATTTATGCAAAATGATTTCTCTTAGTCAGTTTGTTTTGATTTTGAAGTTGGCAAATGGTTGTAATGAGTACTTTCATAATAGTCTTACAGTGAGGGTGGACATTAGTATCTATGGAAAAACAACAATGAAGAAGAAAATGATGTTAAAACTCACTGCCATCAAGTGTTTATATAGATATCATATAAATAAAAAGAAAAAATCAATTTGTTCAAAAAAAATAAAAGTATTGCGACTAGTTTTAACAAATAGAAAATATAGAAAAACGATGTTAAGAGAAATGGAGAAGGGAGGGAAACAGAGGGAGAAGCAAAAGAGAATAGAAAATAAAAAAGAAAAAAGGAAAGTTAAAAGAACATAAAAGAAAAGAATTAAATTGCTCAAACTGAAAAAATATAGGGAACAATTATATAATTTAATCTAAAATTTTCATTTGAAATGATGATTTAACGTGTCACGTCAGCTTATTGTTATACCGTTAAAGACAATTAGCAACTCAATGACTAAAATGTTACAATACGATAACGTAAGTGACTAAAACGTAATATTTCAAACATAAGTGACTAAAATGTAATCTTAGGCAAACAAAAGTGACTATTTTGAGAATTTGCCCTATAGATTTTAAGATCTAAAATTGAAATTATACCATTATTTAAAAAAAGAAAATTGAACGTGTGTTGATAGAACGAATGCTTTGGGCGCTACTTTTTTTTATAGAGTGTGTAGATTACACCATCGACTGTAGATTTTTTCTTAGAATCCGTCATATATTGGCATTAGGGTTAATGGAAAATTTTATTCCTATACTTTATCAAATCTTCAAGTGTAGCAATATGTCCAATGTGGTTTAAATTTTTTATTTCGTGTGAGTTAATTTCTGACTTATGACTCACTTAAGTAATGAAGGACTTGAGATTAAATAACCTTTAAGGGTTTTTTAATATAAAAAAATTAAAAATGTTTTATAACCTTAAACTTCACCTTTTCTGAATCAAACAAAAAAAGTAAATTGAAATCAAAAGAAATACAACAACCCAAAAGTTGTGGGTTCAAGGTTTTGAATTTGATAGACGAATTGATAAAAACCAACCCAAGTTTGATCGTAAGTAGGGAAGAAAATATTATAGCAATATATTTTACTAATCAAAACTGGGGAAAAAACCCCAAGAAAAACCGACTGATCTTCTTCAAAATTTTCATCTAAGCTCAGATTTTTTAATTCCATTTCCATTTCAAATCCAAAATCCAAAATCCAATCTCATCTCATCTCTTTTTATTTCTCTTCCAAACTTAGAAAATAAAATCTCAAACTCAAAAAAAAAAAAAAATTCATTGCTTGCTTAGACACAAATACAAAGACCAGAAGACAAATTAATCAGTTATTAACTCAAATCAATTCGAAAAAATTTTAAATCGAGTTAGGATGATAAAACAAGACTCCTCAACCCAATTGATTCGAATTTTTTTACTTGATTTGATTGAACGCTCACCCCTAGAAAGAAAACAAAGAAAAATAAAAACATTAATGTTTTAATTTAATTTCTTTAATATTTTGAATCTTTTATATTTTTAATTCAAAAATTAAATGGAATATTGATACGTTGTGAACTAACTAAAAATCTTATTAAGGCAAGTGCAAGTATAACTATGGTGAGTAAAGATATCGTTCTCACAAAGACAAAAAGTAGTATTAATTATTGTCTTTCTATTATTTAACCGAATAATTAGAGCGATTGATTAAAACTAAAATTAACTAAATTAATTAATTAACAAACACGACAAAGAATAATCAAGAAAATAATCGAATAATAACCAAGAAGTGAAACAATACCCAGAAAAGAACTCACCTAGATTTCATCTGTCATTATCAATCTAAATTATGCAATTTCTTTACTTAGTAACTTGATCTGTAGAAATCCCTAAATCCTCTTTCGAGAGTAAGAGCAACTGACTCTAGGTTGATTAATTGAAATTTCTTTCTAATTAAAACCCCTATTATCGCATTAACTCGTGTTATGAATTTCCCTATTAGATTTGAGTCTAATCCAGTAGATTTATGTCATTATATTTCTAGAATTGCATGCAACTCCACTCAATTACACAAGATCTACTCTTAAAAAGGGTCTATTTCTCCTCTAATTTAAGCACATCAACTATGGATCAATAATCTAAAAATATCAAATCAAGAATTAATCACACATAATTGAGAACAAGACCTAAGTATTTATTAAGTAAAATAAAAATTAAAAGACAAAATTCAGCATAGGGTTCATCTCCCTTAGGTATTTAGAAAATTAGTTCATGCTTGAAAATAGAAGCATCCAAAATACAGTATAACCACAAGAAACAAAGAAACTCATGATAATCTCCTAAGAAATCAAATGTAAATCTTTAATCTTGATGAAAATCTACTTCAAAATTGGCTTCAATGGTGTTTTTCGAGTTGTTTTCTTGAATATTCTATGATGGCTCCCTCTTATCTTCTTATTTTTGTCATATATATACGTCTTAGAATGCTTGAAAAACCTAAAAAATGCAATTTCCCGCAATTTAGGGTGCAAATTCGTGAAATCTACATGGCCTACCACATGGTCGTATGGCAGGATATGTGGATCACATGGTCGTGTGTCCATGCCGTGTGGAATGGGTTAGCCCATGTGGCTCCTATAGTTTGCTCTGATTTTTCAATTTTCGCTCCTTTTTCTCTCAAATGTTCTATTAAGCATAAAAACATAAATTTAAAGGATTAGGAGTATAAAATTCATAATTAACATTGAATAATCACCCAAAACATATTAAAAATGAGGTTAAAAATGTTACTTTTAGCACTTATCAAATATCCCCAAACTTAAGCGTTTGTTTGTCTTCAAGCAAAATTCTC
Source organism: Gossypium raimondii (assembly GCF_025698545.1). Classification (NCBI taxonomy): domain Eukaryota; kingdom Viridiplantae; phylum Streptophyta; class Magnoliopsida; order Malvales; family Malvaceae; genus Gossypium; species Gossypium raimondii. The sequence continues at coordinate 37,489,551 of NC_068572.1, forward strand.
GACCTACTTTCAAGATAGTTTCCCTCAATTTATTATTTTCACCGATAATGTCTTAAGATAATCTACAAATAAGCATGCAATGAAAATTTAAACTAAAATCACACTAAAGAATACATGCAATCCAAATAGAAATTTTTAAAGCACAAAGACATAGGCGTCTCCCTTATCTCAATAATTACATGAAATCCAAACTCAACAAGGATTAACACCCTCACTAAGATTCACTAAAAGCACTTAAAGTGTTTAAAGTTCAAGTAATGTGCACTCAATAGTCAAAAGAAAAATGTTATTGCCATATGCTTGCTTGAAAATCAAATCTCCGCTACTATAGAATGAGATGACACACGACTTAAGAGGTCTTTACAAGGTTGTAATGGGACTTAGGTTAAGGGTATGGAAAAGGTAAAAAAAGTTGGTTACAATCAAGAATCAAGTTGATAAGTTACCAACTAGAAAAAAAAAATCAGTTGTTAAATTAAAAGAATTTACATCAACAAGAATTAAAGAATGAAAACGAGTTTTTCAACAGAATATGAAACTAACGATTCAAGCTCAATCAATTTTTTTATATATTTCTTTCTTTCTTTTTTTGAGTAAAGTAAAATTCAGTAATGCAAATGATGAAACATAGTTAGGCAACTAACCAAATCAAATCTCAAAAAAAGGGAATCAAATAAGAAAAATAATTTACAACATTAATTTGGGTTATGGGTTAACATTAATAGGTTAGAAAAAAAAATGTGTTAGGATCAACAGTGTTTACTAAGGGATAATTCAACAGGTAAGTTGTTTAAATGTTAGGTTGGTTAAATCCTAAGTGTTTCTATCATCTAATGATGCGGTCGTTGAAAGCACCAAAAATATCCTATCCCTAATAAATAATGAAAAAGAATAGTAAAAGGGAAGTGGGTCAAATCCTCAGGGACTGGACTTGCACAATATATTGTTCCGTGAAATCTCAGGTAGAATCTTGCCCAAGAAAACTTGCGTTCTTGGACAAAAATAAAATAAAAAATAACAGAATTAAATGTTTGGATCTGGAAATGAAAAATAAAATAAAAACAGAATTAAGAATATTGAATTGAAAATTCGAGAAATTAAAAATAGAGTTGAGAGAAAGGAAATTTTTATGGGGGTTCCAGCCTCCAATTGTCTCGTTCTGCCTTGGGTTCAATCCTCGATTTTTAGATGATCCTTCCCAAATTGAGAAAGGACGCCTATGACCACCAGCTCCAAGGATTTAGACTTACGATTTAGTGGAACCTGACTCTAGCCAACAATCGCTTTTGTGGGTTCGTCTTATGTTAGATCAACGTTTCTCAATGGCGAATCCCACGCCATCTTGTCTCTTGGGCTCACCAAACTCTGACGCAGTAACCTAACGAACCGACTGTGCAACCTTTTCAAAAAATACAAAGCGGCCGCCTTTTCATATGTTGAAAAGCTTACTTTTTAAGGGACATAGACGGAAGTGTCAGCCCCGTAGTGCGGAGAAATGATGAATACTCGGCGAGGAGGCTAATTACAGACTCTAAGCCTCAAGAACCCTTTTTGGGGAATATCGACAACTTTCGGCTAGATGGGTTTAGTGGCTCATGGTTGTGGTGGAAAAGAAAATAAATAAAATAAAAATGGAGATTTTATTGAAAGGAAATATGATAAGAACAAAAGCCTAGACTTTTGGGGAGAGAGTATTTACAGAAAAAGATTATCCCTTTTGAGTCACTTCACCCCCTATTTATAGTGCTAGGGGAGATAGTCTAATCTTACTTAAACTCCTAAAAGATAAATACATTTAATTGAAGATAAATAAAATAAAATCCTAAAATTAAATAATCCTTAATAATTATCTTAAAATTAATTATCCTAATATAATTAAAATAGAGTCTGATAGAATAAAATCTCTTCTTTTTGCATTTCAACCCTTGTGTCCTCCATGCTTGCACTTTTGGCACCAACTTTTCCTTGTGTCGCAGATTGGCCCATTTTATCTCTAAATTCACGCTTTTGGCCCTTAATTTTACTTTTGCCTCAAATTTAGTCCCTATGAGATAAAAGATCATAAATAGCTCAAATTAGCAGGATCATACTCAGAATAAATACATAATTAATATATAAAAATACGTTATTCTAGAGTGTTATCATCTAAGTATATCAAATCAATAATATGGTCTCGACATATATAATCGAAGTAAGTTCTAGAATAACAAATCAAGTTGACATGCTCACAACCAAAAATAAAATGAATACGAAATAAAATATATGCTCTATAGGCTCAAAAGCTCACAAAAAATTATGGTTTTCATGTCAAATTTGAAATTTTGAAATTTCAAAATAATTCTTCAGTTCTGGGAGACAACCTATGTCACACCCAAAAATTAGGCCTAGTAGTTTTGATGGTCGTTTAAGGAATTTAGCTTAAAATGTGTTCGGTAATTCGAAGCATGGTTAACCAGAAATGTCTTCGTCTATGACTTTTTGATAGATAAATCAAGTTTTGAAAATAATGTAGAAAAGACCTTCAATTTTGAAAAAATGTCTACTTTGTAAAAGGGATTAAATTAAAAGTAGCTTTAAAGAAAATGTACCAAGTTTTAAATCAACACAATTCTTCCCCCTTTTTCACCCTATTTTGACGATTAAAAACAAGGAGAGCATTCTTCACCTATTTGTGTCATCCCTTGAAATCCCAAATATCATTCATCTATTTTAATCTTTCAAACTCTAATCTTTTGATTTTTATCAAATCCCAAGCACCAAATCCCTCCCAAATTCAAAGAGAAACACCAAAAACACCATTGATTTTACCATCGTTCAAACTTGTGGGTTTTTCAAGTTTTCAATCAAACATTCATTTTTTTCTCAACAAAAGTAATGTTTCATTTTCCTATTAGTTTTTGATGATATCTAGCCTTTAAAATTGAGTTTTTATCTATTAAATCGACAATTTTGAATAAATGCCGAAAATTGAGTCGTTAATGGTGAAATTCGAGATTTTGAATGAAAACAATGTTTAAAAGTGTTTTTCAACTTGTTTTTAAGTGATTAGAAGGTTTCTAAACTTTCCCTAAAGTTTCGTTAGAGAATTCTAAAGTTTCATTGAATTTTTGTAAAAACTGCCATTGTGCCTCAAAATTTTGGAACCATGAATATGTGTAGTTTTTTGAATTTTGAAGGGTGGGACTGAATCTTAGATATAGAATTAGGTGATTGGAATAATTTTTATGCAATGGGAACAAGTAGGTGTTGTGATTTTTGCGTTTCGACTAAACTAGTCGAATCTTAAATTTCATGAGGAACTAACTTACGCTTGTATTTCTAGTTGATTTAGATGGGTATATGGTTGAATGTTAAGTGTGTTTATTGTGTGATTTTCTTTGGTGAAGCTTCAGAATCGTTTGGACCATCTTCGAGCAATGCGAAAGGCAAGGAAAAGTTAATTTAGGCTTTCAGCGATTAGGCGAAAGCGCGAACAGTGAGTGTTTGAAGTCATTGTTAATAGACACTATCATGGTGTTAATTGGGAGCTTAGAAGTAGCCTAAACCCCTACTCTAAGTTTTGAGTGTAAGGTTTCTTATACCCCTCATTTAAATTGTGAAATATGTGATTGTGTTGTGGATTGGGTATTGAGATGTGATAATGTGACATGTGACATATGCTTGTAATAGTGATTGTGAATTTGTTAATTGTGGGTATGTTATACATGTCGAATGATAGTGATGATGTTATGCTTATAATGTGAATATGCAGTGAAAGTGTGCAGAAAATGGTAAGTAAAATGTGTGTATAATTGAGGATATTTTGGCCTTGTGATCTTTGACACCGTTGGATATAGTTAGTATGCCATAGGATTTGTGAGTACTCACACTTTATTGTGTTATTGGGGCATTAAGGCCCGAGACAGATTTGGAGAGATAAGGGTATGTAAGTGAGACTCCATTCACTGGGACATGTTGGTGTGTTGGAGAGTGTTAGCAAAATGCTACGCTTTTGAGATATGTTCGAATCATCGAGTCATTGGTATGTTGGAGATCTGTGTATCTAATGTGTGGTGATAGAGCCCACTTTTATGTTTTATAGCCTCAAGTGTCAATTTATCATTAAATAATATTACAATATGTGATGTATGCATAAACATGTGATTAATAAGCTAGATGAGTTGGTAAACGTTGCATGAATACTTTTAGTATGTCATCATAGTAAATGGTGTATGTAATTATACTTTGGTCATTTTCATTAACGTGTGAATTAATGTTTATTTGGTGATTTTTCCGAGCATTCACTGAGCTTGTTAAAGCTCACCCACTCTTTTTAAACCTTTGTAGACAGTTAGTGTTGTGGTGTGAGCGATGCGAAAATACCAAGGAAGTGATCCAAGTTAGACTTAGTAATTGAGTAGGTGACTTTATAGCTATTATTTTGAACTGTGGGAATAAGGCAATTTGGTGGATTTGTTGGTTGATTATTGCCATGATGTTTTAGATGATTGTTTAATTTTATTACTCATAGAATTTATGGACGTTTGATATTAGTTCATTGGTTTGCTTAGCTTAAGTTAATGATGATGAATTGAATTGCAAATATGGTTATTTTGTTGAACAATATTGAGGTTTTATAAACTTGTTGAAGTGGTATATGTCTGATTGAGTTAATTGCCCTATTTTAGTGTTATTTTTTCTATTTTGTGTAGAGGTATCGATAATCGAGTATTTAATATCGATACCTACATATTATTTCGTAAATGCAGGAAGTCAGTAACTCATTTTGATATCGATATCAATTCTCAAGTATCGAAACTTGAGGTAAAAATATAGATACTTTTAGAATTGTATCGATAATTTTATGGGTTCTAATTTTTGCAGAGAAACAAAATACTAAAAAGGTACCGATTTTCTAAACGGTATTAATACCAATATGAGAAATATCAATACCTGCAAGTGTGTATCGATACCTACATGATTTTTTTGGAATCTTTTTAAAATGGTCTTTAAGCATGCTTCTAACTTATTATAAGGTCGATTAATGTATCTTTAGTAAATTTTAACCTCATCTAGGGTAGATTAGACTTAAACCTCCTATAGTTATTTGATATGATGTTAATCGCATGACAATGAGATGTATTATGCCTTGTTAATAATGAGACAGTGATGTAGCGTCCTGTTACTCGGGCTCAGCAACCGAGTTGAGTTTAGAGTGTTACATTTGGTGGTATCAGAACTTAGGTTAACTAACACTCGGACCTAAGTTATTGATGTATGGATTGGGGTTACACAACCCATGTGTCTAAATTTCTCTGAATACTTGAATTCTTTGAGATATTTTTGTTTGAATTGCATGAATTTGTTTGGAATTGGGTAGGAATAGGAACACATTAACTTTATTCTAAAGTTTTCTTGCAGGAACGTGACTTGGATGATTTCCCCGTCAGTCACACCTTTGTTTGTTTATGTATGTTAGATTATTAGATTCGATATGCCTCATAGACATGTGAAAGGAACTAATCCGACCGTAGCTAAATACTGAAGGCTGTCGCTTGAATGTCTATGGGCGTTAGGTGGTAAAGTTTTCTAGAGTGAAAGGAACTAATCCGACCGTAGCTGAATACTGGTTGGAAAAAGTTGAAAGGATCCTCGAATAGATCTCCTGTTCTTATGAGGAGACTTTGGTTTGTATTGTGTCCCTACTTGACGATGAGGCTAATCGTTGGTGGAATACTGTTAAAAGAGGTAATACTGTTGATTAGTTGACTGTAAATGGGAGTTTCTGGAAAAGAGGTAATACTCTTGAGGTTTTTAAGAGGAAGTTTATGGGCAAGCAGTACATGGAAGCCTGTAAATGGGAGTTTCTGGATTTGGTTGAAGGTAATTTGTCTGTGGATGATTATGAGTCGAAGTTTGTATGACTTAATCAGTATGCTCTTTAGATGGTTCTTTTTGAGAGGGACCAATGTAAGAGGTTTTGTTTTAGGCTTAATCGTGAGATTCGAGTTTACTTGGTTGCTTATGAGAGGGACCGACTAAATCGTAACTCTAATACCACTAAATGTAACACCCTATACTCGGTCCGGTCACTGTTTCGAGCTACAAGGTGTTACAACTGAAAAACCTTAATATAATTCATATTTCAAATCAAACATAACCAAAATAATTCATCATCAATCATTTCCATGCTTTTCAATCAAATCGGGACCTAAATCAAGCTTATGGCACATTTAAAACTAATCGGGATCAATTCCAGGTTAAATTGAAACTTGTAGGAAATTTTGAGTGAAAAGTTTAAACAAGGATCACACAGCCAGGTGGCCAAGCCATGTGACAGAGGTCAGCTCGTGTGGTCCCAAACATGACTCTGTGGCTACTCCACACGCCCGTGTTCTCAAATCGTGTACGATTCAAAGTTAGGGTCACACGGCTGTGTCGTCAGGTCGTGTAACTTACTATGACCGTGTGGAAAAATCTTGCAAAAAAATTTAAATGAGCACACGACCGTGTGGCAGGCCATGTGTACCCAAAAGTACCTTAAAGAACAAGTTATTTCACATCCAAATGCTTGGGATTCAAGCTAAGCAATTATCAACAATAAAACTCATCCAAAATGTGCCTAAACAAGCCAAAACATACCAATTCACAATCAAGCTATGTGCCTAACCAATAAGCCCTCATTGGCACCACAACTCAAACATCAAAGTAAACCATAAACAACTACCAATATCACATATTTCATAATAGCTTAAACATACCAACTCTCTAACATTCATTTTACCAAGCACAACATTCTTACTCAATCACACATAATGACCATTTCAATTTCACCTAAATACCAAATGTTAGCTACCATTAATTAACATAGCATACCAACCACATCAACCATGTATCAAAATGGTAATCACAAGCTACCATTCCACCATAAGTTATTTAACAACTAAGGGTTTAAAATATATAGACATGGATACCCTAATTACATGCCACTTTTAACCGTTCCAAAACAACAAAAAGACTACCGAAAAGATAGCGAATAGTGTGTGATCTCCTAAGCTGATCAATTGATGTCACAATCCCAAAAAATCTATAAGAATAAGATTAAAATGAGGAAAGCTCATGCAAAGCTTAGTAAGTTCATGAAATTAAAAAATCATACCCGACAATTTAAATACAATAATATAAGAACATAACGTAAGATCAATGATCATAATTCACCTATTTCAAAAAACTAAGACAATTCAACCTGTAACATTCACACCATCAATTCATCATATTATTAAATTGTGATATGATACGAAAATAATCAATTGGCCTAAACAACAATAGTAAATCATTTCAGATATACAAAAGAGAAATATCCAAACATGTCAACTCTAGCACATTAATCGACACCTCAAGCTTCAGAGAGCCCGCAAGACATGCTTAACCTCAAGCTTTCGATACGGAGTACCTGATATAATTATTCATCGACTCAAAGCCTGCTAGGCCCAAGGCCTATCGCAAATACAACAGCTCAAAGCATGCTTCTTCCAAATGACTTGTCATTTATATTCTGACTATTTACCAAGTTTACACGGGCCCCTCGTACATTTCTGATACATTTCAATCTCATTAATAATCTTCTATCAAACTAAGCATTCGATAATTATCACAATAACAACTATTACTTCAATGAATAGGTCATAAGCAACTAATTATACTATAAATTACATAATACAAACTTACCTATAACGTGGCTACCGATAATTAACGACGACTATTCAACAACCTTTCCTTTCCCATGATGATCGATCGATCCACTCGTTTCTTGATCTAAATATGATAATCCAATTCAATTAATCCAATTCAACATCTTAAAACATTTTAAATCGTGTAATTAACTCTTTAATAATATTTTATACATTTACCCCAGACTTTTACCTTTTATACTATTTAGTCCCTAAAACCAAAACTTCAAAATTATCACAATTAAACAAAGTCCAAGCTTAACCAAACTTTCTAGGTTCCTTATACAGCCCATATTTATCATATTTTCCCAAGAAATTTCATGCTAACTTTTCTATTTTAACAAATGAGTCCTTAACTTAAAACCAACCAAAATTACAACTCAAACTAATCCAAACTCAACAACAAGCATAATACTAAACTATTTAACATAAAAAAAACATTTAATATCAACAATGGAAAACTTCTAAATATTAGGCGGTTTCACAATTTAATCCTTGGATTAACTAAATTAAGCTATAAAAATTTCAAAAACGTGAATTAAGAATGGACTAAAAACTTTACTACAATACTGTTTAATGCCGCAACCGGTGCTAATCATGGTGTGTCTGGCTGGGTGGGTTGATTTTATCCCCACATGGTGTGTTTAGCGGGACGAAGTGGTGTGTAGAGGCTGGATTGGGTAGGATTTCTAACTGCATATCTGCACTGATTAATGATTTTGTACTATTACTGCATCAATTAATGATATTACATGCTATTCACTGCATGACTGATATCTGTTACTGTTATGGGCCAAGGCCCCACTGATACTATTACTGAAATTGGGCAAAGGCCCTACTGATTATTGGCATTATGATAGGCTCAAGCCCAATCGTTTACTGTTACGAGAAAGGGCTTAGGCCCACACTAAACTAGACTGTTATTGTAACGGGCTCAAGCCCAAACTGCATTTATCTATTGTTTAATTGATTGTTTTCTTGTTAAGGGATTACACACTAAGCTTTCGTAAACTCACCCATCTATTTAACTGTACAGGTAATCCCCAATTATAGGGGGTTAGTGCTGCGAGGGACTCCATGATGGCCATACAACCGCATCAACTTTCGTTTTTAGCCTTTGATTTATAAGTAACTTAATTTGGGTATTTTTTATGTAAAAAGGCCTCTTTAAAGTTATAAAATTTAAATTCGGGTTAAAATTTATTTAGTTTGATAAACTGCTAGTTGTAGAAAAAAACGGGTTTTCAAAAGGAAACTGTTTTCAAAGACACCACGTTTTTGTAAACTACAGTAAAGGTTTCCACATCAATCAATGTTTTAAATATAGTAACAAACTAATATGATCAACACACTAATAAAGACAACTTGATTTTTCAATAAACGTGAGCTAGTATAGAACGGGTTTTCAATGAAACTGTGTTTTTGAAAAACACTTCAATGTGATATCGCCAGATTCAGCCATAACGTCTAGGCCGGGTTTAGGGTGTTACATGTAATTTTTTCCATAAGGTGTTTTTAGGGTTAAATATGTTATTATAGATCAAGAAAGACGAGAAATTGACCTTAACCGGGGAAAAGGCAAGGTTGTAGACTAAGACGCAAACATTTGATATTTTGGACCGAGGTAAGTTTGTATGTAAATAATGCATCATTTTTAGTTACGCTTTCATATTTTGATATATTTTTTGAAATGTGGCTAAATATTTGATATATTTGACAAAATATCGACAGGCGAGAAATTTCTCCGTTGAACCTTAAGAATAGAATAGGATACAAGTGACATGTCACTACGAACCTATGTGAAAACTATGTGAAATTGTGACTAAGTGAATCTGGGTGCTGGACTTATAAATTCTACTAGTGACTGGGTAATCCAGCATGTGTTGCGGATGCGTGACAGCTTGTGTGAGTAGCACTGAGTAGTTACGAATGACCGACAACTTGTGTGAGCAGACCCACAAATGTGAATAGCTCGAGAACGAGCCTATGTGTGATAAGTGATGTGAAATAGCTTTCGCTACAAGTGTGGCACTGTAATACCCATTTTTGCCCGGCCCATAAACCAATCATAAACCCAATAAAAAATAGTCCAATTACAATGGCCAAATTCGGATTGAAGCCCAATCACTAAATCCAATTACAATACCCACATAACCCAATATCCAGAAAACCCAATCACCCTAAACCTAAACCCAACTACATCTAGCCCAAAAGCAAAAAAGAACCGAAACCCTAGTAGCAATGGTGGCCTCCAGTACCGCAGCCCACCGGGGCTTTCCCTCGGCCTCACGCGGCGCCTCAGTCGTGCACGTCCACCTCTCAGTACTCCAAAGACTGCAAACAAACAAACAAGCCAAAGCGGTAAAAATGAAAGAAGACAAAAATAGCGAAAAGGGAATGAGATTTTGATATTTTTCTCTTTTTATTACTGAGTATTTTCGATATAAAAAGGGATGAAACTGAACGAAAGAAGGGGGACGAATATTGTATGAATTCCTTGAAAGAAAAGCAATAAAAAACAGTTCTTAAAGGTGATTTCAAAGTTGTTATTTTTCTCTCTTCAATCTGTTCTTCATTTTGATGTATATATATATAAGTAATAAAATAAAGAGAGGAAAGGAGAAGGAGTTTTACCTTCGTGGGTGCGCCGATGAAGCCTTCTTCTTCTCTGGGCGAATCGGAGTTGAATGGACAGAGGCCTAGGATTTGAAACGACAAAGAGCGAGGGAAAACGAAGAGTTTTTGGATTCTCGACCACCGCGTAGGGCAGCACCGTCGTTGGCGACCGACAGCCGACGCGATGGTTTCATGAACTGGCCGGCCAGATTCTGGGTTTTGAAAGAAAGAGAGAGAGAGAGGTTTCTCTATTTTTTTTGGAAAATAAGGGAAGAAATGAAAATTTAAGAAAAATCTGGTTTTATAGAGGACCAAAATGGCGCCGTTTTGAGCCTCAACCTCAATGGCCAAAAACGACGCCGTTTGCCCATAGCGACCTGCGCAGTGACCCGACCCGGGGATGATCCGTGCATTTTTGTTGTGTGGTCTATTTGTGCCTTCGATCCCTCCACTTTGCTCCATCTTTTTAATTTCATCTTTGTTTTTTTTTATTTTCCCGCACAAATTTTGAAATTATTTCAATTCGGTCTTGATTTAAATGCTGAGTTTTGAGGGCACAGGATTATTTCCCTTTTTGGTCCCCAATATTACGCGTGTATTCTAATACGACCCTTAGACATTTCTAATTGCATTTTCTTTCCCTTAAATTCGAATTTAACTTTCGATTTAGTCCCCCTTGTACTTTTTTAAATTACTTAACTATTTTAATTATTATTGTTATTATTATTAATATCATTATTTGTATTAGTTTATGTGTTTATTTATTTATGAACATATATCATTATTTTGTTATTTATATTATTACCTTAAGTTTTTAATTATTATCATATATTAGTAGTTAGTTTCATTACGTATTTTTATGTAGTATTATTTTATATTATAAATAAAATTGCATTACCACATTGGATTTATTATACATTTGTTTCAAAATTTATTATGTATTATTGTTTAATCCTCATTATATATTGTTATTATAAATATACGTATATATATGTATTATTTAATGTACTTTGATTTATTTGTACATAATACTTACTTTAAAATTTATTTGGACATCATTATTTTATGTAGTATTTATCTTTAACCGTATTTTTAATTTATTTCAAATTTTCATTTATGTATTACTTATTTTAAATTTATTTTAATATATAATTTCCTTTCTTTCATATTTTTAGTTATTTCAAACTTGTACATTGGGTTGGTGTTTGTATTAATTTACTTGTTTCTTAGTATTTTTTTATTACTATTAGCTTTTAAATGTTAATGTTGATACTTACATGTGATGTGAAATTATTGCCTTTATGCGTATGGTATTTGTTTATTGGCATTCATTTATTATTAGTGTTTATTAACTTATATTGTGGTTTATGAATTATCGCTTCACGTTGTGCATTGTTATTCCATTGTGCTTTATTCGTTCAAAAAGTCGTGTTTAATATGGTTTAATATCAAAACCGATTTATTGAAAAACATTCAAGATAATGCAAAGTTCGGTATTTGGAATCTTCGAAAGAATTGATCCCTAACATATTGGGTTCCAATTTTCCTCGTTGAATCTAAATAATCGAAGATTTTCTTTAATTAAAACATAAATACAAAGCACATTCTCAGGAATTCGATACGTGGTGTCCTAACGCATTGGATGTTACATATTGTTTTCTCAAGACGAGGATTTTTCTAACAAATGAAAATAATGGCAATATTCGATATTTAGGAATTTTGTGGAATCGAACCCTAACTTACTAGGTTTTGATTTTCTCATTTGACCCAAATAATCAAATACCCTTCTTAAAATGCATAGGTTTTGAAAATCAAGAGATAGACTTAATTTTGAGGATTTAAAATGTTGCACTCTAACTTATTGAGTGCGACAATTTATTGCTTTGAAATAAGTGAGTCCCATCATCCAATTTATTTCATTCAAATTTTCTTTTTAAAGGATCGTATCTTAAAATCGTTTCAAATTCTCGACACTAAGACATTAAATAATCAATTCGGTATCAATTTTGGGCGTTACGAGGGTGTTAACCCTTCCTCGTGCGTAACCGACTCCTGAACCTATTTTCTCAAGATTCGTAGACCTAAAATCGTTTTCAAGGTGATCCGATCACGCCTCATTAAAGATCGGTGGCAACTCCCATTTGCATTTTCAAAGTCAATTCCCGTTTTTTTCAAATTTTAAAAATGGTTTTGACAGCTTGGCGACTCCACTGGGGAGTATTAGAGAGTCAAGCCGTAAAATTGATTGTTTTCTGTCTTATTGTCAAAAATTGAAAATTTGATTTGAAAAATTACGATCCTCTTTTTGCACTTGTTTGTATGTTTACTGTAAATCAAGTTTTATATCTTGGCATCATATTGAATAAAGACTGCTTAGTCTTACCCTTTTAGGTGGGAGTGAGAAGTTACTCCTTCGTGAGGTTTTCACCTCCGTGCAAGATAATGGATCACTTTCGGGATACATCCGTACCTATGTCTTCGTGAGATCTTCATCTCCGTGCAGCCATAGGGAAATGTATTCCCCTAAACTGAACTCGGTCTGTATGAGCCTATAATGGGTGAAGATCGAGGAAGCTGCTGGTTCAGGTTCCCTATCTTTAAAACCAAACCTCATATAGTGGATTTAGGAACTTAACCTAGATAGAGCCACTCCATACCCCTAGTGGTCACCCGACTAGGTACTTTTGTTTTCCTTGTTTGCTTCTGTTTTGTACTAACCCATCTTATTTTGTTTTGATTATGATTGCATTGCATTTGCATCCTAGGAAAGAGATATTGATTCAAATCCAATTACTAAATTAGAAAGCTTGTCATGGGATACGGATTCCTTGATAAAGTGGAAAACAATACGGCTGCCTAAATATATTCTGAGAAACACAAGAAGAGAGATGAAAAAGTTCGTGACCTTGCTTCATGGCCTAAGGGTTTGAGCGATTGTTTAATAGCCTTCGACGTTCCAACTCCCTTAAAGAAGCTGACGAGCCTTATGAAGATGGGCAGACAACGGATTGCGACCAAGATCAAGCAAAAAGAGATAGAGTAGGCACCCCTTTTGAAGAATTCGCGAGGTTTATCTTAGCATACGGATGATGGAAACGATCGATGTTGTCTCTTGGAATATGAGGGCGAGGCCGTATATATGTCCGATTTATGTAGAGAAATTTTCCTTCTAGTAAAGTTTTCTAAATCTAATTGAACCAGATTCAACGTCTCTTTAGGCACTTATTTCATGCATTTGCATTATATCCATTAAAATCCATTGAAAGAGTTTAATTGAGTAAATTTGTTTCAACTAATCTGGAAAACCAACCAACCAAACATCCTTACGGTACTCGTCGCAAAACTAAGGAAATGGATCAAAGATTAGAGAAATTGGAGCAAATGCAAAAAGAGATGCAAGAACGGTTACAAGTACAAATGCAAGAGCGGCTAGATAAAATCCAAGAAGACATGATGGAAAAATTGATCAATGCTGAAAAAGATGCGATGGATGAATTGACCCATCTACTAACTAAAGGAGTAAATAAGGGGAAAGGTCCTATGGTAAATGATGAAGAAGACAAGGATAGACCTACCTATCCTCCAGGCTTTACGCCTCTGTATGCGCAGGTTCAGACTGAGGTACCTCCGCGCAGATCCTTTGTTTCAATTGGGCCTCAGCGGTTTCAAATCAATGTTTCAATACCGATGACCTTTCTAGCCGGATCAGGTCCTAATCCTGGTGATAATCTGGTTACTCTTGCCGTCTCGAATTTTGATGAAACAGCTGAAGAAGGAAAGGCGAACGCAGAATTGCTGAAACAGTGGGAAGATAGGTATAAATGGTTGGAGGAAAAATTTAAAGCCTTGGAAAACGCTGATAGTAATCAGGGAATTGACGCTAAAGATCTAAGCTTAGTCCCAAACTTAGTACTTCCTCCCAAATTCAAAATACCTAAATTTGAAAAATATAATGGAACTAGTTGCCCCGAGGCCCATATCACCATGTTCTGTAGAAGGATGACTGGCTACATTAACAACGATCAGCTGCTAATACACTACTTCCAAGACAGTTTGGTAGGGGCAGCGTCCAAATGGTACAATCAATTGAGCCGTACCAAGATTGGTTCATGGAGGGACCTAGCTCAAGCATTCATGAGGCAATACAGTCATGTGACAGATATGGTTCCCGATAGAATCACCTTGCAAAATTTGGAAAAGAAATCGAATTAAAGCTTTAGACAGTATGCACAGAGGTGGAGAGAGGTTGCAATCCAAGTCCAGCCGCCACTCCTAGAGAAAGAAACTACGATGCTCTTTATCAACACATTGAAGGCCCCGTTCATCACGCACATGTTGGGAAATGCTTCAAAGAGTTTCTTAGATATAATCATGAATGGTGAAATGATTGAAAACGCCATCAGAAATGGAAGAATAGAGGGTGGAAAGAGTAACAAAAAATCAGTCGCAAGGAGAAAAGAAGATGAGATGAATAACATAGGTTACTCAAGGTTACTAAGTCATCCAGGTAAAGGGGTCACTAGTCAACAAGGTTCATTGAGACAAGAATCTGGAGTGAAACTAAGTACTGAGAAGCTCCAGTCCACACCAATTCCGATGTCATATAAGAAGCTATATCAACGCTTATTCGATGCACACATTATTGCCTCTTTCTACTCAAAACCCCTGCAACCTCCGTACCCCAAATGGGGTGATGCGAGTGCACAGTGTGATTATCATGCGGGAATTGGGGGACATTCGATAGAAAAATGCACCGTCTTTAAAAAGCTTGTTGAAAGGCTCATTAACATGGGTGTTGTCAAGTTTGATGACTCCAGTGCAGAAAATTCGTTACCCAATCATAATTGATAATGGAATGAATGCAATGCATGAAGAAGAGTGGGAAATGTTCACATCGATAAAAAGCAACTGAAGAAGGGACCTTTTTAGATATCCGCCCTTATAAATTTGGGAGTGTTCTAAGCAATTGGGCTGCGGAAGAAAGCCTTGTAGCTTTTAGAACTTATTTAGAGTAATGTTCAGAACATTTTTGTTGTTTTTAGCCTAAAAATGATAGAAATTTCCTTTGTGAAATAGGCTCATGTCTGAAAGTTATTATTTTAATGAAATACATCTTTGCAATTATTACTGAGCCAATATTTTCATTCTTTACAAACAATTCCAGATTCTTTCATTCTTTTGGATTTTCTTCCAAATTATTATTCATTCATTCATAATGATATGGTACAAATTATTATTCATTCATTCGTAATCATATGGTACAAATAATTATTCATGAATTTATAAATTCTTTTGTATATTCTTCGGTACTTATTATGGGTCCCCAGATATCAATTACGTGAATGACTCTGCTACGGACCCAGATTTTCCTTTTGAGCGGGGCATGTGTTTAGAGGGATCTCATGACTTTGAAAATGACAAAGATTGTAGCTTATCTCCGAACTTGTGGAGGATGGTTGAACAAGAGGATAGACAGATCCTACCTCACAAGGAATCATTAGAAATTGTGAGCTTGGTGAATATTAGAATTGACCTGATTGCAAAGACGAAGCAAGACCTTGTTGAGTCACCTCTAGAGTTCAAAGATGTTTTTCTATGATCATACCAGGATATGCCCGGGTTAACCATTTATAATAAAATCTATACAACAACGTGATGTCAAAATTTGTAGTATGAACGATGCAATTCTTTGCCAGGGCAATGCCTCTCCCGTTGACTCAGCATAGCTTTGCCCATTGGAAGTCGAGTTTCCATCCCTTCAAGATGTTGTTGGATTTTACTTTGATTAAAGAGGAAGATCCAAAGCTTTCTGTCATAGTTGCGCCCCAAAAGGCTCTATGAAAGAAATCTGATACCAAATAATGTTTTTCGCATACAAGATGAAAGTGGAAGACCTTATGTGGGAGACTTTATCAAGAAAAGTATTGATTCTGGTCAAAAGGGATAACAACGACTTGCCTAGTCCTATGGGTTTAGATCCACCCAAAAAAAAATCAAAATCAAATAAAAAAATAAAAAAGGTGAAAAACAAAAAAGTGAAAATGGAAAATAAAAAATGATGAAAAAGTAAAAATAGAGAGGCTAAGGGGAAAACCGACAAAGGGCACCTTAGACCAAAGGGGATTTGAGTTGAAAACCCAAAAAGGGCGGCTCAAATATTGATCAGAATGGGGCATGAAGTGATTAGAGTAACCCGAATTTTGATCAGATTGGGGCATGTAGTGATATTGCTATACCTAAATCAGCAGGAAATGGTACGCGACATCTTGGGGCGTCGACAAAGCACTGTAGATCTCCTAAACACATGTCAAACTCAGAATGGTCTTCAGAAAGTTTGTACAGAGAAGTTCAAGCTGCGATATCTGGGGCACCCAATTTTTATACTATTTATATTGAATTGGTTGTTCTTGGAACACTTTGTTTCCAAGATACGCATTCCCAATCAATTTCTTTGTTATCCTTCTTTACTATCTTTGATAATTTATTCCTTTCGAGCTTTGCTCAGAACCAACTCTATTCTTATCCACTGTTATGACCTTTTGGCAAGCATGTTGCATTGGAATAATGATTAATGGACTAATAAAAATTTCACAATGGAATTTTTGCATATTACTCTAGAAGTTTCTAAATAATACAGTAACCTGAAACAAGACTATTGTTTAGAATGCACTAGGTTTAAAGGTTGAAATCTCTAGGAAGGAAAAGTATAAATTGAGACTATCCCTTCAGATTTTGTTGTCAAAGCATCGATTGAACAAAATGACAAGATGGCGGGTCGGTGATGAGGCTTCAACGAACAAGCAAGCAAGCAATAAGAGGGGGTTTCCTTAGAGAAGAGAATCATTCGTTTGTGCATAAATATTTGGTATGACACCATAGGAATGGTGTAAAAGACCAAAGAGTTTCACATTCTATATCCTTGAATTGCAACAAGAGAGTTTTGAGAAAAGCCAAGTTTTTCTACCATTGGGTTACAGTGAGAGAATGATGGTATAATTTTACGTCCGAGTGGATTGAACTTGGGGGTTTACAGTAGGGGCAATCTGACTAAGTGTTTCTTCATAAAAGCCAACCGAGCAAGAAGGCGTTGTAGCACGTCAGTGATAAAGCCTTAACAAACCTCGAGCAATGATAACTTAAGCGATGAAGAAGGATTATTCTTAAAAATGACATTCCACATTCATACATCATTCATACATGTCTAGTTAGGAACATTTGACTCATTCTGATCATGACATCCTAATCACTAGGCATAATTAAGTTCATAAATGAATTATACAGGTCATGTTCCCCAGAGAACAGATTGGTGAAATCACAAAACCTAGATCCCTAACCAGTAGTGGAATAGGTTGAAGATTGTAAGTCCTATCTCCCTAACCAGCAGTGGAATAGGTTGAAGATTGTAAGTCCTATCTCCATGGCCAGTAGAGGAATAGGTAGAAGATTGCAAGTCCTAAC
This sequence comes from Gossypium raimondii, assembly GCF_025698545.1. NCBI lineage: Eukaryota > Viridiplantae > Streptophyta > Magnoliopsida > Malvales > Malvaceae > Gossypium > Gossypium raimondii. Next base: position 37,507,334 of record NC_068572.1, read on the forward strand.
TCCCTGACCAGCAGTGGAATAGGTGGAAGATTGTAAGCCCTAGTTCCCTGACCAGCAATGGAATAGGTGGAAGACTGTAAGCCCTAGTTCCTTGACCAGCAGTGGAATAGGTTGGGAAATTACAGATCTTGTCTCCCTAAGCAATAGCGGAGCAGATCGAAGACGGCGAATCTTATCTTCAAGAGTAAGGAAGCAGATTTAAGCCACAAATCCTATCTCCCTGAAGATGTAGTGGAGCGGATTTAAGTAATAGATCTTATCTCTCTGCAGTTGCAGTAGAGTAGATCGCATTAGGTCTTCTTTCCCTGAGATCGCAGCGGAGCAGATTGAGTAAGCAGGTCTTATCCCCCTGAAATTGCAGTGGGACAAATTGAAGATGGCAAATCTTATCTCCCTGAGGTTGCAGTAGAGCAGATTGAAGCCGATAATCCTATCTCCATGAAGTTGTAGTGGAGCGGATTAAAGTAATAGATCTTATCTCTCTGAAGTTGCAGTAGAGTGGATCGCATCAGGTCTTATGTCCCTGAAGTTACAGTGGGACAGACTGAGAATAGCGAATCTTACTCCCCAAGCAATGCAGTGGAACAGATTAAAGCCACATCGGCGAATCTTGCTTCCCCGACATTGCAGTTAAAAAGATTAAAGCTACAACAGCGAATCTTACTCCCGAAGTGATGCAGTGGAACAGATTAAAGCCACATCGGTGAATCATTCTTCCCCGACATTGCAGTTAAAAAGATTAAAGCTACAACAGTGAATCTTACTCCCCAGCTAATGCAGTGCAACAGATTAAAGCCACATCGGTGAATCTTGCTTCCCCGACATTACAGTTAAAAAGATTAAAGCTACAATAACGAATCTTACTTCCCAGGCAGTGTAGTGGAACCGATTGAAGCTACAGCAGCGAATCTTATTTCCCCGACATCACAGTTAAGCAGATCAAAGTTATGAGTTACGAATCCTATCTCCCCAACATTGCGGTGGAGTGGATCGAAGCAATTTCTATACCTCTGAAGATGCAGTAGGATGGAATGAGGCTACTTGAAGAAAAGGGGCACCAAGATCCAGCGACCGGGCAAAATTAGCCATTTTAAAGTCTTTGCTCCGCTCTCATTACACGACAAAGAGCAAAGAGGGGCAGTTGTAATACCCATTTTTGCCCGGCCCATAAACCAATCATAAACCCAATAAAAAATAGTTCAATTACAATGGCCAAATTCGGATTGAAGCCCAATCACTAAATCCAATTACAATACCCACATAACCCAATATCTAGAAAACCCAATCAGCCCAAACCTAAACCCAACTACATCTAGCCCAAAAGAAAAGAACCGAAACCCTAGCAAGAATGGTCGGCCTCCAGTACATGCACCACCGTGGCTTTCCTAGGCCTCACGCGCCTCAGTCGTGCGGATCCACCTCCGTACTCTAGTACTGCAAAGAAACAAACAAGCCAAAGCAAAGAAAAATGAAGAAGACAAAAATAGCGAAAAGGGAATGAGATTTTGATATTTTTCTCTTTTTATTACTGAGTATTTTCGATATAAAAAGGGATGAAACCGAACGAAAGAGGGGGGACGAATATTGTATGAAATCCTTGAAAGAAAAGCAATAAAAAACAGTTCTTAAAGGTGATTTCAAAGTTGTTATTTTTCTCTCTTCAATCTGTTCTTCATTTTGATGTATATATATAAGTAATAAAATAAAGAGAGGAAAGGAGAAGGAGTTTTACCTTCGTGGGTGCGCCGATGAAGCCTTCTTCTTCTCTGGGCGAATCGGAGTTGAATGGACGGAGGCCTAGGATTTGAAACGGCAAAGAGCGAGGGAAAACGAAGAGTTTTTAGATTCCCGACCACCGCGTACGGTGGCACCGTCGCTGGCGACCGACGGCCGACGCGGTGTTCGGTGAGCTGGTCGGCCGGATTCTGGGTTTTGAAAGATAGAGAGAGAGGTTTCTCTGTTTTTTTTGGGAAATAAGGGAAGAAATGAAATTTTTAAGAAAAAATCAGGTTTTATAGAAGACCTAATCGGCGCCGTTTTGAGCCTTAACCTTAATGGCAAAAAACGACGCCGTTTGCCCATAGCGACCCGCGCGGTGACTCAACCCGGGGAGGATCCGTGCATTTTTGTTGCGTGGTCTATTTGCATCTTCGATCCCTCTACTTTGCTCCATCTTTTTAATTTCATCTTTGTTTTTCTGTTATTTTCCCGCACGAATTTTGAATTTATTTCAATCCGGTCTTGATTTAAATGCTGCGTTTTGAGGGCACAGGATTATTTCCCTTTTTGGTCCCCAATATTACGCGCGTATTCTAATACGACCCTTAGACATTTCTAATTGCATTTTCTTTCCCTTAAATTCGAATTTAACTTTCGATTTAGTCCCCCTTGCGCTTTTTTAAATTACTTAACTATTTTAATTATTATTGTTATTATTATTAATATTATTATTTGTATTAGTTTATGTGTTTATTTATTTATGTACATATATCATTATTTTGTTATTTATATTATTACCTTAAGTTTTTAATTATTATCATATATTAATAGTTAGTTTCAAAGACGTATTTTTATGTAGTATTATTTTATATTATAAATAAAAGTGCATTACCACTTTGGATTTATTATACATTTGTTTCAAAATTTATTATGTATTATTGTTTAATCTTCGTTATATATTGTTATTATAAATATACGTACATATATGTATTATTTAATGTACTTTGATTTATTTTTACATAATACTTACTTTAAAATTTATTTGGACATCATTATTTTATGTGGTATTTATCTTTAACCGTATTTTTAATTTATTTCAAAATTTCATTTATGTATTACTTATTTTAAATTTATTTTAATATATAATTTCCTTTCTTTCATATTTTTAGTTATTTTAAACTTGTACATTGGGTTGGTGTTTGTATTAATTCACTTGTTTCTTAGTTTTTTTATTACTATTAGCTTTTAAATGTTAATGTTGATACTTACATATGATGTGAAATTATTGCCTTTATGCGTATGGTATTTGTTTATTGGCATTCATTTATTATTAGTGTTTATTAACTTATATTGTGGTTTATGAATTATCGCCTCACGTCGTGCATTGTTATTCCATTGTGCTTTATTTGTTCAAAAAGTCGTGTTTAATATGGTTTAATAATGCAAAGTTCGGTATTTGGAATCTTCGAAAGAATTGAGCCCTAACGTATTGGGTTCCAATTTTCCTCGTTGAATCTAAATAATCGAATATTTTCTTTAATTAAAACATAAATAAAAAGCTCATTCTCGGGAATTCAATACGTGGTGACCTGACGCATTGGATGTTACATATTGTTTTCTCGAGACCAGAATTTTTCTAACAAATGAAAATAATGGCAATATTTGATATTTAGGAATTTTGTGAAATCGACCCTAACTTATTGGGTTTTGATTTTCTCATTTGACCCAAATAATCAAATACCCTTTTTAAAATAGGTTTTGAAAATCGAGAGATAGACTTAATTTTGAGGATTTAAATGTTGCACTCTAACTTATTGAGTGCGGCAATTTATTTCTTTGAAATAAGTGAGTCTCATCATCCAATTTATTTCATTGAACTTTTCTTTTCAAAGGATCGTATCTTAAAATCGTTTCAAATTCTCGACACTAAGACATTAAATAATCAATTCGGTACCAATTTTGGGCGTTACGAGTGTGCTAACCCTTCCTCGTGTGTAACTGACTCCCGAACCTATTTTCTCAAGATTCGTAGACCTAAAATCATTTTCAAGGTGATTCGATCATGCCTCATTAAAGATCAGTGGCGACTCCCATTTGCATTTTCAAAGTCAATTCCTGTTTTTTTCAACTTTTAAAAATGGTTTCGACAGGCACTATATGCAATATTCTGATGTATCTATTAATATTATGATGTGTTCAACGGGAAATGACTAAGTGTAAATGATTGTGATTATGTGATGAATGAGTGCACGTACATGTGTATATATATTCATGACCAATGTGCTCGATATGTGATCAAATTTTGGTAAGGTTGATGTGGAGTAAGTATGAATATGAAGACTTGTAAATATTTCATGATAACTAGCTATTGGAATGGCTAGCTATGGACATGCTTGGAGTTATGTGTGTGTAAATGAAAGTTAATACAAAGAAAACATGAAAGAGTAAAATTAGTAATAAAATAGTTTTGGACATGACAGTTATATAAATTTAAAAAAACCACAAATTGTGAAAATAGAATTATAGGTTGAATAAGATATGAAATTAAAGCTTATTGAGTCTATTTTACATAGAAGAAACGATGTAAGTAAGAGAATTTCATATTATGAGATATTTGAATTTTATGAGACAATGTCGAGTGATTTCGAATCCCTATTCGACTTTGGAAACTCATTAAAATTTGTCTAAAAATAATTATGGGTTAGAATTTATATGTTTAAAATTCTTAATGAGTATATTTTCAATAAAATAAACTACAACATCATCTAAATCCTGACGAGGATATAATTAATTTTTAGTGAAGAAGGGTTGAAACTATCGACTACGAGAATAGGGATGACTTTAAAGAATAAATTGTACTTATTAGCTAAACCATAAATTCTAAAATTTTATGGTTTATAAGATATGTGAGTCTAGTTTTAGAGAAATTTAGTGAATCTTAATTCGAAGTTCCGTAGCTCAAGATATAAATAATTTATTGACTATGACTCGCGTAGATAGCTTGATATGAACATGAGTGAATAGTGAAACTATGTGCAAATATGATTGTATTATCTTGAGAACACATTATGAGGATTGATAAAAGTATGTTAATAAATTTTTTATTATTTACATACCAACTTACTAAGCTATATCCTTACTCCTTTTTCTTTCCCTTGTCTTATATTGTCACCAAGCTAGCTCAGGGTATGGAGAGCGTCGGAGATCCATCCACACTATCAACACTCTTTTGGTATTTTGAAAGCAATATTATGAATTATGGCATATATAGAGGACTTGATTATTTTTTTATGTGCCATAATTAATTTGGCCTAAAATGTCGGCCTATGTTATTTGATAGTTCATTTTGTATAAGGCCATTGATGTTGCCTATTATTGGTTAAGTTGTACATTTATGATAATGCCATGTTGTGTGTTGATAAATTTGGTATAAGTGTGTAAATGTTTGAATGGAAAAAGGCCTGGTAAATAGCCTAACTTTCATCCACAGGCTGGCCACATGGCCATGTGCTCAGGGCGTGTGCCCCTGTTTTTTTTTAAATTTCAAAGTTTTTAAAAGTTCTCGGTTTGGTCCCGAACCACTTTCAAAGTATGTATTGGGTCTCGTAAGCCCATATTAGGGACTTTATGATGAAATATGAAAAGTTTTAATTTGGATGAAATTTCATGACTCGGTTTTGTATGATTGGTTATATTTAAGTCCAATAATGCCTCGTACCCTGTCCCGGCGTCTGACACGGGTAAGGGGTGTTACATAAATAATGTTGGTGATGATGCTATCTTTATAAGAAACTTCATAATGAATCATTCTATAAGGTTGGCAATATTTAATTCTTTTGTACCTTTGAAATTGATTGTCGTTGCGGATACTCAACTTGCTTCTATGATTGTGATGTTAAAAAGACTCAAGCTCATTTAATGAGGTCTCCAAAATATGGTTATTAGTGATAAATGATCTACTTATAGATAATATGACATTTCAAAAGCCTCGTTGGTGAAGGAAAAAATTTTAGATAACCTTTGATGGGATAAGGACTTATATATCCTTACTTATAGATAATATGACATTTCAAAAGCCTCGTTGGTGAAGGAAGAAATTTTGAATAACCTTTGATGGGATAATGACTAAGTGTAAATGATTGTGATTATGTGATGAATGAGTGCACGTACATGTGTATATATATTCATGAACAATGTGCTCGATATGTGATCAAATTTTGGTAAGGTTGATGTGGAGTAAGTATGAATATGAAGACTTGTAAATATTTCATAATAACTAGCTATTGGAATGGCTAGCTATGGACATGCTTGGAGTTATGTGTGTGTAAATGAAAGTTAATACAAAGAAAACATGAAAGAGTAAAATTAGTAATAAAATAGTTTTGGACAGCAGCCGTTGTATAAATTTTAAAAAAACACCAAAAATTGTGAAAATAGAATTATAGGTTGAATAAGATATGAAATTAAAACTTATTAAGTCTATTTTACATAGAAGAAACGATGTAAGTAAGAGAATTTCATATTATGAGATATTTGAATTATATCTTTTCTTTTACAGGACTTATATATGATATGCTTCAAAATATGGACACGAATAGGCCTATGCTTCACTTGGTTTATAAGATGTGGAATGAAATGATTGAAAAAGTGAAGACAAGCATTTATAGGCATGAAGGGAAAAAAATGAGACGAAATATCAATCTTTTATGAAGTGGTCTATGATATTCTTATTGATCGATGGACTAAGAGTGGTACACCACTTCATTGTATGGCTCATTCTTTAAATCCATGGTAAACTTAGATAACATATATTCCATTTATACTTGTTTTTATTCTTTTATGCTTGTTTTATTTATTATCAATTAAAAAATTTTAAATTTATTTGTTTACATAGGTATTATTGTCGTGATTGGTTTAATGAGGTCCCAAATTACCTTCCTCCATATAAAGATGTAGAAATCTCAGAAGAAATGAATAAGTGCTTAAGAAGATTTTTTCCTTCTACCGAAGAAAGGAAGATGGCTTTCCAAGAGTTTGCAAGATTTTTGGGAGCACTAAATGTTTTTGGTTCATTTGATTCACTATAAGATATATGGCTTTTGGATCCCAAGTTTTGGTGGTTAGTTCATGGGGCTTCAATACCTTTACTTCAAAACTTAGCTCTGAAACTTCTTAGACAACTTTCTTTATCATCTTGCTTTGAGAGGAATTAGAGTACATATTTGTTTATTCATTCCATGAGGAGAAAAAATATTAATCCTCAACGTACCAAAGATTTAGTATTTGTGCATACTAATCTTCGATTACTTTCAAGAAATACTTTTCATTATAAAGGAGAGAACAAGATGTGGGATATTGGAGGTGATGTATTGGACTCATTTGAAGGAGTTGAAGTTCTTGAAGTTGCTAGCTTATCTCTAGATGAACTCAGTATGGAGATGGTAATTTTTTCCAATAAAGAAGAATATATGAAAAATGTTAATGCTATGAATTGAATTAGAAAATTTCTCTCTTTTTGCTTCTTTTTGTACAAGCCTTTTAGGGATATAGGTTAAACTTCAAATTTAGATTTGATATGACATGTTTTTTGTAATGAACTTGGAAAATGTATTACTATGATTTTTCATATTTTATGTAATGATAAGAGAGCTTAATGGAAAAGAATTGATTATATATTAATGAAAATTATAAATATTTTCATTTACATTAACTATTTTAACATAAAAATATATAAAAATTACCGTGTCACTTTGTCTGTATCGTGTCGTACCCGTATTGCGTGTCTGTGTCCATGCTTCATAGTCTTAGACATAATTTTGCATCATAAAATTTATAGAGAATGGATAGACCATCATCTATAACCGTGTTAAAAAGCTTTTGTGTCCATGATGGTTTTGGAGGCTCCCTTGTAAACCCCACGCTATGCTTGGATACTTCTAGCAAATTAATGTTTTAATGTACAAATCTTATTTGTTGAAATAATGTTGTGGTCCGGGGATAGCTAATGGTATATCATTCTCCTGTGGCATAACATAGTTTCAAATGCCAAGCTCTTAATTCCTGGAATAACATTGTTTGTTTCCAATGTGATGTGTCATATCTCATCGTTAAGTTGTTAAAATTACTTTAATAGTTAAATTCCTGCATTTCTCATTTTGGCTTTATGGGATCCAATTATGGGATGCAAGCAGCGGTCAAGCTATCTCACATTATATTAAGCATGAAAAGAGAGCTTGGTCTGTTGACTTCTCTCAGGTGTATCCAACGAAATTCGCTAGTGGTGGTGATAATTTGTGAGGTATGTTCTTTTGTATCTTACGAATTTCATGGCTCACAAGATATTAGGCAAGCTTGTTGTAGTTGGACCCTAATGAACGATTTTTTTTCCTCTTAAGTAAATATGTTGAAGGTTGGTCAGAATGTTGCAAAGAAGCAGACAACAAGCAGGCCATGAAGATCAAGCCATGCAGAAGCTACTGCAGCAAGCACAATTGTTCCTATTTTGTTTATTTTGTAACTTTAAGTTTATGTAATGTATTTTAATTCATTTTGAACTATGCTAGGTGGATGATTGATATAATTTTTTGATGAATGAGCTGTTAACTCAGCTTTGTTTAAATGTACAAGCTTGTTTTTACAAGTTTCAATGTATTAGTGGTAGTAGGTAGCAATTAGGTGACCATATATTGATTTTGACAAGCAATTTTCTTGGTTTATATATTGGCATTATGCCATTGTTCAAAGTTGAATGAAATCAGTTTGTTTTCTTCCACATACTCTCCATTTTCTTTGTTTTTCTTCTTTCTTTTGTTTCAAATTCAATTATTTCTTCTACAAGTATCTAGCCTTGTTGCTCAAGCCATAAGCTGAACTTGTTTGTTCTTTGTTTCTAACACCAACAATTGGTATCTAGAGCTTTAATCTTAAGGGACCTATTATACAAAACAATGGCCTTATCAAGCTTCTCACCAACTGTACCACCAGTCTTCAATGGAGAAAGCTATCACATACGGGTGGTCAAAATGAAAACCTATCTGTAGGCATTCGATTTGTGGGAGGTGGTCAACTCAGTTGTTGAACCAGAGCCACTTCAAGCTAATCTAATAGTGGCTCAAATCGGACAGCATGCTGATGAAAGAACCAAGAGGCAGAAGGCTATGTCTTGCATCCAGAACTCAGTGTCAGATGTGATCTTTACAAGGATCATGTCCTGTGAAACACCAAAGCAGGCTTAGGAAAAATTAAAAGAGGAGTTTCAAGGGACAGAGAGGACAAGGCAGCAACAATTGTTGAACCTAAGAAGGGACTTCGAGAATTTGAAAATGAAAGAAGAAGAAACTGTCAAACAGTTCTCAGATAGGATTATGGTTGTGGTAAACAGCATAAGGCTCCTTTGTAAGCAGTTCAATGAAGTAAGGATAGTGGAGAAGGTGATTTCAACCTTACCAGAGAGGTATAAGGCAAAAATTTCATCTCTTGAAGATTTAAGGGAGCTGACCAGCATCTCACTGACAGAGCTGATCAATGCTCTCTATACACAAGAGCAAAGAAGAGCTAGCAGACTGGAGGAGCATCAAGAAAGTGACTTTCAAGCAAAGACCAATTCTGCCTCGACTAATACTGCCTACAAAGTTAAGAAGGCTTGGATAGACAAGCCAAAGTTTGATTCTGGAAAAAGAAGGGACCAACCCTGTAGACATTGCAAAAGACCTGGTCAACCAAAAACAAATTGATGGTTTAGACCAGATGTGCAATGCCAATATTGCAAAAAAATGGGGCATGTTGAAAAGGTCTACAAAAACAAGGGCAAGCCAAGGCAGAATCAACCCTAGCAGCCAAAGGCTGAGGCTCGAGTAGCAAAAGAAGATAGTGACCATGAGGAGTAAGTTTTTATTGTGTCATGCTCAGCTCCTCAAGAGAAGCTTACAAATGGCTGGCTCTTGGACAGTGGCTGCACAAACCACATGACACCAGATGCTACCATTTTCAAGTCCTCAGACAGAAGCTGTAAAACCAAATTTAAGATTCGAAATGGTCATTTTATAAAGGCAGAATGTAAAGGAGATGTGTTGATATGCACTCCTACAGGTAACAAGCTCATTTCGAATTTGTTGTTGGTACCTGAAATTGATAGAAACCTGCTTAGCATAGCTTAGCTACTAGAGAAAGGGTATTCTGTAGTGTTCAAAGGCAAAGAGTGCCAAATCAGTGATCCAAGTGGATCCAAGCTCATGGCAGTCACTATGGCTGATAAGAGCTTTGTTATTGATTGGACAAATAGCTCAGAAACTGCCTATACAGCCACATCAGATGAATCCAAGCTTTGGCATCAAAGACTTGGTCATGCCAACTACAGATCAATGGATCAGCTATCCAGAGATGATTTGGCTGAAAACTTCATTGGCTCAGTTCAAAAACAGGAGTTTTGTGAGGTATGCCAGCTAGGAAAGTAAGCTAGGCTCCCATTTCCTTCAAATTAGGCCTGGAGAGCCTCAGAAAGGCTGCAACTCATGCACACTGATGTATGTGGCCCTATGAAGACAAAATCACTGAATGGAAGCAGGTACTTCATTCTGTTTATTGATGATTTCTAAAGATTTTACTAGATTTACTTCTTGAAGCAAAAATCAGAGGTTGCCTCTGTGTTTTGGAAGTTCAAGGCTGCTGCTGAGACTGAAATAGGTTGCAAGTTGAACACCCTAAGGTTAGATAATGGGACAGAGTATACCTCAGCTCAGTTCCAAGCCTTTTGTGATGAAACAGGCATTAAATATCAGCTCACAAACACCTACTCCTCAATAGAATGGTGTGAGTGAGAGAAAGAACAGGAGCTTGATGGATATGGCCAAGTGCTCGATGATTGAGAAGAATTTGCCCAAGACCTTGTCGGCTGAGGCAGTCAACACTGCTGCTTACATTCAAAATAGGATTCCAACCAAGGCCTTGGCTCAAAAAACACCATTTGACGCCTAGTTTGGTTTCAAGTCATCACTGGCTCACCTAAAGGTCTTTGGTTGCATCTGCTATGCACATGTGGCTGCTGTTAAGAGGGACAAGCTGGCTAAAAGAGCTCGACCTGGTATTTTGGTGGGCTATAGCACAGTCAAAAAGGGCTATAGGATCTTAGATCCTTTAACAAGAAAAGTGTCAGTAAGCAGAGATGTGGTGTTTGATGAGAAGTTATACTGGAATTGGGAAAAGAATAAGCCACAGACAGTTTCTGAAGACTTTGTAACAGACCAAACTGAGCCAGATCAAAATGGTCATGAAATGGGCATTGATGATGAACCAGTCAGGGGCACAAGACCCTTGGATGAAATTTATGAAAGAGCTCAAGTAGCCATAGTAGAACCAAGCTACTTTGAAGAGGCTGAAGCTCAGCAAGGGTGGAAGCAAGCAATGGCTGATGAAATCAACATGATTGAGAAGAATCAGACATGGGAACTGGTTGAAAGACCAGCCAAAAGGAAGATCATTGGGGTGAAATGGGATTATTGAGCCAAGCACAATGCTGATGGGAGCTTGGATAACCTGAAAGTAAGGTTGGTTATTAAGGGGTTTAGCCAGAAGTATGGTCTGGATTACCTGGACACCTTTGCACCAGTGGCTAGGCTAGACACTATCAGACTTCTAATTGCCTTAGCAGCACAAATGCAGTGGAAAATCCACCAACTAGATGTGAATTCAGCTTTCCTCAATGGATTTCTTAAGGAAGAAATCTATATTGAACAACCACAGGGCTTTGAAGTAGTTGGTAAAGAACATATGGTCTACAAGCTAAAGAAAGCCTTGTATGGTTTGAAATAGGCTCCAAGGGCCTGGTATAGTAGGATTGATAGCTACCTAGTCAGTTTGGGATTTGAAAGAAGCAAGAGCGAACCTCCTTTGTATGTTAAGAAGAAAAGGGCACAAACTCAGCTTATTATATCCCTATATGTTGATGACCTGCTAGTGACAGGAGGAGACCTAACAATGCTGACAGATTTCAAAATCAAAATGCAGTAGATGTTTGATATGTCTGACCTAGGAAAGATGAGTTTTTTCCTTGGCATGGAAGTGACACAAACACACTATGGGATATTCCTAAGTCAGAAAGCCTTTGCTTCTAAAATTCTGACCAAGTTCTCAATGCAAAATAACAAAACAACAAATACTCCAGTAGCTGTTGGAGAAAAGCTATCGAGCCATGGTGATTTTGAAAGGGTTTGTGAAACAACCTACAGAATTTTAGTTGGTTGTTTGTTGTATTTAATAGCCACTAGACCTGACATTATGTTTGTTGTAAGTTTGCTCTCAAGGTTCTTGCATTGCAGCAATGAGAAGCGTCTTCAAGCTGGAGAAAGAGTGCTCAGGTATGTCAAGGGTACATTGAGCTATGGATTGATGTACAGCAAAGCTAAAAACCCGAAGTTAGTTGGCTACACTGACAATGACTGGGCTAGTTCGATTGATGACATGAAAATCACCTCAGGGTATGCTTTCAATCTTGGTTCATCCATGTTTAGTTGGAGCTCGAAGAAGCAAACACTGGTGGCTCAATCTACTACTGAAGCTGAATATGTTGCAGCAGTAAGTGCTGTCAACCAAGCCATTTGGCTAAGAAAAATTATGGCTAACTTGAATGTGCATCAAAGGGAAGCAACAGAGATCTTTTGTGACAATCAATCTGCTGTTGCAATTGCAAAGAATCCGATGTTCCATGGAAGAACAAAACATTTCAGTATTAAACTCCATGTTGTTAGAGAAATGGAGCAAGCTTAGGAAATGAAACTGGTTCATTGCAATTCAAAGGATCAACTTGCTGACATTTTGACCAAGGCCTTTAGTGTAACAAAGTTTGAGCACTTAAGGAAGAAATTAGGAGTTTGCAACATGCCAACCAAGGGGGAGTGTTGAAGGTTGGTCAGCATGTAGCAAAGAAGTAGACAACAAGCAAGCCATGAAGATCAAGCCATGCAGAAGCTATTGCAACAAGCACAACTGTTCCTATTTTGTTTATTTTGTAACTTTAAGTTGATGTAATGTATTTTAGTTCATTTTGAACTATTTTAGGTTGATGATTGATGTAATTTGTTGATGAATGAGCTGTTAACTCAGCTTTGTTTAAGTTTACAAGCTTGTTTTTACAAGTTTCAATGTATTATTGGTAGTAGGTAGCAATTAGGTGACCATATACTGATTTTGACAAGCAATTTGCTTGGTTTATGTATTGGCATTATGCCATTGTTCAAAGTTGAATGAAATCAGTTTGTTTTCTTCCACATACTCTCTATTTTCTTAGTTTTTCTTCTTTCTTTTATTTCAAATTCGATTGTTTCTTCTGCAAGTATCGAGCCTTGTTGTTCAAGCCATAAGCTGAACTTGTTTGTTCTTTGTTTCTAACACCAACAAAATAAAATTTGGTAAAGGAAACAGATAGTAAAAATGCAGAAGCCAGATCCCAATGCAGGCTAAGAGAAGCCTACTGGTGTAAGGCACTCCTTATATATCTGCAGTCTGTGCGTACATCGATATATTTCACTTGCCAAAGAAATAAATTACAAGAATGTCTATGCTTCACTGCTCTAATAAACCTTTTTTTACCTAATTGTATCGGGCAAAAAGTTAACTTTTTAGTTTGAAAGGAGCTATGAAGATAGAAAGAAACTGTCCTTGTGTGTGTTTATGCATAAACATATTTAAGCTCTACCATTAAGGTGTCTTGAAAGCACTACTCTGATTTGCACAAGTTCATGGGCTAACCTTTTTTCCCCCATTGTTGTGGGTGTAAAAAAGCTGCTTAGGCACCATCAGAAACATTGCTAATGTCTGTTGCGTTCAATTTTCTACTCATGCCACTCATTTACTGGCATTTGGATATGTGGATTACAAAACATATTGCTATGATCTTCGTAATGCTAAAGTCCCATGGTGTGTTCTTGATGGTCATGATAAAGCTGTGAGCTATGCGAAATTCGTGGACTCAGAAACTGTAGTTACCGCTTCCACTGAACACATTAAAACTTTGAGACCTCAATAGAACTAGCAATAGTGGCCTATCCTCTAATGCGTGCAGCTTAACCTTCCGTGGATATGCTATTGAAAAGGTTGACATTTCTCTGCTGGAAGTATTCTGTTCTTATTATCTCTTGATTCCAAATATCTGACAAAGCCCTTTATCTTTACTTGTGTTTGTTCTACTTTTCACCTGCTTCTCCAGAATTTTGCGGGATTATCTGTTTGCTATTGGTTACATAACTTGTGGTTCAGAAACAAATGAGGTATTAACTTAAGCTTGATTTCCTCCTTTTTCTTGAGATAGGAAAGTAGGGCGATCTAAAACCACTCAGTTAGCAGATACATTTATCTGTTTCTTTTGGCTACAAAGCATTAACTTGTTGAAATGCTGTGCTCTAGGTATATGCGTGCTATAGATCTTTGCCTATGCCAATAACTTCCCACAAATTTGGACCCATTGACCCTATTTCTGGGAAAGAGACTGATGATGACAAAGTGGGGCAAATTACCAAAAAAAAGCCCTTTTTTTCAAAATTTACCGAAATGGCCCCTTTATGTAATTATTTACCGGAATGGTCCGTTTTCCGCGAAATCGCGTCCACATCAGCGTGATGTCAGGGTACGCGCCAGGAAATCGCGTCCACGTAAGCGCGATTTGCTGACGTGGACACAAATCGCGCCCCCTCGGACGCGATTTCCTGACGTGGCATGAGCAGTTTATGTTTTTTAGCTTGGAAAACTTTGAAAGGCCATAACTTTTCGCTCGGTTGTCCGATTGAGACGATTTTTTTTTATTTTGAATAAATTTTCGAGATCTACACGCTGACAAATAGCCGAAGGCGGTTTGCCGCACTTTTCATCAAAAAATATCCTTTTTTGCCCCTAAATTTTGATTTTTTTCGGTTTAAAATTGAATTTTGAAACATTCAAATCATTATTTTCCTTATTTATTTGAAGTAAACACCGGATTTTTTTACGAATTGTTGTATTATTTTTTGATTTGACACGTGTATGGAATAGGTTCGATAAATCGTTAGAACGTAAGTAATATAATTAAGATAATAACAGATTTTTATATTATGCCAATTAATTAGTTTAGCTTAGTTGGTTAAGATGCTTGCTCTTTTCCTTAGAACCTTGGTTCAAATCTTTTGGTAACAATTTTGAATCTTTTTGTACTTGTTGCTATTGATGTAATATTGAAGAGTTAATTGATTCAAAAAAATTGTACTTGTTAAGATTTGACATATTATAAAAATATCGTTATTATCTTAATTATATTACTTACGTTCTAACGATTTATCGGACCTATTCCATACACGTGTCAAATCAAAAAATAATACAACAATTCGCAAAAAAAAATCCGTGTTTACTTCAAATAAATAAGGAAAATAATGATTTGAATGTTTCAAAATTCAATTTTAAACCGAAAAATCAAATTTAGGGCAAAAGGATCTTTTTCGACGAAAGTGCGGCAAACCGCCTTTGGTGCTTTTGTCGTAGATCTCAAAAGTTATTCGAAATAAAAAAAATCGTCTCAATCGGACAACCGAGCGAAAAGTTATGGCCTTTCAAAGTTTTCCAAGCTAAAGAACATAAACTGTTCATAAACGTCGAGAAATCGCGTCCTAGGGGGCGCGATTTGTGTCCACGTCAGCAAATCGTGCTTACTTGGACGCGATTTCCTGGCGCGTACCCTGACATCGCGCTGACGTGGACGCGATTTCACGGAAAACGGACCATTCCGGTAAATAATTACATAAAGGGCCCATTTCGGTAAATTTTGAAAAAAAAGGGCTTTTTTTGGTAATTTGCCCGACAAACTGCTATTTGTATCAAGTGTTTTCTGGAGAAGGAAATCAAACATGGTTGTTGCTGCAAACTCTAGTGGATGTATTAAAGTGTTGCAGATGATTTAAGGAGAAGCTTGATAGCTTGTTCTCATTTTTAGAACCTCATGGTTGCCAACATTTCTACTAGAAACTTATCAGTAAGCAGTGAAGCCATCCTGGGTTCAGGCCAAGTATATTATAGGGCTTTAATGCATAGAATAGACTAGGCCGAGTAAAGTCAGACAAAATGAGTGTGGTTCCATATCATCAAAATTTGGGCAGGACGAGATTCCACTGAAACTTTCACAGGCTGAAGAACCTGGAATGTCGTGATGCCACCATGGTCCCCAAGATATAGAACACTCAACAGTAAATATGGGAAAGCAAAGTTGAGATAGAAAACTCTTCTATGAGATGCTTTCCACCATGATGATTCCTGGAGCAAGATTCCTTTTAACTGGGCTTGTTTATGATATAATTTACGGGATTCTATGGTTCTCATTTTGTTGTAACTAACATTCTATCAATCTATGTTGCCAATGGTTTATCCCTGTAAAATCTACAGATTTTGATGTATATGATAATTTTGGCTGTAAGATCAAGCGTATAACTCTTTCGTTATTTGGTTGCCATATTTTTTAAACTGGTTTCACTCAACAATTATAGAAGATTTGTTTATTAAGTTATTTGCAACTTTTCTAGTAGAAATCAGCCAAATGTTTAGAAAAATAGATCATACTTGACAAGCCCACAGCTGAAAAGAAGATTTTCATCATCAAAATTGAACAAGAAAGATTAAGACTGTATTTAGGAGGAAAAAAAACCTTCATAAAACAATATGAAAAATGGGTATTAATGACGAAATGCATCTATCCAACGATAAAACTAAAGTGTTGCTATTATTGTAACTACAAGTTTATGATGAAAAAATGAAAAAAAAAAAAAAGAATAGAAAAGAAGACGCAGTTTCTTTTGGCCAAAATGTTTGATAGAATACCTGCAACCCTGTTCATGAGTATGGCGATTAATGGATCATAAATATAGTACAATGTTCACCTCTGATTAATGTATGCTAATCCGAGGTATCACCAGCTGCTAATCTTAGCCGATCAGTGCTCAACGACCTCGTCATTGATTTTAACCGACTTACTCTCACATTCTTTACACTCTGAACACGAGGTAATGGCGGTTGTGTAGGTTTTCCATTTGGTATCCCTGCATAATCATATTCCAACACTTGCTTCAGTTGAGGAATTTGTTAGTGTGCAAAAATGAAAGTAGAAATTACCATCTTTATGGCCTGTACTCTTTCTCGCCGCCTTCACATTACTGTTTCTCTTCATCTGTAAAATTTTCTTCTCTGGAATCCGGCTGCAAACTGATCTCCTTTGTGGCGTTGAATCCAAATGGATTGATCTCTGTTCTTGAATCTCAGAATACACCGATTTTCCATCAGAGTCCGCAGATTTTGCATCACTAGCTGTTATCAATGGATCATCAACTGTTGAATTCATGTCTTCTCTGGAAGTTGAGGCTGCTCCCTCTCCATTCTTATCCATGCTGTTCAAAATAGTTTTGTCTTTCTCTGCAAGCCTATAAGCAAACATTTGAAACGGTATTTGTGCCACTGATAATGAATTGAAACTCCCATTGGCAGCAAACGCTTTCAAGAACCATGACTCTATCTCACAATAATCTGAGACCGGTGATCGAGCATCGGGCTCATCATGGTCAGGGTTCATCACGACAAACTTCTTTACATATCGTAAAATCCGACAAATCGATGAGAAGCTTGGACGTTGATTCGGACGGGAGTGCCAGCATCTTTTGGTTAAGTTGGCAAGGTATTTAGGCGCAGTGTAGGGAAACAAAGGCCTCTCCCCTGCTCTAATATTTCGACTCACCTTATCCCCTTGAAGATGTCCATCTTCGAATGGCACTTTCCCAGTCAAGAGCTCAAAGCAAAGCATCCCAAAACTGTAAACATCTGCTTTCTCCGTGTACTTAAAGCTGGCGGCATTCCCTGGCAGGCATTGCTCTTGCTCTTGCAAAACTTCCGGAGCATACCAAATGCAAGGCTTGGTCTCATTCGGTTTCAGAGAAGAACCGGTGGTAGTTTTGACAGGGGATAAACCATAACCCGAGATTTTCAACTGGTAATAATCGCCAGTACTGTTTCTAGCTTTGAGAAAGATATTAGAAGGGCTTAAATCTCCATGGTATATCTTCTGTGAGTGAAGATATTCCATTCCTCTTGCAATCTGAAACATGAGATCAACCACGACAGGAAGACAAAACGAGACCCTCCGTTTGGAGCCACTCATGTAATAAGTAAGATCCTTGTTCATCAGCTCTTGAACCAGCAATACTTCTTTTTTTTCCTCATCGTAGAACCCGCAAAGGTATTGCAATATATTGGGATGTGAAAGTGAAAGAAGGGTGGAGATTTCAGAGGCTGATGTTTCAACATCCCCGAAGAAGTTTCTCAATACAAAGCTATCACCCTGCCACTGGATTTCCTTGTACTGTCCCCCAACTCGTCGCCTCACTACGTAATCCCTTCCATTCAAGATTGAACTTGGGAAGAGTTTGCCAACACAACCCTCTGATCCAATGATTTTCTTGATCAACAAGTCAGCCAGACGCTGCTGAGTTTTGGTTGTGGATTCCGAACCGCTCTTCTCCCTTAGAGTTTCCACAAGATTCCATCTATCTTCTCTCCAAGCACTCTCGAAACGACTACAAATGTCTTGAGGGATCAAGTATTGCTTCCCAAATCGGAACTGGAAAAGTTTGGGGTCATTCCATTCCTTGTCGTACTTCATTTTGAGAGCAATTCCCCGCCTTTGCATCTCGCCTCGGTCGCGCCCTGCTGTCTCTCCTGCCGTCTCGATGGCCTCGATGACAACGGGGAAGTGGGAAAGCAAATTGTGGATGTGGTTATGGACGCAATCCTTGTTCTGGTGGAGGTTGATTGCTTTAACCCACCAGTCTCTTTTGTCCATACTTTGTCGGACATAAACTTCACCCTCTTTGAAGATCCTTTGAAGCTCTTTGAATGGTTGTTCGAGGGCGTTCCATTTGGTGTTCTTCTCGTCTAGTTTGAGGTTCAGCTTTATCTCCTCGGCGATTGTATTGAAAGCCGAACTGAAGATATCAAACAATAAACAGCACTGGCGTCGATTGATTTGAGTATCATCTTGTAAAACCATGAGAGCACCCAAACTTCCCAAAACCTCACCAATCTGCCTGAATTGCTCCATTTAAAACCAAACTCTATGGACAACTCCCTTCGAATAAAATCACAAGGGTGCTGTCTAATCCTGGAGATGAAACCCCAGAATCAACAGCCCCCAAACTCCAGGCCTGCACATATATATATTTTTAAAATGGTTATTTAACCAAAACCACATATTGGGATGATCCCAAGAAATATTTAAAGAAAAAAAAAAAAATTAAGGGCCTTAATGGAAAGTAAATGTTTTAAACCATATATGCAGACCTCTCAGTGACAAGTCTCTCTTTTCAACGCCAACTTTCCCTTTTTACTATTCTCTTCTAGAATCCCAAAATTTTGATCTGATGAAGAAAATATTCCATTTTTATTCCATAGAAGAGAAGAGAACATAAACACAAAAAAAAAATCAACAATGAAAATGAAAATGATGTGCTAACAAAAAAGAAATGAAATGAAAAGAAAGCTGACCATTCAAGCAATATCCGTCAAATAGCACCTGGATTAAAGAACGCGACCAATTTTTTTTGTTCTTTTAGAAAAGAAATCTTAAAGCTTTGAATGTTTGGGAATTATAGGAAGATAAAAAACTGTCAGCTGGAAACGTAAACAACCAAGCCAAGAACCTGAAATCTCTCAAAAAAAACATTTTGTAACGAAAACAACAAGGGACAATAACTGTAGATGGAATAACATAACAGAAAATAAAAGACAACAAAGAACAACATGTTTATCCAGAGTCAACTATAAACTTCAAAAATCACGTCCATCGAGTATCCGTTTCTAATCTATTTATAAATATTCTCCGCGATTTTCGTCTTTTCCCATGCTTCATTTCTTTTTTTCAAAAAACTGTTACTCTCGTCAACGGACGCCTGACGGTTGGTTTCCTGGAAAAAAAGAAATAGAAGCCTGTACGATGTCGTTTGGCAAGGATTTTAGCTGCCATTTTATATAAATATATAAAATAATATTTTTCAATAATGACGTGATCGTGATACATAATTTTATTTATAAATTATATTACAATTCCCAGATATTTGTATAAATAAATGATAAATGTGATTGTGTAGAATATAAATATTAAATTAATCTCTGTTTCTTTCATGTACAAAGAGATGAAAGATACTTGGGTGAACTTTTTATTATTCAACCCGCCTTCTTTTGGAATAATTACCAGCGAAATTATTATTTTAAAAAGGAGCTAAGGAACCAGCCTAGACCTGTCCATGGGCCGGGCGGCCCGGCCCGGCCCGACGGCCCGCCCGAAATATGGGAGGGTTCGGGTAAAAATATAGGCTCGAAATATGGGCTTGGGTAAAAAAATAAGGCCCGTTTAAAAAATGGGCTGGGCTCGGGCTCAACTTTTTGGTTCGAGCCTACTGCCCTACCGAATATAATAAATATATATTTTTATTTTTATTTTTTAATTTTAAAATACTTTAAAAATATATTTTTAATTTTTAAAATATTTTTTTGTGTTTATTAAAAATCGGGCCGGGCCGGGCCGGGCTCGGGCTTATTATTTTTTTCCAGGGCTGGGCCTGGGAAAAATTTTAGGCCCATATTTTGGACCGGGCCCGGGCCTAAGAGTCGGGCCAAAATTTTTTTTCCGGGCCCGGCCCACCCACCCATGGACGAGTCTAAACCAAATTTAACTTCGGATAAATAATAAATTTGATTAGTGAAACTTGGTATTAACCTATAAAAAAAGCCAACTCGAAACACAAATATAATTATTTCTCATTAATTTCATGTCCTTCACATATTAAACTTTAGGTTATAATATTTTTCATATTTTTAAATTTAAATTTCAAAATTTAGGTAATACTTATTATCTACACCATAAAATATTTTTATTAAATTCACTAGTTTGATATTTTGAAATAGAAAACTATTAATTTAATAGACATGTCACAAAAAATAACTCAAATTTAATAGAAATTTTTAATGATATTTGTTATAAAATAAATAGACAAAGAGTAAAGAACAAAGAGAATGGGAGAGAAAAGAGAGAACGATTTTATTGATCAATCGAAGTCTCTATTTATATAAATGATGATCTTGATAGACATTCACTTACTAAGATATTCACATTTAGATTTAAATTTTAAAATAAATAGATTAAATTTCAAATATAAAAAATATTAGAAATTTGGAACATGTGAACTTAAACTTTATTATTATTTCTACTATATAAGTAATTTCTTCAATACAACAAAAAGTATCCATGGAAAAGAGAGTATTTTGCAAACTAGAGCGATTATTATATTTAAAAATTGAAGAGTAATTCACTTTGTGATGAAGATATTTAATTAATTTAAAATTTTGCATATTATTTTTTTTCCAAATGTGACAAATGGTATGACCCGCATGACAGTAGTCCTATTGGGTTATTCTTATAATACAAATTTGGAGAAATTAATTATATACATCAGCAGCATCTTATCCTACGGTTAGTGGTTTAAGTGGGGAAAAGAAGAGCCGAGAGGGGCGGCACGTCTCTAGCTTTTGGCCGCCAATTCAACCGTCTCAGGATTTGGTGACCTTCAAAATTAAGATTTTTGTTAATAATTAAATAATATCCTTTTGAATTAAGAATTAAGAATTTAGATTTGGGTTTTATACTCTTGATTTTGAAATTTTTATTATATTTTTATATTTTTAATATATACTAGATTGAATCTTAATTAATTTGTCTGTAATATTACATTCTTATCATTTATATCATAATTGAAATTAAATTTTAAAATTTTAAATTCAAGTTCCAAAACGAAGCGTTAAAGAAAATTATCTAATAATGGTGAATTCAACTATTTTTTCTCATGAATTCCTATTTAGCCCGGTGGTCAAGTATTGTTCACTCATAGAACTCATCTAGGTTTGAATCTCTCGAAGAGTAAGTAGTAGACTTTTCTTTGGGTAGCTCCATTTGTATATAGCGTGGATATGTCTATCAGGTATGTGTTGGACAAAGTACATTAGCAAACAAATATATAAATATAAATAAATAAATATCTATATATAAAATAAAATATAAATTGAATAATTTATATTTAAATTACCAGATACGAAAAACCAATAAATAACATAACGAAAACCAGAAATCGAAAAGAAGAATCGAGTTTTACTAGATGTTGAGGCATGTTTTATACAATTTCCTTAAGACAAATTCGGCCGCTCCTACGGTACTTGGAGAAACGTTGGTCGACTGTCTCTCAGGATACAACAACACGATGATCGGAGCAGTAGCATCTCTACAATGATCAACGAACAAACGATGCCTTTTTCTATCATCAAAACGTTAGAAATATGGAGAGGAAAAGAGAAAAATTTTGTAAAGCAAAATAAACTCGGTGTGAGAGAGTGTGATTATTCAAAAAATTCTGAAGAAGTCTTAGCCTTTTATAGGAATTCAATATGGAGGAATTTTGGAAATATCCATGAATAAGGATACAAAATCTGCATTAAAGGAGCAATTAAATCCATTTGATTAAAATTAAATCAAATTGATTAGAATAAAATAAAATCAGGATATGTGTCCTTTTTTTAAAAAAAAAATCAAATTTTATATATTTGCTGAGGAAAAAATATCCACATGCCCATTTTGGGCTCTACATTTTGCGTCACGTGCGCCCCAACCCCGATGGGTTTGGATCTGCACCCCTCTGCACGCGATGCAGGGTTTCAAGCTTAGTCATTCAATCACCTTTCAAGTGGGTTCTCATATATATACACATTTCACACGTGGTATTTAACCAATGTGGGATCTAAGCTTTTCTTTTCCTCAACAAATATTCACATATAGCTTACTTTGAACATCAATTTCTCATTCATCACTCAACCATTTTGAGCATATGATATATTGATATAAAGGTCTCATGGAGTAGAATATAAAACCATAATTTTATGATTCCACTCTCCACCTTTACCAATCGAGAATATGCCTCAAAGTTTCTAAAAATTACAATTTTTCAAATAATCCCCCACATAAATGAAAATTGATAGTTTTAACGGAAAAACATTAACTTGATGTGGTGATAGAATCTACAATCGATAGTTGTATAGGATAGTAGGCATCCACCCTTAAACCTTCCATTGTAAAAGTATATTTACTTTACTAGCTGACCAGTAGACGTGATGTCCTTGAACTATTATGTCGTTTGTGTAAACGATGATATACCTCACACAACTACCTCATTGGCAAGGTTTTAGTTCTCATAGGTATGTTCATATAGTTGTGAACATCTTCTGGTTCTGCAAGAGTTTAAGAAAACTATGCCCCAATAGTTTCCTTGAAGCGGCCCCACTTCACTCTCACATAGGTGACTTATGTTGTTCGGCTCACCGAAACACACAATGGTCATTAAAAGCATTGCTTAACCTATCTAATTTTCAGTCACTGTTTAAATCATAGGAACAGACTTGGGATAAGAACCCCCACAGTGACCTCATAAGGTCTATGCAATTGGTTGTCCCTTTGAACCTAGATATTAGGATCTCCATTCAACTAGGTAAGGTTTTCCTTCACATAGCCCCTTTTTTTTCATGGGCTTTAGTCTCATTCCTTTCAAAGTTTTATCAACATGATCTCAATTTAAGCATTTAGTTAATGGATTCGCAATGTTATCTTTTGATTTTACAAAATCAATAGAGATAACTTCACTTGAGACTAGTTGTTTAAAGGTATTGTGTCGACAACGCATATGTCTCGACTTACCATTATACATTACGTTAGCAAGACACCCCCACACTTTCAAGTGGTTGTAGGATGATTTTCTACCTTTCAATAACTCATATGGTGTCTTGTTTCTTTTCTTGTGGGGTATCTTATTTAAAAGGCAATTAACTCATAGAAAAGCTACCCCCACATTTCCTGTGATAACCCAGAGCTTTTTAGCAAGGTGTTCATCATTTTCTTTAGAGATCAATTTTTTCATTCGGCTACTCTATTTGATTGAAGAGAGTATGATGGTGTTACTTCATGAATAATGCCAGATTGTGTACAATATTCAAATGATTCAACATATTCACCACCACGATCACTTCTCACCATATTAATCTTTTTATTAAGTTGGTTTTCAATTTCCTGCTTATAGAGATTATATGTCTCTATAGCTTTGTCTTTGCTCTTAAGCAAATATACATAGCAATATTTTGTGCTATTATCAATGAAGGTAATAAAATATTTATTCCCTCCTCTCATTTGAACAAATTTAAGTCACAAACATCGCTATATATTAGATTAAGTGGTTCTGTACTTCTTATAAAGACTTTGTTAATTTTTCCTCAACACAAGTTTCACATTAATGTGAAATGAAGGAATGTGCTCTAAATTAATTAATTTATGTAAAGTAACATAATTAACATGTCCGAGTCAACCATGCAATAAATTAAATGACTCAAACATATAAATAGAAGAAGAAGAAGAAGAAACATTCTTATTTATAGTTTTTGCTTTTACAGAGATTGCACTACATATCCCTTTCTCACAAACATTCCCCTTTTAGAAGAAACATTATTATTTATAGTTCTTGCATATGTTAGACACATAAGTCCATATCAGACACTTCCTTGGAAATTTCTTCCACAACATTGGCCTCGTTAGCTCTTTCTTTGGGATCCTACAGTCAGATGACTTGTGCCCCATCTTGTTGCAATTAAAGCAGTTTCCTTAAAAAAATTTCTTCTTGGAAACGCCACCTTTTAGTCCCAATTTAGACTCATCCTGAAGTTGTTTTCCCTTCTTGAAGTCATTCTTGACTTCTACGAAGTTTTCCCTAACACCATTGATATTTGCTGCTTTGTTGAGCCTTTTTTCGTACTTCTATTATCTTCTTCAATCCGAAATTTGATAATTAAATCTTCCACTAACATTTCCTTTCTTTTGTGCTTTAGGTAGTTCTTGAAGTCATTCTAAGCAGGAGGCAGCTTCTCAATAATGGTTGCCACTTGGAAGGATTCACTTATCACCATCCATTCAGCAACAATTCTGTGAATGATCAGTTGAAGTTCTTGCACTTGATTCACAACTAGTTTAGAATCAATCATTACAAAATTCAAGAATTTAGCAACTAAAAACTTTTTAACTCCAGCATCTTCGGTTTTGTATTTATGGTCCAATGATGTCCATAATTCCTTAGTTGTTTTCTTAACACTATACCCTTCATACAGTGCATCCAACAATCCATTTAGGATGTAGTTTCGACACAGGAAATCATAATGTTTCCAAGCTTCAATAGTAGTGAAAACAGTAACTTCATCTACCTCACCCTCTTTAACAGTAAGAGGGTCATCCTTCAAAAATTTGGCCAAGTTCAACATGGTCAAATAAAACAACATTTTATGTTGTCAAGTCTTGAAATTCTGTCCCGAAAATTTTGTAGGTTTTTCATTGTGGCTTACAGCAGCTGCCACCAGCAACATTGAGTTTTGAATCGAATATTGAGTTTGAACTAAAGCTTCAGATTGCAAATTGATTGAATTGGTGGAAATTTCCATTTTCTGTTAAGAAACAAAACCAGAATTGGAAAAATTCTCAAGCAACATAGGTTATGCAACATCATAAAACTCATTTTGGACTTAACACTGATTCATGCAAATCATACAGCATCTCTGAAATGGAGTATAGAAACTCACTTGATGCTTTTTCGCCTTATCAACTTAGTTTTTTCGAACGCCAAAGTTTTCATTCTCTTAGTAGCTAAGTATGAAAACCAAAATCATAAGTTAAACTCAGTATTATTAGCTTAAAACTTAGTTTTCCAGAAACATACAGAACCCTTACAGAGGTTTTTGAAAATCCTTAACTTCATTTTCTTAATCTTACATACTCAAAAGGATTAAGAACCATACTAGCTTATTGGGTTATCTATTTTTCTGACTCAAACTCCACGATCATCACTCCATGCAAAGCTTCCCAAAATTATCTTTTCTTCGAAGCAACTAAGGAAGAAGATGAAAAAAAAGAAAAAAGTGAAACATATTTGAGAAGAAGCCTCCCCAGGAAGTCATTTCCTAGCTATTTATAACCCTTCACGCTCGGTTATCAACCTTATAGAAACCATCATTTGGTAATCATTTTATCTCCCACTAAGGAACTAGTTGATTTTAATCTAACCGAACCAAATTTGGATTTCAATCATGTCCAATTTTGTTACTAAATTTTCCTAATTTTTTAATAGAGATCGTCAGCTTCTGGCTTTTTTCAATTTAACCCCTAAATTATTCCCAATTTCCTAATTTAAAGGAAACCGAGTGTGACAAGTATAGTATCCTTCATTTGAAATACTTCAGTGGATGACACTTGATGTAATTCTCGAAGAATCAATAATTGTGTTCATTGCTTCATAGTAGGACGTGGCTGATATTTTGGGATCAAATAATTAATTTCTTCATTTCTTTGGTTTAGTTAAATTGGGATAAGACTGGACTTAGTATTAGATAGAGGTAGGAATTTGTAAAGTCTGATTGGGTCATCTTTGGTTATTTTGGTTACACTATTTTTTAGTTAATATTTCAAAGTGTTTGGTAAAAACATTTACTTGAAAAATAATAAAAAGATTACTGATCATTGGTCTTTCCATGCCATAATGAGATTTCTTTCCTTGCGAAGGGCAGATTGTATGGCTGCTATTTTGAGACACTCTAAGAACAGGGAAGGGATGTATTGAAGCTTTGCAACATAAATTTAAGCTACAAAATCCATCTTATAGGATGATTGAGAGTTTTTGTAAAAGCCATATGATTCCTTGCAAGAATGGTTTCTTTCTTAGTTGTTTCATTTTATCCGCCAAGATTCATCAACAATGCTACCACAATGGTGCTGCCTTAGCACCACTGGAAATGAATTTAAGCTAAGATTGTCTTGAGATTTACATTAAAAAATGGATGAAAGGGGAACCCGTGGACGATTCCCACAAGTGGATTCGATATAGGAGCATGAAGTTTGCTTACAAAATTTTAAAAATATTACAGTCCGCTGATTTACGATCACGACCTTCTGCTAACAAGATTTTTAGAATCTTACGACCCGTTGATTTACGATCAGGATCTTCTACTTACAAGATTTTAAGCATTTTAAAGATTGTTGATTTACGATCACGACCTTTTGCTTAGATGATTTTAAGAATCTTGCAGTTCATTGATTTACGATCACGACCTTCTGCTTAAAAGATTTTAAAAATCTTATGATCCACTGATTTATGATCACAACCTTCTACTTATAAGATTTTAAGAATCTCAAGGTCTATTGAATTATGATCACGACGTTCTGCTTACAAGATTTTTAGAATATTATAGTTTGTTGATTTAGGATTCTCAACCTAGCAATTTAGAGATTTTTCGAATCTCACAGCTTGCCGATTTAAGATTACAGCTCTATTTTATAGTTTGTTGTGTCTCTTACGGTTTGTCAATTTATAATCGCAACCTCATACTTACAAGATTTTTAGAATATTATGGTTTGCCGATTTACGATTGCAACCTTAAACAGTTCATTGAATTTTGTAGTACCAATTGCACTATTTTTAAAGCACAACTCATTGAATTTTCGCTATACAGTTCGTTGTATTTTCAATGTATAACTTGCTATATTTTTACGGTTTAACTCGTTGAATTTTTGTTGTGCAGCTCGCCTAATTTTTTAATATACAGTTCACCATATTTTCACATAAGCCCTCAATTACACTATTAAGGCATGTAAATCTGTCTTAGAAGAATCACTTTATAACTCTTCTTAGACAAAGTAGGGGAAAAATTTTTGTGTAATAATATTTCACAAACCCAAAATCCAAAATTCGGAATCCGACCCAATCAAGGAAGGGGTGTCATCCAGCTCGCCACTCCACTAGCTCACCTCCTCGCTAGCTCGCGAGATATAACATCCCAAAAATTGGGGGTTAGTATAATCGAGTTTGTAAATCGAGAGAGAGTTTTCATGCCTTAATTTTTGAGATTATCTATGCATTTTAGAAAATAAATGATGTATTGGTTTGTTGATTAAATGTTACTGAAACATTTCTTGAAACCCATGTTCAGATCCCTTCTCTCGCATCATTTTTATTATTTTGCAAATTTTGCCTTAAACCCTAGTATGTGACATGCCTTGTTTTTAAAATAAATATTATTTCAAGAAAAAGGAAGAATCTTAATGGTTAAAAGAAATATGAGAAAGTATGGAAATTAAATGAGGTCCCAAGTTCGAATGCTTTCCCTCGTAAAATAATTAAATTTTGTAAAATCTCTTATTTTTTTAATGTGTGTGTCATCCATACCCTTGAACCCTAAGTATAAATGTAACTCTTTATTTTATTTTTCAGCCTTTAATTCAAATTTTACCTACCCTAGCTGGTCACCATCTTCCACTTCTCTTTTTTCTTCAATTTTCTTTTTTTCTCCCATTATTGTCATCGCCAACACCTCCCATTTTACCATCTATTTCTTTTTGTTTTTGCATCAATATTGTGCGCCATCTTCTTTAATATATTGCTACCATTTATCCTCATCTAAATAAGCCCCAAATATAAAATCTTGAACCCCAAGATCGATCCCGAACATTGTCACGAAAGTGACATTGCCGTTTCTCTCAACTAGCTTGGGTAAGATCTCTTTTCTCTTCAATTTTTTGATTAATCTTATCAATTAAAAACCAAAATTTATAGATCTGGAATTTGGGGGATTTTAATTGATTTCAAATATTTTTTCTAGATTTTAATAAGATCTCAAACCATTTTAAAATTCAGTCTCAATTTTGGCTACCATAGGTGGTGGTGCATGTGCCTATGTTCAAGAAAGGTGGTTGTTTTGTTTCTTGGGTCTTGCCCATATTTTTCCAAAATTAAATAGTGTTCTTGAATCCTCCTAATCAACCTTTAATCACATGTTAGTTAGGGAGATACGTTCTTGATCAATTAGCTAATCGGATCCCACAAATTGTGAAGCGTAAGTGCAATTGATCAATTAGCTAATTAATTAAGGATAATTAGTTTGTTATTTTGAGATAGTTGTTTGGTAAATGTTATGAATTGATTAAATGAAGGAATTTAATCATTGACTAGCTACTTATTTTTCAGTATATTATTGAATTATGTGCTAACCCAAATGCCCCAAATCATCCATAAAGGCGAAGAACGATTGTACGTACGGTTCGCATTGATACAGTGTAAGGAATCCAACTAGTTTGGATTCATAAAATAGTTATAATTTCAATGATTGGTTTGAACTCATAAATGGGTAGTTTGGGGCTGGTTTAATGGTAAATTTATTGAATTTATACTGAATTTCGGTTTAGGTTCGTTTAAGAAATGATTAAGGAAAATTGAAAGATTCACTAGTGTGCTGCGATGAAGCGAAAAATAAGGTATAGGTTTTAAACTAATAAAATTGTTTGAAAATGTTAAATATCATGTAATATTTGATAAATTAACTTGCTGATTAGATTGGCTTAATAACCAAATTATTGATTTTGTGAGTGGCCGAACCAGGTATGTTTCGAGCCTTAAAAGATTGACATGTTGGCAAAATTGCTAGTTTGATAGTAGGAATGTTTGATTGAATTTGTAATTGTATATTTGTTATGAGATATGAGAATGTTTTACTGAATGATATAATGTGTTGAGATATTATGCTTATGTATGATTTAAACGCATGAGATATTTTTTATATTGTGTACTGAAAAGGGTGTTATTTATGCACAATGAAAATCTGTAAAGTATGTGAAATTGAACGATATTAATTGATACCAACACAATGGTAATTTGAAAGATTGGAACATTGTCTCCATTTACTGAAAGTATGTGATTATTGAGGACATGCCGAGCATGTCAAATGAATGTGAAAAGTATTGAGATATGATTATGTATGAGATTGTGTGACATATTACATATGCATTGGGTTGGGATTTTGTGGTTGATGGAGGAGTTTAGTGGAGTACCGGTGGCATATTAAGTTTGCATTATTCATAGTCAGCACACTGCACCTCAAGTATCGAGGGGAATGGTGATTTATCGTATTTTTACTTGTAGAATTTTCTGCATATTGTTATCGATGGTTTTAACCACAACAGGCTTAAGCCCATATTATTTTAGAGTTCGAATGACGGGTTCTAAGGAACTCGTGGTGTGGAGTGGATGGTATGGGTAAGAACCTTTTTGCATTACATCATTTGAACGATATATTCGAATGTTATTGATTTATGCTATGTATTGTATTTTTTTGTATTGAATGTTGTCGAAATTAATGATTGTTACTCGAATATTGTTACTCGAATGAATGATGACCCATGCTCATACACCGTTTGACATTAATTTGATAATGGCTATGTAATGTTATGAAATTCCAATGATGGTTTTGTGTTATTCTGTTAATGCTAGTATGTTTCACTGTATTCGATATTTATGTTATTGTCCGTTTAAATAATTGTTCGGCTCACACTGAGCTTTTCATAAGCTCACCCCCAATAGTGCTTAACTTTTCAGGTAAACCTCAAAATTAGGATCAGACTCAGCATTCAGAAAATCACCTTGGACCTCGGATTATTTTTTTTATAAGTATTAATCAATCTCTATTAGTTTTGGTTTGTAATTTTTAATAACTTCTGGTTTGTGGCTTGATAACTTTTCTTTTGGGATTTTTGCATGCATGGATTACTCAAGCATAATAACCAGATAATGCATGATATCGAACTTAAGTAAAATTTGACATTGTTCCCTATTTTTCGTTGCATTGCAAAGGAACCATTTTTGAAAAATAAACCGATAAGGCAACTACGTTTCCAAAATGACTTGAACAATGGGCTTTTTCGCTACATTAATTTAACATCGAGTTCTTTTTTAAATAAGAACGACAATAAAAAGTTTTCATAACACAAAAATATCAACAATAAAATGAATCCTAAGTATGCACAACCTAATGAATGAATGCCTTTAAGCTAACTAAAAGTACAACTACGATTTCTCTAAAATAAGTTTATTTAAGGTTTTCAAAAGTAGCGTAAGTTAGCTTAGCCATTTCGGTGGCTAATGTAGCCTTCTCAATTTAATCATAACGTATAGGCCAGGTTTGGGAGGTTACACAGGATCTCAACAAGGATAACTTTAAAGATACGTGTTTATCCTAAGGGGATAACGTGTTGTTATGTATGGCATCTAGTTACACTTAGCTTGTAACATCAAGGAATCGTACCTTATAAGTATGAAGGATAGCCTCCATGAAGAGGGACCAAAAAAGCCATCAACAAATATATTAATAAATTATTTTTAAACTTAAATTAATAATATAATCAATACTATTATTTGATATTATTATTGAGTTGGTGTCACCCATCAATTGGGTTAGAAAACACAAGCACATGGGATTTGAACTTTAAATATTATAACTTTCACTCTAATTTTATCATTTCAACCAAAGTAATATTAAATCCTTTCCACAATATATTATAAATTTATTACATAATTGCTTTCACTCACATTGTTGGTGTGTAAAAATTCTAGTGAATAATAAAATGTATTATGATCAATTCAAAAGATTCTTGAAATTCTTGCTTTTATATATATTATCTTCTAATGTTACATGCATTGCACGTGATTTTACGCATTTAATATTTAATTAGTTCTTAAATGTTGCATTTTAATTACAATAATTAGAGTAAAATAATATTTCTTATTTGAATTATTAAATATAATTAAAATATATTAACTTATCAATTCAAATATTATAATATAAAATTTTAAAATAATAATTAAAGCATTTTAACATATTCAGGTGTACAATATAATTCTAATTTATGTAATTAATGTAAAGTAATATTATTCATGTGAAAAATAAAAATAGAACGTTGATAATGATAATGTATCGCAAAGAAAAGAGAAAGAAAAATAAAGAACACACAAATTTTACATGGAAACCCTTTTGAGAAAAAACCAAGAGGAGAAGATAATTTACTATGTTGAATTGAATGATTACAAAAGAGTAGACTATGTCTATTTATAGGCTAGAATGAGTGTAGTAAGATTGAAACACATTATTCTAATCAATATCAAATAGATAAAGTTTAATAAGGTTTAAAAACTTTATTCTAAAATCAAATAAAAGAAGTGTAGTTCTATATGGATTTTACTTTTATTTTATTTTACCACTGTATTTTATTTTAATAAGAATTTGGGTCACTCAATTCTAACAATCTCCACCTTGACACGAATTCTCAATGAACAAGTTCTTCATCGCGAACTCTCAATGAACAAGTTCTCAACTTCTTCCATAAAACCCCTTAAGGGTTTAAATTCAACAATAAACACCAATCAAGTCTAAGCAATGCTCAAACTTGGTTATGGGAAGTGACTTAGTCATCATATCTGTAGGATTTTCATGAGTACTAATTTTGTTCACAACAATATCACCATGAGTAATAATATCACAAACAAAATGATACTGAACATCAATGTGCTTTGTTCTCTCATGAAACATTTGATCTTTTGTAAAGAAGATGGCACTTTGACTGTCACAAAATACTATACTGATTTGAAGGTCTTCATTGAGTTCACTAACAAGTCCCTTCAACCAAATGGCTTCTTACAAGCCTCAGTAATCACCATGTACTCAGCTTCAGTGGTGGACAAAGCAACTATAGTTTGAAAAGTGGCTTTCCAACTAATTGCACAACCTCCGATTGTAAAGACATAACCTATGAGAGATCTTCTTTTATCAAGGTCTCCATCAAAATCAGCATCAACATACCTAATGACTCAATCTCTAGTTCTTCCAAACTGTAAGCAAACATCAGTAGTACCTCATAAGTATCTTAAAATCCACTTAACTACTTTCCAGTGTTCTTTACAGGGATTCACCATGTATCTGCTAACTGCACTGACTGCATATGATAAATTTGGACGTGAACAAACCATAGCATACATGAGAGATCTCACTGCACTAGAATATGGAACATGTGACATGTACTCAATCTCATCATCTGATTGTGGAGACAAAGCTGATGAAAGTCTAAAATGGGCTACTAAAGGAGTACTAACAGGTTTAGCACTTTGCATATTGTACATGTAAAGAACTTTCTCAATGTACCCCTTCTGACTTAGGTACAATTTATTTACTTTTCTATCTCTGAGAATCTCCATACCAAGTATCTTCTTTGCTGTCCCAAATCTTTCATCTCAAATTCTTCACTTAGTTGGCCTTTGGACCTCTTTTATCTTTCATTGCTATCAACATGTCATCAACATAAAGGAGAAGATACACAAAAGAACCATCACTGTTTTTCTTAAAGTAAACTCAACTATCAAAGCTACTTCTTTTGAAATCATGAGAAATCATAAAGGAATCAAACCTCTTGTACCACTGTCTTAGTAACTGTTTCAAACCGTAAAGGCACTTTTTCAGCAAGCAAACATAGTCCTCTTTTTCTGAGACTGTAAAACTCTCTGGTTGTTGCATGTAAATATCCATATCAGTTCTCCATACAAGAATGCAGTTTTTACATCTAACTGCTCAAGCTCCAAATCATGCATGACCACAATACCAAGCAAAGCTCGAATCAAACTATGCTTCAAAACTGGGGAGAACACTTCTGTGAAGTCCACTTTTGGAATTTGACTGTAACCCTTTGCAACAAGCCTTGCTTTATATATGGGTTCTTCAACTCTTGGAGTCTCTTCTTTATTTTTAAACACTCATTTACAATGAACATCCTTTTTACCTTTAGGAAGTTTCACAAGATCCTATGTTCTTTTTTGTGGAGTGATTTCATCTCCTCTTGCATAGAAAAAATCCACTTTTCTGAGTCTTCACAACTAACCGTCTCAGAATAATTAGATGGCTCTTGGTTTGCATCTATATCTTCAGCCACATTTAAAGCATAAGTAACTAGATCAGCCTCGACATACTTCTTTGGAGGTTTAATTTCTCTTCTAGTTTTGATTGTGGTGATAGAGTATTGTGGTGAAGAAGTAACTCTATTCTAAATTTCTGTACTAGCTTGATGAGTCGATTCTATTATAGATTCTGGATTAATCTGATGCTCCACCTGCTTTTGATGTTTTTTATTGGAAAAGTCTTTAAGAGATAAGTTAGGTAGCATAGCAGTTTCATAAAAAACAACATTTCTGCTAATCACAACTTCTTTATTTTCAGGACACCATAACTTATACCCTTTTACACCAGCTTTATAACCAAGAAAAACACATTTAATGGATCTCAGTTCAAATTTTCCATTATCAATATGAGCATACGCAATACACCCAAAGATCTTTAAATCAAAATAATCAGCAGTGTTACGCACTCAAATTTAATGTGCCCTTTCTTCTTGCAGAAGTTACAAGTTTTACCTCTGATTGAAGACTTCGATCTACTTTTAGATTTACCGCGAAGATTCCATTCTTGTGTCCTTCCACGATCATTATCAACATTCTGATCTTGTCTTCCATGAATAATGAGACCTTCTCCTTGAGAGTCAGTTTTAACCACAAGATGTTTCATCTTATCATACGAGGTCAAAGAATCATAAACCTTATCAACTATGAGAGACTCGCGGCTATATAAAATCGTGTCTCTAAAGGTACGAACAAAGTAGAATCAACCATAGGTCTTCCTTATCATACTGAACCTTCGTAACCTCTAAATTTAAGAAAAAAATTTAAACATTGCTAAGTGTTCGTGCACAAACTCACCTTTCTCCAAACGATCAACATAAAGACGTTACTTCATATGCAGCTTGCTGGTTAGAGTTTTCGACATACATATTTGTTCTAGCATCTTCCATAATGCAGCGGCGGTCTTCTCCTTCATCACATCCTGCAAAATTTCGTTAGACAAATGCAGATGTAACTGTGTTAACATATTTCAATCTTTACGCCTTTTCTCTTCCTCCGTCAATGTCGAAGGCATCTTATCTATCCCTAGCAAGGCATTCTCTAAGTCCATCTGTGCAGGAATTGTCTGCATCTTTATCTGCCATAACCCAAATTTGGTGTTGCGATCCAACAGCGAAATTCATACTTCAAAAATGGCATTACCGTGATTGAGATGAACAACCCAGAAGCTCGAATATCAATTTGTGAAAAATAAAAATAGAATGCTGATAATGACAATGTATAGCAAATAAAAGAGAAAGAAAAATAAAGAACACACATATTTTACGTGGAAACCTTTTCGGGGAAAAAATCACGGGCAAAGGAAATGATAATTTATTATGCTGAATTTGAATGATTACAAGAGGAGTAGACTATGTCTATTTATAGGCTTGTAAAATCATATTCTAATAGAATGAGTGTAGTAAGATTGAAACACCTTATTCTAATCAATATCAAATAGATGAAGTTTAATAAGGTTTAAAACCTTATTCTAAAATATAATAAAAGAAGTGTAGTTCTATATGCATTTTATTTTTATTTTATTTTACCGATGTATTTTATTTTACTAAGGATTGGTCACTCAATTATAACAATTCTAAATAATAAATAATTAACATAACTAACTCTAATATTAATTAAGTGATCATTAAGATACTTAAAATTCTATTCAAGTAGTAAGTTTATTTTACATCAATAAAAATAGCACGACTTTAAAAAAAATTAACACAACTTTTGTTTACGCCAAAATTTTTGAACTAATATAATTATAATTACCACAACTTGTTTTTCTATATTTTATGCTTAAAGTTCTATTCAATAATAACAATATTTTAAAATTAGCACAATTTTTAAACTAATAATTGTAATTTAAATTTGGGAAAACTATAAAAAAAAAGTCACCCAACTATTAGTGTGTTTCTATTTTGGTCACCCAAGCTTAAAATTTTATATTTTAGTCACTAACGTTATCAAATTTTAATATTTTGGTCACTCCATTAAATCACTAACGTTAACCTTTTATTTGCATAATAACAAATTTAGCCCTCCATTGTTTCTGATTCTATCAATTTAGTCCTAAATCTAAAAATTCAACAAATTTAGCCCTCAACTTTACACATTCTATCAATTTAGTCTTGATTCTTAAACTTTTAAAAATAAAAATATTTAAAAGGCAATTTTAGATAAAAATACATAAGGTTTTATAAAAAACTTGCAAAATTGTAAAAATATTTATAAATAAATGAATATCAATTTTCTCATTTTCTAACTTGAAATTTATTTATTAAAATACTAACTTTATAAATAAAATAACAATCTTATAAATAAAACAATTTAAGGGGGGAAATGAAGAAGACTTACACAAATTTAACTTTTTTTTAACATTAACGACCACCATGTTTAAGTTGGATCGAAAACTTTTTAACATTAACAGTCACCATGTTTAGGTTGGGTCGAAAACTACAGCCTAAAGTTGAAAAAGAGTGAGAATTGATGTCTTTACATTGTTGCCTAGAACGAGTTTGTTATGTTTGAGGTTGTGCTTAAGGAGGGGCATGATTAGAATATATAGATGGGGATGAGGTCTTGGAAAACCAGTAGGTGGAAGGCCACGTCGGTAGTTGTACAACTAAATTCCTGTTTAGTGGCATGATAATGAAGGATGTGGAAATCAAGAAGTTTGGAGTAAGGGTAATTGGTGCCGATGGTTGTGGGTGAATAAGGCACCTATCACTTGAAAATTTTGACGAGGACTAAGTAGTAAGGCTAGATGTATAATAAAATTTATTATTTATAAAATAAACTTAAAAAAATGAAATTTTTGAATATGATTTAAGTTTTGTTTGTGGTTTTTTAAAAATATTTATCTATAAATTATTTTAATTAATAAATTTCATGTCAGAAAAATGAAAAAATAAGTATTCATTTATTTATAATTTTGTATATATTTTATAAAATCTTATATACTTTTATAAAAAATGATCTTTCAAGTAGTGTTTTTTTTAGTTTTTAAAATTTTATTTTGAATCTTTAAGAAGTAAAACTAAATTGATGAAGTGTAAAGTTGAGGCTTAATTTGTTAGAGTTTTTAGAACTAGGACTAAATTGATAGAATCAGTAAAAATTAGAGGCTAAATTTATTAGTATGCCAATAAAACTGTTATTGTTAGCGACTTAATGGAGTGACCAAACTATTAAATTTCAATAACGTTAGTGACAAAATATAATATTTTAAACCTAGGTGACCAAAACAAAAACACACTAATAGTTGAGTAACTATTTTCATAATTTACCTTTAAAATTTTAAATATTTTTAAATGTATAACTTGTATTAAATTATAGTTGTTTTTAAATATATAATTATCACAATTTTATTTTATATATTTTTAATTAAAAATTCTAAATTAAATATTATAATTATTTTTAAATGTAAATTTGATAATATGAAAAGTTTTTTAACTGATGTTTTATATAGATAATATGAAGCATGTAAATGATTTTTAAAATGTGGCATTTATCATTTTCAACTTTTTTAATAATTTCTTAAGACAATATCTTTATTACTATTTTGAACCGAAGAATAATAAAGCTAATAGTGTAAATAATCTTCAAATTGAACATTTATTATATATATTAAAGATTGATGCATGCCAACTTTTGTAAAAATTAATGTTTGGAAATTGATATTTTAGTTTGATGCTAAAAATAAATTGAATAGGAATAATTATTTAATAAAACAAGTAAATATATAAATTAAAGATTAAAGCATGTCAAGTTTTGAAAGTTGATATTTTAATTTTCATGCCACATATATTACGTAGGATTGGACAAATATTAATGAAGCAGAGGTGCAGGTTTCATAATTCTCTTTCAACTACCCTCCATTTTCTACACGCTTTGTGTGTTGATTGATTGAATTGTGGATTTTGTTCTCCACTAATCAAAGCTGTGAAAGGAACCAAACCATGGATCAATTTCATTATTATTAGTAAAGAGGGCAAATTTAGAGCCCCATATATCAATTTTGGTTCAATAGCTCAAAACATATAGGAGAGGAGAGGTATGGTGAAAACTTTTGTGTAAAATCGAATTGACGAGTCCTATTTTATCATCCTAATTCGATTTGAATTGAGTCAAGTAAAATTGTTCGAGTTAAATTAAAAAATTAAACATATCAAATTAAAATTTTGTTATAGTAAAACTAATTTCATTTTCTAGCACATAAATTTGAAACCATATATAGTTGAATCACTAATTAACTTATTTAGGTCCCAAAGTTATTATTTTAGAAATTTTTAAAATTTTAACTTTCTTTTGAATTTTTTAAAAATATAAATTTTGAATTCTTTTATAAATATTTTGAATTTTGAAAATTATTTTGAATTATTTTGTATTTTTGTTGAGAGAGAAACTAATTTGCTCATTTTCAAAATTGACAGGGACCAAAGGGGTATTTACATCAATCTGTTATTTGAATTATTCAAGTTATTCGAATAGTAAAATTCAACTCGATTGGAACTTGAAACTCGAATAACTCAATTTAATTAACTCAAGATTCAAATTTTTTTCGACTTTTTCGATTGAATTGAGTTTTGCTTACCCCTAATGCTAAACACTAGTAAAAGGACAATAAAATCCATTCTACTATATTTTCGATTACATTATAGCTCCTCTATTAAAAAATGGGTAAATTAACCCTTGTATAAACACGTCCGTTAAAATTGTACCGTTGAATGTTAATATAATAACCAGTTTAGCACTCAACCTTTACACATTTATTCAATTTGACCCTTACTTTTTAGTGAAAGTAAATTAGAAATTTTGAAACTAATAAAGCTAAAGGGTCAAAAGGTCTTAATAACAAATTAAAAAAAATAATTAAGCCCTTTTAAAATTTAAAATTTATAAAAAATTATAAAATTATAAAATTATAAATTTTTATTAGAAAATAAATATACTGACCAAATAAAAGAGGAGTGGTCAAAATTTTTTTGAATCTTATAACCATTAGATTTTAAAGGGTTGGTATTTTTTAATAAAATATTTTAAAATTTTAAAAATTTTATAACTTTTTTTATAACTTTTGTTTATAATTTTATGATTTTTAATAATTTTAAAATTTAAAATGGCTTAATTGATTTTTTAAATTTGTTACTAAGGCTTTTTGACCTTTTAGCCTTATTAGTTTAAAAATTTCTAATTTACTTCAATAAAAAGAGTAAGGTCAAATTGAATAATTGTGTAAAGGTTAAGGGTTAAATTTATTATGAGACCTTATATATAAACATCAAATTTTAACAGAGGAGCTATGTTGCTCACTCATCTAACATACAGGGGGATACTTTGCTCATCTTTTTTAATAAAATGACTAAAATGCAATTTAGAATATAGTACAAGAGATTTTGTGATACTTTTACCCCAAACACTTGGCTTGTCAGGTTGAAAGTGTAGTGGAAATGTGTTTTTCCACCCAAAGGCAAAAGATGAGGTTGAAGTGTTTTTGACTTTTGCGTTTTGAAGTATAAATTATCAAAATATCCTTATTTGTATTAAATATTTAAAATACATTTAAAATTTTAGAGTAATTTATATTTTATGTATCATTATATTAAATTATTGAATATTATTTATTTTATTATTAATTTAAAATTTAAAATATTTCGTGTATTATTAAATTTACAAATAATTTATTAAGTATTAAAAACTATTTAAAAGATAATGTATAATTATATTAAATTATTAAGATTTAAAATAACTTATAACAACATATCTAAAATAAACATTTTAATTTTTCACTACAAAATTTAACAATAATATCAAACTATACCTTTTCACAATAATTTCCCACCATAGCAATACCAAATTTTTCCTTAATGGGAACAAAGATTTAGATAACCATGTTTTTACCATATACCTTGAAATTTGTGTATTACAGAAAGCAATTCATAGTTGAGGAATTTATAACTCATTTTTAGGATGATTAACTTCTTTAATTTTATGCATTAAAAGTCAGTATATTGGCCACGAGTTTTCTTCTTTGGAAGATCAAAT
This sequence comes from Gossypium raimondii, assembly GCF_025698545.1. Lineage (NCBI taxonomy): Eukaryota > Viridiplantae > Streptophyta > Magnoliopsida > Malvales > Malvaceae > Gossypium > Gossypium raimondii. The sequence continues at coordinate 37,547,023 of NC_068572.1, forward strand.
GGACATGGTTTTCATGTTTCATTTTTAATATTGATAATCATAAAGTCGCTAAGGTCATGGATTTTATTAAATCAAAATTTACCAAAGTTGATGGTAAAACCATCTTTCGTTTTTTTGTTGGCATAAATAACAATGACTGAGAAATGGAGCTCCACACAATATAATGGTTGTTGGCGTTGGCAGAACCTCCACATTCTTTTTAAAGGCAATAGTTAGACCCCAAAGAAGTGTTAACTATTATTAACCCATACATCCAGCCTTTTTAATTGTACAGCCCAATTTTGCCCAGGCAAAAAAAATTTATTACAAAGGGCCCAATAACTCGAAGCCCAACAGACCCAAAACAATTAGTCAAACTTGGGTTTCAGCTTTTCTGAAACCCTAGGAGCCGCACGTCCCTAGCTCTGCTGGCCGCCGCGCACTACCGCCACCGCCACTTGCTCCACCTGCAAAACAAGCAAACACGCAACCAAGCAGAAGGAAACAAAAGAAAAAGAAAAAAACAAGTCCTGTATTTTTTTTCGGCTATAAGAGACGAACTTCATTCTTGTAAAAGGGGGGAATTTTGATTCTTTTTTTCTTCTTTTTCTCTCGGCTATAAAGCCGAATATTCTGTAAGCAGGGGGGCTCTCTCCTTTTTTACGAATATTTCAGAAAATAAAAAAAAACGTTTAAGGTGATTTCTACTTTTTGTTTTAGATTTATTTTTTTCATTTTATTTTCAGTTTTATTTCTGTGTATATAAACAAAAATGAAAAGGTAGAAGAACATACCGGAATCGCCGTGCAACTGTCGTCACCGGAGTCCTTCTTCGGGTCACCGAAAGTGGACGGGGAAGGCGGCGTTTGAGGTCTCTTGCCACAGCCCTAGAGTCATGAAAACTCGGTCTTCAAATGGCCCGTGAAGCAGGGTTGAAAAACCCAGTTTTTTTGGTGCTCCGGCCACCGCCTGCGGCGGGGACGTGGCGGAGCCATGGTGGCCGGCACGGCGGCACCTAATCGGGGCTATGGGTCTGAAAAGGGGGAGTTGAGAGAAAATCTCTCTGTTTTTTTTTTTTTTGAAAGGGATGAATGTGATTTTTTTAATAATTTTTTTATTTAAAGAAGAATGAAACGGCGCCGTTTTGCAACTAGGGTTCATGAGCCAAAACAACGTCGTTTTGCCGTTGACCCGCGTGGTGACCCGACCCTAGGGGAGGATCCACGTGTTTTCATTGGAAGGGCTAATTGCACCTTTAGCCCTTCCGCTTTTTTAATGTTTTTTAATTAGGTATTTCTAAATTTTTTATTTTTACCCCGTTATTTTATTGCGATTTCAATTTGGTCCATCCTGGAACGACGTCGTTTTGGGGAAAATGAATAATTCCCATTCTGGTCCCTTCATGCTGTGCGCCCGTTCAGAAAGATCCTTCTTTTATTTTATTTGCAGATTTGCCCCAAAGTTTTGTTTTTAATTCGAATCAGTCCTTATTTTGTTATTTTATTAATTGATTCAGTTTTTTTATTTTCCTCATTATTATGCTATTATCTTTGTATTATTATTGTTATTATATTTTGTTTATTTATCTAGTTTAAATATTATTAACCATATTATTATTATTATTATTATTATTATTATTATTATTATGATTTATTCATTTATACCTTTAATATTTTAGATAAATATATATATAGATACTTTTTATATACATACATGCTCGTATATATATATATATATTTTTTTAAATTTATATACATATATATCTTTTATGCTTTATAATTTTGAAATACATATATATATATACTTTTAATATACATACGTGCGCACATTTTGCGTTTCATATATTTATATGTTTTTACATATTTTATAACTTCAAAATACTTTATATACACGCATTCGTTTTTCTAATATACATATATATATGTACACATGTTTTATAATGTATATACATATCGTTCATAATTTATAATTCTTAAATATACATATACATATACATATACATATACATATATTCTTTATAATATATACGTACCTTTTAAATTATCATAAATATATATTTTATATATACACATATTTTAATATATATATGTACATATACACACTTGCACATTTTGTATTTCGTAATTTTAAATACATACATGCATATATTCTTCGTATTTTATAACTTTATGTATATACACATACTTACATATATTTTATATTTTATAACTTTTAAATATATACACATACATGTATGTCTTTTTACCCTTTTTATTCTTTTCATATATTTATTTATTTATTTACATGTCCACTATTATCATCATTATTTTTTAATGCTTGAGTTTTATTTGTTTATTTACTTGATATTGTGTGTACATTATTGATTTGTTTTGTATCTTTTCATTATTTTTCTTATTTATTATTTTTGCTCGTGCTATTTATATTTACATTATCATAATTGTCATTCCATTCGTCAATTTTTACAGATTCAAAAAAGAAATTTTAAAAATATAAGTAATACTCGGTATTTGGGATCTTCGAGAGAATCGAGCACTAACGTATTGGGTTCCGATTTTCTTTGTTGAATCTAAATATTTGAGACTACTCTTTTTTATAAAAAAACATAAATAAAAACTTATTATCGGGAATTTAATACGTTGTGTCCTAACGCATTGGATATGACACGTTGTTTTCTTGAGACGATGATTTTCAAAATAATAATAAAATAAATAAAGGCAATATTCAATGTTTAATATTTTGAGAAATCGTGCCCTAACGTATTGGGTTGCAATTTTTTCGCGTGACTTAAACAATTGAATACCCTTTTAAATTTTATTGTGCAAGTTTTCAGACAAGCTCATTTCTGAAGAGGTAAAATATCGTGCCCTAACTCATTGGGTGTGACATTTTCTCTTTCTGAAATGAGAGGGTCTTAATGAGTAACTTGATTTATATAAGTTTTAAAACAAAGGATTGTATTTTAAATCTCTTCAAAGTTTTCAATTTTTGACACTAAGACATTAATTAATCAACTAGGTACCAATTTTAGGCGTTACGAGGGTGCTAATCCTTCCTCGTAAGTAATCGACTCCCGAACCTGTTTTTCTGAATTTCGTGGACCAAAATCGTTGTTTTAATAAAATCAAATCATTTATTAAAAAATAACCACTTTTTGAGGTGACCCGATCACACCTCATCAAAAAAGATTGGTGGTAACTCCCGTTTTCGTTTTCGTTTTCAAAATCCAAGTCGACCCCGTTTTATAAAAAAAATGGTGTCAACAGCTTGGCGACTCCGCTGGGGAACCAAAATAAGAGAGTCAAGCCGTGAGTTGATTATTTATTTTCTTTTTGTCGAAAGTTGATAATTTGGTTTAAATTTACGATCCTTTCGTTGCACTTCATTTCCATAATCTGCATCGTTTTGTATGTCTATTTTATTTGTTCAAGTCTCGATATAGTTTTTGCATATTGCATTTGCATGATCGTTCGGTCATACCCTTCTAAGTGGGAGTGAAAAACTACGCCTTCGTGAGGTTTTCACCTCCGCATGGGATAGTAAATCGCTTTCGAGATACATCCGTACCTATGTCTTTGTGAGATTTTCATCTCCGCTTGGCCATAGGGAAATCTATTCCCCTGAACTGAACATGGTCCGTATGAGCCTATAATGGGTGAGGATCAAGGAATCTGCCGGTTCAGGTACCCTTACTTTAAAATCAAATTGCATATAATGAGCCTTAGGAGCCTACCCTAGGTAGAATCACACCGAATGTCTAGAGGTCACCCAAAACACTTGGTTTAAATTTGTGATCATTTTGTTGTATTTTGTCCGTTTTTGTTACGATTATCATTACTTCGGTTTGTAATTACTCTATTGGTTTGAATATTTTTGATATGTTTCTGCATATTGCATTACATAATTGTTCGATTATATCCTTTTAAGTGGGAGTGAGAAGCTATTTCCTTCGTGAGGTCTTCACCTCCGTGCAGGATAGCGGATCGCTTTCGGGATACATCCGTACCTATGTCTTCGTGAGATTTTCATCTCCGTGCAGCCATAGGGAAATGTATTCCCCTGAACTGAACTCAGTCTGTATGAGCCTATAATGGGTGAAGATCGAGGAATCGGCTGGTTCGGATACCTTTGCTTTAGAACCAAACTACATGTAGAAGACCTTAGGAGCCCACCCTAGGTAGAGCCACTTCAAACCCTTAGTGGTTACCCGAATAGGTACTCTATTTTTCTTGTTTACTTTTGTTTTGTACTAACCTGTTTCGTTTTGTTTTGGTTATGATTGCATTGCATTTTCATCTTAGAAAAATGTGTTAATTCAAGTTTGATTACTAAATTAGAAAGCTTGTCATGGAAAACGAATTTCTTGATAAAGTGGGAGGTAATATGGCTGCCCGAATACATTTCAAGAAACACGATAAAAGAAAGGTGAAGGAAGAGTACATGATTTTACTTCGTGACGCGAAGATTCAAGCTAATTATTTGAGAGTCGCTGACATTCTGACTTCCTTAAAGAAGCTGATGAACATTACGAGGATGGGCAGACGATGGGTCTCAACCAGGATCAAGCAATAAGGAGCTAGTAGTGGCATCTATTGGAAATTTGCAAGATTTATCTTAAACATTCGGATAAAGAGGAAGATCAATGTTGTTTCTTGGAATATGAGGGCGAGGCCATACATGCATCTGCTTTATGTAAAGAAATTTGTTTTTTAGTAAAGTTTTCTAAATGGAATTGAATCAGAGTCAACGTCTTTTTTTTACATTCATTTCATGCATTTGCATTACATGACATCACATGCATTAAGGACCATTAAAAGAATCTAATTGAGTAAAATTATTTCATCTAATCTAGAAAACCAAAACCCTTACGGTATCCGAGCAAAAACTAAAAGAATAGACCAAAGGTTAGAAAGATTAGAGCAAAGGCAAATACAGATGCAAGAACAACTAGAAAAGATCCAACAAGACATGTTAGAATCCCAAAGAAGATTGATGAGCCAGTTAGCACAGCTATTGGCTAGAGATAAAAAGAAAAACCCAGTAGTCAATTCTGGAGATGAATATGAAGACCCTACCTATCCCCCAGGTTTCACCTCAATAGACGTCTAGGCCCAACCCGACACACATCTACAAGGGGCACCCACTACTAACAGACCCCAACTATATCAGGCCGGTACCTCGACGCCAATGAACTACCCGACAGGCTCAGGTTCCAATCCAAGGAACGATCCAACGAATCTTGTAGTTCCTGATTTAGATGAAATAGCAAAAGCAAGGGTAGAACTACCAAAGCAACTCGAAGAGCGGTATAGGTGGTTGGAAGAAAAAGTCAAAGCAATAGAGAATGCTGATTACCATTGCGGGGTTGACGCCAAGGATCTAAGTTTGGTCCCAGATCTAGTACTCCCTCCGAAATTCAAGGCTCCAGAATTTGAAAAATATAATGGGACTAGTTGTCCTGAAGCTCACATCACGATGTTCTTTCGAAGAATGACAGGATACATTAATAACGATCAACTGTTAATTTATTACTTCTAAGATAGTCTAATCGGATCGGTTACTAAATGGTACAACAAGTTGACCCGTGCCAATATCTACTCATGGAATGACTTGGCACAGGCTTTCATGAAGCAATATGGCCACATGGCAGACATGGCACCTGATAGAATTACACTGCAGAACTTGGAAAAGAAGCAAAGTGAGAGCTTCAAGCAATATGCCCAAAGATGGAGAGCGCTAGCGACACAAGTCCAAGCACCTCTTCTGAAAAAAGAAACCATGATGCTTTTCGTCAACACTCTGAAAGCCCTATTCATTAACCACATGTTGGGAAGCGCTACCATGAGCTTCTCAGATATGGTAATGTCTGGCGAGATAATTGAAAACGACATAAGAAGTGGGAAGATAGATATGAGAGAAAGCGTCAAAGGATCAACCCCAAAGAACAAAGAAAATGAAGTAAGCAACCTGAGCATGTGTAATGAAGGATATCCTAAATCGGTCACTGTGGGCCAACCGAGGGTCATAACCGCCGGCTATCAAAGCATTAACATCATATCCAAAAAAGGGGGAGAACACACTTGGAAGTGTTTTGAATAATGAGACTGCGGAAGAGATTCTTGTATTTTTTACAGCTAATTCGGAGTAATGTCCAAAACACGCTTATTGCTCTAAGTCTAAGGGCAATAAGAATCCTTTTGTGGGATAGGCTTATGTCCAATATCTTTATTTCAATAAAATGCATCTTTGTTTCTCACTTCGAGCAAATATTCTTTTATTGTTTCCATTTCATTCATAATCATACTATACAAATAAATATTCTTAGATTCTTTTATTCTTTGGATCTACTTTCGTCCCTATAACAGGTCTTCAGATATCAATACTATGAGCGACACCACTATTGACTCAGAACCTCCTTTTGAGCAAGATATGTGTCCAGATTAAACTTCAAGACTTTAGAGATAACTGAGACTGTAGCTTATCTCCTGATTTGTTAAAGATGGGAGAACAAGATTCTACCTTACACAGAATCAATGGAAGCCATGGCCTTTCTCTATGCGGGGCACATATGTCATAGGGTCGATCTCACCTAAGGTTTTTTGACAGTCATCTTTATGGTCATCAATTACCTCACTAAGTAGGCAGAAGCTGCTTCATATGCCAATGTCGCAAAGTCAATAGTCTGCGAATTCTTGAAAATCATATGTCAGTATAAAATGCCAAAAAGGAACATATCTGACAATGCACTAAAATTGAACAACGACGCAATCTCAGAAGTTTGCAGTCTGTTCAAGGTTAACACATTTCGCCCCAAAATGCACGGTGTAGTGAGAGCAAAAACAAAACAAAAAAAGAGAGGAAAAACTGCTACCGGGGTAACACATTGGCTTATCGCAGTTTTGCTCATTGAGGTCAAGATTCCTTCTCTCCAAGTGTTGGATTAGATCCCGATTGAAGAAAAATGTTCAAAGTTATCTGTCTTGGTCAAATGCACCAAAAAAAACAAAAGACGTGAGCTCACCAAAGAAGGTTCGCCCTAGAGAGTTCCATGAAGGAGACCTAACATCGAAGAAAATCTTCTCTATACAAAAAGGACTTTAGAAGAAAGAGGATATCAAACTGAAAAGAACCTTATGTGGAAGCTTTATCGGGAGAAGTGTTGATTTCGACCAGAAAGGATAGTAAGGACTTACCTGATCCTACGAGTGCGAATTCAACCAAAGAATGTTCAAAAAAAAAAACAAACAAAAAATAAGAAAAGAAAAAGAAAATAAAATAAAAAAAGAAGAAAAAGAAAAGAAAAAGAAAAATGAGAGGCCAAGGTGAAAACCCGCAAAGGGCGCCTTGAGACCAAAGGGGTTTTGAATTGAAAACCCAGGAATGGGCAGTTCAAATTTTGATCAAAGGTGAGGCATGCAGTGGCCTTGTCCTCTTTGAATTAGCAAGAAGGCGAGACGCTACATCTCGGTGCATCAACAAAGTCTTTTAAGACTTCTAGACACATATCAAGTTCAAAAGGATCCTCAAGAAGCTTATGCAGAGAAGCTTATGTTGCAATATCTGGGCACCTGCTTTCATCTTATTCATTTCGTTTCTTAGCAAAATTTTCTATCTTGATTAATTTATTCATTTCGAGCTTTGCTCTCAATAAAATTTCATCTTATCCATTGTGATAATCTTATTCATTTCGTATCTTAGCAAAATTTTCTATCTTAATTGATTTTGAGCTTTGTTCTCAATAAAATTTCATCTTATCCATTGTGATAATCCTTTTCATCTTATTCATTTTGAGTCTTAGCAAAATTCGCTATTTTGATTAATTTATTTGTTTAGAGCTCTGCTCTCAATAAAATTTCATCTTTCCCATTGTGATAATCTTTTTCAAGTATTTTCTATTGAAATAAAGATTAATTGGCTGTTAATATTCAAGCAAAAGGAGTTTTGCATATTACTCTAGAAGTTTCTAAATAATACAGGAACCTGAAACAGAACTGTTGTTTAGAGCACACCAAGTTTAAAGGTTGAAATGTCTAAGAAGGAAAAGTCTAAATTAAGACTATCCTTTCAGATTTTGTTGTTCATACATGGATTGAACAAAACGACAAAATGTCGTTTTGGTGACAAAGCTTCAATGAACAAATGAGCAATGATCACCGAGTGATAAAAAGAGGTTTCTTGGAAGAGAAAGTCCTACAATTGTGCATAAATATTTGGTACAACACCTTGGGAATGGTGTAGGAGACCAAAGGGATTCAGATCCTGTATCCCTAAATTATAGTGGGAGAGGATTGAGAAAGAGCCAGATTTTATACTCAGTGGAAGGAAGATGGCTCGAATTTTATGTCCCAAAATTACAGTGGACTTAACCTTGAAGATAAGAGCGGATTGAACTTTGAAGATTACAGTGGGGGGCAATCCGGCTAAGTAAAAGATGAGTGTTACCAGCAGAGCAAGATAGCATTCTGACGTGTTGGCAATAAAACCTTATTGAACAACGGGCAATGACAACCCTAACATTAAAAAGGGATCATTCTCATGACATTCTGCATTCATGCAAATATAATTCCCACACACCTAGTTAGGAGTATTTGATTCGTTCTGATTATAACATCCTAATCATTAGGCATAAATAGGTTCATAAAATGGACTTTACAGGTCATGTTCCTTAGAGAACAGATCAATAAAGTTACCCATACCCATGTTCCTTAGAGAACAGATCAATAAAGTTACCCATACCCCTGAAGTTGCAGTGGGATGGATTGAAGTCATCATATCAAGTTCTATCTCCCTGAAATTGCAAAGGAGTAGACTAGAAGCAACATATCTTGTCTTCCTGTACTGGCAGTGAAGCAGATCGAAGACACAAGCCTGAACTCCCTGAGTTTACAGCAGAGCAAACTAAAAGCAGCAGATCTTGTCTTCCTGTACCGACAGCGAAGCAGATCAAACACACAATCCTGACCTCCCTGAGTTTACAGCGGAGCAGACTAAAAGCAACAGATCTTGTCTTCCTGTACTGGCAGTGAAGCGGATCAAAAAACTAATCTTAGCTCCCTAAAGTTGCAGTGGAGTAGATTGAAGAAACCAATCCTATCTTCCTGAAGTTACAGTGAAGCGGATTAAAATGATGGATCTTATCTCTCTGAAGTTGCAATAGAGCATATCGCATCAGACTTTATTTTCTTAAAGATGCAGTAAAACAGATTAAAGCTAAAACGTCGAATCTTGCTTCCCTGACATCGTAATTAAAAAGATTGAAGCCACAACGGCGAATCTTACCTTCCCTAGCAGTGTAGTGAAACAGATTGAAGTTATAACGACGAATCTTATTTCCCCGATATTGCAGTTAAATAGATTGAAGCTACAACAGTTAATCTTACTTCCCTGGCGAATAGATCTTATCTCTCTGAAGTTGCAGTAGAGCAGATCACATCCAATCTTATCCCCCTAAATTTGCAGTGGGGTAGGTTGAAGTTACTAGTTCTATCTTCCTGAAGTTGCAGTGAAGCAGATTAAAAGGACAGATCTTATCTCTCTGAAGTTGCAGTAGAGCAGATCGCATCCAGTCTTATCTCTCTGAAGTTGCAGTAGAGCAGATCACATCCAGTCTTATCTCTCTGAAGTTGCAGTAGAGCAAATCATATGAAGTCTCATTTCCCTGAAGTTGCAGTGGAGCAGACTGAAGATAGCAAATCTTATCTCTCTGAAGTTGCAGTAGAGCAGATTAAAGCTATAAATAACAGATCCTATCTCTCTGAAGTTGCAGTAGAGTAGATCATCTCAAACCTTATCTCCCTGAAGTTACACTGGAGCAGATTAAAACCACGAACCCTATACCTCTGAAGTTGCAGTAGGTTGGATTAAATCTACCACAACAAGTCTTATCTCCCTGAAGTTGCAGTGGAACAGACTAAAACCACAAATCTAGTCCCCCTGAAGTCGCCGCAAGGAAGATTGAAGCTACAAGTCATATCTCTGAAGTGCAGTGGAGTGGATTGAAGCGACAAGACACAGTGGACTTGAATAAGGCTACTTGAAAAGGAGAAGCGTCAAAAAAAGTTGAGACTCGGCGAGACTGGGCAAAATTGGTCTTTCTTAGTCTTTGCTCTGTTATCGTTACACGATAACGAGCAAAGAGGGGCAGTTGTACAGCCCAATTTTGCCCAGGCAAAAAAAATTATTACAAATGGCCCAATAATCCGAAGCCCAATAGACCCAAAACAATTAGTCAAACTAGGGTTTCAGCTTTTCTGAAACCCTAGGTGCCGCACGTCCCTAACTCTACTGGCCACCGCGCACTGCCACCACCGCCACTGTTCCATCGCCACCTGCTCCACCTGTAAAACAAGCAAACACGCAACCAAGCAGAAGGAAACAAAAGAAAAAGAAAAAACAAGTCCTATATTTTTTTAAGAGCCGAACTTCATTCTTGTAAAATGGGGGAATTTTGATTCTTTTTTTCTTCTTTTTCTCTTGGCTATAAAGCCGAATATGCTGTAAGCCGGGGGGATCTCTCCTTTTTTTTAAGAATATTTCAGAAAATAAAAAAAAACGTTTAAGCTGATTTCTATTTTTTGTTTTAGATTTATTTTTTTATTTTATTTTCAGTTTTATTTCTGTGTATATAAACAAAAACGAAAAGGAAGAAGAACATACCGAAATCGCCGTGCAAGTGTCGTCGCCGGAGTCCTTCTTCAGGTCACCGAAAGTAGACGGGGAAGGAGGCGTTTGAGGTCTCTTCCCACGGCCCTAAAGTCATGAAAACTCAGTCTTCAAATGGCCCGTGAAGTAGGGTTGAAAAATCCAGTTTTTTTGGTGCTCAGGCCACCGCCTACGGCGGGGACGTGGCGGAGCCATGGTGGCCGACACGGCGGCACCTAATCGAGGCTATGGGTCTGAAAAGGGGGAGTTGAGAGAAAATCTCTCTGTTTTTTTTTAAAGGGATGAAAGTGATTTTTTTATAATTTTTTTGTATTTAAAGAAGAATGAAACGATGACGTTTTGCAACTAGGGTTCATGAGCCAAAACGTTTTGACCCTGACCCGCGCGGTGACCCGACCCTGGGGGAGGATCCGCGTGTTTTCATTAGAAGGGCTAATCACACCTTTAGCCCTTCCGCTTTTTTAATGTTTTTTAATTAGGTATTTCTAAATTTTTAATTTTTACCCCGTTATTTTATTGCGATTTCAATTCGGTCCATCCTTAAACGACGTCGTTTTGGGGAAAATGGATAATTCCCATTCTGGTCCCTTCATGTTGGGCGCGCGTTCAGGAAGATCCTCATTTTATTTTATTTACAGATTTGCCCCAAAGTTTTGTTTTTAATTCGAACCAGTCCTTATTTTGTTATTTTATTAATTGATTCAGTTTTTTTATTTTCCTCATTATTATGCTATTATCTTTGTATTATTATTGTTATTATATTTTGTTTATTTATCTAGTTTAAATATTATTAATCATATTATTATTATTATTATTATTATTTATTCATTTATACCTTTAATATTTTAGATGAATATATATAGATACTTTTTATATACATACATGCTCGTATATATATATATATATATTAAAATTTATATACATATATATCTTTTATGCTTTATAATTTGAAATACATATATATATATACTTTTAATATACATACGTGCGCACAATTTGCGTTTCATATATTTATATGTTTTACATATTTTATAACTTTAAAATACTTTATATACACGCATACGTTTTTCTAATATACATATATATATGTACACATGTTTTATAATGTATATACATATCTTTCATAATTTATAATTCTAAAATATACATATACATATATTCTTTATAATATATACGTACCTTTTAAATTATCATAAATATATATTTTATATATACACATATTTTAATATATATATGTACATATACACACTTGCACATTTTGTATTTCGTAATTTTAAATACATACATACATATATTCTTCGTATTTTATAACTTTATGTATATATACATACTTACATATATTTTATATTTTATAATTTTAAATATATACACATACATGTATTTCTTTTTACCCTTTTTATTCTTTTCATATATTTATTTATTTATTTATTTATTTACATGTCCACTATTATCATCATTATTTTTTTAATGCTTCAGTTTTATTTGTTTATTTACTTGATATTGTGTATACATGATTGATTTGTTTTGTATCTTTTATTATTTTTCTTATTTATTACTTTTGCTCGTGCTATTTATATTTACATTATCATAATTGTCATTCCATTACGTCAATTTTTACCCAGATTCAAAAAAAGAAATTTTAAAAATATAAGTAATACTCGGTATTTGGGATCTTCGAGAGAATCGAGCCCTAACGTATTGGGTTCCGATTTTCTTCGTTGAATCTAAATAATCGAGACTACTCTTTTTTATAAAATAAATAAATAAAAGCTCGTTATCGGGAATTTAATATGTTGTGTCCTAACGCATTGGATATGACACGTTGTTTTCTTGAGACGAGGATTTTCAAAATAATAATAAAATAAATAAAGACAATATTCAATGTTTAATATTTTGAGAAATCGTGCCCTAACGTATTGGGTTGCAAATTTTTCACGTGACTTAAACAATTGAATACCCTTTTAAATTTTATTGTGCAAGTTTTCAGCTAAGCTCATTTCTGAAGAGGTAAAATATCGTGCCCTAACTCATTGGGTGTGACATTTTCTCTTTCTGAAATGAGAGGGTCTTAACGAGTAACTTGATTTATATAAGTTTTAAAACAAAGGATCGTATTTTAAATTTCTTCAAAGTTTTCAATTTTCGTCACTAAGACATTAATTAATCAGCTAGGTACCAATTTTGGGCGTTACGAGGGTGCTAATTCTTCCTCGTATGTAACCACTCTCGAACCTGTTTTCTGAATTTCGTGGACCAAAATCGTTGTTTTAATAAAATTAAATCATTTATTAAAAACAACCACTTTTCGAGGTGACCCGATCACACCTCATCAAAAAGGATTAGTGGCGACTCCCGTTTTCGTTTTCGTTTTCAAAATTCAAGTCGACCTCGTTTTATCAAAAAAAATGGTGTCAACAATAATCATATCTGTTTTTTTTATCTAATGCCTATAACTACCCATAGCCCTTCTCAACCCATAAATAAGAGGATAATGCGTTTCAGTGCACTCGAACACATGTTCTCCTACATTGACAATAATACTTATGCCAATCGATTTAAGACTCAATCGACAAGTAAATAGATTTGTATATTTTCAATTTTACACTCAACTAGCGTGTTTACATATATCATATTGATAAAACAATATAACTAAAAAGTTTGAATTTTTTTAGTAAAGAAGAAAAATTCTATGGATTATCCGAAACATAAGGTTGGGTGGTATCTCCATCCCACAAGTTCTATGCTATTCTTACTTTTTTACTTTTTACATGCAAATGAGTGATGGTTGGCTTATTCCAGTTTTGACTCCACCAACCTTTATCACTCTCTATAAATAATGTCTCACCCTCTCTATTGTGCTTCAACAGCCACCAAAAACTATAGGAAAAATAACCAATTTACTCTCTCTGCGTCGGCTGTCCTATGCCATTCAATTTTTGAAAGGCAGCGCAGAGAGAGGTCCACTATTTATTTTATTCTTTTCATTTATTGGGGAAATAAATATGGCAGTTCTTAGATTTTGTTTTGTGCCTGTTCTAGCGGCTCTCGCTATTGGTATGATTGCCTCTTCTGTTACTGTTCAAGCCCAGTCCCCCGCCCTTGCCCCTACCCTTGCCCCCACCACCAACGACGGTTTGTTCTCTCCCTCTATTATTTTATTTAAATATGACTTTTGACAATAAATTCCATTTTTATTTATCAATGTTCATAAAATGAATTAACTTTGTTTAATGTGGAGGAACAGGAACATCGATTGACCAAGGGGTTGCATGTGTATTGATGCTGGTGGCATTGTTGCTTACATACATGATTCATGTCGCTGACTTATGCTTCAACTTTTGAGCCATTTGTTAGATTATCAAATTTCTAGGGAGAGGGGGGATATGCTGGATGATTTGTAACTATGCTTGTATAAGTTTAGGCAAACTCTTGTTGGCTTTTTCCCGTGGATAATTTGATGACTTCAATTTTATTATGTTTAGTGGCATTCTCATAATCATTTCTCAATTACTTCTTTGCTTATTAATCTTCCATTTTAGCATTCTCTCGATGCGACGCTTCTCGGTTATCTCCTCATAAATATGGTCAATATGGGTTTCTTGCATTTGCCAAGAACATGCAAAAAGAAAAAAAAATGAGATCCATCTACCAAAGCAATAAGATGTAACAATATAATATGTTTGTTATTTTGGTTATACTAAACTCGTGTTTTTTGGTGTGTTAATTTTAAATTTTGTTAATAAGGTTACAATGGTTTTGATTTTGCTCATATTATTTATACATTTTAATTATATGAATTGTAGCTTCATTTGGTATTATTTTTCTTATGCTAATTTGTCTATGGTATTGAGTATATTGTTCTAGTCATTCCTTTACTATTTATTATTAATCCACCTTAGTATTATTGAGGTGTTGTCAAGGCATGTTAAGTTATTTATTGATTCAACTATTGTACAAATTGCTAAATTGAGCTACAGATTATTGTAAAAAAATGAATGATTAATTGAGCGGGTTACTTCGGCGACCACTGTGACACTCTAGATCCGATTGAACTTTCAAGTCAAGTTTGAGGTGTTACAATCTTAATGTCAAAGTCAAGTTTATTCAGTTCTAGGTCTAAACCGAGTTAGTGTAGATAGAAATTCTAGTGTACATGCCAATTAGGAACTTTGAATTGTGAGACTTTGATGTTGTTTTTTCTTACATGCCACCAATGGTGATTTACAGTGGCAAAACTAGGGGGCTGGTAGGGGCCCGACCCCCCTAAAATAAAATTTTTTTCGTATGGTCCCTTTTAAATTTTAAATTAGTAAAAATAAAATTATGCTTTAGCCCTCCTAAAAATATAAAATTTTGATTTAATCCTTTAAAAATTATAAAGATATAGTCTATTAAAATAATGAAATTGCATTTTTCTTATCGTAAAAATTACAATTTAAATTGATTTGGGAAGAATAAAGGAAATGATCAGCAAATGGATAGTATAAACAACCCCTACCAAACGAATGACACCAACATCTTATTGTAAATAGCTTAAACAATTTATAATTTGGATGAAAAGACGCATAGCTTGGTGAAATATGCAATTGTAACTATTGGAAAGCCAAATAATATGATTTTTTTAGTGAGAATTGTCAGTCACATTTCTTTGTTGTATTTCTTGGTGATCTATAAATAATGAAAGATTAGAGAATTCTTCAATATTGCTAACTGCAGAATCCGTAAAAGATTTGTTGTACACTAGGTTGTCTGGAAGCAAATAACTTAATTCGCTGTGCTTGAAAGTCGCTTTGATGCACTCTCATGCAACTTGTAACCCCAGTCCATGATATATATTCATTCTGAGGTAGCCATCTTCTGCCCAAACTCAAATCCCAGTTAAAATATTATTAAGCCCTTGGGTATTTCTCTCTGTGAAATACGTTAAGGCCCAGTCAATAATGGGCCAGGATGCTTATGTGGATCTCCCCAATGAGCCATAGTTATCCAAAATGAAGGGTCCAAATGAAGCTAATGATGTAGGGGAAAGATAAGTGGGACCACAGGGCGATGGCTCGTGACAGCCGAAGCTTCAAAGAAAAAACAATGGAAAAGAAATGGGTGAGCTGGATGTAAAGGGTCTGGGGACCAGGGACCAGGACCCTTGCCTTAGCCCAGCCTACTTGCACTGAACGAGGAGATGGAACACCGTTAGCCTGACATTACGTGTACGGCCATGATTGAGTTTCGTTATTTCAAAACAAAAATCTTCTGGATTGTTTTTCTTTTTTTCTTGAATGTCTCCAAAGTTGTGGAATTTTGTGCCCTTTCGCTCCCTAACATGACCTCTTACTGCTTCAAAGACCAATGCTTCCTTTAAGAGACCGCAGTGGTCAATAAATATGGAACCCTTTCTTTTCTTGATAAACTAGAAAAGAAAAGATTTGGAGAAAATTTGGTTTTCCTTTAATGATCATTAGCCCCCCCGCCCCCTCCCCGGCCCTCAAGTAAATCACATACCCACAAGAAAAAAGACCCATGAACTTGAGACTTTTACCGTCTCTATTCATCAATAGGGGAAAGCTCAAGGGGCAACAAAATCTTAGTTGTAGGTCTCTCTCTCTCTCTCTCTCTCTCTCTCTCTCTCTGCCACCCAGGAAAAAAAAATCCGTCATAAATGCCTGCAAATCTATCACCCTAATCGCCCAAAATCTACCAGATAATGACATCTCTTTTCTCACTTTTTCAGAACCCCAACTGCTTGCTTGAGTTATAAAAAAAACCTGTTCCAAGTTCTAGACATTGTGAGGCAATGAGACTAGAAAACCTAGAAACAAAACATTACATCAACAAAGAAACAGACATTGTGGCCTGGGATTTATAGAAGAGCATATTTTGTCATGTTAGGGAGTATAGTGTAACTATTCTAGAATAATGACAATTTTTATTTAATAAAAAAATTCAGCTCTTTTCATGAGACATGAGGTCTATGAAACATCAGTTAGTATACTCTTTTTTCCCCTGGTGCTACAAGGGTTCAGAGAGAGCTAACAATGCCAAAATCTTATGACATTTGTTTGTACTGCTCCATTTTATGGTTGGACCACAATTTGATGATACATTTCATCACTCAAAGCATTGAAAACTGTTTCAAGGCTCAATGTGTTGGATTATGGGGTGAGTGGGTGTGTTTGATTAAAAGCCCACATGATGATCAAGTGTTGAGTAATGATGCCAGTTTTGGCCCAAAAAATGATGATCAACTTTGATTTGCTAAATGTCACCCACAGACAAAACACTAGGAGAAAGGGACCCAGATGTTGAAATGCCATATGGCGGAGGGGGTCTCTCTCATCATTTTCTATCAAAGTCTCAAACTGTAATACTTAAACTGTAATTCTAGCGTAGGAGATAAAATTGAAGTCACACTATGATTCATCTCGTTATAGCTATAAAATGAAATGAAAAATAATAATTAACATTTTGTATACTTGCTTACAAGTAAAATTATGTAGTCCAATATTGAGACATACTACAACTCGAAAAAATTTGAAGCCCATTGGGTCCGATGCATTCGACTTGGTGAATGATAGAGTTTTAAGGTTCAGACCCTAAACCAACAGGGAACACTAGAATTAGGAAAAGAAAAAACATGGTTAGCGCATAACCCATTACTTTCTAACATCTTTGAAAGGTGCTTGTACTGTCTAGCTAGGGGTACACCAAGATCAACAATTCAGTAGGACAAAACTATATCTGTATGTATGGAACTTCCTTTGTAATTCATGAATCCACCACACTCCATGCACATATTTAAATCAGATTTAGAATAAATTATGATTATAGGACAAGTTATAATGTAATAATTAGATTACACACTATCAAAATTTGTACAATCTAATATATTTATGGAGTTTGACACCACGTGTGCACTGCAGATAATAAGAATCTAAAGTAAGGTAAAAAAAACCTTTTCCCATATTATTAAGAAAAAAATATAAAATAAAACAACTTAGCCTTTTGAAATGTTCTTATCACGTGCCTTCACGAAAACAAACATATAAGCATGATACAGCATAAAACACGTACCCAAACTCGTCCGTCACCGTTACTGTGACGGATATGTTTAATATTCTTAACTTCACTCATAACAATATTAATTAAACAAAGAGAAGAAAAAAATTGCCGATATTTTCAGTTCCCGCCGATACAAAACTTGCCGCAAAACTGGCATTAAACGAGAAAAAGGAAGGACCACTCTCTCAAATGGCTAAAATAGAATCCGCCCCGAACAAATCCCCGATATCTTGGAAGTGATCATCGACATGTTGCCAACTGGAGAAGCCTCCACCAAATTCGAACTCGAAATCCTCACACGAACTAAAAAATCCATTATCGAAATCATCTTTCAAAAAACTCGTATCGTCGTCGAACAAATCCGGTACTGAACTAAATATGTCACTTGGAATAGAGAATGGGTTGCTGGAGAAATCCGACACGTGTTCTCTGGATATGCAGCAAGAATCCTCCCGAGGTTCGCTCTCGATTTCTCGAGATTCTTTGACGCTTTGCGGCGAATCGACTTCGTCGGTCGAAAGCGAAGGACAACGAAGAACGGAGGTTGGGGAGCAAATATTGGTGGTGGTGGTGTGGGATTCTTCCACGGAGTTGTACTCTGAGCTGGATAACGGCTTTTGACTGTTTTTGTCTTGCAGTGATTTTTGCTGGGGAGTGGTAAAGTTAGTGAGCGCGTCGGGACCACGCAGCTGAATAGCCGCGTTGTCGTACACCATTGCTGCTTCTTCGGCGGTGTCATAGGTACCCAACCATAACCGTACACGCCTTAGCGGGTCCCTGATCTCAGCCGCCCATTTTCCCCAAGGCCGTTGCCTTACTCCTCTGAATTTCTTCCCGGCTGGTAATACCTTAGCGGAGGACGCTTTTGCTACAGAAACAGCCGCCGGCCTTTTTCGAGAATTCCTGGACAAAGTCGACGATTTACTTCTGAAAGCAGCGTCGTTTTGGGCGGGACATGATGATGAACCGATAGTTATCTCGTTCACGAATTTCTTGACTCTTCGGGTTGTTTGTTCTTCGTCTTCGTCGCTGGAGGAATCAGTGGCGTCAGCATCAGTAACTGATATCCGAACAATGCGAGGCTTCATTTCTGGTTGGTTTTCGACTTTGACATTTAACGGTGGTGAAAGGAGCTTGGTTTGATTGCGATGTTCTGTGTATTTGATTGAAGAAACAGAACAATGATCCATTCTGTTTTTTTTCGATTTTGCCTTATTGGTGTATTTGCAGGTTTTCAACTTCTATCACTTGGTCTCATTGAGAGAGAGTGGGAAGGGTAGTCAAATAAAAGCGGAGGGAAAAGAAGGGATTCCTTTGAGACTTGACCCCAGGAGAATAAAGGGCTAAAAAGGAAAGCTGAACAATGAACACGTTAATGAGAAGCTTGAAATGAAGAGAAGCCCACCATTAATCTGTTAAAAGTTTTACTCAAAAGTACTTAAGAGCACGAGAAATTTCAAGGAAAGTTATCCCCAAAAAAACAATAGTGCGCTTAAACAAGCAGTACGGAAAGCACCCCGATGGCAAAAACCAGTAGTTGTGAGAGAACGGAGCGAAGTAAAAGAAGAAAAGAAAGAAAACTGTAGGTAAAAGTTGCAGAGGATAAAAGAAAAAGGGAAGATGCCGCGAACCAAAAAAAAAACCACTAGACAGTGCCTTTTCTTAGTCACTTGACAGAGCACAGACTTGCTATTTTGGGTAACTTTCAAAACCAAATCCTAAAAGAAACAAAGAACACAAATTGCTTTCTGATGATATACAGTACTTTCTCCAGGAAACATAAAGAAAAAGAAAAGTCTTAAAAGAAAGAAAGGGAAAGGGAAAAGAAAAAGGAAAAGGAAAAAGAACACAAAGAGGAGTGAAGAATAGCTCTTTTGATAGATAAGAGAGTAAAAGGACAGAAAAAATGAAGCAGAGATTTGAGGCATATACCGAAAGTTGAGCTATTTTATAGGACCAGCCGTAATTGGCTCAAGGTTAAAATGCCATATATTTTATTTATTTATTCATTTTTAAAAAAAAGTTGTTAGAGAAAGGGCGGGGACATATCGGCGATGATGAGATTCCGGCAGAAAACAGAAAGATCCAACGGGAAGGGTGAACCGGGGGGAATGCTGACTAGGTGTCTAGGTGTTGTCCAAAAAAGATTTAATCTTGAAATCAGAGATTCAGGTCACGTGACACCAGACACTCGGGTCAGTCCACTCCTCTCCCTTTGACTAAAATTAGAACCGGTAGTTAATGATTATTAACACCCACTCCTACCTTTAATTGCCTCCATAATTCCTTAGTTGATCTTCCGTTTTTTTACCTTGTGTAGGCATTTTCGTCATTTTATGACTGCCAGAGGTGGTTAGATTACAGCTGCTGCAGACCAAGCCGTTATACAGCTGGGAAATTTTACTACAACTGAGACTAACGTGGGAGGCAACCTTGAAGTTGGCGCTATTTTTTTTTACCTTCTTATTTAATGACCACGCTGTGATGTGTATGGAGGGTATTTTTTCGAATGTATTCAAGCACAGTGTGAGGTTGAAACGTGTCTTGTATTTATTATTATTTCTTTGAGTAGCCCCGAGTTTTGATTGGCTCCAACAACTTGTTCTGCCGACAGTAAATATTAGCCGTCAGATGAAACACAGGGTCAATTTATCTAATTAGCAACGCATCATTAAATAATAGGATAAATTTCACTAAGCTCATTAAACTATTAATAACTTTATGTTTTGATTACTCAATTTTAAAAAATTATAAAATGGTCATTTAACTATGCAAAAGTTTTCATTTAAGTCGTTAGACTATTAAATTCGTTGTCGTATAACATTTTATGTTTGCATTGCGTGCATCAATCGAAATATCTCATTTCCCTTCTTTTCCACAGTTTAGTTTCTTTTTTGGAACAACTTTAAACATCACGAATTATTCCTTGATCTCTGACGCTAACTGTCAAATCTACTTGGATTTAGCATATATTTTTCTACTCTTTGATGGGTACTAATTTACCATACCAATTGTCAAATTGCTACTTGTAGCTTGCTAGCTAGACTTTAAAAAAATATTAAAGCCCAATGACTTAAATAAAATTTTTTGAATAGTTAAGTGACTTAAATGAAATTTTTTGAATAGTTTAATGACTATTTTGTAACTTTTTAAAATTGAGTGATCAAAATGTAAACTTACAAATAATTTAGTGACCTCGGATATAATTAAACCCTAAAAAATAACAATAATATTTGGTGTTTTTACTATATAGATTTAATGTACACCGTTTTAATTAGATCACGCGACGATGAATCACATTTTCCTTTTTCTTCTTTTTACCGATTAGGAGAATTTAAGGTAAATAAAGACTGGAATTTACTGAGTTTCTCTGTTTGTCGGGGACAATTATTTATTTGAACGTTGTTTTCTCGTGTTCTTTTCTCTCTGTTTGAATTGAGAAATTTAGATGAGTTTCACGCTAATATATATATATATATATATATATATATATATATATATGCTGAAAAGAAAATATTTGAGAAAGTATGCTGAATTTTTCTAAATTTATCGATCTACGCTGTTTTTTTTAACAAAAAAAAAAACATGTTTTACTGGGTGCGTTTTCATTGTCGTGTCAGTGAAAACGTGTCTTACAAAACATTCTTTCATTGAAAATTGACATATTAGGTTTTTTTTGTTAGGTGGTTAAGTGTTAGTGTTTTTAGCTTAAGCCTTGGGTTTGATTCCTCTCCTGCTCACATTTGTATTTTTTATTTTATGTTGTTTAAAGTTTTTTTTAATTAATATTTTTAACACATTAGCTCATTTAATTAGATGGCTAGATAATTATGATTTTATCTTTGAGGCCTAAGTTCAATTCTTCTTATAAGCATTTTAATATGTATTTTTTAATATTGTTTCAAGCTTTTTTTTAATTAGTGTTTATAATTAATAAATATATTGTTTATAAGTTTTTTTATTTATTTTTAATTCATATTTGTAAATAATTATTGCAAATATTGAATCCCATGTGATGGCCTTATGGTCAAGGGTGTTTATTGGCCCAAGTGTGACTTGGGTTCAAGTTATGTTAGTTGCATTGGTTATTCGGGCTTTGCCCTGTTATTGTAAATCACAAAAAAAAAATTATTGCAAATATCATTATTTTTAGTAAATATATTTTTATATGTGTAATATTTATTTTCAATCCATATCATAAGTGTAGTAAATTGACATATTATATATTTTTGTATGTGTATTTGAAATATTTCACATATAAAAAATTTGAATATCATACTCACAATGTAGATGAAAATAATGATATTTTACATATTTTAAATAATAATGATATTTGAAATATTATTTGATATTATAATATTAGAAATCACCATACCCCCACAATATAGGCGGAGAAAAGAAATATTTTACATATAAATATTATATATAAATAAGAATATATCTAAAGAATTAGTTGATGTTTTTAAAAAATAATTACATATTTATTATTTGATTTTATAAATAAAAGAATTATCAATTAAAAATAAAAAACTTGAAAACTGTTATAAAATAAAGAAAGATGAAAAGAATAAAGAAAATATGAAAGCAATAAAGAATGTACTTTGTTGATCAAATGGATGATTACAATACACTCGACAAAAAGTGGGACCTCTAACCACATTCAAGTTTTAACTCTACAAAAAAAATCATATTACGAACTTTGGAAATTTTCACAATGAGCGGCGCTGAATCTTTGTCCGACGATCGGATTGGCGAGGGAGAGGACTCCACCGCTGATCGTAATACCAAAAAAGTTTGGTTTAAGGATGGAAGTGATGACTCTTTGGCAAATATGGTGGTTGACTCGTCCCCGGTAAGCGGAGTTTCATGGAAAGATAAACTCTTGGGAGGATCGGTTTCTAACTCTCTTGATGGTGCCGCTAATCTTGATTTAGCGTTTGAAGGTGGGGATATTCGTAGATCCAACCTTAATGGTATTCCTGCCACTGACTTCTCAGATCGCATTAGCAAAATCTTGATCAAGGGAATGGAGTTCACCGTGGTGGTCAAGTTGCTTGGGCACAATATAGGCTATGGGGCTTTGTATAATCGTATCACTAGTCTCTAGAAACCTACACAATTCTTTCCCCTAATGGATGTTGCAAATGGATATTATCTTATTCGTTTCCAAAGTAAGGTCGATTATGATGCGGCGCTAACACAAGGTCCCTGAATAGTGTTTCGACATTATCTCATAGTCCAATTGTGGACAGTGGATTTTGACCCATCAAGACCATTCCCATGCGGTGTGTTGGCCTGGATTCACTTTCCAGGTCTGTCGGAATTCCTGTACTAGAAAAAGATCTTAGAGGAGATTGGAAGTTTGGTTGGAAGAGTGATTAAACTTGATATTAAAATAGACAACTGGGAAAAGGGACAATTCACCCGAATGGCTATTTTTGTCGATTTAGAAAAACCGCTTACCTCTCAAGTGCTTGTTAATGGCTGACTCCAACATGTGGAATTTGAGGCATTACCCGATGTATGTTTCTCGTGTGGTAAATATGGACACCTTAAGAATTTATATCCTTCTTCTTTGACAGATCAGAGCAGTCACGGCGGTGAAGAAATTCCCAAGAGTTCTTTGAGTAGTGAAACAGCTTCGGCGAAGAAGAGGGATGCTCTACCGACGATAGGAGAAGCCTTTGGCCCATGGATGGTGGTTGAGCATAAATCTCGGTGCAAACAGTAAGGGATTAGTGTACAATAAACAAAAATTTTGGAAGGAAATCCAGTGGGTTCTCAATTTGAAAAGCTATTTTCCATGGATTCTGAATATCTAACGTCGGAGTTGGAGGCACCTTTTAAGGTTCTTGGAACGACTAGGTTTATTCAAGGAGATTTCATCAAAAACCTAAAAGGAAAGGAAATAGAAAAAGGGTCTGGATCTATGGTTGTGGTTAATTTGGGTAAAGGTCTGTCGGGCTGTGTTGATGATTGTGGGCCAAGTATAAAATCTAGGTCTTTGGGGGATAATAACACAGGATAGGAGTTAGGATTAAAAGCCCATGTCTCACCGCGGGTCGGTGATATGACTTCCGAAAATTTTAGGCCATATTCAACTTTGGGCCTTCGACAAAAGTGTAATGGGTCTCCGTTGGAATGTTTTGGATTACAGCCGATTGCGGGCCAGATTTCAAATTCTTATAATTTGGGCTTAGAGGGTGCAACAGGTATTAAGAATAAAGACCCAACAATTCTTATTTCCTTTTCAAATGATAAGGCTACCTCTTTACATTCGAATCCCACTTTCGAAAAGCATCCTAAGGCTAAAGTGGGTCTAATTTCTAATGCTCTTAACCCTAAAAAGCATATTGTTATTACTTTCCAAGAGAAGTTGGATAATAAATCCAAACCAAAGATGCATGCAAACCCTTCAAATATTCCTAAAGGCCATGGTGCTGAGAGTAGAAAAGGAAATGGACATAGTAGGAAATCTTTATTTAAATCTATTCGTGAGCGTGAGGGGAATTCAAACCTGCCAGTAGTTCATGAGTCTCCCTCCCAGAAGCTCTAGGCTCTATGGAAGAGCTCATTAGTGTGCAAGCTGGAATTTCTATAGATAAACCAGACGTCAAATCTGGTAGTGTCTGAGCTACTAATATCTTTTACAACGTTAGTCGTTTTTTCATATTTATTTTATTTATAAATTTGCTATCTTTTCTTGGAATTGTCAGGGATGTTCGAGTTCTAAATTTGTTAGAGTCTTCCGGGAATATAATCAAGAGTATAGACCAGATTTGATCAGTCTTTTAGAAACTAAGGTTAGTGGTGAGAAAGCGTATTTGGTTATTGCTAAGCTCAGTTTTTACAATTCTCATCATGTAGAAGCAATCAATTTTTCAGGAGGTATCTGGACTTGGTGGAAGGATTCGGTTAGTGTGGAGGTGCTCCAAAGTCATCCCCAATTTGTCTTAGCCAAAATTACTGACAGTTCCTTTCGGCAGCCTTTTTTGGTTTCTTTTCTATATGGTGGTCCTAATAGTTAGAAAAGGAAACATCAATGGGACGCTTTGCAAACTTCTATTTCGTTGGATTGGTCCCCGTGGGTGGCAATTGGTGACTTTAATGCCATACTTTCCTCTAGTGAGAAAAAAGGAGGACAAGTTTTAAGGAAAATGTGTCATTTCTTTGGTAATTTTATGGATTTCGCCCAACTTCAAGATTTAGGTTTCCAGGGGTCGCAGTTCACTTGGCAAAAAGGGGGAATTGTTGAGCGTTTGAACAGGGCTATTTGCAATACTGCTTGGAACACAAATTTTCTGAACTCAATGGTAACCAATTTACCTCAGCTCAAATTTGACCACAAAACTCTAAATTGTCTCTTTTTCCTGAGGTTCATTATTTGAAAGGGCGTCCGTTCAGATTTTTAGCCGATTCATTGAACATCCATCCTTTTCAGACTTTGTTAAAGAGAAATGGATGATGTTTGCGAGCATGTCATCCTTACATTCTAAGTTCACTGATCGAGTTAAGATTTGAAACAAAGAGGTTTATGGTCATATTTTTACTCATAAAAAACTTCTATCTCGTAAACTAGAACATATTAAGATTGAACGAGATAGAACTAACTCAGAGTTTCTTAAGCAAGTTGAGATGGATGGGAGAGAGGAATTGGAGAATGTGCTTCATCATGAAGAGATTCTTTAGCGACAAAAAATACGTTGTGACTAGTTGGTTTTGGGAGATCGCAACACAAAATTATTTTACTCACGCACGTTGAGAAGACGTAAACAAAATAGAATTACTACTTTAAAAATGGCTTGGGAGAGTGGATTATGGATGATGATTAATTGAAGCTTGAAGCGGTTAATTTTTACTCCAATCTGTATGGCGAGCATCCTAGGCCAAGGAGAGATTTCCCATTTGTTGCTTTCTCGTGCCTTAAAGATGAGGATTTTAATATTCTCAACAAAAAATGTTGGATAGGGAAATTAAAGCCGCTCTTTTTGATATGGCACCCTTGAAGGCTCTAGAGAGTGATGATTTTCATGCATTGTTTTATCAAAGTCAACTGGATCATGTTGGTACCTCGGTCTGTACGTGGGTTAAGAAGGTCTTCGAAGGGAAAAATATTGATTCGGAGTTAAATAATTCTCTTATTGTGCTTATCCCTAAAACTTAGAATCCTGTAGATTTCTCTGAGTTCCGACCAATCAGCTTATGTTTTGTTCTTTATAAGTTGGTCATAAAGATTATTGCCAATCGATTTAAAGTGGTCTTTCCGAAGCTCTTAGCTCCTGAGCAAGTTGGTTTTGTTGCAGGACGGAATATCACTAATAGCATTATCATTACTCAAGAGGTTATTCATTCCATGAGAGGTATGCAGAAAAACAGGAAATGGATGGCCATCAAAATTTACCTGAAGAAGGCCTTTGATCGAGTATACTGGAACTTCATTGAGGTGTCGCTCCAAACTGCAGGTATTCTTGTTTTCTTACGAAATGTTATTATGTCTGCAATTTTTAGATCTACTATGCAGGTCTTGTGGAATGGTGTCCCAACCTAGAAATTTCAATTAGCTAGGGGCCTTCGTCAGGGATGTCATTTATCTCATTATCTGTTTATTCTTTGCATGGAGTGGTTAGGTCGCAGTATCTGTAATGTTATTGATGTGGGTAATTGGTCTCCTATTAGGCTATCCCATGGTGGCCCACCGTTATCTCATCTTTTCTTTGTCGATGACTTGATACTCTTTGGTCATGCTAGTGAGAATCAAGCTCGAGTCATTAAAAATATTTTAGAAGAGTTTTGAGACTATTCGGCACATCGAATTAATTCACGAAAGACTAATATTTTTTTCTCAAAAGGTGTGGGCGATAACTTGGGGGGCGTATAAATGATTTCTTTGGTTTTCAAAAATTTACTAATTTGGGATATTACCTTGGAGTTCCACTTTTTTCATGACAAAGTCACCAACAACACTTTGAGTTTTGTGATGGAAATGGTGCGTAATAAATTGTCTAGCTGGGATGCCAGTCAGCTTTCTTTAGCTGGAAGGGTTACTTGGGCGCAATCTATTCTTCTTTCGATTTTAAGTTATTTCATGCAGACAATGATGGTTCCCAAAGGTGTCTGTGATGAGATCAAGTGCATAGTTCAGAAATTTGTCTAGGCAGTTTATAATGGTAGCTTAAAGATAGCCTTGGTTAGTTAGGATTCGGTGTGCCAACCTAAGTCTCACAGTGGTTTTGGTCTCAGAAAATTGAAAGACCACAATATCTCTTTCATGATGAAGGTTGGTTTTAACATAATTTCTAATACTAATGCCCTCTGGATTCAGGTGCTTCGGTCAAAATATAGAGTCCCTAGTGTTTTACCGGATGATTTGTCAAGGAGTCAGTGTTCCTTTTTATGGAGATCTATTTCTAAGGTATGGCCTTTCATTCGTGAGGACTTAATCTAGTCAGTCGAAGACGGAAATAGCATCAAGTGATGGCAAGACCCCTGGATTCCCAATTGTGGTCCATTATTTAAGTTTATCCCTTATTTTGGTAACCCTTTTCTAGATTGTTCTCTTAATAGTATGGTTGTAGTTGATGGCTCTTAGAAGTTAGATCTTTTTAGGCCTTGGGTTCCTGAGGAGATTATCAACAAAATAATAGGTGTACCACCACCTCATCCTTCGTCAAGTCCTGATCGAATTATTTGGGGAGCTACCTCTAGTGGCTCATTCTCTCTCAAAAGCGCTTATGAGATGGTTCGTGAAGGAATTTTCAACTTAAAAGATCAGCTCTGGGAAATACCATGGAAGTTTTACGACCCTCATCGAATTCATTTTTCATCTGGTTGGCTCTAAAACAACGTCTCTTAACAAATGCTGAGAGGGTAAAGCGACTTTAGGAGTAGCAATGCTTGTGGCTTTTGTGGACATGATTATGAAGATGTTTTGTATATACTCAGAGATTGTAATGCTACTAGAGGCATTTGGGACAAGCTTATTCCACAGTAATTGTTTTCTATTCTGAATCTCTTCTCGACTGGATGAGGAACAATTTTTAGAGCCATTTTTCTTCTTGGGGTGGAATCGATTGGCCATGTCTCTTAGGGATTATCGTGTGGCGTATATGGAAGAATCGAAACCTATTCATTTTCCAAGGTATTACATGGAGTGTTGACGAGATTATTAAAATCTCATACAGTTGGGCAAGACAATATTCCTCTATTTCAAAGATGTCATATCATAAAGCACGAAGTTATCTTCATAATTGGCCTTTACCTAATAGTCGGGTGAGTTTGAGCACAGATGGTTCGGTGAGGTTTGATGAAGGCTTCGCTATAGATAGTGGCTGTGTGAAAGACCATAATGGTGAGTGGATCATTAGGTTCGCCAAATATTTGGGTAATTGCACCGTTTTGGAGGCAGAGCTTTGGGGAATACTAGATGGGCTGAACCTTATTTTGGATAGGCGTTTTGAGAAAATCCTAATCCAAACTGATAGTATTGAAGTTATTAATGTAATCTTGGAAGATTCTTCGGGAACTTTAACAATGTCTTAGTTAGGAAAATTCATTTTATATTGAGGAAGATGGAGCAGTGGAAAATTCAGTATATTCCTAGAGAGGAAAACTTAATTGCTAATAGTCTGGCTAAGTCAGTTCATACTAGAATCCTAGGTTTAAGATTGTTTGAAGATCCTCCTTTGAGGGTCTAAGTTTTTTTTTACGTTGTATCTTTATTCTATCACCAAAAAAAAGGGATGATTACAATGCTTCATCAGAGTCTCTATTTATAAGCATAAAAAATATAAAAGAAGTAGAGATCTAATTCTAATAACTATTAAAATTTAAAGTACATTAAAACTTTATCTTGATCATGATGGACATCCACTTAATAAGATATTCATACACTCCCCTTTGAATGTCCATTGGTAGATAATGTGCCTCATTAAAGCCTTATTAGGAGTCCTATGGGATAAAAACCTAATAAAGGAAAAAGAGTACACAATCTATAATACGCATAATATGTTGTCTCATTAAAAATCTTACCACAAAAACCCAATGGGACAAAACCTCGGTTAAAGGAAAAAGAGTGCAACACATATTTACTTCCCCTCATGAAAACATCACATATTTCTCATATTCTAGGTATTCAATCTTGAATACTAGTTTTTCAAATGACTATTTGAATATATTTGCCAAGCATTTATATTACCATTCTTTTGAAAATCATGAGTGAGGGAAAATTTTGAGGAAATATATTTTGATCTCTTCAGGAGTTTCAACAATAATCATAGCAAACTTTAATCATGATCCTTCTATAAAAATACAAATAGGTATTTTAGATCATTTTATAATCCTCTTTCAACTATTGTTGACTAAGCCAAATTTACCACATATGTTCAATTATTTCAATTCATATAAATGAATAATTTCGAGAATTTCAATATGCTTCTAGCATTCTAAATCCTTCAAGGATTTTAATATAAATTTCAACGCATAATGATTTACAAAGATTGTAACAATAACCATTAGACGCACGTTAAATTTTTTATGAATTGTCAAAATAATGTCTGAAGGTTATTGCATCCACCACAAAATAATATTATATATTTTTATAATCAATACCAGTACTTAGCGAAAAACTTCATATTTTTATTCTGCTTTTGCAAAACTACTTCATTTGCACTCTCACTGGCTTTTTACTTTTAGATATTTGGACTACTGTTCCAAAAATTCCACGAATTTAATTGTACTTGAGTTGCGTCTTTCTATTTTGATCAATTTATTCCATAACTATATTTCTCAATAGATTTGTTCAAGATCCTCCTTTTATTTTATTATTTCAATAATAATATTGCATGCAAAATCATTGTCGATCACTTTTATTATTCGGTTCTACATTTTCTCGAATTGACATAACTTATCGAGATCTCTTATTTTTATTATTTTAAAATTTAGTTTCAGGTACTTAAATCTCTTCTAGAGTTTTACTTATTAGTTATGTCTTGGGTCTCTTCTAGAGCACCCGCCTTCACTATATGACTGTTTAAAAGAATTTTTATCTTTGGAACCAATCAATCTATTATTTATTCTAACTGATTGTCCTACTGGGACTTTTGGTTCAAATTAAAATATTAACTTGGATATTCTCATTAATTTTGTAAATACATCTGATAGTTAACTTGTAATAAGTTATCATTGTTGAACTTCTGATTCAAATTACTCCCCCTAACTCATTACAAGTTATTATTTCTCTCCCCCTAATGTCGGGAAAACTATCGAATCAAAATTCTAATCACAAATAATGTCATGATTGAATCTCTAATGCATTCAAAATATCTAATAATACAAAGAAACTTGAAATTAATATATATTCTTAACTTTCTTTGAGGATTCACTCATCTTTGTGCGTTGTGGTGGAGCAGTTGGAACATATACACACATGCAAAAATTCAAAGATGAGGAATATTTAGCTTTTGATCAAAAACCAATTGTAATGGGGAGCATTTATAACTTATTGGCTTGATGCGTAAACACGTAAATCAACATAATCTCATGTTGAAATAGGAAGTTTAGTTCTCATAAGTAATGGTTTAGACATTAATCAGAGGTGTTCAATCAATAATTTCTCTAAACCATTATGCGCAAACTTTTACAAAATTTTTTCAAACTCAACGAATAAAAGACTCAGATATAAACTCATCAGTATTAGCAAGATGAATTGTCTTAATTACATGATCTGAAATTAATTATTTAAACAAGCAATCTTATAAATTACAGGTTGCAAATTGATAACATATATGTGATTATTTTGTAGATGCATCTACCAAAATCATATAAGATTAAAACCATCCACATGGTGGATGAATGGGCCCATATTCGTTTCAGAAATGCAAGATAGTAAATCTCAACTTTAGCTAGTGAGTTTCTAATAATCAATTTTCATTGAGAACAAGCAACATATGAGAATTCTTTTAAATTAAAGAATCTTTTGGTTCTTTAATGAATGTCTATATGAATTCTTAATTAATTTTCACATCAAGAAACTTCGCTTTACTTTAACATGTGTTTCAATTGTACTAAATTGTATCAAATTAATAATTTTACTATCATTCCTTTTACTTTGTATCCACATATAAGTGCTATTGTGACATTTACTACTGGAAAATGCCTAAATCAATTTGAATATTATAATGTCACTAAGTTCACAAAATAAATATAATTTCCAAACAATTATATGTAATATTCGCCTGAAATATGCCAAAATCTTCAAATATCTAAAAAAAATTACTACTTGGTGCATCCAACTATAATGAGTTTTAGATAGAATTATCATATTTTATTGCTCATAAATAGATCTTTCACGGTCAAATATTTTGCTTCCAACCCTCAATGGGGATGATGACAAAAGAAGATCACAAAGATTATAGAATAAATATAAATTAATAACCCTATCCTCTCTTTTCATCCTTTCAAAATAGATATTTATAGCAATAGAGATTCATATGAAATATAATATTTTCCTCATTCACAATCTCAATATAAGATCCATTATAAATATCTTTTAAAACCAATGGATTAACCATCATAATATATTAATATATTAGCTCTTCTAGAGCTTTCGACTAATTTTGTACTATCAAATATTAGAATAATATTTTTTGTTTTAGTACCAAATAAGATAAATATTTTCTATCTATAATGATAGAATTTATTACTACATTCTCATATCCTTCCTCAAAGAATATTAACAGAAACAAAATATTTGGGCATATGCCACATATGTGGCCAATAATCTTTCATATCACATGATAACATAAGTTATCTTTACCCTTTGAAGAGTTATCTTGAGAACTCTCATTATTCTCTTATTTATTACTATGTTCTCACTTTTAGTGGTCCATGATTATATATTTTATTCTTTTTGTTTGCATTCACTTTAGGAAATGTAATAAATCTGGTAGGACAGACTTCTAAACGCCTCCATTGATTCTTTATTTCATAATCATCATTGCAAAACATGCGTGAATTCCAAATTAAAATCTATCTATTCATGTTGTCATGATTAGTCTCCAATCACATCATCAATTATAACAACAATCATGATCTCTATATTTCCATTTTTCCTAATTGTTATATACTGCTACATTCACTTCAGGGAATAAAGCAAAACTAGTTGGAAGAATTTCATAGTTTTCATTAGTAATTTATTATTTTGCTTAGCCACTAGAAGGTATGAGATCGTTTGAAAATACTATTAAAGTCTTCCTTTATAGTGTAATGTATTCCTTCAGAAATATATATAACACAAATACATAAGTATCTCATGTTATTTATATATATGGTTTTAATGTAAAACATATAAAAGTTTTATTCAAGATATATCTTCTTGATCTTAAAAATAATATTATATTTTACAAAATTTTGCATCATAAGGAGTTAAAATCTAAGCTCTTAAAGAGCTTTTTACGCTTGATGCAATATTAGCTCTTCAGAGCATATAATCATTTTATTGTATAACCTTAATGGATGCTTAATTTATTTTAAATAATATACGATTTTGCAATTCTTTTTAACATGAATGATAAAAATTTCTGATCTTCTAAAATTTTATTTATTCATATAAAATTAAAATGAATAGGTATAAATAAAACATATATTAAATATAAAAATAATAAATTCATGTTACTAATAAATCATTGTGGTTAGATAATATATATTATATATTATACCACAACAAAATACAAAATATTATAATGTCAAATTAAAATAACTTTATAGCTATAAAAGTTTAAACATAAACATTTTCTAACCTCCACCTCTATGACATAATTTCATCTCAAATTTTACAGTGATATAAATTATCACAGACAGTGAATATCCCAAAGTTCATGACAAATAAGTATTTTTACTCTCATTCCGTAATAATCATATATCTTAATCAAAATCAAAATTAAACCAATCAATTCTATTAAAATGAAAAATATTTATCTCCACATAAAAATCTCAATAACTAAATGCGTGAAGGGTTTTATAAATTCATAGAGATACAGATAGTGAATTATATAAATTGAACCTTTTAATAGAAATCAAATCAAATTTCAAAAGAAGTTGAATAGATTGACTTATGTTACCATGGATAAGAAGTAGTAATTATAAGTATCCTTTGTAATGAAGAAAAGAGATCATCCCTAAGCAAATATCAAAAGCAAACTTTGAGAGTGAATCTTATTTCTCGATTTTATATAGATAACGGTATCAAATCTTTCACCATCCTTAAGAACAAAAAGTAAAATAAGTTAATCAAAACAATGATAACGATAATGAAAGAAGAATGAAAATAATAATCAAATATGAAACATTAAATAAAAGAAACTTCCGGTAAAAACTTTGCATCTTGCCGTCAAAGATATTGAAAATCATGAAGGATAAATTTGATTGTTGATAAAAGGAACTATTACTTTGAGCAAGATCGTGCTGATAACGTGTTATAAAATAAAGAGAGATGAAGAAAATAAAGAACAAAGAACAAAGAAAATATGAAAGCAATAAAGAATGTACTTTATTGATTAAAGGAATGATTACAATACTTCATCAGAGTCTCTATTTATAGGCATAAGAAGTATAAAAGGAGTAGAGATCTAATTCTAATATTAAAGTACATTAAAACTTTATCTTGATCGTGATGGAAATCCACTTAACAAGATATTCATAACAAAAACAATATATTTAGTAATTATAAATATTAATTAAAAAACTTGAAACATATGAAATAGAAAATACATATTAAAATGCTTATAAGTGGAATTAAACTTAGGTTTCAAGGATAAGATTACAATTATCTAGCCATCTAACTAAAGGAGCTAATATATTAAAAATATTAATTAAAAATAAAAAACTTTAAACAACATGAAATGAAAAATATAAATATGGATAAGAGAAAATCAAACTCAGAACTCAAAACTTAAGACTAAAATCACTAACATTTAATCACATTATCAAAATAACTGAATTATCAAATTTTAGATAAAACGTGTCTGTACTATTTTTTTAGCATATACTTTGCCGTTTCTAATATGTACTATTGAAAGTGAAATTATTATTAAAATGAATAAATTTAAAATAAAAAATCAGAATGGTAGATGCTAGAAATTTAATGTTGTTTATTATTGATATACTTTTGCAATATCGTAAATGTTAATAGCAGATTTTTTGCTCGGAATTAATAAGCAAAGGGTGTGATGTGTCTTTATTTACGGCAACAATCACAGTGTTAAGAGTATGGCCGCAAGCTTTCATCATTTTGTCCTTCCTAAACTTAATTTTTGCAACTACTCAAATTACCACTTTACCAACTTCCTTTTTTCTTCTTTCAATACGGATCGTCTCCCTTTTATGTCGACGTAAAATTTCATTTAAAATGTTTAGGTGAATGTTTTAATTAAGTTCCATTGGCTGAAACGATATGTCTCCTGCTTAAAAGGTTTCTCTATAATTATTTATAGGGGTTTTAACTTCTAATTAAAATTATTTTATTTATTCATTTAAAATTTTGTTTTTTAATTTTAATTTCTCTTAATTATCAAATCACTCAAAATAAATAAATAAAATTAATATTTGTTAACTTTACTGATGTAGTATGCATATGAACACTATATCAGCAATTAATTATTTTTTAAAATTTAAAAAATTATTAAAAATTTAAAAATTATAAAAAGAGTATTTGTTAATAATTAAAATTTTGAATAGAAATTAGTTTGATGATTTTAGCAGTGATTGTAGATTATAATTCAAAAAATAATAATTTCCAATGGCAAGTTGGGGTTGATGATTTGTGGAAAAGGAAGGATTTGCAATGCGGCATCCGCTTAGTTTATAGTAAAAAACTAAAATATATATTTTCGAAATATAATTAATTAGTGGCATCAGCAGAAAATTGACAAAATTAAGGCAATTAGAAGAAAAAACAAAAACCAGGCGGGTCTGAAACCTCGTTTCTTCGTAGCTTAGGATACAGTTGATTCTCACTCTAAAATTTTACACTGGTTTTTTTATTCGACGCTTATATGATTTAATTATTATTTTATTTAAAAAATTATCTTTATTGAAGTAAAATAATCTTCATTTTCATATATCGCCATTATATATATTATTTAGAATCTTCCATGATTTTTGTGATTTAATAAAATTCATCTTATTACTTAATAATTAATTTTGTTATTCAAAAACTTCATCCGAGATTTAGCTTCCATAAGATTCAATGTATATTTCATTTTGGTTAAAATATTTCATCAATTTTTGTAATTTTCAAGAATTTGAAATTCAGTCTCTATAGTTCTATTTCTAATAATTTAGTCTATTTGTTCTTGATTTCAAAATTAAGTTCAACTGTTAACACTATTAAAGTTATTTTGTTAACATTTTTATTTACATTGCTCTTGAGTGAGTATCCTTTTATTCCAAAATGTCACACAAAAAAATTAATTGTGTTAAGAATATGGCTTGAATTTTAAAACTTAAAAAGTAAAGGAATTAAATCCTGAAAATAAAGGTACATAGACTAAATTCCAAAATTGTGGAGAGTACAAGGACATATGGCATATTTCAACCTTCAAATTCTTTTATCAAATAAATCAAGCTTCATTTCCATTAAAAAAAACCAAGTTTCATTCAACAACAACAAAAAAAGTTACAATCATGAAAAAGAGCGGTGAGATAATCCCACTTGTACAACGAGAAAAAATCCCAATAAAGTACAAAGGCGGTGAAAGTTTGATGAAGAAAGCACTTGATTTGGATTCACAAAGACAATGGTTAATGCCTTCTGGCAATAACATATGCAACTAAGGAAATCAAACCTAATTTTCTGGCATCAACAACCAAATTAGAAAGCTAGTGTGTTGATTCCTGTACAGTAGTCGTGGTCTCTCAGCGAATTCATTAAACCCTTAGATAAGTGTTAAGCCCCAACATAACAAGAGAGAAAAATCCTCCACATGGGAGAGTAGAAACTTGGACTTTCCAAATGGGAGTCAAGAGTGACAGTATAATGGTTGTCCTATAGGTTGACCGCACTACAGAAAAGGTTAATTATTTTCTTTAGTAAGGAAAGAAGAAAGGAAAAGAAAGAAAAAAAATAGGAGAAAGGGAAAAAAATCAAGAAAAAAAATAGGAGAGCTTTTAATTGGATAAAATAAATATTTGAAAGATAATGCATTTCAAAAGAATCTTATGTTACTAAGTTTTGTTTATAAACAATAACATGCTATTAATCTTCTAAGATTCAAATGGGAGGATGGCCTCACGTTCATGAAAACCAAACCTGTAAGCTTAGTTTAGTGCAAATAGCTCGATTCCCCTTGCGCGATATAACGTGAAGCCCAATCCATTTTGCTTCTTGATGTTTCATTTAATTTTCATGTATTTTTATTTTTGGTCAAAGAGGCTTATATGAAAAGCCTATTTATCATTCTCATTTCTCAATCGACATTCATCTGTCTTTTAATTGAGTACTATCTTGTTTTTCCCGCTCTCTATTCATTCATTAAATAAAGTACTTGTTGAATCTTGAAGGATACGTTTCTAGTGAATTATCCTTAAAGACAATGTCAAACACGCCTCAAGAAGTGAATTTATTTTTCCATATTCAATCTTTCCTCTTTATTCACAACAATCTTAAGGACGATTATGAATATCGTTTCCAATTCTACCGCTAACGTCTCTGTCGCTATTAATGTTATATCCAACAACATTGATATTCTAGTCGTTTCTAGTGCTGCAACCAACTATGCCAATAATGTTAATGTTGTTTTCGTTATTGCCCCAATCTCAATGTTGTCTATCAATTTCTATGCCAAACCTTTTCTTGACATCTCCAAGATTGAAGCTTTTGATGAAAATAACTTCAAAATATGGCAAGAGCATATATTATTTTTCCTTGACATGCACGGAGTTGCATTCACACTCACAGAAAAGTAATCACTTGGTCCCATAGATAAGCAATTAGATCTAATGATTCGTGTAAACAAGGCATGTAGACACAAAATAATTTTGACACTTTCAAATAATTCTTTTACCTTTATTATTCATACAATGAAGATGATTGATAATAGAGACATAAAGGTATAAATCAACGAATGCCACAAATTGTTGGACGACCTTGACCACACAATTGCAGACAAATGCCGAATAGAGAATTAGCACAAAATAGAAGGATTTAAAAGCGGCTTTTATTGCAAGTGTGACAGGTAAGTTGTAATATTTATAAGTGTTATAATGGAATATTTTGGAGTATTCCAAGGATCGTACCCAAGGGATTGCCAAATTGGTAAATGCATTTATCAAGTTAATTATAAGTAAACAATTACTAATCTAATCAAATTATTAGTGAAAATTCAAATATAAATTATTTATAAACTAAATTTAAATTATCAATTAAACAAACCGAGTTAAACTTTCTTCCTATTGTTATAGATAATGTAAGTGATTAAAATGAAGGTCAATTGAATCGTTAATCACTAAGCTAATAAACCTATATTAATTATATTGTTTGTCACTCTTAGCTAAGAATCTCCTCTCGATCTCATCCTAGACTAAAAGATACCACCTAAGCTCTCCTCTCAGTTTCATCTAGGCATATAGATCTCGTTTCAATCTCACTATTGGGCACAATTATATCGAACTATCTAATGATGAACTCCCATTTCAGTCTCGTTTATCTAGATTTTCCACTAGAGGCGTCAATTCTAGCGAATGTAGCATTTTAGTATAAAAGAACAACCAAACAATCAAGCCTAGGCATTAACTTAATCTAATAATCAATTCATCAGTTATCTGACAAGCAATATCAACACATAATAAAGCTTAACACCCAAATACACATTTCATCGAACAGTTGATATGCATAATCTAAAGGTAAGGGTAAGAAATGCTCATTTAGATATTGAATCAATGGCACCCAAAAGCTTGATTCATCTCCATTTACAACAGTCTCTAATAAGAAAGAAGAAATAAAACAACAAAAAGTAAAATCTATTCTAAAAAGAAAGGAAAAACCTAATATAAAAATAAGAAGAAAAGAAAAGAAACTTAATCTAAAATTATGAAAAGAAAAGAAAAGAAAATGTTCAACCTCCAAAAATCTAATCCCCAAAGCTTATAAAATACTAATTATAGTCTACTACCATTTAACCTAAAAAAGACAATTATGCCCCCACTTAAAATCTAACTTAAGCTTTGTTGAACTACAAAATGCCCTTCAAAATTTTGGTCTCGTTAGAGTCAGTTTTGCAACATCAGCAGTTGATTACTCCAATGATGCTTTTGGGTTTCAATGTTGTAACAACAACCTTTTGGTGTCGTAACATCATCCTAATGCATCATAAATTCTTTATCTATAAGGCTTATGGCTGGAGTTACGACCTTGCTAGGCTAGAGTTGTGATATTAGGACCTAGTGTTGAGACACCAAGGTTGGTGTCTCAACTTTAGAAATAATCTACTAAAATATGCAATTTGGTGAAGTCTAACTCATTGGTTGATGGCAAAGGCATTGGTGTTGTGATATCAACATCAATGTATCGCGACTCTAACTCTAATTTTGGCTCTTCTCCTAATTTTTGTGTTAACCAAAAGTCTAAAACAAGCTTAACTCAAAGATTATGTTCCTATTGGCATAAACTTGTAATTTTATTCCAAAATGCATGAAGAGCAATAAAAACTAAAATTAAACATAAAATTTAGTACTCATAGAAAAGTGATAAAATAAGGTATAAAGTACTCGAGAATAAACTCGTTAAATGTTTAAAGAACTTAGTTTGATGTATATAAATACGACAGATCAAACTAAAAGTCCAAGAGTGTTACCTTACAAGAAGGATTTGTTGTTGGATTGCGTATTGAAAAGCTACCACCACCGTGGAATGACTATAATAAATAACTTAAACACAAGCACAAGTAGCTCTCACTAGTAGTCTTAATCACTCATATAGTCGTAAAATACACCAACCACAAAAAGGCCAAAGCCACCAAAATAAAATAGATTGCTAAAAATTTCAACTTAGTCGAAAGTAAGGCTAAAAGAGGTATGATAAAAAAACATGATTATAAGCCCACGACACAAAACTCTACCTTTAAGGGGAAAAATGAAATTGATTTGCTTGTGGTAAATAAAGCCATCATGCACATTAGTGTAGACATTGAAAGGGGAGCAATGATAATCCTACTAAACCAAATATCAATTTGGTTGATACAAGTAACATAATTGTGACGGTCATTTCTTAAGTCAACATTGTGATGAATATGAAATAACAAGTCTTGGACTTTGATACCACTAAACATATTTGTAGTTTTTAAAATGTGTTTCCCTCTTAATCTTAAATGGAGGGTGAAGAAGAAACAATCTATCTTGGGGACTTATGAATTGTAACTGTCACACTCGACCTTTGTTTAACTCCCGAACCTTAGGAAAGGTGGGGAGTTAATTGAATAAAATAGAAAGTTGGCGGGCTCTATTGGAAAACTCGAGAAATTTTATGGCTAATTGGTAACCGGTTGGTTCCTTAGTGGAATGCAAAATGATTACTGATGAATGGCCTAATAAAGGCTTTGGTACACGTATGAGAGGGATTATATTTATGAAAAAGGTCTTATTCAGCTAAGGGAGATTGTTCTCAAATTTTATTTATACTTTCTTATCTATACCGTCTTCTTTGGTTGCTCCGAAAAAGAGAAAGTTAAGGAAAGCTTTGCATGGGGCAGTGATTATGAAATTTGAAGGCTGAAAGTAGATAATCTAAGGAACTAGTAAGCCTTCCTATCTTTTTGTATTTGAGGATTTAAGGAAGGGGAGTAAGAATTTCAGAAATCCCTAGGAAGCTTTTGAACAATACTAAATTCTGGGTTTTTAAGGTTTGAATACTTTCAGTCTAACTGATGTATTTGGTTGTCGCGTTTAGCTGTCAGGGTGATGGAGGCTCTGGCTTCTGGAAACACTAAACTGACGAAGATAAAGAATTTAAGGTGAATTTTCGTACTCTACCATTGGGGGATTGATGATGTTGTGCTACTTGAATGGTCTATGTTGTGTTTGTTCTAAGTTTTTTTGAATCTGTGATTGTGGATGAATATGGTGAATGAGTATGTTGTGTATTCGTAACACTGTGTAAGTGTGTGTACGTTGCAAGTATGTCCTTTAGCTGTCAAATGGTTGTGAATTGATGTATTGATAAATGACGTATTGTATACTATAGTAATAAGTACAATAAAATATGTGCAATGCATGTTTATTATGTACGAAGTATGAAGGGAGTTACCTTGACGGGTTAGTTGTAGTAGGAAAAGAAATTGGCGTACTGGAGGAATAGACAAGATGAAAGGAGATTCGAATAAGTTTGGCGGCATTGTAGAATGGTTATTTACTAGCTCATTAGAGCAACACCATTACGATGGTTTATCAATTCTATGGAACGACACTATGACAACAATTATGGATTGTTCAATGCGACACTATGTAAATGGTATATAGGTCCTTCAAGACAACACCATGTAAATGATATACAAGTCCTTCGAGCAAACATTAAATATGTCTTATGAGACGACACCTCGAAATGGGTTTAATGATTCTTTGAAATCTAAAGTCCATGAGTAGCCATTACATGATCTTGTAGTGAATAGGTACAACCTATGGTGGAATGGAGTCCGCCAAAATAGTGAAGGGGGAAGCATGTTATGGCATAAAAAGGGAAGTCACTATATGAATCGCGCGTTGTGTAGTCTGACATGATGATCTTAGCCCGTCCAAGGACACTGGCAAGTATCTTAATAAGATGAACCGCCAAAATGTGAAGGTGAGAGAAAATTGGTAGAAAAGTGTAAATATGGTAGTTATGAAATGAAGGGTATTTCCTTCAAAGTATGTAAGTGTCCGTCAACATGAGTCTGTCGGTGTTAGGTGAGTACATCAGCATTGGGTGTGACTAAGTGAGACAATGAAACATATTTTGATTCTAATAATCTGTGGGTAAAGAGGCTGCTAGGAACAGGAAAGTTCGCAAATGACCCTTTTAGGAGAGGTGTCTGCCAATGACTATTTTGGGTAAAGAGTCCACTGGGGATTTATAAAGAGAGAGGATGCCTGTTAGGATTATATAGCACGGAAAAGTCCACTTGGGACTATCAAGGGTGAAAGTCTACTGGTGACAATCTAAGAAAGGGGTAGTCTTAGGGAACCATTTGATATTTGGAATTCTGGATGTTTGGTTTGAAGTGGGAAAAGTCCTATGAGACTGTCTTATAAGTGCAAGTCCGTAAAAGTAGGGGTGTTTAATCATCAGCCAAATCTTAGTGTTAAGGTCGCGAAAGAGAATAAGGTTAAAAGGAAGGTTCTATGCAATAGTCTGAGTCCTAATAAGGTAATTTTTAGGTAACAGAGTAAGCTCATATTAGATCAATATGGAATGAAGAGGTTAAGGTAAGTGTTTATAGAAACGACCAGATATCTACAATTTCGCCTGTAGTAGTCACCAAACTGGACAGACACGTATGTGGATGTCTTCAATAAAACAAACCAGGAAAGATGATATCAGAATCTGAGATGAAACGGGACAATGTCAAGTTCTAGAAGAATTTTTTATATGGAAGAATACATTCATGACCAACCAATATGTTCGCCAACTGTTGCTAGAGAACGTAAGGCAACGATTATGCCAAAAAAATCAGTGGAAGTTCCTAAGATACTCAGGGAGTTCTAAATTTTGTGTTTTTATTTTATTCTTAAAAATACATAGAGCTTTTTATGAGTAGTGTTATACAAGTTCTTACTAAGTTCTTTGAAATTATGATGGTTCTACCTTATGTGTAATGTCAAAGACTGACTTAGGGATAGTGTGAAGGGATCAAGCCAGACCCTCCAAATTCAAGCGATTGGCGGAGAAACTGTTTCATGTGTATAGAGGGTAATGCTCAGAGGCTACGCCTTGAGGATTGGGCTAGTGTATGGTTTCAAATTAAGTTTGAAGTTGTAGTAAGTGTAAAGATTATGGCTTAGTACAACAAATTGATTGTAAAATTTTAAGTACTTGTATAATACACAATTTATTTAAAGTTAATTCTTGAAACATGCTGATAACCAAGTTTTTGGAATAAATTGTATGGTAAATGTGGGTCCATATTTCCTTGTTGTCCAAATTTATAATTAAAATAAGTTTGAAAGCCAGATATTGTAACTCAAGTTAATTGTGAGACTTGGTACCCAGACCCGATGATCGGGTTGGGTAAAGGGCGTTACAACAACTGTGCTAGGGAAAGGCAAGGTTAATGTTGAGGCAATTTTTTAGTAGTCCTCGAATTAATGCCATCTGGTAATGGCATTGTCTACTAAGGAAACTTTTCATGTGTACATTTCAAAATTTTAGCAAAAAATATTTTTGGGCTATAATTTCTATTATTACTTTGGACAATTGTCAATCCATCCTTGATATCCATACTACACTAGCAACTTATCTTATAGATTTGTTTGGATTTAGATTGAAGTAATCAACATATCAAGTTTGATGGATCCGATTGAACCAAGCTAAACTAGGAAGTATATTTTGAATATTCAACACTTAACTTGAGCCATTTGAAGATATTCTTTATGCATATTATCATGCTTATTTCGAGGGAAGTTTTATTGTAAAAGATATAGTATGTTAGCAAGTTTCCATTTATTATATATTGTGGAGACTTTCATCTTATTCATTGTGGAACCGTTTATCTGATTGTATTGAGTGAAATAATCAAGTGACTTGGTTAGTGTTCTAATTTTTCAAGGGGAAAATTTAGAGGGAGATATTTAGATCTTAGACGCAACAATGAGAAGTTTAAATTGCTGAGCATTAGAGATGGAAACCCTAGTTGTACAAGGTGTTATGATAATAAAAATTCTCTCTAGGTAAGGTATCACAGATATAGGGAAACTAAACTGCGTAAACATATTGTGTTTATAGTTTTTCTGCACTCTTTATTGTCGATGCCTGAAGAAGTTGGTACTGCTCTAAGCACTGCTTGTTTTCTGCTTACAAATATCAATTTTGGACTCAACATTTTTGCTCAAACTTTCATTTAGAAAGATCATTGCCTTAAATGATTTCCTCCATGTTCCTAATATTTTAACCAATTTGGTTTTTGTTAGGTTACTAGGAAAAGTTGGGGTAAAAGTTTCCTTTGAGTCTTTTAAGGTCATAATGACCAAAAATAATATTTTTGTAGGTAGAGGTTATTGTAAAAATAAATTGTTTCTTTTAAATGTTTTGAAATAATTAATGGAAAAGTTAGTTCTTTTGCATACTTGATTGATTTATATGATTTATGACATTCTAGATTAAGACACGTGAATATTTTTAAACTAAAAATGCAACAACTTAGTTTGAATTCTAGTACTAATAATACTTGCATGCAAAATGTAAAATATGTGCATAATAAAATAGAATAAGAAAACTTGTACATATTAGAACTTTTAAGTTAAATTCATACAAGCCTAGGTGACTTAAAGCAAACTATGACCAGATGGGATAAAAATATTATGTAACTTTTATTAATGATATTTCAATATATACTAAAGTATATTTGATTCAAAATAAAATAAAGCTTTCAATATAATTCTTAAATATAAAGAAGTAAAAATTCATTAAATAAAAATATTAACAAAGATAATTGGTTTCTTGGAAAGTAATAGAATTGTAACGAATAACTATTCCATAAGAATTAAGTAAAGTTGTAAGGAATGAGAATAGTATAAAAATAGTTTGGTTGGGTGAAATGGAATGAATCTTTAATTGTATTCTTGTATTTGGTTTAATAGAATAGGTAGTGTAATAGTACAAGAAAAGATGTTCAAAAGATAAATATGCGCTTTGATAGATTTGTTCTTTTAAATTTTTAAAACAAATGTTAAGATTATTAAAATTTGTATATTATTTAATATATTTTAAATATAAAATATCCAAAATAAATAAATAAAATGATTGATTCTGTTATATTGTTTTTCTCCTTAACGATATAACGAAAATAAATCTAAATCAACTCAAATTCTTATTGGTTTCTATTTTAATCATCATTTTCCTATTGTTCCATTAATTTAAAATAACCTAGAAAAGAAAACACACCTCCATAATTATCAAAATCCACTACCATAAGTATACATAAGTAACCATTATAATAAAAAGGGTTAATATCTTTTAAAGACAAATTATGAGACCATAAACATTACAAATAACCCAAACCCTAAAATCAATCAATTGTCATGCTTATACACCTCTCAACAAATCTATAAATTTATAAACACACACACTAATAATAGTAACTAATAGCTAAATTAACTATCCAAAGCAATAAAACCATTCCAATTGTTGACTTGCAAAACAACCCAAAATCATATAATTACCTATTCCATTTAATCGCTTCAACTACAAGCAAATATATAAAAAAGCGTAAGTTTCATAAAAATAATTTGCTAATTTTCATATGTCAATACCAAAGAAACAAAAAAAATGA
Source organism: Gossypium raimondii (assembly GCF_025698545.1). Taxonomy (NCBI): domain Eukaryota; kingdom Viridiplantae; phylum Streptophyta; class Magnoliopsida; order Malvales; family Malvaceae; genus Gossypium; species Gossypium raimondii. Next base: position 37,591,230 of record NC_068572.1, read on the forward strand.
ACTTAACATACACTAAATTCTCAACAAATACATGGACCCCAAGAAACAATACAAATTCAAAGCAAAATCCAGCTTATGCAATTTAGAATATTTCACTATTGCAGCAACCTGTGAAATTGGCAATAATAAAAACTATAACCTATATATCAATATCTATTGTTTTAACATAGAATCAACGGCTTCCTTTTTGGTTACCAATTCTGTAAGGTTGTTAAAGTCTTTATTTATACCTTTAGGCACAATTCTAAAAATCAAGTTCCTACTTGTAGGAGTATTCATTTGGGTGTAATTACTTGATATGAAAGAATAAGAAATCTATAACATAACCAAACATATAAGTTAATACAATGGTGTTACAAATGCTTGCCAAAGAAATTAAGATAATTAACCAATGAGTCTTAAATCTACCAAATGTTTGTACCGAAAGCAACAGTTGTTCCCTATCTTGTTTCTAATTAAACCACCACACATTAATACAATTTTGCAAGATGTAAAAGGAACATTTATATAATCAATAGAAACTTTGAATCAAATTCAATGTTAACTTAATGGATTACACTCTTCAAAAGTTTACGCATGTAAACATAACATAAGTTGAACTTCAAAATCATCTAAAAGCTCAATAATGACACCTAATCTAATTAGATAGCAATGTATGACTTAACACTATAACCTTTTCAAAAGTAAAATCAACAAGGGTACAATTTAGTCTCCATATTATGGCTTCTACTTCTAGAAAAAGTATGACCATGGTGTGCTGCATTGGAAAATGAGCATTTCTCATATAGTTTCTCCAAATGATCAAGCAACATGTACAAAAAATAAAAAGGTCAATTCCTAAGTATCCAAAACAAAAACACACACACAAAAAATAAACTAAAAACAAAGTAACCCACCATCACAGTGATTATAGATCAACAAATGATGAGACCTAAGAAATTAAAATGGAAATCTGAATAGCATTGAAATATCCACAAGCTCATCGACGCAAAAGAGGATGATTAAGATGGAGATAGGTTCTAGATTTTTCTTTAAATGAAACTATCTCATTTATTTAAAAAAAATCTAAAAATAGAAGAAAAAAAAGTAAAAAGAACTTTAGAAACAACTTATATGAGAATGAAGTTGATTCAAGAAATTTAAAACGATTTAAAATCCTTGAATTTGTAAGACCCAAGCAATAAAAAAGAGATGTAAAGATCTAGAGAAATGGAACATGAAACAAGAAAAGGAAACAAATATTAAAATTTGAAAAATTGGGTTTTGTTTATTTCAAAGATTAGATCTTGTTCTTGTTTTTGGATTTTTTTTTTCAATTTTGTACTTTTTGTTTAGTTTTTAATTTCATATTATTTACGAGAGAAGTTTGAATGGAAGAATAAAGCTGGAGAAAAAGAATCAAATAATAATGTAACAGATAAAATTGAAATATTAACTCAAATTGTATTCCAAGCATGGTTGAATACGCATTCATGTAACAATCCGATTTTCAATAGTGTTGGAAATGGTGGTTTCAAAATCCCGTTCTCCAATGATTGAGTCCATAAGTACTATTAATTAATATTTACAAGTTATTTTTGATACTATATTAAATTTTGATATGACGATTTTTTTAAATAAATAGTTAACTAAAGTACAAGTGTAGTGACCCTAAAGTAAGTGTGTCAGAAAATGAAGTATCAGGACTTCGTTTCTGTAAAATGAGCCCGTAAATATTTTTATTACATATTGATGAAGTTATTAGATAGGTGAATTAAATTTTGGATAAGTAATTTCGTCGAATTAGTGACAAATTAAGGTACACGGACTAAATCGTAAAAGTTATAAAAGTTCATCGCTATAGACTTTTTAATTGTTAAAGGATTGAAGTAGTGATTTAAATAAGATCTAAAATGGAAAATAAACCATTTTAGTACTTGGTGGATGGTTTGGTATGAATTTTTTTAATTAAAACAATTTAAAATTATATTTAAATTATTATATGTAAAATAGATAAAAACAAAGATGATAATGGAAAGAAAGCATTCATTTCTTTCTTCTTCCCCTGTACTCGAAATAGGAGAAAAGAAACATAGAGGAAACAACTTAGGGCTCTAATCTTTTAGCAACAAATTGGTAAGCTTTAATGTAGTTCTTTTTTTTTTGTAATTTTTATGTTTTCAAAATATTGGGAGCTTGATTTAGCTAACCCATGTGTTAATTTTTGTACCTGTTAAAGTTCATAAAATATGCCATTGATGAATGCTTGAAGTTTTAGTGTTAAATTGTTAGATTTGAAGCTTAGTTACTGAAAATGATTAATTTGTAAAGTGAAAATTGTTAGTTTTTAACTTAGAGACTAAAGTGCAATAATTTTGAATTTAGTGTGAAAATTTTATAAATATAATTATTAGAAGGTTGTGGAAGGATGAAATTGATATCTATTTTGAAATGGAGGCTCAAATTTGAAAGTTATAACAATTTTGATTTTAGGGACTAAATTGAATAAAATTTGAAACTTTAGGAAATTTTGTAAAATGAAAATTTAAATGTCATCTGCATATAATTAGTTGATATAAGGTATTTGAGAGTGATAAATTGAAATTGATTATTGTATAGATTAAGATTTGAATCGAGTTGAGGATAACCGAGAAAAAGAAATTTTTTATTAGTCCCCGCAATTCATGTTGTCTCGCCAATTTTGTCAAGTAAGTTCATATGGTACAATCATATTTAAATTTTATATAATTGAATTATTTGTGTGAATGTTTAATTATATTTTGAAATTCTTTACGATTTAGTACGAAACGTGAGATATGGACTAATTTGTAAAGTATTGCAAATGTGATAATTATAAACTTGTATGAAGTCTTGAAAGAATATGAAATGTGTTATAGTAGATGATATGTACATGATGATGTTACAAGATGCAGTGATATAAATGTTATGAATTCAATATTAATGCCACGTAAACTTACATTACGTTTGATTCAATTGTAAATGGAATATAGCTATAATCGATAATTCAATTGTTTGGTTGAATGAAATGGAATAGAACGTAATAGTATTCTTCATTTCGTTGAATGGAATAAATGATCTAATAGAATAAGAAAAAGCTAAAATGACTAGAGTATCCTTCGCAAAAAAGTTTAGATAGATGATTATTGTTATTTTATAAAATTTTAATAGGATTATTATTAAAATAAAAATATATAATTTAATAACATTCTTAATATAATTATTATTAAAAGATGAATTAATAAAAATAATAATATCTAATATTAGAAAAATAATATATAGCCTACTTTATTAATTTTAAACTACAATGCATATTTAATGTGCTAGAATATCATTAGCGAAACAAATAATTTAATTATCCTCTAAACTAAACAGAAAAAGATTAGAAGTAATAAATAGCTTAAGAATTATATTTTACATCCAAACATAAAGTTCATACATTAACAAAAAGTTACTTGATGTCATTAGCTTATATGTCATAATCTATATGTTAAATTTTGCAACATCAAAAAGTTACAACAGTCTGTGTCATTCTATCATGTCATTATACCATCCAAATATTACATATACAAAAATTTACCAAAACATCACAAACACATTCATGACTTTTAATGGGTAGAAATAAATCTTCACACCCATTCCAATCGCACAAAAGAAGCGCAAGAAAGCATTCATCCTTAGTTAATCTTTCTACTTCCCCTAAGGCTAGATATAATTTTTGGACATTTTCTTGAATGAGCATTTATGAGTTCTTTTGAATTAGCACTTTAGAGGTAACACTTATATGTAATTCAGGGCCAATAGTCCTTATGTTTTCCTCTAATAACGTGGCAACATCAATAAGTGAAGTAGAAGAAATTTGTTCACTTACATCATAATTTTTTTTCTTCTTTGAAAATGTGGAATCATCTTAGTTTGGCTTCGACAGATGCCATTGTGTAGCCAAGACATCCATCTCATCCAAGGAAACATCAACTTTGCATCTATGGTCATTGCTTCCTTTTTCAGGATTCTTTGCAGGAGCTATATCCTCAACATCTATTTCTTCAATAATATCAACAGCTGTTTGAGCATCTTTCCTAGTGGCTCGATCTTTTGCGTATATGGAAGTAAGTTGGTCATTATAAGGGAAACTACAATGTCTAAATTGACCAGCTTCTTTATGACTTTATAAAAAGGAAGGAATCTGCATTAGATATAAGTTTGGTCAAAATAAGATAATAAAGGCAAGAATTAATTCTTATACTTATATATGAGTTCCAAACAGCATCTTCAGCAACATCCTCTAAATATGCTCGTCCCAACCAAAGTCGCTATTCTCTTTTCCTCTGAGCATGTCGCAAAAAATTGCCCATTCATTTTCCAATGCCCTAATCTTCAGTTCAAGCTTATGTCTAACCTTCAACACTGTATGAGGTAAAAATTTTTCTGACATTCTTTCTAGTTCATTTAAATAACTGACCTTGAATCTCGTATCTGTGTTAAAAGTTCCAACATAGCATCTTCTTCTGGAACACATTTTTTTTAGGTTCTTCGAGAATTTTGGGAAGAAGTTGTAGTTTATTGTGAAAAGCCTTACATAACTATCTTAAGAAAAAATACAAATTAAAATTAGGTTTGATATTATGAATCGGAGGGTAGACACTTTATAAAATTATAACACATGATGAATCAGAAGAAGATAAATTAAAGTTGTAATTTTAACAAGTCTAGTACAATACATTAAGACAATACAAACAAAACCAAAGTTTCATAAACTAGATACATAAAATAATAATAAAAAATTAACCTTTTACTATGTTTTAATAAACCTAAATAATTTCTAAATGCTTCTCATTCATAGAACATTTTGATTGGCTATTTCCATCCTCCAAGTAGCCCATGCATCTAATAGATGATTACTTACAATATTCAAGTCATTCGTTCTTTATCACATTACTAGGTAATCCTTCTCCGAATTCTGCTTCAATAGGATCGAGACTCATATAGGTTCGAATAAAATTATGAACAAACAACATGCAATAATGATTCGATTGTGCACCCTCATAGGATAAGATGATGGACTCCTAAGTATTCTCCATCTAAGTTTTAATAACCCAAAGTATCTTCAATAACATTGTGTGTTGAAGCATGTTTCACATTGAAAAATTCTTTTGGAGTACTTAGTTGGTGACCCTGGCACCATTCAGTCCAATGATATCTTTGTCCCCTAAAAGGCGCAAGAAAGCGCTCACAATTTGTGTAGCCAACATCAACTAGATAATAACAACCTATAAAAGAGAAAAAAACTATTTATCACGAATAACTTTCCCAAAAAAGTATTATCTTAAAAATTAATTCAAAATCCTCCAATTCTGCACTTTAACATGAGAAAATTTTAGTCCATATCTCTTACTAATGACATCACGAAGAACTCATCCATCAGCAACAAAACATTCCCAACTAGGAAGAAGATAAACAAGCTGCATATTAGGTGTATAAAGACCTAACATATTTGTTGCTACGTCGCCTTTTCACGTTCGATATCTAGGTTTATCAACTTTTGGAACTCTAACATTGATTTGCATTTCATATAAAGCATCTAAGCAATTTTACATAAATAGTTTAAAAATATTGGGTAAAGATACTATATTTAAATCTAAATCAAGTGAATACTGTACAACCTATCTTTGGAACCCACTCTAATACCTTGAACCATTTCCACATTGGGTCTGTAGAATTAGTTTTAATTGGCTGTCTTTTAAATAACAAATATTGTTAGTGCATGACAGTTCTAACACCCTATACCCGACCTGATTTACCAGATCCAAATTTAGGATGTTTCCACACTTAAACACTTAACAAAAATTTTAAAACAGGCGAGGACTTTACTGAACATACTACTTTCCTATTTAATTTTATTTTAAGTTAAAGGTTTTGTAGATTAACATTTGTTTGATTACAACTGATTCTCAATAAGTGTAAGACAGTATCACTTAAAGCTTCATTAAAACAGTCTCATTTGTCGCGTATAATTCTACTTGCCATTAGAAAACATAAGTGACAAAGTGTCCCTTTGTATGCATAATATAGCTCTGCAATCATCCACATTGGTGCATTCTTGGCTTGGTCCCCTCTGGTGAATTGGTTCACTTAATAACCTACATTGCAAATAAACATCCATAAGTTCAATGGAACTTAGTGAGTCTCAACTACTTGTACCTTTAAACAATAATGTTGGATTCCTCAACTTAAAAATTCTAGACCTTCTTTCAGACTTTCAAGAATACATTTCTGATTCTTGGCGGATACCAATACGCTTGCCTCTACTATTGAACACCCTATAAATGATCCATCTAATTGGCGAATTATTATTTCAACCCATAGTTTGAATCCTATTTCACTATCCCTTTGAAGATAGTAGTTGAATACATTCCCCAAGGTAATATTCCTATAGGTACTCATTTTTGACTGACTCTAGTGATTGCCAAACACAGTTCACATGAAATCTTCCAGTTAACCCAGACAAACATGCTTACTCAGATGAACGTAAGGTTTTGATCACCTAAAATAATTTCATATGGCTTAATACATAGCGTGAGGATTCCCAGGTTTGGCGGACTTTTACACCACTGTACCCCCAAATATGACAAGCGCACCTTCTTAGTGGATTGCTAAGGTGAATTCCTCAGTTGGATACAATGCTGAGAATTCTCTCAGAATCTAATTCCAAGACATAACTAGATTACATGGTAAGATTGGTCTAACCAATCGCCATGTAGGCGTTATAGAATTTGTCATACAATTTTTCCATACAATACACCACAAAGATTTTTCTAGTACTTCGTGACAAAGGCATTTCACAAGATTAGTCATAAAGGCTTCCCAGCTTATACGCCTTAAAGGCTTTTCACAAGATTAGCCATAAAAGCTTCTAAGATAATATTCCACAAAAGCTTCCTAGATAATACGCCACAAACACTTTTCACACGATTAGCCATAAAGGCTTCCTAAGTAATCTATTGTGTTTGACAATATGGATTTGCCTAAACTCATCATCATCACCATCATTGGCCCAAGGACACGCAACAACCCTATAATACAAATGTGGCTCATTCGTCATTTCTAGAATGTGTCATGGTCGTGGTTTTTCCAAATAATTTCCTCACTGGCCTTTGTGTTTACTGTCTTGACAAATGTCATCAAGTACCGCAGTGGGGTCCATTAACGTTTCATATATTTTTCTCATACTTCGTTTAAACCCCCTTAACGCCAATCATACATCGTCGTGCATCACTCAAATAACAAAACACGTCTACATAGATTTCACTTATAATCTTAACAAAATCATACTTCCTATCACATGACTTCCCATGCATGCTTACTACACATTGTCATATACAAGCAGCACATCATACACTTCAAAGCATACATGAGAATGCTTCATAAAGAACATATAACTATACATACACCCAACAATTTCTCAAAAAGATATACGCATCGACCATAAAAAGAATCATTATAATATGTGTGCAAAAGTTAGGTCTAAAGACTTACTAGAGACCTACCTTTACTTCGATCTAGATTTTTATTTCAATTGTCTTTCCCTATCCAGTAGCAACAAATACTTAAAAGACCATAAGATTTCCATTAGAATCCCTATTATAGACATTTAACTAACATTTCAATATACAAGGTCTTCTATAACAACCTTTCTTTTTATAATCATAATGTGCAAATTAGTTAAACTTATTAGAAGGTTGATGTAACCTCCCTAACGTGGCCTAGATGTTATACCTAGATTGAGAAGGCTACATTAGCCACCGAAAAGGCTAAGTAAACCATTTAACCTTTGAAAATGCTTAGCACGCCTAATTTTGAAGAAAATCGTTATTGGTGATCCAAGTTAAATAAAACATCTGTTTATTGGGTTATCTCACGAAAAACACTAATTTGTTTAACTTAAGAAAGTCATCACTCTTGAAATTAAATAACATTAAAACATTCATTTAATTAGGCTATCTTTACAGAGAGTCCATTTTATTATTGTTGTCATATTTTACAAGACTAATTGATTTGACATTTTGTTTTACAAAAATTGAATCTTTAAAATGCAGCAGAAAACCATTATTCATGTCATTTTGGGAATTTAGTTGCCTTATTGATTTATTTTTCGAAAACCATTTATTGGTAACACAGCAGAAAATTGATGAATAATGTTAGTTTTACTTAAGTCAAATAACATGCAATATCGATTATTAAGCTTCAATGATCCATGCATGCACAAAACCCCAAAATCAAAAATAATTAAGCCATAGAACGAAGACATTAAAAATTACATAACCAAACCAATAGAAATTTTTTTAAAAGTACTTTATTTGAAAATAGTCCGATGTTCGAGGTGGTGCTCCGTATGCAGAATCTGATCCTAGTGTCATGAATTACCTGAAAAGTTTTAGACTAATGGAGTGAGCTAATGAAAGCTCAGTATGAGTCGAGCGGTTATTTAACAGACTAAGTATCAAATATAATGAAGCATATTAACATTAACAGAAGAACACAAAGCCATCATTGGAATTTCATATCATTACATAGCCACAATCAAATCGATGTCAAATGATGTATGAGCATGGTATGATGTAAATGATGCAACACAAAAGTTCATACCAACCATCCACTACACACCACGAGTTCCCCATAACTTGTCTACTAAACTCCAAACAATGCGAGCCGAAGCTCAATGTGGATAAACCACTAGTACAGTAATGTAGATAAACTACCAATATATGCAGACAAGCTGCCAATATTGTGGACAAGCCACCAATAACGACAATGCAAATAAAATGCCAATATAATTATGATAAACCACCGATAATAGATTGTAGGTTAATACGCTGCCAGTAGGTTGTGAATACACAATTTGGTTGTAGATAAAAGCTACCAATAATGCGATAGAATTACCAATCTCCTCAATACTCCCAATGTAGTGCACTAATAATAATATAATGCGATAGAATTGCCAATCTCCTTGATACTCCCAATGTAGTGCACTAATAATAATATTGTGGATTTTAACTGTCGTCGATACTTTATGGAACTCCTCCATCAACCACAATAACCCACCTCATGCATACAATCATTAAGGAAAATCACGCTTTTAATTCAGTTTCACTACAATGACACGTTTGACAAGTTTACGGTTAACATATTCATTTTAAAGGCATGCTTAACATGCATATCAATATTCAGTGTTGGTGTATGCCTTGCACAATTTCATTTAACAATAACATTGGCATTCATACATGTTTTCAATAATATACTCAATATCAAATTTGCATATAAATCAACACATTTAACAATCTTTCTAGTATGTGACATAAAACACAATCAAGTCTTATGAGTATACAATTGAACAATATCTTAGCATGTCGAACATTACACAAGCATCCATTAACCAATATTCACGATATATTATCATTTCAAAACATGTCACAACCAACATTCAATAATCCATAACCATGGCATCTAAACAGACAATCATAAACAACAATTTTACATACAAGCAATCCCAATAAAAGGCTTAAACACTCGGTTAATATTTTAGGATACATACCTTTCTAACCAACAAGAAAATTTACCATTTAAACACATTTATACAAATTTTAGACCATTTAAAATAAAGGAAGAGACTCACACTTTATTACACACTTCGCAACACTAAGCCTTTGGAGTCTGTGTTTTCGATCTAACACCTTAAGCGTACCTAACACCAACTGATAGGATCTAACACATTTAATATTGTTAAAACCAGCCTTAAAACACCCCTAAGGGTTTATAAAAATCAATGTTATGCCATAACTTTTCAGATTCAATTCGATTAAGCAACTTACACTAATTTGATGCAAAACAAGGGCGCAAACGAAATCCGACTTCACTACTGATCCGTGATGTTCAAACTAGCACCTAAATCATGATTAAAATTTAAAATTCAGTAACCAAAATCCACATTAAGGCCTTAGAACATTCGGCCAAAGTAAAAACTTCTAACAACATTGAAACTGTGCAAGATCTCGTATAGATCTGCACTTTACTATACACGTTAACTAGATCTGAGTCGTCGAACAAATGCCTTGGTTATCAAATAAATTAGGAACATTTAGATCAGATCTAAAATATAAAAATTCAAGAAACTTACTACTATAAGGGCTAGCAATTAAAAAGAAATGGTAGTCCAAAAACGATGGTGTTCTAAAGGGGCGATAACACCACAAGTGGTAGCAAAAAGAGCTTGATTTGGGAGGCACAAGGAGAGATATTTGGACAACCAAAAAGGTTTTTTTTAGGGATGGAAAGATGATTTATTAGCTATAAAAAGAACAACAAAAAATTGGCACACAAAGAACAAAAGAAAAAGAAAATAGGACTTATTGGCATTATTACAAATACGGAGGAGGGTGAAAATGAAAAAAAAAAGAGGTTGATTATAGCAACTTAAAGGTGATTTTAGGGAAGAAAATGGGGTTGGTTTAAGAGGTTAAACAACCAACAAGGTGGCTGGAAAAACAAAAGTAAAAGCTTTAGCAAAGGGGCGACAAAACAGTGTGGAAATCTCATTATTCGGGAAGACACAAGGAGGAAGAAAGAGAAAAAAATTAGGAGAGAATGGGAGAGGAGAGGAGAGAAATGGCTAAGGTATGGAAAGAACTGAGAAAAGCTAAAAAAAAAACGTATATACCTAGGGTTTTCACTAGGTTAGACAACACATTTAGGGGTTGGGAGCAAAAATTAATTAATTTGTAAGGAAAGGGATTCGAACTTAAGTATCTAAGCCAATCAGTTTGTCTCCTTATTCTCTCTTAACCATTAAGCCAATTACTCATCCTTGTAATAACCTTACAATATTTATTTTATAAATCAGGGTGAGACCACTCTTTTTTTGTTCACAAACCCGATTATGTTAACCTTTGATTTTTGGAATATGACAGTTAAATCATCTACTAATTAAACGAGATCTTAGTTCAATCGAAGAAGAAGAAAGTGTTGAGATTAGAATTAAGAACTTGAACATTAAGCAAGATGAAAAACTATTTGAAATGTTCCCTTCCTATAAATATACTCTCGGTACCTTTGATTTCCCCACCAAATCTAAGGTAGGTAAAAGAAAATCTGGTGTTAACTCTTCTTGAAAAGTGACCAGCCATGCTGTGATGGTTCGATTAATTGGCTTGTTTTAGTGTAAAAGCCATCTTTTGTACATCTTGCTACCCTGTTATTTACTCTAATCTCTACTTCTATTGCTGTAAAATCCTAACAACTCCCAACAAAACCCGATACAAGATTTACTTGAACAGTATTCATGCAAATCAGGCGTACTATATCTTGATAGTGACTTACGTTCGGCGTGGTCTTAAAGACAATTAGGCTTCCTAATACTTTCTCATATATCTGATAGGCTCTTAGTGATTAAACAAAACTCTAGGGCGTGCTCTTACATAGGTATGCACTTTCTTAGGAGTAATCTTTCTTCACTTGGAAACACTCTACGTTTAATTCTTTTAGATGCCGCCAATAGGCAGATGCTCTAATGCTAATATGTGCCAATATTGTACCTAGTCATCAGGCCAATAAGGTGGCAGGTTATGATACCACAGCTCGCCAAACAGTTTACATACATGCTTTATTCATCTTTTTGGATTTGTCAATTTTTGGGATATGACAACAACATTTAAAACTTTCTGAAATGATTTGCTAACGGTTTCTCTAGACCTATTAAAGTGATGCTTGATAACTAAGTTTTGAAGGATTTGAGAAATGATATGTAAGAAAATTGTCACTTGCTCATCAACAAGCATGTTTCGTGACGACTTCAATTCACTTATAGTTTGTAACACCTCACATAGTTTAAAAAAACAACTCTATCCATCCTAACTTGTTCAATACAAGTCTCGTCACTAAAATGTACAAGTCATTTCACATAACCTCGTTATGCATAAAAATCTAAAATATAGGATCTAATCCTTGGTCTATAAGTATTTAGGCTAGAGACGACGCCCAACATAACTAAAAACCAACCCGTAACTATGCACATTTGCAACCATAATTGTAATGTAAGATCAATTCTTTTTCACCTCTTAATTTGTACTATTAAAGGCAAATGTGCTATTATAAATTGATGTGTCATACGCTAATTATGAATAAATAAGTTTAAAATGTTAAGAAAACATTATGGAATTAGAAATATAAAAAAAATATGCAAAATAAAGTTAGTCAAACCTAAGCAATTCTGAAATTTTCAATTAGCAAGCAAAGTTTCAATTGATAACAATCAATTTGTTTATTACTTCTGCAATATGCATGTTAAAATTTTTGGAAATCAAGTTATGCAGGTTTCAGCTGCATTTGCATTTTCATTTTCCAACATCTAATTTCGATCATATTAAATGTAGCATATTTAATTCATTTCCATTTTCATTCAAACAACACCAATTTTCAGTTGTAATTAAGCTAATCTTACAGACCATTTGCAGAAAATTGAACACAGAACAATATGACATATTGGGCAATCAGTTCATTTTCAGTTTATAACATTGGCAACAATTGAACACAAAACAAATTGACACCTAAGAAACCAGTTAAAACAATTATAGAAATGCAAATTACAGTCAAACAATTACAGCAAAACAATCAAACTAATACCTTATACTAAATTTTAAATTCATAACAAACAATTCATTCTCTCATTATTTTTACAACCATTTTAGCCATATCAAACTTCTACTAAATATAAGTTACAACTATTTGATTAACATGTATGTGAAAATTTTGGAAATTAACTTATGCTAAATCAATTTAACCATTTAAAGAAGTCATTAAAGTAGAACCAGATACAAGTGATTGACAGGAGATATTTGACATAGCTGACTTGTGTTGAAATAGAAATACATTTTCATGAAAAGTAACATGACGAGAAATGTATATTGTACTTGAAGAATCACAAAATCGATACCCTTTGTGGATTGGAGAGTAACCAAGAAATGTGCAAGGTGTGGAACGAAATTGAAGCTTGTTAACATTATAAGGCCGAAGATTAGGGAAACACAAGCAGCCAAAAATTCTAATAAAATAGTAGTCTGGTTTGACATTAAACAATTTTTCATAGGGGGAGACATATCTTAAGAGAGCAGAAGTTAACCTGTTTATCAGATACACCACACTACTAAAAGCTTTATTCTATTATGTCAATGGCATGGAAGCATGCTCAAGTATTGAGAGGCCAGAAAAAACAATATGTCGATGCTTTTGCTCAACCAACCTATTTTGCTCAAAGGTATAAGAACATGTTAGCCGATGTATAATCCATTATTGTGTCAGATACGAATTCAACGCTTAAAACTCACTTCGACCATCTGTTTGAAGAACTTTAAGCTTGTACCTAAGCACTCTTTCAACTTGTCTATGAAACTGAGATAACACAGTGAACACCTCGGACTTCATCTTCAAAAAATAAAGTCAAGTGTATCTAGTGTAGGTATCAGTAAACGCAACATAGTACTTAAACCCATTCGAACCAATTGGAGCAGGACCCCAAACATCAGCAGCCACTAGTTGTAGTGGAGCATTGTACTTAGATAAAGATGAAGAAAATGGTAATTTGTGTTATTTTCCCAAGTGGTATACTACAATGCCTTGACGCCTTTTGAAGTATAGTATTACAAGGGTGGCCTAGTCTAGAATGCCACACATTCAAAGGAAAAAACCTAGTAACAACATAACACTATGGAGAATTAGCAGCTTCAGGAGTATTAACAGTACTGTTTAAATGCAACCTGTAAAGTCCATTATGAACAAATCCAAGAAGAAGCACCTTTCGAGTCTTAGATCACGAACCTGACATTAAGTGGATAGGAACTCAAACAATACCTGATTGTCCTTAGTAAATTTGGACACAGACAACAAGTTTTTGGTTATACCAGAAACATGCAATAAAGACCTCATAAACAATGGTCGAAAACGCATAATCAGAGATGATTGACCAGTTGAAAGAATAGGTAAAGTAGAACTATTGCCAACATACACCTTACCTGGACCATTGTAGGGTACGCTTTCTCCTATTGAGGCAGTTGAATGTGTGAGGTGATAAGTTGCACCAGAATCAGGGTACCAGGCATTATCACCAACAGTTTTCGGTATGGCAATGTATGCTTGAGGATTGGAACTTAAAACATGAGCTGGAGAAGTAGGAGTATTTACAGACAATGGCATTCCATTAAATGGATTTGACCAAGAAGTTGTCATAGGAGCTGAAGTTTGTGAGAATACCCAGCTACCATGCAAGTTTGGAACAGACACTGGAGAGGGTGCAACAACCATAGGTGGACTGAAGGAAGGCACAAATGACGGTACTGATACCTCATTACCAAACCACAAATATTAGCTTGCGGAGGAGGCCAATAACTAACACTTTTGTAGTTTGCATCAAAGCTATAATAACATCAATCAACAAGGTGACTAGTTTTCCCACACAACTAACACTGGATACGCGATGAGCAACCACGACCACGAAGTGCTCTAGTAGTTGAGGAAGGGCGATAGGCAAGAGGTTCTATGTTATCAACATTTGTCGCAACTTGTTGATGAGTAACAACATTGGTTGACACAGGAACATCAACCACTAGAACTTGTTGTCTTGCTTCAGCATCAAGAAGCATAGTTGTTACACCATGAACACTGTAGGGTATTTGGCTTGTCGTGATAAATGTGATAATAGACTCGTAGTCAAGAGAAAGACTGTTGAAAATGGTAGTGACATGCTCATGTTCACTAATAAGCTCTCCACAACTTGCAAGATTATCAGACTAACTCTTAATTTTCATTAAGATTTCCTTCATCGAAAGATCTCCTTTGCATTGAGAATGAAGGGAACGTCTATAGGACATCAATTGAGATATAGTTTACTACCATAATGATTAGCAAGAGCATTCCAGATTTGAGCACTAGAATCCATACCAATAAGATGAGGAAGAACACCCTGACTAACAGAAGACAAAAGCCATGAAGCAAGGGCACTGTCTTGCTGTTTATAGCGAACAAAATCAGGATTCTCTTGAGGCACGGCATCAGCATCGGAGACAAACTGCGAAGGAGGAACCGCCTGAATATCAAGAAACAGTTGCAGCTTATGAGTCTTGACAACAAGAAGCACCTGCTGACGCCATAATAGGTAATTGAGATCGTTGAGAAGAATATTGATCTTCTTGACTGAAAACCCATTATCAAATACAACTACTGATGTAGCAAATGGGCTAGGAGAGGCCATGACAGAGATCACAGGTACTCAGAGGATCAACTCCGCGTGGAAAAAGACATATGATACCATGTTAACCTATAGCAAAGAATCATAAAAATGAAAGAACCAAGAATAGTATCCGCATTGAAAGCAATATTGTTGAAAACAAAGCTTATCTCAAATGAATACAACAAGGGTTTTTATACAAACAAAACCAACTGATAGTAGTAATTGTTTTAACTAAACCTTAACAAAACTTGAACAAACTCAACAGCTCTACTAATCTAATACTCTAACAAGACTTTTTTAAAAATTTTACTTTTAAACAAACTTATTCTATCCCAAAAGTTTCTTCCTCGCAATCTTACAAATCTATTATCGTTCATAAACTTAAATATATTTTTAAGTTGTTTATATTTCATCAATAATTTTTATTTAATATGAATATTACAAATATATTATCTTTCATAAATATAAGTATATTTTTAATTGTTTATATCTTTAAAATCTTATTTCATCAATAATTTTAATTAATATATAATTATTTAAATAATAAAATTATATAAAATACACGAATGATTTATGCATAGCGTGGGATAAAAACTAATATACATTTAAAAGCAATGTTAGTATATACTAACAGTGAATTCGATAATTTCATGTGTTAAAACTTTTAATTATATGTATATATAAATTTATACATGCAGATAGAGGGTATCCAAGGGACTTTGTCCCTCTGATTAAATGGACACATTGTTTTTTAGCCCTTGTCAAAATTAAAATTTTGGTTTAACTTTTAATTAAATGAAAAAAGTAATAATTTAATTTAACATAAATTTCTTTTCTTTAGTCCCTCGAATTTTATAATACCTTCTCTTAAACAAAATTTCTATACATAAAAAAGGGTTTTCTATATTTTTAAAACAAGATGACATTGATTCACTATAAATAAATAGATTTATATATAAAATATCATATATCTTATTTTCATTTTATGAAGTCGATGGGGTTTGATTTAGACTTGTTGGTTGGTGATGTAGGCTAGTCTAAGCTTTTCTATTCTGGAAATTAAATAGGTGTTCATTCAAAAGATTATGCTTGGTGGGTTTTCACAAAACGACACAATTACAGTATATAGATGATATATATAATATTAAAATATGATACAGTAAGTAATATACCTGTATATATATATTTTGAAAATTACACGCTATATTTATATAAATATATTAAAATCTATTATTATGAATAATTAATATACAAATTTTATATTAAATATAAAAGTCTGTAAACACAAAATATACAAATACAATAAAATGCTTTAAAAAATACAAGAGTTATGTTATATATAGTCACAGATATTAGTATTATTATCGAATGAATTATGATTACTACCTAGCAAAATAGTTTGTAAAAGGAAAAAAGAGAGAGAGACAATTCTCCAATCATTTGCCGTTTTGTTTCCATTTTCCACTTTGGATTATCTCTCAACTATTAGTGTTTAGACAGACATTGGGACATGCAATTATATACATATACATATATGTTTTGCTTTTCATACATTTTATTTGTGGTGTTAATATTCATTGATTTTAGCATATTAATAGTCAAAGATTACGGCTTCATTGTTCAGCTATTAAATTTGATTAACAGCAACCACCAATTAATTAAAGTTTGTCTAATCTTCCCAACATTACCTTCCAACCTTAACCTTTTACTCACTTTTGTCTTCTCAATATCCAAGTTTGTCCCTAACCTTTATCTTAAATTTTCACAAGTGATTTTTTAAATTGAAAAGAAGAACGTCTGGAAAGTAATGTAAATTTTGCAAATTCGAAATAATTAAAAAAGAAAAAGGAGGTTGAGAATTGATGTCTAGAAAAGAGTGTTTTGAAAATTCAGAGAAAAAAGAAGATTAGAAGAAGAAGAAATCAAAGCATGCATGTTTTGGTAATTGCCAAAAATTAGAGAAACAAAACATTAGCATACAAAGCACAAAAGCTGTTAGCTTTCTCGGACATTGTCCCGTTTGCAAGCTGCTGTACCTTAATTATTAAGTCTTAATGGAACCAACTCACGTAAAAACATGCACACAACAACATCAAATTCGACAATGGTCTTGCTCTCCCCCCCAACCCCAAAATATATATATTAAAATGTGTTCATAGTATTGCTTGTGAAAAGAAAAAGGAAAAAAAATCACCATCAAAATATAATATAAAATAGTATATGTAATTTTCATCAACGCAAGTGTAAATAAAAAAAAAAGATGTTTGATGTTGAAGGGAGAAGTCAAAGGAGCATCCATATTTAACATCATCCCCTAGATGTCAATTTAGCTTTGAGCCCACAAATATGAGAGAAACCCCATCATTGTTTTGGATCCATTTGAGACTTCCATATTCCATTTCATCTTTTATTTTTATTTATATGTACTATGACCTAGATTTTAATGCTATATATGAAACTCATATTGTATAAGCTCAATAAGAGATAAATATTGTATTAATATTGTTATTTTTTACTCTCACCCTTTTTGGTTGTCTTTTCTTTTATTATATATAATTATTTCCCTTGGTTGTGGTTATATATATATATATACATATTAATGGGTTTTATGATTTTTAATTATGTATCATAAGGCCTGGAATTGTTTTATATACATTTGCTAGGCGAACTTAATATGACACTAAAGTTTTTGTACCTTATGTATTAAATATTCAAATGTAAATATGATCATGTGAATTGATAATTTATTCAAGTGATGAAACGTGTGCCTTATATTTGGTTAATTTCAAGTATTTATGTAAGATGCATTAAGGTAAAATCATGTTCTAGTGTAAGTAATAAGTTGTTTAGCTCAATTGGTTGTACGTGTTTGCATGCATTAAAGAATCCTCTTGCATTATTTTTAGTTTAAACGGATGATTTGAATTCTATTTTTTTCCAAAATGAAACTAAAATTAATTATGAATATCAATTCGCATTAAAACCAACTTTGTTTTCCATAAAAAAAAAAAGTGTAACTTTATTGAGTTAGGAAAACCATAGTAAGTAGTGGATCCTCCGAGTACTTGAAAAGTGGGGTTGATTTACCTCAAATTTAGGGTTTAGGTAAAGAGACAGGGACACTAAGAATTTATGTTGAAAACGGTTAGGTTCAACCTGTTCAGTTTCTCACTCTAATTAATACTCTTTTCCTTCTTTCTTCGGACAACCATAAATGCAACATAATTAGAAAGCAAAAAAAAAAAAATGCATATTCCCATGAAAGTTTTTAGTTGGAAGAGTAACTAATATATTAATTATTGCCATTAATAAATAAATAATTCTAAAATTGAAGCATTTTTAAACAAAAAGAAAAAAGAAAATTCACTAGCTTTAAATGTACGTAAAATTTGAGGAATATTTGCCTCAACGCTTTTTTTTATTTAGAGGGGAAAACTTTGGCATCAATCAACATCAAATTATCTATTATGATTGCCAAATAGACAGATAGGTCACATTCATGATCCATGCCCCATCACATTCCCATCTTTCAACTTATAAATGGAAAAAAAACATGGGATGGTTACTTGAAAAGATGACTCCAACATGCCACCCAAATTAAGCAACACCCATATATATATATCTTCCCATTAAATTTTTTTTTAAATAAACGAAAATCAATTATTGGTTGAAATGAGAATGAAACTCAAAAGCATGATTAGAGAATCATTTAAGATAAGAACCAAAATCTTTTTAGATTTAAAAAAAAAAAAAACCCTTTGCACAGACCGTACTTACTTCCACCTCAGCAAAACCTGACATATCGACATGCCACGTACCATAACTGAGATATTAGAGTGGATTTGTCACTCATGTCGGCATTAAAAGACAAGGTTATGTTTTAGGTACATTAATGGAGTGATTAATTTAGGGGTTGGGGAGACCTTATTTTCAGGGTCTTACCCCTTTCCAACTCCTTTTGCCTGCTACACCTTACCCGATATTATTTTTTTTCAAAGAAAATGGAGAAAAACCAGTGTGAAAGATATTTAAAAGATGCATGCAATTTGTATAAAATTTCCATTATTTTAGTAATGAGTTTTGATTAAATAAATATAGTAATCGAAATGAAATGTTGTTAAGCATAAAAAGACAGATCACACTGCCCCATATAAAAATAACATATATTCAACTCACAAATTAGCTTTAATTTGCTTTTTTTTCTTCTTCTCTCTTTTCATTTTCATTTATAGGGAACCAAAAAGAAATATAATAATCATAATCATAAAGTAATAAAAATGCAGTATTGATGCAGGGGTAGTGCATGGTTTGATCCCTTACTTTCCGGGTTACCAACGTCTCTTGCCTTTATCATCTTCCTTTTGTTTCTTTCTTTCTCAATAACTATTCAAATTTTACCCCCTTTCTTTTTCCTTCTAATGCTTGGTTTTTCCTTGACCAATCAAGATTTAGAAAAATATATTATTTTCATGTTTAATGAGTAAATCAAAACATATAAATAACAATGATACATGTATTTAAAATAGTAATCATATAAAATCCATTAACGGGTTAAATTATTAAATTAGAAAATAAATGTGAAGATGAAGATAGGTTGGACACTAAATATACAAGTTGAAAGGGTTGGGTGGGAAGTGGCCCTAGCTACTTCTTTTTAATAGTCGGCAGTAAGTTGTCAATGTTAAATCTAGTTTTATAACTTTACTACCCACACACCTTTTCGAAAGGCTTTAGAGGCAGACACCCACTTGAAAAATAAATAAATGAAACTGAGAAGTTGAAGCTCAGCTGTTCAAGTGGGATTTTGTGGGCATCGATTTTCAGGTTTAGAGGGATGGCCTTGTTTTATTTATTTATTTATTTTTCCTTAGGATTTGCAACAATATAATGCCCATATTTCAAGCGGCAACTTTTTTGTCATTTTATGCGGGAAACATGAATTAGAAAGAGAGTAAAGTTGAACGATGTTTATTCATCCACATGTCTCTCAGTTTTCATTTATGTACAAATGCATTGAATTTGGATTGTTTTTTCTTTTGAAAAAAAAAAAGGAGAATTCACGACTCTCAATTATCAAATTTAAAGTGCAAAGTACTTTTTATTATTATCTATTTTTGGTGTCCGCGTTTTCTGAAAAGAATGCAAAGCCTATCGAGATACATTACTTCCCCCAGCTAAATTCACTTTGATGGCAGAAGAACCAGAAGGGAAAAAGAGAAAGCCAACGACCACAGTTAATGCTAAAACCAAAAGGGAAATTTATTGCACCCAATTAATCAATCTTCCATAGCCTTCTCCATTTGTTTTTCCCACCACCACCAAATGTTATGTTAAAACAATGCATCTTAAACCCGGGCAGTAAAACCCAGTCCCGGTATAAATGAGCTCGTCCAGAAAGGGAAAAAGTTCCCCAAAAAAAGGGTAAAAAGATAAACACAACTCACTTCAAATGGTAAAGTAATTACATCTTTCATACAATATAAAGACTAAATTGAGGTAACACGAAACCCAACTCCATTCTTATATGTGAACCTACCGGTTTGCCACGTCACAATTGCAGTAGCATCTAATAATTACATGAACATAAAGGAGCGCATGCGTTAAGCAAACATACTGGCTGGGCTAGCCATGCAATGGGCTGAACCAACCAAATGGAAGCCCATCAGAATTAACTTCTGCTGTCCAACAGAATGTTATTTTGTCAATTTGGGAATCCATCGATTCCAGCTTGGACAAGTCTTGTTAACCACAATAATATTGCCAAAAAGGTAAATGGTTTAAACTGCCTTGCTTTCAACACTACGCCATCCCTACCGGTGCTTCTGGGTTGATGCCAAAATTATAGCACCAGAACCTGATTAGTTCGTTTCCCGAATGAAAAATCAAAGTAAGACTGAAAACAGACTGAAAACAATGAGTATTAAGAACAGGGGATTTAAGTTTTGAAACATAATTTTCATACAAACAACTAACAAGAAAATTGTGTTTTTAAGGAGGGCTAGGTCCAGTATGTAAAGAGGAGACAAATCACACAATTAATTTAAAGACCAAAGTCACAGGGAATGAAGCCCTCCTATTACATACGTAGTAGCACTTTAACCCATAGCATATTTTTGGGTCCAGCTCCGAGCGGTTGTCTCATACTTGTTCCTATCCGTCTTGTACATGTGGGCAATCTCCGGCACCAAAGGGTCATCAGGATTTGGATCCGTCAGGAGTGAGCAGATTGACAGCAACACCTAGAATCAAAATAGATAAAATAAGAACATATCCCCACACCTTACACCGGTAAAGTTACATAACAGAAAAAATCTTATTGTAGACCAGAGTCACTGGATGGTGCAAACAACTTGGCCAGTAGATGAAACGCTAAATTTTAAAGGCTTGCTTTTAACCTTCTGATTTTAAACTGGTGCAATTTTTTAACGGCTTTACGAAGAATGGTTGACAGATAACGTTCAAATTAAAAGAGGTGTATACTTCAAGACAATTAGGACTTAGGAATATCGAACAATAACCTTGGATATGGTGAGGGCAGGGCTCCACTGTTCCTTTAAAATATCAAGGCAAATGCTACCGTTGCTGTTAATATTAGGGTGAAATACCTTTGTCCTGAATGCAACCTGAATGAAAGCAAAAATACAAAAGGCTAAAAGGAATAGTAAAAGAAGGGGAAAAGATTAGCTGAACAAAACTACTAGAGAAACTTGTTGGTCATGAATCAATGGTAAACAAGCATGTATATAGGCCATTACAGAGGAAAAAAGCATTAAGTATCTACACCACATTGGTTACTACTATTAAATAAAAATTTCTATCTGAAAATAAACTTTATGCTATTCTATCATTAACGAATGAGAACGATTACCATTCTCATATTAAGGTTATAATTTTGTTATCATAGCATCCATTGACAGTATTTTTGTTTAACCAAGAAAGCAAATTATAGAAAACCCGAGGAGCTATTACTAAATATCTACATATATGTAATAGACATGGCTTACCTGATACTGTTTACAAATGCAAAAATAACAATAGATCACATAAACTTTGGCACTGAAAACCACCTAACAATAGCCTTCCACTCAAACAAACCGTTAGACACACAGCATGCATAGATGCCCTATGGAGATTAAAGAATTTGTGTAACAGAATAAGCAAATAAAAACTAAAAGGAAATCAAGTAGAATTAGTGTTTACTCATTTCAATGCCAAGCAATGTTCGCACAAGTCACTTGCCCTGTCAGGACAACTTGTTGGCATAGTATTTGCAGTAAGGAATTAGCTAAATAATATGAAGGCTCTAAACAGTTATGTTAATGCATATTCCTCAACATTGAAATGTAAATTGGAAAAAGGTAGGGAAATTCACCACATTGTAACAACAGCAGTATTGGATTTCTGAGGAGATAATAGTCGTGTCTACAACACTTTATAGATGGTTAAAAAAGCAAAATTAACATGTTGAAATAATGAACTTGTAGTATACGGAGTGCTATGCAATTTTCTTGAAAAAACTTAAGACACAAAGTGGTATGTTTTAAAAGCAAAAGACAAGTCAAATGCAGATAAATATACAGTCAATAAAGGTAAAAGTACACAATATACAATAAAGTAAGAAACAAATGAGAATTAGATTGTTAAGACAATCAAGTACCTTGGGTGGTTTAAATGGATAATCCGGAGGGAAATGAATGGTGACTAGAAACACCCCACCGGCATACGGGCTATCTGGAGGACCCATAATAGTTGCTTGCCAATGAAACATGTCTTCAGCAACAGGGCCTTAATCAATAATAAAAAGACGTAAAATAATAGTTTGATGGAATAACCAATCAGGAAGTAACCTAATGAAAATATTTTCCTCAAATCAAATACTAATCTTTTTTTCATATTTTCCTTTGAGAAAAATATAAGATGTTGCACTCCTAAATGATTTTAGTACCTTTAACAGAAATTACGAGTTTCTATCTGCAATAGATGACAATAGCATTACATGGTAATCATATGAATATTCATACAACTTCAGCTATACAGCAACAATTTCTTATGACCACATATCAACTTAAGAAAAGGATATCCATAGCAACCAATGAGTATAATAAGACGTGAAAAAGAAAAATAAAAGTTTTGACAATATTGCGTCAAACAGAATCCAATGATGAAAACCTAAAAATTGAAAATGAAGAAAATAAAAGGACGAAACATACAGCAATTTCAATCAATGAAACTATCAAGGTCAAACCTCAAAACCAAACCCCCTAATAAGTATAGATCCTTTATTTACAGCTCAAAATTCAATTGTACGGCAATAATGATCTCATCTCATGATTTACAAAGACAGGATGCAGGTAACCGGAAAAAAGGGCAAAATTTAAGAGAACAATAAAAAGAGAGAGAGAGAGAGAGAATATAATGGAAACAAGACTATAATGACTATGAGAAAGATCACAAGAAAAAAAAAACAAATCGGGGCAGGGAATAGATGAAAAGAGAGATGAAATTGAACCAGCGCTGCAAGAGGTAGGAGGATCTTTCTGGAGATCCTTGAGCTCCTTCAATATCCGCTTTGAAGCCATCACCTAAACCCTAAAAAAGAAAAAACAGATTTTTGTTTCTTATAGGAAAAAAAATCAAATCCAAGCTAGATCGCCCTTAACTTCAACAAAGATAAGACGAAATAATTTTAAATTTAAGAAGAAAAAGATACCTGAGAGATCCTCCCGTCCCGCTATTGTTTGTTAGTCGCTGCAAATAGCGGAAGAATAGTAAAGCATAGAAAAAAAAACCCAGAGTTAAATAGAGAGATCCACGAAAATGAGTTGTGAATAATTAAATAAAAAAGAAATGGGCTGTACTTGTCAATTTCTCATTGGCTGGCTATCTTCATGGACCTCATCCAATTATATATTATTAAGAGATTTTCCTCTTCTGGACACAAATAATTTAGGCTTATAAACTAATTCTGTATATAATTAGATTTTATCATTTTTCGTCTTTAATTTCAGTATTCTTTTTTACTTCTTGTGAGATGGTTTTAACCAAATCCAACAAAACAATGCAATTGGGCCTCAAGTTCATTGGCAATTGTTTTATATACCTTCCAATTTGCTATGAATATAAACAAAGTTTTACTAATGTTATGTTCCCATTTATGTTATCTTCTTCATGAACTTATGTTGATGCAATTATAGGTGAAGTGCCTAGCACCCATACCAGAACATGCTAAACTATATAGCCTTTGATGGCAAGCTTTTGATTCAATTTTTTTTCTCTACAAAATAACTTCATTGTTAAGTACAACTTTTGTGACGTCCATATGTAAATACGATGCTGACACAATTACTTTGTATAACAATAAATCCCAACTTATACTCTTTTAAATTTTTTGTAAAGGAATTTTAATATCACCGGTCAACTACTATTGAGACATTTGATTATTGTTGTGACTTGGCATGTTAAGAAGCTTGATAATCCACACTTTGTTGATGGGTGGGTGGCTTTGGTGTTGGGATCCTTTCGATTCAATGCGAAATGTTTATCATGCATCAAGATTGATGCAATCTCCTCAGAGTATAATTTTGGGTAAGCTCATAATCTGCAATAATTTGCTTTGTAACCGGACATGTAATGTTCTTTCCTGAAAACAACTATTTCTCAATGCTCTCCCAATTGAAACTGTAATTAAATGGGTACGATGAAATCTATTTCATCCATTTTAGAGGCCAAGATCAAAGAACTTGGTCTATGTTGATAATTTGCTACCAGAGGAAGACCTTATTCATCATTACAAAATCGTTTGTTGGTCTCTTATTAAATATTTGTTTCATAGCATGCATACATGATACAGTATCATTGTACAAATTCTTTTATAACATATGTTCGGAGGCAAGTCATGTACATGAACCTATATCTCCATTCTCTAATTTTGCACTATGCAATTTTCTCTTATTCCTTTTTTTAAAAAAAAAAATAATCTTAAGAAGTTTAAAAAATATTTTCGATACATTTCTTAGTAACGTGTTTCTTCAATATATATTATGAAAGTTTGTTCAATATATTTGTGATAATGTCATGACCAAATTATCATTTGGAGAGTAGTTCAGACTTTGCTAGGTGATCGACTTGGCATTACTAATGGAGGATACTGTGTCTCCTAAGTTTGCTTTTCCTTACGGCCTAGCTTTCTATTTTTGTATAAAAAAAACAATATGTAAATATTATAAATTCTATTAAATATATAATTAAAAATCTCGGCGTGGAATGTGGTTATTATACTAGTATATAATAGTTGTATAGTTTTCATTTAAGTGCATGAAGCTTGAATCAAGCAAGGCATGAGATATAGCATGTGTTGGTAACTTTGATGTACGTTTCTTTATCAATTGCAATGAAATTGGAAAGTGAAAAACTTGGTTCGGTTGGGCTTAGGCCTTGGGCTTCACTCGCATTTTCTTGGACGACATTATTATTGTTCATTCTCTAATGCCTTGAGATATTTAATGAAAACTAGTTCATTGAGAAGGCGGACATTGTGGAATATTCTAATGATAGAAAATTGGTTGTTTCTCAACAAGATTTGAATTTATAAAGGATGGTGGATAATGAACAACATGAGAATCTCTTCCACACATGATGCATGATTCACAAAAAGGTGTGTCATGCTATCATTGATGAAAAGAGTTATGCAAATGTAGCCTCCACTACATTGGTGGAGAAATTGAACTTGTCTATTACAAATCACCCATGACATTATAAACTTAATTGGTTGAATAACTAAGGAGAAGTGAAGGTAACAAAATAAGTTCATGTGCCTTTTTAAATTGGGCGAACATATAAACATGAAGTCCTATGTGATATGGCTCCTATGAATGCTAGCCATCTTCTCTTAAGAAGGCCATGGTAGTACAATCAAATTGTCACACATAGAAATGTTAAAGGTTAGGTGCCATGGCAATTATGGGTATTAAATTAGAATTTTTTTTTTGTTTAAACGAGTTCTAGTGTAAATTAATGAATTTGATGGATTGCTTGGCAAATAGTTAGATTTCAATTGTTAGTCTCGTTACATTAGAACTGAGTTTTCTTTAGTGGGAAACATTATGATGAGGAACATTAAATTTAATGTTGATGAATTGGTTTTGGTAAATGAGTGTGAGAAGGTTATATAGAGTGAGGCGTTATTCTCCTATGCTCATTCTCTCATTTTATGTATTCATTTTCTTTCTTTCATCTTCTTCTTTAGTTTGTTTTATGAGAGAGAAGAGTTAAGAAGTAATCTGCATGGAGGGAGAGAATAATGCATCAACTTAAATGATTGAGGATTTAGTAAATTGACAATCTTTCTAAGCTTTTTTATATCTTTTGATTAAAGAAAATGGAAGAAAAATTGAGGATTTCAGTTTAATTCATCGACTTTCTACGAAGATGTTTAGGGTTGCAGCTAACCTTTAAAATCTCTCCAGATACAAATGAATTATGGGTTTTTTTTTTTTACATATGAATGCCTTCATTTTGATCTTGATATGGTTATTATGCTTAGCTAACCGAGATAGATGAGGCTCAAGTGATAAGGAAAAGCTAAGCAGATGTAATCAATACTAGCTTTCAGGTATTTTGCTGGTGAGTTCTTGAACTCAATTTCTCATTGGTTATTTTATTTGTTTCAGTACTGTGCTGTTTAGGTATGTTGGACTTTGCATTTTGCTGATGATGGGGAATTATTCTATGGCAGGATGTTGCTGTATTGTTGATGCATGTTTAGTGTTGAGATGTAAATGCATGTTCGGTTGTAAATATAAGTTGGATGTTTTGTTGAGCTATTGCTAGTAAAGCCCTATCAAATATGATATTGTTGAATGGTCAATTAGGTGATATGTATGGTATTATTTGCCTTGTGTTACTAAATAACATGATTAGTTGAATGCTTGTTATATGTCAATTGTGTAAATAAATGATATTCAGAGTATGGAGGGATGAATGGCGGATGAAAGATGAAGAAAAGTAATGTTGTGAACTTTGTGCCACGTGTTATCTAGCTTTGCGGAGGTTTGGGCTGATCATACGGAAAACGTATATGCATGATACTTTGGTTTTGTAGAGGTTCGGTTGGATTGTACTAAGATATATACGCACTTGTATATGATAACCCTACGTGGATTCTTCCAAGTATGAGACTCTGCGGAGTCCAAGGTTTAAAGCCTCATGTATGTAAGCAAGTTCCATGGCCATGGGCACACGCAAGATACGATAGTTCGCTGGACCTATCTCATGATTCAAGATACGACAATCCGCAGGACCTACCTCATGATTCAAGATACAACAGTCCGCTGGACCTATCTTATGATACATGTTACGACAGTTCGCTGGATTTGTTCTCTAAGCTTCATAGTAAAGTTATACGTGTTATTTCTCCATGGGAAAGTCCGCGGAACAGTTCATGTATATGAATTCGCATCTATATGTAAATTTTCATCTATGGATCCACACGCATGAGTCCTTAATATATGAGTTCGTATCCATGAATCTTCTACATGAATCCATATGTATGATAGTCCACTGGATTTATCTTTATGATTCAAGCTATGACAGTCTGCTAATCTTATATTCATGTTTCAAGTTTAAGAGTTCAAAGAGACTATCTTTCGCAAGAGTCAGTACGAACTATTAACTAAGCAAGAGATCACATGGGCTTGTCCCCATGTTCAAGCTACCAGAGTTCGTATAAATTATTTTTCTCAATCCAAAAATTGCAAAGATCTTTTTTCATATAGGAGCTGTTAAGGACTATCTTTAAATCGAGAGTCCGCAGTGACTATCCACCAAACAAGAGTCTAGTGGTGACTATCATTTAAGAATGAGTTCACATGTAACAACTTACATATATGAATCGGTGATTATGATTTCGCATGTAAAGGTTCTTAAGTATGGTCTGCAAGTATGTATTCGCCAAGCTCAAATCCGCGTATATAAGACTTTATATGTAAATCTGCATGTATAAATTCTCCAAGTGTGAATCTCCATGCATAAGTTTTTTAGAGTCAATCTGTCGTTTGCTAATCCAAAATGAAAAAAATTGCTAAGGTAATTCACATATGTTCTGCTGACAAAAGAGGTAATAATCCATATTGTATGAAATTAGTGCAAATGGGTAAGCAAAATCATGCTGCATTGTAGCTTATAACACAAACGATAAAAATGGAAGATTGTGAAAATGCAAAAACTGTATAAATTTTCAAGTTGAGCCAATGCAAATGAGGACAAGAGCACGCCTCGAAGATGTGCAAACTACACTTGTGCAAGTGACGTCAAACATGAGATCAAACCCTTGAAGTTCTAATTTATAGATTTATAAACGATGTATTTTATTAGTAACTCACTAAGTTCATTTGAACTTAGCCTTTGTTATGTTTTCTAGATATGATGGTTTATATAAAGACCTAAAGAGGGATCAAGCTAGAATTCGTTCTAGCTTAGACGGACTTGTGTTTTTATTTGTAACATGCATATAATGGGGTGACCTAGAGGTCAAACCTTAAGGTATAAATTTTTGTAACTACGTATGAACCTGCTATATTATATTCTATGATGAGTAATATTTAAATATAGTAAAGCCATTATTGTCAATCTTTTCGTAAGTTCGCATGTTAATAACTTCAACTACGAATTTGTATCTGTAATGTTTTAGTTTGGAGGATTAGCTAGTCAAACATGATAAGATTGTTGCAGATAATATTCGAATTAAGTTAAGTATGATTATAAAATGCTTAGTTGGTTGTCTTAGTCATGTTAGTCGTACAATTTAGTTGTAAATTGTTCAAGTTAGTTATGTAAGTACAATGCGACATCTTGTAACCGGACACGTCGACCAGGTCGGGTACAGGGTGTTACATAAAAGGCTTCTGTGATAGGTTCAAAAACACCTACTTCTTTACTAAGGATGGCATAAAGATTGTTCTAGCTCCTTTTAGCACGAAACAAGTGGAAAATGATCAGATGGCCATTAAGAAGGAAAAGAAATCCATGTTGGTAACATAAAGCGGGATAGGAAGAAGTTTGATGATATCCAACCCAAATCTTATGCCAGTATTGAAGGAATCCATGCTAAAAGAGGAGAGTTCTTTGCGTTTACTGTTTTAAAATCAAATTGAAGAGTTTCCTGAAAAACTACCTTGACATTTCAACAATTTAAGCAATTGAAATTCATCAACACAAACATGGCATCCTTTGGTATTCTTCATTTTTATACACAATTCGTCAATTCAAACAATAGGTTAGGCCATTTACATATCATGAACTTATAATACACTATTCACATTTACAATAATTCATTTACTAACATATACTCAATAAATCATATTCAATTTACTAGTATGTGAAATTTCGTTATTGATCAATCATTTCAACCATCACATTTTCGTTTTAATATCGTTTTCACTCGGAGAACTAAAGTAAATTGAATTTGGATACCGGACTTGTATGCTCACAAGATTTGACATATTTGGGATGCTCACACGAGCTTTAGATAATCTGCAACACATGCTGGATCTCAAGCCATCGTATTAATCTCTGATCAAACACTCGATTTCCTTTTTGGGACCCTAATGGCATGTCTTTCGTATCCTAATCATTTACTAAGTTCACACTAGCACCATTACAATATTCAAATCATTTCAATCCCTGTAATGCCATCATTTACATATCATTTTTCCATATAAACATTTCATTTCCATTCAATACATCATATCTATTTATGATAGCCATATCATTCATACTTTACGATTCAGTCCTTCAGATGCCAAAATTAACAAAATTACATTTAACCTAAACTAATTAACATTATAACATAATTCAAACATAGAATAAAACAATACTATAAATTCTATATGAACTTACCTAACAAAACAACAAACAATTTAATCATTAAGGACCAATAAACAATTTTGCTTTTTTCTCCGATTATCTTCAATTTGGTTCAAGTCTCGATCTAAACAATAATTCAGTTCAATTTATTAATTCTAATAATCTTATATTATCCTATCATATACATATGTCAGTTTAATTTCACTTTTGAATGTTACCTAAAATTTTCATTTTATTCAATTTAGTCTTTAAAATCGAAATTGTCATAACTTTTGAATTTGAGCATGGATTTTAAAACTAATCTCAATTACATCCTTTTAAAACCCTCTATTATGTATAATTTCTGAAATTTAACATCAATTTCAAAATTTACACACTTTAGCCCCTATGTACAAAAACTAACAATTAAACTTTAAAAGTAGTCCTTTTTTCATTTCTAAGATTAAAATCTAACAAATTAATACCAATTTCATCAAGTGTTCAACAATGACAACTTTTGAAAACCTTAACAGTTTTACAAATTGATGTATGAGCTAGCTAAATCAAGCTCACATGACCTCAAAAATATAAAAATTACAACAAAAAGACTAAATTGACATACCATGCAAAAGTGCAGAATGTTTGAAGCTTTATCAATCTTCCTAGGTTTCTTGATTTTGTTTTTGGTGGAAGAAAGAAAGATGAACAACAATGTTTCTTTCTTTTCACTTTTATTTACTTTAATATATATTTTATACATTATAATATTTTAATTGAGGTTTTAATATTATTTATAATTAAAATCACACTTACTGTCCATTATATTCTGAAATGGCCTAATTGGTTGAATTTCTATATAAGTCCCTAACTTTTTGGTCAATTATAAATCTATAATTATGAACTTTTACAATTTAGTCCTTATAGCATAATTAACTATCTATTTGAAAAAATTTAAAAACCAAACTTTAATATATTTTTATACTGACTTCATAAATATTAATTAAAATCACCGCTCCAAAATAACCGCTTTCGACACCACTAAAAACAAATTGCTGTGGGTAAATTTGTAAATTGTTATTAAATTTTTAGGAAAGTATTTAGTGAACCAAATGTGGTAATACAACTTTTCAAGGATTTTAATTAATACTTTTCAATGTACATCAAATATTGTAAAGTAATTTTTTCATCAATCAGATTACATTAAAATTATAACGTAAAATAACACCAAACGCTAGCTAAGACTAAACCTAAACCAACAAAAGCTATCTATCTGCCTAACCTAATCCCAACCTTGTGCCTAGCTACACATTGATGGTTACATTAAATTGTTTTGATTGGTCATTTTTACTAATTCCGTTTCATATTGAATTAACTTTTTATCGTAAAAAACTGAATATCAAATATGCTTTTACTTATTTTACTATTCCTAAAATTAGGAATGTCCTTGTATACTTTTGTTTTAGGAATTCTCTTCATTTATTTTTATTAAAAATTCAGGTAATTAAAATTTTCTATTAAAATATTTGGTGCAACATAATGAATTAAATTAATAAATATGTAATAAAAGAAGACATTATAACAAACCTAAATTAAAATAATTAATTGTGTTAAGAATTCTTAAAAATCACCTCAGTCCTTTAATTACAATAAATTATTTAGATTAACTAATCTGATTATAAAATTAAAATACTAAATTATATTAGAATTAAAATATAAAATTAAATTCAATTTTAAATATAAAAACTAAAATTTGAAAATAAAAGATACGTATTTGGACATTTTTCATACAAGGCTTTTATATAGAATATAAATTTTGGTTAGCAGTCGATTTCAATTCAGTTGCCGAAGGCACAAGCCCAGTTGGCCGATAATCCACAGTTCCTAATATTGGAATAGCTTAGCTTGCAATTGATTTTTATTACGGAGAAACACTAGAACATATCTCCATTTGCAGGACTAGAGATTTTCATGACCCAATACTTGGGGTACAGTGATTATTATTTGCAGTATAAATAATTGAAGAGGAATTCAATTGACAGATACGTGTAAAGATGTGCCGTGGGGGACTTTATTTGTATTATTTGCTGTCATTTCTTTAGAAGCTGGTGCATGATATGGGATTAAAACATGATGAGCAGTGGTTCAACTTGAAGGGACAACCGAGAGCTCCAAGCGGCCTGTCCATTCCTCACCTGGTTTCAAGGTGATTGGTTTTTCAACTGCTGCCCCATTGACACAAAGCATCTCCTTGTATTCTTCATCCCCAAAATCAACCATGGTTTTCGATTTCTTTTCCCATGGATTCCAAACCCCTGAACAAACAAATAAAGTGGATCGACTTGAATCTGCAGTGAATTCATCTTCAAATGGCTTGGTGTTATGCTATGAAATATTGAAGAGTACAAGAGCTTAATTACCAACATCTGGAAGGCCTTGTTTCTGTATTAGAAAGGTCCGTTTTCTTTCATGATCGAAGATGGCAATGGTATCTCTAGAGCCAAGATAAACTCTGTCCACCTGCAAATCAATCAAGGCTTAAACATCTACTACCTGTTTCAGCTCTAAAAAAGTGAAAGGTTTACCTCAGATTCGAATGTCAAGGCATCTCCTTGTTCTGTGAACCGTTCCCTTTGGCATAGGTTGTCAAGATAGTCAAGAGTTTCCAATCCCTCTACCCTAACTTCACTGTTTATCAGTAAAAGATAAGATATCCATTATTGACCATAAGATGAAATTGTCGGTGCAGTAATGTTGAGAGAATTCGCCATATATACCACTACATTCTTTACCTGATATCAGAGATGGAGAAATATGTGAGATAAGCAATTGAGAAACTAAAAGGCTTGTAATTGATATTCCTGATGCGTGACATCAAGCTTAGATTCCCATCTGCTGTCAAAGATATCCGAAGACGAAACTCGAAACTGGAAATGATAAAAAAAAAAAAACCAACTCCGTCATTAATCTTCCAGTAAATTTCAATTGATAAATGCTATAAGGATCCATGGCAGATTACGACATCACCTGTTTGGCCAAATCTTCAAATCGTCTTCTGATGGCTTCAACAGCAAGTCAGTATAGGCCTTCTCACTTGGATCATTTGGATGCAATGGTGGTGGATTGTCATCAATGATCCAAATCCTGTTCCTGGCAAACCCATGTTGCTCCAGCGATCCTCGCTGACCAAACTAACAAAATTGGAACATAACCCATCAACCAGGTGCATATCAACTCCATGCGTATAAGCATGGAAATATCGAAGCATAAATACCTGTGGGAAGCATATAGGTATTCCTCCTCGCACTGCGTATGGTGGCTTGAAGATTGCCTACAGTACATGGAACCAAAAGTTCATTGACTATGGCTTGTATATATCATCTACAACTTTAGAACTGACGTTACCTTAGTACTTGCGAATAGCAACTCTTCTCCTCGGTCAGTCCGCCATGAAAGGACCTGTCCTCCGTACAAGCTGACCCTTGCTGATGCCCCTCGAGGATTCCTAAGCACAACCTGATGGATTCCATTTCTATCTTGCGTGACTTCAACTGCTGGCCCCGATTGATTCATGGTGACAAACGCAGCAAGGACATCACAGAAGCAGATACATAGATCTCGGTCTCTCTCTCTCTCTCTGTTTTCTTGAGGTAAATAAAAGGCTGAATTATAACAATCAGTGAAGCAGTTACACTTGTTGTGACAAACCAAATTTTCACGTGATGTGAAATATAAACCCCAGCTACCAATTCAACTATCTTTATCTCTCTTGGCCACTAAATCTGCCAACAAGATAAAAATCCTAGTCTAGAAACAGAGTTCCGGATGACAAAGCTGTCTTAAACTTCAAAGAACCAAACGGCAAAGTAGTTCCAAAATCGAAACCAAATAAATGTTGAAGCGCCTGTTTATCAAACGAGAACGTTTATGGCAGAAACGGTTTTAATGAGTTGAGGAAAAAATTGTCTGCAAATGAGAGTCTGACCTTTTCGTTGAAGTAACGGAACGATTGAAGGGTCAGAGATAATTAGATAATCCTCATATGGGATAATGCTTAGGAAGGCGACTGACCAATTAGTCAAGAGAATTACGCAAAAAAAATAAGCAACAAGGAGAAACTTTTGGCTTGGAGCGGTGCTGGCTACCGCACATGATGTAAACTCTAATGTCTTAACATGCGACCTGAAATTCAACTGAATTAACGACCTGCTGAAAGTTAAATACTACAAATTAACAGAATTAAAAATGGATTTGTCAAATAATCTTTCTTTTTAGGATTGTTAATTCTGGTTCTGTGGGAGTAACTTCCCACTATCACTTTAACATTTGGTTTTAGGAATTTCATTTAAGATTTTAGTATTTCAATTGGATTTCGAAGTTTTTACTTCTTTGTAGACTTTAGGGAAATGCTACATGTGTACCAATTATACCTTTCAATTTTTATAATTTAATTTTTTGGACCATTTGAAAATGGATTTCCAACAACAGCAACATTATGGATCTCTCCAAGAAAGATCTATTGATAAATAGAAGTTAAAAGAATCCTCGCCCCTGGGCGAAGCCAGAATAATTTTTTAGGGGGTCGAATGAAATTTTAATTTTTTAGGGTTTATATCTTTATAATTTTTAAAGCATTAAATTAAATTTTTATAATTTTAGGGGGCCAAAGTGCAATTTTACCTTTACTAATTTAAAATTAAAAAAAAAATTAAAAGGCCTAAATGACAATTTTTCATTTTAGTGGAGGGCCTAGAATCACTTCCGCTCGCTCCAACCTTGCATGGAAGATGCTTCTAAGAGACAAAAAACAATTTTTGAACAAAAGAAAACTCGAAAAGAGTAATTTTATTTAATCAAATAATCATGGCTGCCTAAGCCAGTCGAGACTCTAAAAAACTTAAAATAATCTAAAACACTCTAAATTTTGTAATAATTAGATCCCTAAAATATAAGATCTAAGGATAAATTATCAATATACAACTAATACTAATGAAGCACATGGTTAATTTGTACTTTTACTTAAATTCTTAATTAAGTTAGTGTCATGCATCAACTAGATACCAACTCAATTGGAAATGGTTGAAAGCTCATTATTTTTATAAAGTATTAACTATTAACATAAATTTTTTTATTTTTATATTTTATATTAAATATCACTATTATAAGATTTGAACTTGAAACATCAAAATTTTTAAAGCTTTAACTTAATCATTTCAACCAGAGCATCATTTGATATTTTTATAAACTTTTATAAATGTATATTTTACATAAGTGTTTCTTTCACATTATGAATGTACCATAATCTAGTTACCATTGTAGCATTAATAAAAACAAATGTATGCCAAATGATAGGTAAAATACTTGATTGGGCTTACAATCATGTTTAAAAACTTATCCAAAGCCTTTAACTTGAAAAACCCATGAATTCATTTAAAAATTTCTTGCGTACTTGAGCTTTCAAAGTGCATTGCAAAGCTACGAGACAACTCTAGATCCATAAAAAGATAACTCACACTACTCCAAAACAGGCTTTTAGCGAACGCCGCTATTGAACGCGTCACTAACTTTTGCGGCGTTTTTAGAAATAAATGCCGCTATAGACCATGACCTTTAACGGCATTTTTCCCACAAACACCGCTAAAGATCATGACCTTTAGCGGCGCTTTTCCCACAAATGCCGCTATAGACCATGACCTTTAGCGGCATTTTTCCACAAACGCCGATATAGACCATGACCTTTAGCAGCGCTTTTCCCACAAACGCAGCTAAAGGCTATGACCTTTAGCGGCGCTTTTGTCAGAAATGTCGCTAAAGACCATTACCTTCAGTAACGCTTTTTTATCACAAACGCCGCTATAGAACAAACTTTTAGCGACACTTCTCGCAAAAACGCCACTAAAAACATATCATGCAAAAAAAATATTTTAATCAAATAATATTTATTTTTATGATAAATATTATATTATGTTTTATTTTTTAAATTTAAACTTTAAATATACTTTTTAAGGATAAATAAAAAAAATATTACTTAAATTAAATTTTCTATGAAAATGATAAAAGAAGGCAAATAAATGAAGCTTAAATAATAATAAAAATTAAAAATTGTAAACCTCGAAATTTAGGTAAAATCAACACCAATGCAATGCAAGCCATTTTTGAGTCTAATACAAGTGAAGAAACTAAGATCCTAAGAAGAGAATCCTATTTTACTAACAGTAGTAAATGCAACTGACAAGAAATATCCATACTTTGTCCAGTATTTATATCGAAAAATCAGATCAGAAGAAGCAATCTCTTTGCACACCATTTCAATTCCTAGTAAGGCCTTCGAAAGTAGTTGATGAAAGCCGGCATACACATCCGATCAATCAGCTTTCAGTTTCAGAATTTCCTTGGCGGTCCTTAAACAAAAATAGGGCATAGGGCATGTGTTCCTACATAAGCACGGAAAAATCCAACTCATTTCAAAGACAAATAACTAGATATCGTGTTTGAAACGAATGAATGTGCATGTAGGAGTATCTCCAATATGTACTTCTGCCTTTTGTTATATATTTAGGCAGATAGACAATAGATTTTACATCCCAACAACTACTGCCCTGAGTACTAGAGTTTAATCATAGAAAAATCAAAATAAAACATGAACTACAAGGATAAAAAATTGTTCCATGGACTTACCTGCTCAAAACAAAGACTTAAGCCTCTGCTATAGAAGTTGATATATTTTAACATAAACATGCCACGATCAAACCTGTGATTAAATTCCAAATCTTCTAACATTCAAACTACGTAATGACCTTTGGATCAATCAATTAAATGCATCGAAATAATATGAAATCTGAAGAGAAAAAAAAAGATCATACCAGTGCTCTCAGCACATTAGGATCTCTTCCTTTTAGTGAATCAAGATATTGGAACTTCTGATCTTTCTTATTGATAACTGCAAAACACCAATGTACGTCTTTGTGTATAAGGACAAATATCTGAGCAAAATGGAATAATCGATACAAGGAAGAATAAATATATCATGCAAAACAAATGATTGATTCAAAGTGTTAAGATAAATATACTTACTTTATCACAGTCCAATAGGCAGTAACCCAGCTTCCTTTGTGAAGTCCATCTTTTGACAGCTCTATAATTATAGCCACTCTCCAGATTCACTAACTGAGCATCATAATTTAGAAACGAAAAAGTAGTTTAGAAAATGATAATTACAAAGACTTACATGAACAAGCAAAGTAAAGTATGGGAAAACTGAAGGTAGAAGCAAGCAACTACCTTTTTATAGAAGAAGGTATTGAAGAAATGGCATAAGAACATTATGTAAACATGACAGATTTCAGAAAAAAATGTACATTTTGCTTGCTTGGTATAATGTACATTATTTTCAATAAATAAATAAATAAATGGGGCTAAAAGTATGAATGAAGTTATGAAGCTAAAGGATTGTAAAATGTTCTATTTGGTATAATGTGCATAGTCAACACAGTTAGCAGTTTAACTTTTATGATTTCCATAGTCAACACAGTTAGCAGTTTAACTTTTATGATTTCCAAACACATTTTCCCTTCCTTTTTTCTTACTATGTAAACCCTAACCATGCAGTCTCTGGATATATTCAAGATACTACACTTCTTAAAGCAAAATTTTCAAGATATAATACACTTCTATTTGACAAACAAACCTAGCATATACTGACTAAGAAGTTTTGGTTTGTCTTCTGTTGAAAATGTAACTTCATGCATGGGCCTGCATCAGCACCAAAGAATGTAAATTTCACCATCCAAATGGATAGAAAGTATATATAAAGCTTCACCAAAAATGACAGAAGCATCGGTATGTGAATGGTAAAGCAGGAAGATGAAAACTAAATAAGAAATGGGCATATGCAACATGATTATAGGTAAGAAATGGGCATATAGATGGAAATCACCTATCCATCTCATTTTCATTAATCATGATTCACGATTTAAAAAGCCAACGCATATGCAACATGATTACAGGTAAGAAATGGGCATATAGATGTGTTGTAGTACAATTAGCAGTCATACAGTACAATTATCAATAAACAAGTATTGAAATATTACACGATTAAAATAACCAATGTACAGCCATTTTCATAAAGTGTTCCCAGGTAATTTAGACTCCTTTTACATGTTAACAATTAAAAAGATAAAAAAAATAAATAAGAGGGTAAGTTAAAAAGTGGGGGTCCAATTAAAGAGATTGTCCTACAGTACCCATTTTCGAAAATATTAGTCTAATCTAGTAAACTCAAAAAGAACAAGTTTTCCTTTTTCACTCGTATGCACATCTATTCCGCCTCTAAAAGGATACAAGAAGTCAAACAACTATAAAGGATACAAGGGTTAGGAAATTTCAAGTTCAAAACTCCAAATTTCAATAATTTCTTGATCCAAAGCTACCAAAAATCAGAAATAATAGAAGTACTTATAAGCTACACCATAAAACGTGAGATAAACAGAAAACACATGTAACCCTAAGAAAACCTAGAAATTAAATAAAACTTATATAATAAATTCCTATAAAATTCCAAGTCTTCAAACTTCTTTTTACTATGCTTTATTAAGAAGTAATATTGCTAAGTACAAGGGCTAAATAAATCATTGAACATTCCAATTGGCCAAGTAGATTTTACACCAAAGGAAGGTAAACCATTGCAATCACAATTCACAAGTAAAACATAGACAACAATAAAAGAAATTCCAATTTTTTCTATTACAATTTCAGACAATTTCTTTACATGATAAACAAGAATGCTAAATCAAAACATAGCATCTATGATAAGTTAAAATGTATTTTTCAATCTTCAGATCATATATATAGGTTAATAAAGGATGGGTTTCATTTCAGTTATAGATTATCAGTTAAATTTATTCTTTTCTGCCTTTTTAAGAAACAGTTTCAGCAAAAGTTGTTCTCTTGATGGAAGTGTATGCATTCCAGCAGAAACAACAGTCCTTACCGCCCATGTGTGATACGGTGCAATACTTGAGCATAAGCTGTTGAAGCTGCGTTTCTCAATGAGTAATCCCTACAACAACAACAACAAAAAGAGGTAACAAGCACTTAGAGATGCTCACATTCAAGGATAATACCAGGATTCCCTCGAGAGAAAAATAAAGAGTTAAAGATGGAAGGGCATATAACGTACTTGGATGACAAAAATTGTTCAAATAAAGCTCGTACGAGGTCAAGACCCTGTCTAACACGACGCAGATCACGCGAAGGGCTTTTCTGTTTTTTCACTGTCCCATTACCTATATCTACATCAACTATATTTTCTAAAGTGGCAAACCTCTTTGATGCTTCCACAAGATTACCTACCTGATTTAAACCATCCATCCATCATCAATTAATAAATTAAAGTTTCAGTGATTGGTTCGAAATAGAGAGGGGGAAATCAAATAAACCTTGGCGACGTACTCCATCTCCGCGAATTTGAAGGCGAGACCGAGGGAGTTAAAAAGAATAAAAACCAAAGAATAAGCATCACAGAATTTATCCAACAGAAACCCTTCATCCTTGGTTCCACACTGCGATAACTCTTCAAACGCCTGCAATATTTGGAGTTGAAATTTGAAGTTGGAGGAAGAGACAAAAAACCCTTGTGAGTTTGGGTTTGCTGGTTTGTTTTCAAAAAAAAAAAAAGATCTTGGGGCATGGAAAAGAGAGTGAAGAAGCCATTTTTATTGTGGTTTAAGGCAAACCCAGAACTGGCTTCAGCTCTCTATATATAAACAAGAAGGAAAGAAAGATATAAAAAGAAGAAGAAGAAGAAGAAGAAGAAGAAGAAGAAGGAGGCGATGAAATTTAAGAAATGGGAGAGAAATCTGAGGAAAAAGCAAAGAAAAAAAAACCCAAAGAAGGCATGATTTTAGGGGTTGCTCAGTAAGAATTAGGTGTTTTGAGGATACCGATTTCTCTTTAGGGGAAAATTTTAGGGGTTTCAGGGGGGAAATTTGCGATAAAACCGCCTGATTTTTTTAAAAATAAAATATCTTTCTGCCGTTTTTTATAAAAACGCCGCTATTGCTTATCTTTTATAGCGTTTTTCATAAAACGTCACAAAAAATTATTTCATTTTAAATAAAACGATACCGTTTTGCTTTGCTAAAATTTTTTTATTTTGTTGTTAAAAATTATTAATTAAGTAATTTTATAAAATATTTATTATTACTATTTCTTATAAATTAGATTTTATAAAAACCAAGTATTCTCAAAGTAAATATCATATATTTTAATAAGAAAATAAATGATTAAATGATTGTAATTAATTATTAACTTAGAAGTATCCAATATAAATAATCAATCTCTCACATATCAAATTTCTATTAAAGATTGAGTCGTTAATCAAGATTTTAAATTATTCTTTTCGATCTAATCTCCATTTTATTAGAGATATTTTTTCTAACTAAAATATAACTATTATTTTGCTAGATGTTCGACGTGGAATGATTTTAGTTTTGTATTTCATTTTATTTGTTATAATTTGGTCCTATCTAAAATAGATAGTTGCCTATTCATATTAATATGTTACTTTATTTATTTATTTATCAAAATTTTTAAATCTAATATTTAAATATATCAAATAGTTTAGATTAAATATTTTTAAATATAAAAGCATTAATTGATTGTATAAAATTTCAGCATTTAACCAATCTCAAGTAAACTTTAAATCCTAAACCATTTAATATATATAAACTTTATCTATTATCTCTTAAATAATTTAACTATAATCATAATTTTAATATATTAAAATTAATATTATTTCTTTTACAATTATATAAGAAATTACTTAATATATAAATTAAAAATACTAATTAATCTAAACCCTAAACCCTAACCCTATTCTCTAAACCTTAAACTCTAAAACATAAATAATAAACCCTAAACCCCTAACACTTAACCTCTAACTCCTAACCCTTAAACTATAAATCATAATCTCTAAACCCATAATCCATAAGCCTTAAAATGGTAACACCTAAACCTTAAACTCTAAACTATATACCCTAAACCCAAAACCCTAAACTATAGTGATAATTAATTCAATATTTTAAAATTGATACTATCTCTTTTACGATTATATAAGAAATTATTTAGTATATAGATTAAAAACAATCAAGAATGCACCCAAAAACTTTAAAATTATTTTAAATAATAGTATTTTAATTTTTTCATTTTAACAAATATTTTTCTATATTTTTTATTTCAAATTATTTCTACGTGTCATTATTTTTTTCTAAAGATTTTAAATATTCAATTAAAAATAAATTAAATTTTAATT
Organism: Gossypium raimondii; assembly: GCF_025698545.1. Classification (NCBI taxonomy): domain Eukaryota; kingdom Viridiplantae; phylum Streptophyta; class Magnoliopsida; order Malvales; family Malvaceae; genus Gossypium; species Gossypium raimondii. Next base: position 37,632,650 of record NC_068572.1, read on the forward strand.
AATATAAATAAACCAATTAAATAGTAAATAGATAGAAAAGATGGTTTTTGTGGCGCTTTTTAAAAAACGCCGCCAAATATAGAGCATTAGCGGTGCTTATTGGAAAACGCCGCTAAAGCCCTGAGCATTAGCGGCGCTTCTTAAAAAACGCCGCTAAAACCCCGAGCATTAGTGGCGCTTTTCAAAAAACGCCGCTAAAGCCCCGAAAGCTCAGAAAACGGTGTCGTGGGGCTTAGGTTTTTTGCGGCGCTTCTTGGAAAACGCCACTAATGTTCTATTTTTAGCGGCATTTTTCAAAAAGCGCCGCTAATGCTCGATTTTAGGCGGCATTTATTGTCCAAACGCCGCTAAAAATGCCTCTAAAAGCCTGTTTTGGTGTAGTGTCAACTAAGAAATGCCTAGATCTTATCCAAAAAAATGTTGCAAGTTTGTTGATGTTCCAAACTTGAAAAATAATATATTTGGTGAATTTAATTTAATAAATTTCATGCCATCTACACATGTATCACCAACTCAATCAAGGACTTAGTATAGATTATAATTGTTGGTTGAAATTTTCTTAGTATTTTCCTATTATATTAGATTTTGCAAGTTGTATTACCTTAATTTTTGTGTGTGAAAAGAGTAGGCTTACTAGTAGTATCCTAAAGAAACACATGAATTCATTTGTTATTTCATGAGACATCATCCACAAGGAATCTTCAAGCCATAAGGATTGGTGTCTCATAGAGTACTCGTTTATATGCCATGCTTGAAGTTCATTTCATTACATAATTTTAGGAATGACAAAATCTGAATCGCCCGATGGATTCCGAACCAATCCGCTTCGAATGGATCAGATATTTTCTTTTGAAAAGTGGAGTGGATTCTTTCTTTTGGATAGTGGGTATGGAGTGGTTATGGTAATTGCTTGTCCCACCTCGACCTGCTCCGCTATATGAAATTATTATTTTATCTTTTATATATAAACTATTAAAAAGATAAAAATGAAATAACGTAATATGAAAAATCCATATATTTTATGTTTAAATAAATTTTTTTGAAGATTTATGTTTAAATATTTACTTGACTTTAAAAAAATTGAAAATATTAAAGATAAGTAGTAAAATTTAAATTGAAGTGGAGTGGGGTGGGGTAGGAACGGATGTATATCCATGGAGATGGTAGTGGTTTTCAAGATTATACATCCACAGTGGAGCAGGGTGGGTGGTGGAACGGAACGTGCCAATTGTGGAGCGGTGATGGATTTAGCAAAGTTCGCCTACGCCTTGCTTCATTGCTATCCCTACATAATTCGCAGCTTAATTTTCCTCTTGTGGAATATGTTGTATTGAGATCTCCCATTGCCTCTTTCACATTTAAACAATGTTTTGCACCAGTTTTAGAATTATCTAGCAATTGGAGAAATATTGTGTTAATTATGTTTCCATACTTTTCTTGCATCAACACAACTTCAATCAGTTAGAGGATGTAAGTTCTAGCATGACGTCTAATATCAAGGGGAGTTTGCTTTGGGAGCTTATCAAAGTGGTCGTCAACATGTTAAGTTAATTTGAAGCCCATCAAGCTTTTTAAATGGTTTAATAAGTAATTTTCACCATATTGTATTTTTATTTTCTTATTACTAGACACTCATTGACTAAAAAGTTTATCAATTACACTAAATCTTACGATGTTATTGTAAGTTTATTTTAACGACTCAATTTTCAATGGTACCAAAAATGCGATTTGAAACCTTATTTCCATAAACTAAGTTCATAAATATAAAATATGAATAATTATGGAGTTAATACAAAAATATATTGAAGAATGATTGAGTAAATTTGTTAATTAAATAGTTAATAAGGCTTAAGGACTAAATTGTAAAATTCCAATCGCTCTTGAATTTTAATTGACAAAAGGCTTGGGGACCTAAATAGTAATTAAATAAATATCCAAAATGGTAATTAAACCATTTTCCAATAGGAATTAGTGGAGGATGATGACATTTTCCACTATGTATATGATTAAGAGATAATTATAGTAATTAAGGCATGATTAACTTAATTAAACTATGTTAATTAGTGAACAATCAAGGTATAAAAACATAAGATAGTGGAAAAAATGCATCATCTTTCTCCTCCTTCACCGTTCACTAGTATTGTAACCAAAGAAAACCTTCCAAGCTTTTAAAGCATTTGGCCAAGCAAAAATTCAAGGTAATTAAGTCCCTTTTCATGTAATTTTTATATATTTGGGGTCATGAAAGCTTGATTTAGCTAGCCCATGTACCAATTTAATAAAATTATGAAGTTTTGGGTAGTTTTCATTGTTGATAAATTGATGAGAAATTGATATATTTTAAGCTTAGATTATGAAAATGACTAAATTGTAAAGTTAATCTAGCTTCTTTGTTAACTTTGTAACATTAGGGATCAAATTGAATAAATATAAAACTTGTCATGAGATTATGCTAGAAATAGAAAGCACAGGGTCCCTAATGAAAGTAAGTGAATTAAATTTTAATCCGAAGCTAGGAATCAAAAGTTATGCCTATCCCGAGTTTAGGAACTAAATTGAATAAAATGTAAAATATGTGGGAAATCAAAAAATGGATTTATTTAGGATTATTCATCTCATGATATTGTGTAATAATTTTTTGTATTGATTTGGTAAATAAAATGTTTATATAGATCAAAACTTGGATCAAAGTGGAGTTAATAAGGGAAAAATACAAATTAGTCCCTGAAGGATCTACCCGGTTTATATTTTGAAAAGGTAAGTTCATATGGAACTTACTACCCTTCTTTATGTTAAATGTGTGTGCTTGTGTTTATTTCATTATAACAATGCTTGGACATGGCTTGAATATTAATTATGTTGGCATACATGGGTAGAAAATGAAATGAACTTGTATTGAATTGAAATGAATTAAGATTGTTGACTGATATGAAATGATACAGGGTATGAATATAAAATATGAATGATTATAGGGTATGATTATATGGAAAATTAAAGGGTATAAACATGTGAAAATGATTGCTTACATGGAATCATAATGAATATATGTATAATTGATCCTCGTGTCATTATGGTAAAAGGTTAGGATACGATTGGCATGCCAATAGGGTCATATGCGTGCTTGTATGAGATATGTGATTACACAAAGATTATTAGAGGTTATATCGAGATCCAACATTCGTTGCAAATCATCAAGTGTTATATGTCCCTACGGAGACTTTGGTATGGTAAAGGGATGTATTTGAAAATGTTTATACATTTGATGCCTATGAGCTTTGCACTTTGATGCCATGGTGTGGTGTAATTTAAGCTCTTATGAGCTATTTGGTGTGGTGTATTTCACCCGTGTACCCGAGTTCGTTTTACTAGGTTTCCATTGGGCGAAACATTATAATTTTAATTTGGAAACTAGAAAATGTAAAGAAATGGATTAGATAAACCAATTTGATATAACATTAAAATGAATTATGTGAAATTAGTATGATCTTATAGATTGATAATAGAATACGACATTGAAATGAATCATGTGAAATTTGTATGATCCTATAGATTGATAATAGAATGTGACATTGAAATGAATTATGTGAAATTTGTATGATATTATGGATTGATGATGGAATATGAAATTGAGGTGAGTTGTAACACCCTATACCCGACTTGATTGTCAGGTTCAGGTGTTGAATGATACAATAATCCAACTCACTTAGTAGGTTTTTTTTATTCTGATTACACTACACGCTTAAACACTTAAATTAAAACTCGTGTTGGACTAAAATCAAGAGCTTACAATTCTAATTTCCCATAATAAATTACAGATTTCAAATAAGTTTCGAACACATTATGTGACCAACTTAAACTCTAAGGCGTGACCTCCAAGGATGCCCCTCTACATATATGGTACAACTACCACACCCAACTTTTCGCTTTGGCAGAGTCTGGCTTGGTCCTTCATCTTGATTTCTGAGTCTTTATCTAACTGCATTCAAGCATAAATTTTATAAGTTTAAGAGAACTTAGTGAGATATGCATATACTATGTGTAAAGTTGCATGTATCTTAGGAAATTAAGGTTCTTAACTTAGAATTTAACTCATTGAATTTCATAAGAGCATTTGTGAACTCAGTTGGCAAGACCAGTGCCTTAGTCAATCTGAGTTGTTCATTAGTGGACCTAGATCCTAAACTGGTTAATTTTGTGTTCTATCATATGGTTTACCCCATTTACCGTTATTCCACAGTTTCAATATTCGTGATCATCGCTTTTAGCTGGTGATGCTTGACGTCTACCCAAGTACTTGCCATAACTGCAGTTCTTTAACCGAAATGCGATCTCTCTTGAGTATCCTCCTTCCCTTGGAGTACTAGTGCCCATGACGCAATTCCTACAACACTATTTCTTTCAGTATATACCTTAAAGAGGCTTCATTAGACATGCGATTCATACCTTTGGTAGAACAACAAGATCTTTACTATTTTCAAGGTCATGAAAGACTCCTATTTTCCACTATTCTTTAGTTGACTATATTGGTCATCCAGCCTTATGCATGCATTTCCTCCTACAAAGGCTCTTATTGGCCTACACAATCTTTCGGCTAACTCTTTGCCGACTTATAAATTAGGACTGTACCTTATTATAGTTTCTTCCATAATTGCTTAAATAGTGTAAGATCTACGACTTCCCTAGCGGAGTCGTTTTGATGAAAACTACATTTACCTCTTTTCCTAAGAAGTGTCCTTCTCCTTTTTATCCTAACTAGGTTGAGACACTTACTTGGTTCTACTCATCCTTTGGCAAATTCCTTTTTATCTTGATAGTCTATATTTCTCAAATGCACATAGCTTATTCGTTCTTGTGACTTATCACACCAGTCACACCGCAAACTTTAATTTAAACCTTAGGGTCTCTTCTGCAGACTTCTTAAGTGTAATCCATGTTTATGTCCTGACAAACTACCCCATGTTTATTATCTCGGTGGACTACCTGTGTTTACTGTCCCTTTGGACTATCTATGTTGCCATGGCCGAGCCAAGGTCTTACACATTATTGCCCATGTCTAATGTCCTGGCGGACTCCATTGGTGGCCATAGTCGAGCTATGGTCTTACACCTTAAACCTTTTTAAGGTGTTGCCCCGAAGGACCTTATCGTCGTCACGATGTTGCTCTATAGGGCCTGTTGGCAATCGTTGGAGTGTTGCTCTATGGAATTTAAATACAATCGTTATGGTGCCGCTCCAAAGGACCAGTCAATCTTATTCCTTTTCACATTTTTACCTTGATGCTTGAACACCAAAGTGTCCTCCCGCAAGGCCCAGAGCTTTGTGCAACACGATTTGCACTTAGCAACACCGTATGGTGGTATCTTAACAAGATTCTATTTCCCTATTCATCCGCCCATACCTCCATTTCACCAATTCTATACCTTGATGCTCGAACACCGTAGTGTCCCCTCTGCAAGGCTCGGAGCTTTGCACATCATGGTTTGCACCCAGTAACACTGTATGACGGTATACTAAAACCCCATTTCCCACATCCTAACTTCTTCTAACTTCTCAAATATTTCCCTCCGCACGTATAAACTCAAAATTATATAGGATTTTTCTAGTAATTTTTACCATCTTTTTACTTAAAAGAATATTAATCTTGAGTATTTGTTAATTAATTAAGTGAATTTTTCTTAAAAGTTAATAATGGGCATGAATTTATAAAGTATGCTAATTTGTGCCTTTTATATGATTTTGTGTATAAAATTAAAATATTTCATGTTATTTATTAATATGTTAAATTTACTTATGCAGCGGGACCATAGAGTTAAGTTTATTATAATGTTGCATGGACATGAGCTATTATTCTCATGTGTTGGATGGTAAGACCAAGCTTAATGGGTCATTAAGATGCCACATTGACCCAATAAAAAATATGATACATGTTGGTCAAGTGTACAAGCTAGTTGGGTCATTAACCGTCTAGTTCAAAAGAAGAGAGGCCCAATTCGACAACCACAATTGGGCAGCTGAAAAATCAATTTTGGGAGAATTATTTGAAGGTCCTCTCACACTTGGGAAGAACATTGGAAATCAACACACAAGAGTTGCTTGAGAAACCATCCACCTCTTACATGATTCAAGCTTGAAATCATGCTTGAATCAAACAACCAAACCACATTCTCTTCCACATATCATGGTCGACCATAGGAGGGAGAAATCCAAGGGATTGCTACTGCTATTTTTAGTAAACTCTCCCACCTACTTCAAGTATAAATACTCATCCCTTAATCAGCACTTACTCATCTCTTCATCCCTTATTTTCACAACATTCTTCATTCACTCTCTTGCTCTCTTCATCCACCACGCCTATCATTCCATTTCTCCCTTAGTTTTTTAGTTAGCAAAAGCCTTGAAGAGATCAACTCTTGATCGACCACCTTGAGGAGCCATTAGCAAAAGTGCAACAGGAGGAGTGGAGGAAAACAACTTCAATCAGAGTCCATGAGACTGCCGAATTGAAATAGAGTTTATTCTTCTCTTACTTGTTTTAAATTAATTATGTTTGCAGTGTGTTTTGCGATCTTGACATCAATAATGGTAGCTTAAATCGCTTTAGCTAGGTTAATTGCATCAATTCAATGACATTTGTTTGATTCATGTTTAAACTGTTTATGCCTCATTCGATCATGTTTTCAATTAAATTCAAGTATGTATCATTCATATGTGATTGGATGCATTAGAATTAGCTAAGTGATCTTAACCAGATGATGGCTAGTTGACACTAATTAAAAAGTGCATGCTTAATTTAGATCCTAACCCGACTAAACTGAAGGTTCATAATAACTTTAACAAGCTCTATTATCTTGCATAGTTTTTAGGTTTATGTGATTAAACTGTTTCAAACCTAACCCATCCCTGTTACTTCACATAAATACTAAGAATCCCTTAGTTTAATATGATCAGTAAAATACATGTTTCACTAAGTAGAAAAATTCAAAAGGACTTAATTTGGTTTCCAAACTCATGAAAGATTGAGTTGCCATGGAATGTTTTCCAAACATTGTTAAGCATGATGAAAATGAATCAAGTTAATTAATGTAGTTATCCTAGCCTAATTATGTTATTGATTATTAAAGTTGTGTTTCTGCTGCTAAATTCATTCATACATTTAGATAATTTGCATACTTAGATTAAAATTGCATTAGGGATCAATTTTGCATCTAGTTAAATTAATCTAGTTTAATCATCATCATTCAAATTATTGTGTTTTTATTACCAAATTGTTAACTTATAATTTTATAATTAATCGATTAACATACAAAGTCCTTGTGGAGACGATAACTCATTTACTTATTACTTGAACGACCGTATACACTTACACAAACTGAGCGTTACAACACCACACATACATTACTCTAACACATCATAATACATATATCACGCTGATTAACCAATCATCAACTATCTACCATAAAACAATCAACATACAACTGGAAAGCTCACACAATACTATACACACAACCTACTCTTTCTTCAATCACATACACACCACAACCTTAGGCAACCTCTGTACATAAACAAGGTGATACATGCACGTCATATGACATCATCTATTATTCTGAAAGTAAGGTAAAAATACTCACCTTGCTTCCTTATCTTTGACAGCTTAGTTGGTCTGAACGCCAGAGCCTCATTTATCTCAACAGCTAAGCATGAAAATCATTTACCGGTTAAACTAAAGGTGCTCAACCCTTAAAACCTAGAATCCATAATTACAAAAATCTTTTAAGAGTTCTTACACTACCTCTTTCTTTAATTCACAAGCATAAAGGAGTAAGAAAGCTTACCATTTCCCAAGTTCCTCTACTTCCAGACTTTAATTCATACGATAGCTGCAACATGTAGAGTTTCCTTCAACCTCATCCTCTTATTCTTCAGAGTGAACAAAGAAGACAGTGCTACAGAGGAAGAAAATTTGATAAACAAAATTGAAAAGAATCCTGTTTCCACAGTCATCTATATATAGCCTTAAGGCATGGTCTCCACAGACCAAAACAACCACTCATTCCTAATCATCCTGTCTTACACTTTGGAACCAACCAATTCTAATATAACTAAACTAGAATTAAAATCCTACTAATCATAATTCAGCCACTAGAATTTTTGAAATTCCAAGTGGAGTTCGTCGATTTACGAATCCTTTCAATTAAATCTTATCTTTCCTTAAATTTTGGGTCGATAAGATAATCGAGTGTTACTCATATGTTAAAGTGATATAAATTGGTTATATTTTGAGTTTTACTTATAATGTCTAATGTTCATGAATACTTATGCTCATTTTGTTGTCATTTTAAGTGCCATGTCCTAGCCAAATTTATGCCTAAACTATGGTAGCTAATATGCTTATGTATGATCAAGGTAAACATAGTATTTTCTACTTGAACTTACTAAGCATTTCTATGCTTACTTTAGTTGTTTCTCCTACTTGTAGATCTTCATTTGCGGAACTCCCAAAGTTGATATTTGCGAACATCACACTATTGTTGAAACAATAGAAATATGTTCATTTTGGTTCTTTAAGTTGTGGCATAGATATAGGACCATTATGTCTTGTAAATGGTCACCTTGATATGGATGCAATAGTTGGATTGTGGTTAACATTGAAACTGCATGATTTTGGTCATGATTAATGCTAATAGATGTGAAGATTTAATGCTTTCATAAGTTAGATATGTTAAAGATTGCATTGTGAATTGTTTTGGTAAGTTAGGTTAGTGAATGGTTTGAAAATGGTTAAGTTTTGGTCATGAATTTTTATGCCATTGGAACTTTTGTTTTCAAAGGCATTATAGACTTGAATTGGTATGAAACGACATGAACTGATATTGGTAATATTGGCATGTGCAAAGGTGAAATGAAAGGTATTGGTTGAAAGCATGAAATATGTACCAAATGTGATTTTTGTCAAAACAGGGGTGATGTCGTGACCATAGGTCCTTTAACATTGCGACATAGATCGACAGTGAGTGACGTTGCAATCTTAAGATTTCAGAAGTCGCGACATAACTTACTGACAGATGATGTTGCGACGTGAAAACTCTGATGTCGTGACGTCAACTCGCAAACTTTGCAAAATTTTTAATTAAGTATTTATCCGACCTCGGGTTAGTAAAAGAGCTTTCATAAGCTCATATAAGACCTGGAAATGATTTTACGTCATATCAAAACTTGTTTTATACAAGTAAGCATGTTGTATTGATTGAAATGTATCAAAATGTGTTGTAGTTGCTCTGGCAACGAATGTAGCATCTTGTAGCTCAAACCTGACGGTCGAGTTGGGCAAGGGGTGTAATATTTAGTGGTATCAGAGCTACAGTTTAGTCGATCTTAGGATTAAATTGTAGTGTTTGTCAAGTCTAGAAATACATGCCACAATAGTCTGTGATAGTGTGATGCATCTTGATCCAAATTGGTTTTGATTTTCAATATAGATTATCCATGTTGATTAATTCAAATCAAGCTGTGAATGACAAAGTAGAAAGTAATAATTTTGGCTCTGATTAGGGAGCTCAAAGTTTGCCCGTTCCGCAAGGGTTAGGAGGTGAGATTAGAGACGTCTTTATGAACATGATGAACTAGTGGTTCAATCAGTTTATGGGAGCTACCCCTTTAGCTCCCCAACAATAAGTGCCACCTCCTCCACCTGTAATGCCTAGTGGCACAACCTCAACCCAAGCTCATATTCTAGTACCTATTGCCCACCTTCCATTTTAGAAACTTCGCAAGTGCGGGGTAGAGGGGTTTAAAGGAAAAAAGGATGACGTCCCAACAAAAACTGAGTATTAGTTAGAAAATACCAAGAGGATCTTTGGTGAGCTGATTTGTACCCCAAAGGGCACTGTAAGTGTGCAATATCCCTACTCAAGGAGGCAACGTATCTATGGTGGACTACTTTGATGTCTATAACCCTGAGATATCGGGTAAATTGGATGTTCTTCCAAGTTAAATTTAAAAACAAATACATTAGCTGGCTATATTTAGAAAAGAAGAAAAGAGAGTTAATGGAGTTGAAACAGGGAGATATGACCGGAGCTGAATATGAACAAGAATTCATTAGCCCGAGTAAATATGCTCCGGAACTCATGACCACCGAAGCAAACATGTGCACCAATTTTGAATAGGGATTGAAAGAAGACATTCGAATGTTGGTTGGAGCTTTTTAGGTAAAAGAGTTTACCGTTTTATCTGAGGGAGCTTAGAAAATAAAAAAAATGCAAAACAAGGAAAGGAAAGCTAAGTCCAAGACTCGAAGTTTCAATAAACGTAGTATGGCCAGAACATTCTCGGTACCACCAGCCAAGAAGAGAGAAGTGCCAAGGCCGAGTAATCCGCGACCTCAAAATATGTTAGTAGGTAGTGCGGGAAGTGCCCGTAATGTGAGTAGACGAGTTTGTGAGTACTGTGGAAAGGGTAATGAAGGAGAGTGTAGGCTGAGAAAGGGAGCTTATTTCAGATGTGATTCCACAAAACATTTTATGAGAGATTACTCGAGAAGGGCATATATTTGCAACTGGTGGGCTGCAAAGTCAGTGCCAGCCTCGTAGAGAGGTAGAACGCCAGGAATCAATAGTAGTGCTAGTGGCAATCAGGGAGGATCAAAGGAGACATCTCTAAGATTTGACGCTCGTGCATTGAGTTTTCGTAAGTTGATATGACAAATTAGGCTTTCCTGATATACTTAAGGACCTTATTCTTAAGCAAAGTAGCGTCTTTTCATATTTTTTTTGTAATTTTTAGATTTTAAATTAATAAGTGTAAATACCTTAGTTTTACTCATTTTGATACCCAAATTGGCTAATGGTGCCATTGGGGGCCTTAATGTATGTTGGGTGATGTAGGAACGAGTTAGAGGTTGAAAACGAGTGAGAATGACACCAAATGAGATGATATTGCGATATTCAAAACTTGGAATCGCGATACCTCCAATAGACTCGAGATTAGAGACCACCCTTTAGTGGTATCTGACTGCCTCCCTATGTACCAACCCCAAAAGTGAGAATGCAACACCCCTAACCTTTCTCCGTCCCTAGATTAGGGTTACAGAGCATTACCAAACATTTGGAATAACGTTTAACATTACAATATTAAATAAATTAATCTTGTTAAAAACCAATCAAACATATGCACTTGGTCCCTAAATCGAGCCTTCCAAAATAGCTTAGAAGCAATTCAGGACTAATTTGAAGAAAGACAAGGGATTTGGGAAAAACATGCAAAACTTGAAAATAGGGGTCACACGGCCGTGTGGCTAGGCCGTGTGATATAGCCCAGGCCGTGTAACAATTGAACAAAGGGACACACGACCGTGTCCTATCTCGTGTCTCCACCCATGTAACCCATTGAGTTGGGTTACACGGCTGTGTAGTGGGTCGTGTAGCTCTCTAACTGGCAATCCATGGTCGTATTGTAGGCCGTGTAACTCACTGACTTAATATACTGGGAATTTACAAATGACAGACGACTGTGTCGCCAAGACGTGTGTGTCACACGGTCGTGTGACAGCCCGCGTCCTAGGCCATGTGATCCATAAATTGAGCCTAAAACAAGCCATTTTAAAGCCAAAACACACCTAACCATCCATTCTATTTGTGCAAACATTCAAGAGATTTAAACGTCATTTAATTACACCTAAACATACCATTTTAAACATTCTATTTCATCTAACCAATATGCTATTCAAAGACACTGCATTTGTGTCAAAACATCATTGATCAAATGAAAGGAACATAACCACATTTTAAGCATAGAACCTAGTTCTTTTATCTACCAAATGATATCACATATGAACCTTTACATGCCATCACAAACATACCAAAAGGATCTTATATACAAGCACTTAAAAGTGGCCAAAATGACCTAACTTGGTAAGGCATTAAAGCCCGTCAAACCAACATAAACTTCAAAGCATATGCATATCAAAACATCCATTACACATTCAAGAAATATCGTTACAAAAGATCCTATACATGCCATATGTAACTTTGGCCAAATTACTCAAAAACTACAGAAATGGTTGCTGGATAGTGAGATTGATCCCTGACAAGCTTCCAATCGGTCGAGCTTCCGATAATCTATAAATTAAAAGAAAGTAACTACGTAAGCAATGAGTGCTTAGTAAGCTCGTATAAACTCAAACATAACTTACCATTTCTTTAATAGAAACTATAGAATAAACATGATATCATTACCGAGACCATAAGCTTAGTAAAAGCCTATACAAATACCATCAAACTCACAAGTTAGTAGGCTCATCCATGATGCATGTGAATTCAACCATAATATAAATAGATTTTCATATGCACATCATTTATTACATTAGCCTTTTCATGGATCATGATTCAATATCCCATTGTGTACTTACCATGCCATTGCTTTACTTACCCATTGAACCATCTAGAATTACATCAGATACTCGGGAATGCTCACACACATAGTCTACCTGTCCATATAACCGTAACCTTTTCTTTAAAATAGTTCTAACACGAGCTGTGGGTCGAAAAGTTAGCTACATGATGCTGCTCCCATGAGCTGTGGAGAATCCACAACAAATGCTGGACCTCAGCCATCGGTAGGACATTCAAGACCAGCACCTGAAACATGAAATCCCTAATGACATGTTATTCGTATGCTAAGAATTCTTAAGGTTCAAATGAGATTAGTTATCCATGAATTATTCATAACATTGATACATTTATATTCAAGTCCATTTATAACTAACACAATATAATAGATAGCCAATTTAACTAACATTAATATGATTAAAATTCATACGAACTTACCTCGACAACTATGGTCGTAATAGTCGAGTCAAAGACTAATATGATCTAAATAAATAATTTCATTCGATTAAGTACTTCAAGTATTCAATTCAATTCAATTCAATCTATAATTCATATTTATGTAAATTACAAAATTACCCCTAATATTTTAACCTTTAATAATTTAGTCCTTAAGCTCATAACTTGAAATTTAACCATTTTAACCTAAAATCATGTTAACCAATTCTACTAAGGACCTTGGTACAACCCATAATTATCAACATTTCACAATAAAACCTATGGATTTACACTTTCAACAATTTAATCCCTATTTCAAAATTCATCAAAAATCACTTAACAAAACAAGTTTGTTTTACAACAAAGATTAATAATCTATCAAATAACTTCATAACCTATTAAAAAAACCATGGCAAGTCCCTCAACCTTTAACAATTTTGCAATTTAACCCTCAGGCTAGCTAGATTAAGCTAAAACGAACTCATAAACATAAAAATCACTAAAAGCTAACCTTAAAAACACAAGCATGCAAGAAATGTGTTTGGCCGAACCTTCAATACTCTCCCATAGAATTTTCGGCACTCATTTTACTCAGGCAAGAAGATGACCTTGCTTGTTTTCTTTTAATTTATGTTACTAATTTTCTAAATTACTAATTTGTCCTTTAAAAACTAACCAAATTTCATGCATTTACTCATCAAAGTCATCCACCATAAAAGCAATTGTGATAATTACCATCTAAGTCCATTAGTTTGTCTTTCCATAACCATTTAATCCTTTTAACTAGAAGAATTCAACTTTTACACCTTTTACGATTTAGTCCTTTTTACCTAATTAACCATTTAAACTTCAAAATTTCTTAACGAAACTTTAATACGACTTTAAGATAATCTCATAAACTTTAAATAAATAATAAAATAATAACTCAGTTGTCAGAATTGTGGTCCTGAAATCACTATTTCTGACACCATTGAAAATGGGCTGTTACAGAGAACACTAATACAAAAGATACGAATTAGGCAGTGTTCGCAAGTATGCGGGTTAGGTTGTAATATAGATTTGTACAATAAAGTACTGGAAATACTTTGAGGATCGTACTTCAAGGATCGTACCCAAAAGAGGTTTGACTAAACTAATATTAACTTATACTCTAAAAGTTTTAATTAGTATTTTAGTTAAATTATATTACGACTAATCATAATTTGATAATAATAAAAGGGTTTAATAAAGGACTAAACTAATGAAAAATATAGATTGTAGAATTTATCAGAATTAAACGTAAAAAAACTAACTTGTTTCAGTGTCCATAATTAACTCCTACTTCTGGTTTTATTCAATCATCTAGTAAGTAACCTAGCAGGGGCTCTCGGCCTTCGACTAACCTAATGAGTCAATAAGAACTACTTATCTCTTGATGTCATAGGTTAGACCGGGTCAGGGTAAGGTTTTCACGGTAGTTAATATCGATTTCAGGTTCATTCCTACCTACATGACTTTTTGGGGTCGTCAATCCTAGGGTTTTAGATTCTTCCTTTCCCAACCAACTGGTTTGTTAAGAAACCCCACATAGGTGTTAATTAATCCCAAATCCACTTGTTAATATCCTTAACGGATTAGTTTTTCATGGATCTAACGCATACAATAGAATTGATTTGAAAGATAAACATTTGTTAAAGATTAAGAATAAAGATGAAAAAGATCCTAATATAAATATATATATAGCGGTGTGAATAATAATCCGTTATGAGTTGATAGATCTACAATCCAAATCCAGCAAAAAATGAAATAAAAATGAAAAAAAAAATTACAAGCGAAAGAAATCTATACTAAAAATGAAATAAAATTAAACTAAGGAAAAAAAAATCTCCTCTAAACTATTATGAGCAATTATTTTTGTAGGCCTAGGGTTAGCAGCTGGTCCTTGACCTAAACTGGGTGACTGATCTTCTTTAAAGTTCATTGTGCAAATGAAAACTCCCGTGGTCCATTAAGTGACCTTGTTGTCATGACAGCTTCTGGCCTGTGTCATGACACTAATGACAGTTTGCTTATTAGGGCATGTCTGTGTCGCGATACCCTTTGTTCTATGTTGCGACATCCTTGGCAAACTTCTCTTTGTGTACTTTGCTTGTTGTATTGTGACATCCAAGCTTCATTTTGCAATATTGCGAGTAGTCCACTGTCTTTTTGCCTCTGAATGATGTTCTATACACTCACCAAACATATTAGTCTACCTTTAGTCCTACCTTAACCCACAAGGTCATATAAATGGCCTAAATTGCTTGTTTTATTACCTAAGTAGTAAAAGTGAAAACTAAATAAAAACATAACGAAATTGCTTTCCTACGAGCTCATTAAGTACAAAAAGTAGTTTAATTTGCTACAATGAATTATGGTAGATTAGTACCACAATACCCACGTTAGATATCGCAATATCCACCTTCTACAAAGACCCTTAAGTTTGAAACTGTTTGAGGTTTCACGATATCTCCTTCCCTAGTATCGTGATACCGATATCGTGAAGGGACAAAATTGGACAAAAAAGGGTAGTCTTTGTCCACCCGAAGCACCAATCATTGAAGGCCTATTTAAGGGTGTTTTGGGCACATAAATTGGGTTAGAATAGCTTCTATATAAGAAAAAATTTGGCTGAGAGAGAAAAGAGGCCAGGTTACCTTAGTTTAAGCTTAGTTTTCCTTAGGTTTTCTCTTAGCTTCTCTTCCTCTTCTTCTAGGGTTTCTTATTTTCGTTTCCTTAGCTGTAGATTTTAGATTTCCCAATAACTTTTCTTCATGTTTTAGTTGTTCTTAGTGTTAGTTATGTTAGTTACCATTGTAGCTTAGGTTTATTTGCACCTTTAATCCCTGTACCTTGGTTGTAAGACATTTCCAAATTTAGTTTAATGTATTTCAGTTTCTTTTACTTTGCATTTGTTAAAGTTTGTTCCTTTTATGTTTATTTCTTTAGATTTTCTTGTTGAATACTTCTCTTTACTTGCATTTTAGCTTTTCTTGCATAAAAATCTCAACTTTTATACTTTTCTCAAGCTTTACTTTAATGGCTTCTTTGCTTTCTATTTTCATGGTTGTTAGTTTTATTTCAAGCATGAGTAGCTAAACTTTTAAGAGGGTTGGTTAATGAAATGTTATGAACTGATTTTTGGATGAATGATTAAATTGTAATAAATTGGACTAATTTTAATGAATATAAAAACTTAGGATTTATGACCTTAAGGGAACATTTAGGCGAGTGAGACCGAGAGGAGATCTTGTTGCGCACCAATTCATTAGTCCTGGGTTAACCTGTAACACCCTTGACCTGACCCGATCTACCAGATCCAAATCTCGGGTGTTACGTCCTTCTTACTTATGTAACTAAAAATTTCCTATTTCTTATTAATTCATTCATGTAAACGCCTTTCTATAAATGTATGAATATTTTATTGGTGTACATTGTATGGTTACACTTACATTTCGTTTACGTACAATTGATTATCTATGGCTGCTACAGATTTTCTTGTAAAAATACAATGTATGGTTATTGTTTCGACTCAATAAGATTTCAGACCTTTTTACTTTATCTCTTAGTCTATTGGGTATACTTTTGGACACTACTTAACGAACTTCAGCACAGACTTTGACAAGCCACTTGTTTTCCTCTGTATGCATAACTGCCTAGCACACTGCTTCCTTGGCGTAGCCTTGGCATTGTCTCTCGGTGCTTATTCCTTTATAGACTTGAAAATAAAACAACTTTTTTAAATTCGTAAGAACTTAGTAAGATAAACCTTAATATAATTTTTTCATTCATTCTACATCGTATATGTTGTTTTACGCATCCTTAGAGTGTTTCTTGACCTTTCTACCTTCTTTGTGGGTACAATACTGAGGCTACCTTATTTATTTATTTCTTTCTTTTGAACTATTTTCCTTCTCTTATGCGTACTATACTTAACATCTCTTTACCTTTTATTTCATTCCTTAAATCTTATCTTTACATAATCCTTAACCTCTTCACTTACCTTATTATCATGCTTAATAACTTATTCCATACTCATTAGTATTATCATAATCTATGGGCGGGGTAGACTGCACCCAATACTTATCTCAAAATTTTCCCATATCTTCCATACTTTAGAGCACTTCCTATTCTTACTTTTAAATCATATATTTTCCTCACCACGTACTTTGGCGCATACTAGCCTTTCTATTCATCCCTTGTAACTAAAAAGGGTTCACCATTCATTCGGTGTTCGCCCAAAGGCATTATCTTTAGATGGCCATCATGAGATGCATTCTTCAAATTCTGCCATGAAGGCGCTCCTTTCCAAAAATAGCCAAGAGGCTTTCCTTTTAGAGTCTCACCATGAAGACGTCCTTTTAATAGAGATAGCCACAAATACATCCTCTTAACAAAGATAGTCACAAAGACTTCCTTTTAATAGAGATAGCCACAAAGGCATACATTTAACTAAGATAGCCACAAAGGCATCCTTTTAACAAAGATCACCACAAAGGCTTCCTTTCAGAGATTACCACAAAAGCTTCCGTATTATAGAGATAGCCACAAAGGCTCACTTATACATAAATTGGTGTTTTTGACGATAAGGATTTGCCTAAACTCACCGTCGTGAGTATAACACCCCAAATCCGGTCTAAACGTTATGACCGAATCTGGTGATGTCACATTGTAACACCCCTTACCCGTATTCGATGCCAGAATAGGGTACGAGGCATTACCAGAACACATACACTTATAAACATGTTAAACCGAGTTATAAAGTTTCATTCAAATTTAAACTCTTCAAAATTTTAACATGCTTTTATAAATCTTCACGTTATAACTTCAAAATGCTATATTTGTAACAAATAGGGTTTTTGAGACCCAATACATACTCATGCAATTCAATACTTCATTTCCATTTCATTTAATTCACGATTTTCATGTTCACGATTCAATTCAATTTCTCAATCCAATATACATTTCAATACCACAATAATTCATTTAATTCAAATCATATCATTTGCAATTACCATTTAATTCACGTACAATTCAATTTCATTAAGTTCAATACTAATACATATTTATCGTTTAACTTAACATCCCTTTTTTGCATCATTTTACACTTCAAGCATGAACCTAGTATTTCATTTCCTTTCCACTCCCGTTTCCTATGCATATCACACAAGATATAAACATTACACTCAATCATAGTCGCAAGCTAGTCTTTTTGAAGACTAACCACATGATAAACCATTTTAATAAAGATTACAAACTTTAAACCTTACCACCCTTTTATGATCACAAGCATATTTCCATCTAGACATTTACCATCTCAATGCATAATTTTATAAATTTAATGTGGCGGAATCCAACCACAACTTGGCCAAAGCCTAAGCATACACACCAAACATGCTAGCCAAATAAACATATAGTATAAGCATTATAAGCATGGATAAACACCACATTTATTTATGTATCAAACTTATCAACATAAGTTAATTCATAAACCATTTCTGACATTGCTACATACCAAATCATATACCAAGTATACCACATACACATACTATGAAACTTTATTTTCTCACATGAACTTTAACTATAACTAATAATGCACAATTATTCTTTAAAGTTTCCCCTATTTTTACCTAGAGCTACAGAACTCCAAATTAAGATCTGTAAATTTTCCCCAAAACTAGATTCACATATATTCTTACCATAAAATTTTTAGAATTTTTGGTTTAGCCAAAGAGTACAGTTTATTCTTTAAAGTTTCCCCTATTTCATTGCTCGACAATTCTGACCTCTCTTCACTAAAAATTAATTATCTCATTTTACAGAATTCAGATATTGTTTCTGTTTGTTTCTATTGAAAATAGATTCACTAAGAATTCTAAACATATAAAATTTATCCCATAATTATTTTTGTAAAATTTTTGAAAATTTTCCAAAGTCAGAACAGGGGATTCCTAACTCATTCTGACTTCATCTAACTAAACTTCAAATATCTCAAAATATATAACTCTTTTGCTTGTTCTGTTTCTTTTATGTGACTCATTCAGATTCCATTTCATATATTATTTAGCCTCTAATTCAATCTTCACCATTTTTGGTGATTTTTCAAAGTCACACAACTGTTTCTATCTAAACTATTTTATTGCTAAATTTACTCTTTCATAATTTCACTTTTTCGCTTTCAATCACAATTCAATTCAAAATTCACTTTTCCATTTCTAAGTCGATATTAAATTCAATTCCACACCTATATTCGATATTCAATTACAATTAGTCAATTTTTCGATGAACACTTCGGAATAACAGATACTCGGTGGATTCAGCACATAGCAACCACCTTATTAATCAATGAAGTCCAGTGAAATCAGCACATAACAACCACTTTACTAATCAATGATGTTTGGTTCACATCGTAGCCTGTACATAGTATTACACATGTGACCATTAGCATTCGATACCCGTAGTAGCCTGCACATAGTACTACACATGTGATTGAAACTATCCGGTACGCATAGTAGCTTGCACATAGTACTACACATGCGACCTATCATTTCGATACACGTAGTAGCCTGCACATAGTACTACACATGTGACCATCACCTTCACTTTTACATAGTGGCCTACACACAATCCGTGCCACAAATGTGATCATTTCTGTCACTTCATTCGTATCCCTCTTTATTCCAAAGGTTCATTCGGGAATTTTTCACTTTTTCTCTCACTTTTCTTTTTATCGATCAATTTCAATTTCTCGTCTTTCTTGATTTATAACATTACATTTAACTTATATAACCTTCACACTATTCATTCCAGTCCAAAAATCATACTTCGGAAAAATTACATTTTTGCCCCTAAAGTTTCACAAAATTACAATTTTGACCCTAGACTCGTAAAATAATTTTTATTCAATTTCCTTGCATTTTAGGCCTAGATGAACCATTTTCATAACTATAGCAGTCCACAATACTCACTTATTCACACACTTGTGACATATTTTATAACTTTTACAAATTAATCATTTTAGGCATTTTCATCGAAAATTACTTAGTACAAATCGTTTATCACACTCCAAACATTCATATTCTTCCATAAAACATCAAAATACATGCATATCATTCATGGGTAAATTTTTAAACACAAACCCTAGTTCAAAACAAGGGTAAAAATAGGTAAATCTTGTTACGAGGATTTCAAAAACGTAAAAATCATTAAAAACAAGGATAGAACGGACTTACAATCGAGCTTGGAAGCTTGAAAAACCCTAGCCATGGTTTCTCCATGCAATATTCGGCCTAGGGGTTGAAGATGGACAAAAATTGGCTTTTAATTTTGTTTTTAATTCATTTTAATAACTAAATTACCAAAATGCCCTTAATGAAAAACATTGGAAACATGCCCAACCATACCGATTTTTGTCCACCAACTGAACCAATGGTCTAATTACCATATAAAGACCTCCAATTTAAAATTTTATAACAATTGAACACCTTTAACATATAGAACTCAACTTTTGCACTTTTTACAATTTAGTCCTTTTGACTAAATTGAGTGCGAACGAAATTTTCACGAAATCATTTTGTGAAATCGTAGACCATAAAAATATAAGGAAAATAATTTTTTTTCTCGTCGAATTTGTGGTCCCGAAACCACTATTCCGATTAGCCCCAAATTCGGGTTGTTACAACTCTCCCCCCTTTAGGAATTTTTGTCCTCAAAAATCTTACCAGATAGTAGATTAATGATTTGCTTCCACACAGTACATTTCAAATTCACACATGATTTTGGGCTTTCATATCTTTTATAAATAATCACATAGATTCATAAGATAATCAGGATAGCAATATTTCAGCATCTGAAGCTACACAAAGTATCAAAAAATTACAATCTATATAGAATGATATCCATTCCGATGATAAAAAAAGTCTAGAAAGATCAATGTCACTCATAATTAACGGAATCCAAAGTAACAAAAGCAATATAATCTTTACGATATTCAATAGAACAATAACCAGTAGAAACAAAATATTAGCCTCACTCAGACTTTATCGTCGATTTTCATATTCACACAAGGGAATATGTAATAGCCCGATTCTGGGCCTAGTCGGAACAGTGGTTTCGGAACCACAAATTTGACAAGGAAAAATATGGTTATTATTATATTTTTATGGTCTACAATTCCACGGAAAAAATTCGTTCGAAAATTTCGACGTTTGGGCACTCAATTTAGTCAAAAGGACTAAATTGTAAAAAGTGCAAAAGTTGAGTTTTACATGTTAGAAGTGTCTAATTGTTATAAAGGTATAAATTGGGGGTCCTTATGTGGTAATTAGACTATTAGTTAATTGATGGACAAAAATAGACATAAGAAATGGGTGAAATCGATTTTTTTAAATTGGGGTATTATGGTCATTTGGTAATAAAAAGAATAAAAAGGGAAAAAGATGACAAAAATCATCATCTTCTCCATAGTGAACGAAATCAGCAAGGGGGAAGCCATATTTAGGGTTTTCAAACTTCCAAGATCCATAGTAAGTGATTCCAAGCCCCGTTTTTAATGTTCTTCGTATTTTTAGAATCCTCGTAGCTCGGTTTAGCTTATTTTATCAATAATTCATGTTAGGGTTCATATTTGGAAAAATACCCATAGGTGAAATGTGTTTATTTTGCTGTTTTATGGTGGAATATGAAGCTAGAATTTATTTTAAACAACTTTTTCTAAGTGATTTTAAGCAAAAACGAGTAAATCGACATAATCGGTAAAAATATTTATTGTTCATAAGTGTATCTTAGAGTGAGAATTTGATGTTGCCATAGAAGGGAAAAGTGTTCAAAATGTTGTAAAACATAAGAATAAGGTGTGAAATTTAATTTTCGAGCTTGGGGACAAAGATGTAATTATGCAAAAGTTTAGGGACAAAATTGTAATTTTTATAAAAGTTGAGTCGAAGCTTGTTTTAATAAATGTGAATATTATACAAGTTCAATTTTCTGTTATAGATCAAGAAAGACGAGAAATCAACCTTAATCGGGGAAAAGAGAAGATTGAGGATTAAATTGCAAAATCTTTACATTTTGTATCGAGGTAAGTTGTATGTAATTAATACATTGTTATAATTATTTTTGTTATATTTCATGACAATATACGTGAAAGGATCGATATTATAATGTGTTTTGGACAAATTGTAAATATATTTGGAAAGTAAGAATCTTTGTGAAACTGTCGTAATAGTAAAAAATTTGAGTAAGGATATCGATGAACACATGTGTAGTACTGTGTGAAGGCTACTACGTGTATCGATAAATAATGGTCACATGTGTAGTACTAAGTGAAGGCTACTATGTGTACCGAGAAGTTTTGAGCACGTGTGTAGTACTGTGTGAAATCTACTATGTGTATCGGTAAACTATGGTTACATGTGTAGTACTAAGTGAAGGCTACTATGGATACCGGAAATATTTGGTCACGTATGTAGCACTATGTGAAGGCTACTACGTGAACTGTAAAACTGATCACGTGTGTAGTACTATGTGAAGGCTACTACGTGTATCGAATGATAAAAATAATATGAGTAGTACTGAGTGAAAAGTTCCGAATATTATTTTTTTATACCGTCATGACGATGAAATATGAGTATGTGATCGGAATGTGATAAGTTGTGAAAAGTGATTGAAGTGATGAAGTTTGCGTTGTGTTATAAAATAAATGGTTATAGTGCTATCTGAATAAGGAATGTTGGAATAGAGCAGATTTGGACAATGACGGTGATGTTAGTTTGAAAAATCACCAAAAATTAGAGAAATTTAGTTAGAGGCTGAATAATAAATGAAATTGAAGCTGAATGAGTCTATTTTCATATGGAAGAAACAGAGTAAGCAAAGGAGTTGTATATTTGGGGATATTTAAATTTTATTGAGACAGGGTTGGATTGATTTCGAAATCCCCTGTTCCAAATTTGGAAAATCACCAAAAATTGTACAAAAATAATTATGGCTTGAAATTTACATTATTGAATTACTTAATGAGTCTATTTTTAAGAGAAAGAAATGATAACATTTTTTGAATTTTGTACAAAGAGTTAAATAAATTTTAGTATGGAGAGGTCAGAACTGTCAGGCAGTGAAATAGGGGAAGGTTTAAAGAATAAACTGTACTAATTGGCTGAACAAAAAAATTCTAAAAATTTTATGGTGGAAAGGTATATGAGTATAGTTTTAGGGAAAATTTATGGATCTTAATTTGGAGTTCCGTATCTCTGGATAAAAATAATTTAGCGACTGTGATGCAGAAAAACAGTTTGCTGGAAATTGAATAAATGATAGATTTATGTGTGATAGAAATTTTATTATATATGATATTATTCTAGAAATTTATTTATCGATTACATACATAGTTTCTAAGCTATAAGCTTACTCCTCTTTATTTTTCTTTTGTTTTATAGTGATATTAATCAGCTTAGGAATTGGACGGAGTCAGGACATCATCCTCACTATCATCATCATCTTTTGGGTATTTTGCAACCAATACTTTTGAAAAATGGCATGTATAGATGACTTTATGTAATGTGGTATAAATATGTATATATATAGTATTGTTCGGTTAAATATGTTGGAGTTTATTAATGGATAAATTATGTCTGAATATATATAACTGTAATTGGTTGGAAATATTGAAGTTGGTTGAAATTGTGTTTGGAAATCTGCAGGGGGTTTTATGTAAAAATAAGCAGAAATGCTGCCGAAATTTTTACAAAAAAAAAAGTAAGTGTTTGAGTTCTAGTAATACCTCATACTCTGTTTCGGTAAGGAACACGGGTAAGGGGTGTTACAGAATAAATACCAAAAAAATACATGGCAATGTCGAACATAACCCAAACAAACCAATAATTCTTTCATCTATTAATATGTTTAGCTAATGTTTTCATACGATAAGAATTCTTTTTGAAACTAAACAGTCACATATACCTCTGAGGATAATTGTACACACAGAATGTCTAAAAGGAATCATAGTAATTACCCCATTATAGCTATTGTACTTAGCTATTAATACAATACAAACATTACTCAATTGTCTAATTCTGTCATCAAAATTTTTACATTATCGCTTTACTAACAGAAATTGATCCAGAAAAACTTCCGGTTAATTCTTTCTTTAAATAACATACCTGAATAAATCATTTAATTGGATTTAACTTCTTTTGTGACAGTAACTTTACATAATCTGAGTAGTTTTCAGAACTATCCAATATCTCTCTTTTTATATTGTCTTCATTTGCTAACTCATTCACTTTTCCGACCACATTATTAATCTTCCGCACACAAACTTCTGTAACACTACACTCGTAAGCTTATTCAACCAAAATCTTACAAATTTCATTGTAACATTTTATTGATATGGGGGGTAAGTGTAGTAAAGCCTCAAATTTATCTTACACATAAATGCGGATAACACATACTATCACAAATAGCCAATTCATTACTAATTTCACATTCTCAAAGCATTTAATAAACTTTTGCTTTTAATCACTTTTGTTCTCAACACGTAATTCATATACCAACTCAAATCACTAATTCACAATCAAAATTTCTATATAGCATCATAATCCAAATATCATAACTCATGTGCTCATATAATTGTAACATTTATCAATAACAAAATGTTATACTCTTTGATCCATACCTTTATGAGTTTCAACTCATAATCAATATATTTTCACTCAAACATTTAAGTGTTTACTTCTATACTATCAAAATTAATTCAGTTGAAAAACATATCTGTCTCATCAAGATAATTTTCGTCATAAAACAATACTGATAAGGGGGTGATGGTGAGGTCATAAAGCTTCTAACTTGCTCTCTTAGATACATATATATATGACTTTGCATTCATCATCAATGTAATACCATCATAAACATGTAGTTCATTCCAAGCAAATTAACACATCTATTTATTATGAATATTTTCTGTCACCCACAATTTCACACAATGAATTTACTTATATCTAATTAAATTCCAATACTTAGCTTCCATTTTACTTACCGACATTTATTCAATTAGAGAACGTCTTACAGAATTGAGTACTTCATTTTCTCTATGCCATAGTCCAACTATGGTCTTACACATATTTATATATTGATGCCATAGCCCAGCTATGGTCTTACACAGTAGCACATATCACACTGATGCCATATCCTGGATATGGTCTTATATGGAAATCACATATCACATGTTGCCGTGGTCCAACTATGGTCTTTTTCGTCAATTCATCACATATCACTGAATGAAAGTACTCATTCCTGCGTTCTACTCAATTTAATCTTCTAATTCAGTTTTCATACTATTATAATATTCATGGATCAATAATAAAGACATAAAACAAAACATCATATTACCTCTAATTTAACAATTAAATATAAGATTCTATTATATGAACGTACTGAGTTCACTTATTCAAGAAGATGTACATAAACACACATTCCATCTATTTAAGTAAATTCGCTTACCATATTCACTTAATCAAATATGTTGAGCACATAGCATCATATAATTACCAACATACTTGGATGAGCTTATCACGACATAAACTTTCATTTCGTTTTTTTTTTCTTTTTTTCAACTTATGATCATCTCTTTTCATACATGAACACATACATATCATGAATTTTTATTCTTACCTTTCCAAATTCCAACATAACGTGAGCATATTTCATTTATGTCAATATCATTTTCAGCATTATCGAAAATAGCTCGGTTGAAAATCATCTCTGTCTTAACAAAACAATTTCGTTAGAGCCTGGAGATATCACACCATCATGAGTCATAACATGGCATGTATAGCTGGACTCACATATGCTATGTTTGGTCTGAGAACCGACTAAACCGTAGCTCTGATACCACTAAATATAACACCCCAAATTCGGTCTAAACGTTATGACCGAATCTGGCGATGTCACATTGTAACACCCCTTACCCGTATTCGATGCCGGAATAGGGTACGAGGCATTACCAGAACATATACACTGATAAACATGTTAAACCGAGTTATAAAGTTTCATTCAAATTTAAACTCTTCAAATTTTTAACATGTTTTTATAAATCTCCACGTTATAACTTCAAAATACTATATTTGTAACAAATAGGGTTTCTGAGACCCAATACATACTCATGCAATTCAATACTTCATTTCCATTTCATTTAATTCACGATTCTCATGTTCACGATTCAATTCAATTTCTCAATCCAATATACATTTCAATACCACAATAATTCATTTAATTCAAATCATATCATTTGCAATTTCCATTTAATTCACGTACAATTCAATTTCATTAAGTTCAATACTAATACATATTTATCGTTTAACTTAACATCCCCTTTTTGCATCATTTTACACTTCAAGCATGAACCTAGTATTTCATTTCCTTTCCACTCCCGTTTCCTATGCATATCACACAAGATATAAACATTACACTCAACCATAGTCGCAAGCTAGTCTTTTTGAAGACTAACCACATGATAAACCATTTTAATAAAGATTACAAACTTTAAACCTTACCACCCTTTTATGATCACAAGAATATTTCCATCTAGACATTTACCATCTCAATGCAAAATTTTCTAAATTTAATGTGGCGCAATCCAGCCACAACTTGGCCAAAGCCTAAGCATACACACCAAACATGCTAGCCAAATAAACATATAGTATAAGCATTATAAGCATGGATAAACACCACATTTATTTATGTATCAAACTTATCAACATGAGTTAATTCATAAACCATTTCTGAAATTGCTACATACCAAATCATATACCAAGTATACCACATACACATACTATGAAACTTTATTTTCTCACATGAACTTTAACTATAACTAATAATGCACAATTATAAACATCATTTCTTTTAAATTGTTTATCGATTATAATCGAGCATATGGCCAAATATACACAAATAATTCATATGTTCTTCCAATTTTCCTCCCCCTCCTCTCCATTCCACATCCTTAATGTGTATAACACATTTAAAAAACATTAACTACAATTTCACTATTCACTCACATGTATATTCAAAGCTGTCTATTCGAGTTAGAGGCACTAAATTATTTTTACCTGGAGATATAGAACTCCAAATTAAGATCTATAAATTTTCCCCAAAACTAGATTCAAATATATTCTTACCATAAAATTTTTAGAATTTTTGGTTTAGCCAACTAGTACAGTTTATTCTTTAAATTTCCCCTGTTTCATCGCTCGACAGTTCTGACCTCTCTTCACTAAAAATTAATTATCTCATTTTACAGCATTTTGATATTGTTTCCATTTGTTTATATTGAAAATAGATTCACTGAGAATTCTAAAAATATAAACTTTATTCCATAATTATTTTTGTACAATTTTTGAAAATTTTCCAAATTCAGAACAGGGGATTCCAAACTCATTCTGACTCCGTCTAAATAAATTTCAAATATCTCAAAATATATAACTCTTTTCCTTGCTCTGTTTCTTTTATGTGAAAATAGACTCACTCAGATTCAATTTCATATATTATTCAGCCTCTAATTCAATCTCCACCATTTTTGGTGATTTTTCAAAGTCACACAACTGTTGCTGTCTAAACAGTTTTATTGCTAAATGTACTCTTTCATAACTTCACTTTTTCACTTTCAATCACAATTAAATTCAAAATTCACTTTTCCATTTCTAAGTCGATATTCAATTGAATTCAACACCTATATTCGATATTCAATTACACTTAGTCAATTTTCTGATGAACACTTCGGAATAATAATAGATACTCGGTGGACTCAGCACATAGCAACCACCTTATTAATTAATGATGTCCGGTGAAATCAACACATAGCAACCACTTTACCAATCAATGATATTCGGTTCACATCGTACCTAGCACATAGTACTACACATGTGATCATTAGCATTCAATACACGTAGTAGCCTGCACATAGTACTACACACGTGATCGAAACTATCCGGTACGCGTAGTAGCCTGCACATAGTACTACACATGCGACCTATCATTCTGGTACACGTAGTAGCCTGCACATAGTACTACACATGTGACCATCACTTTCACTTTTACATAGTGGCCTACACACAATCCGTGCCACACATATGATCATTTCTGTCACTTCATTCATATCCCTCTTTATTCCAAAGGTTCATTCGGGAATTTTTCACTTTTTCTCAAATTTCTTTTTATCGATAAATTTCAATTTCTCGTCTTTCTTGATTTATAACAATACATTTAACTTATATAACCTTCACACTATTCATTCCAGTCCAAAAATAATACTTCAGCAACATTATGTTTTTGCCCCTAAAGTTTCACAAAATTACAATTTTGACCCTAGGCTCGTAAAATAATTTTTATTCAATTTCCTTGCATTTTAGGCCTAAATGAACCATTCTTAACTATAGCAGTCTACAATACTCACTTATTCACACACTTGTGACATATTTTATAACTTTTACAAATTAATCATTTTAGGCATTTTCATCGAAAATTACTTAGTACAAATCGTTTATCACACTCCAAACATTCATATTCTTCCATAAAACATCAAAATACATGCATATCATTCATGGGTAAATTTTTAAACACAAAACCTAGTTCAAAACAATGGTAAAAATAGGTAAATCTTGTTCTGAGGATTTACAAAACGTAAAAATCATTAAAAACAGGGATAGAACGGACTTACAATCTAGCTTGGAAGCTTGAAAAACCCTAGCTGTGGTTTCTCCATGCAATATTCGGCCTAGGGGTTGAAGATGAACAAATTGGCTTTTAATTTTGTTTTAAATTCATTTTAATAACTAAATTACCAAAATACCCTTAATTAAAAACTTTGGAAACATGCCTAACCATACCCATTTTTGTCCACCAACTTAACCAATGGTCTAATTACCATATAAAGACCTCCAATTTAAAATTTCATAACAATTGGACACCTTTAACATATAGAACTCAACTTTTGCACTTTTTACAATTTAGTCCTTTTAACTAAATTGAGTGCCCAAATGTCAAAATTTTCGAATGAAATTTTCATGAAATTATTCTGTGATATCGTAGGCCATAAAAATATAATGAAAATATTTTTTTCTCGTCGAATTTGTGGTCTCGAAACCACTATTCCGACTAGCCCCAAATTCGGGCTGTTATAGTACGGTTTTCCTGTCATCGCAGATACTTACCTAACCATTCTTTACATATTCCATATGATTCCATGGCTCAAGCATGGTCTTACAATATATGATCTTCAGAATGCCATTAACTTTTCGTTTTAGAGATTTGTGTTTTCAGTCCCAATGGACCCCTTTAGACGATTTCAAAGACAAACACAGGCACTTCATGCAAACTCATACTTGACAGACTTATTCCTTTCAGACTTCTTCATGACAGACACATTCATGCTTACAGGTGCAATTCACTTCATATTAGACTTGTTCAAACCATGACTAACTCATGACAGACATGTTCATGCTTTCAGACATAAATGCAAGCATACCATTCCTTTGCTTCTTAGAGTCATAGAGTCATGCTTTATTTGTTTCAGTTTCATGCTTTAATAACTTAGCACAGAAATATCTAGACTACAAACATACATGTAAGATTCAGTATTAGAGACTCACTTTATAATATTGAAGGTTGTTAAGCTTTAGATTTAATCCTTCCTTGTGACAACAACTTGAGTTCTAGATCTTTCATTCAACAAGATACTATGGCTCCCTCACCTCATCAAATAGAAACATTTTGTTAGAACTCATTCCGGTAACCTTTTACCTCTACTTTAACTCAAACATATCACTAAGCCTTAGTTCTTCAAGTATACTCACAGATCTGTGTTTCTTTATCAGACAGAGACATGAAATGTACCTTGTAAGGAGGGAGCTTACTAACAGAAAACTAGAGTTCCAAACTTGTCTTTTTGGGAGGCATCCTCCATCTGCTTAGCCCCCTTCGTCCTTAAGAAAGTAGACAACCCGCTTAACTTAACTTGAGTGTCCTTTTAACCTAACTCAAGTTTTCATGGGGACTTGGTGAATGTCATGTCAAGACTGAGTGGCTTATCAAAATCTGCCACGTCTAAGAAACTTACCTGATATTCTTTCAGCCTTTGACTCTTCTAGTTCATGTTTGGTTAATTCTCAACCATCTTTCCTTACAAATCAATTGGTACAATACCACATTGGTCACTGGAGGTATTATGCCTTTTGGCTTGGCCTTATACCTCATAACCATCACTTTTGTTTCACTTATCATCCTAATCTGATTAGGAATCATTGTCTACTTATATCCATATCAGAGTCCGCCCATTCTATACACCAAAATGCACTTGGTCTACTACTACTACTACTCAGTCAAATATTCCTCTCTATGGTTCCTTAACTGTTCCTATTACAGAGGGCCGTATAAACATGACATTCTTGGTTCGCCTATTCTATACACCAAGGTGGGCCTTTTGGAGCGAACACTACTGAGCTTATTGTACGTCTTTATAACTAGATGTCTTATTCACATACATATACCCTTACTATATTCTTGATACACCATACTTAATTTTTCCCGAGGTTGGCCATAGGCTTTGTTCCTTCAGAATCCGCCAGACCAGAGCGTCATTGGAGTACTTGAAAGGTAACTTATACTTAATCCAATCTTATCATTGGACAACTTAAATCCATCCTCTTAAGCCTTATTCCTATTGACTATATTTCAAACTTTTAGGACTTCACCCAAGGGAGTACTCGTGAACTTATGTTTTTTAAATAAATCCATAACTTTACTTATTCAGAATCCATTCTAGAATTTTTACTTCTCAAACAACACTTGAATACTAGGGCTTTGCTGGGTGGGTTGTTACATAACTGGTGAGATCGAGAGATTATCCAAATGAATTTGTCCAACTTGGTAAAGTGGAGACTGAGAGGTAAAACGAAGCCATTTTTGGAGTTCAAGCGATTTGGATCCCTAATTCAAGGATTAATAAACCAAATCAATGTCAACCAACCACCATTTATTAGTTAATTGTTAATTTCGTAACTTTGCATGTTATACGATTTAGTCTCTGTTAGTTGGATAGAAAAGTAGATTAATTTCTCTTGCTTTTATGATTTACCGTAATATAAATTCTTGTGATTATTTGGTTAGACTCTTTATTTTAAACACACATTATTTACCATAATATAAAATTCTCTTGACTGTTGATCTTTATATCTCTCTCTATTTGTTCACGAGGATAGAGAGAGAGAGAGAGAGAGAAGCGATCATGCGCCTGCCAAAACTTATGCAATTAGGGCCAGAGATGAAACTATTGCTCTCGATGTTATTGTTGATACATTTTCCTTATTTGACATATCTGTGCATACATTAGTCCACTCTGGGTTAACCCATTCATACAACTGACGTCATTAGTTACAGAGAAAAATATACCAGTAGAAACGACAGAATTTGATATGTGTATGACAAACTCATTGGCTTAGTGTGTCATCCTTAATAAAATTTGTAAGAATTGTTCACTAAAAATTCAAGATCGTGAATTTTTGGCCAACCTAAAGTTATTACCGTTTGATGAATTGAAGGTAATTTTTGGGATGGATTGGTTGGCTCTCGACAATGCCATGATCAATTGTAAAAAAAGAATCTCGTTGAAAGCTATGGGAGGTGAAATAGAAAATGTAGAAGTTGGTAGGTCTGAATGCTCAACCAATATAATTTCTACAATGTATGCTTAAGAGTTTATTAGAAATGGATATCTAGCCTATATTCTAGACAGTGAATCTCGAGATCCAAGTTGGATCAAGTCCTTGCATATTGAGAATTCCCAGATGTACCCCAAGGAATTTCCATGTTTACTGCTTGAAAGAGAAGTTGAATTTTTTATCGAGGTAGCATCTAGAATTGCACCAATTTCTATTGCACCGTCTGGAATGAATCCAGCCGAGTGAAAATATTTGAAAGGTCAATTGCAAGAACTTCTGGATCGAGGGTTTATCAGGCTGAGTGCATCATCGTGGGGAGCTCCAGTTCTGTTCGTGAAGAAAAAGGACAAAAACTTGAGATTATGTATCGATTATTGAAAATTGAATGAGGTAACAATAAAGAACAAATATCCACTTCTTTGAGTTAATGATTTGTTCAAACAACTCAAGGGATTGAGTTTGTTTTCAAAAATTGATCTTCGATCAGGATATTATCAACTTAGGTTGAAGGAGTCAGATGTGACAGAAACTGCTTTCTGAACTCGATACGGACATTATGAATTATTGGTAATGTCATTAGGGCTTACCAATACTCTTACTGCTTTTATGGATTTCATGAATAGAATCTTTCAACAGTAATAGGACTAGTTTTTTTGTTGTGTTTATCAATGACATTTTAATCTATTTGAAGAATGAAGGAGATAATGATTTACTTTTGAGAGTTGTGCTACAAATTTTGCGAGAAAAACAATTATATGCTAAATTTAGAAGATGTGAATTTTGGCTTTAAGAAGTGTGATTTTTGGGGCATGTGATATTGGCTAAAGGTATTGGGTTGATCCCAAGAAAAATCTCAGCCATTTTGGATTGGACACCCCCAAAGAACGTTACAGAAGTGAGAAGCTTTTTAGGCTTAGCGAGAAATTACTGGCTGTTTGTAAAAGGGTTCTCGATGATAGCCCTTCCATTGACTAGATTTCTGTAAAAGACTGTTAGTTTCGAATGATCTGAGAAGTGTTAGCAGAGTATTGAAAGGTTGAAAGCCATGTTGACCAAGGCACCGATTCTATCTCAACCTGAAATGGGAAAAGATTTTGTAGTGTTCAGTGATGTATCTTACAATTGTTGAGGGTGCATATTGATGCAAAAGGGGAAATTAATTGTGTATGTTTCCCTGAAACTTAAGGCAAATGAGAATAATTATCCCACTCATGATTTAGAACTCGCAGCTGTGGTTTTTGCCTTGAAGATTTGGAGGCACTACTTTTACAGGGAAAGATGCCATATTTTCACCGATCATAAAAGTTTGAAGTATATGCTCACGAAAAAAGAAGTAAATTTGAGACAACGCAGATGGCTCGAGTTACTTAAAGATTATGATTTGATCATTGGCAATCATTCGAGAAAAGTCAATGTCGTGGTTGAGGCTCTAAGTCGAAAATATCTATTCGCTTTGAAAGAAATGAATGCACACTTGGTTTTGGAGTGAGATGACTCTATTTTAGTAGAATTGAGGGCTAAACCCGTATTTATTCAAAGAATTTAAGAATTGCAAAATGTGATAATGAGCTAGAAGTAACGTGGAAGCTTGTTGAAAATGAGCAAACCAATGAATTCAACATAAGTAACAATGAGAGTTTATACTTCCATAGTAGATTGTGTGTGCCAAATGATACAGGATTGAAATGAGATATTCTCCACAAAGCTCACTACATTACCTATACGATGCATCTAGGTGGCAACAAAATGTATAATGATTTGAGACTACTTTACTAGTGGCCAGACATGAAAAGGGAGATAACTAAATACATAGCCAAGTGTTTCGTATGTCAACAAGTAAAAAAGAGAACATCTAGTTCTTCCGAGATGGTTGCAACCTATAATGATATCTGATGTAAATGGGAGCAAGTCACTATGGATTTTGTAGCATGATTGTTGTTATTGCCAAAAAAGACTCAATTTGGGTGATAGTTGACAAATTGGTGAAGTCTTTTCATTTTATTCTTGTGAGAGTTGATTATTTGCTTGAAAATTTGGTTGAATTGTATATGTTTGAAATTGTGAGGTTGCATGGAGTGCCAATGTTTATAATTTTGGATTGGGATCCAAGATTTACCTCCATATTTTGGAGTAAATTGCATGAAGCTTTGGGCACTAGACTGAACTTTAGTACAACATTTCACTGTTAGACTGATGGTCAATTAGAGCAAGTAATTCAAATACTTGAAGCTATGTTGCATTGTTGTGTAATTGAATTTGAGGGAAATTGGGAAAGTTTTCTACCTTTGGCTGAATTTGCATACAATAATAGATATCAATCAAGTATCAAAATGACACCTTACAAAGCCTTGTATGATTATAAATTCGAAACTCCTCTATGTTGGATAGAGTTGAGTGATGAAAAGCTGATAGGAATTGATAGTCAAGTTGTAATAAAATAGTTTTAACAATGAAATACTTATAGTAAGTACTCCAAGGATCATTTTTCCATAGAGGATAATGAATTGTGATTTATTTAATTGCTTTACTACTAAGAAACTTCCAACCTACTCAATTTAAGAATTATTAGTGCAATCAAATTATGTATGCAATAAAAGGTTCATAAGCGAAACTTATGTGTGATTGTGATAAGGTTATGGCTAAAGGAAAAATAAAATTAATTAAACTTCATTTGAACATTCCATAGGAGTCGCTTATCTAAACTTCATTAATGTGATCGATTAATGATCATTAATATGTAAGTTGAGCCTTTATAATTTGGTAATTAGAAATGAATCGACTAGAAATGCTAAATTGTTGCATAAAACCTGGCCTGATTGCCATGCCCGAGAATAGGTTGCTGCACCACCATCTCATATCGAATACAACAATAGTTGACACATTAATAAACATGCATCCTTTAGTTTCCTTTATTATTATGGAATTTATATGAAACATAGGTCATTCAAACTCCAAGGAAGTTGATTCATGCTAAACATTCATTGAATAATCATAAAACAAGCACTAAACATGCATTAGGACCATTAAGCAAAATTTCCCTAAACTGTTACGTAGGAATTGATACTGGTAATGTGGTATCGATAATTTTCTCAAGTTGTATCGATATCGCTTGGAAAATTGATACCAAATTAGCTTACTGTTTCTTGTCTTAAAAACACAACTTTCGGAAAATATCGGTACCATTGACGAAGTATCAATAATTTCACCCCGAGTATTGATACTCGAGATAAAATATCGATACTAACCAGCAAAACATCCTGCACTGAAAAATTTTCAGAGGTATCATTTTTAAAGCCCAAATATCGATACCTTTGTTCTAGAACTTAAAAACTCAGTATATAACATCACATAGATCATTCCAAACCATTCCCTAACATCATGCATCGAATACCACATAAATTAAGTGCCAAAATGTCCCAAATAACAATCCCAAACATCATATTTTAAGTCCACAATGTCCAAACATAATAGACATGCAACCAACTAAAAGTCATAGCAAAACCAACATAAACTCTACCATATTGCCTTTTATTCCCAAAACACAAATATTTAAAAGAACACCTACTAAAAGCAATTAAAGTTTCTGGCTTGGATCACCCATCAAGACCACACCGCTCACATCGACACTACTTATCTGCAATGGTTAAAAATGAGTGGGTGAGCTTAACAAGATAAGTGAATGCTCAGAATAATCACTACATAGACAAGTCAGTATGCAACAACGAAACAAACATACAACATATTCATAACATCTTCAACTCTTATGTCACATTTACACGTTTAATAATCTTTCATGAATTCTTTTACACATTAATTACATGGATATTTAAGCATATGTTACAACACATATAAATCACATTTAATCACACATAGTCATGTTTTATGATAGTTTGGCTCTTGAGGTTATGAAACATAAAGTGGACTCAATCCTTATTCATTGTACACAGGGATCTCCAACACACCAAAATGACTCGTAGAGTCGAACAAGTCCCATAATTGAAGCATATAGCTAACACTCTCCAACACACAAAACACACATAACCCGGTGAATGGAGCTTAGCTCACATTCCCTTATCTCTTCGAAAACTGTCCCTCGACCTTAACGCCCAGAAATCACATAAAAAAGGTGAGTACTCACAGTCTTATGGCATTTTATTCCAAAACACAACTAATTAAAAGAACACCTACTAAAAGTAACTGAAGTTTCTAGCTTGGATCACCCCTCGAGACCTCATTGCTCATACCGGAACTACTTATCTGCAATGGTTAAAAATGAGTGGGTGAGCTTAACAAGCTCAGTGAATGCTCAGAATAACCACTTCGTAAATAAGTCATTATTCAACAACAAAACAGGCATCTTCAACTTTTATGTCACATTTACACATTAAATCATCTTTCATAAATTCTTTTACACAATAATCACATGAATCTTTAATCATATGTTATAGCACATATAAATCACATTTAATCACATTTAGTCACTTTTGATGATAGTTTGACTCTTAAGGTTATGAAACGTAAAGTGGACTCTATCACCACTCATCGGATGCACGGATCTCCAACACACCAAAATGACTCATAGAGTTGAACATGTCCCATAAGTGAAGCATATAGCTAACACTCTCCAACACACCAAACACACATATCCTGGTTAATGGAGCTTAGCTCACATTCCCTTATCTCTTCGGAAATTGTCCTTGGGCCTCAACACCTCAAAAATCACATCACAAAGGTGAGTACTCACAATCCTATGGCATGCTAACTATATCGAATAGTTTCATAAAATCACAAGCCCAAAATATCCACATTATTATCTCATATTTACTTATCGATTTTTCGCACATTTTCACTACATATTCACATCATTAGCACATTATAATCAATGCCACATAGTATGAAAATATACCCACATATTTACTGTCACATGGCATGAATAACATGTCCACATATTCTCTTTCAAACAGTTATCACCAGCTTATAGCACATGTCATAGTATCTCATATATGTTCACATTTTCACAATTGCACAAGCACATACATATATTACATGTAGTCATAGGCGTCAGAACACTTACACTCGTAATTTAGAGTAGGGGTTTAGGTTACCTCTAAATTCACAAATACAAAATGAATCATCTACGGGTAGTGATTCTAAAACACTTACAAAAATTATGCTTTTGCCAGAAAGTCGAAAGCTCAGACAAGCTTTCCTTTGCCTTTATCTCTACTTGTTAAAGGTCCTACTGATTTCGACACTTTAACGAGACAAGCCATACAAAAATAAATCAACAATTGGTCATTAACTCACCTCAAACAACAAAAAAATAGTCTAAGCTATGTTCTCTTTTAACCGAAACCTTCGACATAGAAAACTTTAAATAAAGTTTAAATTTGAATATCTCGGCCTACACTTAATCTTTTCGCATGAAATGAGTTCCATTCATCTACATATTTATCTACGACTAATTCCCAACTTTTAAACTACACAAAACTACATGTTTGAAGGTATCAATATTTTTCAACAAATTTTGGCCATTATGACGAAAATTCATTAAAATTTAAAAATTGTTAACGAAACTTCAAAGTAACTTTAGAAACCTTCTAATCATGTTAAAACAAGTTGAAAAACACTTTGAAAGCACATTTTAATCCACAATCTTGAAATCCACTATTAACGACCTAATTTCAGCTTTTATTTAAAACATGCGTTTTAATGTCTATAAATTCGATTTAAAAGTCTAGATATCATTTAAAACTAGTAGAAAGATGAATGGTTACCTTCGATGGAAGAAAAACGAACTTTGAAACAAATCCAGGAATACCCACTCTTGAAGAAGATGATGAAATTAATGAAGTTTTAGGATGTTTTCTTGAAGATTAATGTTATGAGAATTAAGGGAAGCAATGGAACTGAGGTTTGAAGAAGAAAAAGTGAAGGAGTGGAGGTCGGGAAGCAAGGGAGGACACAATAATGAAATAGGGAGAAACTATCGTGAAACAAAACTGTAGGTGGGGGTTCTTTAGGTTGAATTTAAAAAATTGACTAAACTGCAATATAAATGCTCACAGTTTTGACCCTATTACAAACCAGTCCTCTTCCTAAAATTAAAGGTATTTAAAACTCATTTTCAAAAGTTTGTTTAATTTCCTAATAGCCATTGTCGAAAACATTATAAAATTCTGCGCACTTAAAGGCTAAAATTCCTAAAATACCCTCAAAACTTCTTGCCCCAATTTTGGGGTGTGACAAGTCTCCCCCACTAAAAAATAATTTCGTCATCGAAATTTACTTGAGCTAAACAAATAAGGATATTGATGTCTCATCACTTTCTCGGTTTCCCAAGTAGCCTCTTCCATTTTGTGTTCGCGCCACAAAACCTTCGTTGACGAAACTCTCTTATTTTGCAAAACCTTTTTTTCATGAGCTAGAATCTCAACTAGTTCCTCTTGATAAGTGAGATCAGGTCGAACCTCGATCTCCTCTACTGGCACAATATGCAACAAATTTGAATGATAATTTTGTAGCATAGACACATGGAAAACATCATGCATTCGCTTAAGTTCTTGCAGTAACTAGAGGTGATAAGCTACCGGTCCAATCCTTTTAAGAACTTTATAGGGTCTAACATACTTAAGACTCAACTTACCCTTCCTTCCAAACTTCAAAACTTTTTTCCATGGAGAAACTTTTAAGAACGCCTTATCACCAACTTGAAACTTGATCTCTCAATGTTTCAAATTCGCATAAGATTTCTTTTTATATGTTGCTGCTTTCAACCTCTCACATATCAACTTCACTTTCGCTTCCGTCTCTCAAACTACGGTCCAACGACCCTTTTTTTATTATCTAATTCCATCCAACACAAAGGAGTCCTACACTTCCTACCATACAATGCTTCAAATGATGTCATGCGAATACTCGATTGAAAACTATTGTTGTAAGCAAACTCTACTAAAGGCAAATATCGCTCTCAACTACCATTGAACTCAGCCATATTGCTTCGCAACATATCTTCTAACACTTGAATTACCCTTTAAGATTGGCTGTTAGTTTGGGGGTGATAAGTTGTACTGAAAGTAAGATTTGGCCCTAAAGCCTCTTGCAAACTCTTCCAAAACCTCAACATAAAATGGATCTCTATCGGAGATGATAGAAATCGAAACTCTATAAAGACGTACACTCTCTACAATGTACAACTTTTCCAAATTCTGTAAAGAATAATTGGTACGCACTGCCAAGAAATGCGCACTCTTTGAAAACTGATGAACTATAACCCAAATCGAAACCTTCTTCGATGGCGTCAAAGGCAAACCCAAAAAGAAATTCCTAGTGATCTTTTCCCACTTCCATTCAAGAAACACAACCGATTGCAACAAACTTGAATGAAATTGATGTTTTGCTTTCACCTTTTAATAGACCAAACATCGAGCTACGAAATTCATAAAATCACGCTTCAACCCAGGCCACCAATAAACCTCACAGAGATCATGATACATTTTACCACTACCTGGATGGATAGCTTGAGGACTACTATGCGTCTGGGTAAGGATCACTTGTCTTAAATCCACATCTTGCGGCACACACAATCTACCTCGAAAATTCAAAATACCTCCTGCATCAACATCAAAGTCTCCATTAACAACTTGCTCAACTTGACAAATCCTCTTCAACAAATCTCCATCTAATGGTTGTTTCTTCTTAATTTGTTGAGCCAAAGTAGGCCTCACTTGAAGTTCAGCTAACAAACCACCATCACTAGCCAAACTTAAGTGCGCAAACGTAGCTTTCAACTCTAACATCGATTTCCTACTTAAAGCATCATCAAGAACATTTGCCTTGCGAGGATGATACTCAAGATTGCCTCAATATTATTAGGATCCACTCGAATCCCTTCTATCGAACACCATATGTCCTAAAAACGCAACTTCCTTAAGCCAAAATTTGCACTTACTTAACTTAGCAAGCAAATACTTAAGGTGCTTATCATGATCCTCCTCAGAACGAGAATACACCAAATTGTCGTCAATAAAGGCAACCACAAATTAATCCAAGTATGAATGGAGTACTCGGTTCATTAAATCCATGAACACCACATGAGCATTCGTTAAACCAAACATCATCACCAAGAACTCATAATGCCTATACTGAGTCCTAAAAGTGGTTTTCAAAACATCAGACTCCTTTACCTTCAACTGATAATACCCATATCTTAAGTCAATCTTTGAAAACACCGTTGCACCTCAAAACTGATCAAACAAGTCATAAATTCGAGGTAAAGGATACTTATTCTTAACAGTCAACTTATTCAACTGCCTATAATCAATATACATCCTCATTGTACCATTTTTGGTCTTCACAAATAAAATCGGTGCACCCCACGATGAAACACTCGGTTGAATGAACCTTCTATCTAACAATTCTTGCAATTGAATCTTTAACTCTTTGAGTTCCTTTGGTGCCATGGGATAAGGTGCAATGGACATCAGTGCAGTACCAAGGCAGAGCTCAATACCAAACTCGACTTCACGATCTGATAGCAAACCAGACAACTCTTTATGAATCACATTAGGAAAATCCTTAACAATGCGAATATCCTAAACTCTCAACTCCTTACTAACCAAATTCATCTCATAAGCTAAGTAGGCTTCACAACCTTTCCACAATATCTTTTTAGCCTTCACTGTCGAAACTACATTAGACAAAAATCTTGGTCTTTCACCAACTACAACAATTTCCAACCCGTCACTATTCCTCAAAATAGTTCACTTCATTTCAAACTCTACCTTAGCCTTATAATGAGTCAACTAGTCCATACCTAAAATAACATCAAAACCATAAAATGGTAATTCCATGAGATCCATAGAGAAAACATGCCCTTGTATCATAAGGGGGCATCTATGATAAACTTTATTCACAACGACACTATCCCTAAAGGAACTAATTATAATCATAACCAAATCAATAATCTCTATAGGAATACCGAACTTACAAGCTCATTCACTTAGAATATACGAATGCATAGAACCAGAATCAACTAAGGAAAATAATAGAATAGATTGCAAAAAGAAAGTACCTACAATAACATCAGTTGGATCTTGATCCTTAGGTTCCCTAATAGCATAAACCCAAGCTAGACCTCCAGACTCAACTTGCGAAGCAACAATGTGAGCAACAATTTGCTGTCCAACTAATCTCTCATTACCTCTAACATGACCTTGGCCCCTAGCACGAGCACAAACAGGTGCAAAACTCTGAGTCTGTGAAACCTCAAATTTATTCGGGCAATCCCTCAAAAACTATTCTTTCAAACCACACTTACAACAACCACTTGTGAACTTACCACACTCCCTAGGATGCCTATGATCACAATGCGTACAAAGTGGCCATTTAGAACCACCATTTGAACCACTATTGTTAGCCACAATGTTACTCTACTGTTTAGATTGACTCGAGACCCACGTCTCTCACCCCTACCAAAACTGTAATTATCCCACCCTCTTTTGGACGGTAGTCTAGGAGCATCATTAGAAGCCCTCTTACTAGTCTCAACCACCACAGAATGAGCTGGCTCAAGCAAAGTCTCCTCAACAGCTTTGGCTTTTTCCACAAGCTCATCAAACAATTCTGTATTTTGGGCCACCAAGTAAACTCGAATCTCTCAATTGAGCCCAAAATGTAACCTCTTACAATGGTAATTCTTAGTCAAAAACCATTTCAGGAGCATACTGGCTAAGCTGCACAAACTCTGCCTCACAATTAGCCACAGACAAACCACTTTGCACAAGGTCCAAAAATTCCTACCTACGAGCTTTCATATACTGCTCACGCATGAACTTCCCCCTAAATACCTCAAGAAAGTAATCCCAAGTCAGACGATCAGTAGTTGCACCTTTCTTAACTGTATTCCACCAACGATGAGCTTTACCGTCGAGTAAGGACATTATGCAACCCAATTTCTCCTCGTTAGAATAGGACATCTGCTCGAGGATCTTTTAAACTCCCTCCAACCATAACTTAACTATGGTTGAATCGATCCTTTTAACGTAGAAAACTCTTTACCACCTAACACCCAAAGATGTTCCAGCGATAAACCACGATTTATAGGTACAGGGTTAGCACCAGGAATTTGCTGAAACACTCTAATTATCACTTCCATCAGAGGGCCTACACCCTCATGAGGTATGTTTGTTATAACTCTTGAAAAGAGTTATATATCATGCCTTTAGACTTGGTTAATTGTTTGTACTTAGGTGAATTTAGTTACATTTTATGATATTATATTAGTATATGTTTAGAACATTGCATCATGGAGCTTGGACTGGGCTTGAATGTTATTATATGTTATTTTTACTTGTGGGAGGAAAGAATTTGTTTGTTGTTTGAGTGGTAGGTGCAGAATGAGGAAAATGAAGTAAATGAGTGAAGTTTTGCCGTGGCAAAAAGTTGGTCAGTTTGCCAACACTAATGCTATAGTAATGGCAGTAAGATACCTAGTTAGCATTCAACATGTACTAGTCCCAGCTGTATTTTTACCAGAAAATCTACCTAAAAAGAGGAGGTGAAAAAGCATGGGCTGAGAGACCTACCGTAGAAAAAAATAAAAAAGAAAGGAAGGAACTTTAGGGAAAATGGAGCTTTTTGAGAGACTTTTTTGGGGGAAAGATCCTGAGAAAAAAATGAAGGTAGCAGTAGGGTCTGAGCCACAGAGTATAACACGAGGTAGAAGAAGAAGCAGCCAACCTGGTCTTTGCAAGACAATGCGCCACTAGAGTTGAGGGCTAGATCAACGAAAGCTTCCTTAAGTTCTTCCTTTATTTTTTTAAATTGCTTCTTTACGAAATTAATTATTGAATGATATTTTGAATTCTGAATTGGTTAACTAACTCATGAGTTAAATCTTATCGGGTTGGGATTACTGGATGATACTTTAATTTTCCATTAATGTTGAAGCTTAGATGTGATCTATTTTACTATTTCATTCAATTTGTTCTTTCGAATTGCAAGTATGCAGGCTCTAGACATAGATGAATGAATTGTATGCTTAGAAGCATAATCTAATTTTGAAAAGGTAAGGTTAGTTGGACTACAATTAATTGATATGAATGGGTGTTCGACAAAATGCCCATAACAATCTCTATACATAGAGCAGCGTTCGTATAGAGTGAAGAGTAATCAATACTGGGAATCACATCTAAGGTCTATAGACATATATTTCCTTAAGTGAGGTATCCTTAGGTTTTGCTCTCGAAAGAAGCAGACCATTTTAAATCCATTTAGAGCAGTAAGTTGATTAAGAATTTGCCGAGGCATTATTGGTTTATAAGGGTAGATTCCTATCCCAGCCTTTCCATTCAACAACGTAGACCCTCTCACTTTTATCTTGGTATCTTTACCATAGAATATTTTTAAATATTTGTTTTATTACATATTGCGCACATCATCATTATTTTGATTGCCATTGCATTTCTATCATTGTTTTGCCTTAGCATAATTCACATACTTCATAACAGCAACTTAACCAAGTTAATCCTTTCCAATCCCTATGGAGATGATCTTACTTATCATTTTAGTAGTTGATTCGACGTGTATACTTGCACATTATATTCACACGTATCATGTTTTTGGTTCTGTTGCGGGGGATAAAAAATTTGGTGAAATTTGGTTTTTTTTTACTACTTATCTAATTCCATTAGTTTTATTTACTTAGTTGTCTTTAAATTTTCCAAATTTTCTATCATTATATGAGAAGAGGCATTCGTGCTAATGATAAATATCCTTTTGAACCAAAGATCGAAAGAAATTTGAGAAGAAGGAGATGATAATTGCAATATATGGCTAGGAACGGGAATGATCCTGGTATGGAAGATCCATTACATCTGAATGGTCGAGATGTTAATCTTCCTATTCATCGTGTGATAGATGATCGAGATAGGCCAATTTGTGACCATGTTGTTCCAATTTTGGATGATTTTAATCCAGGGATAGTCAGACTGCACATACAAGTTCAACATTTCAAGTTGAAACCGGTGATGTTTCAAATGTTGCAAATAGTAGGATATTTTAGTGGATTGCCAAACATGAATGCCAAAGTGAGAAATGATATCACATCTTTTCGGCAATCAGAGGATTAAACATTATACAAAGATTGGGAAAGATTTAAAGAATTACTGCAAAAATGTCCAATGCATGGGTTTTAGCACTGAACTCAAATGGAAATATTTTATAATGGATTGAATGCGCGTACAAGGATGGTAGTTGATGCTCCTGCTAATGATACTTTGTTAGATAAATCCTATAACAAAACATATGAGATTTTGGAGTTGATCGCCAAAAATGATTATCAATATCCTACTACTCAAGTTGCTGGAGAACTGCTGGTGGCATGGAGCTCGGTGCAACCACTTCATTAACAACTCAAGTATCATCTTTAGCTAGTATGATCAAGAAAATGAAGAAACTAACTACAATTCAGGAGATGAAATCAACCAAGCTATCATGTGTATATTATGATGAAGACCATGTTAGTAGAAGCTTCGGAACAACTCTATATCAACATACTATTAGTAGAAGCTTCGGAACAAATGGCCAATTATTTGAAATTCATGAAATATATATTGTAAAGGAAGCAATGATTGGGAGAATTTGAAACTGTTGCTCTCATTAAAGGGTGCATAACGATGTTGATGAACAAATTGCCTCCGGAGTTGAAGGACCCAGAGAGTTTTACTATCCTTTATTCAATTCGAAATCATTA
The DNA here is from genome assembly GCF_025698545.1 of Gossypium raimondii. NCBI lineage: Eukaryota > Viridiplantae > Streptophyta > Magnoliopsida > Malvales > Malvaceae > Gossypium > Gossypium raimondii. The sequence continues at coordinate 37,676,953 of NC_068572.1, forward strand.
TGTTGGTTAGACATTATGTGATTTAGGAGCAAGTATAAATGTAATACCTATGTTTGTCTTTAGGAAACTAGGAATTGGGAAGGCAAGACCCACAATAGTCATGCTACAGCTAGCTGATCAATCTTATGCACATTTGGAAGGTACAATTAAAGACGTGTTGATAAGAGTAGATAAGTTTATTTTGCTAATCGATTTCATTATTTTAGAATGTGAACCTGACAAAGATGTGGTTATTATTCTTGAAAGACCTTTTCTTGCTACAGGCAGAACTTTTATTAATGTACAAAAAGGTGAATTGACCATGAGGGCAAAAGATCATCAAATCACCTTCAATGTATTTGATACCTTGAAATGTGCTGATGAGAATGAGGAATGCCATGCCATTGGGTTAATAGAAACAGCAGTGGAGGAGGAGTTTGCAAAATTTTGCCATAACAAGTCTGGTGAGGGGAAAAATTCACCTGAGTTGAGTGAAGCATAAATTTTTGAAAACCTTGGTGAACTTATGGAGAACAAACAACTTGTGGATAGACCAGGGAAGAAGTTTGAATCCTTGGATTTATACAATCGTTCTTTCGAACTTCCTAAACCTTCTGTAGAGGAACCTTCCACATTGGAGTTAAAGCCTCTACCGTTGCATTTAGAGTACGCCTATTTGGGAGACAATAACATTTTCCCAGTAGTTATCTCGACAGAGTTGACACCTGACCAAGAGGCCATGTTGGTAGATGTTCTCCGGTGATCTAAGAAGGCATTAGGATGGGCAATTGTTGACATCAAGGGAATCAACCTTGCTGTCTGCATGCATAAAATTTTGTTGGAGGATTGACATAGCAATTCTATTGAGCAATAAAGAAGGTTGAACCCCATCATGAAGGAAGTTTTCAAGAAGGAGATTATCAAATGGCTTGATGTTGGGATTATATACCCTATTTCTGATAGCTCGAGGGTGAGTCCTGTACAATATGTACCCAAGAACGGAGTTGTCATAGTGGTTAGCAATGATAACAACTAGCTCATACCTACTCGTACTGTTACGGAATGGAGAGTATGCATGGACCATCATAATCTTAACAGGGCAAATTGGAAGGACCATTTTCACTTACCATTCATCGATCAAATGTTAGATAGATTAGCTGGGAAAGCCTTCTACTGCTTCTTGGATGGTTATTAAGGGTATAACCAGGTCACCATAGCTCTGAATGACCAAGAGAAGACCACTTTCACCTGTCCATACGAAACTTTTGTGTTTAGACTAATGCCGTTCGGGTTGTCTAATGCCTCGACAACATTTTAGCATTGTATGATGGTAATTTTCTCTGACATGGTGGAATTTTGTTTTGAAATCTTCATGGATGATTTTTCTATGTTTGGCAATACCTTTAAGGGCTGCTTAAAAAAATTAGAGTTGGTTTTTTGTCGTTATGAAGAAACAAATCTAATTTTAAATTGAGAAAAATTCCACTCCATGGTTTGTGAAGGTATTGTTTTGGGACATAAAGTATCACAACAAGGGATTGCAGTTGACAAAGCCAAAATCAAGGTGATAGACAAATTGCCACCTCTTACCAGTGTAAAAGGTATCTAGAGTTTCTTAGGCCATGCAGGATTTTATAGAAGATTTACTAAGGATTTCTCAAAGATATCCAAACCCTTGTGTGCATTGCTAGAGCATAATAGACCTTTCAACCTTGATGAACCCTATTTGCGAGCTTTCAAAGAATTAAAGAAGTGGCTGGTAACAACACCTATTGTTATAGCTTTGAAATGGACACTACCATTTGAATTTATGTGTGACGTCAGTTACTTTGCCGTAGGTGCAGTGTTGGGGAAAAAGAAAGACAAGTTATTCATGCTATATACTATGCAAGCAGGACCCTGATCGACGCGTAACTCAATTTCACCACCACTAAAAAAGAGTTATTGGTTGTGGTATTCGCGTTCGATAAATTCATATCTTATCTAGTTGGTACCAAGGCCACAGTCTATACAGACCACTTTGCTATCAAGTATTCAGTAACCAAGAAAGATGCCAAGCCAAGGTTGATCCGGTGGATACTGTTGTTGTAGGAATTCAATTTAGAAATTAGAGATAAAAAAGGGACCAAGAATCAATTGGCTAATCACTTGTCATGATTAGAAGAAGGACTTGAAGATGGCAATGCTCAACTTATAAAAGAAGATTTTCCAGACGAGCAACTGTTGGTTGCCACGACATTACCTTGGTATGCTGATACTGTGAATTTCCTAGTGAGTGGGTTGATGCCCCCTAATTTCAATAGCCAAAGAAGAAAAAAATGTCTTCATGATTCCAGGCATTACTATTGGGATGAGCCTTTCCTATTCAAGCATTACGCTGACTAGATTATTCAAAAATGTGTTCCTGATGATGAGATTCATAGCATCTTGCAACATTGTCACACCACTCCTTACGGAGGACATTTCGGAGGAATGAGAACTACTGGCAAGGTTCTCCAATCTAGCTTTTGTTGGTCAAGTCTATTCAACTCATGAATTTTATCAGTCATGTGACCGTTGTTAAAGAACAGGTAATTTATCTAGGCGACTTGAAATGCCACTACAAAATATCCTGAAGATTGAGTTGTTTGATGTATGGAAACTAGATTTTATGGGTCCATTTCCACCTTCCTCAGGCAACTGATACATACTTGTGGTAGTGGATTATGTCTCAAAGTGGGTTGAAGCTGTAGCTCTCCCTACTAATAATGCCATGTCAGTAATAAAATTCTTTCACAAAAATATCTTCACAAGATTTGGTACACCTTGCACAATTATCAGTGATGAAAGCTTTAATTTTGATTGCAAATTAGTTGCTAATGCCTTGCATAGGTATGGGGATTGCAACGACATATCAACCCAGACAAATGGACAGGCTGAAATTTCTAACAGAGAAATTAAGCAGATCCTGGAAAAAGTGGTGAACCCAACTCGCAAGAATTGGTTATCTAGATTGGATGAAGCTTTGTAGGCTTATCACACTACATTCAAAACACCATTGGGGATGTCACCTTTTAAGCTTGTTTGTGGGAAGCCATGTTACCTACCCATTGAGCTAGAGCATAAAGCATTTTGGGCCATTAAAAAGCTAAATGTGGAGTGGATCGCTGCTGGCCATAAAAGGTAACTAGAGCTTAATGGAATGGAAGAATTCCAAGTTGAAGCATATGAAAATGCCATATTGTACAAGGAGAAGACCGAGCACTGACATGACAACAGGATTATGCCTCGACAACAGGTGTTGTTGTTCAAATCTAGGCTCAAATTGTTCCATGGCAAATTAAAATCTCGCTGGTTAGGACCTTTTGAAGTAGCCTGCGTATATCCTTATGGAGCTGTGGATGTCAAAGATATAAGGACTGAGACTACATTCAAATTCAATGGACAATGCTTGAAGCATTATTAGGGCGCTCCTGTGACTCGAAATAAACAGTCCATTGATCTCTGAGATGTTTAACTTATGCATCTCGATAGTTCTTTTTGCTTTATTTTTTCTCGAATTAAATTTTTTATTAGTTCTTTCATTTGCTTAGTTTAATAAATTCTATTCCTTTTGTTTTCCAGGTATGTTTGTTTTCTTGCTGGAAGAAGAGGGGTTGGGCTTCATAAATTACCCATTAGCCCATTGGAATTTTCCCTTCTATTTTCCTCCAATCATATTTTTACTTTCCTTCCAATTTCAATCACACCACAGTCAGGCCATCATTATTGCTCATCCACTCATCCACGTCACACCATTACTTTACCATCATTTTATTTTTCTTTTACCTTAATCGTTTCAACTTCTTTTACAGTTAACCTAAGTTTTCTTTCTCTCCAAACTTACTTGTGTTTCTTCTACTCCTGAAGGTTTTCACCTTTTTCATCTAACATTTACTCTACCTTATCCTAATGGCTAGATGTTTTACTCTACAACCATCTGCTACGCCATAATGTAAGTTTTTCAACCAAGCAGCGGAAGACCGATACACACACAATATCTCCAAGCGTCTTTTTTTCTTGGAAGAAAGATTCCTTTTTCAAGACGAACCCTTTATGGAATATGATAAGTCTATTTCTTCTGTGGTAGAATAATTGGATGACAGATTTTCTTGTTGCATCCAGAGGATGTTTTGATAAAGGTGGTTCGTGAGTTCTACGCTCACCTTACTTCTCCCAACAATGCTTTTATTTATGTGCGGGGAGCCTTGGTGATGTTTGATGAAGAAACTATCAATGTGCAGTATGGCCTTTCTACTGTCCAAGATGAGCATAACCAGTTTGCCGCTACAATCACCGCTGATGGTCTGATTTAGGTGCTTCAAGACTTGTGTATAGTAGGTACTAAGTGGACAGTGTTAAGACAAGATTGTTACACGTGGAAAGGGCCTTTTTGAAACCAAACTATTGGGTTTGGTACCACTTCTTTAAGACACGGCTAGTTCTTTCAACTCATAACTCCACAATTTCTAAGGAGCAGATGTTGCTACTCCATTCCATCATAAAAGGGAGGAAGATGAATGTGGGAAAAATCATATTCAAAGACGTCCATCAGTGCGCCTAGAAGAATGCAAGGAGCCTTAATTTTCCCTCTCTCATCACCGCACTGTGCCAGCGTGTGAATGTGTCTATTCAAGCCAATGAAGATGTCACCCCAAAGAAAGGGGCCATTACAAAACAAATTATTACGAAGATTTCAGGGAAGGATTTGTGGCGGCACCAACCTATTGGTTTTGCTACTACTTCTTCTACCCCAATCTGTGCCACAGCACCACCCCTCTACTACTAACAGTATATTTGAGAAGTGCTCAACTCATTTGAGAAGTTGCACAAATGACTCAATCTATTTGAGACTCAGCAACTGCGGATTGCTACAGACTTGGCATGGGTACAAGAACAAATAGCCATATTCTGGGCCTATGTGGAAAGGAAATATGCTGCCATAAAGAGGTTCCTTCAAAAGAACTTCACCAAGCCTAGGCCTCTATTTTCTAGCTTTCCCAAGGAACTCCATGCAACTGAAGAGGAAGGGGAAGGAGAAGCAGAGGTCGATGCGAAAGACCCTATCCCCACACACCCTGATACTAAAAGTCAAGAAGTAGAGGAACCTGCAGAAGAAAAAATATTGAATCAGTCAGTATTGAGATTGATAATGAGGAAGGAGTAGAAACAACTCCAACTCCTACACCACAAATGGATAGCATTGCTACTTTCCCACCTCCATTGACTGAACTTATGTTTCCACAAGATCGAGAGATCAATCAGCTCATTGATGATATCACCAAATTTGGTGATGATGAGGAGGAAGTGCCAGTCAATATGTTGAAACAAAAGTTGTGCTACAAGCATGCTGCACGCAAATCCACCCGTACAAATTAAAGTAACAACAAAAACTTAGCTCAAATTTTTATGTCTTTTTTTTTATTTTATAACATCCTGCATTAATAATTTTTTTCATATAATTTTTTGTATATATATTTTTTGCCTTTATTTTTCTTGTCTGTTCATGTATTGAGGACAATGCATCCTTTAAGTTTGGGGGTGTGTTGTGCATCTAGGATGCATTATGCATTAGATATTTAGTTAAGTATGTTCATTTTAGTATTTTTGTTCATTTTTTCATTCAATTTTCCATGACACATAATTGCCAATGACTGTTTAGACTATGATGAGTATATGTTTCTTTGTGGTGTTCGATGAGGAAATTAATTCTTTAATAAACCTAGAAAATTGTGATAGCGGATTAGGTGATTTTAGCTTAGGATAGTTGCTTGAAAATTTACCTTTAAAAATACAATACCCTAACTCTTATTGTAATGTGTCTATAATAAGTTGCTTTTAATAAACTTAGAGATTCTTGAAGCTAAATTCAGTAAAAGGACAATACTCAATAACGAATAAAGTTGCAAAGTTTAAGTAAAATCAAGAGAAAAATCAACGAAATGCCTTGAAACACTCCAACACTCTAATGCTTGAAATTACCGAATAAGTCAGCAACATTTTTTTTGCTCCATTGTATTGTTGATTAGAAAAGCAAGTTTAAGTAAGAATGTGTAAAAAAGAAGAAGAAGAAATAGTTAAGGGGCACTCCACTGTAGTAATAGGCTAAGTAGCTAAGGAGGTAGTTGTTTGCTCCATCCATCTTCTAAGTTAAAAGCCTTCGCTTCATGAGTGAATCTCATTCAAATCATGACATGATTAAGTAGTCAGCAATTCGGTGTATGCTCCACTGTGATTGTCGAGCCAAAGAACCATGTGATGAGATGAATCCACTAGTTGAAAAATATATAATAAATAGATATATACATATTAAAGTATATAAGATGCCAAGTTTATAAAGAAAATTGAATTTGGTTAAAAGATGAACTAAGTAATTTAGGAGACACTTGATATAGTCAAAATTGCATGAAGACTTAGAATTTTTATTTTTAGGACAATTTTTTTGCACTACCTTTGCTAAATAAGCTTATGAAGCTTGAAAAAAATTTTAGACACAAAAGATTGTTGAGAATTGAAGTACAAAAATATGCTCTATACGGTTTGACAATACAAAGGTAATTATGTTGCTATTGCATTTCTTTCATTCATGCATATTTTGCTTGAGGGCAAGCAATAACTCAGGTTTGGGGGTGTGATAACTCTTGAAAAAATTTATATTGAAGGCCTTTAGACTTGGTTAAATACTTGTACTTAGGTGAATTTAGTTGTGCATTTTATGATATTATATTAGTATATGTTTAGAACATTGCATTATACAGCTTGGACTGGGCTTAAATGTTATTATAAGTTACTTTTACTTGTGGGTGGAAAGGATTTGTTTGTTGTTTGGGTGACAGGTGTAGAGTGAGGAAAATGAAGTAAAAGAGTGAAGTTTTGTCATGTCAATAGGTTGGTCAGTTTGCCAACACTAATGCCATGGCAATGCCAGTAAGACATCGAGTCAGCACTCAACGTGTACCAGCTCCAACTGTATTTTTACCAGAAAATCTACCTGAAAAGAGAAGGTGAAAAAGCATGGGCTGAGGGACCTATCGTATAAAAAATAAAAATAAAAGAAAGGAACTCTAGGGAAAAGGGGCCTTCTAAAGAAACTTTTTTGGGGGAGAGATCTTGAGGAAAAAACGAGGGTAGCAGTAGAGGCTAAGCAACAGAGCAGAAGTCGAGGGAGAAGAAGAAGGCAGTCAACCTAGTCTTTGCAAGAAATTGGGCCACCAGAGTTGAGGGCTAGATCGGCGAAAGCTTCCTTAAGTTCTTCCTTTATCTTCTTATATTGCTTCTTTACGAAATTAATTGTTGAAGATGTTGAATGATATTTTGAATTCTGAATTGATTAACCAATCCATGAGTTAAATCTTATCGGGCTGGGATTACTAGATGATATTTTAATTTTCCATTAAGTTGAAGCTTAGATGTGATCTATTTTATTGTTTCATTCAATTTGTTCTTTTGAATTGCATGCATGAAGTCTCTAGACGTAAATAAATGCACAATATGCTTATAAACATAATCTAATTTTGAAAAGTTTAGGGTAGTTGGACTACAATTGATTAATATGAGTGGGTGTTTAACAAAACGCCCATAGTAATCTCTAGACATTGAGAAGCGTTCGTATAGAGTGAAGAGTAATCAGTATTGGGAATCACATCTGAGGTCTATAGACATATATTTCCTTACGTGAGGTATCCTTAGGTCTTGCTCTCGAAAGAAGCAGACCATTGTCAATCCATTCTGAACAGTAAGTTGATTAATAATTTTTCGAGGTATTATTGGTTTATAAGGGTTGATTCCTAGTAATCCCAGCCTTCCCGTTCAACAGCGTAGACCCTCTCACTTTTGTCTTGGTATCTTTGCCATAGAATATTTTTAAATATTTTTTGTTTACATATTGCGCACGTCATCATTATTTTAATTACCATTGCATTTCTTTCATTGTTTTGCCTTAGCATAATTCACATACTTCATAACAGCAACTTAACCAAGTTAATCCTATCAAATCCCTGTGGAGACAATCTTTCTTATCATTATATTACTTGATTCGACATGTATACTTGCACACTTGCACATTATATTTACACGTAACATTCACTCTATACGGTGACACAATAGGTGCAGAGGATGTACCATCCTCTTGAGTACTAGCTCTCACATTCACATGTCTAGTAGGCATATCGAACTACTCTATCATACACAAAAAAATAAAGAGGTGTGAGTGGCGGAGGAAATCATCCAAGTTTCATTCCTGCAAGAAAAATTTTGGATTAAAAGGCAATTTGTTCCCCTTCCTACCCCACATCGTCGAGCCCGAATAATTTACTTACTTGGATTTTTAAATCCATGGGTTGGAAACCTCAATCAACATATCAACAACAATAACCTAGGTTTGAGTGTTATTGAACCAGGCTATGATACCACCGCATGTAACACCATATACCCGGGTCGATCGTCGAGCCTGAGAACAGGTTGCTACACCACTGTCTCACATCGCTACAAAAATAGTCGACACTTTATTAAACATACATCCTTTTGTTTCCTTTATTATTATGACATTTATACAAAACGTATGTCATTCACACTCCAAGGAAGTTGAATCATGCTAAACATTCATTGAATAATCATAAAACAAGCACTAAACATGCATAGGACCATATAGAAAAATTCCCCAAAACTGTTACTTGGGTTTCGATATTGGCAATGTGGTATTGATAATTTTCTCAAGTGGTATCGATACCGCTTGGAAATTTGATACCAAATTAGCTTACTTTTTCTCGTATTAAAACCCAGCTTTAAGAAAATATTGGTACCACTGACGAAGTATCGATAATTTGATCCTGAGTATCGATACTCGAGATAAAATATCAATATCGACTAGCAAAACTGGCTTCTTGCACTACGAAAATTTCAGAGGTATCAGTTTTAAAGCCCAAATATCAATACCTCTTTTCCAGACCTTAAAAACTCAGCATATAACATCACGTAGATCATTCCAAACCATTCTCTAACATCATACATCAAATACCACATAAATTAAGCACCAAAATGTCCCAAATAATAGTCCCAAACATCATATTTTAAGTCCACAGTTTCCAAGCATAATAGGCATGTAACCGACTAAGAATCATAGAAAAACCAACATAAAGTCTACCACATTGCCTTTTATTCCCAAAACACAAATAATGAAAAGAACACCTACTAAAAGCAACTAAATTTTCTAGCTTGGATCACCCTTCGAGACCACACCACTCACATCGACACTACTTATCTGCAATGGTTAAAAAGGAGTGGGTAAGCTTAACAAGCTCAATGAGTGCTTAGAATAACCACTACGTAAATAAGTCATTATGCAACAACGAAATAGACATACAACATATTCATAACATCTTCAACTCTTATGTCACATTTACACGTTTAATCATCTTTCATAAATTCTTTTACACATTACCCACATGAATATTTAAGCATATGTTACACCACATATAAATCACATTTAACCACATTTAGTCAAATTTTATGATAGTTTGACTCTTGAGGTTATGAAACATAAAGCGGACTCTATCACCACTCATCGGATGCACGGATCTCCAGCACACCAAAATGACTTGTAGAGTCGAACACGTCCCATAAGTGAAGCATATAGCTAACACTCTCCAACACACCAAACACACATATCTCAGTAAATGGAGCTTAGCTCACATTCCTTATCTCTCCAAAAATTGTCCCTAGGCCTCAACGCCCCAAAAATCATATCACAAAGGTGAGTACTCACAATCCTATGGCATGCTACTATATCCTATAGCTCATAAAATCACAAGGCCAAAATATCCACATTATTATCACATATTTACTTACTAATTTTTCACACATTTTCACTGCATATTCACATCATTTTCACATTATAATCACTATCACATGGTATGAAAACATACCCATATATTTTCTTTCACAACAGTCATCAGCAACTTATAGTAGATGTCATAGCATCTCATATATGCTTACATTTTTACAATTGCACAAGCACACATATATTACATTTAGTCATAGACGTGAGAACAGTTGCATTTGGAATTTAGAGTAGGGGTTTAGGTTACTTCTAAATTCCAAAATACACAATGAATCATCTACAAGCAGTGATTCCAAAACAGTCACCAAAAATACGATTTCGCCAGAAAGTCGAAAGCTGAGACAAGCTTTTCTTTGCCTTTGTCTCTACTTGTTAAAGCTCCTACTAACTCTGACACTTTAATGAGACAAACCACACAAACATACAATCAACAATCAGTCATTAACTCACCTTAAATAGTGAAAAACAATAGTCTAAGCTATGTTCTCTTTTAACCGAAACCTTCGACATAGAAAACTTTAAATTTGAATATCTCGGCCTACACTTAATATTTTTGCACTAAACAAATTCCATTCATCTACATATTCATCTACGACTAATTCCTAACCTTTAAACTACACAAAACTACACATTTCAAGGTATCGACATTTTTCGACAAGTTTTGGCCATTATGACGAAAATTCATTAAAATTAAAAAATTTTTTAATTAAACTTCAAAGTAACTTTAGAAACCTTCTAACTATGTTCAAAAAATTTTAAAAACACTTTGAAACCACATTTTAATCCACAATCCCGAAATCCACCATTAACGACTCAATTTTCGGCTTTCATTTAAAACATGCATTTTAATGGCTATACATTCAATTTAAAAGTCTAGATATCTTTTAAAACTAATAGAAAGATGAATTGTTACCTTCGATGGAAGAAAAATGAACTTTGACACAAATTCGGGAAAACCCACTCTTGAAGAAGATGATGAAATTAATGAGGTTTTAGGATGTTTTCTTGAAGATTTATGAAGATTAATGCTTTGAAAATGAAGGGAAGCAACGAAATTGAGGTTTGAAGAAGAAAAAGTGAAGGAGAGGAGCTTGGGAAGCAAGGGACGACACAATAATGAAATAGGGAGAAACTATTGTGAAACAAAACTGTAGGTGGGGGTTCTTTAGGTTGAATTTAAAAAAAATTGCTAAACTGCAATATAAATGCTCACAGTTTTGATCGTGTTACAAATCAGTCGTCTTCCTAAAATTAAAGGTATTTAAAACTTAATTTCAAAAATTGGTTTAATTTCCTAGTAGTCATTGTCGAAAACATTATCGGTTACCAAACTTATGAAATTTCAAGCACATATAGGCTAAAATTCCTAAAATACCCTCAAAACTTCTAGTCTCAATTTTGGGGTGTGACAAAAGAACTATGAATAATTCATTCTAAGGGGCTCTACACTAATAATGGAATAGGATAAGTAAGTTTATCCTTGAGTACTTATTAAGATCACCGAGTTCACATGTTAGTGGTTTAAATGTTGAAAAATCGACTTTAGAAAACATAGTGGAAACTAGATTTGAGGAAAAATCTAAGTTTTAAATTTTTTTCAAAAAACAAGAACTTGGTTGTGATATCTAAAGTAATAAACACTTAATCAAAATCGTACCTTTTGATACGTTTAGGATGAATGATTTGACCAAGTAGTCTTCTCCACTATCTTCAAGCTCACGTCTACCGAGTGTGGGTCATCTTCGAATAAAAAATTTCCAAAAAATTACCATTAGGGAAATTTTGCAATTTCTTTAAACTGGGTCGAGTTGTAAATAAGAAAAATATCTCTAAAATTTTTCTGAAATAATTTCTTTGGAGAATTTTCTCTATACAATTTTCTTTTGACTTCAAGTGTATAAAAATAATGACCCATTACTCTCTTTATATAGGGAGAATTTAGAGAGTTCAACTATCATTAAACTTAATCACTTTAATATTAAATTAATATAATACTTATAAAGATGAATATTAGATTAAATTTAAAGCTAAATCTATTAAATTAATAGAATATTTATCTACAAGATAAATATTCAATTAAATTTAATATTAAGGCAATCACTTTAACATTAAATTAATAAAATACTATCAAGATAATTATTAAATTTAATTTAATATTAAAACTATTAAAATAACATTATTTTTGGAATAGTAATCTGAAATCAAATTATCTGGTAGAGTTCTAGTAGTAGTGCGTAATTCCTTCACTACTCAACCGCTGAAAGACCACCCGCCAGCCACCGGAATGCTACCGGCACCATTAGACCGTCGGCTTGAGTTCTCATACTAGGTCCGGTTCGATCAGTTTTTGGGTCTCAGTCTCGATTTTGGGTTCTTGGGCCCAATTTTTTTTATCTTAGGTCCAATTTTCTAGTTCAATTACTCATTGGGCTAATTGTCTGGCTTGAAAATTAATTCCCAAAAATATCATATTAATTTTAATTAATCTGGTTAATTTAATTTTACTTGATCAAAATTAATTTTCTCAAAAATCACTTAGATCTTCCAAATTAAATTTTGAAGAAAATTAATTAATCAAATTCTCTAGTTGAATAATTCTCACAACTGTTTAATTTAATTTCACATCGAATAAATCGACTCAATTAAATTATTCCCAAAGTTGTAGAATTTTTTTGATTCAAATGCAGTTCAATCGAGCTTTTGTTGAGCTAGCGAAAGGATCAATCAGACATATACAATTAGGCTCGAGTAATTGCAATTATGTCCAGAAGCATCATTCCGATAATTCGCAATTTATTTAATCATAGAGTCAGTCCACAAGAAGTACCATGATTGAAAACTCCTTATTGTATACTTTTTACGAAAGCAATTCAACCAATTACTTTGTCAAATGACCTCATCATGTGTGTGTTACCCTTATATGATATCCTTGATGCCTTTGAGTTAAATCTGTTCACTCAGTGTAATCTTATTTTATCTCATCCTCACCATTGTGTCTTCTTAATGATTAATATAATCACTATCAACAAATGATTGTGATAAATTGCTTATTCGAGAACAAACAACCCATGACCACATTTCATATTTATCAATCCACACAATGTCAAAGAGAGGGTATCATTAAATCTTTAATCGAGATATGAATTCCATTATTTCTAGTAAAGCCATGCCATACACAAGTCATGTACCCAACATACAGACTATGGTCTCGATTATCTTTAGAACATAAGTCTCCACTTATATCAAAGCACATGAGTTTCATACACATGGTCAGTGACTAACTCAAGATTTAGGTAAATCACACCATGAATGTCACAAGTGAATTAATTCACAAACAGATTTTGAATTAATTCATCTTGGGTCTAATCCAATGTATCATTCTTCCAATGAATACATCTATGTCTCTACCCGTGGAGTCAATTGCTCTGGTACCCAAGACTAGCCATCTCCCCAATTAGAATTATAGATGACTTAATAATCCTTATTTTTTTGAATCAAATGATCACTTTGATTACGGGATTACAAACTCATTTAGATTATCTACTGAAGTAAGTGGTCTTTCTTGCAATGTAAACGTTATTATAGTGCCACTTATCATCAGTTTGTACTTCGACAATCAATGAGCTAATATTTGCTTGTCACAATTTTGCTATGCATGAAAATATGAAAGAGAAAAACACAAAAATTATAATAGTGAAATGTGAAATTAACTTTATTTATTTATCTTTCAAATACATAAAAAACAATTAAATGTTTACTACAGTATGGACACATTTTCAAACATTAAACGTATAAGTCAAGCACTTGCCTGAGAAGCTTGCGAACCCGGCTAAGGAGCATTACATTACCTTTCAAGATTTGAGTTTATTTTATAACTACATTGGTTGTCATTTTTATATGAATCATAGCATGTATATAAAAGACTATATTGAATTTGTATTTGTAAATTTGAAATGTAAGTTGTGAATCCTTTCGTTATTCTTAATTAACCTTTGTTCCTTGTTCAATTTGAATTTGCTTGTGATGTGTATTTGAGCCTAAATGGGCTTAAGTTTTGTTCTATAATGTATTAGGACTTTTTGAAATGATATGAAAGTGTTGAGACATGTTTTAAGTGTATTTGGTCTAGTTTTTAGCCTTAAGGGTTCTAGCACCTAAATTAAAAGTATCAAAACGTTGCCAGCTAGTAGCTAGAAAGCTATAGATTCCAGGCAAAATACCTGTACATAGGGCCTATGTATTGATACCTTACCTAAGGTATTGGTACATGGGATTTATGTACCGACGTAACACCAAAATTTGGGCCACTACATGCGCTTGGGGTATTTTTAGCCCACTAAAGCTCAAATTTGACCCTGGACACTTCCAATGATGCACAAAATGTTACTAAATGGTTTTAAAATGTTTTAAAGACTCAAAAGGTATTTATCTAGATTTTATGTTTTATTAAATTGTTTTAAAGTTTAAAGTTTTAAGTAATTCCAAGATTTTGTTAAGTGTGAGCTCTAGTGGCACCTCCTATTCATACCGGGCGTCGGGATAGGTGAGGGGTGTTAAAAAGATGGAATTTTTCTCTCTATTCAAACCATGGTTGCCAAAAATGGAGGAGAAAGATGAGAAAATCCTCATCTTTTCCACTTTTATTCATTATTAAATTTGGGTAAAAGGTCAGCAAAAATGTGTGGTCCCTATTTAATCTTTGGTTTTACTCACATCCAATGGTCGCAATTAATCTAAAAAATGTAACATTTCATCATTATAATATCCAAAGAATAATTCCATATGAAATGGAAAAAAAAATACCCCTTTATGGAAAAATTGCACTTTAGCCCCTTATCACTTATTACCCTTCTTTATTTTCATTCACGATACTTGACACATCAATTTTTTTTCATAATTCACACTTATCATCCATAACTATTAATGGTATATGCTAAATTTGTCATTTTGTCTTTGGTAAAATAAAAATTATAATTTAGTCCCTATACTCTTTACTTTCATTCAATTTAGTCTAGTGAGACTTCCTTAACACTAATACATATTCCATATTATCTTCATATCCAATAATCATTATTATGTCATTTTCTCTATTTGATCAAATCTTACTTTCGTCCTTGTACTTTTTCGACTCTTATAATGTGTACCAATTATTATACCAAAAATTTGGGGCATTGCACGAAATCTCCATTATTCAATGATAGCAAAAATAAATGTCAACATAACAGTAAAATCTCTAATTTGATTAACGTGATAAAAGCCAACATCTCTTAAATGAGGAATGATCAACTTGTAAGGTGGATTTATGTTCAAATTACCATAACACCAAGAATATCTAAGAGGAATTTTTTGGTTTTCTATTGAAAAATAAACAAATGGGATGGACTTTTTACGGGTTTTAGGGTTAGACCAAGAACATATATTATGGTTTTTAAATAGTTGGGAGGTTTCTTTAAAATTTGAAGATTTTCTCTTATTTTAAAAGACCAGGTTCCTTTAGAATTTTAAAAAGGACCCCGACATATACCGGAATTGAGGTAATTTTAAATATTCTAAGGGTTTTTTTTTCTAATTTAATGATTAAGGTTAGAGTTTTTAAATTTTACAAGAACTTCAACACCTAGTATCACGGTCCGTGTAAAATTTTAAAAAAATGATTTCGACAAAAAAACTATTATGAGATTTCTAAAAAGAATATAAGTTATGTTGAAGTTTGTTTTAATACCTAAATTTCATTCCAGAAACAGTTCCTGATTACGATGGTCGTGAAAACCTTATCAAACTATGGCATGAGAACTAAGTTTTCTAATAAAAATTTCCTTTTAGGTGGATAGGTTTTTTAGGGAAGTGATTAAATAGCTTTTGTAATAAAAACATTATATAAAAACTTAAATGATATATAACTATTAATCTTTGTAATAATATTTGCTAATTAAAAAAATGCAAAAGGAATATACATTATTCACATTTTTTTTCCAATTTTATGGTTACCATAGTAAATGGATTTCCATTGTGAATTATTTTAAATAAATCAATGTATATGAAAACTTCTATTTCTTTGTATAAAGATCTTATCACCTTCACGCATCTCTAAATAAAATTATAAAAGTTAGAGTATTTGATTTCAACAGTTCCACTAAGTTCTCACCATATGGTATTATAGTATTTCTTTTTGCTATAATTTATAATTATTTTATTTTTTAAAATTTAAATTTAATTTTATTCGAATCCAAATATATTCGGATAAAGAAAAATTCAATTCCATTCCTTAGTTGATAATTATTTCCCAAATACTTTAATGTATTCATTTCAAATTTGTTATCTATTTGACTTTTCATTTCGATCTTTCCAACTTTAATTCATGCACAGTGTAAGAAGACTTCAATATGTTGAAAATCTCATTCCCATAGTTTTATGCTTTTAGAATGTGGTTTTCACGAGGCATTGATTAGCGTAAGAACAATAATGATGATGGAAAAATTGCGTATTCTACATTAATCATCACATACGACAGAAGCAGGTGAGAAGCCACAGGGCTAACTCTTTGAGTCGTCATCACTCATGATTATACCCTGTCCTGGATACGTTCTGTGAATTGAGAAAAAGTTAAACTCCACGATATAAAATGGACTTGAGATATAAAAGATCAAGGTCGAGATATCATTGGCTTGTTTAGGTCCGGGTGTGATCCTGATGCATACACCAACAACTTGAGCCAGCTTCCAAGCGACGATTTGTTGTTTCATTTTGGTCTTGAGGCTAAAACTCAAACAAGACTTTCCTTTCCCTGCATGTTTATGTGCTTCTTCTAAGTTCCACCTTTTCCTTGCTGAAATAATGATGCAAGAGTCTTTATTCACTAGTTCTCTACTTGTGAAGGCTACCATCAATAGTAATTTTTGCTTTTTGCATTTTCATAAACATGCTTTGTAGACATTGAATCCTGTTTATAAGTACGAATCTTTTGACACAAATTAGAACTTGGAGGAGGGTGCATGGACTATATACTGTGGGAAATGTGAGAGCTCCCATGGAGTTGGAAAGATGTGGTCCTGGTTTTCAGCACTAGTCGATCTTTTACATGTATCAACCATGCTTTCATAATTTCCTTGATGTCCTGTTCCTGTTAGTTTTCTTATGCATACTTGATTTTAGATTGTGTATAAGGAAGGTCACATCAGTCTCTCTCTCCATACCTCGCTTACTGCTAATTCTCTCAGTAGTCTTTAATGGTACTTTAGTCGTTGCTTAATTGGTCTTAGGGACATGGTTGATCAAACAGAAGCTCAATATAGTACAGACAATTTTACCTTTGCATGGATGGCTAGTAGTGTTATTTCAAGGATTGACATGGTTACTTTTAGGGTCATTTGTGAGCCTAAAGAAGCAAAACCTTCCATGTATAACAACAGCGAAGTCTTGTTCAATTCGAGACTCGTTTTATTCTGGGTTTCTTTATATTGTTGTGGCTCTTTTGGAATCTATTGTAGAAGGAATCATGGAAACTAAGATAATTTTTGATATTTTATCTTTTCCTAGATAAATTTTATTTCTCTTTCGTTCTTTTAAAGGAAACAAGTCTAAGGATACTAATTTAGATGATACCATTGATGCTTGCTATGAACCTCTGCAAGGAGAGGAACCTAAAGTAATTGATGGTATCAATTTCAATCATAAGGTTACCACCTTTACCAATGCTGAATTTATCAACACAATGTCATTTTGGTGGTTGGGCCCGTTAATGATGCAGGTAATGGTAAAATTCTTGAGGATTAATATATCCCATTGTTTCAAGAGGAACAAAGAGTACAAAAATGCTACTCAAAGAAAATTGAGCAAATGAGCAAAGAGAAAAATAAAGGATCAAGTTGTTTGGTGTGCCTTTAAACATTGTTGCTAATTTTCTACTCTCACTGGAAAGTCATATTGGTTTTTGGGTTCTTTGCATTCATAAAGGTTTTGACATTGTCCATGAGCCCATTGTTCCTAAGAGCTTTTATTGAGGTTGAAGAAGGAAAAACAACCTTTAAGCATGAGGCTTATGCCCTAGCCCTTGACATCTTCTTAACAAAATGCTTAGAATCAGTTTCTGAGAGGCAATGGTTCTCTTATACAATACTGGTAGGGCTCTAGATAAGGTCTTTGCTATCTGCAGTAATAATATGTCCAGGTGAGATAGTAAATTATGTCAGTGTTGATGCCTACACGATAAGTGAGCTTCCATCTTGGTTACCTCAGATATGGTCAACTAGCCTTCAGTTATGTCCTGAACTATTCATTGTATACTACACAGTTGGACTCGTGACTTTTGCAGCTTTAACTGCCATTATAGTAACTATACTTGCAAGTTCACCACTGGCTAAATTGTTATTTAAATATTAGAAAAAACTCATGTTGGCACAAGATAGGAGGCTGAAGGCCATTACCGAGGCGCTTGAAAATATGAAGATTTTGAAGTCATATATTTGGGAGACACATTTCAAGAAAGTTATAGAAGGATTAAGGAAAGAATAATTCAAGTAGATATCAAGAATTTTGACACAGAGAGGGTTTTAGGTAGTTCTATTTTGGTCATCTCCTGATTTTGTATCCATTGCGGTAGGGAATAAACTTGTGTATGCAACGAATAAGTAAATAAAATAGAATCGAAAAGATCGAACACGCAAAAGTTAACGTGAAAAAACTCCTCAAATAAGGATAAAAAATCGCAGGCAAAAGGAGATTTCACTATAATAAAGGAGAGTACAAAATATGAAGAGAATTAAAGGAAAAACCCAAAGCCCCACCAATAAAAATCATTCAAAACAAAGAATATAATTCTCTCAATCTAAATATTTATGTTGTGTATCTACCGAGAGTAACTGAGGCCTATTTATAGGCTAAAACTCATAGTACAATATGACTAGAATATCTCTAGATTAATCAGATTTAATTGATAAGCTAAAACAAAGTTTAATTGAGAGAAGAAAATCGAAAACCTTGTGGATCATGTCACTATGTCGAGACATGGCCTTCGTGTCGTTGGGATGATATGTGCTTGCTCGTTGCGATGTCAACACGAAAATGTAAGGCTTAACTTCCACAAATCTCCACATTTACTCGTATTTTACTTAACTCCCTTACCAAGCCCAATTATGGGCCTAATTTGATCTTCTTCGGATACTTACCAAGTCCAAACAATGCTCGAACTTTGAAACTGGAAGACTCTTTGTCAACATGTCGGTCGAATTGTGTTTTGTGCTGATTTTAAGAATCTAAACATCCCCTTGAATGATCACCTCCCGAACAAAGTGGTAATGAATTTTTATGAGGTTCATTCTCTCATGATGCATTTGATCTTTGGTAAGATGCATGACACTTTGGTTATCACGATATACAACATTTGTTTCTTTTTCACTTACCAGTTCACAAAATAGGCCCTTTGTAACACCCCAAATTGGGCCGAGTAGGTTTGAACTGAATCTAGCGTGCTACATTAGCCATCGAAGTGACCCTTCGGTAACTCCCAAGCTAACATCCAACACACCACTTACTAACAACAATAATGTGTTAAAGTAAAACACTGCAGCAAAATTATTTCATACACAAAATATAAACATGCGAGCTTATAAAACATCAAAGGAAAGATTTGCATGTTAAACATTAAAAAGACTTCAGAGTTCGCATACATCAAATAACATAAGTTCACTTAGCAGCATTCAACATAAGTTCACAACATACAAAATATGAGTTTGCACAACAACATAGGTTCGCATACCGAAGTATAGGTTCGCTAAATGACAATAGTTCACATAGTACTTAAGTTTGCAATATACAATATGGTTTTACATATAAACAAACTTCGCAAACAAAAGAGTCATGCATGCATGGATTTTCATACTTTGATAAGGTTCACATTAATATATGGGCTCGCACTATTTTCCTGGGTTCGCTAAGTAGAAAGACTATCACGAGTACACATGTAACACCCCTAATCCGTATCTGTCGCCAGAATAAGGTTATGAAGCTTTACCGTAAAATAGAACATTAAAACATACATTTCATACATCATTGGAAACATAATCTAAATACATTCAATCACATACATAATGTCCCTTAATCGAGCCCTCGAGGCCCTAGAAATACCTTAGCAACAATTCAAGACCAAATTGGAAACAATTGGAAAGTTCAAGAAAAAGTTAGAAAAATTGGATTGCAGGGGTCACATTGCCGTATGCCTCACATGGCTAAGACACACGCCTGTGTCTCCAGCCGTTTAACAATTGAAATAGGGACACACGACCGTGTCCCAGCCCGTGTCCTTACACGTGTGACTCTCTGAGTTGGGTCACACGGCCAAGCCACACGGCCTAGCGAATTAGCCACACACGCCCGTGTGCCAGGCCATGTGCTAGGCCGTGTAACAACCTGACTTGTATGCATTAAACCTTATAGGGGACACACGACTTTATCATTTGGCCGTGTGTCACACACCCGTGTCTTAGGCCGTGTGGACATGAAGTTGCCCAAAAACAAGCCATTTCCATCACTAATTCAAGGAACCATCTAAAGGCCTTTAGTACACATAATCAAGGCATCAAAAAATGACCAAAACCTACATGAAATAACCAATTCAATAGTTCAAGATCAATCAACCAATATACCATACAAGACACCTCAAAAGCATTCATCCACAACTTACCTAAACATGCATATTATACCACTTTTTATTCATCAAATACAAATACCAATGCCATACAAAAAATACCATAATCTTACCATATTCAAACTATCTCAAAACATATCATATAAGCCATTCCAAACATGCAACATGAAATAGCACAATGAGACAAGTCATCAAGCCATCAAAGTACCAAAGCAAGATAACATTTACAACTTTTACAAGCCAATTCACCAACTAAACATTCATCATTATGATATTATAATTCAACGTGTACATGTCATTATAACCTTGATCAAAACATCAAAAACTATAGATATTTATGCTGGATAGTGTGGCAGATCTCCGACAAGCTTGCAAACCAATTGAGCTTCCGATAATCTATAAAACATAGGAAAGAAAACTATGTAAGCACATAATGCTTATTAAGTTCATAAAACATGAACATAACTTACCATCTCAATACATAACATTAAGATTAAGCATAATATAATCCAACCACAAGCTTGGCACAATCAATAACATTTGTTAGTGCATTCAAACATAATTCACTTGAATTTAACATAACGTAAGCCATTATACATGAACATATTTCATTCGAATTCGACATTTTCATTAACATAAGCATACTTACATTGAAGCTTACCATTTTAATCATTTTCATAATTACATGATATAGTTCATTTGAACACTTACCGTTCTTTTCCTTTTCATGCCGATTGAACCATTTAGAATATCATTGGATACTCGGGAAAGCTCACATCAAGTGTCCCTAACATATAACCGTAACCTTTCCTTTACATCGTTACTCACATGAGTTGTGAAATGGGCTTGCTCACACTAGTTGTGGGTCGAAATGTAAGCTACACGATGCTGCTTACACAAGCTGTGGAGTACCCGCAACAAATGCAGGACCTCAGCCATCAATAGGACATTCAAGACTAGCACCCGAAACATGAAATCTCTAATGACATGTCATTTGTATCCTACAAATTCTTAAGGTTCAAGCGAGACTCGATAACAGTCACGACATTATTGGATATTCACTACTCAATTACATGACAACTAACATATTAAAATATAATTGAAAATAGCAATAAAACAATATTTATTCATACAAGCTTACCTCGATGACAAGGGTGTAAAAATGAGATCGACTAATTCGAGGCTTTAGCTTTTCCTTGATCTAGATTTGTACGTGGTCTATCTTGATCTAAATAGACAAATTCAATCCATTAAATACTTTTATTATTCAATTCAGTCCATATTTCATATTTTTGTAAAATTACTAATTTACCCCTAACATTTTAACTTTTCACAATTTAGTCCTTAAGCTCTTAAATTGAAATCTAAGCATTTTCATCCTTTTCTCAAGCTAGTCGATTTCTTTAGGGACCTATATCAACTCTTAAAAACCATCATTTCATAAATTTAACATGGAATTTTACTACTTTTACAAATAAGTCCCTAAATGACATTTTCATCAAAAATCACTTTACAAAACTTTTTATTTAACATGTACTCATAATCTTCCATTAAACATAAAGTATTATACATAAACATTCATGGCACAATCCTAAATGTTTAACAGTTTTGAAAATTAATTCCTGGGCTAGTTAGGTTAAGCTACAACGATCCTGAAAACATAAAAATCATGAAAAATGAGGCTTGGAAACACTTACATGCAAGAAAGATAACCAACCGAATGCTCAAACCCTAAAATGGCTTCTTCCTCACCAATATTTTGGTAGAGCAATTCAATTGAGAAGATGATACCATATTTTCATTGTTTTAGTTTTACTTTATTTATTAAATTACCAAATTAACCTTAAAAATCATTTAAATTGTGTCCATAGAAGTCCAATAACATTTTGAATGGTCTAATTGCCAAATAAGTCCACTCACTTTAGAGTTTCATAGCTAATTGATACCTTTAACTAATAGAAATCTACTTTTGCACCTTTTACGATTTAATCCTTTTTACGTAATTAAGCATGCAAACGTCAAAATTTCTTAACAAAATTTTTATACGAACTTACTAACATTCCATAGACATTAAAATAATAAAAAAATTATTTATTCGTCAAATTTGTGGTCCCGAAACCACTGTTTTGATTTCATTAAAAATGGGTTGTTACAACGCATTTAATTTTCGAGGTCGTAGAAAATAGTACTTCGCATATTATAAAAAAGGAAAATACACGTAACACTCATGCATGAATAAACATAAAATTTATTCGTAATAAAAGATAATATTTTAAGACATGGTTCGCAAAACAAATTAACTTAACTTTATAGAATTTAATTTCAATAATAGAGTCAACCTATGATAACTCTAAACAAATATAAAATAAAACCCCATCGCCTTATAACCTGGTTTGCCAGTATCTGTTCAGAGATGAGCCTCACCAGGTCACCTACCTCGCCACTACCATCCTCGACCTACTTACTTGTGAAGTAAGAGAGGAGTGGGTGAGTTCATTGCTAACTTAGTGAATAATCAGGAATCATTAATGTATGCTTAAAACACAGAGTTCAAAATAGAAATTATACTTAGTCTGAAAATCATGTTGCGTGCTGGGTTCGCGGTGAAGGTTGCGAGACCTAGTTTGCAGAACCTGTTTGCCATAAAATCATATAACTTTGAAAACAGTTTCGCGTATATTTACTACAAATCATACTTAAAACTTAGCTTGTACTTATTTGAAAAAAGATCTTTAGAAAAACATGAAACATGCTCACACACTTGTCTTATCAGAATGGCTGAGAAACATAAAATATTTTCTCACCCACACTTATCTTATCAGAATGGTAGAGGAACATAAAAATGTTCTCGCCCACACTTATCAGAATCTTGTCTCGTTGGATATACGGATTTGCTTATAATGCCTCATAATGACTCAAAGAGTCATCATAATATATTCCATAAGTGAAACGCAAAGCAATACACTCTCCTGTACACCAACAGGTCTTAGTGAATAGAGCATAGCTCGACATTCCCTTATCTCTCCATATGTCCTAGGGCCTCAACACCCAAAATCACAGAATTGAAAGGTGAGTACTCACAATCCTTTGGAATACAAATATATCCAACATAAGGCTCTCAAAGGAGCACGCATAGAGACTTATCATATTGAACTCCCATAGGGAGCTTACTTGAAAACATTTCCTTATGTAGAGCTCGCACCAAAGTGCGTAAGAACACAATTTGTAAAATAATAATTTAAAAACACATAGTAAAACATAAGCTCGCATAGGCGCTCACATAAAACATATCTTGAAAGTCATAACTTAAAAACATATCTTGAAAACAGAGGTTTGAAGAAAGCTTACTTTTGGAACTTAGTTTTTTAAAAAACAAGGTTCCTTGAAAACATAATAGTTCACACACAAGTTACAAACCCTGAATATTCATACTAAAAAAATAGTAGTTAGCACACTTAGGCAATTCTTAACCACTCACTGAAAAAGTTGATAAACTAAACAAGCTTGGCTTTGTCTTTATCCATGCTGGTAGATGGTCTGGCTGGTTCACAATATAAACAAACACATAGATTACTAAGCAGAAAAAACTTACAGAATTCTCACATGCAAGCGCCCCTAGTTTTTTTGGACAACCAACCCTAACAAGACAAATGCTTAACTTAGTTGCTTCAAACTTGGTTCTAAACAGAGACTTGACGACATAATAATTGATGAGAGAATACTTATGGAATAAGGGTTGTATTTATAGGCACTAAGTGTCCTAGAAATCTTAAGATACCCTACTTGATTTAAGAAAAGTGTTACTTGTGCGTAAATTATTCCTAGATACACCAAATATTTATTTCCTAATTCGAGTCTAACTCAATCTTTGACTGGCGAACCCGTAGTTTGTAACTCAATTGTTGAACACTAGCTCACCAAACAGACCGAGGAAAATGATTTCAATGAATTTGGAGGACCCCCTTAATGCATTCTTTTGGCACGTACTGCTTCGTTTAATCTTTGGTGAACTCCTTACTGATACTTTTCTTGGTGAACTCTTTGATGAAATTTATTTGGCGAACCCATAGTTCATCGAAACATACCAAATTACTTCTTTTACTACTTCACTGGTTGGCATTTATTCTGCTTTAGTAGTCGAAAAAGTCACTGTAGCTTGAAGTGTAGCTTTCCAACTAATGAAACAATTCCCAAAATCAAATACCTAACCTATGAAAGGCCTTTTTCGATCTAAGTCTTCTAGATAATCAGAGCCTAGATATCCGACTAAGCCCTTTGGGCTTCTTTGAACTCTAAGCACATGTTAGAAGTACCCAACAAATATCTAAAAATCCACTTAATTGCATACCGGTGTAAGTTATAGGGATTGGCCATGTATTGCTTAACAACACTAACAACATGTGAAATATCAGGACGAGTGCATACCATTGCATACATTAAACTTCCAACTATACCTGAGTAAGGTACTTTTGACATGTACCTCTCTTCCCCTTCGTTCTATGGGGAATCTGAAATTGTAAGTTTAAAAATGTTCAACTAAAGGAGTACTTACCTATTTTTCATCTTGCATCTCAAATCGCAAGGATCTCCGTGATGTACCTTTGTTGTGATAAATATCATTTCTTGGAATGTCTATCTCCTAAAATTTCGATCCCCAAAATTTTCTTTGATGCACCTAAATCCTTCATCTAAAACTTAGAGTTCAGCAAGGTTTTAAGATGATTAATTTCAAATGGATTCTTAGCCACAATTAACATATCCTCAACATAAAGCAACAAATATATAAAAAACCATCATCTAGACATTGTATATAAACATAACTGTCATACTTACTTTATGAAAAACCAATACTTATCATGAATGAGTCAAAAATTTTATATCACTTCCGAGGAGACTATTTCAAATCACATAAAGACTTTTGGAAGAGACAATCATGATCTTTTTTACCTTCAAATTCGAAGCCTTCCACTTGTTGCATGTAGATGTCCTCTTTAAGGCCACCATAAAGGAAAACATTTTTTACATCTAACTGCTCTAACTCAAGATTGTTTGATTCAAAGAGCCAAAAGTGCCCGAATGGACGTATGTTTCACAAGGAGAGGGAAAACATCATGAAAATCAACTTCCTCAATTTGAATATATCCCTTTGCAATTGATCTTTCCTCGTACCTAGCATTGTTAGAACCCAAACCTTTCTTCTTTTTAAACACCCATTTGCAACCAATGATTTTTTTTTACTGATGGGTCATTTAACTAGCCATTAGACCTTGTTCTTTTGAAGATATTCCATCTCTTGTTCCACAAAAATGAGCCATTTGCTAGAATCAGAGGCTTGAACTGCCTCATAATAACATGACGGATTAGTTGAATCCATGCTATCAAAAACACTTAGAGCATAGGCCACTAAGTTTCCTTCATAATACTTCTGTAGTGGTTGGATCTCTTACATTTTCCTATCCTGAGCCAACTTATAATTAGTTGACTGAGATGGTGAGGGGTACCTGAGAGTTGGTTGAAGTCTGAATTTGATTCAAAATAGTTTCAAATTTGAAAAAAACAAAACTTTGTTGCATTGTCCCGACGTCATGTGACTCCTCATTGGGATGAGTCCTTTGTTCGTCGCGTCATTGCGACGTTAAACATCGACTCATTGAGATTTTGCCTTCTGTTTTGGCCTTTGACTCCACCTTACTTGAAACACTCTGATTTTTTTTTGTTTTCAAAGGTAATTATCCCCTTTTCTAATTGAAACATTACAGATTGATCAAACGTAACATCTCTGTTAATGATTATTTTGTCAAATTTTGAAACCATAAATTAAATCCTTTTGTACCAGTAAAGTATCCCAGAGAAATACAATTAACGACCATTGGATTGAGCTTTCCCTGGCCAACTTTAGCATAAGTAGGATAACTGAAAATTCTAAGGCTAGGATAATTGAGAGGATTACCTAACCATATCTCCTCTAGAACTTTACCGTTCAATTCTCGATGTGGAGATTGGTTTACCAAGTAGCTTTCCAAATTTACGACTTCATCCCAAAATTCCTTCCTTAAGACTACATTAAAAAACATGCATTGAACCATTTCCAATAAGGTTTTGTTCATTCTTTCTGCATCTCTATTTTGCTACGGAGTTTCCACAATTATTCGATGTCTTTTAAATTTTTTTCCATTTTCATAAATTGTTAAACTCTGATGAACAGGACTCAATGCCATTATTTGTTCTCAACCATTTCACGAATTTTTCAATGTGTTTTTCTAATAGTGTCTTCCACTGGTTAAAGATTCTAAAAACTTTGCATTTCTATTCCAAGAAAAACACGCAAACTTTTCCCGAGTGATCATCAATAAAACTTAGGAAATATTTATTACCTCCTTTGAGATGTCAGGAGACGGACCTCATAAATCAGAATGAATGTAATCAAGAGTCCCTTTTGTTCTATGCACTGTTGAATCAAAACTAACTCGAGTTTGCTTCTTGAAAACACAATGCTCATAGAAATCTAACTTGCCAACTACAGTGTTTTTAAGAAAACCTTTGTGGCTCAAGATTATCATATCTTTCTCACTCATATGACCCATGTCACACCCCAAATTTGGATAACCTAAATTTTAGGCGCATAGACGAGAAAATGTCTATTTTGGCACACTCTGAAAGTTAGTTCATCAAATTGTAGTTTCTAGCAAACTAATGTTTTGGGAGACTTGAGTATTCACCAAGGGAAGTATATTAGGATTCAGTCGTCGATGTGTTTTTCTGTAAAGAAAGAAAATGACATATAGGAAGAGTAAGATTTGTGTATGTCATCGTAAAATGTATATTGCACCTAGTTTGTTCCAGTACTTTGAAGGGCAAGTCTTAGTAACTAAATCTGGTTATAAATAAACTAAAAGAATTGGAAAATTGGCATTTCGAAAAGATTTTCATTTATGTTTCCTTCGAATTTTGTAGGCTATTATTAAGGGCGTATTTTAAAAGTTG
Source organism: Gossypium raimondii (assembly GCF_025698545.1). Taxonomy (NCBI): domain Eukaryota; kingdom Viridiplantae; phylum Streptophyta; class Magnoliopsida; order Malvales; family Malvaceae; genus Gossypium; species Gossypium raimondii. The sequence continues at coordinate 37,704,414 of NC_068572.1, forward strand.
GGGGCACTTGTCAAATTCCACTAAAAATAAGTGGATTATAGATATTTGTGAGACAAGTTTGTGATAGGGTTTTTTTCTTCTTTCAAAGCAATTCTTTAATTCTTTTCTAGTTGCTCTTCTTATGTGATCTAGAAGCTAGGGATTCTTGAATAAGATTGAGGTGTTTCATAAGATTAAGGTGTTCCATCTCCTATGTGTTGCTACTGGTTTAAATTGGATGTCTGAAGTCTAAAGCTGGTAGCTATTGTAGATGAGTCTTAGGTGAGTCCCCAATATAAACTCTTATAAGTTCTTCTAAAGTAACCTCTCGTGATTATGGTAATTGTAGGGTAATTGATATGATTAAGATTTGGGTAGGAATAAAAATTTAAGAGATGTAGTGAGGTAATGAGATTGAATTTTGAAAATGAACGTAAATATAATACTCTTAAAAAGAAGTATCGATCACTTGTGTATAGATCTCCTCTTGAAGTTTGAGGAAGTTATTGCTTGGTGAATGAGGAATGAAGGTAAGGCCTCAAGGGCACTTAAGAGGGAAATGGTCTAAGAGTAAGGTATGGTAATTAACGTGAATAAAGAAATTGAAATGAAATTAGCTTTTGTTAGAGACTCAATGGAGAATAAGAGTAACAAGATGGTTCTTGAAACATTAAATGTGATGTGCAAGTATGATTCAGGTAAATGGTGTTTGCCTCACTAAGTTATATTGAACTTATCTCTGTATGTCATGTTTCAAGTGGGTTTTAAGGGTCTTCACCTAGGGAGACGACGCCAGGGCTATACAGAAGAAGTGGCGTATTGGGCTATTATGCATGCAGAGCAAGCTTGTTGGCATGCTCGAGTCTGAGTTATTTTATAGAAGTCTTTTACAGGAAATAATTATGATAGACCAGGAGTTTAATTAAATCATAGCTTTAAATAAATTCTCTGTGTATGCCAATTAAATTCTTGTAGCATTCACATTTATGTATTTCTTAGAGGAATTTATAATCAACAGTTGTAATTGAATTTAAACTTTGTACAGTTAAGTAAGTTACATATGCACCTGAGTAGTAACACTTTAGATTCAGATTCGATTCATCGGATCGGGTTTAGGGCATTACAAGTTTGGTATTAGAGCATGATTTAGCCGATTCTTGGACCACGAAGATAAAATAGCCCTATCTGTCCAATACGCCAAGCCTGGCCAAGTGTCTTAGGTATGTGTAGACAACTTTGATTATGTGTAAGTTAAAGGATGTAATGAAATGGTAAGTAAGATAGTTAGAAAAGTTAAGGGAATGATTGCATTAAAAGAGAGGTAAAAGATCACTTCATTACAAAAAGAATGTTGTACAATATGAAAGACACTAAAAGAAAAGACGAAAAGAAAGGAAAATTAATCCTTTCTCTTTAAATAATGCCCTGTAGACTTAGTGAAGACTTCTTTTGTTGGCTCCACTTCTCTTAGAATTTTCTCTGAGTCATCGAGCTCCTCAAGATTTTCATCACCCTCAATTTTCGGTGAGTTAGGAATTAAGAAACCAATAATTTGTTTCCATTTTGACTGGAAATCTTCCCACTCTTTGCGTATGGGGTTGTAAACATCAAAGCCCATTGAATCTGTAGAAACGTATCAAAAGAAATTGAAGTCCACTTGACTTAAGTCCAAAGGACCAGTAGCTACATGGGCATGGAGAATTAGGTTAGCCTTCTATTTTGGTAGCACTTTATTCAAGTTTCTTACCGTATCCTCCTGATATTTCTTGAAGGCTTTATCGTTGGATTGATGAAGACTATCCAACTTAGCTTCATAAAGTAGCTTCTGGGATTGGACCTTTTTCTTAAGGATAACTCATTCTTATCTAATAACTTGAATCTATTCTCCAATAGCCTACACTTTTCCTTTATCTCTTTGCTTTTGAACTTCCAGGCCGTATCACTTGAATTGAGTTGCTCAACCTTGCTTTTAAGAACCTGCTCCTTGCTGCATTGCTCTTCTATTATCTTAAATTTTGACTTAATCGATTCCTTCAAGCTGGCAACTGTGGCCTCATGAAAATCTTGGAACTCCTGAGAAGATCCACTCAACAACCCATAGTCTATGGATAGGGCTTTGACAGATTTAGCCATCTAGGAAAAATGAGATAAACTTGATTGGACGTAATGTATGAACGAAAAGCCTTTTTCCATTATTAAGGGATTTGATCATATTGGCTTTTAAGATCGAACTTAGAGAAACAGGGGATGGCCTTGAAGCATAACGGTTGTGCCAAAGAAAGAACCCGTCACTCCAAATAGAGGAAGAAGGTTGTTATTGAAGAATGGAGGGCGATCACAGGCATATCCAAAGGTAAAGCTTTAGAAGGGATAATGGAAGTTTAAGGACCCATGCCATGGATAGGGGAATTGGCGGTATGGGCAGGTTCCACTAGGACTACTTACGTAGTTGGCAGTGATAGAACTATTAAAGAAGGGACTTGTAGGAAAGCCAAATCCATCCTCAAGCTTTCAAGTGACTCTTATAAATTTTTCCTTCTTCTAGTGTAGATTAGAGATACTATTTTGGATGAATGGGTGAAAACCTTGACGAACACTGAAGTGGGCCGAACCAACACCAGCCTCTTGTTTGGTAATCTTCAGCTCGTAAAATTTTTAGAAAAATCCCAAGAATGGAGGCTCTTTTTTTTAGCAGCAGTCTACGCAGTAAGCTATAAGGGTCTACCAGGACAAGGCTAATAAGCCTTGATGCTATGTTGTACTCTGTAAGCACTAAACAAAAGAAGGGATTTAGAGACAGATAGAAGCCAACCTCTAATAGAATGAGAGGGAGCATAAAACCTTGAGAGTTGTCACTTAAACGACACCTCAATGGTATTTCAATGTTGTGGGAAAAGTTCAAACAACGAAAGCCTCAGGCTATCAAGAATCGATGCTCTTCTACCTAAGTTATGCTACATTCATATATAAGGGTGGAATCTAGGGGAGTATTTTCAAGTTCTTAGAGTCCAAATATGGTATGATTTTTGGGGGTTAAAATTTAGCTACTCTAGGTACGACCTCGACCACAAAGACTCATTCTTGACATTATTGTAGGAAATAAGAAAAAAATGAGGAATAAAGAGGAAATAGGATTACCTTTGAGGACTTTGGAAAGTCGGAGAAGACGAAGGTAGATAGAGAAGTTGAGGAAGCTGTTAAGTAATTCGAAAGGCTTGAAAAAGTGTTAGAATAAGGTTTAAACTCTTTATTTTATAGAGTTAAACGTGCTTAAGAAGTTACTCTGTGAAGAACTGTTTACATTGTCGAATGCAAGCTTGACATCTGTCAAAGAGGTAAACGTGTGGTGTTTATACTCGAGTGCTTAACCGCTAATATTTGATTTCGTTTAGAGAAGAAGTCTAATGATACCTTTTTAAGACTTTTGAGAGCCATGCTAGTAAGAGGGAAAAACTTAAAGTGTGGGTAAGGGAATTTGTATCGTCGCTGATTTATGTTGGCGAGAACAACCAAATTCATCCTAGTAATTGAAATCCTATAAGGGAATGGAAATTTCAACGACAAAATTTTATTAAGGGGGACTTTGATAAGACAATCAATAATGAAGGGACACTTGTCACATCCCCATAAAGACTTAGATTATATTAATAGGTTTTCTAGTTTGAATAAAGGTAGTTCTCTTTTTCTATTTTCAAAAATAATGAAATCTAAGGCTGGAGGAGTCGAAAGTATCCTGTTAAGTTGGATCAGAAACACTGGATTTTATCAGTAACATTTCCTTGTAAAGGTAAGTTTTATGGCTCTAAGTGGATCTGTATAAGTGATTAGAGAAGTAAGGCCTTGTATGGAGGTTATTTTGGTTCAAAATGATTATAAAGGCTATTTGTATGGGTTTTAATGGTGAACCTCTATTTTATAAGGTAGTGGTTGTTGTAGTCTTTGATTGAGTGCTGGATCTGGAATTCAAATTCGTTAAGTACAGTAGACAAGAAAAGTTTGAGTGGTTGATGAAAACCGGCTTCTAGCAAAATCTAGGGTAAAATGAAACCTATGGAATTAGCACTTAGACGACATCTACGGGGATGCTGGAATTCATAAGAAAATTTTGGGTCTTGAATGCCTCAGAATCCTAAATAACAGTTAATATAGTCCTGGGTAGTACTATAGTCGAACATCCGAGCCTTTTCTCATGGTGGAGTATCTTTGAGACCTTGGGATACGAATTTGATTGGATTTCTAGGGATAGTGTTTCAATTAGCTTAACTATGAGCCCTCCCCTGGTAGTGGTTTGAACCATTTTGTGTGAAAGAAAATGAAAGAAAAGAATATGAAGAAAATAAATGTTACCTTTGAGAAATAGAAAGACCAAAAATGAAGAGAGTAGAAAGATTGATTAAAGAAGAAATTAGGGTTTCAGTTGATTCAATAGAGTGTTTGAAAAAAAATGTTTGAATGTCTATTGTATAGAGAAGTAAACGTGTGCAAGAAGAATTTGTGGTAACTGTTCAGATTTTCCAATATAAAAATAACATCTGTCACAAAGTATGTTTGAAACGTTTGAAATTTCATAAGTCACTGCGAAGTCTTGGATCCACCCATGTCAATTAAACTGTTAGTATTCTCGTTGCCAAATGGATGGTTTATGCCTGGCACAAACAGTCAGTTTTTAGTTTTATAATGGAATTCTTCAAAGTTAAAAAATTTTGAGGACAAAATTTTGTTAAGAGGGGAAGAGTTGTCAGACCCCAAATTTGGTTAACCCAAATTTTAGGCGCATACACGAGAAAATGTCTGTTTTGGTGTACTCCGAAAGTTAGTTCACCAAATTGTAGTTTTTGGCAAACTAATGTTTTGGATGAATTGACTATTCACCCAGGGAAGTATATCAGGATTTAGTCCTCGACGTGTTCTTTAGTAAAGAAAAAAGACGACATGTAGGAGAGTAAGCTTTGTGGATGACATTGCCAAATGTATATTACGCCTAGTTTGTTTTAGTATTCTGAAGGGCAAGTTTCAGTAACTAAATTTGGTTATAAATAAACTAAATAGATTGGACAAATGAAATTTGGAAAAGACTTTCATTTATGTTTCCTTCGAATTCTTTAGGCCATTATTAAGGGTATATTCTTAAATTTTGGGACAGCTATCAAATTCCACTAAATGGGAGTGGATTATATATATTTGTGAGAAAGGTTTGTGAGAGGGTTTTCTTCTTCCTTTAGAGTAATTATTTAATTTTTTCTTTTCATAAGTATTAAATGTTATTTCTGGTTGCTCTTTTTATGTGATTTGAAAGCTAAGGGTTCTTGGATAAGATTGAGGTGTTCCATCTCCTGAATTGTTACTGGTTTGAATTGGATGTCTGAACTCTTAAGCTAGTAGGTGAGTCCCTAATATCGACTCTTATAAGTTCTTTTAAAGTAGTTTCTAGATGTGAATGATGTTCCAGAAATAATGAATGAGTGCATGAATAGTTGCTGAAAAAGAGTTTGTATACTTGAAATAGGTCTTTATGAGTTTAGAGTATAATGAATTGTGTGTACGGGTGTATGTGATTTTGCTGAGCAACTAAGTGCATGTGCTTGAAAATTTTATTGTGGGACACAACTATGTTGATGTGTGTGAAGCATGTGATGAACTATGTTATAGTTAAGAAGTTGAGATTAGTTTACTTGAATGTGTATGTATATTGAATGTGTAATATAAGCATGTGATGAACTATGCTATATTGTGAGTTGGTTACCATGATGGTATACAATGAAGTCCGTTGAGATAGTAAACACGAATTCTAGTATGCAAGTTTTGAAGAAAGTACAAGGCGATAGCATATTTTGGAAAGGGTGGATGAGCTACAATTATCGATTGGGGTTCTCTGCGTGTCCTAGGGCGATGATGGGAAAAACTCACGTGATGTGAGTTTAGGCAAATCCATATCGTAAACTCGACAGTTATAGGTTGCTTGGGTGACATTCTGCTAGCCTTTATAGGCATACTCTGTTAGCCTTTTTGTCGTAATTTGTAAAATACTTTTGTGGTGTACTCTTTTTGACCTTAATGGTGTATTTTGGTAAGTCCTTAATAAGGATATGATTTGAGTGAAGCTCTAATGTGAAAGGTCTTGTGATAAAATCAATTAAGTTTTAAGAAAAGTTCTTGAAAAGAAGTACGCTTCAGCATATCAGAAGAGGGTATCAACAGTGCAAATTCTAATGGCGTGTAGGAAGCACTAATGTTTAGAAAGACTAAACCCTTGGAGTTTGCCTTTTGTAACTCATGAGTTGTAATAAATTTTAGCATGACTGATACCATATGTTATTTGCAAATTTTTCCTTTGTTATTTAAATACAGAGTTTTTAATCAAAATAATGGGACATGTTTTCAGTAATGAGTTTTGTCAACTAATTCAAAAATTTTTGTTAAGTTTTCTGTGAAGTAATACTCGAAACCTAGACTTAGTGAATTGGGTTGGGTCAAGGGCGTTACAACCCGAATGCATGTGCCAAAGTTCGGTTGGATCCTAACCGGTGGAGGAAAAATCATGTAGCGTTGTCGGGACGTGGAGAGTGTTCTCATTAGGATGTTGTGTCATCACGACGTCAGGGTCTTCTTCGTCTCGACATGTCGGTGATTTTGGCTGTTATTTTCTAATTTCAACTACACCAGGTACCGTAGACCCTTGCAGAACATTTAGGCTTCTTTGTTCTGTCCTCTCATCACGATGAAAGCTCCACGAGAAACTTTTAAGCCATTTGATTCAATGACTATTCTGTAACCGTTAGAATCTAAAAATCCAATGAGATGAGATTTTTCTTTAAATTAGAAACACACCTAATATTTGATTGTCCTATATGGAGAATTATTCCCCATCAGTACAATTCAACATTCAACTCAACTGTATATGGAGAACCAATCCCTGTTGGGACACATATGGTAGGAGCACCCTGAATCTAGAATCTATTTGGAAGTATGATTGGAGCTTTTGCTCGTCAAAACCAATAAGAAATCATCACCTTGATCTTCAACTACACTAGCATCAGCAACTCCAGCATTTTGCCTTAACGTGACCTTACTTTTTGCAATAGACATAGTATTTGTCACGGTTTCTTGATTTGGATCTCACTTTAGACCTGTTTTGTTATGTCTTTCTGGATTACTGTCAGCCTCTTACAACTAGAAGTGATGCTTGCTCGTCTAACTTTTTGTTTGGGCCTAACCCGTTGTCGAGTTTATCATTTCTCAACAAATTCCCTTCACGTCCTCAAACGAGAGATGATCTCTCCCATAAATTAGAGTTTCCCTGAAAGTTTTATAAGAAAAGGGTAATGAGCATAACAACATATCTTGATCCTCATCATCAATCTATGCTTTGAGATTCTTTTAATCATTAAAAAGGGTAACAAGCTCACTAATTTGAGTTCAAATAGACTCACCTTCGGCCATTCTGAACATGTAGAGATATTGTTTTAATACTAACCTATTGGTCAAGGGTTTTATCATGTACAAGGTTTCCGGTTTCTTCCATAATGTATATGATGTTTTCTCCTTCAAAACCTCCTATAACACATTATTTGTGAGGCATAATTGAATTGAGTATAGAGCTTTCTTATCTTACCTATCTCATTCTGATTGTTCCACGTCGTTCGGTTTCCTTTCTGCAAGTATCCTCTCAAGATCACTCTGGAACAAAATTGTTAACATGCAAACTTGTCATCAATTGAAATTTGCAATTCCGTCGAACTTGTCGATATCAAACCTTAATGCTACCATATCTAAATGAATTGATTCCAAAAATCGAACTTGCTCTGATACCAATTTGCAGGGAATAAACCCGTGTACGCAATAAATAAGTAAATAAAATGGAATAAAAAAGATCGAACATGCAAAATTTAATGTGAAAAAACTCCTCAAATAATGATAAAAAAATACGGGAAAAAGTAAATTTTACTATAATAAATAAGAGTACAAAAGATGGAGAGAATTAAAAGAAAAACCCGAAACTGCACAACAGAAGCCCTTCAAAATAAAAAACAAGATTCTCTCCATTTTTAATATTTCTATTGTGTGTCTAACCTAGAGTAATTGAGGTCTATTTATTGGATAAGATTCGTAGTAAAATATGACTAGAATATCTCTAGAGTAATCAGAGTATTAGTGGGAAACTAAGATAAAGTTTAATTGAGAGAAGAAAACTAAAAAACTTGTGGGTTACGTTAGCATGTCGGAACGTGGCCTTCGCATCGTCGGGATGAGATGTGCTTGTTTGTTGCTACATAAACACAAAAATGTGAGGCATAACTTCCATAGTTGCTACTTTTTGAACTTGTTATTTTCTTAATATTCATCTAACACCCTCAACTCGACTCGATTCATCGGGTCTGAATCTCGGGTTTTACTACACAAAACTTAACAAAGTTTCAAAAACAGTTGAAGGATACTCCATACTTAATTCATATATATATATTTATTTCTTTTAATTAAAGACTTAGTTTGAAAGAAACAAAGAAAATTATTTGAAAATAATATAATAAAATAATACATAAGACTTATCATAATTTAATTACAACACAAAAGTTTACTAAAGATTGACTCCAAAAGAAGTAATCCTACTATACACCACTTTTCTAGATTGACCACTATATGCATAATAACCCAGTTTGCCCTTCTTTGGCACATTCTTGGCATTGCCCTCCTAGCTTAATCATTCACCACAATACTTAAAACATAATCATAACTGTCGAAACCATTTTTTTATTTTTGGGAAAAAAACAAAAATTAGTTGTCGATTAAAATTGGAAGAATTGGGAGTCACCACCAATCTTTTATTAAGGTGTGATTGGGTCACCTAAGAACGACTTTGGTCTACGAATTTTAGAAAAAAAGGTCCGGGAGTCGGTTATGTATGAGGAAGGATTAGCACCCTCATTACGCCCAAAAATTGGTACCTAGTTAATTAATTAATGTCTTAATGTCGAAAATTTGAAAAATATAATCCTTAGCAAAAACTTAAAAACGTTACGTATTAAGACCCTTATCATTTCAGAGAAAGAAAATGCCACACCCAATGCGTTAGGGCACGACATTCTAATTTCCTCAAAAATGAATTAGGTCAGAATACTTGTGTAATAAAAATTTAAAAGAATATCCATTTATTCAAGATTGAAGAAATCGCGGCCCAATACGCTAGGGCACAATTTCTCCAAAATCCCAAACTTGGAATATTTCCTTCATTATTTTTTTAGAAAAAATCATCATTTAGAGAAATCAATGCGTCACATCCAATACGTTAGGACACAACGTGTTGAATTCCCAATAATGAGTTCTTATTTTTTATTAAAGAGAAATGCTCGATTGTTAGATTTAACGAAGAAAATCGGAACCCAATACATTAGGGCTCAATTTCCTTGAAAATCCTAAATACAAGCATTATCTCAATTTTGAAAAGTTTGAAATCGAGTAAAAAAATGATGTGATGCTACATTAAATATACAATGCAATAATAAATATTACAATGGCATAGAAATAATGCATACAAATAAATAAATAAAACCAATATACATAAAAAATAAACAATGACATGCAAAGTATCACATAAACAAACAACATAATATAAATGAAAACACAAAAAATAGCAAAAAAATAAAAGGTACATGATATACACATTAAACTATGAAGAATACACATGAATTTATATATAAAATTAGATTATAAAAGATTTATATAAACAAAATACATAATGCAATTGTGAAAATAGGGAAAAGTAGGAAAATATGTATATACTTATAAATTAAAAATACATGCTAAAATAAATAGGTATTTAAGCATTTTAAAAATCTGAAAAAACATAGGTATACACATGTTTTATATAAAAGAATATTTGTTAGGAAAAAAAGGGAAAAAATAAATAAGTGAAAAAATAATAATTACATTACTAGAATTAATTAATAAAAAAATAATCATAAACTAAATTGAACTGGAATTCAAAATTTTGGGGTAAATCCGCAAATAAATAGAGCCAAAAGGACTAAATCGAACACGCGAATTACATAGAGGGGCTGGAAGGGAAATTTTCCCTTCTCCTCCAAAATGGCGTCGTTTATCTCAAAGGGCGAATTAAAAAACAAAAAAACTTAATTATAAAACATTAAAAAGGCGGAGGGACTAAAAGCGCAATTTATCCCTCCGCTCAAAAACACGCGGATCCTAGGCCGGGTCGGGTCGGCCTCCCCAAAACGACGCCGTTTTGGCGCCTGGGGAGGCCTAGTGAAACGATTTAAGCCAAAAAGTTACAAAAATAATTCATTTTTCATTCCTTTTTAAAAAAAACCACAAAAAACTCTCTCCTTCTTCAATTAGTCCGGCCAGGGCCCGATCATAGGCCAGTCATCGGCCACCGCGCCGGCCGCCGATCTCTGGCGTCGACCGTCGATCTCTGACGCCGGCACCACCGTCCGCTATGGCCGGAAAGGGAAAAATACCCTACTGGGCTCTTTAGACTCCTCTAAGCCCAAATCTGGGTCCAAATCCGTCATAGCATCAACAAAAAGACCTGAAAAGCCTTGGAAACCCTTCGATTTTCGATCGTCTATCCTCGGAGACGAACCTCGATCGCCCTAACGGTGTTTCAGAAGCGGGCAAAGATAAGTCTTTTACCCTTTATTCTGTTTTATTGCATTAAGTAAAAAAATAACATAAAAAACGAAAATAAAAGTATCAACCTTTGTATTTCCTGATTAATCCTCTGATGGTGTTTTTGTGTTTGCTGTGAAAAATATTTGCTACTTCTCTTATTGATTTTTTTTTCGGATCCTTATTACAGTGTTCGCTGGCCTTTTTTATAACTGATAATAACAAAAAATAAAGAAACTAATCCTATTCCATATCCTATTGATCTGTAATCTTTGATTCTTATTTCCTTTTGTGTGCAGATGAAGATCGGGGTGGAGATTTGGCCTGCGTGGAAGGTTGGAGTTGCGGCGGCTGAAGCTTAGAAATCCTAGGGTTTTTCATCTGTTATGGGCCATTGTAATTTGAGCCACCGCTTTGTTTTCGTTTCGGCCTTGTGGCCCGTTTGTAATCGGACTCTATGGACTGTTTTCATTTATTTGTTTATTTGGTACGGGTCGGGTACAAATTGGGTATTACAGCTGCCCCTCTTTACTCGTTGTCGTGAAACAGGAACGGAGTAAAGACTTTAAAAGTGCCCAATTTTACCCGGTTGTGTTGGGCCTTTGAACTCTTTTTCTTCAAATAGGCTCATTCCCTCCTACTGCATCTTCAGAGGTATAGGAACTAGTGCTGCAGTCTACTCCACAGTAATGTCAGGGAGATAAGACTAGATGCGATCTACTCTCTGCAACTTCAAAGAGATAAGATCTGTGATTTTAATCCGCTCCACTGCAACTTCAAGGAGATAAGATTATTGGCCTTAACTTGCTCCACTGTAACTTCAGGGAGATAAGGTTTGCCGTCTTCAGCCTGCCCCACTGCAACTTCAGGAGGATAAGACTTGCTTACTTAGTATGCTCCATTGCAACTTCAGAGAGATAAGACTAGATGCGATCTGCTCTCTGCAACTTTAGAGAGATAAGATCCAAGATTTCAATTCGCACCACTACAACTTTAGGTAGATAGGATTATTGGCTTTAACCTGCTCCACTGCAACTTCAGGGAGATAAGGTTTGCCATCTTCAGTCTGCCTCACTGCAACTTCAGGAGGATAAGACTTACTTACTTAGTCTGCTCCACTGCAACTTCAAGGAGACAAGACTAGATGCGATCTGCTCTCTGTAACTTCAGAGAGATAAGAACCAAGATTTTAATCCGCTCCACTACAACTTTAGGGAGATAAGATTATTGGCTTTAACCTGCTCCATTGCAACTTCAGGGAGATAAGGTTTGCCATCTTCAGTCTACCTCATTGCAACTTCAGAAAGATAGGACTTGCTTACTTAGTCTGCTCCACTGCAACTTCAGGGAGACAAGACTAGATGCGATCTGCTCTCTGCAACTTCAGAGAGATAAGATCTGTAGTTTTAATCCGCTCCACTGCAACTTCAGGGAGATAGGATCATTGGCTTTCGATCTGTTCTCTAGGGAACATGACCTATAAAAATCTATTCTATGAACTTAATTATGCCTAGTGATTAGGATGTTATGATCAAAATGAATTCAATGCTCCTAACTAGGCATGTATGAATGACATTTGAATGAATGCAGAATGTCATTTTTCAAGAATTATCACTCAAGTTATTGTTTAAAGTTTATTAAGGTTTTTTCACTGACGCCTTTTGCTTGGCTGACATCACCAAAGAAACACTCAATCAAATTGCCCTCTATTGTGAACTTCAAAGCTCAATCCATTAGGACGCAGAACTTGTACCATCCTCCCTCCACTGTAACCCAATGGTAAAAAAGTTTGACTCTTCTCAATCCTCTCCTATCGTAATTCAAGGATGCAGATCATGAAACTCTTTTACACCATTCCCCGGGTGTCCTACCAAATGCTCCTGCATAAATGAAGGATTTTCTTTCCAGAGGGAACTTCCAAGACTTCTTGCCATCTCATTCGATATTTAGACAACCAACTCCAAAAAAAGCAATCTTAACTTAGACTTTCTCTTTTAAACTTGGTGTGTTCTAGACAATAGTCTTGTTTCAGGTTTAAAAATTCTCATATTAATATGCAAAACTTCTTTTGTGAAAGTTTATTAGTTCATCCATCATTGTTCTAATGTGACATGCTTGCACAAAGATCAAGATACTGACTAAGACATTAATTCAAGGGATAACTCGAATAATAGAAAAGGAATTTATTGATAGCAAGTGTCTTGAAAAGAAAAAAGTATTCAAGAACATCGAAGAATGAAGTATTTACAAGAAAAAACAAACTCAGTACAAGTTATATAAAGACCAGGTGCCTTGGATATCGCCGCTTGAACTTCTCCGTACAAACCAAGAACCATTCTGAATTTAACATGTGTTTAGGGGATTTACAGCACTTTGTCGATGTCCCTTAAGACGTCGTATATCCTTTCCTTGTTGACTTAAGTGTAGCAGGATCACCATATACCCCAATCTGACAGTGTTTGAGCCACCCTTTTCAGGTTTTCAACTCAAACCCCTTTGGTCTCAAGGCGCCCTTTTCGGGTTTTCACCTTGGCCTCTCCTTTTTTTTTAGGAAATCAGAGCGCCCTTCGCGGGTTTTCACTTTGATTCCTCCCTCCCTTCAAGTGAAATATTTCCTGACCGAATCTGAATTTACAGGATTCGGAAGATTTTTGCCATCCATTTCACTTAAAATCAAAGCACCTCCAAAAAAAGCCTTTTTCACAACATAAGGTCCTTCCCAGTTTGGCATCCATTTCCCTCTGAAATCTTTCTGTAAAGGGAGGATTTTCTTCAGCACCAGATCCCCTTCATGAAATTCTCTAGGACGAACCTTTTTGTTATATGCTCTCATCATTCGTTTCTGGTACATTTGACCATGACGAATAGTTTTTAGTCTTTTTCCTTCTTTCAGATTTAACTGATTATACCGAGATTGGATCCATTCGGCCTCATCCAACTTTAGCTCAGCCAATACCCGGAGAGAAGGAATTTCAACCTCAATAGGTAAAACTGCCTCCATTCCATAAACCAAAGAAAAATGTGTTGCCCCAGTAGAAGTCCTGACAGATGTTTGGTAAGCCAGAAGAGCGAATGGTAACTTCTCATGCCAATCCTTGTAAGTTTCAGCCATTTTCGCCACAATCTTCTTAATATTTTTGTTGGCCGCCTCTACTGCACCATTCATTTTTGGTCGATACGGTGACGAATTATGGTGTCTAATGTTGAACTGACTGCAGACTTCCCCTATTGTGCTGTTATTTAGATTCAGCTCATTGTCAGATATGATTCTTTTAGGCATTCCATATCGACATATGATCTATTTCTTCAAAAACTTACTGACTGCTGACTTCGTGACATTACCATATGAGGCTGCTTCTACCCACTTAGTGAAATAGTCAATAACCACAAAAATGAAACAATGTCCATTAGAACCCTTCGGTGATATTGGTCCAATGACGTCCATACCCCACATGGAGAAAGGCCATGGAGAAGTCATAACATGAAGAGGTGAAGGAGACGCATGCATTTTATCCCCGTAAATTTGGCATTTATGGCATTTCTTGGCATGATTAATGCAATCTCTTTCCATGGTGGACCAGTAATATCCAAATCTCATGATCTGTCTAGCCATTGTGAATCCATTGGCGTGCGTTCCACAAACACCCTCATGGACTTCTTCTAAAATTTCCTTAGCCCCTACAGCGTCCACGCATCTCAACAGTACTCGATCCTTTCCTCTTTTGTATAGGATCTCTCCATCTAGGACATAGTCAATAGCTAATCTCCTCAATGTCCTCTTATCATTCTCTGTTGCCTGATCAGGAGATTCGCGATTTTTCACATATAGTAATATATCTTGGTACCAGGGACGATTATCATTCTCTATTTCTTCAATGTTGTAACAGTGGGCCGGGATCTCATAAATACTAATTTGAATGGGCTTCATGTCCTCCAACTGATTCACTTTAATCATGGAAGCTAAAGTAGCAAGAGCGTCAGCCATCTGATTTTCTTCCCGTGGGAGATAACAGAAGGTAATGTTGTCAAACTCTTCAATCAATTCCAGAACCAATCTTCGATTACGGATCAACTTAGGGTCTCTTGTCTCCCATTCCCCTCTTAGTTGGTATATTACCAATACTGAGTCTCCGTACACCTCTAATGTCTTAATTTTCCGCTCTATGGCTGCCCGTATACCCATGATGCAAGCTTCATACTCAGCCATGTTATTAGTGCAATCAAAGTCCAATTTACTGGTGAAAGGATGATAATCTCCATTTGGAGACACCAGGACTGCCCCAATCCCATTGCCTAACGCATTCGATGCTTCGTCAAAGTTTAATCTCCAAGAATGATTTTCTTGGGGATCCTCTTCATCATTTGCCACATACATCAAATCTTCATTCAGGAAATCAAAGTCCAGAGGATCATAATCTTCTAGAGCTCTGCTAGCCAAGAAATCTGCTATCGCACTCCCTTTGATGGCCTTATGGCTTACATATACTATATCAAACTCGGAAAGCAAAATTTGCCATCTAGCCATTCTCCCGTCAACGCCGTTGATTCCATCATATACTTTAAAGGGTCTAATTTTGAAATTAGCCAAGTCGTGTGATAGAGTAAGTATTGCCTCAACCTCTTGGTTGTCCAAATCAAGGCGCAACATAGGTTTTCGATAGGCGAATATCTCATTTCACAATCAGTGAATTTCTTACTGAGATAGTATATCACATTTTCCTTCTTTCCAGTCGCGTCATGCTGACCTAGTACGCATCCCATGGAGTTATCAAACACCATCAAATACAAAATCAAGAGTCTATCTGGGCTAGGTGGTGACAGCACTGGAGTATTGGATAAGTATTGCTTTATCTTTTCAAAGGCTTTCTGGCATTCTTCATTCCAGACATCAGGATTATGTTTCTTCAAAAGGCGAAAAATGGGATCACATTTCTCGGTCAACTGTGAAATGAAACGAGCAATGTAATTCAGTTTTCCTAAGAAACCTCGAACTTCTTTCTGAGTATGTGGTGGTGGTAAATCTCGTATTGCCTTGACTTTGTCTGGGTCAATCTCGATTCCTCTTTCACTAACTATGAAGCCCAATAACTTTCCTGACCTGGTTCCAAAAGTGCATTTTGACGGATTGAGCTTGAGCTGAAACTTTCTTAGTCTTAAGAAAAATTTTCTTAGGACCTGTACATGCTTCTCCTCTATTCTGGATTTAGCGATCATATCATCAACATATACCTCAATTTCTTTGTGCATCATGTCATGAAACAAGGCTACCATGGCTCTCTGATATGTTGCTCCTGCATTCTTTAATCAGAATGGAATTACTTTATAGCAAAATGTTCCCCACAAAGTAATGAATGTAGTTTTTCCTATATCTTCCGGATGCATCTTTATCTGATTATATCCTGAGAACCCATCCATGAAGGAAAGTAGCAAATATCCCGCCGTATTATCGACCAGAGTATCAATATGTGGCAATGGGAAATTGTCCTTTGCGCTTGCTTTGTTCAATCTGTAATCCATGCACATTCGTACTTTTCCATCTTTTTTGGGAACTGGAACGATGTTGGCTACCCATTCAAAATATTTGACCTCCTGTAAAAATCCAGCATCAAACTACTTCTTGACCTCCTCTTTTATTTTAAGCACAATATCAGGCCTCATTCTTCTGAGCTTCTGTTAAACTGGCCTGCAATCCTCCCTTATAGGTAAGTGATTCACTACAATGTCAGTACTTAATCCAGGCATATCCTGGTACAACCACGTGAAGACATCTTTGAATTCTTGGAGTAATTCAATGAGGTCTCGTCTTGTCTTTGTGGAAATCTCACTTCCAATTTTCACCTCTTTTCCTTCTTCCAAGCTCACAATTTCTACTGAATCTTTGTAAAGTAGGATTTGTTTTTCTTCTTGTTCTACCATCCTCAACAAGTCTAGAGATAAACCACAATCTTCATCACCTTCAAAGTCATGCAATCCCCCTAAACACATGTTTCGTTCAAAAGGACACTCTGAGTTCGTAGCAGCGTCATTCATGTCGTTGATATACAGGAACCTAATATGGTTACAAAAGAATGTATGAATTTATGTACAATTACTTGTGTAATGATTATAAATGAAAGACTATATTTACTTGTATGGAAAGAATGAAAGAATATTTGCTTGAAAGAATTGCAAATATGTTTTATTAAAATAATGATATTCAAACATAGGCCTATTTCACAAAAGAGTTCTTGTTATTTCTAGGATAAAACAAAAAGTTTGTTTTGAATATTACTCTGAGACAGTTCTAAAGACTTTAGGTATTTCTTCCGTAGTCCAATTGTCTAGAACACTCCCAGGCTCATAAGGACGAATATCTAACCAACTCTTCTCTTCATTCTCATGCTTATGAATGGCATTGATGTGCATATTTCCCAACGTCTCTTCAATGCTTTCCTCAACCGGTATCTTTCTCTTAGCATGAATAACTCCTTCAGATACAAAGGTTTTGTATACGTGTGGAATTATCATTGGCTCCCATTTGGTTTCCTCCCCACTTAGACGCGCCCTTCTTCTTTCTTGTCTTTCTTCTAGCTCCTTCTTTCTCTGTCCTCTGTCTGGCTTGTATCCTAAGCCAAAGTGATCTTGCTTTCCTTTTAGTACTGGCACCTCAATCCTCCCTTGAAGATATCTCTCCAGCCCTTTTCCAAGTAAAGCTCTTTTTCCTACCAACAACTGCAAACACATCTCTGTAGTTTTGGATAATTTAGGCACCAAAATTTTGCTTCCTTCAGGAACAAATGCCGCGTTTAAAAACTCCAAAGATTGAAATGAGCATTCTACTGACTCATCATTAGTCTCCAGGTACGGCATCTCATTGGATACGGTTGCTATTATATCCTCTTCGGCGTTGATTGTCACTAGCCGACCTTCTGACACTAACTTCAGCTGCTGATGTAATGATGACAGTACTGGCCCCGCCAAATGTATCCATGGTCTTCCTAATAAACAATTGTAGGAAGGTTTGATATCCATCACAATAAAATCTACCTCATAAACTGTTGGGCCAATCAGTAGGGGTATCTCAATTCTTCCCATGACCTTTCTTTCTGTACCGTCAAACGCCCTCACCATATTTTGGTATGTTTTCATGTGCGAACTGTCTATGGGAAGCCTATTGAGTGTGAATAATGGCAACACGTTCAAAGCTGATCCATTGTCAATCAACCCTCCTTGCAAAATATGCCTATTGCATCGTGCAGTGATATGCAAAGCTTTAGTAGATCCCACGCCCCCAGGAGGCATTTCATCATTATTGAAGAATATGAAATTATCAGAACTTATTTTATTGACCAACCGATCTAACTTGCCGACAGAAATATCATTGGCCACATAGGTCTCATTTAGCATCCTCATCAACGCACTTCGGTGTACTTCTGAATTCAAGAGCAAGGTTAGTACGCAACTGTTCGACAACATTATACTCGCTGTGCCTCAAGAATTTAAGGAATTCCACGGCTTCTTCCTCCTTCACTGGCTCGTTGATAGACAACACAGGCTTAGCTATTTTCCCCTCTTGTTCCATTATTATGGCCCTTCCTTTCACATGTTCTGGATCGGCACTCACATCCTGATCATTTGTAGTCTCCATTCCAGGGACAGTTGTACTGCACTCATTGTTCCACGGAACCTTCCTACTATCTTGGTAAGAAAAGGTTGCAAGTTTCTTTATTATGATTCTTGGCAATACAGGCGCTCTCACTTCATCATTTCTTGGTCACGAGATAATGACCGCAGGCTGAGTTACTCTTGGAACCTTTGTGGATTCAGATGTGCAAATACTCCCCTCCTCCTTAGCTTCTTCATAAAACTCCATTTCCTCGTTATCCATCAGGCCTTGAACCAAGGCTTTGAATTCTGTGCATTCTTGAATCTCATGTCCCTCCTCATGATGGAACTCACAGTAGTTTTCCACCTCTTCAAAGCTTCTTTCTGAATCCAATACAAGCAACCCTCTTTCTACCATCTTCCTCCAGATCTATCTCAGAGGGATCTTCACTTCTACAATATCTTCTTTGATTTTCCTTCCCATGTTACCTCCTATCATGTTCACTCCATTTTCATTGTGATTAGGTAACGAATTCTCTATACTGGGTGAATCATCCACTTTAACGACACCCATGCTTATGAGTATTTTTACCAGCTTATTGAACACCGTACAATGTTCTATGGAATGCCCCACGACTCCTGCGTGATAATCGCATTGTGCGTTTGCATCATACCACTTGGGGTACGGAGGCTGCAGAGGTTTTAAGTGGTAAGGGGAAACCACGTGTGCATTGAATAGATTCTGATATAGTTCCCTATACGACATCAGAATCGGCGTAAATTGAAGCTTCTCTGTATTTTCCCTTGTGTCGGATCCTCGTTTTGATGATCCTTGTTGGTTAACAGCCACCTTTCCCGGTTGATTCACCGTAATCGTCTTTGAATATGAACTTGTGTTGTTGACCTCATTTTCCATCTTCTTCAAGGTCAACCTTCTGCTACTTTCTCCAGCATCTATCTTCCCGCTTCTGATAGCATTTTCTATCATTTCGCCATCATAACTATTTCAGAAAAGCTTTTAGTAGCACTTCCTAACATATGTGTAATAAATGGGGCCTTCAATGTGTTTACGAAAAGCATCGTCATCTCTCTTTCTAGAAAAGATGGCTGAACCTAGACAGTAACCTCCTTCCATCTCTGTGCGTATTGCCTAAAACTCTCACCCGGTTTCTTTTCCATGTTCTGCAGAGTGATCCTATCAGGTACCATGTCAGTCACATGGCTGTACTACTTTATGAACGCCTGTGCTAGATCTCTCCATGAATTAATCTGGGTACGGTTCAATCGATTGTACCACTTGGATGCTACCCCTGTGAGGTTATCCTGGAAGCAATGTATCAAGAGTTGGTCATTATTGAAATAACCAGTCATTCGTCTGCAAAACATGGTAATATGAGCTTCGGGGCTACTAGTTCCATTGAACTTCTCAAACTCTGGCATTTTGAATTTGTAAGGGAGTACTAAATCCGGAACCATGCTCAATTCTTTAGCATCCATCCCATAGTAGCTTTCCGCACATTCCATCGCTCTAAATTTCTCTTCCAGTCATTTGTACTTTTCCTCTAGCTGTTTTGGCAATTCATCATTCATTTTCTCCTTCCCAGCCGTTTCATCGAAGTCAGGGATAGCAGGATTAACAAGGTTGACTCCGGGGTTAGAGCCTGATCCTGCCTGAAGATTCATTAGCGTTGCAGCGTCGTCCTGAAATTGCTGAGGCCTAATGGTAATAGAGGACTTACGCGGGTATATCTCAACCTGCTAGGGGGTAAAGTTTGGAGGATAGACAGGTCCCTCATTGTCTCCTTCTTCAACATTGAGCATAGAGCCTTTTCCTTTATCAGTTCCCTTGTTGAACCATTGAGTTAACTGAGCCATCATACTCCCTTGAGTTTCCATCATTTTGTCTATCATTTTTTGCTGCTCATTCATTCGCTTTTGAAGTTGCTCCTGCATTTCCTTTTGGGACTGTTCTAGCCTTTCCATCTATTGATCCATGTCCTTAGTTTTTGATCGAGTACCATAGCGATGTTTAGTAGGCTGGTTGGTTTCCAGATTAACTGAGGAGTGATTTAAATTAATTAGAATCTTTTAATATTTTTAAATGCATATGAAGTAATGCAATGCATGAATGCAAAAAATGCGTCAATTTTAATTCAATTCCATTTAAGAAAACTTTGCGAGAAAAATATTTCTTTACATAAAGTGAATTACAAATAAAGCTTTGCCCTATTGCTCAGCATTCTAATCTTCCTAAGTAACACAGCTAACTCCTGCCCCCGATCTGATTCTAATTCATACTTCACACTCAGCATGTCTGCTTGTACTGCCAAAGCTTGTACGTGATTAGCTACTTCTCGGATCTGGACCACAGCTTCCTCCATAATATGATCTCTGCTCCTAACTTAGTTCTAAAAGTAGTGTAGCTGTTCCTTATTACGATTTTCATTTGTTTCCAAGTGCTTCATCCGGTTTTCACAATTTTGCAACGCCGTTTCTAGCTCTTCGATTCTTTGCTTCATTTCCTCAATCTTGCTCAACCTTGCTTTCAACTTTATTGCAGAATTTCGATTTTGATACTGACGAAGAGATCCTTCCAACACGATCACCCTATCCTTTAACTCGCCCTTTTCCTTTTGGCTTTCTGACAAACTCTTTTCTAAAGCCTCGTTTCACCCCTGCATTTCTTGGAATTTCTATTCCCATCTATCGACTTTGTCCTTTTCTTCTTGAATTTGTGTTTGCCACTGTTCTAATGTTTTTCCCAGCCCAGCAGTTCTCATTGACAGACCTAACTTTTTATAATCCTTCTTCAGACTACCCAGCTCCTCCTCAACCTTGTTTTTCTCTTTCCTTAATTTCTCAGTTTCAAGCTTCTGAACATCTATGTCCAATCTCAAGTTCATCTTTTCCTCCTCCATTTGCTCTATCTTCTTTTCTAAATCTGCATTTCTTCTCTCAAAATCTTGTCTTATGATTTCCAACTCAGAAGGGATAACTCGCAAATGCTCCTCTATTGGCTGGCGACCTTCCTGACTTACCTTGGGTATATTGTCGTTGATTCTCTTACCCCACCATTCATTATACTCAGGAGTTGTCATCGGACCCACAGCTAACCCTTTCATTCGGTGAATCTGTTTCCACTCGCTAGACATCTCTTGAATATTCTTTCTATAACCATCATCTTTGTATGAAAATTCACAATCAGCTACCCCTTGGGTCGTAGGTATAAATTGTCTTGACCTATACTGTCTCAGCACCAATAACGGGGCATATCCAATAGCTCCCCAAATCCCAAGTAGTGGGACCCAATCGAAATTACCACACCTATACAGGATCTCATTTGGAAGCAACCAAGGAGCTCTCCACTCAACGTCTTCCTCCTGAAGATTTTGAAGACACTTCTCCTCCGAAATGTCATCTCTCCTCGGCGTAGCTACTATCTCCTTTAGTGGTGAATAATTTTTAGAGAAAACTCGATACGAAACCTTATCCACCTTCCAAAAGTGACTATGAAACCATAAAAGTAGAAGCTGTGCACATCCAATAAATCTGCCCTCGCCTGTTTTTTGGCATGCACTCAATGACCTGAAGGTTTCTGCTAAAATTGCCAGAATCGGTGTAACCTTCTTATCAAGCCGGTCAAATAAATCGGTGACTGCTTCATCCACATGCCCCAAGGCCTTGGGGAAGACAATCAAGCCATATATACTTAAAGCAAAGACATCTAACATCTTTCTCACGTCTGGGTGCGTTAGAATTGCATCTTTCAAACTTCTCCAAGGAACGCATTTACTATCCCCCTTTTGCTTAATCCGTGTAGCAACCCATTGCTCACTCATCCCTGTTATACCCATCAGCTTCTTTGAAAAGGTTGGCACATTTACCACTCTCGAGTAAACCCTATCCACTTGAAGCTTTGAACATCGGAGTAAAGCCACATATTCTTCTATCGTAGGCACCAAATCGACCTTCCCAAACGTGACGCAGTTGTAAGCAGGATTCCAAAACTAGGCGAGGGCTCGAAACAAATGCTTGTCTACCTTTACATCAAGCAAATAAGGTAAATCCCCATAATTGTCATAAAATAACTGTCTAACCTCATTATTCCACTGATCCCAGATTTCCTTCAACTCC
The DNA here is from genome assembly GCF_025698545.1 of Gossypium raimondii. Lineage (NCBI taxonomy): Eukaryota > Viridiplantae > Streptophyta > Magnoliopsida > Malvales > Malvaceae > Gossypium > Gossypium raimondii. The sequence continues at coordinate 37,726,737 of NC_068572.1, forward strand.
TGCAAATTGTTTTGAGTTATACCGATGCGAGTAAAATCCCATAATTCTGATACATACCCATCGGCCAAGCTATCGCCCCTTTCTTGCTGCGTTGTTTCAGACCTAGTTCGGATAGCCGCATTGTCCTCCACTTTATCAAGAAACCCTTTTTCCAAGACAAGCTTTCTATCTAGCAAATGAATCTGAACTGACGCCTTTTATGATGAAATGAAATGCCATGTCATGCAATTAAAATAAAACACAAAAGTCAGTATCAAATATAAGCATATAATCAAGGAAGAGTACAACGGCTATTAGGACATCTACTAGGGTTTAGTGTGGTTCTACCTAAGGCAAGCTCCTAAGGCTCATTATATACGGTATGACTCTAAAGTAAAGGTACCCGAACCAGCAGATTCCTCGATCTTCACCCATTATAGGCTCATATAGATCAAGTTCAGTTCAGGGGGACACATTTTCCCTATGACTATACGGAGGTAAAAATCTCACGAACGCATAAGTACCGATGTATCCCGAAAGCGATCCACTATCCTATACGAAGGTGAAAACCTCACGAAGGAATAGTTTCTCACTCCCACTTAGAGGGTAAAATTATCCAGTACATGTAATGTACAATGCAAAATAATTTAAAGTACTTAAATCAATTAAGCATGAATGCAAGAGGATTTTTAAAAAGAATTTGAATTTTTTCGACTATAAGACTAGAATTAATCAACTTTGTGGCTCGACTCTCTTATTTTTAAAAAAAACGTCCCCAATGGAGTCGCCAAGCTGTCGAAACCATTTTTTATTTTTGGGAAAAAAACAAAAATTAGTTGTCGATTAAAATTGGAAGAATTGGGAGTCACCACCAATCTTTTATTAAGGTGTGATTGGGTCACCTAAGAACGACTTTGGTTGTAAAAAAAGGGTCCGGGAGTTGGTTACGTATGAGGAAGGATTAGCACCCTCATTACGCCCAAAAATTGGTACTTATTTAATTAATTAATGTCTTAATGTCGAAAATTTGAAAAATATAATCCTTAGCAAAAACTTAAAAACGTTACGTATTAAGACCCTTATCATTTCAAAGAAAGAAAATGCCACACCCAATGCATTAGGGCACGACATTCTAATTTCCTCAAAAATGAATTAGGCCAGAATACTCGTGTAATAAAAATTTAAAAGAATATCCATTTATTCAAGATTTAAGAAATCGCGGCCTAATACGTTAGGACACAATTCCTCCAAAATCCCAAACTTGGAATATTTCCTTTATTATTTTTTAGAAAAAATCTTCATTTCGAGAAATCAATGCGTCACATCCAATACGTTAGGACACAACATGTTGAATTACCAATAATGAGTTCTTATTTTTAATTAAAGAGAAATGCTCGATTGTTAGATTTAACGAAGAAAATCGGAACCCAATACGTTAGGGCTCAATTTCCTTGAAAATCCTAAATACAAGCATTATCTCAATTTTGAAAAGTTTGAAATCGAGTAAAAAAATGATGTGATGCTACATTAAATATACAATGCAATAATAAATATTACAATGGCATAGAAATAATGCATACATATAAATAAATAAAACCAATATACATAAAAAAATAAACAATGTCATGCAAAGTATCACATAAACGAACAAAATAATATAAATGAAAACACAAATAAATAGCAAAAAATAAAAGGTACATGATATACACATTAAACTATGAAGAATACACATGAATTTATATATAAAAATTAGATTATAAAAGATTTATATAAACAAAATACATAATGCATTTGTGAAAATAGAGAAAAGTAGGAAAATATGTATATACATATAAATTATAAAACATGTTAAAATAAATAGGTATTTAAGAATTTTGAAAATACTGAAAAAACATAGATATACACATGTTTTTATATAAAAGAATATTTGTTAGGAAAAAAGGAAAAAATAAATAAATGAAAAAATAATAATCACATTACAAGAATTAATTAATAATAATAAAATAATAAAAAAACTAAATTGAACTGGAATTCAAAATTTTGGGGTAAATCTGCAAATAAATAGAGCCAAAAGGACTAAATTGAACACGCAATTACATAGAGGGGCTGGAAGGGAAATTTTCCCTTCTCCTCCAAAACGGCGTCGTTCCAATAGGGCTAAATTGAAATTAAAAATAAATTAAAGGGCGAATTAAAAAATAAAAAACCTAATTATAAAACATTAAAAAGGCGGAGGGACTAAAAGCGCAATTTATCCCTCCGCTCAAAAACATGCGGATCGTAGGCCGGGTCAAGTTGGAGTCGGGTCGGCCTCCCCAAAACGATGCCGTTTTGGAGCCTTGGGAGGCCTAGTGAAATGGCGTCGTTTCACTAGGCTATTTAAGCCAAAAAGTTACAAAAATAATTCATTTTTCATTCTTCTTTAAAAAAACCACAAAAAACTCTCTCCTTCTTCAATTAGTCCGGCCAGGGCCCGATCATCGGCCAGTCATCGGCCACCGCACCGGCCGCCGATCTCCAATGTCGGCACCACCGTCCGCGGTGGCCGAAAAGGGGGAAATACCCTATTGAGCTCTTTAGACTCCTTTAAGTCCAAATCTAGGTCCAAATCCGTCAAAACATCAACAAAAAGACCTCAAAAGCCTAGGAAACCCTTCAGTTTCCGATTGTCTATCCTCGGAGACGAACCTCGATCGCCCTAATGGCGTTTCAGAAGTGGGAAAAGATAAGTCTTTTACCCTTTATTCTGTTTTATTGCATTAAGTAAAAAAACATAAAAAAACGAAAATAAAAGTATCAGCCTTTGTATTTCTTGATTGGTACGGGCCGGGTACCAATTGGGTATTACAATTGGTACGGGCCGGGTACAAATTGGGTATTACAATAACATTTGTAAGTTATACAAATTTAGTGAGCTTAGGTATAAAATACCTTTAAATTTCCTTTGCTGAATTCTAGATTCTGACTTTTTGGATTTCCATTTCTGCCTTTGGCGGATACCTTCATAGCTTTAAATCTATTTATAGATGTTATACATACTTACACCCCTTACTGTTCTTTACTTATTATCTTTCACTTAACTCTTTGGCTATCTCTAGAATCTTACCAGACGGTGCAATCTCTTCTATTATCATCAAACAACCTTCGACATTTATTCTAAAATAGTTTATCACCTTCAACATGAATTTCTCATTTAAAATATACCTCATACCCTTCGCTTGGTCGTGTGTCACACACAGCTGAGACACATACCTGTGTCTTTGGCCGTGTGGACAAGAAAAAGGCCAAACTCAAGCCATTTCCTTCACCCTAATCAAGCATGATCCTATGAGTCATTTGCACATACATTCAAGCCTTGAACATACCTAAACATGCCTAAATATGGCTAAATCATTTCACCATTTATTCATACAACCAATATGCCAAAAGGCACCTCAACCACAATTCATCAAATCAACCAAACACATAAACATATTTGTCTATAATCAACCTTATACAATTACCTATTTCCATACAAAGCCATAGCATCATTGGCCATAGACCAAATCACATTCAAACATACCAAATTTATCATTTAAAACATACTTTCAATTGACCATACCATACCAATCAATAAAGCATCAAAGGCCAAAAGCACACCAACCATAATACCATACTTTCAAGCCAAACATTACAACTTAATTAATCAACATACCAAAACAATCAATAAGTGCTTAATTTCTTACAATTAGAATGGTATGAAATTAAGCACTTATTGATTGTTTTGGTATGTTGATTAATATAGTAATTTTCCATAATGAACCAAAGTAACCTATAAAGCTACATATACATGCCACAACCCTAAGGAGTACAAAAACTACCAACGTCAATGGATAGTGTGAGCTGAAGATTCGATTCATCTGGAGGTCAGCAATAACGATCTACAAAATAATACAAAAAAATATATAAGCTCAGAGAGCTTAGTAAGAACATAGTAAATCTTTTAACTTAACATTGATTGAATGCAATTCTTTTTTTACTTGATTGAAGTTAACAAAGTGTAAACAAGGGCACGTATGTGCAATCAGGGGCACCGAAGTACAAACAGGGGCACGTATGTACAATAAGGTATAATTAACTTAAGTATTTAATTACATAGTTATAAGATGAATATATATATATGGAAATTCAATTATACATTTAAGTGCCATGAACTTACAGTGACAATTAATGCGTAGAAGTACGATCGAACTAATTTGTGACTTTCGCCTTTCCTCGGTTTATATCCGGCTGAGATTTATCTTTTTCTAAATAAATAATTATATTTAATGAAGTTTTCAGTCAATCTCAATTATTCAATTCAATCCACAATCAAGATTCATGCATAATTATAATTATAATTATAATTATAATTCAATCCACAATCAAGATTTATGCATAATTAGTACTTAAGCTTGTAAATTGAATTTCATGAAATTTCATCCACATACTAAGCTAGCGGAATTCAATATAATCCCATAGCAACTCATACAAACCATTATTTAAAAATTTCACCATGTATTTTACACATTTTACAAATAAATCCCTAATTGCCATTTTCAACAAAAATCACTTTACAAAAGTTGTTTATTTAACAACAAAGACTCATAATCTTTCATAAATTTTCAAGAATCACACAAACATGTTAATGGTAAAACCCTAACCCTTTAAATTTTTTGCAAACTAGTCTCTGGGCTAGCTAGATTAAGCTACAACGACTTCAAAAACATATAGATCACTAATAATGGAATGAAAATTCTCTCACATGCACAAGGAAGAGCTTGGCCAAATCCCTAGCTTATTCTTCAATGGTGAATTTGATTGGAAAGTATGAAAATGAAGAAGATGGAAATATTTTCTTTTAGTTAATTTATCTTTAAGTACCTATTTACCATTTTATCCTTTCAAAACATTAATAATTTCAATAAAACCAATCCCATAAATGTCCACTATCACTTAAATGGTCTAATTACCACCTAAGTACTCTTACATTTAAGTTCTATAACCATTTAATACCTTTAGCTACAAGAACCCTACTTTTCCATCTTTTACGATTTGATCCTTTTATTTAATTAAACATGCAAATGATAAAATTTCTTAACGAAATTTTTATACGATACTACTAGAAACACGAAAATTTATGTGTTTTTAATGCCCTTTTTAACTTAAAATCATGCCCTTTCGGTTACATTCTTATCGAAAAATAATTAAATATTATAAAATAATAAAATTATGTTAAAAATATGAACATGATGAATTTTAATTAATTTTATAGTTAATTTTGATTAATTTTGACTATTTTCGACAGATTCGCACAAAGGGCGAAAATTGGCTTGGCAAACAATGCTCGAAAACTAAAACCGAGAAGTAATTTGAAGCATCGAGGAAAATTTATTTCCAGCCTCAGATGGTCCAAAAATGTGTGTTAATTCATAATATAATTAATTTTAATTTATTCCCAATTTAATTTGGGCTAAATAAATTATTATTAATTAATTATGGAAAAAAAGGGTCTAGTTGAACCGCATTGGTTGAACCGAATCTAGTGAACCGAACTAGCCACCAATTGGGTTGCCCAGAACCGTCCAAATGCTGACCCAAATCGCCATTTTAGCTGACTAAATAAGCTTGCAAAGAAGCCCTTGAAGAACTTTCAATCTTGCATTCAAACCCCTCTAAAAAATATGCCTTTATGGATTTGTCCCATGCTATTTTTAGCAAAGTTGAATCTCTAAACATTGCCATGTGTGTGGCCAGCCAAGGGGGGTCTCTTTGGCTGATGGAATTTGATATTTATAGGAGCCACAATCAGCTATAAAATCCACCCCTTACTGATCATTCAACTCATCCCTCACACTCTTATTCTCTCTTCTCCTCTCTCACTTTCTCTCAACTTTTCCTTCCCATTTTCCCTTTTGTTTAAGTGACGATTTGTCGTCTTGGGAAAGAGGTCCTCATCAGACATTTTTGAGCAGCAATTAAAGTGTTCATAAGCCACCTTGATAGCTGAGGACAACGGAGAACGAAGAACGGAGAAATTAGTCAAGCCACGGAGAAACACTGAATTTGCTTCTTATTCCCTATCTCTTTAAATTTGTTGTTGTTTTGAAAAATATATTTATGAATATTTATGCTATTGAAATGGTTATTTTAATCAAGCTAGCTTGAATTTAATCCATGTTGGGTTGATTATATTTTGCCTGCTTGAATTACTGAATTTGTGTTTGTGCTGTTATAGGCCTCGGTAAGATGCTTGATTAAGTAAAATCATGGCTAAGTTATTCTTGCAATATTAATTGTTAGATGACTAATGAATTAATTATTAAATCGTGTTGAAATTTTAATTAATCTACACAATACTTAACCAGTGCATGTTTATTCTTCTAAGGTAGCTGAAGTTAATTTAGCATTGTATTTGGCGATACATATGCCTTGCATAACTTGCAAGTTTAATAATTCTAATTTAAAGGAATGTAATTAATCCAACACAATTATATCATCTTGATTAAACCTTATTTGAAATAGTGCATTAGAACCTTTTTATTTTTAATTTTTTTTACTTAGTTTTTAACCCTTAGTTTTTAATCATCTTTAAACCAAAATATTTTCTATCACCAAAGTGTTTCAACATTAATTTCATAAATATTCTTTTTTACAGTCCCTGTGGGTACGATAACTCAACATTTACTTGTCACTTTATTACTTGTCACCGAACTCCATTTCTACATGGCAAGAGTTAGCCGAGAGATTTCTCATGAAGTATTTCCCGTCGAGCAAGAATGCCAAGTTGAGGAATGAGATCACTGCCTTCCAACAAATGGATGATGAGTCCCTGTATGAGGCATGGGAAAAGTATGAAGAGTTATTACGAAAGTGCCCTCATCATGGAATCCCACATTGCATTCAACTTCAGACATTCTATAATGGTCTCAACGCTCACGTGAGGATGGTAGTGGATGCCTCTGCTAATGATGCTCTCCTTTTTAAGTCTTATAATGAGGCTTATGAAATTATTGAGAGGATTTCCAGCAACAATTATCAATGGCCAACCAATCAAGCAGCGTCAAGAAGATGAGTCGCTAGAATACATGAAGTGCATGCTCTCACTTCACTCCCATCTCAGGTATTTTCAATATCCTTAATGCTTAAGAATCTTACCACTAATGGGTCTAACAGTTTTGCAGCTCAACCACCTAAACAATTTGAGAATATAGCCTGTTTGTATTGTGGGGAAGGACATTTATTTGAAGAATGTCCATCGAACCCCGAATCCGTATATTACATGGGTAACCAAAACCAAAACCCAGGGAGGCAAGGACTGTAATCCAACTTTTATAACTTATCGTGGCGAAATCACCCGAATTTTTCTTGGAGTAAGCAAGGGGCTGGAACAAGTAACACGTACGCCCAACCTAGACCAACTCAACCGCCTAGTTTCCCCCAACAAGTTCAGAAACCAACCCAAGCGGAACAATCCAATAGCTTAGAAAATCTATTGAAGGCATACATGGCGAAAAACGACACCACTTTGAAGGAATTTGGAGAATTAAGTGGGCTAGCTTGCTATTGAACTCAAGAACCAACCACAAGGTGCTCTACCTAGTGACACGGAGAATTTGAGAAATCTGGGGAAGAAACATTGTAAAGTATTAACATTGAAGAGTGGAAAGACAGTAGAACCCAACACTGTCGAAGTTGAAAAGGAGCCAGTTGATGCTCAAGATTTAAAAGAACTTCAACCAAGTGTTGAAATTCCAGTTTCAACAGAACCAGAATATGTAAAACCCGACAAAGTAACCTTAGGACCAACTAATTCTAATCAACTAACAATGTCGTTAGATGTAGGATTGCCGCTAAAGACGAATCAACCAGAATCAATCCCAGTAATGAAACCACCACCTCCCTACCCTCAAAGACTTCAGAAATAGAAGCAGGAGATTCAATTCAAGAAGTTCCTTGACGTACTCAAGCAACTTCACATCAACATCCCTTTGGTTGAAGCACTTGAGCAAATGCCGAACTACGTCAAGTTCATAAAAGATATCTTGTCTAAGAAACGAAGACTTGGAGAATTTGAGACGATAGCTTTGACGAAGGAATGCAGTGCATACCTTTAAGACAAACTACCCCCAAAATTAAAGGATCCTGGATGTTTTACCATACCGTGCAACATTGGAGCACCATATTGTGGTAATGCATTATGTGACTTAGGTGCAAGTATCAACTTGATGCCTATTTCAATATTTAGGAAGTTGGGGATAGGAGAAGTTAGACCAACTACAATTACGCTTCAACTACCAGATCGATCCTTAGCACATCTAGAAGGAAAAATCGAGGACGTATTGGTACGTGTAGATATGTTTATCTTTCCTGCTGACTTTGTAATTCTAGATTTTGAAGCAGACAAAGAAGTACCAATCATCCTAGGAAGGCTGGTCCTAGCAACTGGAAGGACCCTTATTGATGTGCAAAAGGGAGAGCTCACTATGCGTGTTTAGGATGATCAGGTAACATTTAACATCTTTCAGTCTGCACGATTTCCTGACACAATGGATGATTGCTCTGTTATGCCTGATTTAGAGGATTTAATAGTGGAGAAGGAACTCAACTGTGTTGAGGACCCACTGGAAAGAATTTTGACATCGGATCCTCCAAATGATGCAGAGGAGGATGAATACTTAGCTTTGCTAGAAGCTAATTGAAGGGGATTTAATCCGCAATCCCGTTTTGAATCTTTGGAGTTAGAAAAGAGGGACTATTTCCAGCCAAAAGTGTCGATCGATGAGCCACCTAAATTAGAACTCAAGGTATTACCTTCTCTTTTAAAGTACGTTTATTTAGGTAACGCTTCTACTCTGCCTGTGATTGTTTCAGTAGAATTGACCACTAAGCAAGAAGGGAAACTTATCTTAGATCTTAAACAATTCAAGAAGGCCATCGGATGGACCATAGCTGATATTCGCAGTATTAGTTCATCTGTATGCATGCACAAGATTATCTTGGAAGATGGCAAAAAAGGGACGATCGATGGACAATGGAGACTGAACCCCATCATGAAGGACATAGTAGAAAAAGAGATCATCAAGTGGTTAGATGCGGGTATCATCTATCTCATCTTAGACAGTTCATGGGTAAGCCCGGTCCAGTGCGTGCCAAAAAAAGGAGGTATCACGGTCGTTGAGAATGAGAACAACAAGTTAATACGACTAGAACGGTTACGGGATGGAGAATCTGCATCGATTACCGGAAGCTGGACAATGCGACGAGGAAAGATCACTTTCCTTTACCGTTCTTGGACCAGATACTGGATAGACTCGCAGGACGATATTACTACTATCTTCTCAATGGATAATTAGGGTATAATTAGATTACAATAGCACCGAAAGATCAACACAAAGTAACACAAAGGTAGACGCTATTGAGAAACTCCCACCTCCAACATTTGTAAAGGGTGTTAGGAGCTTTTTGGGCCACGCCAGTTTTTATCGAAGATTTATGAAGGACTTCTCCAAGGTTGCTAAACCCTTATGCAAATTATTGGAGAAGGACTCTATATTCAAGTTTGATGAGGAATGCTTAAAAGCCTTCAACGATTTGAAGAGTTGATTAGTCACGGCACCTATAATTGACACACCAGACTAGGATTTGCCATTCGGATTTTTGTGTGACGCAAGTGACTTCGCAATTGGAGCTGTCTTAGGCCAGTAAGGAAAAAAGTTTTTCATCCCATCTACTACGCAAGTCGAACCCTAACAGGAGCTCAACTGAATTATACGATAACAGAAAAAGAGTTACTTGCTATTGTGTTTACTTTCGACAAGTTTATATCTTATCTGGTAGGTACCAAAGTGACTGTCTATATGGACCACTCGAAATTATGTATTTACTTGCGAAGAAAGACGCTAAGCTGAGGCTGATCCGATGGGTACTTCTACTTCAAGAGTTTGATCTAGAAATTCAAGATCGAATGAGAGTCAAAAATCAAGTAGCAGGTCACTACTCCAGATTAGAGCCACAAGAAGGGAATTCTCCTCTCATACCAATGCAGGAGACGTTCCCAGATGAACATATCCTAAAGGTAAATCATGTCCATAATACCCCTTGGTTTGTTGATATTGTTAACTATTTAGCTTGTGGTTTGATGCCAATTGATAAGACGTATCAACAAAGGAAAAAGTTTCTTCACGATGTGAAGTACTATTTCTGGGAAGAGCCATATGTGTTTAAAAAGAACGCAGATCAGATGATTAGGAGATGCGTGGCAGAATATGAAATACTGAAGATTTTATACCACTGTCATTCAGCTCTAAGTGGGGGACACTTCGGAGGTACACATACAACGGCCAAAGTATTGCAAGCCAGATTCTTTTGGCCAACACTATTCAAGGATACATATGCTTACGTGAAGAGGTGTGATCGATGTCAAAGGGTTAGAAATGTCATCGAAAGAAATGAGATGCCTCGAACAAACATCATTAAGGTAAAGTTGTTCGATGTATGGGGTATTGACTTTCTTGGTCCTTTTCCTCCGTCTTACGGTCACAAGTACATACTAGTAGCAGTAGACTATCTGTCTAAGTGGGTCGAGGCTAAGGCATATCTGACAGACGATGCTAAGGTTGTGATGAAGTTTCTACAGAAGCACGTGTTCACAAGGTTTGGAACCCCAAGAGCTATCATCAATGATGAAGGATCCCACTTTGTGAACAAGTGGTTAAAATGGTTATTAGACAAGCACGGGGGGAACATAAGGTTGTAACAACTTACCATTAGCAGAAAAATGGGCAAGCTGAACTGGCAAATAAGGAGATCAAAGGCATACTTGAGAAGGTAGTCTACCCGAATCGACGAGATTGGTCCACAAGATTAGATGATGCTTTATGGGCTTACAGAACAGTATATAAGACACCGTTAGGGATGTCACCCTATAGGTTGGTCTTTGGGAAAGCCTGTCATCTACCATTGGAGTTAGAGCACAAAGCTTACTGGGCTCTTCAATAGCTTAATTTGGAACCTAAGCTCGCGAAAGAGAAACGGATGTTCCAAATCAATGAGTTAGAAGAGTTCCGAATGTTCTCATTTGAAAATGCCAAATTACTAAAAAAAAAAACTCAATAAATGGCATGACAACCACATTCGAGTTCGAGAATTTGAAGTAGGTCAGCAAGTCTTGCTGTTCAATTCCAGATTGAAGTACTTTCCAGGTAAGCTAAAATCACGTTCGTTCGGTCTATTTATGATTCACCAAGTCCATCCATAGGGAGTTGTTGAACTCGGAGGTAAGGGAGGTAATTTCTGAGTTAATCCTTAGCGCTTGAAACATTATTGAGGAGATAAAACTGAACGGGATAAAACCTCGTTCATTTTATTGGATACTTAATTTTTTGTTTTTCTTTTTGAATAAATGATTTAGGGTATATTTTCTGGTAAAGTATGTTTAAATAAATTTTGTCTAGGAGATTGGAACTTAAGCAGGACCGTTTGTGACCCCTCTAATCTTTCCTGAGAATTTATTTTGACATAATTTTCCAAGAAATTATCCCCTAAATGAAAAAATAAATTTTTAGTTTCAAATAAAATGGTCAATTTTGATCCAAGTTTTAATTCGCAACTCAATTTTAAATTTTCATTAAGTCTAGGAACTTAATTGAATTATTTTAAAAATTTAGTCACTCTTTTCGTAAACAATAAAAAACTAGGTGCCTTTCTTGGTGAATATTTTCAAAAGCATCTAGAATAAATATCTTTAATATTATTAATAATTTGATAAACCTTAATATATAATTATATTATTTCTACTTTATATATTAATTTTTATCAACTTAGCTTAGGATTAGGATTAATTAGGAATTTTTTTTATTTCTGCACAATAAAATAAGAGATGGGAATCAAAACTAAATACAGTCAAGTAGTAAAGTCTAAAGTGTGGCAATAGGTATATACATGTCTAGGATTGGATCTAGGAAGAGCTTGGTACTTCAGCAGTTAAATTGACTCACCTCCTCTTTTCTGGAATCCTACCTAGTGTATAGTATCTATTCACTTTAAACAATGAGGACATTGTCCGTTTTAAGTTGGGGGGATCGAAAATTGAAATTATTTTCACTCAAAATAAAATTTTTCTTTTAATTATGAATATGATATTTTTTTTTCAATAAATTTGAATTTTGTTGAGTATGCTAAATTTAAGTATGAATAAAGTTTGATTATTTCAATAAATTGTTATGTTAGCTTAATAATGACATGAAATGTTTTTCTAATAAAGCATGCAAATCATACCATAAAATTTTAGTTCTTTAGGAAAGTTAGGCATTCATGAAAGTTTAAGTCTTTAGAATTGACTTAGTAGTTTCTTGAGGTGAAATCCTAGGAAGTATGAAACATGGAAAATTATTTAGGCAACTGTTGTTTGGACCGTTTGAGCCTTTTAAGCCAACCGTGATGAAATTTTTATCCTTTGAAACCCAACTTTGAGACTTTATAGCCTAATTTTATTTGAACCCTTACAAAGTTAGCCATCGCTTTTCTTAATTATCTTAAAAATGTCCCAAACACTAGACTAAGTACTATTCAAATTATTCTTTGAAAATAAGTTTGGGGGAGTTGAAAAGAAGTATGAAATGCTCTAAAAATTGTAGTACATGCAGTAAAATACTCGAAAAAAAAAGCTTATGTACCTGAAGTAAATTGCACTAAAGAGCATGTGAAAAGGAAAGAAAAGTTGATGTATTGAAGGTAATTATTTCGAAAGGTCCGATGCAAGCTGAGTATAGGATTTTTTTAAACCTAAAATTATCTTTCTTTTACCTACCCCTAAGCCTAGCCATGTTACAACCTTGTTAAATACCTATTGATTCAAAGTTCCAATGTTACCTACATTAGTGGAGAGAAATTGCTCTGTTCAACATATGAAGACATCAGTTAAGCTTAATGATTGCAGTTTAATTTTGAATAAGGGATTAAAATCAAATTGGTAGGGATTAGCCTGTCTTTATTAAGAAACATTTAGTCTAATTTTTCTATTGTAATAATTGTTGAGATTAATCTGAACGATATATATACTTTAGTAGCATAATTATCAAATTTCTTGTTTTTGAGCATAAGTATATTGATTTCATGATTTTGGGAAGACTGTTGTTCTAAAGGAGTTTTTCAAAAATTGTTTCCGATAAAATTCTTTCCAAATTTGTGCATTACTTGAGACGAGCAATGAATTAAGTTTTGGGGTGTGGAAACACGAAAATTTATGTGTTTTTACATGCCCTTTTTAACTTAAAATCATGCTATTTTTGTTAAATTCTTGTCGAAAAATAATTAAATATTATAAAATAATTAAATTATGTTAAAAATATGAACATGATGAATTTTAATTAATTTTATAGTTAATTTTGATTAATTTTGACTATTTTCAACAGATTCGCACAATGGACAAAAATTGGCTCGGCAGACAATGCTCGAAGAATAAAACCGAGAAGCAATTTGAAGCATCGAGGAAAATTTATCTCCAGCCTAAGATGGTCCACAAATGTGTGTTAATTCATAATATAATTAATTTTAATTTATTCCCAATTTAATTTGGGCTAAATAAATTATTATTAATTAATTATGGAAAAAAAGGGGTCCGGTTTAACCGCATTGGTCGAAACGAATCTAGTGAACCGAACCAGCCACCAATTGGGCTGCCCAGAACTGTCCATATGTTGACCCAAGTCAGAATTTTAGCTGACTAAATAACCTTACAAAGAAGCGCTTGAAGAACTTTCAACCTTGCATTCAAACCCCTCCAAAAAATGTGGCTTTATGGATTTGCCCCAGGCTATTTTTAGCAAAGTTGAATCTCTCAACATTGCCATGTGTGTGGCCTACCAAGGGGGGTCTCTTTGGCTGATGGAATTTTCTATTTTTAGCAGCCACAATCAGCTATAAAAGCTACCCCTTGCTGATCATTCAACTCATCCCTCACACTCTCATTCTCTCTTCCCCTCTCTCACTTTCTCTCCACTTTTCCTTCCCATTTTCCCTTTTGGTCAAGTGCCGATTTCTCCTCTTGGGAAAGAGGTCCTCATCAGCCATTTTTGAGCAGCTATTAAAGTGTTTATGAGCCACCTTGATAGCCAAGAACAACGGAGAACGAAGAACAGAGAAAACAGTCAAGCCAGGGAGAAACACCGAATTTGCTTCTTGTTTCCTATCTCTTTAAATTTCATTGTTGTTTTGAAAAACCTGTTTATGAACATTTATGCTATTGAAATGATTATTTTAATCAATCTAGCTTGAATTTAATCCTTGTTGGGTTGATTATATTTTTCCTGCTTGAATTATTGAAATTGTGTTTATGCTGTTATAGGCCTCGGTAAGATGCTTGATTAAGTAAAATCATGCCTAAGTTATTCTTGCAATATTAATTGTTAGATAACTAATGAATTAATTATTAAATCATATTGAAATTGTAATTAATTGATACAATACTTAATCAGTGTATGTTTATTCTTCTAAGGTAGCTGAAGTTAATTTAGCATTGTATTTGGCGATACATATGCCTTGCATAACTTGCAAGATTATTGTGATTAAACTATTTCAAGGTAGAAATACTCTGTTACCTCACTTGATCTTTTATATGCTTGTGAAGATTGATTAATCGCTTGGATTGACATTGAAAAATGTTCAAGAGATTGATTAATTTAATAAGTATGTATAAGCAGTAGTTAGCAAATTAGCGAGTTGCCGTGAATTTGTTCGTAGCAGTATAAACATCAGTTTAATAATTCTAAGATAAAGGAATGTAATTAATCCAACACAATTATATCATCTTGATTAAACCTTATTTGAAATCGTGCATTAGAACCTTTTTATTTGAAATCACCAAAGTGTTTTAACATTAATTTCATAAATATTCTTTTTTATAGTCCCTGTGGGTACGATAACTCGACATTTACTTGTCACTTTATTACTTGTTGCGATTGTGTACACTTGCACATTTTCGTTGTTCCAACTAGCAACATACTATAGACATTAAAATAATAAAAAATAAATATTCTCACGTTGAATTTGTGGTATCGAAACCACTATTTTGATTTCACTGAAAGGGGTTGTTACAAATATTGAAGGAAGAAGAAACTTCCACACAAAACCTTCTCACCCACATATATATATAACCAACTTCTCTTGTTGGATCTTGAAAAGTGTCGACTGTATCCAGAATTTTTCGTTCTTAATGGCATACAGGTTTTGAGGGAAACCTAATGAGCATACGATATAGTTGATATTTAACTAGTGAATCTAGTTTGCTCTTAACCAGTTCACATTACGAACCGAACCGACACAATGCTCAGACAAACTATGTGTACTATGCATATGGCAGTAACGCACCCGACTTATACTTCACTTGATATACCCTTATATTAGATAACAACATAAGAATAACATAAAAACTTTATTAACCTCTACAAAAAAAATGGCAAATTACTATATGCCAATCAGATAACTTCATAACTCTAAGCCACAAACTTGAATCCGCCAGAATCGGGGTGTGACAACTCTCTCCCCCTTAACAAAATTTCACCCTCAAAATTTTTATAACTTGACAATTCAACTACAACAACTGTATAACTAACTGTTTGCGCTAGGAAGAAAACATTAATTGGTGAATTGTCCTTAAGCTGATAGTAACTTGTTATCAAAAACATATATTTTAGAAATCCTTTGTTGGTAGGAATGTCGTAAGTCTATTTTAATTGGCAAATTTAATGATTGACAGTCATTCTTGAAATTTCAAATGTTACATAACTTCCCTTTTGACAGATGCTGGATTCATACTAGAGAACCAAAACAGTTACCATGAATTAAACTTCTTGCACACATTTGTTTCTCTCTATAAAACAAATACTCAAACACCCCTTACATACATTTTTTAAATCAATCAAAACATTGATTTCTTGTCTGTTAAATCATTCTGCTTTCTTTGTCTTTAGTCTTCATCTTTTTCAAAGGTAACATTTGTATTTCCTCTTTTGATTTTTCCTTTCACTTTTTTTATACAAAATGGTTACAAAAACAATTAGAGAAAGGGGTCAAGGCTAAGTTAACCAAAACATCAACCCCAGAAATCCAAACTCATTCGAACCCCAATGTCCCGATGGTACTCCATCGCATGTGGAGACTAATCTGTACGAATATAGTTCCACTTAAGACAAAATACAACAATACTTAGGAGCCCGAGGTATTCTTCACCCAATTTTTGCTTATGACTTCAGACGGTCACATAGGTTTCGTTTGAGCGATAATACCCTAGGCTTTATCCTTCCCTTAATTTTATTGGAGGCCAATTTCCATCTGACACTTCACCCTTTCTTTTGTGCAGTACTAAATGAATATGACATCGCACCTGGACAACTATCACCTTTGTCATGGTAGACCTTAATAGCTTACTTCATAGATTGTTGCATGCACTAAGAGCCACCACTATTGGGTGTATTCCAAAACTTTTACCAACTAAAGACAAAAAAGATAAGGGACTTCTGCTGGAAATACCCATTTGTGTATATGCCCAAGTTGCGAGACTATAATTTAGAATAGCATTTCAAATCTTCATTTATAGAAAGATACGTATGTGAGGGTTATCTCTAAACTTGAATCTCTTTTTGGTTTCCCCATGTAGTGGCCCTTTCCTTAGGAGAATGTATGTGCACATATTCAACCAATTGACTCCTAAGTAGCCTAGAAACAATATAAATGAAGAAGCAGAGGACGTGTACTGGAACTGGTTGAAGTCGTTTCAGTTAGAAATGTTTTCCAACATTGCTTACAAGACTTGTGTCCAAACAGTCTTCAGGTAACTGACCCTTTAAACTAGTTGGACAATTATAATATCCCTTCAGCTTCATAACCTCTCTTTCTCTTCTATGAGATTTATGGACTTCGTCCACGCAATTGGATTATCACACCTCCTGGTACTCTTTCTTCTTCTTTTTCTTTTTCAAGTTAAGCTAATTCTCACTTTGATGGTGCAAGATCTTCTTTGAAATATTGTACTATGCCTGATCGAGCACCAAACATGGATATTACATCTCTATTGGGTGAAGCTCGTGCAAAGGAAAAAGCTACCATTGCTCCTTCAAGAAAACTAACATTGAATAACAATTAAAAGAGGCCTAGAGTAGAAAAGAGTACTTAAGAGACTGAAGAAAGTGAATGCTCATAACTAAAATGGCGTAGACTTAGGAAAGGGCTCCTAACACCAGAAGTTCCTTCTTTTCCAATTTTAGTACTTCTTGTAGTCCCTGTAATGCCAGTGGAGTTTGCCCATTCTACAGACTCCACAGCTCACAATACTGATGTTATTCTAAGTGAGATCCCAGCAGAAACACTATGCTTAGAGCATTCTACTTTCCCTACCAGTTCTCAGCCCCAACAGGCTTTTCTAAAGAAACAAACAAGTTTTTTCAATGGTGTAACTTATTGAAATCAGGGAATCATCTATTTCTTTGAGGTCCATCTTCAAAAGTCAAAAAGGCATGATAGCATCTAAGGTAAAAGAGTCTCTCAGCTCCTATCTTTCTTGCAATCCAAGATAGTCTCCTCTTTCATTATTGGCAAAGTCTTCACAAGCCCTATCTTTGGAGTATGGGCTTTGGAGTAGGCTCCTCCAAGAAACTATTAATTTACATAATGCTAAGGTTCTGAGATTAGAGGAGGCAGCCAAAGCTGGTGAACAAACTATAATTGAACAACACCAAACTGGTAAGATTTATTGGAACAAGATCGATTATCTCGATTCCTGTCTCATGGCCGGTGAGACTAAGTCCAAGGACACACAGACTAAATGCACCCAGCTGGAAAGGGAAGTCAAATAACTGAATGAGATAGAATCATCTCTAAGGGAGAAACTGAAGGCATAGGAGCTATGCCTCAAGGCTGAGCTGGATGGTCTACGCCAATCTAGTGAGGAAGCTTTCAGAAAGTATCAAGAAGACACCAAAAAGAATTTAACTGAAGCTTTGCCCAAGTTAAATTCTAACTTTTTTTTCATACTCAAGTGGCTGCTAGCCTTTTAGATTTGAGTGAAGTTAACTTTGAGTTTCTTCAGGATATCTCTACCGAGTCTCTAAACTTCAACGTCTATCACACCAAAGGTGAAGACTGGGAAATTTTCAAAAGAAATGGAAATAGACAACTGGTTTCTTCTTTACCAACACACTTGAGGTAGAGAATAAAGAAGGGGATTTGGAAGATTCAACAGACTTAGATAAAGTCGTAAAGGGTTGTCCACAAGCAAAAGAGGCCCTTCGAAACCCACAGACCATTACACCGAAGGTGGAAAACAATTTTCTAGTTGTTTAATCGTCTACCATTTTTTTTCAATTATTTATGTAGTATTTTCTAAACTTTATCAATGAAATTATCCTTTGTTCCTCCACTGGCTCTCCTGTCACATTATTACTTACCAATATAACAAGCATCCTTCACGCAAATAAAAGTTTCAACATACTTGAGAGACTAAGCCAGGTCGGTGTCCTATGCATATAAGGCTTCTTCCTACATTAACTGCTAGAGGACCGACTAAGTTGAAATCTCTGTTGCCAACTTGTAACACCTTCAACCTGACCCAATTCACCAGGTTCGGATCTCAGGTTTTACTACACATAACTTAGCAAAATTTCAAAAATAGTTGAAGGATACTCCTTACTTAATTCATATAATTTTATTTATTTATTTTCATTAAAGACTCAAATTCAAATAAAAAATTAAATTTATTTGAAAATAACATAATAAAATATTCCATCAAACTAATCATAATTTAATTACAACACAAAAGCTTACAAAAGACTGACTCCAAAAGGTATAATCCTACTATACACCACTTTTCCAGAATGACCATTGTATGTAGAATAACCCAGTTTTCCCTTCTTTGGCGTATTCCTGACGTTGTTCCTTTAAGTACAAAATTTAGTGAGTTATACAAATTTAGTAAGTTTAAGTACAAAATACCTTTAAACTTTCATTGTTGAATTCTACATTCTTACTTTTTGGATTCCCATTTCTATCTTCAGCAGATACCTTCAAAACTTCAAATATCTATACTTTATACATACTTACACCCCTTATCATTCTTCACTTATTATCTTTCACCTAACTCTTTGGCTATCTCTAGAATCTTATCGGACGGTACAATCTTTTCTATTATCATAAAATAACCTTCAACATTTATTCTAGAACAGTTGATCATCGGTAATACTCTCTTGACAGATACTACTTACAAATCTCAAAGAACTCATTTCTTAAAGAACACAAATAAATAATTTAAATCCCATTTTCATACAATTTGCTAACATCTCAATCATAGATAACCTCCATGCAAGACCTTACATTCATACTTACTATTCCTATAATTCTTAACATCTTTACTTCTTTAAAAACTTAACATGTAGAGCTATAATACTTGCCATGAGGTAGCAAAACCACTAATTAAATGAATAACCTTAGTTTCCAGTTTACTAAGAAAAGGATAACATTTATATTTAAGAAAAAGGAAGAAGAGAGTAATATTGAAGGAAGAAGAAAACTTCTACTCATACCCTTCTCACCCACATATATAGAACCAACTTCTCTTGTTGGAACTTGAAAAGTGTTGATTGTATCCATAATTTGTCCTTCTTAATTGCCTATAGGTTTCTAGGGAAACATAAATGAGCATACAATATACTTATTGTAACAGCTCATTTTCAGTGAAATTAGAATAGTGTTTTCGGGACCACAGATTTGATGTAAAAATATCTATTTTATTATTATTATTATTATGTCTACAACATGTTAGTATTATCGTATAAAAATTTCGTTAAGAAATTTTACTGTTTCCATGCTTAATTTGATAAAAAGGACTAAATTACATAAAGTGCAAAAGTAGTGTTCTAGTAGCTAAAGGTATTAAATAGCTATAGAACCTTAAAGTATGAGTCCTTATATGGTAATTAAACCATTGGTGAAGTTATTGGATGTACATGGCTTGGTAAAAATGAAAATTTGAATGCTTTTAAAGGTTATTTTGGTAATTAGGTAAACAAAGGTTAAAATTTAAAAAAAAACAAATATTTTCTTCATGCATTCTTCTTCTCCACCGATTCATCAATGCAAAAAGACCATTTTTAGGGATTTTTACGTGCGTCTATTATAATTCCAAGCATGTAAGTGATTTTTGTCCCGTTTTTAATGATTTTTATGTTTTCGGGATCATTGTAGCTTAAGCTAGCTAGCTAGGGGACTAATTTGTAAAATTTTTAATAGATTAGGGTTTTTCCATGAATAAATATAGGTTGGCTTTGATTTTTGATGGAAGAAAATGGATAGCTTTTGTTAGATAAAAAACTGTTGTTAAGTGATTTTTGATGAAATTGTCAATTAGGGATTAAATTGAAATATAGAATTTATAAATTGTGAAATTGTGAAATAAAATAAGTGTAGGGCTTGCTAAGGACCTATATGAAATTTGGCTATGGTGCGTTAAGGGTGAATTGCATGAATTTTCATTTTATGAGCTAGGGACTAAATTGTAATAAAATCAAAATTATAAGGGAAAAATGTAATTTTGCTAAAATATGAGTTTGGATTGAATAGAATAGAATATTTATTGAATTGAGCTGAATTTATTCGTGTAAATCAAGACAAACCTCGTACGGCTTAATATCGAGGCAAAGATAAAGTTTCAGAATAATCGCCTCCGTATCCATGTTTAGCCGTCGAGGTAAGTTCGTGTAATTACATTGTATTTATGAGCATTTAATTGAACTATATATGTGTTATGAGCTGCTATATATATAATTCTGTCGCATATCAGACGATGTTATGCTGATTACTGAGCCCCGTTTGAACCTTAGAAATTCGTAGGATACATATAACATGTAATTAGAGTTTACATGATTCAGGTGCTGGTCTTGAACATCCTATCGATGGCTAAGGTCTAGCATGTGTTGCGGATACTCCACAACTCGTGTGAGCAGCATCGTGTAGTGATGTTTCGACCCACAGATCCTGTGGGCAGGCCAATTTTCATAGCTTGTATGAGCATACTTATTCACAACTCTTGAGAGCATACATGTACAAGAATTGACGGATTACAATTATATGAGTTAGCACACTATATGTGAATTATCCCAGGTATCCAACGGTATTCTAAATGGTTCAAAGGGCATTGTTCGGAAAAGAAATGGTAAGAGAATGACATGAACTAAAGCAAGTGCATATATGAACTTGTTTGATATGTGATACATGGAAAAATGTAAGCTGAGATGAATGATATATTTATATGTCACATGAATAAATGTTGTGATCATCCATGATAAATTACCTAAGCCTTATGTTTATATTACTAACATTTTTGGTGTGAATGCTTAGGATTTGGCCAAGCTTTAGTTGGATTATGCCATGTTAAATTTACTTATTTTGTGATGAAATGGTAGGTTGAGTTTTACATTATATGAACTTACTAAGCATTTATGCTTACTGTGTGTTATTTTCCCTGTTTTATAGTGAATTGGAAAGCTCATTTGGGTTGGAAGCTTGTCGGAGTTATATTATACTATCCATCGGCTAAATGAGTTGATTTTGGTGTTTCTAAGTTTTAGTTATAATAACATGTATAGGTGTTTTGGTTGATGTTGTAGCCATTATGTTTTGGATTGTAGAATTTGGTATTTTGAATGATGAAAAAGTGCTAAGTTGGCATGTATATATTTGGCCTAGTAATGGTTGTTATTTTGGTGTTTATGGTAACTAAATGATGGAAGTTAAAATGGTAGTTAAAAATGTATGTTATAGATGATCTTTTGACATGTTTGAATGTGGTGATTTGGTATTTTGGTTATAGGTGACATAAATGACTAATGGTGCTAGGTGTTAAATGGCATATTTGGTACTTTTTGTGGGTATTTGGTAGGTAAACGAAGTGGTATATTTTGGAATAAACTTAGTTATAAGTTAGTTGAAATTTTGGTCAAATTATGCATATGGTTATACATCTTTAAGTGTTGTGATTGAGGTGCCTTTTGGGCACATTGGTTGTATGTTATGTACCTTATTTGGATAGCTTGGTTATGCATGTTTTAAGTGCAATTTGAAGGCTTGTTTATATATAAAAAATTGATTGTAGGTATGTGCATAAACGGGTGAGAAAAATGGCTTGGAAATAACCTACTTTTTGTCCACATGGCCAGAGACACAGGTGTGTGTCTCAGTCGTGTGTGACACACGGCCAAGCGACACGGCCATCTGTCCCCTGTAGCTTACAAAGGTTTGCAAGTCTAGCGGTTACACAGCCTAGCATATGGCCTGGCACACAGGCATGTGAGGCAATTTCAAAGGGAACATGGCCTGGCACATGGGCGTGTGGCTTGGCCGTGTGACCCAAGTCAGAGAGTTACATGGGCACGAATACGAGCTGGCACATGACCGTGTGTCCTTACTTCGAATGTCCACACGGCTTGAGACACAGACAAGTCTCTCAACCGTGTGAGTCACATGGCCTAGTGACCCCTGCAGTTTGAAATTTTTCATTTTTTTTTGAAAATTTTATATGTTTCCGATGGAGTCTCGACTTGTTTCGAATGTGTTTTTAGGGCCTCGAGTGCTCATATAAGAGACAATATGTATGCTATTGATTGACTTTTCTATGATTGATGATGTGATATTAAATGTTTAAAAATTTTGATAGTTTTGAAATGTAAACTTCAGTAATACTCCGTAACCCTATTTCGATGACAGATACGGGTTAAGGGTGTTACACTTATATTTAACTAGTCAATTTAGTTGGCTTTTAACCAGTTCACATTACGAACCAAACCAACACAGTGCTTAGACAAACCAGGCGCACTATGCATGTGACGGTTACTCACTTGCCTTATACTTCACTTGATATACCCTTCTTTTAGATAATAACATAAGAATAACACAAAACCTTTATTCACTTTTATGGTTGTTATTATACGCCACATTCCAACTGGTCAGAAGAATTAATATGGCAGATTACTCTATGCCAATCAGATAACTTCACAGCTCTACACCTTAAACTTGGATTAGCCAGACTCAGGGTGTTACAATTCAACTCCATGCTAACATTTTTCACATTTTTAGCAAGTTTGAATATTCTTCAAGCGACAATATAGGTGGCTCCAGATTTTTTCATAGTGTTCATTGATGCTAAGGTTTCCCTAGATCAAATGTTAAAATTTCTCGAGGCACCAAATTTGGAAAGCAAAGATTTACTACATAAGTACATTGACAATGAGTCAGAGTAATCCATTTCCATCAACTCTATTGAAACTTCTTGGGACATAGATTCTCCCTTTAAGACACATTAAGGAACATAAGTTTGGTGGTTAAACTAATAGAACAAAATTGCTATTTCCGTAGTGTTTGGCTCAGGAAAATCAACCTTTTTAGCTATTGTTCTTGGGGAAGTTCCAAAATTTAATGGCATTGTAGGTAAACCATTTAACAAAAGCTCCAAAATTTTAGTACTTACATTCATGTTTAATGATGAATTTATATTTGGAAGTTTTAATAAATATTTTTGGATTGTATGATAGATAAATTTATTAATGTTGTTAATTTTTAAGATATTAGACTACAACAATATAACATCTTATGAACATTCCAAAGTTAATATATGTGATGCTTTAGATTAACTACTAAAACTGGATGATACGCTTAAGATAGGTGAGCTGTGTTCATCTGGTTCGTATTTATGGGAAGATACCATATGTTTCTCAAACAACATAGATCTAGACTGGCAATATACAAGAATATATTCTATTTAGTTCTATTATGGATCCACTTAGGTACCAATATATGCTTGAAAAGTGTTGCCTAATAAAAGATCTAGAGATGATTCCATTTGGAGACATGCAAAAGAATATGCTATTTTTGATGTTTAAAATATTTTTAATATTATTTTTAGTTAGATTTGTTCTTATCTTTTAGTGACCAAACATAGGCCTTGTGAATTTTGGATAAAATTTAAGATAAGGATGATAAGTAAGATTTGGATAAAAATTAAATTTTGGATAAGAATGATGACATTGACACAAATTATTGGTGCTTAATATAGAGTTTAGATAAAGTTTACAAATAGGTGTAAGAGTTGGGCTAAACCATTCAAGTAAGAAACAGAAAAATCTTCTTGTTACATTTCTCTCTTTCTTTAAGTTTTTCTTTCAAAATTTTTTCCTTTTTTCTTCTCTCCTTCCTAAAAATTTGGTATCAAAAGACTTAATTAATCTTAAAGGGCCTAAAAATATTTGAGAGTTGTGTTAAGAGTTAGCTAGCATTTGTCAACACTAAATGTCAACACTAAACTGCAAAGCAAGCTTAGGATATACTCATAGAGGAGTTCCGAGGTACTGACAGAACTAGACAAATGCAAGTGCTCAACCTCAAATGAGAATTTGAAGTCTTGAAGATGAAAGTGTCTAAAACTCTAAAGGAGTACAAAGATAGATTCATGAAGATAGTGAATAAGTTAAATTTACTTAGAGAGGAGATAACGAGTAAAAGAGATGTAGAAAAAGTTCTTGTTAGTTTACCTGAGAGGCTTGAATCCAAAATCTCTTCGCTTGAAGACTCCAAAGACTTGAATAAGATTTCTTTAGCAGAACTAATGAATGCTTTCAAGGTTTAAGAGCAAGAGAGAGTTATTAGGTAAGAGGATTCAACAGAAGGTGTATTTGCAGTAAAAAGGGAAAGGAAAAATGCAACTTATGGCAAGGAAAAAAAACCAGGAGATAGAAGAAACAAGAATCCTACAAACAATATAAAGAAAGGTAAATTTCCACCATGTGCACACAATAAAAAAACTACACATTTGGAGAAATATTGTTGGTACAGATCGGACATACTGTACAAGTCTTGGAAACAACTTGGCAATATGGAGAAATATTGCAAGAATAAAAACAAACAACAAAAAGAGCACAAGCTAGAGTAGAAGATATCCCACAAGAAGAGGATGAAAAAATTTTTGTTGCTTCTTGCTATGTAAGAAAAACTTCATCAAGTTCATTACTGATTGATAGTGGATGCACTCAACATATGGCATCAGACATCAAATTATTCAAGGATCCAAACAAAAGTTGTTGTTCAGAAGTTAGAATTTGTAATGGTGTGTTCATAGAAGTCAAAGGAAAAGGAGTTGCGATAGTTGAGACATAGTCAGGTACAAAACTTATTCCAGATGTTGTATTTGTACCACAAATAGATCAAAATCTCTTCAGTTTAGGAAAACTCCTAGAAAAGAATTATTATTTGGTTTTTAAAGACATAACATGTATTTATTTATGATCCATCAGGCCATGAACTCTTTACTGTTGGCATGAAAGGCAAATGTTTCACCTTAGACTTGGATCAATCTAGTTCAGTAGCTTATACTAGTTCGATTAATGAATCTAAATTGTGGCATAAAAGATGTGCCACTTCAACTACAAGGCCTTGAATCACATGCACAAGAATGAATCAGTGCTTAACATGACTACAATTACTGAACATTTTAAATTTTGTGAAGTATGTCATCTTGGAAAGATAGTCAAACTTGGAGAGCTTCTAAGAAGCTACAATTGATTCAGATCGATGTTTGTGGGTCGATGACATGTTTTTCCTAAACTATATGACATGCTTAATCATATATTCATGGACAAGATTTTTTATTTCTCATCATTTAATTATTCATAATATTCAAAATATCATGATTTTCCTTATAATTCACCTCTACATAGCTACCTTATTAGTGATTTCCCCAACTAGCATTCTTAATCTCATTCCCTACATGAGTTCCCAGAAGATAAGGATGGTTAAGAATATGATGCCAATTAGAGATAGCCTCAAGGTTGTTAAGCAACTCGAAGATTTGTTGACATTTATCCTCACCACTAACTGCATTCACATTCGATGATTTAGCTCTATATGTGAACTGTTCAGCCGACCACATGTAAGAGTTTATTGTCATATATTCCATAAGTTGGCAACCTTTAGTATAGGTTTTAGTCATGAACGCCCCTATGGATTCTCCATTTAAGCTCAACCCCGAATTTCTGTCCCAACCATTATAAAATGTTTGTAATTGAAAAAAATCTTGGAGACCCTGGTAAAGACACTTACATGGCATTAGTTTGAAGTGCTCCCACACTGTTATAAGTGAATATGATGTGTGAATTGTGCAACTATACACTTTGAATCAAGTAATAAAATAATGAGTGAGTATCGTTCCCATGAGGATTGGATGGATATTCTTTTTCTAAGTTACCACAATTGAATAGAAAGGATAATTGTATTAAAAAATATTTAAATGAAATTAAAATAGGATTAACACATTAGAAATAAGAGTAATGAAGCATACTAGCAGAGATTGCAATTGTAACACTTCAAACAAAAGTACTAAAAACTTTAACAAGATTGGAATATTAATCGTAAAGGCTGGGATTAGTAAGGGATTAGTTTTGACCTGTAAACAATGACGTGGCAAAACTATGGCAAACTTACTGTTCGATTAGGTACTAATATGGTTTACCTCTGTCAAAAGCAAGACCTAAGGTTATTCACCCATAAGACACTATATGTCTATAGGCTTGGGAGTAACAACCACTACTAAGCATAACCATCTAAATCGTATAACGTGAGACTCTATGTCTAGAGTTTACACGGGTGCTTCACTCAACACTCACTTATACTACCCAACTTCGATCCAGGTAGCCTAACCTATCGGTATTAAGTTGCCTTAAGGCTTAACGAGCATTCATCAATACCATAAGAATCATTTAAACAAATATAATCATTGGATAAAATAGCAAAGTGAACCATATTAATCCACAAACATTAGTCAAAGTTTAAACATCATCCAGAGCAATCCCGAGCCATATAAAGTTAGCTCATGGCTAGACTACACAAATCCAAGTTTGTTTGTATCATCAACATCTTGAATACCAGTTTAGAACTGAAGAATGGAAACCAAATGCAAAGAAAGAAATATGGGTGAGAAACATGAAT
The DNA here is from genome assembly GCF_025698545.1 of Gossypium raimondii. Classification (NCBI taxonomy): domain Eukaryota; kingdom Viridiplantae; phylum Streptophyta; class Magnoliopsida; order Malvales; family Malvaceae; genus Gossypium; species Gossypium raimondii. Next base: position 37,753,755 of record NC_068572.1, read on the forward strand.
TTCCCACTCAGAGTCTTGTTGCTTGGCTTCACCAATGCTGCTAGTAGCTCAGTTTTCCCTCATTGTTGCAATGAGACTTCTATCGAAGCTTAGAAAATTGCATTCAGTGGTACATTCATCTCTCATTAATGGCAGACCTCAAGTGTGGCCACTAATTGTTTTTTTCTCTTTTTTTTTCTTTTTCGTCCCCCTTTTTCTCGTCCTTTCTTTTGCTTTTATACTTGGGTCCTCCCCTAGGGTAGAAGCCATCAGCCAATGATTATTTTTTCCCTAGTTTTGAGGTGGATATTTTGCATTACACGTACATGTAAGGGGACCAGCTGCCTAGTGCTCTCATTGCTGACTAGGTTGTTGTCATTTTCTTCACCCACATTGCCATGACAACTTCTCATAATGCCTCGACAAACCTCTGTCCTCTACAATCCTTCTTCGTTAAACGTTCCATTCAGCCACAATAAGATCTTTCTGCAAGCAATTAAAATAAAAGATGCAATAAAGTAATCACCATCTCAAGCTCCTAAATGTAGTGCTTAATTAAAAAAAATGATAATGCAATTACCTAAAATGAAGCTAATTTGACATAAGTACAAGCATTTAAGTAAGTCTAAGAGTATGAGATATAACATTTTTCAAGAGTTATCACACCCCAAACCTAAATTATTGTTTGTCCTCAAGCAATGCAATGCCATGCTACCTAACAACTAATGCATGCTTTAAAGCTCTTCATTACTTACATTTACATTATCGAGTTGATTAAGCCTTGCCAATTTTTAGTCCTCAGAATATCTTGCACTCAAGAATATGTGCAATCTATCCACAAAAAGCTCATCAAATCCAGAAATGTAAGAACCCTTCCCTAAAATCATAATCTCTTTAAGTGCCATTGTGTGCATTTAATTATATTTAGTCAATTCTTAAGGAACTTATGAATTTCTAGTCTAACTCACTTGTTATTGCTTTTCAATTTGACTTTAGTTATTACTCTTCCCATTTACTACTTCACTTTTTGTTTTTGGGAATTCATCTCATCACACATGCCTTTCTAATTGAAAGCGAAGATGGAGCAAACACCAAACTCCCAAGCTACTTAGCACAATCATGATTTGAAGTTAATTTTTTTCACACATGCTTCCAAATAACTTTCTACTTCAAAGAGAAAATGGACCAAACACCAAACTCCCAAGCTACTTAGCAGTCTTCCACAACAGAGTGTCCCAAAATTGTTTTTAAGGCACTCTTATCTAAAACTCTTTCTACCCAACAGTAAAGATGGAGCAAACACCAAACTCTCGGGCTACTCAATGAGACAAACATTAGAGTCTTTACTACAAAACATAACTTAGCAGTTTATGCATCTGAGAGTTTAAATTTAGCTTTTCATTTGCTACATTGGTGCATTTCAGCTCAATGACTTCTATAAGAAACCATGAGTTTTAATTCAGAAATTCCTAAGGTCGTTAAGAATTGAATGGATACATTCTGAGTTTCATAAATATGATAGAGAATCCTAACCTTAAGGGTCAATTCTATTCATTTCCATTCTATCCCTCGCAAAAATTGTAAGGACTATTTTCATCATTGGACAGTTAGTTATCATGCAATTAACTCAATAATGCTATAGTAAATAATTATTTATTTCTCACCACAATGCATGAAATGTTATCTTCAACTAAATGCACGAAATGTTGTGGCAATTAAGTATGTCTATACGGATAAAATATAACAATGAATGAAATTTTATGCTAAACTAAAATCTAAAATGCATGCTACCCCAAAGAAATGGAAAAATATATAGGATTTTTCCTATGTAATTTATCATCTTTTACTTAAATCCGTTGTTAAAACTAAGTAATTTTTTAATAAATTAATGAAATATGTGAAAATATGAAATTAGGATATACAAATTATTAAAATGTGATTTTATGCTTTGTTATATAGTTTTCATGCAATAAATGCCTTATTTTATATTAATTTGAATATATTATATTTTTTAAGACATAAAGTGGGCCATGCATGATTAAATTGAATAATAAAATATAAAATTATATTTAATAATTCATTTTAAAATATTTCAATAATAATTTGGGTTTTAATTAATTAATTAAATTGGATAAATTTAATTCTTTGGTCCTCTAACTTGTTGATTTATTTTGGACAGGTTTGATGCTTTGCTAGATTACAAAACCGTCCAAATTGGAGACCAAGTCAACCCAAAATCCAGTTGCACATGGCTGTCCATAAACCAGTTTTTGGTTTAATTGCACAAGGTCCTTGAAGAGTTGAAGAAATTAGAGATTTACCTGAAGATTTGCACTTGACAGAGTCTCAGTACTGAGTTGTTTTGGCACTCAAATTGACAAAAAATAAAGGAAAAATCAGCTCAACTTGCTAAAATTATGGCTGACCACCCATGGAAGATGCTTCAAAAGATGGAAACTTCTATTTTTAGCAAATTATCTCTCCCTTCTCACTTATAAATATGACCTTTTCATTCCTTCATTCATCATCCATTAAGCATCATTCTCTCTTTTTCTCTTAACCTTTTCCATTCCCATGCTTAGCATCATATCTTCATGGATATTTTAGCAATTAAGCCTATTAAAGAGCCATTGGTCAGCCACCTTGGAGAACCATCAACAAAGGAGCAAACCAAAGGAATGATGGAGTTTCGTTAGTCAGAGTCTTGGGTGACAGCCACTCTGAATTGGGTTTAATCTTTCCTTTCATTAACTTAATATAAAGATGTTTGCTATTTGTTCTTTGTTCTTTTTTAAAACAATGTTAGCTTAATTTTATTTAAGCTAGGATGATTGCTTTGATTAAATATTATTTATTTGATTCATGCTTATAATGATTGTGCCTCAATCGATCATGTTTTCAATTAAAATCAAGTCTATATTTCGTTCATACGTGATTGAAATGCACCAAAATTATCTGAGCAATCATAACTAGAAGACAACTAATGGATGCATAAATGAAATTTGCATGCTCAATTTAGATCCTAACACGATTAAATTGTAGGTTGCATAACAACTCTAACCAAGCTATGTTACCTGCATAGTTTTTTAGATTTATGTAATTAAATTGTTTCAAACCTAACACGTCCCTGTTACCTCACACAAATGCTAAGAAACCCTTAGTAAATAAGGATCAGTAAAATGCTTATTTACTAAGTCAAGGATTCCGAAAGGACTTAATGTGGTTTCCAAACTCATGAAAGATCGAGTTGCCATGGAATGTTTTTCCGAATGTTATTAAGCATGTTGATAATAAATTGATTTTAATTAAAGTAATTGTCCTAGTTTATTTATGTTATAATTGTTGCAAATTGTGTTTAATTTTACTAAAATCTATTTCAATCATATAGTTTGCACACTTAGGATAATTGGCATTAGGGATCATTGCATTTAGTTTAATATATTTTAATCACCACTTTTCAACTATATTGTGTTTTTATTTACCAAATTGTTAATATAATTTTACAAATTAAGTGACTTAGCACAAGTACAACCCCTGTGGAGATAATAACTTGATGCTTATTACTTGATAACGACTGTATACACTTGCACAAAACTAAGCATTACATGTTTTTGGCGCCGTTTCCAGGGATTGTCAACTGATGCCATAGTCATTTTTTTTCATGAAATTATTTATTTTCAATTTGATTTATTTCTAACATTACTAACTTATTCTTTTTAGTTTTTGTGATTTTCTTTTCAGGTTTTTATTAGCATAGATTGAATTATCGATTTACTCCTTGTAGACCCTAAAATTGAGTGAACTTTTAGACAAAGAAGACGTGAACGAACAGCTCAAAGACAAGTCCAGATGGACCTTGGAAATAATAACCAGGACCAAGGTAATGAAGCTGATCATGAACGAAATCCTATCCTCATTGTCGATGATAGGGATCGATGCATCAGACAATATGCTGTGCCACTTTTCAGTGAGTTAAACCCAGGAATTAGAAGGCTTGATATGTAGGCAACCCAGTTTGAATTGAAACTAGTGATGTTGCAAATGCTATAAACCGTGGGCCAATTTAGTGGGGTGCCCACGGAAGATCCACATCTCCACCTTCGATTATTTGTGAAGGTGAGTGATTCATTCAAGATAGCCGGTGTGACTAAAGACGCACTGAGGTTGAAGTTGTTTCCGTACTTGTTACGAGATCGAGCACGAGCATGGCTCAATTTATTGCCACCAAGTTCCATATCTACATGGCAAGAATTAGCAGAGAGATTTTTGGTTAAGTATTTCCCACCTAGTAAAAATACTAAGTTAAGGAACGAGATCACAACTTTCCAACAATTGGATGATGATTCTTTGTATGAGGCTTGGGAGTGATTCAAGGAGTTACTTCGTTAGTGTCCTCATCATGGGATTCCTAACTTATCCAGTTGGAGACATTCTATAATGGTCTCAATGAACATATAACATTGATAGTAGATGCTTCCGCAAATGGTGCAATTTTGTCTAAGTCTTATAATGAGGCTTATGACATCATCAAGAGGATTGCGAGTAATAACTATCAATGGCCAACAAATCGAACAGCTTCAGGAAGACTTGTAGCTGGAGTTCCTGAAGTTGATGCCCTCACTTCGTTATCAGCTCAGGTATTGTCTATTTTCTCCATGATAAAACAGTTAACCGCTAATAGTACTAATAATTCTGCAGCTCAACCACCAAGTCTGTTTGAAGTATTTTCCTGTGTGTACTGTGGGGAAGGTCATTCTTTTGAGAATTGTCCATCAAATCCTTAGTTAGTGTACTATTGGGGAACCAATATCAAATAAGAGTGGACAAGGACACCAGTCCAACTTCTACAATCCTTTATGGCGTAATCATCCTAACTTTTCTTGGACCAACTAAAGAAATGGATTGAACAACAACTTATTACATCAAAGACGCAACCAATCTCAAGGGTATAATCAACAAGATCCAAAACCACCTCAAGCTGAGGCATCAAACAGTTTGGAGAACTTGTTGAAAGCGTACACGGCAAAGAATGACGCTTTGATCCAAAGCCAAGCAACAACACAAAAAAAATTAGAAAACCAAATGGGTCAGTTAGCTATGGAGCTACGTAATAGCTAAGGAACCTTGCCGAATGATACTGAGAATCCAAAAAATTTGGGTAAAAAACATATCAAGGCAGTGGCATTGCGAAGTGGTAAAATTCTAGAACCCTGATTGATTGATGTCGAAGATAAGCCCGGTGGGAAGAATCAACCAGCTGTTGAAGTTCCTACACTACAAGAATTAGAATCTGCAATGTCTGACAAGGTAAACCCTGACTTAGTGAATTTAGATATTTTAACATCTTCTATGGATGCAGATTTACCTACTCAGAAAAGTTATTCGGTTCAACCGAAAGTTCCATCACCTCCATATCCACAAAGATTGCAGCAAAACAAGCAGAAACAGGAGGTGCAATTAAAGAAGTTTTTGTATGTTCTGAAGTAGTTACACATCAATATTCCGTTGGTAGAGGCTTTAGAACAAATGCCAAATTATGCGAAGTTTATGAAGGATATACTGTCCAAGAAGAAATCACTGAGTGAGTATAAGACTGTTGCCTTGACAAAGGAGTGCAGTGCGTTCCTGCAGAACAAATTACCACAGAGATTGAAAGACCCAGGAAGCGTTACTATACCTTGTAACATTGGTGTATCTTACTGTGGTAAAGCTTTGTGTGACTTAGGAGCGAGTATCAAGTTGATGCCTAAGTCTATCTTCAAGATGTTAGGGATAGGTGAAGTAAGACCTACAACTGTGATACTTCAGCTAGCAGATCGATCTTTAGCATATCCCGAAGGAGGATCGAGGATGTTTTGGTAAGAGTCGATAAATTTATTTTTCCTGCTGACTTCATTGTCTTAGATTTTAAAGCAGATAAGGAACTATTGATCATCCTTGGGAGACCTTTCTTAGCCACAGGAAGAACGTTAATTGATCTGTAGAAAGAAGAACTCACAATGCGAGTTCAAAACGATCAGGTAACCTTTAACATTCTTAAAGCGATGAAATTTCCCGATCCAGCAGAAGAGTGTTCAGTTATGGAAGAGAGAAAAACCTTGGTTTCTATGGAAAGAAATTTTAAAAAAGATCCATTGGAGAAAGCCTTAGATCTTAACCCTTTGGAAGATGAAAAGGTGAAGAAAGCATGGCTTTGATGGAAGCCAATCCGGGAAATTTTATTCAATCCATACGGTTTTAACCGTTGGAGTTTGAAGTCAGAGAATTTGTGCAACCCATGTTGTCAATTGAAGAACCACCTAAACTCAAACTAAAGGTACTTCCTTCTCTTTTGAAATACGTTTATTTAGGTGATTTTTCTACTTTGCCTTTGATTATTTCAGCGGAACTGACGAAAGATCAGGAGGAGTAACTAATTGTTGTTCTAAAGAAATTTAAGAAATCAATTGGTTGGACCATAGCTAATATTCAAGGTATAAGCCCTTCTTTTTGCATGCTAAAATCATTTTAGAATAAGGTGAAAAAGCTAGAATTGATGGGCAAAGGAGGCTCAATCCTATAATGAAAGAAGTTGTGAGAACGGAAGTGATCAAATGGTTAGATGTAGGAATCATCTATCCTATTTCAGATAGTTCATGGGTAAGTCTGGTGCAGTGTGTGCCGAAGAAAGGTGGAATCATGATTTTTCAAAATGAGCGTAACGACTTAATTCCAATGAGAACTGTTACCGGTTGGATAATATGTATTGATTACAGAAAGTTGAATAAAGCCACTTGGAAGGACCATTTTTCGTTGCCTTTTATGGATCAGATGTTAGATCGACTAGCAGGTAATGAATTCTATTATTTTTTAGATGGCTATTCAGGATATAACCAAATAGTTGTAGCCCCGGAGGACCAACATAAAATAACCTTTACTTGCCCATACGATACGTTTGCTTTTAGGCGAATGCCTTTTGGATTATGCAATGCACCTGCAACTTTTCAACGATGCATGATGGCAATATTTACTGATATGGTTGACAATTTTGTTGAGGTTTTCATGGATGATTTTTCTATTTTTGGTAACACTTACAATATCTGTTTGAGTAATTTTGCTAAGGTACTGAAGAGATGCGAAGAGACGAATCTTGTCTTTAATTGGGAAAAATGTCATTTTATGGTCAATGAATGGATTATCAAAGAAAGGAATTGAAGTTGATGAAGCAAAGGTGGATGTAATTGAAAGATTACCGACCCCAAAGAATATGAAAGGAATCAGAAGTTTCTTAGGCCATGCTAATTTTTATCGAAGGTTTATCAAAGATTTCTCAAAAATTTCTAAACCGTTGTGTTTGTTGATAGAGAAAGATTCAGTGTTTGATTTCAACAAAGCATGTTTGGAAGCTTTTGAAGAGTTAAAGAAGCAGTTAATCTCAACCCCAATAATTGTTACACCAGATTGGAACTCACCTTTTGAGTTGATGTGCGATGCAAGTGACTATGTCATTGGAGTTGTGATGGCTCAAAGAAGAAATAAAGTGTTTCACCCTATTTACTATGCAAGTAAAACTTTGACGGGAGCCCAACGCAATTGTACGGTAACCGAAAAAGAACTCTTCACTATAGTTTTTACTTTTGACAAATTCTGTTCATATCTTATAGGTACCAAAGTTACAGCATTTACTTCCCATGAGGCCATTAAATACTTGCTCACAAAGAAAGATGCAAAACCAAGGCTGATTCGTTGGATACTTTTACTCCAAGAATTTGACCTTGAGATCTAAGAAAGAAAAGGTGTCAAAAATCAAATGGCTGATCATCTGTCGAGGTTGGAGCAAGATGAGGTAACTCAGTCATGTGTGCCTATCAACGAGAATTTCACAGATGAACACTTATTTGAGGTAAAACGAATTCATGAAATACCCTGGTTTGCTGATTTTGCCAATTATGTTGCATGTGGAATAATTCCTTGAGAAATGACATACCAACAAAGGAAAAAATTCCTTCATGATAGTCGGTATTATCTTTGGGAGGATCCGTTTTGGTTTAAACAATGTATAGATAATATAATCCGAAAGTGTGTAGCTGAAAGAGAGATGTCTGAGATCTTGTATCATTGCCATTCATCTCCAAGTGGGGGACACTTTGGTGGTTCACGTACTGCAGCAAAGATTTTGCAAGCAGGTTTCTTTTGGCCTACATTATTTAAAGATACTTATGCTTATATGAAGAACTGTGATAAATGCCAAATGACTGGAAATATATCAAGGAGGAATGAGATGCCCTTAACAAACATTTTGGAGATTGAATTGTTCGATATATGGGGCATTGATTTCTTAGGCCCATTTCCTTTTTTTATGGGAACAAATGCATCTTAGTTGCTGTGGACTATGTATCCAAGTGGGTTGAAGCTAAAGCATACCCTACAAATGATGCTAAGGTAGTCATGTGATTTCTACATACACATGTGTTTACACGATTTGGGACACCAAGAGCTATTATTAGTGATGAAGGTTTTCACTTTGTGAAAAAATGGATTAAGTGGTTGCTTGATAAATATGATGTGAAGCACAAGATTGCTACTGCCTATCACCCCCAGTCTAATGGGCAAGTTGAAAGAGTGAATCACGAAATCAAAGGTATCCTTGAAAAGGTAGTATGCCCTAGCAGAAAAGATTGGCCTCGAAAGCTCGATGATGTATTATGGGCCTATCGAACAACATTTAAGACTCCGCTAGGAATGACTCCTTATTAGTTAGTCTTTGGAAAGGCATGTCATTTGCCATTAGAGTTGGAGAATAAAGCTCATTGGGCTTTGAAGCAGTTGAACTTTTATCTTAAGCAAGCCGGTGAGAGAAGGATGTTACAACTTGATGAGTTGAAAGAGCTGAGGCTGTTTTCCTATGAGAATGCCAAAATGTGTAAAGAAAGATCAAAGAGATGGCATGATAGTCATATACAACCTCGCGAGTTTAAAAAAGGTCAGAAGGTTTTGTTGTTTGATTCAAGGTTGAAGTTATTTCCTGGGAAGCTTAAATCCCGATGGAAAGGACCTTACACCATCTACCGAGTTTATCCTTATGGAGCTATTGAATTATACGACAATTACTGAGGTACGTTTAAAGTTAATGGTCAACGTCTCAAACACTACTAGGATGGTGAAGTTGAGCGAATTGAATCTTCGTTCAAATTAGTAGACCCTTACTTTTTCATGAACTCATTTTGTAAATAAATAACTAATTAGAACTTATTTTCTTAACTTATTACATTTAATTAATTCTACCTAAGGAGATTGGAACTTAAGTGGGACAGCTGTGACCCCTTCAACCTTTCTTAGGAATTAATTTAATGTAATTTGTTAAAAAGAAATTTTATAATTAAGACTTAATTATTTTTTAATTTCATTTGTTCTGTTTAAATTTTTAATTTTTATGTTAATAAAGGGGGTCAAATTTGGCCCAAGTACTAATCATTTTTTTTAGTAAGATACAGTTTGAGGCCCAAGACAGCAAAAATGAGGGAAAAATCAATGCCTTGCCGTCACACCCATTGCTTGCCCCCCAAGTGACCCTAATGTAGCTAAATTTTTGCTACGTGTTGCCCTAATTTTTCCCTATATAAACCCCTTTCCATTCTACTAATTTTCATAACCCTCCAAGCAATTTGCTTACACCCTAAAAAAATCCCTAAAACTCTCTTTTGTGCCGTCAACCTCAAATCCTGAAAGAAACAATAGTTCTCTTCCCTTTTTGTGGAAATTCCCTATTGCCACCGCAAAGAGATTGTCGAACCACCACCGTTGCTATCGCACATCATCGTCGTCGCCGCACCATCCTTGTTGTCGCAAGATATTTTGTCGTAGCAAGTTCTACCCACTTTGTCGATTTCTCTTTTCTCTTTTGTGCAAAAACTTTGCCAAATTTTCGGGAAAAGATACCATGTCTCGCAAAAGAACCAGATCTTCAAAGACTACTCCTGAAAACGCGATTTTGATTGATGAAGAAGTGAAAGAGAGATTTGATTCAATCTTCAAGCATCAACCTATGATGCCGAAAAAAGGTTTTGGCTTGAAGAGTAATGATTTGATGGTTGTTCCTATACCGATTAGAAAGAAAATCAATGCTCTCAAGTGGGAATGATTTTGTGATGCTCGTTCACTTCCCGATGATGAACTAGTTTGAGAATTCTAAGCTAGTTTGACTACACAAGATGCTACTGAAATCATCATTCGAAAGAAAAAAATGTACCTCTTACTTCTAAGTCCATCAATGATTTGTTTAATTTACCTTATATTGAAGAAAATGAGTACTGCTTTATGATGAACAATATCAATTGAGATTTTTTTCAACAAGTGCTTGATGTTGTGACAAATCCGGGATACCAATGGATTATAAGAAAATATGGGAGCCATTCTAGTCAAAAATAATACTTAAATCCCGTAGCAAAGGTATGGTTTTATTTCGTTCGCTACAGTTTTATGCCTATCTCACGTAGTTCCACCATCTCGATGGAACGAATACTTTTGTTATATGCAATTTTGACAGAAAAGTCCATTAATTTTGGGAAAATTATCCTCAAGGAGATTCATGATTTTGCTAAAAAGAAGGCAAGAAGTACTAGTTTCTCACCATTAATCACTTCACTTTGCTTAAAGGCTCGTGTTAAAACATAAGCAAATTTGAAGGGGTAATATGTTCAAGGATGCATTAGAAATTATGATCTTGAAAGATTAGTAGAGAGGGTGCATGAACTGAATCAAGGTGAGCAATAAGAGCCAACTGAGTCGGATACAGAGGAGTCAACAGATGGAACAGAAACTGAAGCTAATTCAATCACAGACACTGAAGAGGAAGAATCTAATAAGGAACCTAAACATTCCTGAACCAAGGGTTGAGCCAGAAGAAGAACCAGTCAAGCTAAGTGTTGAACCTGAATATACAACTATCATGCCGACTTCTGTAAGTACTTCAAGGAAATCAGAGTTGTCAATTTTAATGGATATGTGCAAGTTTATGCACAATCAACAACAGACTTACTAGAAATATGCAAAAATTAGAGATGACTCAATTCGAAATACTTTTAAGAATATCTCTAATACTTTTGTTCCTAAGTTCCCAGATGCTATCTTTAAAACATGGACGGAAGATACTGACGATGCAAGCAGGGATGGAGCTAAAGAAGACAAAGGGCATAAGTCAGAAAAATAAAAGGGGGGATCTTGTCCTGTTATTTATTTAATTAGTTTTAGGTCTTTAGGAATTTATTTCTTTCGTAATTAGGATTTAATTTTTGCAGAATAAAACATAGCAAGCATGAACAAACTTAGCACTTCTTTAGAAAGAATAAGACTACGTGATGTGGTAATGGGAATGAACATGTCTAGGATTGGGTTATTAGGGAAGACTTGGTACTTAAGCAGTCTTAATGACTCACCTCTCTTTCTTTACAACCCTACCTGGTGTTCAGTTTTCATTTATTACTTTGTTCTTGCAATGAATACATTGCTTCTTTTTAAAGGGGGTAAGGCAAATAAATTGCTCAAACTTTTAAATTTTTCAAGTATGTTTTACTAATTTCTTTCATAAGTATGTTTTAATAAGTGAATGTTTAAAGATATTCTTGTTACTGGGATAGTTTGTATGCAAGTATGAATGATGATTTTATCTAAGTGAAAGTATGTTACCATGAAGAATAGAATGTTTGTATGATCTTAGCCTTAGTAATGTTTTCCCTGAAAACTTAGTTCTTTTGAGATTAAACATACGTGAAGGTTTATATCTTTAGAATTGACTTAGTAACTTTCTTGAGGCGAAATCCTAGGGTACACAAAAATCTTAAATGATATAGGCACTATTGCTTTGGATCGTTTAAGCCTTTTCATGCCAACCCTATAATATTAGACCCTTGAAACTGTAATTTTGAGCTTAAAGGCTTGTTATTTTACAATGAGTCTACATTATAAGCCAATTATCATCTTTTTTAAACTATCTTAAATTTGTGCACCTATTTTAACTAAAGTTGTCTTGGGAATCAACATTTGAGGAAATTTTCATAAAGATGTATGTGCTCATGCTAAAAAAATAGCGAAGAAAAGTTCGCTCAGTCTCCAAAAAGGAAAAATGTGAGCTTGAGTTCAAAATAAGTTTAGGGGTGTTCCAAAGGTTCATTTAAAGAAAAAGGTTGTATTACGAGAAAACTAAGACAAAGTTAAAGGTTAAGATTTTTAAATCAAAATGTCTCATCTCTTAAAATCCCTACCTTTAACCGAGCCTCATTACAACCTTATAAAAGACCTATTGATTTGATGATTATGTCACCTACATTAGTGGAGAGGAAGTCCTAAGTTCAACATATGACGATCATAAATAAGCCTTGTGATTGTTTGCTTGATTGGTAGGATATTATGTTGAATGAAGACTGTTATCTATGGCTGTGACATACATGCAAACAATGATTCGTGTTGGCATATTTTGAAGCTTAGTATAATCTTAAGGAAAGTTTGCATATGAATTACTTGTTGATACAGAAGATCGATAAGCATGAAGTTATTAATGCATGATTATGGGACAAATATTGATATTGCTTACACAATTAGCAATTTTGCCTTAGCAAGACCTTTTATTGTGCATAAACATTACTAAGGACGAGCAATGATTTAAGTTTGGGGGTGTGTAAACAGAAAAATATATAGTATTTTTCCTATGTAATTTATCACCTTTTTACTTAAATCCGTTTTAAAACTAAGTAATTGTTTAATAAATTAATGAAATATATGAAAATATGAAATTAAGACATAAAATTATTAAAATATGATTTTATGCTTTATTCTATAGTTTTCATGCAACAAATGGCTTATTTTATATTAATTTGAATATATTATATTTTTAAGACATAAAGTGGGTCATGCATGATTAAGTCAAATAATAAAATATAAAATTATATTTAATAATTCATTTTAAATATTTCATTAATAATTTGGGTTTTAATTAATTAATTAAATTGGATATTTAATTCTTTGGTCCTCTAACTTGTTGATTTATTTTGGGCAGGTCTGATAGCTTTGCTGGATTATAAAATCGTCCAAATTGGAGACCAAGTCAACCCAAAATTTGGCTGCACATGGCTGTCCGTAAACCACTTTTTGGTTTAATTGCAGAAGGTCCTTGAAGAGTTGAAGAAATTAGAGATTTACCTGAAGAGTTGCACTTGACCGAGTCTCAGTCCTGAGTTGTGTGGCACTCAAATTGACCAAAAATCAAGGAAAAATCAGCTCAACTTGCTAAAACTAAGGACGGCCACCCATGAAAGATCCTTCAAAAGATGGAAACTCCTAGTTTTAGCAAACTATCTCTCCATTCTCACCTATAAATAAGACCCTCTCATTCCTTCATTCATCATCCCTCAAGCATCCATCAAGCATCATTCTCTCTTCTTCTCGTAGCCTTTTCCATTCCCACGGTTAGCATCATCTCTCCATAGAGATTTTAGAAATTAAGCCTCTTAAAGAACACTGGCCGGCCACCATGGAGAACCATCAGCAAAAGAGCAAGAACAAAGGAGTTTCATCAGTCAGAGCCTTGGGTGAGAGCCACTCTGAATTGGGTTTAATCTTTCTTTTCTTTAACTTAATATAAAGATGTTTTCTATGTGTTCTTTGTTCTTGTTTACAACAATGTTAGCTTAATTTTATTTAAGCTAAGATGATTGCTTTGATTAAATAATATTTATTTGATTCATGCTTATAATGTTTGTGCCTTAATTGATCATGCTTTCAATTAAAATCAAGCCTGTATTTCGTTCATACGTGATTGAAATGCACCTGAATTAGCTAAGCCATCCTAACCAGACGACGGCTAATGGACGCATAATTGAAATGTGGATGCTCAATTTAGATCCTAACACGATTAAATTGCAGGTTGCATAAAAAATCTAACCAAGCTCTGTTATCTGCATAGTTTTTCTAGATTTGTGTGATTAAATTGTTTCAAACGTAACACGTCCCTGTTAGCTCACACGAATGCTAAGAAACCCTTAGTAAATAAGGATTAGTAAAATGCGTATTTTCTAAGTAATGGATTCCAAAAGGATCTAATGTGGTTTCCAAACTCATGAAAGATCGAGTTGCCATGGAATATTTTTCGAATGTTATTAAGCATGTTGATAATAAATTGAGTTTAATTAAAGTCATTGTCCTAGTTTATTTAAGTTTTAATTGTTACAAATTGTGTTTAATTTTACTAAAATCTATTTCAATCATATAGTTTGCATACTTAGGATAATTGGCATTAGGGATCATTGCATTTAGTTTAATATATTTTAATCACCACTTCTCAACTATATTGTGTTTTTATTTACCAAATTGTTAATATAATTTTACAAATTAAGTGACTTAGTACAAGTACAACCCCTGTGGAGACAATAACTTGATACTTACTTGTTACTTGATAACGACTGTGTACACTTGCACAAACCTAAGCGTTACACACCCCCAAACCTAAGGGATGCTTTGTCCTCAATGCATGAGACCTAAAATTAACAACATGCATTATGATTGATTAAACAGACGATAAAAGAAACTCCCCTATTGGAAAGCTTGACTGGTGGTGATTGTATGTCACTACCTGCAGGTTGATTTCTTGGTTGCACTCTTGTATCTTATCTTTATTTTAAGTGATTGAATGGGTGATTCCTTCTCTTCCTTTTTAGATTCAGTGATCTCATCAACTATTCGATTCATTTCTTGCTGTTGTGCAGACATGTCTTTAGGTGGTATAAGTGGAACAAGCTTTTTTCCCTTCTTATTTGTTATAGTTGCCGAGTTGGTTTTATTTTGCTCATTTTCCTCGCGCTTAATATGCATTGATTTTGTTTTCTCTAGTTCCTTTCTAGCTACTTTCTCTTTTTCAAGATTGGTAAATTCTACTTTGTCAGATTGCACTTCAACTGGTTCCTCCTCAGCACATCCAGCCTTAGACAGTGGTAACAAAACCTTAGGGAAATTAGGAAATCTAGGCATTGGCTGAGTGAAATTCTTTTGCAATGACCTCTTGAGAGCAATATCACGATCCTTCACGTAGGACCAATAAAGTGCCTTCTCTTCTTGGGCCTTTATCATTTCTTCAGCAATTTGATATTGTTGAATTTCAAATAGTAACATTATTTGCTCCAATTGCTCTAACTACTACAACACTTACTTTTCCAATGCACCTTGAGAGGCTGAGGCTATTGCTGGGGCAAAGTGTTTGTCAAAAGATGTAGATGCCTTACTTTACTAATGTCATTTCAGTATTTCTTCTCCTTAAATTTTCAAAAATATAAATTAGGACATTCCTCCCTTGCTTGGGGCAACATCCTTATTGGCATTGAAGGGGAATTAGCAATTTTGTAGAGAGCAACGATTAGGGATGGGAAATTTAGACTGTTTGCATTCTTCTCTCAGATTGATGCACCTTATAAAAAATAACCTTGCCGATGTTGATTTTCCTTCCCATAATGGTTAAATGCAATAGTAGCATTCATTCCTTAGACACTGTGGAATTGTGGGTGGATGGCATTAACCTACTCTTGAGGAAGTGATGGGCTTGAGTAAAGTCCTCCAACAGTATGGTATTCTTGGCTAGACATCATCCATTAATTTCCTTCAACACACAAATCCTTTAAAACATGATTCAAGCCTACAATGGTGATGTTTTCAGTGAATGGGGTATGCTCATCTTGAACATCTGTTAGCCCAAATTGGGCATTGATTGTATCTTCATCAAATGGAACTAAATTTCCTTGCATATAAATGAAAGGGGCTATCAGGGGAAATGATACGGGCATAGAACTCTCGAACAACTCGTCATAAACCATATGTGGCTCATCTTTAAACAAAAATTCTTTCTCAAAATAGAATGGTTGCTTGGAGATGTTGGTGTCATATTTCGAAGCAATAGCTTTGTTTAAGAAGGTTCTTGGTTGGGTGGCACTTGTTTGGGAAGATTCGACACCCTTAGAAGTTGTTTTAACTCTTTCCATTGATTACTCACGAAGAATCCTTGAGAAGGTTGGAAGGAAGTTAAGTTCAAGAAGGGATGTAAGGAGGTTGAAGGAAGGTGAGAGAGGAACCGCTGAGTAACGACTTGTAAATTGAAAGGGCATAGGTAGTTGGGAAAGAGTAAATGGGGGTAATGTGGTTCCTATAAAATTACAGGGTAAGTTCTGTGAAAAGGAAGGAAGATGGAAAAGTAAAAAAAGCTTTGGAGGGAACCCTGGAATGACCTAGCCCTAAAAATTTTTGGCATTTTCTTCTCGGGCTGCCCAACTAACAAGATGGGGTCCAGCATTCCAAAATCTTTCCATTGACCTTTCTCCCTATTTTCTCCCCACATTTCTCTTACTTTAACATGCCCCTATACACTTTGCTATGGCATAATTCACTTTTCAATTGCTAGGGCAAACACCTATTGGTACTACCTCTATTATGCTTGCACGTTCATTCTTTCTCTATAATTCCTATGAAATTTTTACACTATAAAAAACATAACCAAAATTGAAAATAACATCAAGTAAGTAAAAATAAAAACTGTAAAAACAGAATTAAAGTAAAGCAAATAAAGAAAATAAGGAAAATAAAAATAGGAAAGAAAGGTTGAGTTTAAACATCTCTAAGGTTAATGGATTGTTTGTCTCAATCCACATAAGCACCACATTAGTGCTTTGAAAATTGTCCATTCACCTTAAAAATTATCCCAGTCTTGATATCTTTGATGTCCACTGCACCATGAGGATACGCCTTGATTTCAACTTACCACGGAACAACTTCAACCTTGAGTTGATTAGCAACACTTGTTGCCCCTTTCAAATTGCCTTGGCATGATCCTCTTGTTGTGCCATCACTTGGTCTTCTCTTATAGAGCTTAGCGTTCTCATAAGCTTGAGCTCTAAATTCTTCCATTTCATTCAACTCTAATAGTATTTTATGTTCGGCAGCTATCTAATCCATATTTAGCTTTTTAATGGCCAAAAATGCCTTGTGCTCTAGCCCAATAGGCAGGTGGTATGGCTTACCATACACAAGCTTAAAAGGCAACATTTCTAACGGTGTTTTGAAGGTAGTATGATAAGCCCACAAAGCTTTATCCAATCTCAAGGACCAATCCTTTCGAGTTGGTTTCACCAACTTTTCCAGAATTTGCTTAAACTCCCTGTTAGAAATCTCAGCTTGTCCATTTGTTTGTGGGTGCTATGCCGTGGCAAGTTTGTTCTTCACCCCATACCTGTGCAAACCATTGGCAACAAGTTTGCAATCAAAATGAGACCCCTAATCATTGATGATGGCTCGAGGCGTACCAAATCTTTTGAGGATATTTCTGTGCAAGAACTTCGTCATCGACTTGGTATCATTGGTAGGAAGGACTAGAGCTTCTACCCACTTGGAGACATAGTCGAATGCCACTAGTATGTATAGGTTGTCAAATGAGGATGGAAATGGACTCATAAACTCTATTCCCTGTAAATCAAACAACTCAACCTCTAAAATGTTTTGCAATAAAATTTCATGTCTTCTTGAAACATTACCAGCTCTTTAAAATCGATCACATTCTTTATAAAAGCTTGGAGCATCCTTGAATAGACTTGGCCAATAAAATCTTGACTAAAGTAATTTGGTAGCAGTTCTCATTCCTCCAAAATGCCCTATATAAGAAGCAGAATAGGATAAGGAAGGGTTCATCCCAATAAAAAAATCTTGCATCATGAAGGAATTTCCTTTTTGTTTGGTTGTTAAGATCAGGTGGCAGCAAACTGCTTACTAAGAAGTTCATTATATCGACATACCAAGGTAATGCTGTGGCAGCTAACAGTTGCTCGTCAGGGAAGTCTTCCTTAATAAGCTTGATGTTACCATCCTAATTTCTAGCTTCTAACCTAGATAGATGGTCTGCTACTTGATTCTTTGTACCTTTTTTGTCTCCAATTTTTAGATCAAATTATTGTAGCAAAAGAATCCACTTGGTCAGTCTCGACTTTGCATCTTTCTTGGCTACTAAGTATTTAGTTGCAGAGTGATCGGTATACACTATGACCCTAGTGCCAACTAGATATGATCTAAACTTATCAAAAGCAAACACAACAGCTAATAATTCTTTCTCAATGGTAGTGTAATTTAGTTGTTCTTCTGTTAGAGTGTGACTAGCATAGTAAAAAGTGTGAAAAATCTTATCTATCTATTGCCCAAGCACAGTTCCAATAGAAAAATCACTCGCATCATACATGAGCTCAAATGGCTGTAACCAATTTAGGGCCACTACTATTGGAACAACCACCAGTCGCTTCTTCAGCTCCTCGAAAGTAGACAAGCAAGCATCATCAAAAAGGAAAGGTTTATTTTGTTCCAACAAGGTACACAAGGGCTTAGAGATCTTAGAGAAGTCTTTGATAAATCTCCTATATAATCCAACATACCTAAAAAGCTCCTAATTCCCTTAACACTCGTTGAAGGTGGCAGCTTCTCAATCACTTTGATTTTTGCCTTGTCAACTTTGGTTATTTTATGAAAGACCTTATACACTAGGAAAATACCTTCTTGTACCATGAAATAACACTTCTCCCAGTTTAGATCGAGGTTAGTCTCCTCATAACATTGAAGTACCAGCTTTAAGTTGTGTAAACAACCTTCCAAGTCATTCCCAAATATAGAGAAATCATCCATAAACACTTTGAGGAACTTCTCAACCATATCCGAGAATATTGACATCATGCACCATTGGAATCTTGCTGGTGCATTACACAGACCAAAAGGCATTCTTCTGAAGGTAAATGAACCACATGGACAGGTGAATGTTGTTTTTTTCTTGATCCTCTAGGATGATTGCAATTTGATTGTACCCAGAATATCCATCTAAGAAGCAATAAAAATCCTTACCAGCTAATCGATCTAACATTTGATCAATAAAAGGCAGTGGAAAATGGTTTTTCCTTGTGGCTTTTTTTATCTTACGATAGTCCATACAGACTCACCATCCCATAACAGTTCGTATAAGTATAAGTTCATTATTATCATTACTGACTACGATGAAACCTCCCTTCTTTGGCACACATTAGACTGGACTCACCCAAGAGCTATCTAAGATTGAGGAGATAATGCTAGCATCCTACCATTTGATTATCTCTTTTTTCACCGCCTCCTTCATAATGGGGTTTAACCTCCTTTGCTGCTCAATAGAACTGCCATCGCAATTTTCTAGCAAAATTTTGTGCATGCAGATTGTGGGGTTGATTCCTTTAATATCTGTGATTGTCCATCCTAATCCTTTTTTGAACTTCCTAGGAACATCTAACAATTGAACCTCTTGCTCATAAGTCAGCTCAGCAGATACAACCATAGGCAGTGTATTATCCTTCCCCAAATAAGCTTATTTTAATTGTGTAGGTAAAGGTTTCAACTCTAACATGGGTTATTCTTCTATGGATAGTTTAGTAGGGTTCAAAATTCGAGCAAATAAATCTAATGTGTCAAACCTCTTTCCAGGTCTATCAATAAATAGTTTGGATTCTAGCAAATGTTTGTGGTGTCCTAATGGCCCTACATCGTCAATCTAAACTGAATTTGATTCACTATGCTCTTTTTGATGGTATTTTTTTCCCAAATTCCACTTCCACAACATAGTCTAACAAACTGACAGCATGACACTCTTTTATACCATCAACACATTTTAGAGCCTGGAAAACATGAAAAGTGATTTGTTCATCATTTACCTTTATAGTTAATTCGCCCTTTTGGAAGTCAATCATAGTCCTACCTGTTGCAAGAAAAGCTCTACCTAGAATAATAAACACATCTTTGTCAGCTTCACAGTCTAACACAGTGAAATTAGTAGGAAAAATGAATTTATCTACCCTTACCGGGACATCCTTAATTTTACCTTCTAGGTGCGCATATGATCGATCTGCTAATTGCAAGGTCACAGTGGTGGGTATTGCTTCACCAATTCCCAGCTTTTTAGGCACAGACATAGGCAGAAGATTTATGCTTTCTCTTAAATCACACAGGGCGTTCCCAACATATTGGTTACCAATTGAGCAAGGTATTGTTAAGCTTTCTAGGTCCTTCAACTTTGGATGTAATTTATTTGTCAGCATAGCAGTGCACCATTCAGTGAGTGCAACTCTTTCAAATTCTCCCAATCGTCCCTTCCTAGAAAGTATGTCTTTCATAAACTTGACATAGTAGGGCATTTGCTCCAAGGCTTGCACAAAAGGTATATTGATGTGAAGTTGCTTAAGGACATCCAAGAATCGCCTAAATTGTTGGTCTTGTCTATGATTCTGAAATCATTGGGAAAGGGTGGGGGGCGAACTTCAGGTTGCAGTGGTTGTTTTGCCTGAGCATTGCATTCAGGAATGCTATCAAAATTTGCTTTGGCATTGTTTTGTCCAGTTTTCTCATTTGTGGTCTCTTCATGTGTTGTTCCATAGTTTTTCTTTGATTAAATTATGAATTCGCTGTTTGAACCTTTCCCACGCTTTATATAGTGTTTCATCCTCTAATTTCCTAAAGGATGTTATGTCATTTCTTGGTTTGGTATTCATATTCGTTGGGTTATATCGTAGCAAAAATCTTTGATAGAGATCATTCCATGATTCTACTATTCCAGATGGTACAACATTGAGCCATGTTCTAGCACGATCTCTTAAAGATTAGGGAAAAAACTTGAGTTTTAAGGCATCTTCAGGGACACCTTGCTACTTGAAAAAATCACAAACGTCTCAAGTGCAATCTGCGATCTTTAGTTGGAAAACCACCAAATTGGCCAATTGATTAAAGCATCTAAAACATTACAGGTGTCAATTCAAAGTGGGGAGCTTGAATCTGTGGCCTGATTAATCCAGGAATGCCATTACGCATACAACAACAGTGCCCCTATGCATACAACTAGCAACAGACATGTTGTGATCATTAAATAAACAAATTAGTAGCTAAAAATATAAAAATTGCAATAACAAAAATAAAGTTTCCAATTGTCAATCCCCGACAACGGCGCCTAAAACTTGTCACGTGTGAATATGATGTACGAATTGTGTAAGTATACACGTTGAATCAAGTAATAAAGTGATGAGTGACTATCGTCCCCATAAAGATTAGATGGGTGTTCTTTGTTTAACTTACCACAATTTAATAGAAAGGATAATTGTATTAAACAATATTTAAATGAAATTAAAATGGGATTAACACATTAGAAATAAGAGTAATGAAGTATACTAGCAAAGATTGCTATTGCAACACTTCAAACAAGAGTACTAAAAACTTGAACAAGATTGGAGTATTGATCGTAAAGGTTGGCATTACTAAGGGCTCAGTTCTAACGTGTGAACAGTGTCGTGGTAAAACTATGGCTTACCTCTGTTGAAAGCAAGTCTTAAGGTTATTCACCCATAAGAAACTATATGTTTATAGGCTTGGGAGTAACAACCACTACTAAGCATAACCTTCTAAATCATATAAGGTAAGACTCTATGTCTCTAGTTTACATAAGTGTTTCAATCAACACTCACTTATATTACCCAACTTCGATCTAGGTAGCCTAATTCTGTCTGTAACACCCCTAACCCGTCACCGTCATCGAAATAGGGTTACAAAGCATTACTGTAAAAACATAACTTTAAAACATAAATTTCCAAACATTTCATAAATCATAATATAATTCATACAAACACATGCTTATTGTCCTTTATTTAAGCCCTCGAGGCCTTAAAAAAACCTTAAAATCGATTTGGGACTAAATCAAAAACATTTAGAGTTTTATAGAAATAGATAGAAAATTTCATATTGCAAGGGTCACACGGCTGACACACACGCCTGTGTCTCAGGCCATGTGGACATTCCAAGTTAGGACACACGGCCGTGTCCCAACCCATGTTTGTGCCTGTGTAACTTTCTAACTTAGGTCACACGGCCAAGCCACACGCCCGTGTGCCAAGCCGTGTAACTCTCGAAATGGCCTCACACGCCCTTGTGCCAGGCCGTGTGCTAGGCTGTGTAACTACCTAACTTGCAACCCTTCGAAACCTATAGACGACACACGGCCGTGTTGCATAGCCATGTGTTAGACACATGCCTATATCTTTAGCCATGTGGATGAGAAATAGGCTGATTTCAAGCCATTCCCTTCACCCTAAACAAGCACATACCCACAAGCCACTTGCACATATCACCAAGCCTTTAAAACATACCGAAAACATCCATAATATGATCACTTCAATAAATCATTTATCATACAACCAATATGCCTAAAAGGCGCCTCAGTCACAAAAATCAAATATACTTAAACATATGCATAATTTATCCATTCATCAACCATATATTTCTAATCCATTTCCATACCAAACCTACCACAATGACCACATGCCAAAATCACTTTCAAGCACACTAAATTGGTCATTCAAAACATAACTTTACTTGACCATTTCAACACCAACAATTAAAGTATTAAAATGCCAAAAGTTCATCAATCACCAAACCACATTTACAAGCCAAACATAATGACAATCTCATCAAGCACAATTTACGTATACATGTCATTATAAACATGACTCAAAACACCAAAATCTACCGAAATAGTTGCTGGATAGTGTGATAGGTCTCCGACAAGCTTCCGATTATCTATAAAATATGGGAAAGGAGACTATGTAAGCATATATTTCTTAGTAAGTTTGTATAACATAAAACACAACTTACCATTTCCTTTCATAACATTAAAATTTATCATGATATAATCCAACCTTTAGCTTAGCCCAAGCCTAAGCACAACCACCAACATGTTAGCATACTTGCACATAATTCATATGAATTTAACATGGATAACCATTATACTTTAGCTTGATTCAATTGGATTTATCATTCATCATAACATAACATGTTTTCCATGTAGCTCACCATTTCAATGTATTTCATACATATGTAAATTGAAAAATATATAGGATCTTTCCTATATAATTCATCACCTTTTTATTTAAATTTGTTGTTTAAACCATGTAATTGTTTAATAAATTAATGAAATATGCAAAAATATGAAATTATGACATAGAAATTATTAAAATGTGATTTTATACTTTATTATATAGTTTTCATGCATAAAATGGCTTATTTTATATTAATTTGAGCATATTATATTTTTAAGCTATAAAGTGGGTCACGATGATTAAATTAAATAATAAAATATAAAGTTATATTTAGTAATTCTTTTTTAATATTTTATTAATAAATTGGGTTTTAATTAATTAAGTAAATTGATTAATTAAAGTGGTTAAATTATATTATTTGCTCATCTAAACTATCTACTATTTTTCGACAGGTCTGAGAGTTTTCTTCTAATTGCAAAACCATCCAAATTGGGGACCAAGTCAACCCAATTTTTCACTGCACATGGATGTCATAAACCAGTTTTTGGTTTAATTATACAAAGTACTTGAAGAGTTAAAGAAATCAGAGACTTTCCCGAAGGTTTCCTGATGACTGAGTATTAGTCTTGAGTTGTTGGGGCACTCAAATTGACAAAAAATCAAGGAAACCTTAGCCACCTTTCCTCAATTCATGGCCGGTCACTCTTGAAGGAAGTTTCAAAGGATGGACACTCCTATTTTTAGCAAACTAGCTCCCTTGCCTCCTATATAAATAAGAACTCATTTCTCACTTTTTCAATCATCCCTCATCCCATCATCTCTCACTGAATCATCATTCTCTCAACTCTTTTAGCTATCTTTCCCCTTTTTGATCCTTGCATAAGGATTTTAGCAATTAAGCCTCTTAAAGAACCTTTGGTCGGCCACCTTGGAGAGCCATCAGCAAAGGAGCAAAGCAAAGAAACTAAGGAGCCTCGCCAATTAGAGTCTTAGGTGACAGCCACTCTGAATTGGGTTTTGTAACACCCCAAACCCGGCTTAAGAGTTATGGTTGAATCTGGCAGTACCACATTGAGGTGTTTAGCGTAAAATTAGACTCGTTGGTAAAAGTTTTTTTCTAGGCTTAAAAACCGCGTAATTATTATTTAACAAATCATCTACCCAAAAAGTTTGCCTTGTTGTCTGCTTTTGATATAAAAGGTTGATCTAAAAACGCGAAAGCATTTGAAAACTCTAATACTTAAAGTTCGTGTATTTGAAAACAGTATTTATTTTGAAAACTCGTTTTAACCTAACTAGCAGTATAAAATATGTAAGCAAAAGCCCAATTAAAACTTGCACAAACTTAAAGGCCTTATTATAAAAACCAAAACCAAATATATAAACTAAGTTAAAATAAAAGAAAATGTAACAACAGCAGTAGTGTGGCCACCTTAGAGTCCCTCACAGCACCGGATCGTCTATGGCTGAGGATTACCTGCACAGTTAAAAGGAGAGGGTGAGTTTACAAAAACTTAGTGTGTAATCCTCTACCAAACAGTCAATGTACAACATGCAATAACAGTCTGGGCCTTAGCCCAATAGAGTAATAGTACAGTGTGGGCCTTAGCCCAATACAGTAACAGTGTGGGCCTTAGCCCAATACAAAAACAGTGTAATGCAATAATGTAACCCATCCCAATCCAACCAACACACCACTCCGTACCACCAACACACCATGTGGGGATAAAATTGACCCACCCAGCCAACACACCAATATCGCAGCAAAGTTGCTAGTAATAGCATCACAGCAGAGCTGTCAGTATTAGTATCGCAGCAAAGCTACTAGTAACAGTATATGTGGCAAAGCCAGCAGTAGGTCCACAGTCATCTTGGGCGACCCGTGCGACCTTAACAGTATAGTACACTTCCTCCAAATATAACAACCCAACCCCATGCAACATGTCGTGACATAATATCATACGTGTATGCAAAATGTCATGCCCAATCATAGTCATGCATATCATAGAGCAAATCAATCATACATAACATAAGGCCATAACAGTCATTTTATCTCCTAGGGGTATAACAGTCATATTACCCTACAGGGGTATTTCGGTCATTTTATCTTATAGGGGTATTTCAATCATTTTAGCCTATAAGGGTATTTCGGTCATTTTACCTTATGGGGTATTTCGATCATTTTACCTTATTGGGGTATTTCGGTCATTTTACCTTGTGGAGGTATTTCGGTCATTTTACCCTGTGAGGTATTTCGGTCATTTTACCCTATGGGGGTATTCCGATCATTTTACCCTGTGGGGGTAATTCAGTCATTTTACCCTGTATGGGTAATTCGATTATTTTACCTTATAGGGGCAATTCGATCATTTTACCCTGTGGGGGTAATTCAATCATTTTACCCTGTGGGGGTAATTCGATCATTTTACCCTGTGGGGGTAATTCGATCATTTTACCTTGTGGGGGTAATTCGATTATTTTACCTTATGGGGGTATTTCGATCATTTTACCCTGTGGGGGTATTTCGGTCATTCTATCCTATTTTGGGGTCTCGGTGCAGATATCGACCTCTCGAAAGGTCCGTAGTCGCCTCGTGCGACTCAAGTACCCTAAATGGTCATAACAGTGTAAATGGGCGCAATACCCATTACTCGGCCCAAGTGGGCCACACGAGCAACCCACATTTTGCCACGGTTATGAGATCTACACAACCCAGTCCAGAATTTGCCACAAAACGTGGATTTCATCTGTGTGGGGCCCACGAGCCCATTGAGCCCACACAACCCATGTCGACCCAATGTGGCCCATTACGGCCTAAGCCCATGGAAATGCTCATGGAGGCCTCTACAGTTTATTGCCCATGATTCGCAGGTTTGGCTTTCCACACGAGCGATCACACACTACTGTGGTCTCAACGTTGTATTTTGGCTTTTCGGCTTTTACTGTTCTACAGTTATAGTGGGGTGTTTACACACCTGATGCGATTTGTAGATTCCCTTCGTTCTGAACACTCTTATGCGAAAAATCAATGATCACCGCTCCCTTGGTTCCCAGGCAATGTGCCAATCAACCTCGACCACCACCAGTTAGGAATGGAAGCAATGCAGGTTGGACAGAGCGACGAAAACCTTGAAAATCTCGTTGATCTCCCATCGAGAACAAGGAACAAATGAGATGATGATATAAATATCTCTCCACAACAACAACCTCCCCAAATCCAAATATTCTCTCCTCCAATCTCGCTATGACCAGTTCAAACTCCATTTAGCAGTATTTCAATCCAACTCTACCACCCACACGAATTAGGCAGCAAAATAAATACTCCCTTTTTGATACGCCACCACTCGAACCTTAGACCCCATGTACACTCCACACACCCCTTACCACTAGACTAAGAACTCCTTTGTATCATATTTTAACCACAATAATGTAAGAACCTACTATCTAGATCCAAGGATTTTATTCACTTAAAATAAAAATTTTGCATAAGGCAAAGCTTGAACCCCTGACTTCTCAGACACTTCCAAACACTCTTGAATCACTTAACCACTAAAGCAGACATTCATTTATGTCACTTCTTTGCACAACTAAATATTTATGTCCAGTCTCCTAACTGTTCCCTTGTTCAAAACCTATTTCTTCTAGGCCCAAAATTCGGGGTGTTACAGGTTTAATCTTTCTTTTCTTTAATTTAATATAAAGATGCTTCCTATGTGTTCTTTGTTATTGTTTACAACAATGATAGCTTAATTTTATTTAAGCTAGGATGATTATTTTGATTAAATAATATATATTTGATTCATGCTTATAATGTTTGTGCCTCAATCGATCGTGTTTTCAATTAAAATCACGTCTGTATTTCGTTCATACGTGATTGAAATACACCTAAACTAGCTGAGCGATCCTAACCAGATGACGGCTAATGAACGCATAATTGAAATCTGCATGCTCAATTTAGATCCTAACACAATTAAATTGTAGGTTTCATAACAACTATAACCAAGCTCTATTATCTACATAGTTTTTAGATTTGTGTGATTAAATTGTTTCAAACCTAACACGTCCTTGTTACCTCACACAAATGCTAAGAACCCTTTAGTAAATAAGGATAAGTAAAATGCATATTTACTGAGTAAAGGATTCCGAAAGGACCTAATGTGGTTTCCAAACTCATGAAAGATCGAGTTGCCATGGAATGTTTTTCCGAATATTATTGAGGATCTTGATAATAAATTTAGTTAACTTAAAGTAATTATCCTAGTTTATTAATTTTATAATTGTTGCAAATTGTGATTAATTTTACTAAAATCTATTTCATTCATATAGTTTGCATACTTAGGATAATTTGCATTAGGGATCATTGCATTTAGTTTAATATATTTTAATCACGACTTCTCCACTATCTTTTGTTTTCTTATTTACCAAATTGTTAATATAATTTTACAAATTAAGTGACTTGGCACAAATACAATCCCTATGGAGACGATAACTCGATACTTACTTATTACTTGATAACGACTGTGTACACTTGCACAAACTCGAGCGTTACAGCATACATGGCTTGGTTCATATTGAACACTTACCATTTCCTTTCAATTTGATGCCTGTTGAACCGTTTAGAATATCATTGGATACACGAGATAGCTCACACGAAGTGTGCTAAACATACAATCATAGCATTTCCTTTCTTTTACATCATTGCTCACATGAGCTGTGAAATGGGTTTGCTCACACGAGTTGTGGGTCGAAACGTAAGCTATACAATGCTGCTCACACGAGCTATGGAGTATCTGCAACACATGCCGAACCTTAGCCACTAGTAGGACATTTAAGACCAGCACCCAAAATATAGAAACCTTAATGACATGTCATTTGTATCCTACGAATTCCTAAGGTTCAAACGGGGCTCGATAGTCGTCAAAACATTGTTGGATTTGCTTTAATTATTTCCATAACAGTCCACAATTTACATATAG
This sequence comes from Gossypium raimondii, assembly GCF_025698545.1. Classification (NCBI taxonomy): domain Eukaryota; kingdom Viridiplantae; phylum Streptophyta; class Magnoliopsida; order Malvales; family Malvaceae; genus Gossypium; species Gossypium raimondii. The sequence goes on from NC_068572.1 coordinate 37,781,572, forward strand.
CTCAAAAGATAGCATTAAAACATCACATAATTACACAAACTTACCTCGACGATAAAGGCGTAGAAACAGAGTCGACTAATCTAAAGTTTAATCTTTACCCCAATCTAAAGCCGTACGAGGTCTATTTTGATCTAAATAAATAAATTCAATCTATTTAATATTCACTCTATTCATTTCAATCCAATTTCATATTTTTACAAAATAATGCTTCTGCCCTTATTGTTTCAATTTCTTTACAATTTAATCCTTAAGCTTGTAAACTGAAATTCATGCAATTTCATCCCTACCCAAGGTAGACGAATTCAATATAGGTCCATAGCAACTCATACAATTCTTTATTTCACAATTTTAACCATGTATTTTTCACATTTTATAAATAAATCCCTATTTAACATTTTCAACAAAATTCACTTTACAAAAGTTGTTTATCTATCAACAAAGATGCATTTTCTTCCATCAAACATCAAAAATCATAGGAACACATTCATGGAAAAACCCTAACCTTTTAAAGTTTTTGGAAATCAGTCTCTCGGCTAGCTAGATTAAGCTACAATGACCCTAAAAACATAAAAATCATTAAAAACGGGATGAACTTGTACTTACATGCAAGGAATTTGTGTAGCCGACTGTTTAAGCTCTTTTAATGGAGTTTTCCGCACTTATTTTCGGTACAAAAGATGAACAAACAAGGTGATTCTTTTGTTTTCTATATTTTACTATCTTTTATTTATTAAATTACAATTTTAACCTTTGTTTTTAACTTAAAATTCTCCTCTTTAATGTCCATCTTTGTCCACTCAATATAACAATGTTCTAATTACCACATAAATCCCTTAACTATTAAATTCCATAGTCATTTGGTACCTTTAACTTATAAAACTATAATTTTTATCTTTTATGATTTAGTCCTCTTCACCAAATTAAACATGCAAACGATAAATTTTCTTAACGAATTTTTTATATGACACTACTATCATACCGTAGACTTTAAAATAATACTAAAATAGATATTTTCATGTTGGATTTGTGATCCCAAAACCACTATTCTGATTTAACTGGAAGCAAGTTGTTATATTGTCGATATTAAGCTACCTTAAGGCTTAACAAACATTCATCAATACCATAACAATCATTTTAAAAAATACAACCATTGGATAAAACAACAAAGTGAACCAGATTAATCCACAAACATTAGTCAAAATTTAAACATCATCCAGAGCAATCTCCAGCCATATGAAGTTAGCTTATGGTTGGACTACACAAATCCAAGTTTGTTCATATAATCAACATCCCAAATAACAGTTTAGAACCAAAGAATGGAAACCAAATGCAGAGAAAGAAATCTGGGTTTGAAACACGAATTTCCTATTCGGCGCCTTGTTGTTTGGCTTAACTAATGCTCCTAGTAGCTCAATTTGCCCTCATTCCTATAATCAGATCTCTGTCGAAGCTTAGAAATTTGCATTCAATAGTACCTTCAGCTCTTATTAATGACAGACCTCAAGTATGGCCGCCAATTGTTTTTTCTCTTTTTTTTTATTTTTTGTCCTCATTTTCTTGCCCTTTCCTTTGTCTTTTATACTTAGGTCCTCCTCTAGGGTAGAAGCCGTCATCCAATGATTACTTTTCCTTAATTTTGAGGTGGATGTTTTCCATTACACGTGCATGTTAGGGGAACCAGCTGCTGAGTGCTCTCATTGCTGACTAGGTGGTTATCATTTTGTTCACCAGCATTGCCATGGCAACTTCTCATAATGCCTCGGCAAACCTCTATCCTTTGCAATCCTTATTCCTTAAACCTGCCATTCAGCCACATGAATATCTTCGTACAAGCAATTGAAAGTACAGATGCAATAACTAATCACCATCTCAAGCTCCTAAATGCAGTGCTCAATTGACAAAAAATTATCATGCAATTACCTAAATTGAAGCTAATTTTACTTAAGTACAAGCAATTAAGTAAGTTTAAAAGCACGAGTTATAACTCTTTTCAAGAGTTATCACACATCTTATACAATGACTCTCCCTCTAATTGCCAAAAGTTGGTGATTTCTATCCGCAACTTCATTGTTTTGCTCAATGCGAAATATTTGGCAAGGAATTGGTTACCTAGCTCGTCCCACGTCATGATTCAAACACCCATCAGTCGACCCGATCGCTGATTCTGAGTTACAGAATGCTATAGTCATTTCCAAAGAAAATACCATCAAAAACACTATAAGTTAATTAATTAAACATTCAAATATTCTATACATGTAGTCATTATATGCTAAACAAACTTTCTCGGGAATCAATCAAACTTACGATTGCTCAATTGCTAAATCAAACATGAAATAGAACCAAATTGTAAAATTTCCAAAGTTTTAGAATAGGTATCGATACCCTTGCTAGGTACTGATACCATTTTGAGCTTCGATGTCTTAGAAAAATCAATTTAAAACTAAATGTATCGATACCAGACTTAAAGTAACGCTACTTTCTTCAAGGTATTGATACTTTACCTCTATAGCGATACCAATTTAAGGTTCAATGTTTGAAAATTTTGATGAAAAATAATAAAGATCGATATCATTATTCAAGGTATCGATACCTTAGAACAAATATGTCAAAAATCTTCCATTTTGGTACTTATTTCATACCCAAACCAATCCAAAATCAAATGAAACTTAAAAACACTCTAAAAACCTACATAACACGATCCAAAACCATATCTTAAACATACATTTAAACAATTAGACATTTAATCATGTCATTTCTACCAATGAAACCACAAACTATTCAAGCTTGCTTATCCATTCAATTCCATCACTTAACCATACCATTTGACTTCTAAATTTGACACTCAAGTACTATATATATAGTTTAAAATATTGCAAACATACACACACTAGTATATAACCATTAACAATCCAAAATCAAGCATTATTCAAGGTTCAAATCCAACTAACATTCAAGGTAAACATATATATAATAACACCTAGGTACATGCCACATAATCGAGCTTTAAACGAGCAAAAGACTACCGAGTGATAGCAGGATAGTGTGAGCTTCAAGATGATTCGATTGGTACATTCTACAAACTGACAACATACAAGGAAAAGGGAGGTAACTGGTAAGCATTTTCAATGCTTAGTAAGCCCATATTAAAATTACCTTAACTTACATTGATATTACAACAATTTAAGCAATTGAAACACAATGGTACATAACATGACATTTCCTTCGCATCCTTATATATTCATGTATAATTCCATACAACAACCAATAGGTTAGTATATTAAGATAACAAAGTCATAGTAATCAATTCATATATGTGTATAACCATGTCATTATATATCATGCCATTCAAACTTGCTCATTTTGCAAACATGTCTACTGAATTCATATTCATTCTTTTCAACTTTTCATTTCCATTTAATTACCTTTTTCACCAAAGAACTATAGCAAATTGAACTCAAATACACAGGATAGATTTTCTCTCACAAGCTGACATATTTAGGATACTAACACTAGCTTCATACCAAGGTTGCTCACACGAGCTACTTCGATGCTACTAACACTATCTTCGGAGAATCCACAACATATGTTGGATTTCAAGCCATCATATTAATCCTTGATCAAACACCCTTTTTTATTCTTTTCGATTGAACCGTTTCCTTTTTTCGTTTAGACCCTAATGGCATGTCATTTGTATCCTAATTGTTTACTAAGTTCATACGTGCACTGTTACCTTTTCCATATCATTTCAATCTTTGAACATCATCATATACATATCATTCAATCATATAACAAATCACATCTATTCAATACATTGCATCTATTCATAATAATCATAATTTTTATACTTTATGATTTTGTCCTTTAGATGCCAACATTATCAAATTACCATTTTTGTAAAACGGGGTCGACTTGGATTTTAAAAAAAGAATACGGGAGTCGCCACCAATCTTTTTTTAATGAGATGTGATCGGGTCACCTCGAAAAGTAGTTGTTTTTAATAAACGATTTGATTTTATTAAAACAACAATTTTGGTCCACGAAATTCAGAAAAACGGGTTCGGGAGTCGGTTACGTGCGAGGAAGGATTAGCACCCTCGTAACGCCTAAAATTGGTACCTAGTTGATTAATTAATGTCTTAGCGCCGAAGATTGAAAACTTTAAAGAGATTTAAAATACGATCCTTTATTGAAATGTTGAATTTTTTTAAAAAGAGGGGCATATTTCACGTTAATCGAGAAAGAGAATTATATCCAGTAAGTTAAGACATAATGTCTTGAATTCCCGATGCGCGAATGAATGCCAAAATTTACTTATTTAAAATATTTAGCTATCTCGAATTTAAAAGGGATCATGCCCAGTAAGTTAGGACACGATCTTTTCTTAATTCTCGAGATCATTTAAAACTTGGGTTTGAAAACATTCGTGTATTTAGATTTATTGTGAAAATCAAAACCCAGTAAGTTAGGGTACGACCTTCTCGAATCTAAACATGAGATTTTACTTATTCGAAAATCATAATTTATGCCTTGAATAAAATCGCAAAATAGTAAAAATAAAACACGATGTTAATACTCGTAACAAAACAATATTGAAGTCGATAATGTAAGCATAAATAATACGAGCAATAGCAACGAAAATAAGATAAATAAATGGGACAAATTAATAGCATACAAAATAAATATATAAACAAATAAAGTTAAAGCATTCTTTTAAAATAATAACAAAAATGTAAATAAGTAAAGAAAATGAATAAAATATGAAAATATAAAATTATAAAAGGATGTATATATTTGTATATATATATGCATATAAAATTATAAAATAATATATATGTATGTATACATATATTTGTGAAAATAAAACATAAATATAGATATATGTAGATATGTATATAAGTTATAAAATATAAAATATATAAGTATGTATATATTTATACGTAAATTATTAAAATATGTACGTGTATAAAAATATATTATAGAAATGTATATATATATATAACAAAGTTTGAGATTAAAAAGATAAAAATGAATAAATAATAATAGTAATAATAATAATCAATAATAATAATACAAGATTAATGGTATAATATAATAGTAGTAATAATCAATTTAATAATAAAGTAGATGAAATAACTAAACACTACACCAAAACAGGCTTTTAGCGGCACTTTTAGTGGCATTTCGACAAAAAACGCCAGCAAAAAGTGAGCATTAGCGGCATTTTTTAAAAACGCCACTAAAAAAGGAGCATTAGCGGCGCTTTTAAGAAAAACGTCGCAAAAAACCAAAGCCCAACGGCGTCGTTTTCTTACCTTTCGGGTCTTTAGCGGCGTTTTCAAAAAAGCGCCGCTAATGCTCAAGGCTTTAGCGGCGTTTTTGAACAAACACCGCTAATGCTTGGGACTTTAACGGCGTTTTTGGGGAAGCGCCGCTAATGCTGGGGGCTTTAGCGGTGATTTTTGAAACGTGTCGCTAATGCTGTGGGCTTTAGCGCGTTTTTTGAAAAGCGCCGCTAATGATGTGGGCTTTAGCGGCATTTTTGGTAAAGCGCCGCTAATGTTGTGGCCTTTAGCGGCGTTTTTGGAGAAGCGTCGCTAATGTTGTGGCCTTTAGCGGCGTTTTTGGAGAAGCGCCGCTAATGCTTTGGCCTTTAGCGTCGTTTTTGGAAAAGCGCCGCTAATGCTGGGGTCTTTAGTGGCGCTTTTTTAAAAGCGCCGCTAAAAACATTTTATCTTAATTAGTTTATTTATATTAATTAGATAAAATCCAATTTATTTCTAATTGAAAATTTAAAATCTTCAAAAAAATAGTAACATGTAGAAATAATTTGAAATAAAATAAATGGAAAAATTAAAATACTATATTTAAAATAATTTTAAACTTTTTTGGGTACATGATTACTAATTATTTTTTAATTTATATATTAAATAATTTCTTATATAATCATAAAAGAGATAGTATTAATTTTAAAATATTGAATTAATTATCACTATAGTTTAGGGCTTTTGGTTTAGGGTATATGATTATTAATTTAAGATTTAATGCCGGTTTAGGAGTTATTATTTTAAGGTTAATGTTTAGGGGTTAGGGGTTAGGGATCAGACGTTAAGTTTTAAGAGTTAGGGATTTAGGGTTTAGGGATTCAGGGGTCAAGTTAGGGTTTTGGGTTTAGATTAATTAGTTTTTTAATTTATATTTTAAATATGTTATTATATAATTGTAAAAGAGATAAGAATAAATTTGTTTAGGGTTTTTGGTTTAGGGTATATGATAAATTTAAGATTTAAGACCGGTTTAGGAGTTACTATTTTAAAGTTTATGGGGTATGGATTTAAGGATTATGGTTTAAGGGTTGGGATTTAAATGTTTGGGGTTTGGGGTTTGACGTTAGGGGTTAAGAATATGATTTAAGTTTTAAGGATTCAGGGGTTGAGTTAGGGTTTTAGGTTTAGATTAATTAGTTTTTTAATTTATATTTTAAATATTTTCTTATATAATTATAAAAGAGATAGTAATAAATTTGTTTAGGGTTTTTGGTTTAGGGTATATGATTAATTTAATATTTAAGGCCAATTTAGGAGTTACTATTTTAAGGTTTATGGAGTATGAATTTAAGGATTAGAGATTAGAGATTATGGTTTAAGGGTTGGGATTTAAGGTTTAAGGGTTAGGGGTTAGACGTTAGGGGTTAAGAATATGATTTAGGGTTTAAGAATTTAGGGTCAAGTTAGGGTTTTAGGTTTAGATTAATTAGTTTTTTAAATTTATATGTATTGAATGGTTAATTTAGGATTTAAGGTTAATTAAGGGTTTAGTACTTGAGATTTGTTAAATGATAAAATTTTATACAATTAATTAATGCTTTTATATTAAAAAAATTAATCTAAACCATTTGATATATTTAAATATTAGTTTAAATAGAATTAATAAATAAGTTAAAAAAGTAATAGATTGATATATGAATATTTAGGTATAATTATTTATTTTGGATATATAGGACTACATTATAAGAAATAAAAAACATTAGCGGCGTTTGGGTAAAAACGCCGCAACTATTTTCAAAACGGCGTCGTATCCATTTAGAAATTTAATTTAATTTGTGGCGTTTTTTGGGAAAACGCCGTAAATATGTATTATAATTTATCAAAACGGCCCCGTTTCACTAGAGGAGTGTAATCTATTAGTGGTGTTTATGCTAAAAACGCCGCAATGATGTATTAATGTTTTTCAAAACGTCACCGTTTCACTTCAGGACTTTAAATTTTAGTGGCGTTTTTGCGGAAAATGCCAGGACTATGGATTAAAGTTTCTTAAAACGGTGCTGTTTCAGAATTTAATTTTGGCAATTATGGAAGCAATAGCGGCGTTTTTTTCGTAAAGCGCCGCAAATCTGTATAATTTCTCTAAAACGGTGCCATTTCTTTACACATTGTTAAACATCAGTTTAAGTCTATCGATTTAGTATCTGAGAAAGAAGGGAAAGAAAAAAACACAGAGTAAGGTAGAGCAGAGAATCGAAAGGAAAAGAAAAAAATACAAAGAAAAAAAATTAGAGGAGAACTCAAAAATCAAAAGAAACAAAGCAAGAGTTGAATCGATCTACACTCTGTTATCAAAGCTGCAAAATTTTTGTTTTAAAGGTAACCCTTTTTCCCTCAATAATCGATCTACATTTAGGGTTTTCTTTCAGTCAAATTTGGGATTTTTTTTATCGATGGTTAATCTTCTTTTCTTTCTTTTTGCTTAAATGTTTTAAGGTCGATAATTTTGTAGAAAAAGTTATGCATGTTAGGGTTTGTACTCCATTTGTGGGGATTCTAGTTCACGGTTTATTAGTTTAATTCACGATTTAACTTCTAAAGTATACCTGTTTTCTTATTTTGGTATCTAATATTTTTTTGTCAAAATTTGTTATTAAAGTATACTCAAATTTCCAATTTGGTTTCCCTTATTTTTATTCGTTTGAATGTCTTTGACCATTCCTCTAGCTAATCTGTAGCAGAAAATATCATAATTTCATGTTTATTTGTTACTATTTCTTAGCATATGTTGCAAAAAGTTAATATTGTTAGTGGCTTTTTTAAGTGCAGGACACAAAAGGAAAATCTAGCTAAATTGAATCTCAAAATAATAATAAAGTTATTATTATGTTTATTCAAACCCAAATTTCTATGTATTCAACTCAACAAGTATTAGAATGCTGCTACAGATTAAACTATTTTTTCATGAATTCTACAGAATATGTAAAATAAAATAGTGATGCAATATGAATGTAAAATAAAATAGTGATGCAATAAAGAATCCTGTTTGTATTATATATATGAGAATTGTTATTAGAATTTAATTGCACGAGCTGAACCTTTTCCGGTTGCCTTCCCCGACATAAATTGCAATATGGCCTTTAGGAACATTTGATTAGCAGTTACGTTCTGAATTATGCTTTGGTTCTGAATTATGGATCTACTTTTGATATTGTTTTCCTATGCTTGCTTTATGTACTTTTGGATAAGAAAGCTGGGTCTTTGGCCGCGTTGTTGTGCTTAGCTTGTTGGGTTGGATAACTCAAATTTATCAATCATATCATAACTTATATATAAACTTACATAATACATAACTTACATAATAACTTACATAACTTATATAGAAACTTATATATAAACTTGCATAACTTACATAATAACTTACATAATATATAGCCTACATAAATTGCATAACTCACATAATACACAACTTACGTAACTTAAATAACTTACATAATACATAACTTACATTAATATTATACATAACTTACATAACTTAATTAATTAATATTATACATAACTTACAACTTACATAACTTAATACATTATACACAACTTGCTAAACTATTATTTTGTCCTTTTATACGGTTTTAATCTGTTATGTTATGCATTTGTCGTTGCCTATATGAAATTGCTGTGTTTAATTGAGAAACTTCTGGCGGCATACTTGTATTTATTCTCCTGGTAGTATTTGCCTGACTGTGCCTTTAGCTTTGTAAATATGAACTTCCTTTTTGACATTGTTTAATTACTTCATGGTTTGGGTTGAATATATATTTTGCAGCAGCAAGTGTAGGTTCACGTAATGCTGTTATGTGGTGACTGATTGAGAATTAGATAATCGATGGAACACTATTAGATGTTAGAATGGTATCTTATTCTTTTCTGGCCTAGTCAAAATATGTTTAATGTTTACTATATTATTATTTTAATATTATATTATATTTAATAATACTTTTATTATTTAATACATTAGCAATAGTTTTCATTATCAAAATATAACTTTCTTTTGAAATATTAAAAATAAAATCTATGAACAATAGTAAAATATAGAGTCAAAAAGCTTAAAATTGGCATATAAGATTTAGTTTTTATTTATTTTACTATTAAAAATTATTATATTTATGAATTATGAACCTTTTGATTTTACTTACTGTTAAATTCTAAATTACAAGATAATTCATAGTTAACAACTCAAAAGATAAGTAATGCGCATCCAATATTATTATAGCATTTGTATTTTTTATATTATATATTCTAGCTTATCCAAAATATAAAAATAATGTTTACTATAATATATTTATTTATTTATCTTATTATTTTTTTAAGACCTATACTCGTGTTTTCATTTTGTCATGGCAACTTGTTTTTCATGTTCATGCAAGCAGTACCATAATGCTCTTTGTACTTCTCTGGTTTAATAAGCTAGTACAAGAAATTTATTGAATGGAGAGCCTTAGCTAATTTAGGCTTTTTAATTTCAAAAACTTTTTACATGCCAAACATACACGGATAAAGAAGGTATCAGGCAGCAGCAGTTGTTGGCATTTATCTCAAGACATCACAAGCACTACATTTTACCGAGTAAGAGTAGTTGATAGAGGCCTTCTTTTTTTCCTGGAAACTAATTAGTTGGTTGAAGTTTTGTATGTTTTCTCATTTCCATTTCCTTTTTGTCCTGTTTCTTTGCCTCTCTTCTATTGCAATTTTTTCTAAGCCAGATTTTGTTAGCAAGAAGGTACATTTTAGTCCCCAGTTACAGACAGATCCTAGGCAAAATTATCTCCATGCTAAATCTTGTCTTCAGCCTTCAGGTATAGTGTTTCTTAGCGAGTAGGAACTCTTCTATGTTAGTTGTTTTCTACATTGTTGTGATATAATTTCTTAAAGGAAGAAGGTAAACATCATGGTACTGATTAAATGTTTTTCAAGTATAGATACTCCTGCATCAAATACTCTTTCTTGGCACTTATCCTCAGAAACCAAGTCTACTTTGAAAGGGACTTCACAAACTTTAGCAAGGTTAGTTTGGCTTAAAAATTCTATGTTGAATGGATATTTTCCTTTGAGTGTAACTCTTCTAATGTTCAGCTGAGAGAAAGAAGTTATTAACATTGCTTTTACAAATCACTTCTGGACTGTTGTGTGATCACATGTTTTGATGATTGATGTTAATATATATATATGGTTTTGCTCTATGAAAATCCTTTTGATTTCACATGTTGCCATGCTAAACTAGTAGCACTCTTATCTTAATTTTGCAGTCACTACTCAGAGGTAGGTTCTTGCATGAAAGACCTGTTGAAGAGGAGAGACCACCTTCAGTAGCAGTGAGTGAATTAAATCAATTAAGTCACTACTCAGAAGTAAAATATCCATTAGCTTGTTCTTTATCAGAATGTGTTATATTTCCTCAACAATGTCTAATTTCAGTTTATAGAAGCAATAAACTCATGTAGTAAACAGTGGATGTAGTAAACCCATTTCAGTCTATAAATTTTCAAGTTTATTACTGTACATTTTGAACTTGTGCATTTTTTTTTTGCAATCAATTAGTTGCACTATTTGAACTAGTAATTTTGCTATTTAAATATTAACATGATTTTTCAATATTTGACTAAAAAAATTAATTTATTATATGATTAAATATTATCTTTTTGACTAAAAGTATATATTTAATACTAATTAATTTTTTATATTAATAATGTTTTATTTTAATATTTAATATTTTTAATTTTTTTAAAACTTAGTGGCGTTATTTTATAAACGCCGCCAAAGAACGGTACTTTTAGCGGCGTTTGTAATCAAAGCGTCGCTAAAGGTCTTGAGCTATAGCGGTGTTTGTGAAAAAAGTGCCGCTAAAAGCCATGATCTATAGCAGCGTTTGTGGGAAAAACGTCGCTAAAGGTCTTGAGCTATAGCGGCGTTTGTGGGAAAAGCGACGCTAAAGGTCTTGATCTATAGCGGTGTTTGTGGGAAAAGCGCCGCTAAAGGTCCTGACCTATAGCGGCGTTTATTTCAAAAAAATGCCGCTAAAGTTAGTGACGCTGTCATTAGTGGCATTTTTGGTGGCGCTTCTCAAAGCGCCGCAAATATTTTTAGCGGCACTATAAGACGCCGCTAAAGGCCTAAAAAAGCTCCGCTAAAAGCCTGTTTTGGTGTAGTGAAAGGAGGATTAAATTTAAAAAAAAAACAAATCCTAGGGGCGAAATCAAAAAGTGAAAAACAAAGAAATAGATTAAATCGTGACGCGCATGAAAGGAGGGGGACCAAAAAGGTAATTTACCAAATCCCCCCAAACGCGGCGCTGAAATGGACTAGAATGGAACAAAAATAAAATTATGCAGCTAGATAAAAATAAAAGAAAAGAAAGAAAAAAAAGGCCAAATTGCAACACCTTGCAAAATCGGAGGGACTGCGTGCACAAATACCCTTTTTTAAGAAACACGCGGATCCTCCCCCCAGGGTCGGGTCACCGCGCGGGTCAGGGACAAAACGGTGTCGTTTTGGCACCTGAACCCTAGTTTCAAAATAGCGCAGTTTTATGGGGCTATTTAAGCCCAAAAATTTTTAAAATTCTCATTTCAGCCGTCTTCCCTAAAAAAATAAAAAAACCTCCCATTTTCTCTCAAACATCCGGCCTTTAGGTCACCATAGCGCCACCGTGGACGGTGGCCAGCATTGCACAAGAGGGCGTTTCAGCCCCTCAGTTTAAGACCCGATCGAAGGCTAGATTTGTTTGGCCCAAAGGCCGAGAGAAAGGACTCCCAAACTCAACCTTTAGGGCCAATTTCGGTGATGAGCAAACTCCCGACGGTGCAATCGAACGGCGTTTCAGGTAAAATCTTCCCTACCTCCTTTTCTAGTTGTTTTTGTTTATAAAAATAAGGAAGAAAAAACAGAAAAACAGAAAAATAAAAACGAAAATAGATCTTAAACTGAAAAAAAACAAAAAATCACCTTAAATGCTCTTTGCTTTTTTATTTTCTGGGAATATTCGTAAAAAAAAATAGAAACTCCCACCCCTTTTGATGAATACATTCGGCTTTTTATAACCTAAATTACATGTTATTTTTGCTATTTTCTTGCATCTCTGTTGTTTCCGTGTCTTGCAGGTGACGGCGCAAGTGGGGGACGGCGACGTGACTGTGGCGGTGGAAGACGCGCGACAGTGGCGGCTGGCATGTCAAGGGTCAGAAGACCCTAGGTGTGGCGCACCTAGAGTTAGGGTGGTTGCTTTGTTTTTTTTGAAAATGGGCTAGGGTATTTTAGGTATTGGGTTGTATTTGGGTTTTGGGTATTGGCTATTGGGTTGGGCTTGGGTTAGTAATTGTTTAGGTTTGTTGTTTGGGTTGTGGTGTATTGGGTTTTGGGGGCCCTGGGTAAATTTGGGCTTGTACAACATCCATTCAATACATTGCATCTATTCATAATAATCATAATTTTTATACTTTATGATTTAGTCCTTTAGATGCCAACATTATCAAATAACAATTAACCTAAGCTAATATTATAATATAATTCAAACATAATACAAATAACATAATAAGTTCTGTATGAACTTGGCTCGGTAAAAGAACAAACAAAACATCGAAGACTAACCTGCGATTTTGTCTTTTCCTCGATTGTTCTCTGATTGATTCAATTCCTGATCTATATGATAATTCATTTCAATTTATCAATTCCAATTACCTTATAACATCCCGTTATATTCATATGAAATTTCAATTTCACTTTTCGAATGTTTCCTAAATTTTTGCGTTTTATTCAATTTAGTTCTTAAAATCGGAATACCATAACTTTCAAATTTAAGCCGCAATTTCGAAACCGATCTCAATTTCATCCTTCTACAGCTTTGTATTACCAATATTTAAATAAATTCAACATAAATTTTGAAATTTATACACTTTAGTCTTTATGTTCAAAAATTAGCTATTTACAAACTAGTCCTTTTTTATTTCAAAACTTAAAATCTAACAAAATAACACCAATTTAATCAAGAATACAATAATAGCAACTTTTGAAAACTTTAACAGTTTTACAAATTGGTACACTAGCTAGCTAAACCAAGCTCCCGGGACCTCAAAAACATGAAAATTACAATGAACGGACTTAAATCACCTATTTAATTTTTGGCCGAAAGTTAAAATGCTCCAAAACCTAATTCCTTATTTTTGTTTCATGAAGATGAGAAATATGACAAATGTTTTTTTTCTTCTTATTTTATTATCTATACTAAGATTAATATATAATTTATTATAATTAACTTAATTAACTAACACTAATCACACTTAACTAATTTTGGTGGATAATAGTTGTCCACCACCACCGTTTGACATAATAAGAAAGGTCAAATTCCTCAATTGGCCCTTCAATTAATTAGAAATTCATAGCGATTAACTTTTACCAGTTTTACAATTTAGTCTTTGTACCATAGGTTAATTATTTGATTAACAAAATTAATAGACCAAACTTTAACTAAACTTTATACAAACATCGTAAATATTAAATAATAATATTTACAGAATCAATAATTGAAATTGGTGTTCTGAAACCACCATTTTCAACACCATTAAAAACGGGCTATTATAATGATGGAGTCCATCAGTTGCGAATCCAACCATATGAAAGCGTCATCACATAAAGAGAAAGGGAATAATCGAAGACGTATAACATCATCGGATACCCCATTATACTTCAAATTATCACAAAGGGTTAGAAAATGCTTAAGATGTTGTTGGGGTCCTCGTTCATAGAGCCTCAGAATTGGAGGTTGCGTTGTATCATTTGAATCATAACCAACATGATCTCGAAATTGTTGGCATTGATTGCGGGTGGGTTGATACTACCTCGCACCACATCGACATTTTGTATGGAGTACTTTCTTAGTGTACAGTTCGTCATTCGTCTCAATTGGATAGGAGGTTCGAGTTCCTCTACGTTTGGAAGGCCTAAGGGTGGATCACCAAATCGAGGATCATCGATTGGGGGATCAACAATAAATGGTTCTATCAGTGGGTGTTCCTTCCTCGTATTACATTGGTTACTATCCTTTCCAGCTTGGGCTCAAATGAGATTAACTCGTTACTCTGAGTTATACACTATGAGTTGCAACCACAAGAAACACTAATAAATACAAGAATAAATCAAAAAAACACATAAACAAATACAAACAAGTAAACCATCGTATATATAAACTTAGTTTTCACCAATTATCTTCCTAGAAAAGCATGCAACAATCATAAAAATCAACTTATCACACACACATTTCCCCGACAACTGCATCAACAAATTGACCGTGGCACACGTATGAACACCGAGCAGAGAATCAATACAAAATTATGAACACATTCATCATCTCAACAACCCATCACACATACATCTCCCCGGCAATCGTGTCAACAACTTGATTATGGCACGACGTATGAACACCATCAGAGAATCTACATAAAATTATCAGAAATTAAAGCGACTTGACTGTAAGTTTGACTAGCCAATTGTAATATTTTTATGTTACAACAAAACACGGAGTATTTCAAGGATTGATCCCAAATGAGATCGGGCGATAAAGGATCTAGATTACTCAAAATCCTAATTGGTTCAATTTTACCTTTCGGTCACCATTTTACCCAATTAGACTATTTAGCCTATTTCCCTCTCAACCTCACTAAACTAAATCGAAAAAATCAAATTGGTTTACAATAGGCTCCCCTCTCGGTCTCACCTATATAAATTTTCACCTAGAGGCATCAATTATAGGTTTTGAATTATATTCAATTTATTCCATTTTTTGTGATATAGTCCCTGACCCAAAAACTAACCATGCAACATTTCAATTTCTAATGCCCCTAGTCTATTCCGATCGTCGAACCCAAGCTATGAGATTCTGCCATTGTTACTGGAGTAAACCACTTACAATTTATAGCAATTAATTCATATAAACACCAATTCATGTCATGATTCCATGTATAATATGAAATACAATAAAAAAAACGAGTCTCAAATGAGCTTACAGAAGCTCTTATATTGACCTAAGCACAAATAAAGACCAATTTGAAAAAAATTCAACGTTTGGACATAGCCTACTTCAATTACCGATACTCTAACAGCTCGTTTTTAGTGAAATCGAAACAATAGTTTTGGGAACACAAATATAATGTTTTAATAACTATTTTATTATTATTATCATGTCTACACCATGTTATTATTACTGTATAAAAATTTTGTTAAGAAATTTTACTGTTTGCATGCTTAATTTGATAAAAAGGACTAAATCGCATAAAGTTCAAAAGTAGTGTTCTAGTAGCTAAAGGTGTTAAATAGCTATAGAACCTTAAATTATGAGTCCTTATGTATTAATTAAACCATTGGTGACTTTAGTGGATGTACATGGCTTGGTAAAAATGAAATTTTAAATGTTTTTAAAGGTTAAAATTAAATAAAACAAATATTTTCTTCATGCATTCATCTTCTCCACCGATTCTTCAAGGAAAGAACACCATTTTTAGGGCTTTTTATATTTTGGTATAACAAGTGCAAGCATGTAAGTGATTTTCGTCCCGTTTTTTAATAATTTCTATGTTTTCGAGATCATTGTAGCTTAATTTAGCTATCGTGGGGACTAATTTGTAAAATTGTTAAAAGATTAGAGTTTTTACATGAATGAATATAGGTTTCCTTTGATGTTTGATGGAAGAAAATGAATAGTCATTGTTAGATAAATAACTTTTGTTAAGTGATTTTGATGAAATTGTCAATTAGAGATTAAATTGAAAAATAAAAATTATGCATGGTGAAATTGTGAAATAAATGAAATGTAGGGCTTAATAAGGACCTATATGAAATTTTACTATGGAGGGTTAAGGGTGAATTGCATGAATTTTCATTTTATGAGCTAGGGACTAAATTGTAATTAAATAAAAATTATAGGGGCAAAAATGTAATTTTTCTAAAATATGAGTTTGTATTGAACTGAATAGAATAATTATTGAATTGACCTGAATTTATTCAATTAGATAAAGACAAACCTCATACAGCTTTAGCTCGGGGCAAAGATAAAGTTTCAGAATAATCGCCTTCGTATCTACGTTTAATCATCGAGGTAAGTTCGTGTAATTAAATTGTACTTATTATAATTTAATTGAATTGTATGTGTATTATGAACTGCTATATATATAATTTGTCGCATACCCAATGATGTTACGTCGCTTACAAGCCCTGTTTGAACCTTAGGAATTCGTAGGATACAAATGACATGTCATTAAGGTTTACATGATTCAGGTGCTGGTCTTGATGGTCCTACTGATGGCTGAGGTCTGATATGTGTTGCAGATGCTCCACAGCTCGTATGAGCAGCATCGTGTAGCTACGTTCTGACCCATAGCTCATGTGAGCAGACCCATTTTTGTAACTCGTGCGAGTATACATGTACAGGAATTGACGGATTACAATTATTTGAGTTAGCACACTATGTGTGAGCTATTCCAAGTATCCAATGGTATTCTAATGCTTCAACGGGCATTACTCGGAAAGGAAATGGTAAGAGAATGACATGAACTAAAACAAGTGCATATATGAACTTCTTTGATATGGGATACATGGAAAAATGTAAGTTGAGATGAATGATATATTCATATGTCACATGAATAAATGTTGTGATCATCCATTATAAATTGCCTAAGCCTTATGCTTATATTACTAACATGTTTGGTCTGAATGCTTAGGCTTTGTCCAAGCTTTGGTTAGATTATGCCATGTTAAATTTACTTATTTTGTGATGAAATGGTAAGTTGATTTTTACATTATATGAACTTACTAAGCATTTATGCTTACTCAGTATTACTTTTCATGTTTTATAGTAAATCAGAAAGCTCGCTCGGGTTGGAAGCTTAACGTAGTTATATCACACTATCCATCGGCTAAATTGGTAGATTTTGGTGTTTCTATGTTTTGGTTATAATGGCATGTATAGGTGTTTTGGTTGATGTTGTAGCCATTATATTTTGGCTTGTAGAATTTGGTATTTTGAATGATGAAATGGTGTTAAGTTGGCATGTATATATCTGGCCTAGTAATGGTTGTTATTTTCGTGTTTATGGTAACTAAATGATAGAAGTTAAAATGGTAGTTAAAAATGTATGTTATAAATGATCTTTTGATATATTTGAATGTACTGATTTGGTATATTGGTTATAGAAGACATATATGACTAATGGTGCCAGATGTTAAATGGCATATTTGGTACTTTTGGTGGGAACTTGGAAGGAAAATAAAGTGGTAAGTTTTGGCATAAACTTAGTTATAAGTTAGTTGAACTTTTGGTCAAATTATGCATATGGTTATATATGTTTAAGTGTTGTGATTGAGGTGCCTTTTGGACATATTGGTTGTATGCTTATGTACCTTATTTGGATAGCTTAGTTATGCATGTTTTAAGTGCAATTTGAAGGCTTGTTTATATGTGGAAAATTGATTGTAGGTATGTGTATTAATGGGTGAGAAAAATGGCTTGGAAATGGCATATTTTTCGTCCACACGAGCGTGTGTCTCAGTCATGTGTCACACATGAGTGTGTGTCTCAGTCGTGTGTGACAAATGGCCGTGTGTCCCCTGTAGCTTATAAAGGTTTGCAAGTCAGGCAGTTACATTGCCTAGCACACGACCTGGCACACGGGCATGTGAGGCTATTCCGAAGGGTACACAACCTAGCACACTAGCATGTGGTTTCGCCGTGTGACCCAAGTCAGAGAGTTACACAGGTACGGACACAGGTTGGGACACGAGCACGAACACAGGCTAGGACACGGCCATGTGTCCCTACTTCGAATGTCGACACTGTCTGAGACACAGGTGTGTCTCTCAGCCTGGCCACCAGGCAATTTGAAAATTTTCACTTTTTTTCGAAAAATTCTATATGTTTTCGATTGAGTCCTGACTGGTTTCTAATGTGTTTTTAGGGCCTCGAGGGCTCATATAAGGGACAATACGTATGTTATTGATTGAATTTTCTATGATTGATGATGTGATATTAAATGTTTAAAACTTTTGATAGTTTTGAACCGTAAACTCCAGTAATACTCCGTAACCCTATTCTAGCGATGGATACGGGTTAGTGGTGTTACATTTATTGGTATCAAAGATACAGTTTAGTGTGATAACTCCTGACCCATTTTGAAACATGTTTTCTTATCACAATGACATCCAACCAAGCTGACTCCAATGAAGTTGAGAGTAACGCTAAAGCCTCTGTACACGAAGTAGCGTCGAGCGGTACAACGCCCATATCTAAGGGTTGGGGAGGAGAGGAAGCCTTCTTCAAGATGATGAGTGAATAGTTTACTAAGTTTGTACGTACGAACCCGGCTGCTTAACAACCTCCACCCCCTCTTTTCCCCAATTGGTCCCTATTATTCCTCAAGGTTTGGAACCTTCACAAGTTAACAAGTCACCTGTTGATAAGATTCATAAGTACGGGGTTGAAAATGATCCTGTGAGATCAGAATTATGGTTAGAAAACATAATCAGGGTTTTCAACGAACTATCTTGTTCACCGGTCGAATGTGTTAAGTGTGTAGTATCTTTGTTGAAAGACTCAGCTTATCAATGGTGGAACACGTTGATTTCAGTCATGCTAAGAGAGCGTATAAGCTGGGAATTCTTCCAAACCGAGTTCAGAAAGAAATACATAAGTTAAAGATTTCTTGATCAGAAACATAAGGAATTTCTTGAGCTCAAACAAGGCCGTATGTCTGTATCAGAATATGAATGAGAGTTTGTCAGACTGAGTAAATATGCCCAGGAATGCATTCCAACCGAGACTGCCATGTGTAAAAGATTCGAGGAAGGGTTAAATAAAGATATAAAGCTTCTAGTCAGGATTCTTGAGCTGAAAGAATTTGTTCTCTTAGTTGATCGGGCACATAAAGCCAAGGAGCTTAGGAAAGAGAAAAGAAAAGTCGATTTTGAAGCTAGAGACTGGAGAAAGAAATCGACTGAAAAGTCATATCAGTCATCGTCAAAGAGACCAAAAGAAAATCACAATCGTTCCACAACCTTGGTGGGGTATTCCATGTCTATAGCGAGTATGGATAGTGTCAGAGATAACAGGCCCGAATGCAAGCACTGTAAAAGACCATATTTCATCGAATGTAGTTTGAAGAATGGAGCATGTTTCAGGTGTGCTTCCTTCGAACATTATCTTAGAGATTGCCTAGAGAAGTCTGAGAAAGAAATAGTTTAGACTGTGAGGCCGAGCAACACTGCTGCGAGAGGTAGACCACCCTGTAATCCTGGAAATGTGAGTAGTAGCCGTGGTGGAACAAAAAACTTTGTTGTAAGATCCGAAGCACGAGGGCTTATGCTATTCGAGCATGAGAGGAAGCTTCTACGACAAATGTTATTACTGGTACTTTCTCTATCTTTGATATCGATGTTACTGCTTTGATTGATCTGGGATCAACCCATTCCTAAATATGCATGATTTAGTATTAAGTAAGAATTTTCCTGTTGAGTCCATTGAATTTGTGGTTAAAGTGTTGAACCCCCTAGGTAAGTATGTGTTAGTTGATAAGGTTTACCAGAACTGTCCTTTGATGACTCGGGGTTTATAGTTTTCTGGTTGATTTGATGATATTGGCATTTGATGAGTTTGATGTGATTTTGGGTATGGATTGGCTGACTCTGCACGATACTATTGTGAATTGTAGATGAAAGCTTATTGTATTGAAATGTCAGATTACTGAGACACTTTGGATTGAATCAGATTGTTTGAGTGGGTTGCCTATTATTATTTCGACTATGTCAGCGTAAAGATATCCGAGAAAAGGTTGTGACACTTACCTTGCATATGTACTAGATTCTAAAGTGTCTGAATTGAAACTTGAATCAGTGCTAGTGGTATGTGAGTATCCTGATATGTTTCCAAAGGAATTACCCGAATTACTGTCGATCAGAGAGGTTGATTTTGCTATTGAATTAGTACCAGGAACATCACTATTATCGATAGCAGCTTACAAAATGGCTCCTACTGGGTTGAAAGAGTTGAAAGCATAGTTGCAAGAATTGATAGATAGGGGTTTTGCTCGACCCAGTTTTTCACCTTTGGGTGCACCTATTCTAATCGTTAAGAAAAAGGACAAATCAATGAGATTGTGTATTGACTACCGCTAGCTCAAAAATGTTATGATCAAGAATAAATATCCATTGCCATGAATTGATAATTTGTTTGATCAGTTGAAAGGTGCAATAGTATTTTCGAATATTGATCTTCGCTCTAGCTACTACCAATTGCGACTGAAAGATTCTGATGTGCCGAAAACTGCATTCAGGACCAGGTACGGACATTATGAATTTCTTGTGATGTTGTTTGGTTTAACTAATGCACCTGTAATATTTATGGATTTGGTAAACAGAATATTTAGACCGTATTAGACAGATTCGTTGTGGTATTAATTGACGATATTCTGATTTATTCACGAGATGAGTCTGAGCATGTCAAGCAATCGAGAATTGTACTGCAAACTCTGCGTGATAAGCAATTGTTTTCCAAATTTAGCAAATGTGAATTTTGGCTCTGATAAGTCAAATTTCTAGGACATATTGTATCGGTCGAAGGCATCAAATTTTATCCGAGTAAAATTTCAGCAAATGTTAATTGGAAACCTCCGAGAAACGTATCCGAAGTAAGAAGTTTTCTAGGATTAGCTGATTTTTACAAAAGATTCATCAAGGGATTCTTGATGATAGCTACACTGATGACGAGACTATTACAGAAAGATGTGAAATTTGAATGGTCCGAGAAGTGTCAGCAAAGTTTCAATCAGTTGAAAGCACTATTGACCGATGCACCAGTACTAGTTCAACCTGAACCAAGTAAAGAATTTGTGATTTTCAGCGATGCATATTTGAATGGTTTAGGCTATGTTTTGATGAAGGAAGGTAAAGTGATAGCTTATGCTTCCAGATAGTTAAAGTCGCACGAAAAGAATTATCCGACACATGATTTAAAATTGCCAGCTATTGTGTTTGCGCTGAAGATTTGGCAACGGCATTTTGTATGGCGAAAAGTGTCATATATTTTCTGATCATAAGAGTTTGAAGTATCTAATGTCGCAGGAAGATTTGAATTTGAGACAGCGGAGATGGCTCGAGTTATTGAAAGACTTCGATTTGATTATTTATTATCATCCGGGTAAAGCGAATGTGATTGTTGATGCTTTGAGTAGAAATTTTTTATTTGTTTTGCAAGCGATGAATACGCGACTGACGTTATTTGATGATGGTTCAATTTAGCAAAGTGGAAAGCTAAACAGATGTTTTTACAACAGATTTGTAAGGCTCAGAAGTGTGATGATGTATTACTAGCTAAACAGAAACAGAGTGAGTCAACTTTTGATTCATAATTTTAGGTTAGATCTGATGATTGCTTATTTTTTAGAGGCGAGAAATGTGTATCGAATAATCCAGAGCTCATTTGGAAGATTTAACAAGGACCTCATAGTGGTAGCTTGTTCGTTCATTCAAGAAGTAATAAGATATACAGTGATTTCAAACAGATGTACTGGTGGCCAGGAATGAAACAAGAGATTCCTGACTTCATATCAAAATGTTTAGTATATCAGCAAGTTAAAGCTGAAAATCAAGTACCTTCTCGTTTATTGTAGCAAGTAATGATACTAGAATGGAAATGGGAGCGAGTTATAATAGACTTCGTATGGGTCTACCCCTATCTTTGAGAAAGAAAGATGCAATTTGGGTTGTCGTTGATTGTTTGACGAAGTCTGCACATTTTATTTTAGTACATATAGATCATTCCCTTGAGAGATTAGCTGAGTTATACGTCTCTGAAATTGTCATATTGTACGGGGTGACAGTTTCTATAATTTTGGATAGAGATCCGTGGTTTACATCACGATTCTTGGGAAATTTACAAGAAGCTTTAGGTACGGGATTACATTTTAGCACTACATTTCATCCTCAGACTGATGGTCAGTCCGAGCGTGTAATTCAGATACTCGAGGATATGCTTCGTTGTTGTGTGTTAGAGTTCGAAGGCAATTGCGAGAAATATTTACTGTTGGTTGAGTTTGCGTACAATAATAGTTATCAGTCGAGCATAAAGATGGCAACATATGAAGCTTTGTATGTTCGTAAATGTCGAACTCCGTTATGTTGGACTGAGCTTAGTGAAAATAAGCTTCACGGGGTTGATTTGATTCGAAAGACTAAAGAAAAAGTTAAAGTAATTCAAGATAGTTTAAAAGCTGCTTCAGATCGTCAAAAATTGTATGCGCATTTGAAGTGTAAAGACATTGAATTTCGAGTCAGCGATAGAGTATTCCTGAAAGTATCGCCCTAGAAGAGAGTTCTTCGTTTCTGTTACAAATAAAGGCTAACTCCTCGATTTATCGGGCCATATGAGATTATTAAAATAATCAGACCAGTAGCATATCGATTAGCTTTGCTGTCAAAGTTAGAAAAGATTCATAATGTGTTTCATGTATCTATGTTACGATAGTACCGATCTGACCCTTCACATGTTATCTCACCAGTGGATGTCAAGATTCAGCCTGATATATCGTACAGCGAGGAACCAATCAGAATTTTGGCTCAAGAGGTTACAGAATTGAGAATAAGAGCATAGCTTTAGTAAAGGTTCTTTGGCAACGTCATGGGATAGAGGAAGAAACCTGGGAACCTGAGGAAGCTATAAGAAAACAATATCTGAACCTCTTTTCTAGTAAGAATTTCGGGGACGAAAATTCTTTTAGGGGGAGAGTTGTAATTGCCCGTTTCAAGTGGAATCGGAACAGTGGTTTTAGGACAACAAATCCAATGTGAAAATATTTATTTTATTATTATTATCATGTCTACATCATGTTAGTATTACCGTATAAAAATTTCGTTAAGAAATTTTACTGTTTGCTTGCTTAATTTGATAAAAAAGACTAAATCGCATAAATTGCAAGAGTATTGTTCTAGTAGCTAAAGGAATTAAATAGCTATAGGACCTTAAAGTATGAGTCCTTATTTGGTAATAAAACTATTGGTGAAGTTAGTGGATGTACATGGCTTGGTAAAAATGAAATTTTGAATGTTTTTAAAGGGTATTCTGGTAATTAGGTAAATAAAGGTTAAAATTAAAGAAAACAAATATTTTCTTCATGCATTCATCTTTTCCACCGATTCTTCAAGGAAAAACACCATTTTTAGGGCTTTTTATATTTTGGTATAACAACTGCAAGCATGTAAGTGATTTTCATCCCGTTTTTATTGATTTCTATGGTTTTTGGGATCGTTTTAGCTTAATCTAGCTAGCTCGGGGACTAATTTGTAAAATTGTTAATAGATTAGAGTTTTTCCATGAATGAATATAGGTTGCTTTTGATGTTTGATGGAAGAAAATGGATAGTTGTTGTTAGATAAACAACTTTTGTTAAGTGATTTTTGATGAAATTGTCAATTACGGATTAAATTAAAAAATAGAAATTAGACATTGTGAAATTGTGAAATAAATGAAATGTAGGGCTTGCTAAGGACCTATATGAAATTCGGCTATGGTGGGTTAAGGTGAATTGCATGAATTTTCATTTTATGAGCTAGGGACTAAACTGTAATGAAATTAAAATTATAGGGGCAAAATGTAATTTTACTAAAATATGAGTTTGTATTGAACTGAATAGAATTATTATTGAATTGACCTGAATTTATTCGTTTAGATCAAGACAGACCTCGTACGGCTTTAGATCGAGGCAAAGATAAAGTTTCAAAATAATCGCCTCCATATCTATGTTTAATCATCAAGGTAAATTCATCTAATTACATTGTATTTATGAGGATTTAATTGAATTATATATGTATTATGAACTGCTATATATAAAATTCTGTTGCACAAAAAAAGTTGTTACGTCGATTACTGAGCCTCGTTTGAACCTTAGGAATTCGTAGGATACAATGACATGTCATTAGCATTTACATGATTCGGGTGCCAGTCTTGAACGTCCTACAAATGGCTGAGGTCCGACATGTGTTGCAGATACTCCATAGTTGTGTAACCAGCATCGTGTAGCTACATTCCGACCCACAACTCGTGTGAGCAGCCCATTTTCACATCTCGTGTAAGTATACTTATTCATAGCTCGTATGAGCATACATGTACAGGATTTCATGGATTACAGTTATATGAGTTAGCACACTATGTGTGAGCTATCCCAAGTATCCAATGGTATTCTAATGGTTCAACGGGCATTATTTGGAATGGAAATGGTAAGAGAATGACATGAACTAAAGGAAGTGCATATATGAACTTCTTTGATATGGGATACATGGAAAAATGTAAGTTAAGATGAATGATATATTCATATGTCACATGAATAAATGTTGTGATCATCCATAATAAATTGCCTAAGCCTTATTCTTATATTACTAACATGTTTAGTGTGAATGCTTAGGCTTTGGCCAAGCTTTGGTTAGATTATGCCATGTTAAGTTTACTTATTTTGTGATAAAATGATAAGTTGAGTTTTACATTATACGAACTTACTAAACATTGTTTTAAGTGCAATTTGAAGGATTATTTATATGTGGAAAATTGATTGTAGGTATGTGCATGAATGGGTGAGAAAAATGGCTTGGAAATGACCTATTTTTCATCCACACGGCCAGAGACATGGGTGTGTGTCTCAGCCGTGTGTCACACACAGGCGTGTATCTCAGCCGTGTGTGACACACAGCTAGGCGACACAGCCGTGTGTCCCCTATAGATTACAAAGTTTTTCAAGTTAGGCAGTTACACGGCCTAGCAGACAACCTAGCACACAGGCGTGTCGCTTGGCTGTGTGAGCAAAGTCAGAGAGTTACATGGGCATGAACACGGGCTGGGACACGGTTGTGTGTCCCTACTTCGAATGTCCACACGGTCAGAGACACGGGCATGTCTCTTAGCTGTGTGACTCCTGCAATTTGAAAATTTTCAAATTTTTCCAGAAAATTCTATATGTTTTCGATTAAGTCCCGACTTGTTTCTAATGTGTTTTTAGGACCTCGAGGCTCGTTTAGGGGACAATATGTATGTTATTGATTGACTTTTCTATAATTGATGATGTGATATTAAATGTTTAAAAATTTTGATATTTTTGAAACGTAAACTAAGGTAATACTATGTAACCCTATTCTAATGACAGATACGAGTTAGGAGTGTTACAGATACCATTTTCAGCTTCAGTGTTTTAAAATTAAGATGAAAATTCACAAGTACCAACACCTCTATTACAAAGTATTGATACTTATCCCAGTATCAATACTATTTTTAGGCTTTATGTTTGAAAAAATCAGGAAAATCTATAAAGTACTAATACCTTTATCTAAGGTATCGATACCTTTTGCTAGAATGCCAAAAATTACACATTTTGGTCCTTTATACATGGTCAATTAAACTCAAACTCAAATGGTGCTTGTAAGCATATTTTGACTTGCATATAATCCACTAGAACATATCAATATACTAAATTTCATCCATTCCAATATGTCTCAAATGGTATCCAAAACACAGCACTTCTAATTGCACAATTCATACCAAATGTACCATACAATTTTTCATTTCATACCATCATGTTATCATGCCTAATCATACCTACAATTACCATTATTTATCATTCAAAACATACTAATTTAATGCCAAAACTCACAATTAAACATCTTCCAAACATCTAAACCAATATGCCACATTTGGCATCAATTTTTCAACAACCTACTTAAATCATTTCATACCATTCAACCATTCATTTCATCCATTTATTTCATTTTCAACTATGCAATGATAGATGCCAAGCACATACAACAGGATATAGCACCAAATTTATGAACATACATAATTTGCCATTATAACCAAAGTTCATTTGCAACAAATGCTTCAAATCAAGCTACACATTTTAAGATAACATGACCATTCCTAAGTACATGCCACATATAACTGAGTTCAAATGCTCAAAAGTATACTGAATCAGGAGATGGATAATGCAAGCTCCACGGTGATTCCTTCGATGCATTCCGCAAATTGAAAATCTACAGAGAAAGAAAAACAACTAGGTAAGTGATCTGTCACAATTCATTGTAGTAGATTAAACAATTTTCCATACTTAAGGAGCTCGTATAAAAGAAATTTGGTTATGTTTTTACTTGGGTTTCAATTTTAGTTCATAAATAATAAGAAGTGTAATTTGAGACATTTATATGACCTTAGAGGCCAAAATAGGCCTAAAGGAAGGCTAACATATTCGGTGAGTGTGCAGGACATCATTCGAAGGCATAAGAACACGAATCAACATAGTGAGCAAACTGCCTTTAATATCGGAACATAGCAGAGGGTCTCACGACACAGCCCTATCATCAAGCCTCAGCCTGTAAACTGCAATCAATGTCACCGCACAGGCCAGAAGTTGTCGTGACACTGCCTTAACGAGAGGAATTAATGAGCCAAGTGTGTTTTGGTCCGCACAACAAACTTTAATGCAAAAACGTCAGCCAAATTAGGTCAATGGTTGATGGCCAACCCTAAGCCTATAAATAGATAGCTCTAAACACTTCATAAATAGTTTTTTTTCAAGTTTTAAGAGATGACTTTAATTTCGGTTTGTTTTTTAGTTTCTTTCTAATTTATTTTTTACTTATGTTATATTCATTTGGAATTCTATTCTAGCTTTTATTTTCATTCGTCGTAGAACTTGACTTGTGGATTCATCAACTCTTCATGGATTGTTGTCTTCACAATTAGCAATATATATCAGGATTTTTCTTAAACTCTATTCTTGATCTAGTATTTATGTTTATCATTTCAATCAATTTTATGATGTTTATTAGATCTATGGGGAACTAATCCCTTTATGGGGGATTAGCGAGTGGACGTGGGAGTGACTAACTTCTATGTTTGACAACCGTAGGAAGTCATCTAGGTGGGAATGAACCCAAAATTTTTAATTCTTATCTATGAACACCTTGTACCAATCCGATCTGGACTATGAGGTCGAGAGATAAGTAGTTCTTACCGACTCATTAGTTTAGTGGAAGATCGAGATACCGTGCTAGATTAATAGCTAGTTGATTTAATAGAACCCGAAATAGGAGTTAGTTATGATCATCAAAGCGGGTTTGTAGCAACCCTAACCTGTCTATGATCATCAAAGCGGGTTTGTAGCAACCCTAACCTGTCTCCGTCACTGGATTAAGCTTACAGATTATTATAGCATATTTCAATTCAAATATTAAATTAATTACCAAATATTCAAAACCAAACATCATTCATAGTATATACATGATTACGACATTATATCGAGATTACGAAACCTAAAAATCAATTTGGGAATAATTAGGGACTTATTTGAAACAAAATAAAAAAAATGTAAAAAAAACTTGAAAACAGGGGTCACACAGCTATGTGGCCAGGCTGTATGGCTTAGGGACATGGTCATGTGGCCAAACCATGTACAGTTTGAAAATAGGGTCACACGGTCGTGTCGTTAGTTCGTGTGCCAGACCGTGTGCAATATGAAATAAGATCATAGGATTGTGTACAGAACCGTGTGTCAAACCATGTGTAATTCAACATGTTAGACTCATTCAATCATCACTAAAGTTTCAATTACCATGCACCAAATCCATTCATTTATATCATCCTCTATTAGCAAAAATAACCATTCCAAAACCATAACTAGACAAAACTAAAATGACCATTTTTAAACCTATTCACAAGTAATATAACAAAACCATCTACCACTTTGTTTCACCAATCACTAAAACATGCCTACTATTCAAATGGTTCAAACCATTATTTTACAAACATATTCAACAAGATACTTCAACCATTTACATATCATGCACCACAAATTCAACATAAAACATAAAACATAACATCACATAACAAATTTAATTTAATCACAGATTCAACTAGAACTTAAAATGAGACAACTCCAAAACCATATCTAAATGCCACCAACCCATCAACAAAATCAAAAACTATCAAACTAGGAGCTTGGTAGTGTGAGCCCTGAAGTTGATCCATCTGCCCAGTTTCGCAAAACCTTAACTATAGGAAATAAAAACAAAACGAGTAAGCTGAAAAAGCTTAGTAAGTTCGTAACTAAATTACAAACCAACATGCCTCAAATTAAAACTGAATACAAAAGAACTTAAATTGATTTACCCTGACAACCATTTACAAGATCACAAAGCATGAGTACTGAAACATTTAATTATATAATTGACATCACACCATAGTTCATACCAAATCAATTCATACATAAAAACATCTTATTTTTTATCACATGAGCACCATATGGTAATAAACTAATATGATCATATTTAATACAATGTTATAATGATTATAATCCAGATTTATCAAATAGTTCAAATCTTAATTACATAAATTCATAGCCCAATGAACTAAAGAAGAAAGAATCGAATACTCAGGTTTCCCAAAACACACCAAAGAGCATCAAAATGCTAACAGAGGCACCAAAGTGCAATCCTATACAAGTGCGCATGCTAACCCTATTGGCATGCCAATTGTATCCTAATTGTTTACTACGTTCAAACGGACATTTTAATTGAACTCATCACATTAACAAATTAGAGGCACTTCCACAATATCCGTACACATACTATATATCCATTACATCCATTCCAATATCATATAACTCATATTTCACAACCATTTCTCAACTTCCAAATAAGTATACTTTTATTTATACCTATTTATAAAAAAATCATAATTAAAATTCCATTACTAAATATTCAATCACATTTCAAATTTAAACAAATACAAAACAACATAATTTATTAACATATATACTTATTCATTAATGCTATGAACTTACCTAGACTATGCTATTGGTTGACTCATAGGGACTAATCTGCAATTTTCCCTTTTCCTCAGTTATCCTCCGTACGATTCAATTCTTGATCTATATGATGATAAATTTAATTTATCAATTTCAAATACATTATCAAACTTATTACTATGCATATGCCCATAAAATTTCATTTCTTACAAATTTTCCATATGCTTTTACACTTTATTCAATTTAGTCTCAAAACCCAAAACTTTCAAATTAGCACAATTTCACCAATTTTCAAGCTAGCTGAATTTTCATACAAACTATTAAATCCCATAATTATTCAGAATTCATAAGAATTTCATGTCAAATTTTATATTTAATCATTTCAATCCTTTAACTAAAACTAACTAAAATCACTTTATAAAATAGTCTTAATCAACAACCAAAACTACAAATTCATCATTTACCACAAAAACACCTAGAATTCATCAATGGTAAACTTTAAAACCTTTAAAAGTTTTACAAATTAGTCCTTATATTAGCTAGATTACGCTACAACAATCTCAAAAACATAAAATTCACTAAAAACGGATTAAGAATTCATACCATGCAAGAGACACTCAACAGTCGAACCTTCAAAACCTTCCCATGGTGTTTTTCATTGATTCTTTTGGTGCAAAACATGTTAAGAAAAATGATGTTCATTTTATTTTTATTTTACTTAAGTTTTAATTACTTAATTACTATTTTAACCTTTAATGAAACATACATTTTAACTAAAATCTAGCCTTAAACCGTCCCACTATATAAAAATGCTATATTTGTCATAAAAATCCTTCCACTTATGTTAATAATCCATTTAATCATTAAAATTCAATAACGATTAAATTTTACATCTTTTATGATT
This sequence comes from Gossypium raimondii, assembly GCF_025698545.1. Classification (NCBI taxonomy): domain Eukaryota; kingdom Viridiplantae; phylum Streptophyta; class Magnoliopsida; order Malvales; family Malvaceae; genus Gossypium; species Gossypium raimondii. The sequence continues at coordinate 37,811,607 of NC_068572.1, forward strand.
TAGTCATTTTTCTTTAATTAACAAATCAAACAATTAAATTTGGAACCAAAATTTCACATACCAATATAATAACTCAGTAAATATTTAATAAAAATATTTACGAACTTGGTTGTCAAAAATGAGGTCTCGATACCTCATTTTCCAAAACCATTTGACTTTCGGGACAAACCACTTATCTCTACTATTTGTTCAATAAGTTAAAATTTATCAAATCAAAATTTAATTTATAACTATAGTTGACTCATATAAATTAAATAATAATTATTGTGGACTTACTAGTCAGACTTGTGGTCATGAAACCACTGTTTCTGACACCATTGAAAACGAGATGTTACAACTCTCCCTCTTAGAAATTTTCGTCCTTAAAATTTCTTACCTAAAAAAAGGTTTCGATATTGCGTTTTGATAGATTCTTCTATTTCCCACGTAGTGTCCTCTACTCCATGTTGATGCCATAGTATTTTAACCAACGATACACGTTTATTCCCCAACTCTTTCACTTTCCGGGCTAAAATTCTAACTGGTTCTTCACTATAAGTCAGATCGGGCTATAATTCAATCTCATCCATAGACAATACATGTGATGGATCGGAAAAATGGTGACGAAACATCAAAACATGAAAAAGATTATGCATTCTGTCAAGTTTTGGAGGTAATCCTAAACGATAAGCTACCGGTCCGATTCTTTCTAAAATTTCATACAGTACAATGAATCTCGGACTGAGTTTTCCCTTTCTGTCAAAACGCAACACTTTCCTCCAGGGCGAGACTTTCAGAAACACTTTCTCACCAACAAAAAACTCAATATCTTTACGTTTCAAATTAGCATAAGATTTCTGACGATCGAATGCAGCTTTCAAATTATCACAAATAATTTTAACTTTATCCTCAGTTTTCCAAACCAGATTAACCCCAGCTAACTTCCTTTCATATAGTTCCGACCAGTATAATAGACTTCTACATGTACGTCTGTATAAAGCTTCGTGTGGTGTCATTTTTATGCTTGACTCGCAGCTGTTATTATAAGCAAACTCGACTAACGATAAATATTTCTCCCAACTACCTTCAAACTCAATTACACAACAACGTAACATATCTTCCATAATCAGTATTACTCATTCAAAATGTCCATCTATTTGTGGATGAAAAGCAGTACTGAAATTCAATCTAGAGTCCAAAGCCTCGTATAATTTACCCCAAAATCTAGAGGTAAATCTTGTAACATGATCGAATATTATCGAAAATGGTACGCCGTGCAATCTCACAATTTCTTAAACATTTAATTCAAAAAATTTCTCATGTGAGTAATCAATTTGAACAGGTATAAAATGAGTTGATTTCATCAATCTTTCTACGGTAACCTAGATCAAATCTTTTCTTTTCAAAGTTAATGGCAACCCTGAAAAAAATCCATAATGACATGCTCCCATTTCCCCTCGAGAATTATCACAAGTTATAATAAACCTAGCAGAACCTGTTGTTTGGCTTTCACCTACTAACATATCAAACATCTAGAGACAAACTTTAACATTTCATGTTTCATACTAGGCCACCAGTGGCTCCGTTTTAGATCGTTATACATTTTGTTACTTCCAAGATAAATCGAATAAAAACTATTGTGAGCTTCATTTCAGAACTCTCGTTTTAACCCAAAGTTATTTGGTACACATAGTCGATCATGGAAATACAAACAATCATCAACTTTGGTAAAACAATCAATCGTCTGACCACTTTTCACTAGTTCCAATCTCAATAATAAATAGGGATCATTCTTCTGAAGTTCTTAAATTTTTGATAAAAATACCGGCTTCACCTTCAACTCAACCAAAATAGAACCATCACGTTCCAACATCAAACTTGCATTCATAGCCCTTAAAGTAAACAAGGATTTTTGACTCAAAGCATCTGCTACAATATTAGCCTTCCCAGGGTGATAATCAACTACTAAATCATAATATTTTAGTAATTCAAGCCATCTACGTAGTCGCAAGTTCAAATCTTTCTAAGTCATCATATATTTCAGACATTTATGATCAATGAAAACATGACATTTCTCTCTGTATAAATAATGTCACCAAATCTTTAAAGAAAAAAGAATTACTACTAACTCTAAATCATGTTTCAGATGTTTCGCTCGTGAGGCTTTAACTTTCTCGAGTCATAAGCAATTACTTTCCTACTTTGCATCAGAACCCAACCCAAACCATAAAGGGACGCATCACTATAAATAGTAAAATCTCTTCCAATTTCAGGTTGGGTTAAAACTACAGCTTCGGTTAAAATAATCTTCAATTGATTAAAGTTTTTCTGACATTTATCAGACCAAACGAAGCTAACATCTTTTTTACAATAACTTTGTCATAGGAGATGTTATAATTGAATTTTTTTAAGAAACTGTCGATAATACCTAGCTAAGCCTAGAAATCTACATACCTCAGAAACATTCTTTGGAACTTTCCAAACAACAATAGCAGATATTTTGTTCAAATCAACACCGATGCCATCAGCGAGGACTATGTGACCCAAAATCTGACTTTTCGGAGCCAAAATTCACATTTACTGTATTTTGAATAAAGTCCATGCACAGTCTCATCGTTCCATCTTTCTTTTTCACGAACAATATTGGTGCACCCTAGGGTGACACACTCGGTCGGATAAAATTACGATCTAGTAATTCCTGTGACTATGCTTTTAGCTCTTTTAACTCAGCAGGAGCATTTTTGTACTAGGCTATCGAAATCAGAGTTTTTCCAGGTACAAGTTCTATTACAAATTCAACTTCTCTAATCACTGGTAACCCTGGTAACTCTTCAAGAAAAATAGTAGTAAATTCTTTAATTATCGGTACTTGGTCAATTTTCGATCCTAACACTTGAGAGTCTAGAATGAATACAAGATACACTTCACAACCCTTTCTGATCAATTTCTGAGCTGACAACGCCGGAATTATATTCGTAGCATAACCCCTTCCACAAGCTTCGACACAAACGAGTTCACCATTTTGACATTTCAAAGTAATATTTTTCTGTTGATAGTTTACTATTGCATCATGTTCAATCAGGCAATCCATACCCAAAATGATATCAAAATCGTCAAATGGTAACAACGTCAAATCACCAAGAAAATAGTAACCCAAAATTTTTAGTGGACACATTCTACAAATCTGATTAATTAACATTCCTTAACCCAACAGATTGTGACTCTAACAGTGTAACCAGTTGACTCAATAGGTATAATCTTTTTGTTTACTAATGTTGTACATATATAGGAATGATTTCACCTAGGGTCAATCAATTCATAAATATTAATATAAAAAAGGGAAAATGTACCAGCAATAATGTCTGGAGCAGAAGCTTCCTCACGAGCTCTAATGGCATAACCCTAGAAGGTGCTCTAGCCTCTAACCACTCGATCATATCAATAGCTTTCCCTTGACCAGTTGTACCACCTCTACCGTTCCCTGGCTTCCTACCATTCTGTGAAGTAGTCTCAAGTTTAGTGTTTTGATTCTCTGAGTCGTTAAATCGTTTTGGACAGTTCTTGAGGAAATGATCAGTGTAACCACATCTAAAACAAGTTCCCAACTTGAATTGACATTCACCAGAGTGGCCCTTACCACAATGTTCACAAATAGGTTTCTCCACATTTCTAACACTGCCCACACTAGCAACAGGTGAGTTTACAGATCTAAAAATGGCTTTGTCTAGGTCTATCTCTACCTATGAATCCTGAAGGAGAGGTGAGTCAACTAGCATCATTCTGAAATTTCTTCGACGTGGAAGTCTGAACTAATTTGGATGGCCCTCTTTTGCTAAAATCTCGTGACTTCATATCTGATTGTCTGTTATCTTTACAAATCTCTTCCATTTTCTATGCACGTTCTGAGAGCTCCACAAACTATCGTAGTTTTAAAACTCCAACCAACATTCAAATTTCATAATTTAATCCATCATCAAAATGAACGCACATCTTTTCTTCTGATGATACGATGTTTTGAGCATACTTACTCAAACGCATAAATTCTCGTTCATACTCTACTACTGATCGATTTTCTTGGTTCAATTCAAGAAACTCTTTCTTTTTCTTATCTAAGTAAAGACGACTAACATATTTCTTTTTAAACTTTTCCTGAAAGAAATCCCAACTAATCCGATCATTCAAAACCATAGTTGTTAAAGTACACCACCACAAGTATGCTTTATCTTTCAGTAATGAAATCATACATTTCAAGCTATCCTTGGGTGAACACATTAATTCAACAAACACTCTCTGTGTATTTTCAAGCCAGTATTCATTTCTGGAAAGGTCATCGTCAAATTTGCTTCGGAATTATTTAGCTCCACATATAGGAATTCTATCAACAGGAGGTTGATGAAATATTGCAAGTATGGGGTTTTGAGGACACAAAGGTGATGAAGGAGGAACAGTAGGAGTGGAGGTTGTGAAGCAGCATGATTAAATCTCACAAAATCATTGAACCATTGGTTCATCATTCCGTAGAAAACATTTTACATTTCAGTATCAAATGATTGTGAAACCGACATACTTTTACTTGCTTCTTGATTGGAAGCTTGAATATTACTTTCAGCTTCATTCGCTACAACACAATTTGATTCGACCAACATCTTGTATCTATAAGAAAAACAAAATCAAAATAGATCAAAAGCATCACACTCTCACAAGTATATATGGCATGTATATTCTAGACTCAACACGCACTACAATAGTCTAAGAATCGACTAAATCATAGCTCTGATACCAATAAATGTAACATCTCTAACCCGTCTTCTTCATCAGATTAGAGTTTCAGAGTATCACAGCACATATCGATTCAAATAACAACATAAAACTATTCAAATATTAAATTAATTACCAAACATTCAAAACAAATCATCATTCATAGCATATATACGATTACGACTTTATATCGAGCTTACGAAACCTAAAAATCAATTGAGAATAACCAGAGGCTTATTTGAAACAAAACAAAAAAAATATAGAAAAACTAGAAAATAAGTGTCACACGGCCTTGTGGTATAGCCCAGGCTGTGTGACTCAGGGACATGGTCGTGTGGCCAACCCGTGTACAGTTCAAAAATAGGGTCACAAGGCTCTATCATTACATCATGTGTCGACCGTGGGAAATATGAAATAAGATCACATGACTGTTTCAAAAATCGTGTGCCAAACCATGTGTGATTCAAAATAAGGCCACATGGCAATCTCTCCAAGCCTTGTAACAACCCGAGACTACATTGGACAAACCTACACCAAAATTAAATAGTTCACACAGTCATATGGTTTGGCTGTGTGTGGCACATATCCGTGTGATAGCCCGTGTCCCAGGTCGTGTGCACCTAAAATAGCTTCCAAAATAAGTCAAAACAATACCAATTCCTTTGGTACCAAGCCAAACCAAAATCAACCATTAACATGCCTTCAAAACATATCCAAACAAACTTAAAACATACTAAAATATTCAACTTAAATGCCTAACCAATATGCCCTTATTGGCACCACAACTTAAAAATATATAATAACCTTACTCCATAAAGACATAATTAACATGTTAGACTCATTCAATCATCACTAAAGTTTCAATTACCATGCACCAAATCATTTCTTTTATATCAACCTCTAATAGCCAAAATAACCATTCCAAAACCATAACTAGACAAAACTAAAATGACCATTTTTAAACCTATTCACAAGTAAAACACCAAAACCATCTATCACTTTGTTTCACCAATCACTAAAACATGCCCACTATTCAAATGGTTCAAACCATTATTTTACCAAACATATTCAACACGATATTTCAACCATTTACATATCAATAACCATAAAATTAAAATGAAACATAAAACATAACATCACATAACAACCTTAACTTAATTACACATTCAACTAGAACTTAGAATTAGACAACTCCAAAATCTTATATACATGCCACCAACAAAACAACTAAATCAAAAACCACCGAAATAGGAGCTTGATAGTGCGAGCCTTGAAGTTGATCCGTCTACCAAGTTCTGCAAAATTTTAACTACAGGAAATAAAAACAAAACGAGTAAGCTTAAGAAACTTAGTAAATTCATAGGTAAATTACAAACCAACTTACCTCAATTAACAATTGAATACAAAAGAACTTAAATTACTTAACCCTAACAACCATTTACAAGATCCTAGAGCATTAGTACTAAATCATTTCATTATATAATTGACATCTCACCATGGTTCATACCAAATCACTTCAGACATAAAAACATCTTATTTTTCACCACGTGAGCACAATATGGTAAAAGAACTAATATGATCATATTTAACACAACATTATAATGATTATAATCCAGATTTATCAAATAGTTGAAATCTTAATTACATAATTTCATAGCCCGATGAACTATAGCAACAAGCCTCGGATATTCAGGTTTCCCAAAACACACCAGAGAGCATCAAAATGCTAATAGAGACATTGAATTGCAATCTTGTACATGTGTGCATCCTAACCCTATTGGCATGCCAATTGTATCCTAATCATTTACTACGTCCAAACAGGCATTTTAACTGAACTCATCACATTAACAAATCAAAGGCACTTCCATAAAATCTGTACACATACTATATATTCATTACATCCATTCCGATATCATATAATTCATATTTCACAACCATTTTTTAACTTCCAAATAAGTACACTTTTACTTTATACCTATTTATAAACAATTCATAATTAAAATTCCATTACCAAATATTCAATCACATTTAAAATTTAAATACAAAATAACATAATTTATTAACATATATATACTTATTCATTAATGCTATGAACTTACCTAAAATCTGCTATCGGTTGACTCATAGGGACTAATCCATTATTTTTCCTTTTCCTCGCTTATCCTCTATACGATTCAATTCTTGATCTATATAATTATTAAATTCAATTTATAAAATTAAAATACATTATCAAACTTATTTCTATGCATATTCCCTAAAATTTCATTTTTACAAATTTTCCTAAACTTTTACACTTTATTCAATTTAGTCCCAAAACCCAAACTTTCAAATTATCACAATTTCACCAATTTTCAAGCTAGCCAAATTTTCATTCAAACTATTATAGCCCATAATTATTCAGAATTTATAAGAATTTCATGTCAAATTTTATATTTTATTATTTCAATCCTTTAACTAAAAACTAACTAAAATCACTTTACAAAATAGTCCTAATGAACAAACAAAACTACAACTTCATCATTTAACTCAAAAACACCTAGAATTCAACAACGGTAAATTTCAAAACCTTTAACAGTCTTACAAAATAGTCCTTGGATTAGCTATATTAAGCTACAACAATCTCAAAAACATAAAATCCACTAAAAATAGATTCAGAATTCATACCATGCAAGAGACACTCAACGACTGAACCTTCAAAACCCTCCCATGGTGTTTTCACTATTTTTTTGGTGGAAAACATGGTAAGGAAAATAATGTTCATTTTATTTTTTTACTTAAGTTTTAATTACTTAATTACTATTTAACCTTTGATAAAACAGACATTTTAACTAAAATCTATCCTTAAACCGCCCTACTATATAAACATGGTATATTTGTCATATAAATCCTTCCACTTATGTTAACTAATCCGTTTAATAATTAAAATTCAATAGCAATTAAATTTTACTTCTTTTACGATTTAATCCTTTTTTCTTTAATTAACAAATCAAACAATAAAATTTTTGAACTAGAATTTCACATACCCATATAATAACTCTGTAATTATTTAATAAAAATATTTACGGGCTCAGTTTTTCAAAATAAGGTCTCGATGCATCATCTTCCAAAACCACTTGACTGTCGAGACAAACCACTTATCTTTACTATTTTTTCAATAAACTAAAATTTATCAAATCAAAATTTAATATATAACTATAGTTGACTCATATAAATTAAATAATAATTATTACGGACTTACTCGTCGAACTTGTGGTCCTGAAACCACTATTTTTGACACCACTAAAAACGAGATGTTACAGAGTTAGTCTTCTGTCCTTAGAATTGATAAAGTCTACAAATTATTTTCCCGTCTTTATTTTTATGCATTTTAATTATTTTTATAAAATGTGATTTTGCATCACCTTGGGATTTATCCTAATATAGTTTAATTAAATAACTAATTAGATTTGTTAACGTAGAAGTTAGAATTAGTTTAGTTTCACCTCCCTTAGGTACGATCCTTGGAGTACTCCAACACTTTGTTGTATAAATCTATATTGCAACCTGACCTATATACTAGCGGAAACCTTCTAACGATTATATTTGGTTGTAGGATTTACACTCTAGACGTTATTACATTCGGAGGTGGTCAAGTTGTTGGCGCCGTTTTCGAGGAGGCAATGCCACTAGATTAGTTTTAAATTTTACGTCTAATAGGATAGTTAGGAAAATTTTAAATTATAGATACGATTCTAATTTTAATTTTTATTTACTTTTATTTTTGTCTACTAATGTTTTTACTTTTCTTTGTGGTTTTAGTGCATGACTCAAAGTAGAAGCATACCTATAGAGCCAGCAACTAATCTAGAAAGAATTATTCACCGAAACCATTTACAGCAACAACAGCAGATGCAAAATAACCCACCTACTATGGTTAACCCACCATGTGATAATCCACTCTTCAACAAACCTAACTTACAAGATATACCACCACAATTATCGATAAAACCACAAATGGCTCAAGATAAGTGTATGCTGAGAGATTATACGCTACCAAACCTTAACGTAGTACAAGGCAGCATTGCAAGGTCAGCCATAACAACAAACAATTTCAAGATAAAGCCGACAATGATCCATATGATTCAAAATAACGTACAGTTTAGAAGAACTATGATGGAGGACCCAAACCAGCATCTAAAACGATTTCTCCAACTTTGTGATGCTTTTAATTTTAACGGGGTCAACGATGATGCTATTCGTCTTCGACTATTCCCGTTCTCCTTAATAGATAAATTTTCTCTTGGTTAGATTTGTAGGCACCGGTATCCATCACAACATAGAATAAACATGCAAAGAGGTTCTTATACAAGTTCTTTTATATCAATAAGACGATCCAATTAAGGAGAAAGATAGCCACGTTTAAGCAATTAGAAGGAGAAAACTTTCACGAATCTTAAGAGCGATTCAAGTCGTTGATACAAAGATGCCCTTACCATGGCCTACCTAACTGGTTACGGTTATAGATGTTCTATAATGGACTAGATGCACAATCAAAATCGGGACTAGATGGGGTTGCAGGAGGAGCCCTGATGAACCGAACATACAAGGATGTATATAATCAGATAGAAAACATAGCGATGAATTCATGTCAATGGCCAAATGTGTGATGTGCTTATGGCCAGAGAAAGCTATGCATGAGGAAGATAAGTATTAACAAATTTTAGATAGACTTAATTGGATTGAGTCAACATCCAATGGGTCTAAAATATATGATGGAGATAGACCAATTGGCTAGTATCCTGAGAACCCAGCCGAGAATGTAAATTACATTGGGAATAAGGGTGGAAATTCATATTCAAATACTTATAATCCTATCTGGAGAGATCATCCAAATCTGAGATGGGGTGGCAATCAAAGAAGAGGTAATAATCATAACCCAGTTAAACAAAATATAGCTTACCAACCTAAATATCTGCAGAAACCTTAGGAAAGGGCCGACCTAGATGACCATACTGCATGTGGTCAAAAACTAGATCGAATTGATGGGGAGATGTAATAAATACGAACTGAAGTAAAACAGGTGCAGTCTAAGTGCACCCAAACGATGAAGACATTGACAAAGCTTGAAGATAAAATGAGCCAACTTATGAGTATGATGGGATATACAAAACGACATATTGGCACAGGTATCCTGAGCAACACAGAAAATAATCCTTGAAGAGAAAAAAAATAGCAAGTGAAGGTAATCACACTTCGTTCGGGCAAAGTATTGAGTAGCTCGAGGAACCCTAATCAAGAGGAAAATAAGGAGGATGCCAATGGTTTTTAGAAGAAAATTTCTCAAAATGATGATGTTTAACAGAAACCAGAAGAGGTAGCTGAGTCGTTAATTGAGCTGAAAGCCGAGCTAAATGTACAACATGTACTTACTAAGGTACCATTCCCCTCCCATCTAGTGGACAAGCAGAAATGGGATGATGCGAAGTTTGTAAGTTTTCTAAACTTATTTAAATCGCTTAACGTTAACTTGCCTCTCATAGAACTAATCGAAAAATTTCCTAAGTACGCTAAATATTTAAAAGAAATAATGGCTAGACGCAGGAAAATCAAGACGTGAGAGTAAGTTAACCTAGACGCATCTTGTAGTGCGATCATTACCAAACAAATACCCATAAATTGAAAAACCCGAGGAGTTTTACATTTTTAATAGAGATAGGGTATATCCATTTTAGTAAGGTTTTCACACCCCAAAATAGGGCCTAAAAGTTTCAAGGGTATTTTAAGAATTTTAGCCTATACGTGCTCGAAATTTTGTAAGGTTGGTGATCGATAATGTTCTCGACAATGACTATTAGGATATTAAACCAATTTTTAAAAATGAGTTTTAAATACCTTTAATTTTAGAAAAAGGAATGATTTGTAACAAAGTCAAAACAGTGGGTATTTATGAAGCAATCTGCCAAGAATTTTAAATTGAACCTAAAAGCCTTTATTCTATAGCCTTGTTTTCACGATAGTTACTCTTCACTTTGCTTGTGTTGTTTATTGTTCTCCCAAGTCTCTCCTACTTGATTTTGATCTCTAAATCCTAATTACTCTTGATTTCCATCACCCTTGGAATTATAAATCTCCATTGAAACTAAGAAAACACCCAAGCTCACGATTGATTTCTCCATTGCCAAGCTTTTAGAATTTTCAGATTTTTGATCAAACGCATAGTTTTTCATCTTCTAAGGTAACGGTTTGACTTATAAATAGTTTTAGATGTTATTTAGTTCTTTAAATAGAATTATTAGCCATTTAAATGCATGTTTTAGATAAAAGCTGAAATTTTGGTCATTAATGGTGGATTTCAGGATTGTGGATTAAAACTTGGTTTTAAAGTGTTTTTCAAATTTTTTTAACATAATTAGAAGGTTTCTAAAGTTACTTTAAAGTTTCGTTGAGGAATTTTTTAGTTTTAAAGAATTTTCGTTATAATAGTCAAAACTTGTCAAAAAAAATTTGATACCTTGAAACGTGTAGTTTTGTGTAGTGTAAAGGTTAGGAATTAGTTTTAGATGAACATGTAGATGAATGGAATTCGTTTCGTGCAAAAATATTAAGTGTAGACCAAGTTATTCGTATTTTAAGTTTTCTATGTCGAAAGGTTTTGGTTAGAAGAGAACGTAGCTTAGGCTTATGTTTGTAATTGTTTTAGGTGAGTTATTGACTGGTTGTTGATTGAATATTTGTGTGGTTTTTCTTGTTGAAGCGTTGGAATCAATAGGACCTTCAACGAGTAGAAATAAAGGCAAAGAAAAGTGTGTCTGAGCTTTCGGCTTTTTGACGAAAGCATGTTTTTGGTGAGTGTTTTGGAATCGTTGCTCATAGATGATTCATTGTGTAATTGGTGATTTAGATGTAACTTAGCCCCCAACTCTAAATTCTGAGCGTATGTGTTCTCACACCTATGATATAAAGTGATAAATGTGTGTTTGTGCAATTGCGAAAATATGAACATGTATGAGATACATGTATGATAAATGCATGTTAAATGCACTTATAATGGTGTTCAATTATTCAAAACAAAATTTCCAAAAAAACTGGTAAATAGACGGCATTAAGATAAAGATCCTATTTCCTTTTTTCTTAAAACATTGGCACAGATTTAAACTACAACCCTCTCAGAAAGATCTAATGAAAAAAAAGGTTAAAGGAATGATTTTTTCTTTTTTACAGTTTGGGGATTGGAAACTGAACTACCTTTCGGCTCTACTCAAAAATGGCGTTCGTTTTTCTAGCCTATTTTTAAAGAACTAAAAAAATAAAAAAAAATTGAAAACGAAATGTTTTATAGCTTTAACAATTTTAAAATAAAAAACTAAATTGTTTCAAAAAGCTTCAAAAGAAACAAAAAATGGATCACTCAAAGCATTCTATTTCTAAAGGGAATAATAAAAGACCTTTCAAAAATAAATTCAATTCCATTTTTGGGTTGAGAGAAATATATGAATTGGGCGAAACTATAAAGGACTTGATAATCGGAATAAGATGATTCACAAATCATCCCTTCAAATTCAATCTATGGCGTGGACAAATTATTCATTAACAAAAAAATAAAAGATCCGACTAAGAGAACAAACACAATCAAAAGTCAAATACAAAAATTCTAATTAAAAAGACAAGAAAACGAATCTAATAAAATAAGTTATCACAATAAAATATTAGAATCAAGAAAAAATTTTGGCAAATAATAAAAGAAGAAATATTCGATTAATCTGAAATTCTATTTTTTTATAAAATTTTTCATTGAAAAGATACACATGGATATTTTTCTATATATCATTAATATTCCAATAACCAATACCCAACTTTTCTTGAATCAACAAAAAAATGATTATGAACTTCATTCACAATAATGAAGCAAATCAAGAAATAATTAATAAAAAATAAAAATACAACTCATTTTATTTCCACTATAAAACCTCACTTTCTTCACTTTCTAATGTTAGTATTAGAAATAAAATGAAAAAGCTTTTGTGACTTATCCTCCTCTCACAAGCATATGTATTTTACAAATTATCACAAACCCAAGTTATTAGTTTTTATAAATTCAAACCTATCCTTCAATATCATGGAACATCTCTTTTTCTTAAAAATGAAATAAAAGACTGGTTTGAAAAACAGGGAGTACCTCATTCGAGATTAAGACATCATTATGGGTTAAGACAAAAAATCATTTGGCATTCTAGAATGAATGAATGGAAAAACTGGTTAAGGAGTCGTTATAAATACAATTTATTTTAGAACAGATGGTTTAAATTAGTACAAGGAAAATGGCGAAATAGAGTCAATCAACTCTATTTGGCTCAAAATAAAGATTTAACAGAATGGGAGTTAGATGAAAAAGAAAGATTAATTCATTACAAAAAAATGATTTTCAAGCGAACTCATTACTGAATCCAGAATATAAACTGAATCGAGAACAAAAATAAAAAAAAATCTAATTTTAAAAAAACACTATGGATATGATTTATTATCATATAAATCTATTAATTATCAAGCTAAGAGGGACCTATATGCTTATGGATCACCATTCCAAGTAAATAAGAGGGAAGAGAGTTCCATCATTACAACATGGATAAACAAAAAATTTTTGATACACTGAGGGATATCCCTATCCATAATTATCTAGGAGGCGATATCCTAGATGCTATGGGGATTTTTTTCGCACAGAAAATTTTTTAATTGGAGATTTCTTCATTTTTGTCTCAGAAATAAGGTCGATATTGAGTCCTGGGTCAATACCAATACCAAGAGTAACAAAAATATTAAGACTGTGGTTAATAATTATCAAATAATTGATAAAATGGACCTTTTTTATTTCATAATTTATCAAGATCAAAAAAGCAACCCATCGAAAAAAAAGGAAGCCATTTTGATTGGATGAGACTAAATGAAGAAATACTAAGTCGTCCTATACCGAATCTAGAACTTTGGTTCTTCCCAGAATTTGTGCTGCTATATAATGCATATAAGGTTAAACCATGGATCATACCAATAAAATTACTTCTTTTCAATTTTAATGGAAATAGGAATATTAATAAAAATATTATTGAAAATAAAAAAGGGACTCCCTTATAGCACCAAACGAAAAAAAGTTATTGGATTAGAGAATCGAAATCAAGAAGAAAAAGAACCCATATGTGAAGGGGGTCTTATATCAAATGCACAAAAACAAGGAAATTTTAAATCCGTTCTCTCAAACCAAGAAAAAGATGTTGAAGAAGATTATTATAAATCAGACAAAAAAAAAGAACATAGAAAGAAAAAGCAATACAAGAGCAACACGAAAGCAAAGGTTGATTTCTTCCTAAAAAGGTATTTGCGTTTTCAATTGAGATGGGATGATTCTTTAAATCAAAGAATAATCAATAATATTAAAGTATATTACCTCTTTCTTAGACTGATAAATCCAAACGAAATTGTTATATCCTCTATTTAATGGGGAGAAATGAATTTGGATGTTTTAATGATTCAGAAGGATTTAACTCTTAGAGAATTAATGAAAATAGGAATATTGATTATCGATCCGGTTAAATCATCAAGAAAAAATGATGGACAATTTATTCTATATCAAACTATAAGTATTTTGTTGGTTCATAAAAATAAACACCAAATTAATCAAAGATACCAAGAAAAAACTATATTGATAAAACTCATTTCTATGAATAAAAATGATTGAGAATAAAGATAAAAATCATTATGATTTGTTTGTTCCTGAAAATATTTTATCCCTAAACACCGATTTAGAATTACGAATTCAATTTCTTTCAATTCAAGAGATAAAATGGTATGCATAGAAATGCAATATTTTTAAATAATGTTAACAAATGTGGTCAAGTTTTGACTAAAAACAAACATCTTGATAGTGATAAAAAGAAACTAATTAAATTAAAGTTCTTTCTTTGGCCCAATTATCTATTAGAAGATTGAGATTGTATGAATCGATATTGGTTTAATGCTAATAACGACAGTCGTTTCAGTATGATAAGGATCTGTATGTATCCATATCTGAAAATTTGTTAATGGTACATTTTCCCCTATATTATGTATGTATTGTGTTGGGTATATAAAAGCAAATAGATGGTCACAAGGATTGTCTTACATTTTATTCTGATACACGATACTAATTTAATGACATACATATCAACTAGATCGCAAAATGAATCAACAAAATCCTCTTATTTGAACTCTCAAATTTTCTCTTTTGTAGAAATCTTTCACTCTTTTGTATCCCTATACGAATCAAATCGAAACCGAGATTGATTAATTTTATTTTAAAAAAATGATAAATTTAATAACGAACTTAAATCGTGTATAACAAAATGACTAGTATTATTATTGATTAGTAAAATTCACATTAAAAAAAAGGGAAATTTTTTGGTTTTATGGTAAAAAATTCATTCATCTCAGTTATTTTTCAAGAAAAAAAAAAGAAAACAAGGGGTCTATTGAGTTTCAAATAGTTTGCTTCACCAATAAGATACGAAGACTTACTTCACATTTGGAATTGCACAAAAAAGACTATTTATCTCAGAGAGGTCTGCGTAAAATTCTAGGAAAATGTCAACGACTGATATCTTATTTATCGAAGATAAATAAAATACATTATAAAGAATTAATTCATGAGTTGGATATTCAGGAATCAAAAAATTGTTAATTTGTAAATTTTAAATTAGTTGATTTATTAGATTTTCATTTTGATATACTTGTTTTCATTTTGAACAATTCATGTAAGAATGAATCGAGGAAAAATTTATGAATCTATCAGCTACAGAAAAAGACCTTATGATAGTTAATATGGGGCCTCACTACCCATCAATGCATGGTGTTCTTCGTCTTATTGTTACTCTAGATGGTGAAGATATTGTTGACTGTGAACCAATATTAGGTTATTTACATAGAGAAATGGAAAAAAATTGCGGAAAACTAAACAATCATATAATATTTTCCTTATGTAATGCGTTAGGATTATTTAGCCACTATGTTCACGGAAGCAATAACCATAAATGGATCAAAACAATTGAGGAATATCCAAGTCCCTAAAATGGCCAGCTATATCAGAGCAATTATGTTGGAGTTGAGTTGTATAGCTTCTCATCTATTATGGCTTGGACCTTTTATGGCAAATATTGGTGCACAGACCCTCTCTTTCTATATTTTCAGAGAAAGATAATTAGTATATGATCTATTTGAAGCTGCCACCAGTATGAGAATATTGCATAATTATTTTTGTATCGGAGGAGTGGCGGTTGATCTACCTTATAGTTGGATAGATAAATGTTTGGATTTCTATGATTATTTTTTAACAAGAATTATTAAATACCAAAAACTTATTACTTGAAATCCTATTTTTTTAGAACGAGTTGAAGGGATAGGCGTTATTGGTGGAGAAGAAGCAATAAATTGGGGTTTATCCGGATCAATACTATAAGCATCTAGAATCAAATGGGATCTTCGGAAAGTTAATCATTATGAGTGTTACGACGAATTTGATTGGGAAATCCAATGATAAAAAAAGATTCATTAGCTCGTTATTTAGCCCGAATCAGTGAAATGACAAAATCTATAAAAACAATTCAACAAGCCCTGGAAGGAATTCTAGGTGGTCCTTATGAGAATTTAGAAATTCGATGCTTTAATGAGAAAGGGATAAAGGAGCTAGGGGTACAGAGAGAACCAGGAGGATTCCCTAGAAGCAGCCACCCTTGAAAGAGTGTGTAATAGCTCACAAATCGAGCACTTTTGTGCCGAAGATGAACAGGGCTAAGTGATCTACCGAATGTGGGATGTAAAAATGCATCGGTAGGGGAGCATTCTGCCTTAAGGGGAAGCACCTGCGTAAGCGGGAGTAGACAAAGTGGAAGCGAGAATGTCAGCTTGAGTAACACAAACATTGGTAAGAATTCCATGCCCCGAAAACCTAAGGGTTCCTCCGCAAGGTTCGTCCACGGAGAGTGAGTCAAGGCCTAAGATTAGGCCGAAAGGCGCAGTCGATGGACAAAAGGTGAATATTCCAATACTACCCCTTATTGGTCCCGAGGGACGGAGGAGGCTAGGTTAGCCAAAAGATGGTTATCTGTTCAAGGATGCAAGGTGCCCCTACTTTTTCAGGGTAAGAAGAGGTAGAGAAAATGCCACGAGCCAATGTTCGAGTACCAGGAGCTATGGCACTAAATTAACCCATGCTATACTTAGAGGAAAAACTCAAACAACCTTCAACAAAAGGATACCTATACCCAAAACCGACACAGGTGGGTAGGTAGAGAATACCTAGGGACCCAATAGTACCCATTTTTTGGAACGTCCAGTGCCAATGTCACGGAATAAGTAAGTCGCCAATCCCTAAAACGGGCTATGTAATGTACTTTGTCCACTAGGTTACGGGGGGCATTTTACCAGAGGTTTATATTGTATCAATCTACCATTGTGTCCGTGATTCCTATTGAAGCATATACTCCGGGTGGGTGCAGGGCGAATGATTTCAAAGTGGACTCCCAATTCATTAGATAGAGAAGATCACCAAGATCTCATGATCCGTTGCCGAATTTATTCCAATTCAATGAGTATTCTCAATATTATGCCTTGAAGAATACTCGAACCTCCACGCTCTTTAGCATGAGATTTTGAGTCTCGTGTGTCTACAATTTCACCACCAAGGCATCTTGAAAGTGAATCGTATTCCATGAATATGATATCGATCTAGTGTGATGTATGGAATATATGACAAAGGTGGAGTGTTGGAGTATTTCTATTGATTGGTCATGTCATATAGGCTCGAGTTAGACATCCAATTGCTTTGATTTGAAGTATTCGGATGATGTCTATGTTAAGATTATATTAAATATATATTATATTAAAAAGATGGACAATCAAACCTATTTCTTTTTCGATTCAATAGAAGAAAAAAAAAGGAAAAAAGGTGAGTAGGTCCTAAATAATGAGAGATATGTAAAAAGAAGGCTCGATTACACCCATTCCTAATCCTAAATGGAATGTAACGACATAGGGTTCCATATGCAAACATAATATTTATTTAAATACATTCGAATGACACATTCTCATAATGAGAATGTATATATCCCTATTTCGGTCTGGTTCGGTATGGAATGAACTTATAATCATGGAATCGACTCGATCATCATATTATAGATTATAAGTTCATTAATATTCCTACACTACATGATAGTAAAGAGGGACCTTGAATTAAGAAATAGATTTTAAAAGCTAAACTAAAAAAGGGTATCCCGAGCAATTGCAATAATTGGGTTCATTGATATTCCTGGTATAGTAGATTGTATCACACATACAATCATACTCAATTTGATGGAATTGTTTGATCTTAAAGGGGATCTTCTATAATTTCGCACGTGATGGGTTATTTCTTGGTTTCGTCCAGTCATTAATAACTTGATTACTTTTAGATAATAGTAGATACAAACAACACTCGTAAGGAGTTCTATTGAAACCAAGAAATATAGTCCTGTCTACCATCCACACCAGAATCAATGTAGTTTTTCGAAAAAAACTGCTAGTGGAGGAAGACCTCCTAAAGATAAGAGACATAGAGCTAAAGAGAGCTAAAAAAGGATCTTCTGTATATAATCTTGCATAATCTTGAATGTTATCAGTTTTGGTACGTAGACCAAATAATACAATGCAAGAAAAAGTTATCATGCTCGCATATCCACCATTTGAATCTCCAACAATTATTCCAATAATTACATATCTGATTTGACCTATGGACAAATATGCAAGCATACGTTTCATGCTTGTTTGAGTAATAGCAATGAGATTCCCCAATATCATGCTAAGAATAGCTAGGATTTCCAGAAGAAGATGCCATTCGTTTGATGATAAATAAAAAGAAATATCGAAAATTCAAGTGGCTAAAGCCAAAGCAGCTACTTTTGAAGTAACAGAAAGAAAAGCAACGACTGGAGTAGGAGAGTCAGAGTCAAAAAGAGGATTCATCACTTCTTTCTCTTATTCAAAATTGTGCATGAGACTTTCATCTCGCACGGCTCCTAAGTGATAAAAGTAAAGAAGAATTTATCTTTTTTCTTTTTTTGATTACCTTCCTAGCGTTTGTATAAGATCAAACCCATTCGATTTCTAAAACGGATTACTAATCCTTAACTTTTCGAGGAATCCTTTATCAGTGGTAATGAATGATTTTTCTCAATCTTTTTTACCTTAGTTCTGTAGGAGCAAGTCACTAACACATTAAGTGCTTAATTTTGTCTTTACATAACCTATACAATATCTCAATTAAATAGATTATTTCGAGACTTGCTGACATAAGAATATTTATCAAAGTCCCACTAAAACAACAATAAGGTAGCTAGATACAATATAATAATAACAACTAATGTAACCACAGACTCTTGGCAACTAATCAATCAGAGTTTCAATCCAATCTAATATCCACAATCTAAGGGATTGACTTGGGTGATTCAACACGATCCAATCTCCAAAATATATTTCCCAGTGTGATATGATTTTCATTTATGTGCTAGATATCATCCAAATATTCAACAAATTCCATAAAAATCATTTAATAAGTTTTCAACATTTCAACTATGGAAACTATCTTAACACAATTTTAGTGGCAAGGGAGTGGGCACTCCCCTAGCACTCAATTTGTCAATTTCGTATTTTTCAACAAGTGTATTATTTAAAATTAAGTATGAATATAATTAAACTACTTGATAAATATAAATTTTAATATTTTAATATTTTTATTTCACATTTTCATCCTTATTTTTCTTAAATATTTCACATTATTTTTACACTTCTTTATAAGATTATATAATGTTAAAATAGATAATAAAAATTGGAAATATTCTATAATAACTCCTTATTTACTTATCATTTTCATTTTTATTATAAAAAAACTCTATTAAATTATTTTATTATAAATTATCAAATGATTTAATATTAATTTTCATTAATTTAATTTTTTTCCAATGAGTTATCAAAGACCTAAATTAATTCAATATAAATTTTAACTAGTTTTTTCATATTCAAATAAATTTCTGTGAATGTAATTCTTATTTATATATTTGGTAAATAATATTAACAAATAAATATTTAAAATAAAAACTAATAAAATAATAAATAATTAAGGATATTTTGATTAAATTAAAATATTCTTCACATTTTATATAAATTATAAATCACATATTTATTTAAATAAATAAAATAAATATATTTGAAGTAAAATGAGAATATATGCTAACATGAACCCAAACTCTCCTGGATGAAGAATTTAAATATATAAATATATATATATATATATTTTAAATGTTAGTATTTTAGAATTTATCAATTCAAAATATATGTATTTAATTGTTTAGTTGTGATAAATAATTGATTTAAGAAAATTTAGGTTATTAAATTTTAAAAATTTAAAAATAATTATAAAAGAAGAATAATTACATTAAAATAAATAATATAAAAAATATTCGATATGGATATAATTATATACGTAAAAATATAAATAGTTTTAATAAAATTTTAAAAATATATATTAGATTTAAATAAAATATTTTTAAAATTATGTTTTTATCGTATAGCAAGACCACGTGTATTAATCAAACAAAATTATGAGGAATTTTAAAATCAAAACCATCTTTTTTAGTGTGTTAGATGAGAGATTTGTCGGAAGGATTTCATTTGTATCAAAGTTTTCAAAATTCTAAAATAAATTTATTTGGTGGAATAAGTATATTGGAGAATGCGAAATTTATGAATAATTTCAAGGGAATTTTAGTAGCTCAATTTCTTCTTCTTCTTCTTTTAAATTCCACCTATAGGAGTGGTTTTTCAAACTTCCTCGTAAATTTATTTAATTAATTCTCATGTTCATATTATGAGATTAAAAAACCCTTCAATTTTAAAGGTAATTTTATTTAATTCTAATATATATCTTTTAAATTTTATTTTATTAAAATTATTTATAAATTTGCATGTATATAATGATATTCATATTGAATATTTGTATATTATTAATTTTAATAATTATTTTTATGATTATTTTTAATTTGTAATATTTTCATAAATCAATTATTTATCCAAACAAATCAATTACAAATGCAAGCATTTTGATTGATGAATTTTAAAATGTTAGTATTTTAAAAATCTAAAAATTTTAGAATTCTTCGTATAAACACGTTGTTTAGGTAGAATTGGAAAAAGAAATTCTCTTATGAAGTTACTAATAAATTTTAAAATTGTCTAATATATTTACCCAAATAAATAAATTTATTTTAGAATTTTAAAACTTTAATACAAATAAAATTCCTTCTACAAATTCCTCATTAAAATTTTACTGTATATCTTGAAATTGCAATGAATGTAATATTTGAAATTGTTTATGCTTTATTTATCTAACATTTGAATTGGTTTAACATTTTAAAATAATTCAAGAAAGTTCTTTTGCCCTTTCCAGATTTAACAATAAAGGTACGATTAGAGGGTTGCATTCGCTAACAAACATATTATATTTAAGGGAGTTGTTCAAATCAAGACTTATCGAATACTCTTTTAGAAATTCAGTAAAAATAAATTTTATAGGTGAACAACCTTGAATCATCTTGCTAAAAAGGAGAATTTTAATATAATTAACAGATCTGTTAGATTAATTTAAACGCCAAGAGGTTGCTAATGAGTTACATAAAAAAGAAAATATATGTTTACTCGGGAAAACGAAGTTAATATGCCTTAGTAGGAATAGATATTCTCGAGGACCCTGAAAAGAGAGAAACAGCTTCTTGTCGGGGCTAAAATCTTACAATCAGATCATGATAAAAAGAAAATGGTTTGCCTATAAGAAGCTAAACAAGTTGAAAAAGGAAAGGGAAAAGATCTGATAATTGCAGGATACAACATGAGATGTTGACATGATTTAGCCGTGGGAGCTAAATCATGCAACCTGAAAGGAAATTTTTTCCAATCTAATTAATGTTTCTAATAACAGTATATAACAGTGTTATTGCATACATTTTTCTCATACTTGTTTTGGGTAAAAAATATAGATATCTTCACTCAAAAGATTTGTAAGAATAATAAGCTTCAACCCAATGATGCCTTGGTTATATTTGTATGGTTGAGGTTTAGGATTTTTTTTTTTTAGCATTTAGATTTGAATCTCTATTATATGTAATTATGACGTGTAAATTTTTTAAATATTTATTTTAGATTTAAGTTCACTATATGTGGACATTATATAAATATATTCTAAATTTATATATGAGTCTACTTTGTATTGATTTCATTTTAATTATAATTGTTCCAACATAATCCTCGCAACTTAATTTGGGTCTCTTTAATTAAAATCCTCAAATTGTAAAATATAGTTTTATCATTTTTTAATCAAAGAAAAATATAATATATCATTTGGTATTCAAGTTTCATAAATTTTTAATGTTGTACTTGTATTATCTTTTGGTCTATTTTAGTACCTGTATTTACAAAAGTTATATGTTTTGGTACATATAGTTAACAATATTAACTTTTTAGTATTTAGTTTGGATTTTAGGGTTGATTTGATAAAAGTTAATTGCATATATTATTAGATTTGATTTTTTCATGATTTTGTTATTAGACAAAATTTAGTGTTAATTATGTATTTATATAATTTTACATTTAATTTGTCAAATATAGTTCGATCGATGTGAGTTAATTTCGGTTTTAGGGTTGATTAGTTGAAAGTTAGAAATATTATTAGTTAATTATTAATTTTCGTCAACCAATCTTAAAATTCAAATTAAACATTAAAATTTTAATAATGTTATTTTCAAGTACCAAAATATCTAACTTTTATTACATATATATATTACATTAAATAAAAAATAAAACAAGTATCACATTTGTAAAAAATAATAAATTTAATAATCAAATTATATATTAAATCATAAAGGAAAAGAACAAACAAATACAAGTGGGAGCATAATCAGTAAATCTTATATGCCCAAACAATTCTATCATAATTTTTAGAACTACATGTTCACACAAAATTTTGAGAATGAGAATTATTTCCGTAGGAAAATATTTTGACAAATACATAACTTATCGGTTTTGAATATAATATATATATATATATATATATTAGAAATATGTTTTAATATATCTAAATTGAATAAATAGAAGAGTTATAAAATTCTTATAAGAAGTTGAAATATTTTTAATGGTAAATTTTCAATAGATTGAAAAACTTCTTTTAGTCATTTTGATTTTAGTTTTTTTTAAAATGGAAAATACAAGAAAATATATTTGGTTGAAAATTCTAAAAATATTTTTAAGAAAAATAAAATAAAAATGTGAAAAATAGAAAATAATAAAAATGCTTTCATTGTTTTCCACTAAAATATTTTGTAAAATTAAAATGATGAAAATAAGAGATTTTAACTTTAAATGAATTAACCTTAATTCAAATTCAAATAAACATAATATTATTTTTTTTGAAATGTTAAATTTGATACTTTGATTCAATTCATATAAATGTATTTTTTTAAAAATTTATTTCATTTTCATTATTGAAATCAATTTTTTATTTTCATTAATCAAATGTGTTTTCAATTTTTAAAAATAAAACTTTTTCTAAAAGTAAAAATAGAAAATAATTTTTGAAACTAAGGGCCTAAAATTATAAATAATTTATTTATTTTAGTTGCCTTTAATAATAGATTTTGTTCTAAAGGATAGAACCACTTGAAAAAGGTAACAAGGTTTTTTAATTCTAGACTGATCTCATCATGGATGGCCTCTGTCAAGAAATGTTGAAGGTCATGGATAGGAAATATTATCCCTATATGGAACAAATATGTTAAGTACTAGAACATCCATTTTAATTCTTCTGGGAATTCAGTAAATTGAAGGTTTATGGGATTTATGAAGGGATATTTAGGATGAAGTCCTAAAGATTTCAAGAATAAGCCTCCAAATTCACGGAAAACACTTAATTGATAGGAGAGCACTATGTTCATGGCTTCCTTATGGAACCTTTTTTCTAGTATCAAACTTAGCACTTCTGGGAGATGGTCAGGATGAGAATTTGGTTGACAGGGTATAGAAAAGGGTGATGGCAGATTTTGAGAGGTCTTCTTTTTTCCTTTGGTTTTGGATGAGGATGAAGGTTGGAACATGAAACTTTCGGCTGGTTTAATGGTTGGTCTTGAGAGGATATCAGCTAAGACATTGGTTTTTCCTTAAATGTGTTTAACATCAAAACGATACCTGGAGAACCATTCTGCCCACCGGAGAAGTTGGGGATGAGGTACTTGCTTGTGTTTGAATTTTATGAAAAACTGTTAAAGAATAAGTAGATAACCACGTATATATTACTTAAAAATGGAAAACATTCTTTAAGCTATTTATTTTTGAAATACAATATCCTAAATACCTTTTTCTCTTATCGATTGGCTTATGTTTTGGAGGGTTTTTTTCTTTTTCAATTTTTGAAAATAATGGGGCCATAAAATTGGTTTTATTTGAATTAAAGGTAAAATAGAAAAATTTCAGTATTCAATATTTAATATTATCAAATGTATAATTATATTAAAGATTTATTTTTTGGTAAAGCACCAAACGAAATTTAAATTTATTTTAATTGAACCCAATATTTAATTTTGAAATTTGAAGAGACAAAAGAATTTGACTGTGTTGTCTTTCAATAATTTATTGTTAGTTAATGGAATCAGAACTTGAGATGTAACAGCCTGTGTGTCCCATGGGTTTTGTCTACATCTTTAACAATAATTTAAAATATTCCATTTTACATCATTGACCCACATACTTGCAGCATAATGAGTTTATGGTGAAAAACCTAGAAATGAAATTATATTTGATTTAAAAATTAAAATATATAAAGGAGATGGGAATTTGATACTTAATGAAAGTTTTTTCCCTAGTTTTTCTTTTTTCCACCCCATTAGGGAAGGCGTGGAATTTTGGCAACAGACACTGAAGGGTGGGTTCTTAGAACAAGAAGAGCCGATTGGAGAACGATGGCACTGAGGAAATTATTTAATATTTAGCTTTAAATATGATATATATTAGGGAATTCTTGGGAAAGAAAGATCACATCAGATTTTCAGTCCCTGCCTGAAAAATCACTGTCTTGTCAACGTAAAACTAAAAAAAAAAGGGCTGCCTGCTTTTTCTTTTCTTCCTATTCCCTTCTAAGACTTGCATATTTTTTCTTCTCACGATTTCTTTTTCATTTGTCCAATCACCCGCTTTTCCTCTCATCCGTCCATCCATCTAATCTCTCCTCTTTCCATTACTATTTTATATTTCTTTTCTATTTTTTGCCGACTTTGCACTGTGCAATCTAATCTACTATAGTACAGTTTTAGAGCAAATAAAAAAAGAAGCTTAGGTGGAAATTTTTAATTTTATCAAAGTGACAACCTTATTAAATTTAATATATGTAAAGCAAGTAAGGAAAGTAAGCTGAGATGAAATACTCATAATTTTGACAAATGGCAGCCCAATTAGGTGACACCTTATCAAATTCAATAAATAAACAATTTTGTCATTAACATCCATTATAAACTTTTAATCAACTGCCTGTCTAATTCCATGTTATGTTTACCCAAATAACAATTACCGCATATTAATGGAAATGATTTTTATGTTATTTAATTTAAAAAATTATACTAATTAGTGACGCTATTTTATTTTTTCTCATAATTTTATATTATATCAGTATCTTGAATTTTAATTTTTAAAATAAAAATGAAATCTTAAATTAAAATATTATAATTTAAAATAAAATTACTAATATAACATAAAACTATTAGAGATGAATAATAATTGTGTTTCTCAAACGTAAATATTCAACCACTACGCAATTATTTGACTTTCAAATTCACCGACTGCTATCACTAAGCCTAAATTGTTAAGAATAATTGCTTGACTTTTGAAAATTTATAAACTTCATACCAATACATTCTATTTGCCATATATAAACAAACAAATAAAATTTAAGCTTATAAACACTGTTAAAATATCAATGCATTAAATACAAATATGGGAAACTAGCATATGATTCTTTGTTAGTAGCAAACAGATTAAATTGGAAAACAATTAAATAAATAATTTAAATCTAAGCACATATATGGCAATTAAATCAATAAAAATCACAGCATTAAATACAAAGATTTTATAAGATCATTCCCACTCTATAAATAAAACCCCTACACAAATGAATTTAAAAATTTCAGAGCGTAAGTTTAATGTCAATTTCTATTGTTCTTTTTATTTTTTTTCTTTCATAAATTAAATTTATTTTTTACAAATTTATTTAACAATATACATATTTTAATAAATACATTATTATAATAGAAGGAAAGCCTTCAGTGATACGACCCTAGCCAAGGACGCCCTTGATTTCAGCTTGAATTCAGCTCCTCAAGCTCCATTTAGCTTGGTTCAGCTCACCGAATTTTATTTTAGCTCACATGAGCTTAATTCAGCTCGTTTGAACTTGGTTTAAATTCAATTCAGCTCATTATTAGCTCTTTAGCTAAATTAATTTTATTTGCTGGAATAAATTAATTATTTAAGTTAATTAGTTAATTTAGTTACTGACTCTTAATTACTTGTCACTTATTACATGTTATAATTATGTTGTGTTAGCGAATTTAATTAGGTGGTTGGATTATATTTAATTTGTCTTAATACCATTTAGTTCAGCCAAATATACATTTGCACTTAATTTAGTTCATGTTTTTCTTGTAGGATGGTGAATGCATGAAGGAGCATTAAAGTCCAAGTGCATGAATGGTTCAATACAACGATGGAAGTATACATGAATGGTGAATACATGAATGGTTGGATTCATGGATATGGCTCATTTTATGATAATTCAAGGTGTTTATTCACCAAGAAGAGCAACTAAATTTATTCTCCAAAAGTCGGCGATGCACTTCCCAAAACAAAGACCTATGCGTTCACATTTGGAGTTCACACCAAGGACCATTTGGTGATCATTGTTCACACTTCCAAAGACTTTTTCCAACTCCTTTTTCACACCTTCAAGGTCGTTCACGTTCACCTTTAATGCTGGTCTCTTTTCACCAAGAATTACATTTTAATGAGCTCATTTAAGCTCAATTGGTGAACCTAGTCACGCCATTTCTCTAAGTGCATTTGCTCTTCTAGAAATCGCCCTTGTGCTTCAAATTCAAATTGAATTTAGCTCCAAGAATTTAGTTTTTATTTCCAAAATTTTCTAGCATTTTCTAGCCTAATTAATTACTTAGACATTAAGTCTTTGTTTTGGCCATTCACTACCTAGTGAACACTATAAATAGTTGTTCATTTTCATTGTAAAAGGATTTTTGACTTTTGATCATTTGAATGAACTTTGTTCAAAGAGTGAGTTTTCTCCTCTCTAAATTGCATGAAGTTTCGATCCGACTTATCTAGCGTGCTAGTGGCGCCTATCGTTCTCTTTTGAACTTATCACCTTGCGTTGGTGTGGCGCTCAACCTTCTACAATTTCGCAAATACACCTTAACCAAATAGAAACCGGGTGACACTCTTTAGTGTTGAATCGCTTTCGTGTTTAAGTTCACTTATCCATCCCCACCGAATATCTTATATTTTATCTTTATTATTTTATCCTTAAACCGAGAAAACAAATTAGCTATCTTTCTCCATTCCCTTGTTGTCAAACCTATCCATATCCTACTTACCCCTTTGTGAACCTATATCCATCACTTTACTACATATTTTTAGCCGATTACAAACAAACCATCCTTTTGGTACGAAACTCCTCGTCGACGATCGGGCAACTACGTGAAACGACTCGATTAACCCGGGCCGGATCGCATCATTCAGGAAGAATTTTTTTCATCTAAACAAAAGATTCACAATGAAGATTTGATAAGAATCATGTCAGTTTCTATTTCTTGGCATAAATTATGACTTTTTATCCCATTCTTTGATTAGGCTTCTCCATTGTAAACTTCTCTTTTCTGTATGCACATCAGCACAAACCGCCACTCTACTGATGTAGCCTTAGCATCGTCCCTCCACACGGGATTCTTTGCAACCTGAAACAGGAAATAACTTATGTAAGTTCTTGAGAACTTAGGAAATCTCTATTACCTGTTTCATTACACCGTAGCATACTAAACACTTTACATATTCTTTGGCCTATGTCCTTCTTTGGCGGGTACTTTACTCTACCATTCCTTATGGTGCAGTTCATACGTAATCGACTAAGACTTCCTTAAGAGTGTACTACATGCATCATTCATTACTTCTGCATCCTCTTATCCATATCGGGTCATTACTTTTCTCTTGTTCGCCACATATTTCATTTTGGCCATTTCACCTTATTGACCATTTCTCTTTTCGTTTATATAGAGTCTGCCTCATCCTTAACATTCGGAACCTTTCAGACATAGTTCATTAGATATCATATCTTTACTTTGTCCTTCAGAGAGTCATTTACCCAAACTTCGCCATGTTAGTATTCAGTTAATAAAGTTTATCACAAAGATTTTGTAACACCCCTAACCCGTTTTCATCACCAGATTAGGGTTACAGAGTATTACAGTACAATTTGAATCATTTAACATCAAACATAAATTGTTATTTGAATTAAATAAAAATATTCAAATACACATTTCATTTATAGCCTAGATGCACTTACGGGCCTTAAATTGAGCCTACAAGGCCCTAAAAATAGTTTGGGAATAATTAGGAACTAATTTGAAATAAAATAGAAAATTTTGGAAGAAATGGAAAATTTTGGAAATATGGGTTACATTCTAACAAGGTGGTTAGGAATGAAATGAAGGGATGAACTAAATATATATATATATATAAATGTTGGATTCTTGTGTACGTTTCTCCACAGTTGTAAACCATTTATAAGGTAATTTGGAAAGATTGTGACACATGTCAAGTTCCACTATGAGAATATGGGTTTTAAATATGCATATATTGATTTGGGTTTGAAGAGAAAAGGATTTTTCTTCTTTCTTCTATTCAAAATGCTATGGTTGATTTGCCTTGGAGCTGAGAGTAGATCTCTCTTGTTAAGCTGAAACTAAGGATCTAGGTTCATGAAGAAGGTTGTTTCATATCTTGGGTAAGTATCATAGTGTTGCATGTTGAATTCTGAAAGAGTAAGTTTGTTTTATGTGTGAACAGTAAGATGAACAAGAAAGGCCTTGCATGGAGGTTATCTAGGATTTAGATGGTGGTAAAAGTTATACGAATGAGTTTTACTGGTGTTCTTATGTCTTATAAGTAGTGATTGCTAAAGTTTTGACGGATGTTTGAATTTGGAGATCAAGTTGCTGTTTGTGGTTTTAGGTGAGTCTCTATGCCGACTCTTCTATGTGCACTGTTCATACAAAGAGATCCGTAGGATACTAATGAAAATATGAAACTAAAATCATAAAAGGTATGGTATGATATGTATATGGCTATATGAGTAATTACCAAAGGATATTTGTGAATGCATAATTGTTTGCTAAGATTAGTATGTATATCTGATATGGAAATTGATAGGTTCAAGTATATGATGAATGGTGTGTAAATAATGTGATACTGAGGTATGGTTATGTGTGTATGCTTGGAATGTATATAGTGAGTACATGAATGGTCTACAAAGTGAGTCTAAGACATCAGTGCATGAATAATCTGTAAAGTAGGTTTGTGTCTATTCTTTGTGGAGTTTTCAAAAGGGGGTTCGTCCGGACTTTAAACACAAACTCTGAAATGGAAAGCCCATGGCCATGACTCACCATGAAAGGATCTAAAGGATGGTTTCTACCCAATGGGGTTCCCTGTGTGTCCTAGGATGATGATAGGCAAACCTCATATAATGTGAGTTTAGGCAAATCCATATCATAAACACGCCATGAAAGAAAGGCCTTTGTGGCAAATTATGAAAGGATCACCTTTATGGCGTGCTCTATCTGATAATCGGTATGATGTATTCTACTAAGTCTATGTAGCATGAATTGTTAAGAATATCTAGTAAGTTATGAATATGAATGTCTTTCTCGATGGTAAAACATGAGTAAGTTCTAGTAGTTGTGTAACAAGTATAACTAAGACAAGGTATTGATATACTTTGGAATTAAAGTTGTAACATCCCGATTTTGGGCCTAGTCGAAATAGTAGTTTTGGGACCACAAATCCGATGAGGAAAAAATTATTTTTACTATATTTTTATCGCCTAAAATTTCACAGAATGATTTCATGAAAATTTCGTTCAAAAATTTCGACGTTTGGGCACTCAATTTAGTCAAAAGGACTAAATTGTAAAAAGTGCAAAAGTTGAGTTCTTCATGTTAGAGGTGTCCAATTGTTATGAAATTTTAAATTGGAGGTCTTTATATATTAATTAGACCATTGGTTAAGTTATGGAAAAAAATGGACATGAGATAAGTAAAATAGGAAAATTTTAATTTATGGGCATTTTGGTAATTTGGTAATTAAAATGAATTAAAACGGAAAAAGATGGAAAATTATGCTCATCTTCTTCATTTGGTCGAAATTAGAAAGGTGGGAAGCCATATTTAGGATTTTCAAGCTTTCAAGATCCATAGTAAGTGATCCCAAGCCTCGTTTTTAATGTTCTTTACGTTTTTAAAGTCCCGGTAACTTGATTTAGCTTATTCTAGCAATAATTTAAACTAGGGTTCATATTTGGAAAAATACCCATAGGTGAAATGTGTTTATTTTGATGTTTTATGGTAGAATATGAAGCTTGGAATTATGTTAAACAACTTTTGCTAAGCGATTTTAAGTGAAAACGAGTAAAACGACATAATCGGTAAAAATACCTAATGTTCATAAGTAAGTGTTAGAGTGGGAATTTGATGTTTCCATAGAAGGGAAAAATGTTCAGCATGTCATAAAACATAAGAATAAGGGATGAAGTTTAATTTCTGAGCTTTGGGGAAAAATTGTAATTATGCAAAAGTTTAGAGGCAAAATCGTAATTTTTCCAAGTTCGAGTCAAGGATTGTTTTGATGAATGTGAGTATTAAATAAGATAAATTTGCTATTATAGATCAAGAAGAACGAAATTTGGAGTTAGACCGAGAAAAGAAAAAGGTTGAAGACTAACGTGCTAGATTTGATCATATTTTGTACCGAGGTAACTTTACGGTAAATAAATGCAATATTTTGATAATAATTATTAATGCTGCTATTTATCAACAATTATATATTTATTTCATGAAAATATCTAATGTTGACTTAAGTATGAGGTGACAGAGAATCAGTGATAAAAGCCCCGTTGAAACAATGGGAATGTATCGGATACAAATGTCATGACATTAAGGGAATGAAATCCCATGTAAGACCATGTCTGGGACATGGGATTGGCATTATTGAGATTATAAGAGGTCCCATGTAAGACCATGTCTGGGACATGGCGTTGGCACAAAGATGAGAGGTCCCCCATAAGACTATGTCTGGGACATGGCATGGGTACCGATATGAGAACTCCCATGTAAGACCATATCTATGATATGGCATTGGCAGTACAGAAAACATCCCATGTAAGACTATGTTTTGGACATAGCTTTGACATGTATTATCAAACAAGAGACCCGAGTATCCTTAGTATTTCAAGTGATTCAACGGGCTAGTAAATAGACCATGTCACATGATGGTTCAAATAAAAGCATAATAATAAATTCAGGTGAGTTATAAGGATTGAGAATATCTCAGTTATCAGTTGAGAAAGAAATTTCAGTAAGGGAGGAGTAAGTTATAATCATGAGTTATTTAAGTAAGCAAGTAAGGAAACAAGTAAGTGAGTAAGTAAAGAACCGAGTAAAGATTCTAATGTTTGATGAAATTTATGAGTATGATTATTTATGATAAATGTTGTTATTTATTTACTTGTAAACTTACTAGGCTATATGCTTACTTTCTTTATTTTCTTTATTTTTATAGTATCGCCAAGTCAGTTCGAGGATCACAAGGACGTCGAAGTTCGTCTCACACTATCTACAGACATCTCGGTATTATGTGATTTCGAAACGTGTAAAGTTATGGCATGTATAGAGACTTAGTCATTTTGAGTGTGTTTATATGATATGGCTAATGGTTAGCTATTGAAATGGATAATGAAGAACATGTGTGGTGTTATGAATGTCTAGGTGATAGTTTATACCTAGAAAATATGAAGAGTAAAAATTTGCAATCAAACAGTTTTGGGACAGCAGCAGTGACGCGACTTTGAAAAATCACCAAGGATAGTATAAAATGAATTGGAGAGTGAATGATATATAGAATTAAAGATTATCGAGTCTATTTTCATATAAAAATAATGGTGTGGGTAAAGGAATTTTATACTCTGAGATATTTGAATTTTGTTTAGACAGGGTCAGAATGATTTTTGGATTCCCCTGTTCTGAATTTAAAAAATAATTAAAAATTGTAAAAAATTAATTATGAGTTATAATTTGTATGTATAGATTCTTAGTGAGTCTATTTTCTATAGAAACAAGTGAGAACACCTATGAAAATCATACAATAAGAAAATTTATTTTTAGTGAATAAATGTCAGAACCATCAGACAGTGAAACAAGAGAGACTTTAATGAATAAACTATACTAATTGGTTAAACCAAAAATTTTGAAAATGTTATGGTAAGATAATATATGAGTCTATTTTCAGGGAAAATTTATAGATCTAAATTTTGAGTTTCGTAACTCGAGTTATAATTAAATTAGTGACTACTACGCAGGTGCACATTATTATGGTGAATAGTGAAATAAATTTTAAACGCAAATTTTTATGCTCCGAACTGGTAAGTTAAATCAGATAACACCTCGTGCTCAGCTCCAGAAATGGTCTCGGGTAAGGGGTGTTACATTTATTTGTATCAGAGCCATTGTTTAGCCGATTATCAGAATATTCAGTATGAATAAAAGTCTAGCTGTACATGCCATACTTGTATTTTGATAGTGTGACGACTCTTAACGACTTTAAAATGTTTTCTTTTATAGCTATGGATCCCGAACGAGCTAGTACAGATGATGTAGAGAGTAATGCGGTCACTCCCACAGAAGGGACGGTGCCACAAGATGTTAGTGAAAGGCCCGTTACAGTTAGTCAGGGGGAGGGGCTCGAAAAGCCTTCTTCCAAGCTATGAATGAATGGTTTGTCGAGTTCGTTCATATGAATCCGGCTGTTAGACCTCCACCCCCTCATGATTTTCAGATCCCCCATGTAGCTCCCCTAGTTACAGGCATAGGTACAGTTAAAAGAGAAAGGACACCAGTTGATAAGATCAGAAAACAAGGGCTGAAGAGTTTCGGGCTACTAAAGATGATGATGCAGAGAGAGCAGAATTTTGGCTTGAGAATACTAATAGAGTCTTTGATGAGTTATCTTGTACACCTGAGGAATGCATGAAGTGTGTTGTTTCACTTCTCAGAGATTCGGCCTATCATTAGTGGAAGTCTCTTGTATCAGTTGTACCGAGTGAGAGAGTTACTTGGGATTTCTTTCAAGAGGAGTTCCGTAAAAAGTATATCAGTCAGAGGTTTATTGACCAAAAAAGAAAAGAATTCCTTGAGCTAAAGAAGGGTAAGATGACTGTTACTAAGTATGAACATGAATTTTTTAGACTCAGCAAGTATGCTCGAGAGTGTGTATCTACAGAAGCTATTATGTGCAAAACATTTGAAGATGGGCTCAATGATGATATCCGACTGTCAGTTGGTGTTCTAAAGATAAAAGAGTTTATTGTTCTAGTTGAGAGAGCTTGTAAGGCGGAGGAGTTGTTAAAAGAAAAAAAAGGCAAAGCTAAAATTGAAGTTCAAGACAAGAAGAAAATA
Source organism: Gossypium raimondii (assembly GCF_025698545.1). NCBI lineage: Eukaryota > Viridiplantae > Streptophyta > Magnoliopsida > Malvales > Malvaceae > Gossypium > Gossypium raimondii. The sequence continues at coordinate 37,845,203 of NC_068572.1, forward strand.
CAGATGAGCAGATCATTTCAGTCTACATCCAAGAGGCCTAAAGAGTTCTCTATTAGATCAAAATTTTCAGCCGGGTATCCTAGCTGAAATAGAGGTAGAGGATTTGTGGGTTCAAGAGCTCAGACTACTATAGTTGCAAGTGTGGGTAGTACTCGACCATCTAAACCAGAGTGTGCTCAGTGTGGTAGACGTCATCTCGGTAAAAGAGAAGTAATATTGAGTGCAAGATCAGGAAATGCTCCCATTAGAGGCATACCACAGAGGAATCTGTGAGTTGGAGCAAGTAACAGGGGTATGTCCAGATACTCAGCAGCTAGATCAGATGTTAGAACACCCATAAGGACTTATGCTATTTGCGCTCACGAAGAGGCATCCTCCCCCGATGTGATTACGGGTACATTTTCTCTCTATGATACTAGTGTTATTGCTTTGATTGATCCGGGTTCGACCCATTACTATATTTGTATGAGATTGATGCCTAGTATGAACATTCCTATAGAATCTACCAAATTTGTGATTAAATTATCGAATCCATTAGTCCAGTATGTGTTAGTAGACAAAGTATGTAAAAATTGCCTTTTGATGATTAGAGGTCACTGCTTTTCGGCTAATCTCATGCTATTGCCATTTGATGAGTTTGATGTGATTCTTGGTATGGATTGGTTGACTGCCCATGATGTGATAGTGAATTGTGGAAAGAAATACATTGAATTGAAATGCAAAAACGGTGATATTATTCGGGTTAATTCAGAAGAGTCAGATAGTTCTCTTACCATGATTTATGTTATGTCTGCTCAGAAATGTTTGAGAAAAGGGTATGAAGCTTATCTTGCTTTTGTATTGAATACTAAAGATCCAGAGTTGAAAATTGAATCAGTGCCAGTAGTTTGTGAGTTTTCCGATGTGTTTCTGAAAGAATTGCCAGGTTTGCCTCCTATTAGAGAAGTTGAGTTTGGTATTGAGTTGATTCTAGGTACCACTCCTATTTCTATTGCTCCTTATAGAATGGCCCCGTTGGAATTGAAAGAATTGAAAGCTCAGTTGCAGAAATTAACTGATAAAGGTTTTGTAAGGCCTAGTTGTTCTCCGTGGGGTGCACCAGTGCTTTTTGTGTAAAAGAAAGACGGTTCGATAAGGTTGTGTATAGATTATCGGCAGCTTAATAAAGTCACAATAAAGAATAAATATCCACTGCCTAGAATTGATGATCTGTTTGACCAATTGAAGGGAGCCACTGTGTTCTCTAAGATAGATTTGAGATCTGGTTATTATCAGTTGTGGGTTAAAGAGTCAGATGTTCTGAAGACTGCTTTCTAGACTAGGTATGGTCACTATGAGTTTCTTGTGATGCCATTTGGTTTGACTAATGCTCCTGTCATATTCATGGATTTAATGAACTGAATCTTTCGACTGTACTTGGACAAATTTGTAGTTGTGTTTATTGATGATATTCTGATTTATTCTCCTGATGAGACCGAACATGCCGAACATTTGAGAATAGTTTTATAGATTTTGAAAGATAATAAGCTTTATGCCAAGTTTAGTAAAAGTGAGTTTTGGATTCAGGAAGTTGGATTCCTTGGACACATTGTCTCAGGTGATGGTATTAAAGTTGAATCTGAGTAAAATTTCAGCAATTGTTAATTGGAAGCCTCCAAGAAATGTTTCAGAGGTTAGAAGCTTTCTTGGATTAGCTGGTTATTACAAACGATTTGTAAAGGGATTTTCCATGATAGCTACCCTGTTGACAAGGTTGTTACAAAAAGATGTTAAGTTTGAATGGACTGAAAAATGTCAGCAGAGTTTTGACAAGTTAAAGGCATTGTTGACTGAAGCTCTTGTTTTAGTACAGCTAGAACCAGGTAAAGAATTTGTGATTTACAATGATGCATCCTTAAATGGATTGGGTTGTGTACTTATGCAGGAAGATAAAGTAATAGCATATGCTTCCAGATAGTTAAAGCCACATGAGAAAAATTACTCGACACACGATTCAGAGCTAGCTGCCATTGTATTTGCATTGAAGATCTAGAGACATTACTTGTACGGTGAGAAGTGCTGAATATTCACTGACCATAAAAGTTTGAAATACTTGATGACTTAGAAAGATTTGAATTTGAGGCAAAGAAGATGGCTAGAATTGATTAAAGATTATGAACTAGTGATCGATTATCACCAGGGTAAGGCAAACATTGTTGCTGATGCCTTGAGTAGAAAGTCTTTATTTACATTGAGAGCTGTGAATACTAGTTTGGCTTTATCAGATGACGGTTCTATTTTAGCTGAGTTGAGAGCTAAACCAATGTGTCTTGAAGAAATCTGTAAAGCTCAGAAAGATGACAATGAGTTGCAAGCTAAAAGAGCTCAGTGCCAGTCAGGTGTAGAGTCTGATTTTCAGATTGGTTTTAATGGTTGTTTGATGTTCAGAAATCGAATATGTGTACCGAAGAATGATGATCTTATTTGAAAGATCTTACAGGAAGCACATAGCAGTTCATTGTGTATTCACCCAAGTAGTACAAAGATGTATAATGATGTGAAGAAAATATACCGGTGGGCAGGAATGAAAAGAGATATTTCAGAATTTGTTTCTAGATGCTTGATCTGTCAACAGGTAAAGGCTGAACATCAGATACCTTCAGGTTTATTACAACCTGTGTTAGTTCTTGAGTGGAAATGGGACCGAGTTACCATGGATTTTGTAGCAGGGTTGTCGTTGACACCAAAAAAGAAAGATGCAATATGGGTTGTAATTGATAAGTTAACGAAGTCAGCTCATTTTATTCCAGTTCGTATGAATTATTCACTTGACAAGTTAGCTGAATTGTATTTTTCAGAGATAGTTAGACAACATAGGGTACCATTATCAATTATCTCAGACAGAGATCCGAGATTTACTTCGCGATTTTGGAGGAAGTTGTAGGAAGCTTTGGGTACAAAGTTGAAATTCAGTACAGCTTTCCATCCTCAGACCGATGGTCAGTCAGAGAGAGTGATTCAGCTACTTGAAGATATGTTCAGATGTTGTGTTTTAGAATTTCAAGGTTGTTGGGAGAAATATTTGCCACTGGTAGAGTTTGCCTATAATAATAGTTATCAGTCGAGTTTGAAGATGGCTCCTTATGAAGCTTTGTATGGATGTAAGTGTCGTACGCCTTTGTATTGGATAGAGCTTAAGGAAAATCAGATTTATGGGGTTGATTTAGTCAAAGAAACGGAAGAGAAAGTAAAAGTTATCAGAGATTGTTTAAAAGCGCTTTAGACAGACAGAAGTCTTATGCAGATTTAAAAAGAAAAGAGATCGATTATCAAGTTGGTGACAAAGTTTTTTTGAAAGTATCCTCGTGGAAGAAAATTTTCAGGTTTGGCAAGAAAGGCAAACTAAGTCCACGTTTCATTGGACCGTTCAAGGTCACTGAAAGAATTGGGCCCTTAGCATATCGGTTAGCTTTGCTAACTGAGTTAAAGAAGATTCATAATGTATTCCATGTGTCTATGTTATGTTGTTACCGTTCCGATCCGTCACATGTGATCTCATCGACAGAGGTTGAGATTTAGCCAGACATGACTTATATTGAAGATCCGGTAAAAATTCTAGATAGAGAGATCAAGCAACTAAAGAACAAGAGTATTGCACTTATGAAAGTGTTATGGAATAGGCATGGGGTTGATAACGCTACATGGGAGCCTGAAGAGGCTATGCAAAAACAATACCCAAATCTCTTCATAGGTAGGATTTTGGAGGACGAAAATCCCTAAAAGGGGGGAGAAATGTAACATCCCGATTTTGGGCCTAGTTGGAACAGTGGTTTCGAGACCACAAATTCGATGAGGACAAATTTATTTTTACTATATTTTAATGGCCTACAATTTCACGGAATGATTTCGTGAAAATTTCGTTCAAAAATTTCGACGTTTGGGCACTCAGTTTAGTCAAAAGAACTAAATTGTAAAAAGTGCAAAATTTGAGTTCTTCATGTTAAATTGGAGGTATTTATATGGTAATTAGACCATTGGTTAAATTATGGAAAAAATGGACATGAGATAAGTGAAATAGGAAAATTTTAAGTTAGGGGCATTTTGGTAAATTAGTAATTAAAATGAATTAAAAGGGAAAAAGATGGAAAATTATGATCATCTTCTTCATTTGGCCGAAATTAGCAAGGAGGAAGCCATAGTTAGGGTTTTCAAGCTTCCAAGCTCCATAGTAAGTGATCCCAAGCCTCGTTTTTAATGTTCTTTACGTTTTTGGAGTCCCGATAACTTGATTTAGCTTATTCTAGCAATAATTTAACCTAGGGTTCATATTTGGAAAAATACCCATAGGTGAAATGTGTTTATTTTGATGTTTTATGGTAGAATATGAAGCTTGGAATTATGTTAAACAACTTTTGCTAAGCGATTTTAAGTGAAAACAAGTAAAACGACATAATCGGTAAAAATACCTAATGTTCATAAGTAAGTGTTAGAGTGGGAATTTGATGTTTCCATAGAAGGGAAAAATGTTCAGCATGTCATAAAACATAAGAATAAGGGATGAAGTTTAATTTCTGAGCTTTGGGAAAAAAGTGTAATTATGTAAAAGTTTAGGGGCAGAATCGTAATTTTTCCAAAGTTCGAGTCAAGGATTGTTTTGATGAATGTGAGTATTAAATAAGATAAATTTTCTATTATAGATCAAGAAGAACGAAATCCAGAGTTAGACCGAGGAAAATAAAGGTTGAAGACTAAAGTGCTAGATTTGATCATATTTTGTATCGAGGTAAGTTTACGGTAAATAAAAGAAATATTTTGATAATAATTATTAATGCTGTTCTTTTTCAGCAATTATGCATTTATTTCATGAAAATATCTAATGTTGACTTAAGTATGAGGTGGCAGAGAATCAGTGATAAAAGCCCCATTGAAACATTGGGAATGTATCGGATACAAATGTCATGACATTAAGGGAATGAGATCCCATGTAAGACCATGTCTGGGACATGGCATTGGTATCATTGAGATTATGAGAGGTCCCATGTAAGACAATGTCTGGGACATGGCGTTGGCACCGAGATGAGAGGTCCCCCATAAGACTATGTCTGGGACATGGCATAGGTACCGATATGAGGACTCCCATGTAAGACCATATCTGGGATATGGCATTGTCAATACAGAAAACATCCCATGTAAGACTATGTTTGGGACATAGCTTTGGCATGTATTATTAGACAAGAGACCCGAGTATCCTTAGTATTTCAAGTGATTCAACGGGCTAGTAAATAGACCATGTTACATGAAAGTTCAGATAAAAGCATAATAATAAATTCAGGTGAGTTATAAGGATTGAGACTATCTCAGTTATCAGTTGAGAAAGAAATTTCAGTAAGGGAGGAGTAAGTTATAATCATGAGTTATTTAAGTAAGCAAGTAAGTAAACAAGTAAGTGAATAAGTAAAGAACCGAGTAAAGATTCTAATGTTTGATGAAATTTATGAGTATGATTATTTATGATAAATGTTGTTATTTATTTACTTGTAAACTTACTAGGATATATGCTTACTTTCTTTATTTTTATAGTATCGCCAAGTCAGTTCGAGGATCACAAGGACGTCGAAGTTCGTCTCACACTATCTACAGACATCTCGGTATTATGTGATTTTGAAACGTGTAAAGCTATGGCATGTATAGAGACTTAGTCATTTTGAGTGTGTTTATATGATATGGCTAATGGTTAGCTATTGAAATGGCTAATGAAGAACATGTGTAGTGTTATGAATGTCTAGGTGATAGGTTATACCTAGAAAATATGAAAGAGTAAAAATTTGCAATCAAACAGTTTTGGGACAGCAGCAGTGACGCAACTTTGAAAAATCACCAAGGATAGTATAAAATGAATTGGAGAGTGAATAATATATTGAATTAAAGATTATCGAGTCTATTTTCATATAAAAAGAATGATGTGGGTAAAGGAATTTTATAGTCTGAGATATTTGAATTTTGTTTCAGAATGGTTTTCGGATTCCCCTGTTCTGACTTTAGAAAATCGTTAAAAATTGTAAATAAATAATTATGAGTTATGATTTGTATTTATAGATTACTTAGTGAGTCTATTTTCTTTTGAAACAAGTTAGAACACCATATGAAAATCATACGATGAGAAAATTGATTTTTAGTGAATAAAGGTTAGAACCGTGAGACAGTGAAATAGGGGAGACTGTAATGAATATACTGTACTAATTGGATAAACCAAAAATTCTGAAAATTTTATGGTAAGATAATACATGAGTTTATTTTCATGGAAAATTTATGTATCTAAATTTGGAGTTTCTTAACTCGAGTTATAATTAAATTAGTGACTGCTACGCAGGTACAGAGCATTATGGTGAACAGTGAAATAAATTTTAAAAGCAAATTTTTATGCTCTGAACTGGTAAGTTAAAACAGATAACACCTCGTGCTCGACCCCGGAAACTTTCTCGGGTAAGGGGTGTTACAAGAGTTGAATAATGTCTTAAGGGTTCTCTGTGAAAGGAATATGTTTATCTATATGACAAGAATGGTGTTTGTTATGATGATTTGTAAGTAGAAAAATAGTGGGTATCGTAGCTTCTTCAAAATTTATTTTGAATATGGGTCAATGTTAAATTGAGTTATGGGATCCTAATATAGAATGATATAGAGCCTAACTGGATGTTATTCACAGAGAATTATCGGTATGAGTATGTGAATAGAATGGAATTAGGGTATGTTTAAGTGAGAACCAATAGTATGAAAAATTGTGTAGGTATTTGCCATATTATGTATCCACCCAAGACAATGTCAGTAAAAAATTATTCGAAAAAAGAGCATGAGTTCAACTATGGATTGTTGGAGGTGGATTTTAAGGGTATATTCTGTTACAGAAGTATTATGAGGCAAGAGAATCATGTAATAAAGTAGAAGGGTCCTCTAGTTAATTAAGTATGAAAGATTAAGTATGACAAAGATATGACAATTGGCAGATACGAGAATGATAAGATTGTATGACACCAGTTGTAATAAATGATGCACAGTAGAAGTTGACTCATGGAAAGTCCTAGAATATTACGAAGACTCCATCAAGGTATCGTTAATGAGCTCACTAAGTACTTCTGTACTTACAAGATTATTATTTCTTTTCAATTTTGTTGATAAGAGGCTTCGCCTGGAGGGACAACGCTAAGAGTATTAGATGTGTGGCACAGTCTTGAAATTTGCCTTTTAAGTCTATCTTGAATAAATTTCCAACTTTTACAGATTTGTATTAGATGTGTTGTAATAAGTTGTTTAACATATATTTCATTTTTAATTTTGAAAATGTTAAGCTTTTCTTTCGAACTTCAAATAACAATTTTGAAATAAATGAGAAATTTTAAATTGTTTGCTAAATGTTTTGCATCATCTAGTTACACCCGAGATTCGAACTTGGTGAATCAAGTCAGGTAGAAGGTGTTACAATTTTTTAATATTAGAGCCTGGTTCAATTAGTTCTTGGACCATGAATATAAAGAAGTCCTGTATGCATAGTACGTCGAATCTAGCTTAGTCACCCGGGTACGTTAAATTTATGTTTGTATGAAATAAGTTTCGTTTAAAATATTGTGATAAGGATGATAAGAAGTGAATAAAAAGATAGTTTGATTAAAAACTAGAGAAATTACCTGAATGATGGAAAGAGAAGTACAAGATAAAACAAAAAGAAATACTTAATTATCCCCTTCTGAGGGCTGATGTATGGGCACGGTAGGGACCTAGTCTAATGGAGGGTGATCTTCTGGACTATGCTCTATATTTGTTAAGTTCTTATAATTATCTACAACTTCAGGTGTATCATGAAGGAAAAAGTTAGTTGATTGTTTCTACTCTCTTTGGAAGGTTTCTTGTTCTGCACCTTTAAGATGGTAAACATTAAAGCTAAGTGACTTCGTAGAAATTTCCTTCAATTAGTTGAAGTCTACTATTCCAAAATCAAGAGGACCTGTAGCCACTTTGGCGTGTAGAATCGAATTTGACCTCCATTTTGGCAAGGTCTCGATAAAATTCTTTTGAGTGTCCTCTTGAAACTTTTAAAGGTTTCTTTATGATATTGGCGTAGTATCTCCAACTCTACCTTGTGAGTTTCCTCTTGAATCTTAAACTTTTCCTCTAAGATGGAATTTTCATCCTTCAGATGATTGATCTCCTCCTTGTACTACTCACACTCAGACTGAGCATTTCTAAACTTATTCGTTAGGGTTTTGGCTCGAGTATCCAGCCTTCCAATCAAATTATTGGATTCTTGATATTTCTGACGTAATTTAGCTAATGAGTCTTTGCCAATCTTTATTGCCTTTTATAAATTTGTCATTTTGTTGTTATAGTGCTTAACAGCTTCTCTAAGAGCCCCACTCTAAAGACCATATTCGATAAAAATGATTTTTGAAACTTGGGCCATAAGTGATAAATGACATTCAGTGGATTTGGATGAGAGGTATGAGGAGAGGGCTTCTCTTAATTTTAGAGGTAACAAGCTTTGTTATTGTTGAGATATAGAGCTTAGAGATGTGGTAACGAGCACTGACTCCAAAAGAGCTTGCCAAGGAAATTTTTAGCTTCCAGTATCCAGTAGACTGTTACCTAAGTGACCTTTCGAGTTTAAAATTTCTCTTGTGTGAAGGTTTCCATAACTATGGAACAAACTCTATGGCGGTTACATTCGCTATATACTTAGGTTCTAGCTAGCCCCACTTTACCAACTAGGCTATCCGGGGCACATATGTTTGTGCCTTCCCATAAAAGCTATGATTTCAGCGAAGCCTTATATTGGGAGTGAAACTCTTGTAACTCATCCAAGACCTTCCTCTAACTTATAGAGTTTCTTTGAGCACCTTCTAGTGGTTCTTAATTCTTAATGGAGGAACCTTACCTGCGATCCATAGATAAATCCTCTTTTGTTTGCCTATATACAAGGAATTATAGGCATGACATTCCCATAACTGGTTCTAGCTGAGTTACCACCAGATGCAATACCAACATCCTTGCTTACCATTTTGATAGAATTTTCCCCATTTTTATTACTGTTGCCTTATTTGTCGGGTTCCTCAATTCCCGTTGGCCACCTATCGTTTGTTAGCACTTGCAATTCCCTCTCTTGTGTGATTTATATGATTGCCGTCATTGTATACTACCCCATTTTTATTGTCTTGGTGGACCATCCCATGTTTACGTCCTGGTGGACTAACCTTGCGTTTATTGTCTCGGCAGACTCCATATGTTGCCACAGCGGAGCTATTTTCTCACACATTATGCTCCATGTTTCTCGTCCTAGCGGACTACCCCATGTTTATTATCCTGGTGGACTATATTGGTTGAAATAGCCTAGTTATAGTCTTACATCTTAAACCTCTATGAGGTGTCGCCCCGAAGGACCTTACTTTCGTCGCGATGTTGCCCCAAAAAGCCTACTAACCATTGTAGTGATGTTGCTCTATGAAACCTAATAATCTCATCACGGTATCACTCTAGCGAGCCAGTTAATATCATTCTATTTTACATCTAACCTTGATGCTTGAACACCGTAGTGTCTCCTCTGCAAAGCCTGGATCTTCACACATCACGGTTTGCACCCAACAACACCGAATTGCAAAATTTAATGGAAATTCCATTTCCCTATCCATCTGCCCTTGCATGGTTGTGTTTTTGAGGTTCGTTTTTAGTATTTTTACATTTTTGAGATCGTTTAAGCTTAGTTTAGTTAACCCTGGAGTTAATTTGAGAAATTTTTTAAATTATAAGGACCCACTATAAATGAATTGAATGTGTTTTGAACTTAGTTGTTAGATTAATAAGGTTGATAGTTAAATAGAAATAATTTGCTCAGTGATCTTTGGTAGTTTTAATGTTTAAGGATTTATTTGAGAAAATAGTAAAACTTCATGTAAATAGATTAAAATGATGATAAATATGGGCTGATTATGAACCCTATGAAATTCAACTAATATGAGTTTTAGTTAAGTGTGGTTAATTTGCAAGTTTCGAGTTTAAGGACTAAACTGCATAGAGGTTAAAATGTGAGGGTAATTTTGTAAATTCACTTGGATAAGGGTTATAAGCTTAAATTAATTATGTAAGCTATTTTAATTATTAATTGAAGAAAAATTATTATTTGAATCAAGAAACGGGCCAATCGAACTTAAATCGTGGAAAAACTAAAGTATTGTACTAATCGTTTACTTTATTTTTGCAACTGTTTTTGTCAAGGTAAGTTCATATAATGGTTACTTATTTCTTGTGGAATTGATTAAATTATAATGACTAATTATGCTATAAACTTAAATGTTTATTGTATATTATATGCTAAATTGGATTAAATTGCTATAGTGAATAATTGATAAATTGTTTGAAATTATGTATTATGTAAATGTGAGTATGAGTATGAGATGTTGTAATGGAAATGAAATTCAAGGATAAGGTTATATAATATATCTTGTTTGAACCTCTTGAATACTTAGGGTACAAATGACATGTCATTAGGGGTTATTTATAGTTTTGCGTGTTGGTCTTGGATGTCCTACCGATGGCTGAGGTCCTGCTTTTGTTGCGGGTTGTCCACAGCTCGTGTGAGTAGCATCATGTAACCCAACATCTGGACCCACAGCTCTTGTGAGCATTTCCGAGTATCCAATGTTATTTCATTTGGTTTAACGTGTGATAAAGGCTTAAATGGATGTGTATATATATATATATATATATATATGAAATGTTATATGATCAAAGACATGTGAATTGGAAGATGATATAAATACTTGAAATGGGAAGCTATGTTATCAAACATATGATGGATGAAATATGTACGGAAATGTTTATTATTACATGTTCCATGATTTGTTAGAAGTATATGTTTTGTCATGTACTAACCTTGTGAAGTTGTGTGTATAGGAATGAAATGTATGCACATGATCTAATGAATGAACCCATGCTTGAATGGTTTAAATATAACATGTTCAGTAAGTTTAAGTTCACATTATACGAGCTTACTAATCTAATTGCTTATGTTAATTGTTTATTGTTCTGTAGGTCACCAGAAAGCTTGACCGGTTGGAATTAGGTCAGAGTACATTCACACTATCCATCCTTCATCTCAGTAGAAGTTTTGGCTATTTTGATGTTGGGTTATAAATGGCATGTACTAGGAGCTTTAAAGTTATTTTGTTTATGATGATGTTATTTATAAGTTAGTTTGAGTGAGCTTTGTGGTTGTATATATATGTTGGGTATCTTTAGGTTATGTTTGAAACTTGAAGTGCTTTTGGTCATTAGCTAAATGCCTTTTGTGATTAGCTTGATATATGGTAAATGGATATGATGAAATGGAGGTTTTGTTATGTCTTAAAGGTAATGTCTTGAAAATATTGAGTATGGGTTTGTTTGGATGTTTAATTTTTTGTACCAATGAGGGTACATTGGATAGACATTTAGATTGAATGATCTGTGTGTGTTTTGGAATGTTTTGAACTTGTTTGAATGTGTTTTGAAGGCATGCTTATGGTTGATTTGGTTTTGGTTTGGCACCTAAGGAATTGGTGTTGTTTTACCTTGTTTTGGAAGTTATTTTAGGTGCACATAGCTTGAAACACAGGCTGTCACATGGCCATGTGCCACACACGGTCACACTATATGGTCATGTGTGCAATTTTTTTAAGAGCAAGATTTTTCTACACGGCATAAATCTATTACATGGCCTGGAGACACAGTCGTGTGACCGTACTTCAAATTGTACACGGGCGGGCACATGGGCTACGACATGGTCATGTGACCCTATTTCAATTTATGCATGGTTTGGCCACACGACCAAGTCCCTGAGCCATGCAGCCTAGGCTTTGTCACACATTTGTGTGACCCCTATTTTCAAAATATTTCTAGAACTTTTTATTTTGTTTCAAATTAGTCCCTGATTGTTCCCAAACTATTTTTAGGGCCCCGTAAGCTCGTTTTAAAGCCCGTAATTGTGATTATGATATGAATGGAATGAATATTTAAATTTTTTTGTTTAAATTAATAAATGAATGGTTTAATAATTGTAAATTGTTTTGGTATGTGTCGTAATACTCTGTAACCCTAATTCAGCGACAAAGATGGGTTAGGGGTGTTACATTGTACCTTAACTATTTCAAGCATACTGACACACTAGTGGATGCTCTTATGTATAATCATCATTTTTCATACACAACATTTCCAAATAGAAAGTTCATACCAGCCATATAGCATTCAAAGGATATCCATGTGTGAAGTATAGAAACTCACCTGACGCTTCTTAGTCTCGTCAGCTTAGCATTTCTGAACGCTAGAGCTTCCATTCTCCTAGAAGCTCAGCATGACAACCAAAGTCATAAATTAAAATTAACATTCTAACTTAAAAATCAGTTTTCCAGAAACATTTAGGACCCCTCAAGGTTTTGAAAATTCCTAACTTAATTTCTTAAATTTACGAGCATTGAAGGACTTAGAACCCTACCAGCTCACTAGATTCCCTACTTTCTAAATTAAACCCCATGATACCCATTCCATGCAAAGCTTCCCAAAATTATCTCTTTTTTGGAGCAACGAAGAAGATGAAGAAGAGAAGAAAATTAAGCAGAGCTGAGAAGAATTCACCCCGGGAATTCATTTCTCAATTATTTTAGCCCTTCAAGCACGATTACCAACCTTATAAAAACAATCCATTAATAATCATTTTGTCTCCCACTAACGAACTAATTGGTTCTCATCTAACCTAACTAGAGTTGGAACTTAAGTATGGTCGAACTAGCCACTAAGTTTTTCCTGATATTTATGTGGAAACCTCCAACTTCCAATTTCTTTCAATTTAACCCTGTAATTATTTCAAATTTCCAAATGTAAAGAAAAATAAGTGTGACACATTTCCTGGCACTATTCATATTTTCTCTCTAGAGTATTTGTACTGATACAAGTTCACTTGGTATCGGTACAAGGGTGTAGCGGACCCAAAATCAAGCTTGAAGCACCTTTAAAACATGCATAAACATTCTTATATATTTTCCTACCAATATAAATCATTTTCAATCCTTAAAGTGCATTAAGATATCAATCAAAACATCATATTCTCATGTGTAATCAATTCTCAAATCATCATGGCACAAGAGATCTTAATATTTCAATCTAAATTCAACTATTTTATCGCTCTCTTCATTATCTTTCACTTAAAATACATAAATACATGTTACCTTAACTTCGCAATTCAAATTCACTCATTCATTCCATATTCTCATAAATATACTTAGTCTTTGAATTTTAGTTATCATGCATTTCATAAACCATCCATGAAATTCACTTATTCCCTTGATTTACACTCTAGTTCTTTATTTCATTTCACTTATTCTTACCCATATCATTCATTCATCATTTGTTACTTAACCTCTACTAATTTTATATGCAAGACCATTTGATCATACATATCAATACACTTTTGTTTTTATTCAATTTAGTCCTTAAAACTTCAAAATGAATTTACTTACATTATCACTTCACTTACTATAATTCATATCACTTCCTTTCAATAGTTTACAATATTTCCATTACTTTATTTTCCTTCTCACCTCAAGAACACATTATGTAACATCCCAAAATTTAGCTCAATAAAAATGTAGAAATATATCAAAAATAAGGAACATGCCCAATGGTTGGTTATTAAATGTGGAAGCAAGAAAGTTAGTTGGAGGTCCTAATTTCAAGTTCTAACTCTTGCAAAATAAATTGATTTTTGCAAAATTCCCTTGTTTTTAATGTGTTCTTGTCCAAGCCTAGTAAACCTAGGTATAATTATTAGTTTTTCACAAATAATCAGCCTTTAATCCTCCTCCTTATTGCCCTAGCTGTTCCTCTCCTCCTCTCCGTCTATTTGATTTTAATTTTTTTCTTTTCCTCCATTGCTGCGTCGCCTACACCTCCCATTTTACCATCTCTTTGTTCTTATTTTTTCATCAAGATTGTGCATAATCTCCTTTACTATATTTCTGAAATTTCTACTTAACTAAATTATCCCCAAATCTGAAATATTGATCTCCAAGATCGATCCCAAACATTTTTAAGAAAGTGCCATCGTCGTTTTTCTCAAATAGCTTGTGTAAGATGTCTTCTTTCTTGAACTTCTTGATTAATCTTTCCAATTAAAAACCTAAATTTCTAAGTCTGGAATTTGGGGGATTTTAAAAAAAATTTTAAAGGTATTTTTCCAGTTTTTAATTAGATTTCAAATCATTTTAAAATTTAGCCCCAATTCTAGCCACCATAGGTGGTGGTGCTTGTGCATATGTGTAGAAAAGAGGGCTATTTTGTTTCTTGAATCTTGCCCATTTAATCTCAGCCTTAATTTGAGTGCTTGAAACCTTCTAATTAGCCTTTAAACCCATTTCAATTAGGGAAAAATTTTCTTGATCGATTGGCCATTCGGAACTCACAAATTGGGAATTGTAAGTGTAATTAAGCTTAAACTACTTTGTTGTTTCAACATAGTTTTTGGGTAAATGTTATGGATTGATTAGGTGAAGAAATTTAATAATTATTAGATATTGATTTTCTAGTATATTATTTAATTAGGTGCTGACCCAAACATTTCAAATCAACCGTAAAGCCGAAGAATGATCGCACGTATGATTCACATCAAAACAGTGTAAGAAATCTAACTAGTTTGGATTCGTAAAATAGTTATAATTTTGATGATTGGTTTGAAAGCATAAGTGGGTATTTGGGGGCTGGTTTAAAGGTAAATTTATTGAATTGATACTGAATTTTGGTTTAGGTTCATATAATAATTTATTAATGAAAATTGGAAGATTCGCTAGTGTGCTGCGAAGAAGCGAGAAATAAGGTGTGGGTCCTAAACTTGTAAATTTGTTTGATAATGGAAAATGTCATGTTATTCTTGATGAATTAGCTTACTTATTGAATTGGTGTAATAGTCAAAATATTAGTTTTAGAGTGGCCAAACTAGGTACGTTTCGAGCCTTAAAAGATTAATGTGTTGGCAAAATTTCTAGTTTAACAATATGAAAACGTGATTGAGATTGTTATCCATAATTTTATTATGTGATATGAGAATGTTTGATTGAATAGTATGAATTATTGAGATATTTGCTTTATGCATGATTTAAGTGCATGAAATATTTCCTATGATGTATATTGATGAGGTTTCTATTTATGCACAATGAAATTGTAAAGTATGTGAAATCAAATGATATTGATAGATACCATCTTAATGGTAATTTGAAAGTTGGAACACTATTTTCTTTTACCGAAAATATGTGGTTATTGAGGACATGTTGAACTTGTCAAATAAATATGAAAAATATTGAAATATGAATATGTATGAGTTTGTGTGACATATTGCATATGCATTAGGTTGGGATATTTCATGGTTGACAGACGAGTTTTGTAGAGAAATGGCGACATATTAAGTTCGTATATATTCGTAGTCAGTGCACTGCATTTGGAGTACTGAGGGGACTGACGATTATATCGCATTATTTGTTTTGTGGCAGTTTTAATGCATTATTGATTATTGGTGGTTTTACCACATTAAGCTTTTCTCATATATGTTGGAGTTTGGCAGACGGGTTCTAGGGAACTCGTGGTGTGTAGCGGATGGTATGGGTAGGATCTCACTTGTGCATTTGAAATTACTATTAATAATGTTTGATTATGCTATTGGTATCTCTATGAAATTGCTTGTATGAATGCTTAATACTTGCTTGTTTAGTCTTACAATAAGCTTGTTAAGTTCACCCTAATACATAAACTTCTTAGGAAATGATTGAACATAGGATCGGAATTGGCATGCGGACTCATGACGGACTTCAGACTTAATTTCGTCATATTATTTTAATTTACTTATATTTTTAAGTTATTTTATTATTGTTATCAAGTTTTGGATTGTAAAGTTTCTTTAAATTGTGGTTTGAGACTGTTTGAAACTTTTAGGGTTTTTCGTGCATGCATGACACTCATATTTGGTATAGATACACGGTTTATATATATATATATATTGAAATGGACTATGCATGATTTATGGCTACGTTAATAATTTGACTAGAAATGGTACATTTTCTCTGCTAAGAAGATAACAAAATGGTTTTTCAAAGGCAACACCGTCAGTAATGTTTTATAAAACCTCACCCAATTCACCAAATTAACCTAAGCATGGCTCGACTAAGTAAATGTACATTTTCCAAAGTTAGCAATAGAAACCTTGATTTAACAGAAGAGGGTACTTGCAGGTTTTAAATTATCGATAGAGTAGGTTCGACATTAATGTGTCCAATGTGGCCTTCACGTTTCAGCCATAACATCTAGGCTAGGTTTGGAAGGCTACATGTTAAAACATAATCAAATTCTATATTAGAAATCACATTATTACATCTTTACTTCAATTAAACATAAATTCCAAAAGGAAACACTTGAATTCTTAATTTCTTATTTATTTCATATATTATTAATGAAATTTCACTATTCCTTTTAGATATACTCCATCTCTTCTCCATTCCACATCCAATTTACATATAAATGAATCTTTTCCTTCATGGTTAACATGCATATTTAAAATTTATTAAACAATAGATTATAACAAAATAAAAACCTCTTCTTCTTATGTATAGATTAACGTGAGAAGCATGGATGATGAGAGAAATTTATACATTTTCCATGAAAATATCTCATTAATTTAATTAATTAAAATATTGAAATACTATATAAAATATCTTATAATAAAATAAAATTAAGTTAATAATAAAATATTCTACTAATCATATTTCAACACAAAATATTCATCAATTGTGATCATAATAATTCATGATAATTATCTTGACTGAGAAATGACTATTTTGCCCTTTTAATATCTCAATATTCAATTTTATGCTATTTCTCACTTTTGGTAAAATTACAATTTAGTCCTTCAACTTTTTTGAAATTATATTTTAACCTCATAAATTTTTAAAAAATTATAATAGGGTCACAACACTTTTCATATTTTTATGATTTACTCCTTGCCTTAAATTAATACGTCATGTCATACTTATTGATTCAACATCATTTGGTATCATACGACCTTCTCTTTAATCGATCGCATACCTTATTTCACTAAGAATCTATCACATATAGTTTACGACCAATAGGGTTTTAGGATGTTACAGACTTAATTAACATGGATCCAGTTCCTTTAGCTCCTTTGTAGAATCCTATTTAGGATGATATGCGAGAAGCTAACATTAATGACCAACAATGTATAGTTGATTTTGATGCTCCCATAGATGAGGTTGAGAATGATCAACACCAAACACCTATAGCTTCACCAACAGTTCCACCTCGAAGATCAACTAGAGATTGATGATCTTCCGTGAGGTATTCTTGATGCAGTCATTGAAAGCATCAAAAATATTCTATCCCTAATAAATAATGAAAAAGAATAGTAAAAGGGAAGTAGGGTCAAATCCTTAGGGATTGGACTTGCACAATATCTTGTTCTGTGAAATCTCAATCAGAATCTTTCCCATGAAAACCTGCGTTCCAAGAAAAAAATAAAATAAAAAATAACAGAATTAAAGGTTTGGATCTGGAAACGAAAAATAAAATAAAAATAGAATTAAGAATATTGAATCGAAAATTCGAGAAATTAAAATAGAGCTGAGAGAAAGGAAATTCCTATGGTGGGTTCCAGGCTCCAGTTGTCTCGTTCTGCCTTGGGTTCAATCCTCGGCTTTTAGATGATCCTTCCCAAACTGAATAAGCCAGTTATAGTGGAAGAGGACGCCTACAACCACCAACTCCAAGGATTTAGATTTATGATTTAGTGGAACCTGACTCTAGCCAACAATCGCTTCTGTGGGATCGTCTTATGCTAGATCAACGCTTCTCAATGGCGAATCCCACACCATTTTGTCTCTTGGGCTCGCTAACCTTGACGTAGTAAGCTAACGAATCGACTGTGCAACCTTTCCAAAACATACAAAGCGGCCGCCTTTGCATACGTTGAAAACCTTACTTCTTAAGGGACATGGACAAAAGTGTCAGCCCCGTAGTGCGGAGAAATGATGAATACTCAGTGAGGAGGCTAAGTACGAACTTTAAGCCTCAAGAACCCTTTTTGGGGAATATCGACAACTTTTGGCTAGATGGGTTTAGTGGCTCATGGTTGTCGTGGAAAAGAAAATAAATAAAATAAAAAATAGAGATTTTATTGAAAGGAAATATGAGAAGAACAAAAGCCTAGAATTTTGGGGAGAGAGTGTTTACAGAAAAAGATGGATGCATTTTAAGTCACTTCACCCCCAATTTATAGTGCTAGGGGAGATAGTCTAATCCTACTTAAACTCCCAAAAGATAAATACATTTAATTGAAGATAAATAAAGATAAATAAAATAAAATCCTAAAATTACATAATCCTTAATAATTACCTTAATATTAATTATCCTAATATAATTAAAATAGAGTCTGATAGAATAAAATATATTCTTTTTGCATTTCAACCCTTGTTTCCTCCATGCTTGCACTTTTGACACCAACTTTTTCTTGTGTCGCACATTGACCCATTTTATCTATAAATTTACACTTTTGGCCCGTACTTTTGCTTTTTCCTCAAATTTAGTCCCTACGAGATAAAATATCATAAATAGCTCAAATTAGTAGGATCATACTCAGAATAAATACATAATTAATACATAAAAATAGTTATTTTAGAGTGTTATCAATTCTACTGATGAGTATTGATATGAATGAGTTCAAAACAGGATTGTAAATTTATCCAAGTTGCGGATGTGACTTAGGGCTCTAGATGACCAGAAAGAAACTTGGAGTTTGACACAACTTGAAATGCAAACAAATCCATGTAAGATCTAAGAATTTAAAAATTAAAGAAAGCAATTAAAATAGATAATTAAGATAGAAAAAAATAATTAAATAAATTAAAGATTTGAATAATTAAATAGGAACAAAATAAAATAAAGAAGAAAATAAAACAAATAGATGGAAAGGATGAAAATGGCAGGTAGAAGTCCTAAGGAGCCTTATAAACCCTATGAATCCACAACCTCCTTCAAACGACTTTAATTTCCCCTCAATGAAAGAAAACTTGGCAAGAAAAACCTGAAGATGATCCCCACAATCTAAAAAGATTGTTAAAACTCATCTAAAAGAAAACTCAAGAGAAATTCTTAAAA
Source organism: Gossypium raimondii (assembly GCF_025698545.1). Taxonomy (NCBI): domain Eukaryota; kingdom Viridiplantae; phylum Streptophyta; class Magnoliopsida; order Malvales; family Malvaceae; genus Gossypium; species Gossypium raimondii. The sequence goes on from NC_068572.1 coordinate 37,864,409, forward strand.
AGAAAACTCAAGAGAAATTCTTAAAAAGAAAACTCAAGAGAAATTCTTAAGTCAAAAGGAAGAATGATTTGATTCGTGTACATTAAAGAGGCCTTTAAATTGGCTAGCTAGCTATATCTAAATAAAACTCTTAAGTATACTGAAACTCTAATTTAGTCATTTTTCACTCTTACATTTAAAATCTATCAATTTAGTACGTAAAACTTCAAGAATCGAACAATGACATCTTCCACAAACTTTAATAGTTTCAAAAATTAACACACATGTCAACTAGATTAAGCTCCTGAGATTCCAAAAAAAAAAAAATACAAGAAAATGACTAAATTGCACTAACCAATTTAAGCTCCAAAGTTTGAAACTCAAAGGCCAAATGCTTCCTTCTTCATCCTCTCCAATTTCGGCACACAAATAAAAATAAGAGAAATGTTTCTCTTTCTCTCCATTTACTAACTTTATTTCTATTTGTTTTATGTTTCACTTTTATTGAATTTAATTTTTTTATTTAATTAAATTTTATAGCATACATCATTATAAAACTTACTACCACTGTCCACTCCCATTTATATAGTGGTATAATTACCACTTTAGTCCTTAGCCTAAGATTGAATCATAAATCCTATAGCAATTGGACTTCTACTGATTTTACTATTTAGTTCCTATACTTTAATTAGCTAATATTTTAGTAAAATTACCTATTCAAAATTCAATTCACCTATAATATAACTTCTATAAATATTTAATAAAATATGCACAAGTTTGATTTACGAGATGAGGCCCAAAAATCGTGTTTTCCAACATAATAACTTAAAATACTTAAAAATATCTAAAATTTAGAATAAATAAATAATAAAATAATAAAAATTAATAAATAAATTATTTGGCTCGTGAAAAATAGATATTTAACTTGAAACTTGAGCCTAATATGATTTAAACTCGAATAAAAAGGCAAAAATCGTAATTTCCATAATATCCCCGTCCAAAACTTTTGCTCGCACAGTCTTCACTGAAATTGTCATAACTTGAGCTCCCAAACACAAAATCAAGTGATTCAAAGTGCACTTCGAAGCTAAGAGATAGCTATTCAACCTCTATTCAGACATATAAATGCATAAATGTCTTGATACCAACCAAAAATTCGTCGCAAGTTGACTAATAGTTTCAGTTTGAAAATTGACAGTTTGGTTGAATTGACTTTAATAAATTTCACTCATTCCATGCATGTATCATTCCCCCTATCCTCAAAAAATTCATCCTCATATCCATGGGCATAAAATTGGGCCTTGAAACATGCATCATTCCTTCATTCCTCAAGAATATTCATCCTCGAATATTTAGTTGTAGAAAAAGAAAAAAAGGGTTAGAATTAATAAGAATAAAAATAAACAAATACTTACCTAAGCTTTCCTGTGCACCAAAACTACCTCTAGGATCAAAGACATGATTTTGATCCCCCAAATCAACATGAATTAAATACCTCTCCTTCAAAAACAAACCATCAACACTAAACAAAGAAATGTTAGGCACATGAGTGTTGAAGTAAAAAATAACTTGTAACTTTCTTTGATATGCATGGTCATCCATAAAAAATCCAATAATAAGTCAAGAATTTCACATGACAATAAAAATCAAGAAGGTTAAGATTATTATGTAAAAATTCATCATTAAAGGTCAAGATAGAAAATTTTGTTGTAGGAGAAAATGTATAAAATGCTTTAATAACCCTATCTAATGCAACAAAATTACTATTTTTAACCTTTACAAATCTAGATAAACCCAGAAAATCAATTAAACTTTCAGACCAAGGTTTAATGAAATTTTACCAACGAGAAAGCATGTTTTGAGGAAATATTTTATAAACAAAATCAGTAGAATACTTATCAAAAAATTTTAAGGTATGTCTTTTTAAATCAGTTTTTAATGTTTCCTTACATTTCTTACCTTGTAGCACTTGTGGGGAATTACCCATATTCAACATACCTCTTTCCCACAAGTAAAATCTTCTATCAAACGTAGAGTAATGTAATTGAAAGTCCATCAATGGATTCTTTAAATCTTGAAACAAAGAAACACCACTGAACAAATTTTAGTTAGGTTACTTAAAACATAGTCATTCCTCACTTTTGTATGAGTATTTTCTTGCTCTTCATTTTCTTTTTCCACTTGAGAACTCACCAATTTTATCTCATATGGATTTTCACTCACCAAATTTGGACCATCAAGTATACTTTTATCACTCAAGGTCTCTTTTCTCTCGCTCTTTTCACATGATTCTTTCTCACTTCTCATATCCCCTTCACAAGTATTATGACTATTCAATTTAGTGCAATGCATCTCAATAGGAGAACATTACATTTCTATTTCATTTTACTCCATAGATTTGAGGAAAAAATTATCACTATCATCTTTTTTCGGTTCAGAAAGTTTGCCATCACAAATCTCTTTTCTACTAGAGCAGAGTCAACAAAAGGTATAAAGTCATACTTTGTAATATCCCTAAACTAGGTCTAGTAGTTCTAGGTATATTTTTAAGGTTCTGAGCGTGAATTTCAGAATTTATCGGGTTAATAGTAATTTTTAATTTAATTTTGGAGGTCAATTTCATATAAAATCAATTAAACAATAATCTGGAAAAATAAAAATATTTTTGGAAAATTAATTTTAAAGTAATTAAAAAATTATTAGTGAAAATAATTAATTTCGGTTGAAAAATAATTTTAAAATAATTTTTATTAGGGGTTAATTTGAGTTAAATTTAAATATTGATTAAATTGGATTTAATTGTAAAATAAGGGAAATTTTGGAGTATTTATTTGACAAATAAACCTTTAAATTTGGAATTTTGGAGGGAAATGATCAGTTGGTAAAGTAAGGGAAATGTGGGAGTGGCTATTGTGCAAATTTCCTAATTTTTAAATTTCTAGTGGGTTGTTTCAGTTTTAAACACAATGCATCTATCTTACTTTTCACACCATTTACATCAAATTAGAGAGCTATAAAATTCATTTTCTTTGCATGGTTTTAAAGCTCTATCATCAGAGAATAGATTCAACAAATTTACTTCTAAAAATACTCTCTCTTTTCACTCGAAATTATTTACAAAAGTAGCAAAAAATATTTTAAAATTTCTCAAGATTCTTGAATCAAGATTTTCAATCAAAGGATTTAGAATGAATCAAAGGTAATTATTATTTCTAAACTTATTTTTATGATGATTAGAAGCATATTTATATGATTTGAGTGTAATTGTGGTAACATCTATTTTATCTCTGTTGAAGCTCTGAATCTTGAAGAGTATAGAGCTAATCGAAACTGAAGCTTGGATTTGCTTGGTTGATCACTTGGTTGTGGTTGAGTTAGTTGTGTGGTGAGTGTTTTTAATAGGCGATTTCGTAAATTGAACCTCACTTATGCCTAATTGGATGATTAATTACTGATTGCAAATATTTAATTGAGTTTTGTTTGGTTAATTTTGCAAGATTATTGATATATGCTTAAGTTATGAAATTTTTGTTAAGTGTTGGTAAGTGAGCATCTATTGATTTTATGTGATTGATTTGATTGATTATAATGGTGAGCTAAGCAAGCATGCTGGATTTTTTGGTTCATGGTATGTTGATTTTTCAATTAATAAATGAACATTGATAATAGGTAATTGGTATGCTAGATTTAATTTGATGTTAAAATGGCTATGTTACATGATTCACATATGTATTTTGGCACTTTTTGAGCACATTATTGACTAAATTTATGTTATGATTGATTGGTTATATTGGCATTATAGCATGGTGAATCCATTGGATATAGTTGGCATGTCATAGGATTTGTGAGTAGTCACCATATTGAAATGTTATTTGTTAGCAATGAGGCTCTAGGTGGACTAATTAGGAGTAGATAAGAGAGTGTTGAGCTTGTGTCTCCACTGAACGAGACTGATTTGAGGCGATATAAGGAAGCATGTGGCCTCGGCCCATTCAATCTGGGATTGATTCTGGTTCTAATTGGGAGTAAAGAGATCCGTTTATCCGATGTATGATCACCTAATTAAGCCATGATTGTATATGTCAATATTAATGTATGAAATGTTATATGCTAAACTGATGATTATATGCCATGATTAATTATGATTTTTGGTACACGGTTGAGCATATGACATTGAACTATTATGAATTGACATTGTGATTGAAAATTTGTATTTGATTGTTTCAATTTAAGCATGATTTGGGTGTTAATTTACTCGTCATTTTATTAACATTCACTAAGCTTTTTAAGCTCACACCCTAATATTTGTGTAGTTAATTGATGGGGTTGAGGAGCTGAGGAGCCGAGCAAGAGAGTTCCAAGAGATTAAGGCTCGGTAGAGATTTAGTTACACCTTTTAGAGATGTTAATCGGAGAATTGTGGAACTTCCGGGACTTAGTTTAATTTTGTTTGCAATTGGACTTGGACATTGGACATTTTTAATTTTGGATGGTTTTATAATATTATATATGGATGTTTGAGTTTGATTATTGAATAATTTATGGTGTATTGTTGCTTGATAACACTGTGATTGATAACAGGGTGTGTGAGGCATGATGTTTACACTAACTGTTGTTTAAATGAAGCTTCCATGGAGTGGTTTACTAGCGACTAAGGTATGCCACTTGTTTGAATTAACCGGTGGGTGATATGCATGAAATTGAATGTTTAATTCTATTTAATTGAGGCTTAATTGGTGTTAAAAAAAATCACTTGAAGGTGTGTGAATATGTGTGATATTTCATTGTAGCTATATCGGGTTTAATTGGCCATTGAAATACTCAAAATCGTGTTTAAAATCAAATTTTCCACACAAAAATATTGAAGTGGACTGTTGGGGGTTTGCATTCTGGTCTTTTAAAGTTGGTTCTCTAGTTTGTTTAAATTACAAATTAATCATGTAACTTGATAAGTCTAATTAGAGCCTTAAATGATTAGGAAACTTGATAAAAAATTAGAGTTAGACTTGTAGCTGATAAAATTTGTTAGAAACACACTCAATTTAATATTCGGTATAGTACTAATAGTTTGAAATTGTTACGATTTAGTCCTTAATAATAAAACTTAAATTAAACATAGAAAATAAACTCGGATTAAGCTGTAATTTTTATGGTTTACATAAATTGACTAAAAGAGGGTTGGTAAATGTATAGATCTAAATTTGGGTTAGTTTAAACGTAGGTGGTAAAATGAAAAAAATTCCCTTAGGTTAAATGAATTATAAATAGTTTAAAATTGGTTCACAAATTGCTTCTGCATTAATAAATAGCTTATAAATGGATAAGATTGAGGTGTTATAAGTTCAGGGTGTGTCTTGGGTGGTCGTTAGCCGAAGAGTCACTTAGGTGGCTAATGTAACGCTTCGAATTCAGGCCAATCCGTCCTGGTCGGGTTTGGGGTGTCACATACTTACTTTATTCTCGAGTTGGATATTTAATTGGACATTAGAAAACTTTATTATCATTTGACCTACACCAATAACATTTCACGACAGGTAAGAAATCAATTGTAGTCCTCCTTTCATGTGGCCATCTCCCTTTGAATTGACAAACTGATTCATGGCCACCTTTCCTATCACAATAAGTCTCTTTATCAATTTTTGCCATAAAATTGTGGAATTGAGAACTTTGATTTAGCTAAAGAGTGTTTTCCATAGTTATTATTAACCAAAGTCTCATCATTTATAGGAGGGACACATCGAGCATTATTTGCACAAAGACGAGGCTGGTCAACCTTATCTTCCCAATTACGATTTCGATCCTCAATTTGGGTACTTAGACAAGCCAAAATTTTGGTTATTGTGTCAAGAATAGTGTCTCGTTGCTGATCTTGAACATCTTGAGCCTCTAGATCTTTTTGCAACTTTGCAATTTTTTTGAGTTTATCATTGACCTGAAAAAGGCCTTGTTAAAGCTCCGCCGCGAAACCAACAAGGTTCTTTATGATAACTAGTGGCTTATCACTTGAATTATCACTCCCTTTGCTACTATGAGTATCATGAGTTATTGTGAGAGCCTGAAAAGAACATAACACTCAACATGAAAAATAATTAAGCAAACCTCACCGTTATGCACTCAGAAATAAAATAAAAATCTCAATGAGGTAAGAATTAATCTTGTGAGTCTTTTCAAAGTGTTTATATAAACTAATTAGAATGTATTAGAATCAAACTAGCAAAGCAAACCTAGTAACACTAGGAATCCAAAATTGGCTAGAGACTAAAGAATTATGTTGTACGGAGGAAGGAATATGCAACGTGCACAAACCTACTAACACAAGTAACAATAAAGTGCTAGAATGCGTAAAGGAACAATAAAAAGCAAAAAATAAAATAAAACAAAACATGAGGCTGAGAGTCAATAAACTTGAAAAACTTCGTTCGAGGTGTTCTCTTGAACCTAATATGATTTAAACTCGAATAAAAAGCCAAAACTCGTAATTTTCATAATATCCCTGTCCAAAAACTCAACTCGCGTAGTCTTCACTAAAATGGTCATAATTTGAGCTCCTGAGCACGAAATTGAGTGATTCAAAGTGTGTTTTTAAGCTAAGAGATAGCTTTTCAACCGCTCTTCAAACATAGACGCTGATAAATGCTTGGATCCCATCCAAAAATTTGTCGCAAGTTGACTAATCTTTTCAGCTTGAAAATTTGCAGTTTGGTTGAATTGACTTTAATAAATTTCACCCATCATTGCCCCTTTCCTCAAAAAGATTCATCCTTAGATATTGTATTTGATCAAATCTTTGTTTGGCCTTTGACCTTGTTATTGGGCCTTGAGGTAGTGTAAGCCTGTCACATCCATGGGTCTAAAATTGGGCCTTGAGACTTACATCAAGTACATTCTTTTGACTGAAGAGGGAGAACTAGAGTGTTATGAAGAAGAGGTTATGGAGAGTGAATGAGAAGATCAATGTGTTGAAGCTATGAAGGATGAACATCAATCCTTAAATGACAACCATACCTTTGAGTTGGTGAAATTGCCAAAGGGTAAGAGAGCTTTGAAAAATTGGTGGGTTTACAAGTTGAAATAAGAAGAGAATTAAACTCCAAGGTATAAAACTAGATTGGTTATGAAGGGTTATGGTAAAAAAAAGGGATTGAATTTGAGGAATTATTTTATCCAATTATGAAGATGTCTGTTATCAAAATTATATTGAGTTTTGTAGCTTATTATGACTTAGAAGTTGAACATATGAGTGTGAAACTACTTTCCTTCATGGTGATTTGGAGGAAGATCTTTACATGGAGATACCAAAGGGTTTTGTTGCACAAGGGAAAGATTATTATGTGTGCAGATTGAGGAAAAACTTGTATGGTTTGAAGCAAACTCTAAGGAAATGTCATAAGAAGTTTGAGTCTATTATGGGGGAACATTGCTACAAAAAGATTACTTCTCATAATTGTGTTTTTGTTTAGAGATTCTCTGGTGATGATTTCATTATTCTATTACTTTATGTTGATGATAAGAATTATTATTGGTCGTAATGCATCTAGAATTTCCATATTGAAGCAAGAGTTGAGTAAGTCCTTTGCGATGAAGGATTTGGGGCCAAAAAAGAAAATTCCTGGCATTCGATTGAAACATGATAAAAAGGTTAGAAAGTTATGGTTATCACAGGTGAGGTACATTGAGAAAGAACTTCAAAGATTTAATATGGATAAAGCTAAATTGGTGAGCACTCTCTTTGTTATATAGTTTAAGTTGAGTGTCAAGCAAAGTCCTTCAGCACAGAAAGAGAAGGAAGACATACAGAAAGTTCCTATGCAGTCTGTATTATTAATCAATTTCTTTCTAATCCAGGCAAAAAACATTGGAATGCAATGAAATGGATTATGAGATATCCTTGGGGCACCTCCAACTGGAAACTTTCTTTCAACAATGAGATACTCGTTCTAGTTGGTTATACATATTTAGATATGGCTGGAGACATTAACTCAAGAAGATTCACTTTAGGTTACTTGATCACTTTTGTAGGAGGAGTTATGGCTTTGCAATCTATTTTGCAAAAATGTGTTGTTTTATCCAATATCAAGTCTGAGTTTATTGTAGCTATAAAAGTGAGCAATGAGATATTTTGGATGAAATTTGCTCAAGAACTTGAATTTTGTAACACCCTATATCTGACCCGATTTACCAGATCCAAATATAAGATGTCGCAATACTAACATACTTAACAAAATTTTACAATCTGTGAAAACCATGTTGAATGTACCTCTTGTTTGTTTAAAATCATTTTTAAGACAAAATGTTTGAATTAAACATTTATCATTCGTCACAGACTCTAAAAGGTAGTATAAACCCTTACAACATAAATGTTTGATAAAAGACATATTTGTAGTGTGTATTACTATTTTTATTTGAAATCATGTTTCTAAAAGTGTCCCTCTGTATGCATAACATTTCCCTCGATTTGCCACAATGGCACATCCCTCGCTTGGTCCTTCCCAAGGCACTGGTTCGATTCTCAGAACTTGCATACCAAAAAACGCGTATAAGTTCAAAGGAACTTAGTGACCTCACTCACTATTACCTAAAAGTGGTGTTGTAGAATTTATTGACTCAAGGTTTTTGGATTTCCTTTTAGACCTTGGAAGATACATTTCTAATTCCTAGTTGGTGGATAACCATACGCCAATCTCTACACTTAACCACCTTATACACATTTCACCCGACTGGCGGATCTTAGACTTCACACCATATTTTGAATCCCATTACACAATTTCTTTAATTTTAGTAAAATAATAATTTTTACACATATTTTGGTAATGTAATGACCTAATGGGCCAATACGGGTCTAGGGATGGACTTATAATTCGATTTAGTGTGCAGGATACTATTTTTAGGCCAATAACATTAGGGACGACACCAGCGTCGTCACACCAGCATGTTGTGTCGCAACACTGTACTTCAAAACCAAAGAATTCCCCTATCAAATTCAGTGTCCTGACCCCTATCCTGTTGTGTTGCAACATCGGAGAGACAAAAGGGAAAAATATGCTGAGGGTGTTTTCGTCTGCACAACACATTTTAGTCAGCCTTATGGCTTATAATTGACCAACCTAGGGCAGAATACATTGCTATATATATTCATACTTAGGCTAAGTTAATGGAGGCTATTTAGGGATTTATTTTTAAAGTAGATTTTTAGGATTTAATTTAGTTTCAGTTTCCTTTCAATTTAGTCATTTATTTTAAAAATATAATTTTTCTTTTTGTTTAGACTTGGATTCGATTTGGATATGATCTTTCGTTTATTTTTTTATTTCTAATTTTCTTTTGTTTTTCAATTTCAATCGGTGTTATCTTTGCAACTGTCAAAGGTATTTCAACTTTCGCGCGAAACTTGATATCAAAACGGATCAATTTCTTTATTCCTTTTCTTTATTTAAATAATTGCTTTGCTTGTTTAATTTGAAATTAGGGAAAATTGAATCTAGTCCTATGAACGGCTAATTTCTTTAGGGAGATTAACGATCAGATGTAGGAATAATTAATGAAAGAATTAGGGTTTGTTCTAGAATTAGTTGGCTTAAATTATGTGTGCTTAAAACCTGGTTTTGACAACCCTAGGAAGTAATTTGGGTAAATAAGGTTGAGAGAATATTTTACCGAGTACTGCATAATTTTTCCTAGTTTAAATGATAAGATCGAGAGATAAGTTGTTTTTGTTGATTAATTAATTAATTAGTTAGAGGCTGAGCTGTAATAGTTCGGTAGTTATTAGCTAATTTAAAACCCGAGTTCTGAAGTTAAGTAGGAGCACTGATGTGAGTTAATCTTTTGCTTTTTTTTCTGCGTTAATTCCAATTGTTAATTTGTCTTCTTTAATTTTATTTAATTTATGCTATTTTTATTTAATTTTAAATTGGTTATTTGTACTACAATTTTAGATTACTACTGTTTAGCCCTATTAGCATAGAAAAATGAAATTTAGTTTAATTTAACCTCCCTTGTGCATCACCTCTATACCCGACCTGGTTGTCGGGACCAAGCACCAGGATGTTTCATTTGTTGCCGTAGCAACTTCAGAGAAATTCGGTTCAAATACACCAAATGCAACACCCTGATACCCGACCCACTCGCCGAAACGAAGTACTAAAATGTGACATTCGTTGTCAAAGAAACTTTAGAGAAATTAAGTTTAAATACTTTTCCTAATCAAGTTAACAAAAGAATTTTTAGTTAGTATTAAATTTATAAATTACATTCCAAGCTTTAATCAAACTTTTTTTAACTCTATTTAAGTTTTATCAACCAATTAGGACTTGTTTACAAACTTTTATTTTTCTAACATCAGAGGCATTGTGGCGACGCCAGATGGCCACGTCGCGACATGAACTCTGTTTTTCTCAATTTCTCTAATTTTTAAATTTTCTTTCTAGTCTAGTACCTACTTCCTATTTTTAACCACCCAAACCCGGCCTAGACGTTATGGTCGAATCATGAAGGCCACATTGGACACCTTAGTGTCGAACCTACCTTTACGATAGTTAAAAACCTTCAAGTACTCTTTTTTATAAAACCGTGGTTTCTATTGCTAGCTTTGGAAAATGTCCATTTACTTAGACAACCATGCTTAGGTCAAATTAACGAATTAGGTGAGTTTTTGTAAAACCTTACTAACAGTGTAGCCTTTGAAAAATCATTTTGTTATCTTCTTAGCAGCGGAAATGTACCATTCCTAGTCAAATGATTAATTTAGCCATATATCATGCATAGTCCATTTCAACATATTTATAAAAACCGTGTATCTATACCAAATATGCATGTCATGCATGCATGAAAAACCTCAAAAATCAAACAGTCCAAAACCACAATTTAAAGAAACTTTACAATCCACAACTAAATAATAATAATAAAATAACTAAAAAATATAATTAAATTAAAATAATATGATGAAGTAAAATTCGAAGCCCGCGTACGTTCACATGCCAATTCCGATCCTAAGTTCGATCATTACCTGAGAAGTTAAGATAATGGGGTGAGCTTAACAAGCTTAGTGTGAGACTAAACAAGTATTAATAATTCATACAGGCAATTTCATATAGGTACCACTAACAAAATCAAACATTATCAATAATAATTTTCAAATGCACATGATCGTGAAAAGTGCACATGTGAGATCCTACCCATACCATCTGCTACACACCACGAGTTCCCCAGACCCCGTCTGGCAAACTCCAACATATATGAGCAATGCTCGATGTGGTAAAACCACACATAATCAATATTACAGTGAAACAACCAAATAAATAATGCGATATAATTGCCAATACCCTCGGTACTCCAAATGCAATGCACTAACTACAAATATATGCGGACTTAATATGCCACCAGTACTCCACGGAACTCCTTCGTCAACCACAAAATCTCATCCCAATGCACATGCAATATGTCGTACAAATTCATACTTAATCATATTTCAGTACATTTCACATTTATTCGACATGTTCAATATGACCTCAATAATCACATACTTTTAGAAAAAGGAAGCAGAGTTCCAATTTTCAAATTACCATTAAGATGGTATCTATCAATATCGTTCAATTCACGTACTTTACGAATTTTATTGTGTACCAATAGCAACCTCACATGTATATATCATAGTAAATATTTCATGCTTTTAAATCATGCACAAACCCAATATCTCAATATTTCATATCATTCAATCAAACATTCTCATATCACATAATATAATTATACATAACAATCTCAATTACATATTTATATAGTCAAACTAGCAATTTTACCAACACATCAGTCTTTTAAGGCTCGAAACGTACCTGGTTCGACCACTCGCAAAACTAATATTTTGGCTACTATGCCAAACCAATCAGAAAGCTAATTTATCAAATATAACATGAAATTTATCATTATTAAACAAACTTTACAAGTTTAGGACCCACATCTTATTTTTTCTTTAACGCAACACCCTAGTGAATCTTCCAATTTTCCTTAATAAACCTTTATACAATCCTAAACCAAAATTCAGTATAAATTCAATTAATTTAACACTTAACCAACTCCCAATTACCCACTTATGGGTTCAAACCAATTTTCAAATTAATTACTATTTTACGAATTTAACTCATTCGATTCCTTACCTTGTATCGATGCGACCCGTAAGTATGATCGTTCTTCGGTTTTACGGTTGATTCAAGGTGTTTGGGTCAGCTAATTCCATAATATATTGGAAAATCAGTAGCTAATAATTAGTGAATTCCTTATGTCGAAACAACAATTAATTTTACACTTAACTGCACTTACGCTTCCCAATTTGTGAGTTTCGAATGACCAAACGATTAAGAACAATTTTCCCTAATTGATACGGGTTTAATAAATAATTAGGAGGGTTCAAGAAATCAAATTAAAGCTGGAATTAACTAGGTAAGATTCAAGAAACAAAACAGCCCCCTATTCTACACATATGCGCACGCACCACCACCATGGTGGCCGAAATTGGGGCTAAATTTTAAAATGGTTTGAGACCTCATTAAAATCTAAAAAAATACCTTTAAAAAATTAAAAATCCCATAAATTATAGATCTGGAAATTTATGTTTTTAATGGACAATATTAATTAAGAAATTGAAGAGAAAAAAGACCTTACACAAGCTAATTGAGAGAAATGGCAATGGCACATTCTAGGTGATGTTTGGGATCGATCTTGGAGTTCAAAATTTCAGATTTGGGGCTGATTTAATTGAGGAAAAATTTCAGCAATATAGTAAAGGAAATTGTGCAAAATGTTGATGCAAAAAGAAGAAGAAGAAGATGGTAAAAGGGGAGGTGTAGGCAACGGCAACAATGGAGGAAAAAGGGAATAGAAAAAAAATAAAGATGATGAGAGGGAGAAGGGGTTTAGGACGGCTAAAGTAGAAGAAAAGAGATTAAAAACCTGATTATTTTGATAAAAAAATTATATATATACCTAGGTTTATTAGGCATTTATGCCAACACATAAAAAAAACAAGGGAATTTGCCAAAAAAAAATATTTTGTATGAGTTGAAACTTAAACTTGAGACCCCCAACTAACTTTCAGGCTTTCACATTTAATGACTAACCATTGGGTCAATTCCCTATTTTTAATATATTTTTAAATTTTATGGAGCTAAATTTAGGATGTTACACTATTTCACTTTCTAATTCATTTGCTAACCATTCATTCATATAACTTCTTCTCAAATCTTAGCATTATATATTCACACTAAAATACTATATTTACACTTTATGCAATTTAATTATGATATCATGAAATTCACTATTATTCCTATGCTTCTATTTCTCATTTCAACAGTATTTGATTCTCAATCAAATTTATAAAATTGATAGAACTATCAAAGTTATACAAATCATTCCATTAAGTCATCATATTACAATTATTCACTTAATGTCCTAAAATTCATTTAACTATTCTTATGTGTTAGTAATTCTATCACTTGAAATAATTTCTTAGCACCATACTCTTCTACTAATTTTCCCCTCCTCCTCTCCATTCCACATTCTTTACTTATTTGTATTTATACGAGAATTTATGACTTTTAGTATTGTATGCCTATATGTAACATTAATTTCAATTTTACTAAATACATAATTTTAGCAAAGTTGTCAACTTGTGTAAAAGTCACTAATTTTTTACATCCGAATCTACAAAATTGAAATTAAGATCTTCTTTTGTTTTTGAAACTATAATCATTGATGTTTTTTACTATAAAATTCTTAGAAGTTATACATAATCCAATAAATATAGTTTATTCTTCAAATCTTCTCTTGTTCTACTTAATCATCTTTCACTAAAAATTAATTATATTTCATTACAAGTCTTGTAATATGTTTATATTTGTTTCCTTGAAAATAGAATCATTAAGATTGTATTAATATAAATTTCATCACTTAAACATTTTGTACACTTTAATATGATTTTTAAAGTTAGAATAGAGGATCCCAAATCATTTTGACATTGTCTCAAAAAATTATTATTGCATCACCGAGAATTCCATTCGTACAATGTTTCTTTTATATGAAACTAGACTCAATAATATTTAATTTTATATTTTATTCAACCGCTAATTCAATTCCTACAATATTTGGTGAATTTTAAAAGTAGAACCAACTTACGTCCAAAAACTGTTTTAGTGATAATATCTACCTTTTCTTGTTTTTTTGCATTAACTTTCATTTAATCATACATAATTATTATGATTTTGATTATTATTCAATTTAATCGTTAAAACCTACTTACATCAACATATAGTTTTATAATAACTTCTCTCTTATTTCAATTATGAATTTCACAAGTTTAAAATTGAATCCCTAACATCATGAAAATTTATTATTTGCTATAATTTCACCTTAACATGACTTTATAATTAATCCACTAATACTCAACATTCCATTTAAACTTCCTAAGACAATACTTTATTTCACACAAAAACTTTTGTACACTTTAGAATTTAGTCCTTATTATCAAAATTTCAAGTAACTTGAATTTTTCCACTCATTCACTTTTTATATCATCACTATTTCACACACTTTATTTATATTCTCTTTTCCACATTCAAATTAACATAACCTATTTCATTTAGTTTACAATCTAGTCTTTTTTCTACTACTTCATTGTCTTGATTTAATTTCATACATAATATTTGCACATTCACAATTAATTGAACCAATTTAGCATACTCTATTCTTCATTTAAATTAAATAAAATAAAATTCTTGAAGTGCTTACCTTGTCTCTTTAATTTCCTCACTTTTTCCACAACTTTTTCCACTTCTAATTTCTTTCTTCCAAGATGATATTCTAACTCTCTAGTGTATCTACTTCATTTCTCCTTTTGGGTGCCTATAAAAATTTTCAAGAATTTTGACGGAAAAAGTGAGATTTTATGTTGAAGGATCAAATCGTAAGAAAAACAAAAAATTCTTCTCTAGCTCTCTCACTCACGTTGGAACATGGAAGGATGATGATTTTTTTTCATCTTTCCTCCCTTTTTATGCTAACATTTTTATAATAAAATATTAATAAAAATATAATTAAAATATTAATATCATAAAATTTATCTAATTATTTAATTTAAAATATTATTCAAATATCTCCCATGTCATCATTACTCAGAGAATTCTCTCTCATTCTAAATGACCATTTTGGCCTTTATAATCTTTAAAATTTCATCCTTGAATCATCACTTAATTTTGTAAATTTGTGATTTAGTCACTCATAAATCTCCATTTATTATTTTCCTTATTTTCTAGACTCTTCCACCCTAAAGATATTTGTATTATTGGATCTTCAACTTTTTCATATTTATAGTTTAACCCTCACATGTTAAGTATTTACACTTAGACCATCTAACTTTTCATATTTTATGATTTAGTCCTTATCTGAAATTAATATTTTAGAACATATGTATTATTTCATTTTTCTCTAACATCTCTTATCCTTTACTTTATTTATATTTTATTTCACTAAAAATTTATCTCATATTATTTTCGACCAAGGGGTTTTGGAGATGTTACACTTTGGGCATGATACTCATAATACTTCCCAGAGTGTTTCGCTGTAAAACTTTACTATATTACAATTTGACCTGTATACTTGCAGACACGTTTGCTTTATTCGATATCTTTTTGCTATAGTATTTCCAGTCTAGACGTTCACACGTCTAGTGGCAGTCAACCTATTTCTGTAAATATACCATTTTCGTCACGATTAGAGGACAAGCGAAGAAGGGATAAAGTTGAATTTCTAAGTTTCTTAAACTTATTTAAATCTCTTAATGTTAATCTATCCTTAATTGAACTGATAGAAAGAATACCTAAATATGTCAAATACTTGAAAGAAATCATGGCTAAGCATAGAAGAATTAAAAAAAGAGAGCAGATTAACATAGACGCTTCACATAGTTCGGTCATCACTAGAAAAGTAGCCCCAAAGCTGAAAGACCCAGGCAGCTTCACTATTCCCATAGAGATAGGGGACATAAATTTTAGGAAGGCTCTATACGAATTAAGAAGCCAGCATTAATTTAATGCCCTTATCTATATATAAGAAACTTAGGTTGGGGGAGCTTAGGAACACATCAATCACACTATAGTCAGTTGATAGGCCTTTGGTACAACAAAAAGGTGTACTAGTTAAGGTGTGCAAATTTATAATAACTGTTGATTTCGTAGTACTCAATTTTGATGAAGGTCAGGAAATTCTGATTCTATTTGGTAGGCCATTTTTAGCAACTTCTAGGTTCACCATTGACCTTGAAAATAATGTATTAATTATGAAAATAAATGGTGAGATAGAGGTTTTAAATGTGGTAGTAATCCACAGAATGAGGAATTTGGGAAATATGTAGGGGATAATTGTTATTCAATATTTTTTATTACACCGAACGACCTTGAAAAGGGAAGGTGTGTTATTTAGTGTGTGCAAGTTGTACGAATCAGCCCAAAGAACTTGACAAGTGGAAAGATTTCAAATGGCATGGTGGAGTATGGATGAATAAAGACAGACAAATTCAAAATCGAAAGTCCATGAACGAACCAAATGAGTTGTAAAACGAATCCAACAGAACACTTAATCCCTTTTGCATGTAATTTTGTAATTGTATTGTATATTTATGTACCTTAGTTGTTTTGTTAATTTTGAACTTAATTAGTAAATTTAATTATTAAATGTAGGATTTAATTCCGTAAGAGGTGGAGTATATTACGGAATAATATGCATGTAGGTAGTTAGAACACAATTTATACCTATCAAACAACCTGAAAAATGGTATCAGACCAAAAACAGAGTTGGTGTCGCAACACGGAATCCCCGTACCAAAACATTGGCACATTGTGTCGTAAAACTAAGGATACTGGTGAAAATTTAATTTTTCAGGGGTGTGCCATGACATTAAATCTCGATGTCACAACACAGGTAGTCTGCTAGTCGTGTCGCGACAAAATACCCTTATGTTGCCACACCAATGCGAAAACTGGCAGATTTGACACGACCTATGACTTAACCCGTCATTTTTAGCCTAAGTTTACCTAGTTTAAACCTTAAAAGTACCTCACCATATAACTTAAAACAACTTCATTAGTCCTTAAACACATTTTACAAGCCTCCAACAAAATTTTCTTCTTCTTCTTTTGTTTCTTCTCTTTGGTTCATTTTGGGCATCAAATGGTAAGTTTTGGTAGGTAAGTGACTTGGTTAGAAATAATACAAATTAGCTTGATAAATTTAGGATTATTTTGCTTGGTTGAATTGTGTAATTTTTTTAGTTGAGAATTAAAAATATGGCTCCTAAAAAAGCTATGCAAACTACCAATGTAGAGTCATCGACAAATATCACCTCAACTTTTCAAAATAAGAACGTTGAAAAATACTTTTAGAATTTTAAGGCAAAACATTCATTCAATAAAGGGGTTTTGATTCATTGATGAACCTATGTAACGAAATTTGGACTTTAGTGTGATACCATAGGTGGGAAATTTTTGGACAACCCTAAAAGAACTAACTATTATCCCAGTTGTATATAAATTTTATGCCTACCTAAAAGACCAAGAATCTAGGAGATCACCTCATGATTTTTATAAACATGTGATAACTCGCGGTATAGAGGTGCTCGTGACTTATTTCTTTGAAAGCACTAATTTAACCTATGTGTGATTAACATGATTTATATGATCTATGTGTGTCATATGAAATGCTAGAATAGGTATTTTGGCATGAAATCATGAAATGGTGTATGTGTATTTGAGTGTCAAAGTGTCATATGCTAATGTTGCAAATTTTCTACAATATACTGCATTCTGTCTTTAGGACAGGCCTCAATGACGTTGTGACGAGGACCCATTGTAGGGACACCGTTATAGGTTCATCAGGACGAAATTTCCCTTTCAGGCCACTTCATGATATGATTTTTTGCGTCATCTCGATGTGGTTGCTGAGAGAACTGGGCATGTTTTGATACATTTGCAATTAAGTCTTAATTTTAATACAATAAAATTGGAGGCCTTAAACACCATGAAATTCTTTGAATATTTACATAACATGGTTTTATACGTTGAATTTCAAAATGTCATCTTCAATTTCTTAAAAGTTTTCTTCTGAATATTTTGTATAATTTATGTTTTAGTCATTAAAATTTGTTTTAAAATTGAATGAGTTTTAACTGCCATTTTGAACTGAAATTTTCAAATATGGTTTAAAATAAAATGGCCAAGGCACTTTTCAAATTAATTTCATGAATTATGAGTATTTCATTTACATTGTGTAAAATGATGATTTTACCCTTGCTTTTATTTTGTTGTATTATGCTAGATGAAGCATGTTTTAGGCTTTGTATGTTTAAAATTACTTGATTAAGCATGTATTTGATAGGTGTGATTAGTGGTTTGTGATGTGTTTGGTGATTGGCAAGGGGAGTCACGTAAGTGGCTAATGTGACGTTCCAGATTCGATTTAGTCTATTCCAGTTGGGTTTGGGTCACCACACACAAAAATATAGGAAATTTCATTCATGTTGCACAAGAACTCACTAAGCTGACTAACCAATATCATATCATGTCTTCTAGAATAAGAAAAAAAGGAAGGTGAGAGAAGGAGATAAAAAGAGGTGAGCTAAAATGAAAATTAGGGGATGTATAGTGTATAGTATTATGTGCCAAACTAATTTCGTGCTTGAACCGTTTTGAAGTGTCTTACTTTTGAAGCCTGAACCAACCTTAAGCTTCAAATCGTTACAAGTCGAAAAGTCCTGTTTGACTTAGGTAACTCTGCTCATGGATGCAAATTTGACTGAGTATGTAAGAGGATAGTTACTTGTATTCGCCTAATATAAAGGTGATACATATGTAGTCATTTTAATGGAGCAATATATTTGATGATCTTTTACTTGATCACTTTGTAATTTAATGCACTAACATGTTTAAATTTGAAAATTTAGAATCGGCTATATATCAAGTTAAAATTGTATGTTTAATAAGGTTTTCTATTTGACTATGTTTTTTTTACTACATGCTTGTATGAAACATGCTTAAGGGTAGACTTTCAATTGCCTTATGTTTTTTTATTTCCTTCCATGTGTGTTTGGTTTGCTTGAGGACAAGCAATGACTTATGTGCGAAGGAGTTTGATCTACCACAATTCGTTGTGGCAAGTTAGGTCCTTTTAAACACTTAATGAGATTCTTTTCTAGAAAATAACTAATGATTTTGTTAAGTTTCCGTTTGAAGTACATAGTTAATAAATTAAGTAATTTGCAGTGTTTTATGACCTTTTAGGCCAATTCAGGCCTATGGGGGGACTAACATGCTAGTTGAGTGTACAGAAACCCCAATTCAAGCCAAGGAGTTAGTGGACTACTCTCTATGTTGCAACACACTACCTGGATGTCGTAACACACTTTCCAAAACACCTATGTAACATCCCAAATTTTAGATCAATGAGAGTGCAAAAATATTTCAAAAAATAAGGAAATAGTCTAGTGGTTTTTTAATGTGTGTGCCCTCCATACCCTTTTAGACCTAGGTATAAATCTTATTTTTAGAAAAAATAATAAGCCTTTAATCCCATTCTCCCCACCCTAGCCCTCCCTCTCCTTCTCCTCTCCTCTTCTCTTTCAATTTTTTTCTTTTCTTTTTGGTTGTCGCCGCCCATAGTTCTTAATCTACCATCTTTTTTTTTCCTTTTTTTCCACAAGATCTTTCACCATCTCCTCCTCCATCTTGCTACCATTTTCCCTTAATTTTCTAGCCCCAAGTCTAAAATTTTGGATCTCCAAGAACGATTTCGCTTGTTGCCAAAAAGTACCATTGCCGGCCCTATCAACTAGTTTGTGTAAGTTCTCCTTATTTCTCAATTCTTAATGAATATTAAGAGTTCATGTAACGACCCGAAAGTCAGTGATAACGGAAAGTGTGGTTTTGGGATTCCGCTTTCATAAACCAAACTCATAAGTGAAGCATAAATAAAGGACCTATAAAATAATTAAACCAATGTCCTATTTTGGAATGGATGGTAACATGATTTTGAAGGTTAAAAAAAGGTTGTAAATTTTAACTTTAAATGAATAAACTACAAAAGCATAATAATATAAAATATCATAAACAAGTTGGTGGAGCACATAACTTAAGCACTTCATTCTCATTTCATGCAAAAGTCGAACCTAGTGGGAAGTAGAGAACAACACACAGCTTAAGGCTTGATGTTTCAAGCTTAAATTGGTTAATGCAATTTAGTCATTTTCTTGTAATTTTTATGTTTTTGGAATCCTGGTACCTGGAGCAAGCTAACCCATGTCATATTTCTTAGTACTGTTTAAGATTTAAGATGTTACTATTATTGATTAGTTAAAGTTTTAGGGACTATTTGATAGATTTTTAAGGTTAGACGTGAAATAGGACTAATTTGTAAAGTCAATTGATGATTTTGTATAATAAGGACCAAATTGTGAAAAACTCAAAATTGGGGGTTTAATTGAGAAATAGGAAGTCCTATAGGGACTCTAGAAAATTTGGCATTCGATTTGGGAGATTAAATGACAAATTTTTTATACTCCCGATTTTGGGGACTAAATTGAATAATATGCAAAAAATTGTATAACTTAACAATTGAATTTGAATTGGGATGTGTAGTGTTAATTTATTATATTTGTTTTAATACATAGCTAACTTCGACTTGAAATCCTCAAGAAAGAAAGAAAAAGACAAAGTCATCGACAAATAGCTCAGAGTTTACAGTTTATGTTCTATAACCCGAACAACTTCAATTGTTGCATTTATGAACTGTATTGCATGGGAAGATCATAAGGTAAGCTATAAATGATAAAAAAGAACTGAACTGATATGATTAGATTTATTATTTGCGACGAGGATAAAAATGAATAGTTTTGGAAATATAGTATAATAATATAAATATGAAATTGAATCATTTTGAGATGTGGTATATATAAATATAATTGCGTATATGTATATAAGTATGTAGGATGAAATAATGATATGGAACTGGGACATCGATTATAAATGAAATTGAATAGAGAATACGAGAGTTAAGTCCGGAAATATGTATATCATATTGATGTGAGAAAATTATTTTGATTGTTATAAGGAGATATGTATGTGTTACGGTTATGTTAGATAGAATTGTTTTAGTAAACTGAATTGTAATATTAAATGATGTCTTACAACATGTAGCTTTCCAATAATAATTTGCATTAGATCTTGTTTCTAAGTCATGCATTACATAATTTGTATTATAATTTAATATTGAATATAGAAATACCACTGAGTTATACTTAGCGTACGCTTGCTTTTCTCATGCGCAGGTTAGATACCTAGTAATTCTATCACTGATTTAGCATCCAGCAACGATCCTGAACTCAAATGTAGGGAATAGTCTTTTTGTTTGGTTTTGGAATGTAATGTACCAGTCTATTTTCAATGAAATTGGAATAGTGGTTTTGGGACCATAAATACAATGAGTAAATTATGATTTTAATGTCTATGGGATGTTAGTATGGTCGCATTAAAATTTCGTTAAGAAATTTTGACGTTTGCATGCTTAATTAAGTAAAAAGGACTAAATCGTAAAAAGTGTAAAATTGGAGTTCTGTTAGTTAAAAGGGTCAAATAACTATGAAACTTTCAAGTGAAATGACTTAGATGGTAATTAAACCATTTGTGTGGTTAGTGGACATACATGGCATGGTTTTATTGTAATTTGATAAGATTTTAAAGGTTAATAAGGTAAATAGCTAAATAAACTTAAAACTAAAAATAATTAAAAAATGTATCATCTTTATTTTTTTAACCTAAACTGATTTTTGAGGAATAAAAATCTCCATGGATGAATGCTTCATTTGACCAAGCTTAATTTTCTTCCATGTAAGTGTTTTTAACCCCGTTTTTAATGATTTCTTTGTTTTGGAAGTCGTTTTAACTTAAACTAGCTAGCCTGGGGATTAATTTGTAAAACTGCTAAAGAATTAGGATTATACCATGAATGTTATTACTTGATTCTTGATGTTTAATGAAAGATTATGTGTCCTTGTTGATAAATAAACAAGTTTTTAATTAGATTTTTTATGAAAATGGCATTTAAGGACTTATTTGTAAAAGTACTAAAAGTTCATGTTAAATTTATGAAATGATGGTTTGTATGAGTTAATATAGGTCCCTAATGAAATCAGTTAGCTTGAATGGGGGATGAAAATGCTTATATTTCAATTTATGAGATTAAGGACTAATTATGAAAGTTAAAATATTAGGGGGAAAATAGTAATTTTGCAAAAATATGAAATATAGACTAAATTGAATGCTAGGGATATTAAATGGATTAAATTTGTCTATTTAGATTTAGATATACCACGTATGGATCTAGATTGGGGAAAAGTTAGAGCCTCAGATTAGTCGATCTCGTTTTTACGCCCTCGTTTTTACGCCACGTATGTGTTATTATGAATATATAATGTTATTGAACAATGTACATCCAAGACAATGCTATGACGGTTATCGAGTCCCGATTGAACCTTAGTAATTCGTAGGATACAAATGACATGTCATTAGGGATTTCATGTCTCTGGTGCTGGTCTTGAATATCGTACTAGTGGCCGAGGTCCTGCATTTGTTGCGGATACTCCACAGCTCGTATGAGCAGCATCATGTAGCTTACATTTTGACTCATAACTCGTGTGATCAGGCCCATTTCACAGCTCTTGTGAGTAATGATATAAAGGAAAGGTTAAGGTTATATGTTTAAGCACACTTTGTATGAGCTTTCTCGAGTATCCGATGATATTGTAGATGGTTCAACGAGAAAGGAAAAGAATTGAAAAGGTAAGTTTTAATAAGGTAATATGCATATATTCATGGAAAGGTTAAATGATTTAAATGATAAATGTTCATATGTAAATGAATCATCATATATTTAATTTAAATGAATTATGTATAAATGCACTAACTTGTGTATTTGATGATGGTGCTTAGGCTTGTACCAAGCTTATGGTTGGATTATATTATGCTTAATCTTAATGCTATGTATTGAAATGGTAGGTTAGGTTAATGTTTTACGAGCTTACTAAACATTATGTGCTTACGTAGTTTCCTTTCCTATGTTTTATAGATAATCGAAAGCTAAACCGGTTTGGAAGCTCGTCGGAGATCTATCACACTATCCAACATAAATATAAGTAGTTTTTGATGTTTTGGTCAAGGTTATAATGGCATGTATAGGTGAACATATATTGACATCTAGTTGATGATTTTGGCATGTATAAGTTGTTTTGGTACCATTTGATGTTGGTGGGGTTGTGTCATCTTGGTACTTGTGATGCATGAATGGTATGACTCAAATAGTAAGTTATGTGAATTTTTAATGATCATGTTTGAGGTATGACTTGGTAAAAGTGAGTTATGGTTGATAGTAGAAAAGTAATCTAATATATGCATGATCTCGTAAGTTTGAATGTTTGCATTTGAGGTGCCTTGTATGGCATATTGGTTGAATGATTTTGGACTATAGAATTGGTCTTTTCATGTAGGTTTTGGTCATGTTTTGATGCCTTTAATATTTGCACAAAATTCTTTTAGGTGGTTGCTTGAGTTGGTGTTGGAAATGGCTTGATTTTGGCCAAATTTACGTCCACACAGCCTTAGACACGGGCGTGTGACTCAGCTGTGTGTGAGACACGGCCAGGCAACACGACCGTGTGTCCCCTATAGGTTTTAATGCATGTAAGTCAGGCTGCTACTCGGCCTAGCACACGGGTGTGTAACTTGGCCGTGTGACCCAACTCAGAGAATTACATGGGTGAGGATAAGGGCTGGAACACGGCTGTGTGTCCTTATTTTGATTGTTACACGACTGTGTGACCCCTGCAGTCAAATATTTCTAAGTCAAATATTTCTAACTTTTTCTTATATTGTCTGATTGTTTTCGATTTGGTCCCGAATTGTTCCTAATTTATTTTTAGGGCCTCGAGGGCTTAATTAAGGGGCATTATATATGTGATCCAATGTAATTAGATTATATTGCAATGATGTATGAAATAAATGATTTAATGTTTCATTTCTATAGTAATGCTCCGTAACCCTATTCTGGCGACGGATACAATTTACGGGTGTTACACCTCAGTTGTGATATCCAAGTTTTGGTCATTTTGTATATTGATGGTCTTTAAGGGTATGTAATTAAATTCATTTGTGTTGAAAATGGTCATTTTGTTGATAGCTTAGAAGTATTTTGCTTTGGGTTAATTTCTTAATGTTGTCATGAATGAGTTGGTTACATATTTCGCTTGGGGTAAAAAAGAGATGAGAAAATTGTATTATATATATATTAAAGTTTATTTTTGAAAACAAAAAAACTGAATTGGGTTGGATCACATTACAAAGTATTGGATCAAAAAGGCCTAGAAAGTACTCGTAATTGGACTCGATGTGAGAAAGACCCAAAACCCCTCATGTAACATGAAAAGGGGTGGCAACCCTAGTAGGAATACTAGGGTGTGTCATCCACCCCTCTCCTACTCTAAGTAGGAAGTTGTTTTTCTATTTGAAATAAAAAACTTTAACTCAACAAGAGTTTTACTTTCTCCTCTTATAAATAGATGGTAAAGGTAGAGCTATCTACAAAACCTTGAGAGATTGTTATTTTGCCGAAAAATAGATAAAGTTTATTCTCAACTACACCATATATTTTTTTAGAATAACAATTCTAACAATTTTTATTAAGGAGAATTTTGGTTTTGACAACAAAAGAAGAGAACCTTTTCTAGTTCTGTATTTCGATTCAATTGGTTCGAGCCCACACTCGAAGTGGTTCGTGGAACGAGAATAGTAGAGGATATCATTTGGCTGAAAGCCAAGAACAATGAATGTTTGTTATAAATATAAATAACCAGGTCGATTTTCAAAATTTTAATTTTACGTTGTATAGGAAAATCATCTTCAAACCGTAAATTTTTCCTACAATTGGTATCAAAGCCAGGTTGTGCTATGTTTATGGTGTAAACCGAGACCAAATCTCTTTCTTCATATTGTTTGACTAATATTTGATTAGATGTGACATTCTTGTAATTATTCACATGTTTAGGGGAATGTATGTGAATGAATGCAATATTATATAAGTTTCTATATAATTATTATTTTTTGCCAAGGTTGTGGTTCTTAGGAAATAGATTGTGGATTATCATCTCCACGTAGGATTATTTTTTATTTATAGAATTCTTATGAGCCGAAAACTAGCATAGGACATAAATGTAATTTTTTTAAAGGAGTCTATGACGAGAAGAAAATGGAGCGGTGGCGGTCAAAGACACAAGGAATGCCTTGTTATGAAAACTATGTATTTTTTATTTTTTATTTTCTAGAAATAAAACCATGGAAACCCTTGCTGACAATTTTTTATTATTCATCTCATTAAATATTTGTTTAATAATTTTATATAATATAATTATGATATATATATGTATGAGATAATCCACAGTTGATTGATTAAAGATAAGAAGTGTGGTAATGAGAAAATACATATGTTGTATTATTCCATTCACTTCTTTAGGTTATTTGATTACTGTGAGAAGTGTGGTAATAAGAAGGTACATGTCCAGAATTAGATCTGGCAAGAAAAGGCTTACTTTTTAAGTGGTCAAATATGACTCACCTCTCTTTATTGGGACCCTACCTGGTGCACAGTTCACATTTACTTCTTTGGTTTTTCCCTTAAAAGAAAAACCATGGAAAATCAAAATTGTTTGATTAATTCTTAAGAATAAGTTAATGTGAATATTATAAAACTTTCATAGCTTCTCATGCATACATGTGATAAGCATGTCATATAGTTTAGGAAAGAATGCCACATGTACTTGTCATGCATATATTGATCATACATGATTGAAACTAGAAATTAAAAACCTTGTATGTTTTTAAAATATTGAGTGGGAGAAGGTCCCTAAACAAGACCTACGGCCTCAATGAATGGTCTCTTGTGATGGCATTAAATGGACCTACCCCAAGGTGGACATTTTCATGTGGATTTCACTGAGGAGATTTCCTAAAAGTAAGCAGAATTTTCTTATGATCATATGATAGTTGTGTTAGAGTATGCCCAAAGATCAATCATGAGATGGTTGTAATAACATACTTGATTTATCATGTTTATTAATATAAGGTATTACCATTATTATTTTAGTTTCTTTTCCGTGTGTATAAAGAAACTGTTTTATAATAATGTCCTGAGAATAATATGATTATTCTTAAAAGGTCCTTAGTCAAGTATTATTGTTGGATAGAACAACAATAATGCATTAAGACTAACATGTAGTTGATTGATGATAAAGAGTTGTCATTGACATGGAATGTCAAAATCGAAGCATGAATATGTGTGTTAGAGAACAACATATTGGACTGACCCATTCTGAGTATGTTTCTTGGATTATTATGTAATTGTCACAACATTACTCATAGTGATTAATATGTATATGATCCTCAGACTTGAAATGATCATAATCCCAACATCGTGAGTTGTATATTTTGATACAGCCAAACGTACACCGTAACTGGTTATTCTATAAAGGCTGATGTTGGATATACCACGATCTATGTAGAGGGATATGGTTGATCGATATAGGATAAGTCCCTCCTACATAATGGGAATAATATCTTAGGCCACTTGATTGAGTGAGACTAGAAATGCATGGCCATGCTCAAATAAGCTAATATGAGATGTCATACTTATTTGTATATCATAGTCTACTTAAGATATCAAGGAACATGGAATGGACTAAGCAAGTGTGACTATTCCATGACTTGTGTCCAATCCAGAGATAAAGGACTTAAGGATTATTGCATGAAAGGTTAATCATAAAAAGGTTATGTCGAATCAAGATTTCTTGTGACTTAGGTAGCAATGATGCATTGCTAGGTGCCACTCATTGTTTGTAACATAGGAATTGTTCTAGTATTACTGCTAACGTTACAAGAACTTACAGAGTCACACCCTATAGTTCAAATGAACGAAATAGAACATGGCTGGTATTGTGTTTGGTTGTCGCTTGAATTAAATTAATTATAGAATTAATTTAATTGGGTAATCAAATATCGAACACATTATGTACAAGGTTGTTGTACGCATAATGAGAACATGAATTTGGCTAGTATATAAATTTAAATAAATATATAGTTTACCGAAATCATTATTATAATTAATGTAATTATAATTTTTGGTTTAAAAACATTGTTATATTTATTTAATTTCTAGAAACCCTAAAAATAGATATAAAAATCTCATTTTTTCTTTGCTTGGGTTTAGCAGCCGTCAAAGCAAAGTCTTTTCCAAAACAGTTTTGGGGATTCCTTCCGTTCATTGTCAACTGGGTGGATTATGTAGAGGCCAGAGTCACCATAGATTACGGCTTGGTTCAATAGTAGATTAGATTACTTGTTGCTGAGGCGTTGCTGTCTACTCAGAATAAAGATTTGGTAATTTCGAAACCTTTATTTCACCCTGATTTGTTCCTCACACATGGATCCATGGTTAGGATCGCCAAATGTTTTATTTTTCCACTGTACCGTAGGGGTGCTGACGTTCCAACAAGTTGGACCAGCTCTTATGGTAGGTATTGTCATACGATACATTAAAAAATTGTCTGCAAAAAGGATAACTAGTCAAAGCATGCTACTCCTTGAGATTGTCCTAAGATGACTCATTCGTGGTGCATGATGTGATACGTATTGAGTTGATGGTTATACACTCAAGATCATCTAGTTAAGTAACTCCCCAGTGAGCTATGCTTAAGTTAGAATGATGTTCAAACGTTACACGATATTTAGTACATATGAATGCCTAAGGAGTTAGGTTCATGTATTAATTGGATGGAAATTCATGTTCTTACTAGTTGATTATGATCACCCTAAGGTGACTTAATTAAATGGGTGCAGGAGTTATTGTTGCAACGACTTACAAATTTTTTCAAGCTTTAATGTAAGATGCATGCATCATCTAAATGCATATCAAAATGTTGCAAAATGTTTTCAAACATTTGCTTAATACAAAGATATCAATATATGAATGTTTTATTTTTAGTTCGAAAATGGCACCAACTCCCTTATTAAACATGCTCACTAAAAACAAACTAAAAGGAAATAGCTATAAGAAATGGAAA
The DNA here is from genome assembly GCF_025698545.1 of Gossypium raimondii. Taxonomy (NCBI): domain Eukaryota; kingdom Viridiplantae; phylum Streptophyta; class Magnoliopsida; order Malvales; family Malvaceae; genus Gossypium; species Gossypium raimondii. The sequence continues at coordinate 37,892,580 of NC_068572.1, forward strand.
TAGAATCTGATAATTGCCCTGAGCTATGACATACTTAAAATAGTTCTTGATAATAAGTGTCCACCAACCACTCAAGCTAAGGCTAAAAAATGTTGGGGAGAGTTGATGAGATAACTCATTGCTATATGCTAACAAGCATGACTAGTACTCTGTATAAATAATTAGAGACCTGTAAGACTGCTAAAGTGATTTAGATAAGCTAGAAGACATGTTCAAAGGCCAAGCTCTTGGCTAAAAAGTCTAACATAATTAGCTTGATGAATGCCCGACAAAAGGACGACATTTTGCTTGAAGACTATATGATCACTCAAAAGGGAAGGGAAAACATGCTAAGTAAGGCAAGGCTAAGGTATCTGAGTCGCCACAAGTGGAAAGGAAGAAAACCAAAAATCCTAAAGACTTATCTAAGTCTAAATGCTTCTTCTGCAGTAAGAAAGGACAATTCAAGGCAAATTGTAAAGAGTGAAAAGAATATCTGGCTACCAAAGGCAAAAGTATGAAACTCTTGATGATAAAAGCTTGTTTAGTGGTCTTTGATCTAAGAGGCACTAATCATGATTTTTGTTTCTCTACAAGGGTTCGAGGAGACGAAATATCTTAAAAAGAAGAGTTCATCGTTGCAGATTGGGAACGGGACAAGTGTGGCAGCTTAAGCAGTGGGAGATGTACATATTTATTTTGATAATTTTAGGAAGATTATTTTAAAAGATGTTTTTTATGTACCAAGTTTCAAAAGAAACTTAATTTTTGTTGCATGTTTATATAAAGATGGCTTAACCATGACTTTTAATAATGGAATTGCAATATTTAGAAATCGCAATCTTATCTGTAATGGATGGATGTCAAATAAACTCTATTCTATCAAATCGAAGATGTACACACTGCTTGAAACTAAAATATCGAATAATTGACTTAAAACTTCTCACTCTAATGAGGCGTACCTTTGGTATTTGAGACTTGGTCATATTAATCAAAAAAGAATCACTAGACTTGTGAAAGATGACATCTTAAGTGCACTTAAAGAAGTTGATCTTCCACAATGTGAATCTTTCACAATTAGGTTTACCCATAAAGGCACTTTAGTCTAATTAAGGTGGGGAATATTTGTCTGATGGGTTCTTAGGGTACCTCACGGAGAATGGTATTCTATCCCAGTTAACCACGCCTAGCACTTCACAACAAAATTACGTGGTAAAGAGAACGGATCAAACATTGTTAGACATGGTACGTTCAATGTTAAGTTATTCGAAGGTGCTAGTCTTTTTTTAGGGATATGCAGTACAAACGACTTGCTATATTCTAAATGATGTGTCAACTGAGGTAGCATCAAAAACTCCATATGAATTGTGGCATGGCAAGAAGCCAAGTCTAGAACATATAAGGATTTGGGGATACCAAGTTGATCTGTCGTAATTTGGTGTAGCAGATTAAACTAGTTTTCGTACTTGAGGAGATTGAATATGAGCAGTTTTTGTATGTTTGATTTATGTTTTCTTAGTTTAGTTAAATTCAACAAAAAGTGCATATTAAGACTTTTATTGACCTTAGGGGTCGACTAAGGCCTAAAGGTGAGCTAACATACTTAGTAAGTGTGCAGGAGACTGTTCAAAGGCATAGGAACTCAAAGATGGTCGCTATGTTCCAACATGGGGAGTTTAATGTTGCAACATAGGAAGCAGAATGCCAGGACTGCTATAGTGCCTTGGGTGTTGTGACGAAACCAAGGGATGTTGTGACACAACCCTGGAGCTATCCCTGAACCAGGCGTATCGCCTTCGATGTCACGACACAAGGATTAGGGTGTTGTGACATCAGTCTTGCATGGCAAGCACTTACGAGCCAGGGGCGTTTCGATCCACAATATAATAATTAAACATGAAAAGGGTAGCTAACCTAGGGTTAAAGAAGATGACAACCCTAACTCTATAAATAGGCTCTTAAAACATTTGCTTGAGGACAACTTTCACATTCGAAGGTTTTCTTTGTAAATTTAGTCTTTAGTTTTTCCTTTCTTTTAGGCATTAAGTTTATTTCAGTTCTTGTCTATTTCGTGTTCGTCGGAGAATATGAGTTGTAACTGTGATCAAACTATTGTGGATTCTATACTTCAATCAATACAATTCAAGATTCGCTTAAACATTTCTCTTGATTTATTATTTATGCTTACCTTTATTATCAAGATTATTGTGTTCATAAGATCCACAATGAACTAATCCTTTTATAGGGGATTAGTAAGTAAAGGTGTGATTAATTAATTGCTATGTAGGATTTTCTTAGCGGATCGACTGTTTGGGAGAGGAAGAACTTAAAACCTAAGCTTGATGACCCTAGGAATTCATTTAGGTGGGAATTAACCAAAAATGGGTATGGCCTATCCTTGAACACCTTAGCCTCGAACTGGTCTGGACTGTGAGGTCAAGAGACAAGTAGTTTCTATCGACTTGTTAGTTTAGTTGAAGATTGGGAGATCCTTCTAGGGTAGCGACTACCAAGTGAGCTAATCACGCGTACTTAGATTCGATTAAGTTAGAATTTATATCTCTGATGTTCACTTTCCTTTTGTTATTTTTATTTCATTATTTATAAAAACTCAAAAATATTTCCTTTGTACGTTTTATCGTACTATAATTTATTTAAATTACTAATTACGTCTACTTGCATTTAGGTTGACATTAATTTAGTTCTTGCCTCCCTTAGGTACGATCCTCGGAGTACTTACCTACTTCGTTGTAACCATATTACAACCTGACCCGTATACTTGTGGACACCGCCTTAATTCCATATCTTTTAGTTGTTGTATTCACAATCTAGACGTTGGTACATCTGGAGGTGGTCACTAGCCCGTGTATTGGATAAAGATGTGAGGAAGATGGACTCACAAACAGAATTGTGCATGTTTGTAGGATATCCAAAAGGAACAAAAGGTGATTTGTTTTATAACCCGAAAGAGCAAATTGTTATAGTGTCAACTCATGCTACTTTCTTTGAATAAAGTTACATGAATGAATTCAAATCTAGAGTAAAAAGGTACTCGAGGAGCTTTCGAGAAATATACAAAACCCTACGAAAATGGTTTTAGAGCCAACTCCCAATAGTAGACCTACAAACGATCAACAACATAGAAGATTCGCCGTACTAGGAGGGTCTCTTGTAGTCCTGAGTTTTTCCAATCTGACGGAAGTGTTTTCAACACCAAGCCTTCTAAACAAGATGAAGATGACTATAAACTCGAAATTATATAGGGTTTTTATGTATGTTTTTACCACCTTTTTACTTAATTATTATGTTTATCTCGAGTAATTATTATTGAAATAAGCAAATTTTACTTAATTAGTAATTTTAGACATGAAATTAGAAAGTATGTGAAATTATGCTTAAATACATTATTTTCAGGCATATTTTATATTAATTCATGTCAATTTATTAATGTATGTATTTTTCACTATATAGGTAGGCTATGGAGGTATGATGCAAATAAATAAAAGGTGGCCACGCACAATTTATCCATGTGGATGGCAAGACCATGCAATTTGGGGATAGGGATTGACTAGTTGACCCAGTAAAGAAAGGTGATAAAAAGATGGACATGTCTGCTAAGTTTTGGACTGAAGAACTGTCTAACAAGGGGAATTAAAAGCTTAGTTAAGACTCTTGATACTGGCTACCTAAAAAGTTTTTTTGGGATATTTAAATAAAGGTCCTTGAAGTTGGAAAATAATCAAAATTCAGCCCACAGCTTACTTGTTGAAATCGTCCACTACATAGCTATCTTTAGCTTGAAATTCAAATTCAAAATGGAACACCTGGTCATCCCTTTTCGTTGATACATGGCCAGCCACATGAGATAGGGAAGGACGGTGATTTTAAACTATTTTTAGTAAACTCAAACCCTACTCCTCATCAATAAATAGCTTGCCATCCTTGTAACACCCTTAACCTGTATCCGTCGCCAGAATAGGGTTATGGAGCATTACCGGAGTTTATGTTTCAAAACTATCAAAAATTTTAATCATTTAATAACTCAACATCAATCATAGCAAATTCAATCAATACCATACATATTTTCCCTTAAATAAGCCCTCGAGGCCCTAAAAACACGTTAGAAACAAGTCGAGATTAAATCGGAAGCATATAGAATTTTTCAGAAAAAGAAGAAAATTTTCAAACTTCAGGGGTCAAACGGCCGTGTGACTCACATAGCTGAGACACACGCCCGTGCCTCAGGCCGTGTGGACATTCGAAGTACAGACACATGACTGTGTCCCAGCCCATGTCCGTGCCTGTGTAACTCACTGAGTTGGGTCACACGACCAAGCCACACGTCTGTGTGCCAGAACGTGTACCCTTCGGAATGGCCTCACATGCCCATGTGCCAGGCCGTGTAACTGTCTGACTTTCAACCCTTTGTAAGCTACAGGGGACACACGGCCGTGTTGCCTAGCCGTGTGTCACATACGGTTGAGACACACGCCCGTGTCTTAGGCCATGTGGACAACAAATAGGTCAATTTCAAGCCATTCCTTTCACCCATTACAAGCTCACACCTACAACACATTTGCACATACAATCAAGCTTTCAAACATACCTAAAATATGCACAATAAGATCAATTCAATAGGTCATTTATGCATACAACCAATATGCCAAAAGGAACCCCAAACATAATCATCAAATCAACCTAAATATGTGCATATTTACTATTTATCATCTATTTTGTCTTCATGCCAAAACATAACATAATTGACCATATTCCAAAACACAACCAAACATACTAAATTCGTCATTCAAAGTATACTTTCATTTGACCATTCCAACACCAACTATTTAAGCATTAAAACCATTTAAGTGACACCAAGCTAGCCAATTCCAAATAGATCCAACAACCAACATATATACATACCAAATTTGACTCATGCACACCTATTCAAACCTTTACAAAGCATGCCATAACTTGAACATATTGCGGACAATCTATCACCTACTATTTTAGCCATTCTCACAGGCATTAATTCTTTGTCAAAAGACACACATCAATAAAGCCTCACAAGTACCAAGGTTACACCAACCACAATGATATATACATGCCAAACTCATCAAACTAACATATACCATAATTCCACCTATACATGCCATTATAACATTGATCAAGCCATCAAAATCTACTGATAAAATCGATGGATATTGTGATGGATCTCCGACTAGCTTCCAATCTGATCGAGCTTCTAATAATCTGTAAAGTAAGGGAAAAAAAGAACTACGTAAGCAAGGAATGCTTAGTAAGCTCGTATAAACTTTAAACATAGCATTCCATTTCAATAATGAACTTTATAGGTTAAATATAAAGCTATACCAATGCCTCAAGATTTATCAAACCATAAACAACAACTCACAATGAAATAAGTCTATCAACACCATATATACTTATCAATCCTAGCATAGTAGGATTTCATAAGACTTTCAACTCTTCCATTTATTTCCTTTCCAGTGCTTTTGCTTACTTTAGCTCAGCTAACAATATCAATTCATTAATTGGCATTTTTGTTCATGAACTAGATATATTCATCCACAACATACATAAATTTCTTGCATACGAGTACATATTTTAACTTATTATTCCTTTTCATCAAATTACATTTCAACTATGAATTTACCATTTCATTACCTTTTCTTACCTATTTCATATGCATAACACACAAGATATACACATAATATCAACCATGACTACAAGCTAGTACATTTAAACGTAGCTCCTTTGGGAATCAACTACATGATAAACCATTACATAAGAAATTGCATACTTTTATTTATACCACCTTTTCATGTACATAAGCATATTACCATTTGAACACTTACCTAATCAATGTATTTCATTAAGACTAAACATGATATAATCTAATAATAAGCTTAGCACAAGCCTAAACACATCAACAACACATGTTAGCATACTTGAACATAATTAATGTGAACTTAACATAGATAACCATTATACTTGAACATGATCCAATTGGATTTATCGTCTTTCATCACATATCATGTTTTCCATGTATCACTAATTCAATAAGTTTCATACACACCTATCTTGGTTCATATTGAACACTTACCATTTCATTTGCATAACACAAAAGACATAAACATAACATTTACCATAGTCACAAACTAGTGATTAAACACATAACTTAGCAATATCATCACATGGTAAAATATGGTACATAAACATAGTATCATTTAAATCATACCTTTCATAATCTTGAATATTCATACTTAGATCATTGGTACATCATACATTTCCATATTTGTCGTAGTGAAGTCAAACGGAACCCTTACCGGTGCTCACACAAGTGTGCCAAACAATGGTCGTAACCATCCTTTTTCTTTAATCAAAAGTCAAAACCATCCCTTTTCATATTCGATGGTCGTCACCATCCCTTTTTATAGTTGATGGTCGTCACCATCCCTTTTCATAGTTGATGGTCGTCATCATCCCCTTTCATAATTGATAGCCGAAGCTATCTCTTTTCATATTTGATAGCCGAAGCTATCCCTTTTCAGATTCAATGGTCGTCACCATCCCCTTCCATAGTTGATGGTCGTCACCATCCCTTTTCATATTTGATAGTCGAAGCTATCCCTTTTTATTATCTGAGGGTTGTCGATACGTCGTTGGATTTTCTGTCGAGGCATGATATGATAATATAACATAATAACTTTCAAAACAACAATTTAAAATGCTAGTTAAACGTATGAACTTACCTGTCGAGGGGAATTTTGGTAATTTTTCATTCTCCTTGATTTTCCACTCGATCTTGATCTAAATTATAATTTCATTCAATTTATTAATTTAGACAATAAAATAATTCATTTTATGCAATTTAGGCATTTTTGACATTTTTAAAAATTGCCCCTAACAATTTAGTCCTTAAGCCTAAAACATGCAAATTAACCATTTTTAATGCAAATCCATGCTAGCCGAATATTCATGGAATTTAAAACAGCCCATTTTTGCAATAATTTCATAAAAAACCCTTGTATTTTTACTATTTCAACAATTTAGTCCCTAATTAAAAAATTCATCAAAAATCTCTTAACAAAATACTTTTAAATACCAACCAACACTTCAAATTCATAATTTAACCTCAAATCACTTGATTCATCAACAGAAACATTCAAAATCTTAAACATTTTCAAAATTAAAGGTACAGGCTAGCTGGACCTTTTTTGCAACGATCTCAAAAACATAAAAATTAAAAAAAAAACGGGGCTAAAATGACATACCAATTAAACTTTTGAACTTGTCGAAATTCCTAGGTCTAAAATGGCTCCCTTTTCTTATTTGAAATCGGTGAAGAAGACATGAAAATGGTGATAATGGCTTTTCTTTTATTTAATTAAAGTTTAATTATAATATTACAATTTTGTCTATTTAAAATTCAACCAATTTTCAAGCTTTTAATTACCCAAAACCATCCACTAACTCCTTAAATGGTTTAATTACCATTTAAGTCACTTTTACTTTATTCAATAAGTCATTTAATCACTCAAATCAAATAGTGCTCAAAATTTACACCCTTTACAATTTAGTCCTTTTGAATTAATTAACTATCAAAACGTTAAATTTTTCAATGAAACTTTAATGCCACCTTAATGGAACTCCATAAATATTTATAAAAATATTTACATCTCAGTTTAGAGAAACGATGTCCCGATACCTCATTTTGTAAAACCACTTAACTTTAGGGTCTTACCACTTGAACTTAATAAATCGTTTAAATAACATAAATTATCAAACCAAAAACCTTTTTTAAATCACATTTGAGTCATAAATATTAAATAATAATAATTACAAACTTACTCGTCAGATTTGATGGCCCTAAAAGCACTGTTTCTAACACCACTAAAAAGCGGGTTGTTACAATCCCTCACTTCTAAATCATCCCCATCCCTTATTCCTCATTTCTCTACATTTCTTTGTCATTTTAGTTCTCTCAAGCCCTTCTCTCTTTTTCCCTTGCATATCCGTCCATCCCCTCTCCCTCTTTAGCCTCAAAAGTTTTGTCAAAAGAACTCCTTAGCTGACTACCTTCTAAACCCTTTTGCAAAAGAAGCTTTCATTTGAACGGGGGGCGCATCAGTCAGAACAAATCCGAAAGGCTGCTGAACTGAGCAGAGTAAAGCACCTGAGTCAAAATAGATCGAAAGGCTGTTGAACTGAATCATTCAGAATTGATCCGAAAGGCTGCTGAATTGAATAGAGTTTACTCTTTCCTCTTATTATTTATTTTAAACATGTTTGCTTTGAGTTTAATGTTTTTGACATCAACTATGTTATTTTAAATTCAATTTGTTGGGATAATTATATTTAATTGATGAGATTTACTTAAATCATGTTAACATCTTTGTGCCTCAGTCGATTATGTTTTCAATTAATATCATGCTGCATTTCATTCATACGTGATTGGGTGCGCTCAGAGTAGCTGAGCGATCCTAACTAGACAACGGCTAGTAGACACAATTGAAAAGTGCAATGCTTAATTTAGGTCATTAAACCCCAACTAAGTTAAGGTTCTTAATAACTTTAGTTAAGGTTTTAGATTTATGTAATTAAACTATTGCAAATGTAAATGTCCCTGTGACCTTGCATAAATCTAAGAAACCCTTAGTCTAATATGAGTAGTAAAAGGCATATTTAACTAAGTAAAAGATCCGAGAGGACTTAATTCGATTTTCAAACCCATAAGAGACCGAGTTGCCATGGAAGTAATTCCGAACATGTTAGCAAGATGAAAGTAAATTGAATTAATTAATAAAATTATCCTAGCTCATTTAAAGTTAATTGTTTTTGTTTCTAAAGGCCTCATTCATACATTTAGGTAAATTTGCATTCGGATTAGAAATTTCATAAAGATCATTCTTTGCATCTAATTTAATTAAATCATCACCATCCTAAAATTATTGAATTTTATTTTACATTAAATTGTTAATTATAATTTTGTAATTAAATTGGTTAGGCTTTTACAGTCCCTATGGATACGATAACTCATATTACTTACTTATCACTTTAAAAGCTACGTACACTTCCGTAAACATGTTACGAATTCGTTACAAGTTTTTGGCACCGTTGCCTAGGACTTTTGCCTTAATCATCCTCTTTGTGAAATTATTTTTACAATTTTTTTTCTTTTATTTAATTTTTAACTCCACTAATTTATTCTTTATTTTTTATTTATTTATTTTTAGGTGTTTTATGAGCATAGATCGAATCATTGATCTATTACCCGTGGACCCTAAAATCAAGTAGACTTTTAGAAAAAGAAGACGTTAGAGATCTGCTCAAAGACAAGCCGAGATGGACCTTGGAAATCAAAATGAGGAACAAGGCAATGGAGTCAATTAAGTGCACAACCCAATCCTTATTGTTAATGATAAGGATCGTGCCATCAGACAATACGTTGTGCCACTCTTCGACGAGTTAAATTCGGGAATTAGAAGGCTGGATATCAAGGCACCCCAATTTGAATTGAAACCAGTGATGTTTCAAAAGCTCTAAAGGGTGGGCTAGTTCAGTGGTATGCCCACGGAAGATCCACACTTACACCTTCGATTATTCATGGAGGTAAGAGATTCATTCAGGTTAGCTGGTGTGACAGAAGACGCACTGAGGTTGAAATTGTTTCCATACTCATTGCAACATCGAGCACGAGCATGGCTAAATTCATTGCCACCAAGTTCAATATCTACTTGGAAAGAATTAGCAAAAAGGTTTTTTGTTAAATATTTTTCGCCAAGTAAGAACGCAAAATTGTGTAGCGAGATAACTACTTTCCAACAATTGGATGATGAGTCTTTCTATGAGGCTTAGGAACAATTCAAGGAACTACTTCGTAAGTGTCCTCATCATGGGATTCCTCATTGTATCCAATTGGAGATGTTTTATAACGGTTTCAACGCACATACAAGATTAATGGTGGATGCTTCTGCGAATGGTGTGATTTTCTCTAAGTCTTATAGCGAGGCTTATAAGATCATTAAAAGGATCGCAACTAATAACTACCACTGGCTGACAAACCGATCAGGTTTAAAAAGACGAGTAGCTGGAGTGCATGAAGTGGAGACACTAACTTCACTCTCTGCTCAGGTATATTCTATTTCCTCTATGTTAAAATAATTTATCACTAATGGTTTGAATAATTTTACAGCTCAATCACCAAGTCAGTATGATGTAGTTTTTTGCATATATTGTGGGGATGGTCATTCTTTCGAGAATTACCCTTCAAATCCCAAATTAGTGTACTATGTAAAGAACCATTATCAAAATAGAAATGGACAAGGACCGCAGTCCAATTTCTACAACTATCGTGGCAGAACTTTCCAAACTTTTCCTAGAGTAATCAAGGAAATAGACCTAATCAAACCCAAGGGTTTAACCAACAAGACCTAAAACCACCCCTAGCTAAATAAACAAATAGTTTGGAGGACTTATTGAAGGCATACATGGTGAAAAATGATGCATTGATCCAAAGTCAAGCAGCAACATTGAAAATCTAGAGAAACAGATAGGTCAATTAGCTGCTGTGCTTCGTAGTTGACCACAAGGAGCCATACCGAGCGATACAGAAAATTTGAGAAATCTGGGTAAGGAACATTGAAAAGTGGTATAGTTACGAAGTGGTAATACTTTGGAGCCTGAGAAGGTTGTGGTTGAAGATGACCCTACTGGAAAGGAGGAAAGTTAATCGACAATTGAAGTTCCTACAATAGATAAATTGGATGCTGAAAAATCTGAGGTAAACCCTAAACTAGTGGATTTTGAAAAGCTAACACCCTTTTTTTGTAGATTTACCTCCTCAAAAAAATTTTCCATATCAACCTAGAGTTTCATATCCTTAGAGACTTCAGTAGAATAAGTAGAAATAAGAGGCACAATTCAAGAAGTTCTTGGATGTTTTAAAGCAATTACACATCAAAATTCTGTTGGTAGAGGCTTTAGAACAAATGCGCAATTATGTAAAGTTTATGAAGGATATCTTGTCCAAGAAGAAATGACCTAGTGAGTATAAGACTGCTACTTTGACAAAGAAGTGTAGTGCGTTTTTACAGAACAAACTACCTCCAAAACTGAAGGATCCTATAAGCTTTACAATACCTTGCAACATTGGTGAATCATATTGTAGTAAAGTTTTGTGTGACTTAAGAGCAAGGATCAACTTAATGCCTAAATCTATTTTGAATCTGTTGGGAATAGGTGAAGTAAGACCCACTACTGTAACACTTCAACTTGCAGATCGATCATTAACATATCTCAAAGGAAAGATTGAGGATGTTTTGGTAAGAGTTGATAATTTTATTTTTCCTATCAATTTCATTGTATTGGATTTTGAAGTAGATAAGAAAGTCCTGGTTGTCCTTGGGAGTCCTTTCCTAGCCACAAAAAGAACATTGATAGATGTACAAAAAGGTGAACTCATGATGCGAGTTCAAGATGATAAGGTAACATTTAATGTTCTAAAAGCAATGAAGTTTTTCGATTTATGAAAGAGTGTGCAGTAATGGAGGAATTAGAAACCTTAGTTTCTATGAGAAGCAATTCTGAAGAAGAGACCAGTTGGAGTCTTAACCACTCGAGGATGAAAAAGGTAATGAAGGTTTGGCTTTGATGGAAACCAATCCGAGGAGTTATATTAAACCATCACGGTTCGAACCACCAGAGTTGAAAGTTCAGGACTTTACACAACCCAAATTGTTCATCGAGGAACCGCCTAAACTCGAACTAAAGGTACTTCCATCTCACTTAAAATACGTTTATCTTGGTAATAGTTCTACTTTGCTTGTTATTAATTCGGTGGAACTAACAGAACATCAAGAAGGGCAATTGATTGTTGTCTTAAAAAAATTTAAGAAGGTAATTGGTTGGACCATAGCTGACATACAAGGTATAAGCCCTTCCTTCTATATGTATAAAATTATTTTAGAGGAAGGTGAGAAAGGTAAGATTGAAAGTCAAAGGAGACTTAACCATATCATGAAGGAAGTGGTCTAAAAGAAGGTAATTAAATGGTTAGATGGATATTGAAGATACAATAAAATAGTTTTAGCCTCAGAAGACCAATAAAAAACTATTTTTACCTGTCCATATGCTACATTTTCTTTTAAGTGAATGCCTTTTAGCTTATGGAATGCACCTACCACATTTTAGCAATATATGATGGCAATTTTCACCGATATGGTTCAAAATTATTGTACAAGCCCAATTTTTGACCCGGGCCCAAGGGACCAAAACAATTAAACCAAAACAATCAACCTAATTTTGCCCAGACCCAAATGGCCCATTACCCTAACCAAAACAGACCCTAAAAAAAACCAAATTAACAGCCCAAACTAACCCACAGCCCAAATAGCCCAAAACATTAATCAGACAAAAAAGTAGGAAACCCTAACCCTAGGTGCGCCGCACCTAAGGTAGTCCACTTGCTGGCCGCCGCACGTCCCATCGCTGCTCACCTGCTCCACCTGCTCTGCCACTCCCATGCCACTTGCGCCTGCAATGACAGAAAGGAAACACCAGCAAGCAAAAAGATATGATAAAAATAATGTAAAATGGCTATAAAGCCAGGAACCGAACGTTTTGTAATGGCCCTTTTTTTGGAGAAACTTTTTCAGAAATCAAAAGCAAAAACAAGAGAGTTCCAAAGGTTGAGCATCACCATTTCCGCTTAGTTTTTTTTTTCTTTTTTACTTATCGTTATTATTTCTATTTTTATAAGTCTTATTTTTATTTTTCTTAAACAAAAACTTATAATAACGTAAAAGAAAAAGGAAAAGGGGAAGACTAAACTCATCTGCATCGGCCCCTAAATTCGGCGTCGTCATCGGCTCTTTGCCGTAGTCGAACGCGGGTTAAGGAAGGGGCAGAGGCCTTCCATTTTATCCTCGTTTCCCTGTTTCAGAGCCTTGGTCTCTAAGCGCGCTCCAACGCGCTGGTGGGAGACGTCCTCGCATGGCTCCGGCCATTGGGCAGTGGGGAGGCGTGATGGCGGTGGGGTTCTTAGCCTTGGAACCCTAGCAGAGAAAAGGGATTTTCCCTTTATTTCATTTTTTGTGTTCGTTGCAGCAAAATGAAATTGCAGAAAAATGTAATTTTTTTAGCTTTTATGTTGATTAAAATGGCGCCATTTGAAGGAGGGAAAACCAGCGCACTCTTGCCCTAATGGGTAATTTGTGCATTTGGTCCCTCTAATCCTGCGGTGCATTCAATGCTGCCTTTTGTTTAATTTTAATTTTGGCCACATAATTTTGCTTCTGTTTCAATTTGGTCCCTAGACCATGCACTTGTATTCCCCTAGAACGGCACCGTTTCAGTGATGTGGGAGTATTTCATGTTTGGTCCTCATTCTTTTGCGGCGTGTTTTAATTACTTTTCTTATTTGTAATTTGAGCCCTTAATTTTATTTTTGATTTTGATTTAATCCCTTTCGTTTTTTTAACTATTAATTTTTGTTTTATTTTTATTTTCATTTATCTTTATGTATATATGTGTACGTTATTTTAATATGTGCTATTTTTATTATTATATATTATTATTAAAATATTATAATTATTATTTAGCATTATTATTAATATTATTAAATACCTTTTACTTTAAATTATGTTATATGCATATACATACATGCAATTATTTTAGTATACATACGCACGTACATCCCATGTTTTATATATATTTATACATACATTTATTATTTTTATTTTACAATTTCAAATATATATATATATGTGAATAAGTTTTTATAATATATGTTTTTTTAATCAGATAAATATATATATATATATATATATGCACATTGTTTTATCTTAGAATTTTTTTATATTTATGTACATACCTACGTTCTTATAATGTACATGTTTATATTTTATATATATATTTTAATCTATTTATATATGTAAATAATTATATTTTCATGTTTTGTAATTCATATATATATATCTTTATTTATTTCTTCATGTATATATCTGCTATTGTTATTTTATCTTGCTTAAGTTTGTCTGCTTGATATTTTTATATATTAGTCTCATTACTTATTTATATTTTGTTTTTCTCGTGATTATTTTACTTACATTATCATCATCATTTCATTACACCCATTTTTAGATTTCAAAAAGAAATTTTAAAAACATAAGTAATATTTGGTATTTTGGATCTTCAAGAGAATCGAGCCCTAACGTATTGGGTTTCGATTTTCTTCGTTGATTTTAAATAATCGAGATTACTCTTTTATAAAAAACATAAATAAAATGTTCGTTATCGAGAATTCAATACGTTGTGTCCTAACGCATTGGATGTGACACGTTGTTTTCTCGAGACGAGGATTTTTCGAAATAAATGCAATATTCAATGTTTAATATTTTGAGAAATTGTGCCCTAACGTATTGGGTTGCGATTTCTTCATTTGATTTAAACAATTGAATATTCTTTTAAACTTTATTACACGAATCTTTTTAAACTCAAGTTTTAAACAATATCGGGAATTAAAAAAGGATCGTGTCCTAACTTACTGGTCGTGATTCCTTTTTAAATCCAAGATAATTAAATATCTTTTAAATAAGCATTTTTTATTCACGTATCGAGAATTCGAGACATTGTGTCCTAACTTACTGGATATGATTCTCTTTCTCGAATAATGTGAAATATCCCCTTGTTTCTTGAAAATTTTCAACGTTTTAATAAAATGATCGTACTTTTACAATTCTCCGAAGTTCTCAATCTTCGACAATAAGACATTAAGTAATCAACTAGGTACCAATTTTGGGCGTATCGAGGGTGCTAATCCTTCCTCGTGCGTAACCGACTCCCGAACCTATTTTTTTGAATTTCGTGGACCAAACTTGTTGTTTTAATAAAATCAAACCGTTTATTAAAAATAACCACTTTTCGAGGTGATCCAATCACACCTCATAAAAAAGGATTGGTGGCGACTCCCGTTTCATTTTTCAAAATCCAAGTCGACCCTGTTTTCCATCCAAAAAATGGTGTCAACAGCTTGGCGACTTCGCTGGGGATTTTAAATAAGAGAGTCAAGCCACGAGTTGATTATTTCTTGTCTTTTTGTCGAAAGTTGAAAATGTGATTTAAATATACGATCCTCTCATTGCATTTCAATTGTTTTAGGTTTTCATCATGTTTTGTATTTTAAATTTTTATATCTTTCTGCATTGCATTGCATGACCGTTGGTCACACCTTCTTAAGTGGGAGTGAGAAGCTAGTCCTTCGTGAGGTTTTCACCTCCGTGCAGGATAGTGGATCGCTTTCGGGATACATTCGTACCTATGTCTTCGTGAGATTTTCATCTCCGTGCAGCCATAGGGAAATGTATTCCCCTGAATCGAACTCGGTCTATATGAGCCTATAATGGGTGAAGATCGAGGAATCTGTTGGTTCGGGTACCCTTACTTTAGAGCCAAACCTCATGTAGTGAACCTTAGGAGCCCACCCTAGATAGAACCACTTTGAACCCCTAGTATGCACCCGAATAGGTATTCTATTTATTCCTACTTGCTTCTGTTTTGTACTAACCTATTTTCTTTTATTTTGGTTATGGTTGCATTGCATTTTCATCATAAAGAGGTGTTGATTCAAGTTCGGTTGTTAAATAGAGAGCTTGTCATAAGGAAATGGGTCTTTTGATAAAGTGGAAAATAATATGGTTGCCTGAATATGTTTCGAGAAAACACAACAAGAGAAAGATGATAGAGGACAACACAACTATTGCTTTGTTGCCTTGAGAATTCAAGGATTATTCGAGAGCCGCTGAACTTTCTTAAAGAGAAGCTAACGAGCATCACGAGGATGAGTGAGCAACGGCCTGAGTCAAGCAAAAGGGAGATAGAAGAGACGTTCCTTTTGAAGAGTCTGTGAGATTTATCTTAACGCTCGAATGAAGAAAAGGATCGTTGACTTGGAATATAAGGGCAAAACCGTATATATATATCCGCTTTATGTAAAGAGATTTGTTTTCTAGTAAAGTTCTTCTAATAGAATTGAATAAAAAATTAACGTCTCTTTTTTGCATTCATTTCATGCATTTGCATTACATTGCATCATATGCATTAGATCTTTACAAAAAGACCCTAATTGAGTAAATTTATTTTAGCGAATCTGGAAAACCAACATTCTTGCAGTACCCGAACAAGAACAAAAGGACATGGGCCAAAGATTAGAAAAACTTGAACAACTCCAAAGGGGGAGGCAAGACCAACTACAAATGCATGAGCGGTTAGCTAAGGTCCAACGGGATTGAGTTCTGTGAAGGGGTCAAAAAAATGTTCATATCAATGTCATACATGAAGACAAAAAGGGACCTTGTTAGATATCCGCCCTTATAAACTTGGGAGTGTTCTAAATAATCAGACTGTAGAAGAGACCCCTATAGTATTTAGAACTTACTTAGAGAAATATTCAAAACAAACTTGTTGCTTTTAGCCTAGAAGCAACAAGAACTCTTTTGTGAAATAGACTCATTTTAATGAAATGCATCTTTGCGATCATTTTTGAGTCAATATTCTTTCATTCTTTATGAATAATTATTCTTTCATTCTTTTTCCAAACCATTCATTCATTCATAATCATATTGTACAGATAATCATTCTTAAATTCATACATTCTTCGTATATTCTCTTGTACCTATAATAGGTCCCCAAATATAAATGACATGAATGACACTACTACAGACTTAGAATCTCCTTTTGAGCGAGACATGTGTTTAGAGGGATCTCACGACTTTGAATATGACATAGATCGTAGCTTATCTCCAAACTTGTCGAGGATGGTAGAACAAGAGGATAAACAGATCCTACCTCTCAAGGAATCATTAGAAATTGTGAGCTTGGTGAAGACGAGAATTGATCTGACCACAGAAACGAAGCAAGACCTTGTTGAGTTACCTCTAGAGTTTAAAGATGTCTTTGTATGATCATACCAGGGTATGCCTCGATTCTTATAATAAAACCTGTACAACAGCACGATGTCAGAAATTTACAGTGCGAACGATGCAATTCTTTACCGGGGCAATGCCTCTCTCGTTGAGTCAGCATAGCTTTGCCCATTTGAAGTCGAGTTTCCATCCCTTCAAGATGTTGTTGGATTTTATCCTGATTAAAGAGAAATATCCAAAGTTTTCTGTCGTAGTTGCGTCCCAAAAGGGCTCTATGAAAGAAATCTGGTACCAAAGAAGGTTTTTCACATACAAGATAAAAGTGGAAGATCTTATGTGGAAGACTTTAGAATAACATTGATTCTGGTCGAAAAGCGTGACCAGGACTTGCCTGATCTCGTGAGTTCAGACTAAAAAAAAACAAAAAAAAATCAAAAAAATAAAAAAAATCAAAGTCAAAAATTAAAAAAAAGAAAAAGGAAAGGTCAAGGTGAAAACCCAGAAAGGGCGCTTTGACCAAAGGTGGATCTGAGTTGAAAACCCGAAAAAGGGCGACTCAAATTTTGAGCAAAATGGGGCATGGACATCACCATTATCAAAGATTTCTAATGGGCATTGCTTCGCTATTGAGATCATTAATTACTTCATCAAATGGATAGAAGCTACTTCATGGATCAAGGTCATCCTATACTGATACAGAATTTCAGAGAGGATGGTATTGGAAAATGCATTGAACTTAAATGATAGCACGATAACTGAGGTCTGAAATCAATTCAAAAGCAGTCACCACGTTTTTTCACCGAATTACCTAGAGGTGAACAAGGACTGGCATGAGAAATTACCATTTGCCCTCATTGTTTATCAAACATCTGTACTGGGGCAACACCTCTCTTTTTGGTTTACAGGATTGAGGTAGTTTTACCTATTAAAATCCCCTCATTGCTTGTTGGAGGGATCCTATCGCGATGTGATCAGTTGGCCCTAGGAAAAGGGTTAGAAGCTATTCATCAGGGTCAGATGTACCATAAATAAATAATATGAGCCCATAATAAACAGGCTCGTCTCAGAGAATTCCACGAGAGGGCTGGATGTTGAAAAAGATTCTTCCTTAACGGAAGGATTCTAAAGGGAAATGAATGCCAAACCAGGAATGTCCCTATGTTGTAAAGAAGACCATTTTCAGAGGAGTACTGATCCTAAGTGAGATTACCAATCCTATAAACTTGGATCCAGTTAAGAAACACTTCGTTTAAAGGAGAAGGAAGGACCAAGGTGAAAACCTGCAAAGGGCACTTTGAGTCAAAAGAAAAGATGAAAAAAATGAAAAAATGAAAAAATGAAAAAGTAAAAATGGAGAGGCTAAGGGGAAAACCCGCAAAGGGCACCTTAGGCCAAAGGGGATTTGAGTTGAAAACCCGAAGGGCGGCTCAAATGTTGATCAGAATGGGGCATGAAGTGATCAGATTGGGGCATGTGGTGATCTTGTTATACCTGAAAGGGTAAGGCGACATCTTGGGGCATCGACAGAGTCTTGTAGATCTCCTAAACACATGTCAATCTCAGGAAAGTCTTCAGAAAGTTTGTACAGAGAAGTTCAAGCTGCGATATCTGGGGCACCTAACCTTCATACTATTTATATATTGAATTTGTTTTTGTTCTTGGAATACTTCATTCTTTTTCAAGATACGTGTTCCAATCAATTCATTTTTTATTCTTGCTACCCTTGATAATTCATTCATTTCGAACTTGCTCTCAAATCAATTCTATTTCATCCATCGTTATATTTTTTTTGCTAGTATGTTGCATTAGAATGATGATACTTTCACAATGAAAGTTTTGCATATTGCTCTAGAAGTTTCTAAATAATATAGGAACCTGAAACAGGACTATTGTTTAGAAAATACCAAGTTTAAAGGGTGAAATATCTAAGAACGAAGGGTCTAAGTTAAAGACTATCCTTTCAGATTTTGTTGTCCAAAAATTGATTGAACAAAATGACAAGATGTCGTGTTGGTGACAAAACTTCAATGAACAAACAAGCAAGGATCACCGAGTGATAAGAAAATGTTTTCTCGGAGAAGAAAATTTTGCAATTGTGCATGAGCATTTGGTATGACACCTTGGGAATGGGGTAAAGGACCAAAGAGCTTCACATTCTGTATCCTTAAATTGCGATAGGAGAAGATTGAGAAAAGCCATATCTTTCTACCCTTGGGTTACAGTGGAAGATTGATGGTACAAATTTTGAGCCCCAATGGATTAAACTTTGAGGTTCACAGTGGGGGGCAACCTGGCTAAATGTTTCTTCAGAAATGCCAGTTGAGCAAGAAGGCGTTGTAACACGTCAGTGATAAGACAATGAGCAATAACAACTCAAACATTAAAAATGGATCATTCTCATGACATTCTGCATTTATTCAAATGTCATTCATACACATCTAGTTAGGAGCATTTGATTTAATCTGATCATGTCATCCTAATCACTAGGCACAATTAGGTTCATAAAATAGAACATACAGGTCATGTTCCCCAGAGAACAGATCAATGAAGTTGCAGATCTTGCCTTCCTGCATTGACAGCGAAGTAGGTCGAAGACAAAAACCTTGCCTCTCTCGGTTGTGATGTAGCTGGTGGAAGAAAAAGATCTTGCCTTCCTGTATTGACAGCGAAGCAGGTCGAAGACACAAACCTTGCCTCTCTCGGTTGTGATAGAGCTGGTTGAAGACAAAAGATCTTGTCTTCCTGTAATTGGCAGCGGAGGGGATCGGAGATAGCAGATCTTGCCTTCCTGTATTTGGCAGCGGAGAAGATCGAAGATAGCATATTTTATCTTCCTGTAATTGGCAGCGGAGGGATCGAAGATAGTAGATCTTGTCTTCCTGTATTTGGCAGCAGAGAGGATCGAAGATAGCAGATCTTGTCTTCCTGTATTTCGCAGCGGATGGGATCGAAGATAGCAGATCTTGTCCTCCTGTATTTGGCAGCGGAGGGGATCAAAGATAGCAGATCTTATCTTCCTGTATTTGGCAGCGAAGGAGATCGAAGGTAGCAGATCTTATCTTCATGTATTTGGCAACGGAGGAGATCAAGGATAGCAGATCTTGTCTTCCTGTAATTGGCAGCGGAGGGAATCAAAAATAGCAGATCTTATCTTCCTGTATTTGGCAGCGAAGGGGATCGAAGATAGCAGATCTTGTTTTCCTGTAATTGACAGCAGATAAGATCGAAGATAGCAGATCTTATCTTCAAGTATTTGGCAGCGGAGGAGATCAAGGATAGCAGATCTTGTTTTCCTGTAATTGGCAGCGGAGGGGATCAAAGATAGCAGATCTTGTCTTCATGTATTTGGCAGCGGAGAAGATCGATGATAGCAATCTTGTCTTCCTGTAATTGGCAGCGGAGGGATCGAAGATAGCAGATCTTGTCTTCTTGTATTTGGCAGCGGAGGGGATCGAGGATAGCAGATCTTATCTTCCTGTATTTGGCAGCAAAGGGGATCGAAGATAGCAGATCTTATCTTCATGTATTTGGCAGCGGAGGAGATCGAGGATAGCAGATCTTGTCTTCCTGTATTTGGCAGCGGAGGGATCGAAGATATCAGATCTTGTCTTCCTGTATTTGGCAGCGAAGGGGATCGAAGATAGCAGATCCTGTCTTCTTGTAATTGGCAGCGGAGGAGATCGAAGATAGCAGATCTTGTCTTCTTGTAATTGGCAGCGGAGGGGATCGAAGATAGCAGATCTTGTCTTCCTGTAATTGGCAGCGGAGGGGATCGAAGATAGCAGATCTTGTCTTCCTGTAATTGGCAGCAGAGGGGATCGAAGATAGCAGATCTTGTCTTCCTGTATTTGGCAGCAGAGGGATCGAAGATAGCAGATCTTGTCTTCCTGTATTTGGCAGTGGAGAAGATCGAAGATAGCAGATCTTATCTTCCTGTATTTGGCAGCAGAGGGGATCGAAGATAACAAATCTTGTCTTCCTGTATTTGGCAGCGGAAGGGATCGAAGATAGCAGATCTTGTCTTCCTGTATTTGGCAGCGGAGGGGATCGAAGATAGCAGATCTTGTCTTCCTGTATTTGGCAGCGGAGGGGATCGAAGATAGTAGATCTTGTCTTCCTGTATTTGGCAGCGGAGGGGATCGAGGATAGCAGATCTTGTCTTCCTGTATTTGGCAGCGGAGGAGATCGAAGGTAGCAGGTCTTATCCCCCTGAAGTTGTAGTGGGGCAGATCGAAGATGGCATATCTTATCTCCCTAAAGTGGCAGTGGAGCAGATTGAAGCCGATAATCCTATCTCCCTGAAGTTGCAGATGAGCGAATTAAAGTAATAAATGCCATCTCTCTGAAGTTGCAGTAGAGTGGATCGCATCAGGTCTTATCTCCCTGAAGTTGCAGCGGAGCGATCGAGTAAGGTGTCTTATCCCCGAAGTTGCAATGGGCGGATCAAGATGGCAAATCTTATCTCCCTAAAGTTGCAGTGGAGCAGATTGAAGCCGATAATCCTATCTCCCTGAAGTTGGAGAGGAGCGGATTAAAGTAATAGATCTTATCTCTCCGGGTTACAGAGAGTGGATCGACGTCTTATCTCCTCGAAGTTGCGAGGGCGATCGAGTAAGCGTGTCTTATCCTCCGAAGTTGCGATGAAGCGATCGAAGATAGCAAGTCTTATCTCCCTGAAGTTGCAGTGGAGCAGACAGAAGAAGCCAATCCTCTCCCTGAAGTTGCAGTGGAGCGGATTAAAATCACAGATCGCATCCAGTCTTATCTCCCTGAAGTTGCAGTGGAGCAGACAGAAGAAACCAATCCTATCTCTCTGAAGTTGCAGTAGAGAGGATTAAAATCACAGATCTTATCTCTCTGAAATTGCAGTAAAGCGGATTAAAATCACAGATCTTATCTCTCTGAAGTTGCAATAGAGCAGATCGCATCCACTCTTATCTCCCTGAAGTTGCAGTGGAGCAGACAGAAGAAACCAATCCTATCTCTCTGAAGTTGCAGTAGAGCGGATTAAAATCACAGATCTTATCTCTCTGAAGTTGTAGTAGAGCAGATCGCATCAAGTCTTATTTCCCTGAAGTTGCTGCAAAGAAGATTGAAGCTACATGACGCATCTATCTGAAGATTGAAGTGACAAGACATAGTGGACTGAAATAAAGCTACTTAAAAAGAGAGGCGTTGAACAATTCAAGAATCAGCAAGATCGAGCAAAAATTGGTCTTTCTTAGTCTTTGCTCTGTTTCCGTTACACGACAACGAGCAAAGAGGGGCAGCTGTACAAGCCCAATTTTTGACCCGGGCCCAAGGGACCAAAACAATTAAACCAAAACAATCAACCCAATTTTGCCCAGACCCAAATGGCCCATTACCCTAACCAAAACAGACCCTAAACAAAACCAAATTAACAGCCCAAACTAACCCACAGCCCAAATAGCCCAAAACATTAATCAGACAAAAAAGTAGGAAACCTTAACCCTAGGTGCGGCGCACCTAGGGTCGTCCACTTGCTGGCCGCCGCACGTCCCATCGCTGCTCACCTGTTCCACCTGCTCTACCGCTCCCATGCCACTTGCGCCTGCAATGACAGAAAGGAAACATCAACAAGCAAAAAGATATGATAAAAATAATGTAAAAATGGCTATAAAGCCAGGAACCGAACGTTTTGTAATGGCCCTTTTTTTGGAGAAACATTTTTAGAAATCAAAAGCAAAAACCAGAGAGTTCCAAAGGTTGAGCATCACCATTTCCGCTTAGTTTTATTTTTCTTTTTTACTTATCGTTATTATTTCTATTTTTATAAGTCTTATTTTTATTTTTCTTAAACAAAAACTTATAATAACATAAAAGAAAAAGGAAAAGGGGAAGAATAAACTCACCTGCATCGGCCCCTGAATCCGGCGTCGTCATCGGCTCTTCGCCGTAGCCGAACGCGGGTTAAAGAAGGCGAGGCCTTCCGCTTTATCCTCGTTTCCCGCTTTGAGCCTTGGTCTCGAGGCCCAACGCTGGTGGTGGGAGACGCCTCGATGGCTCCGGCCACCCAAGGTGGGAGGCGTGATGGCGGTGGGGTTCCAAGCCTTAGAACCCTAGCAGAGAAAAGGGATTTTCCCTTTTTTTATTTTTTGTGTTATTTGTAGCAAAACGAAACTGCAGAAAAATGTAATTTTTTTAGCTTTTATGTTGATTAAAACGGCGCCGTTTGAAGGAGGGAAAACATGCGCACTCTTGCCCTAATGGGTAATTTGTGCCTTTGGTCCCTCTAATCCTGCGGTGAATTCAATGCTGCCTTTTGTTTAATTTTAATTTGGGCCACATAATTTTTCTTCTGTTTCAATTTGGTCCCTAGACCATGCGCTTGTATTCCCATAGAACGACACCGTTTCAGTGATGTGGGAGTATTTCATGTTTGGTCCTCATTCTTTTGCAGCGTGTTTTAATTACTTCTCTTATTTGTAATTTGAGCCCTTAATTTTATTTTTGATTTTGATTTAATCCCTTTCGTTTTTTTAACTATTAATTTTTGTTTTATTTATATTTTCATTTATCTTTATGTATATATGTGTACGTTATTTTAATATGTGCTATTTTTTATTATTATATATTATTATTAAAACTATTATAATTATTATTATTTAGTATTATTATTAATATTATTAAATACCTTTTACTTTAAATTATGTTATATGCATATACATATACATACATGCAATTATTTTAGTATACATACGCACGTACATCCCACATCCCATGTTTTATATATATATTTATACATACATTTATTATTTTTATTTTACAATTTCAAATATGTATATATATATGTGAATAAGTTTTTATAATATATGTTTTTTTAATCAGATAAATATATATATATGCACATTGTTTTATCTTAGAATTTTTTTATATTTATGTACATACCTACGTTCTTATAATGTACATGTTTATATTTTATATATATATATTTTAATCTATTTATATATGTAAATACTTATATTTTCATGTTTTGTAATTCATATATATATCTTTATTTATTTCTTCATGTATATGTCTGCTATTGTTATTTTATCTTGCTTAAGTTTGTCTGCTTTTATATTTTTTATATATTAGTCTCATTACTTATTTATATTTTGTTTTGCTCGTGATTATTTTACTTACATTATCATCATCATTTCATTACACCCATTTTTTAGATTTCAAAAAAGAAATTTTAAAAACATAAGTAATATTCGGTATTTTGGATCTTCAAGAGAATCGAGCCCTAACGTATTGGGTTTCGATTTTCTTCGTTGATTTTAAATAATCGAGATTACTCTTTTATAAAAAACATAAATAAAAAGTTCGTTATCGAGAATTCAATACGTTGTGTCCTAACGCATTGGATGTGACACGTTGTTTTCTCGAGACGAGGATTTTTCGAAATAAATGCAATATTCAATGTTTAATATTTTGAGAAATTGTGCCTTAACGTATTGGGTTGCGATTTCTTCATTTGATTTAAACAATTGAATATTCTTTTAAACTTTATTACACGAATCTTTTTAAACTCAAGTTTTAAACAATATCGGGAATTAAAAAAGGATCGTGTCCTAACTTACTGGTCGTGATTCCTTTTTAAATCCAAGATAATTAAATATCTTTTAAATAAGCATTTTTATTCAGATCGGAATTGAGACATTGTGTCCTAACTTATCGGATATGATTCTCTTTCTCGAATAACGTGAAATATCCCTTTTTTCTTGAAATGTTTCAACGTTTTAATAAAATGATCGTATTTTTAAAATTCTCCAAAGTTCTCAATCTTCGACATTAAGACATTAAGTAATCAACTAGGTACCAATTTTGGGCGATCGAGGTGCTAATCCTTCCTCGTATGTAACCGACTCCGAACTGCTTTTTCAATTTCGTGGACCAAACTTGTTGTTTTAATAAAATCAAACCGCTTATTAAAACAACCACTTTTCGAGGTGATCCAATCACACCTCATAAAAAAGGATTGGTGGCGACTCCCGTTTCATTTTTCAAAATCCAAGTCGACCTCGTTTTCCATCCAAAAAATGGTGTCAACAATTATGTTGAGGTTTTCATGGATGAATTTTCTGTGTTTGGTAATATTTACGATATTTTTCTGAATAATTTGGCTAAGATACTCAAAAGATGAGAATAGACTAATCTCATCCTTAAATAGGAGAAGTGACATTTTATGGTTAAGGAGGAACTGTCTTAGGGTATAATATTTCCAAAAATGGGATTGAAGTGGATAAAGCAAAGGTGGACGTAATTGAGACATTACCACCTCCAGTTAGTGTGAAAGGAGTTAGAAGCTTTTTAGGCCATGCTAGTTTTTATCGTAGATTTATAAAGGATTTTTCAAAAATTTCTAAACCTTTATGTACGCTTTTAGAAAAAGATGCTTTAATTTTAACAAAACATGTTTAAAAGCTTTTGAAAAATTAAAATATCGATTAATTTCAGCCCCACTAATTGTTACACCTGATTGGAACATGTCTTTTGACTTGATGTGTGATGCAAGTGATTTCGTTGTTGGAGTTGTAATGGGCCAAAGGAGGAACAAAGTCTTTCATCCTATCTGCTATGCAAGTAAAAATTTGACAGGAGGCCAGATCAATTATACGGTAACTGAAAAAGAACTATTTGCTATAGTTTTTTCTTTTGACAAGTTTCATTCATATCTTGTAGGTACCAAAGTTACAGTATTTACCGACCATGTTGTCTTTAAGTACTTACTCATGAAGAAAGATGCTAAACCGAGGCTAATTTGTTGGATACTGTTACTCTAAGAATTTCAGCTTGAGATCCAAGATAGAAAAGGTGTTGAAAATCAAGTAGTTGATCATCTATCAAGGTTGGAACAAAATGAGGAAACTTCTTCACTTATTCCAATTAAGGAGAATTTTCTTGATGAGCATATCTTCGAGGTAAGGCAAATCCATGAAACACATTGGTTTGTTGATTTTGCCAATTACTTAGCATGTGGAATAATTTCTCGAGAATTGACGTACCAACAAAGGAAGAAATTCTTTCATGATAGTCAATACTATTTCTGGGAGGACCCATTTTTGTTTAAACAATGTGTAGATAACATAATCAGGAAGTACGTAGCTGGAAGTGAGATTGACGGAATTTTGTACCATTGTCATTCATCTTTGAGTGGGAGACACTTTGGTAGTTCACGAATAGCAGCGAAGAGTTTACAAGCTAGGTTATTTTGGCCTACATTACTCAAGGATGCTTATGCATATCTGAGAAACTGCGATATATGCCAAAGAATTGGAAACATATTAAGGAGGAATGAGGTGCCCTTGACAAATATTTTATAGATAGAACTTTTTTACGTATTGGGCATTGATTCCTTAGGCTTGTTTTCTTCTTCGTATGGTAACAAGTATATTTTAGTACTTGTGGATTACGTATCCAAGTCAGTTGAAGCTAAGGTAGTCATGCAATTCCTACATAAGCACGTATTTACACGGTTTGGGACTCCCAGAGCTATAATTAGCGATGAAGGATCTCACTTTGTAAATAAGTGGCTTAAGTGGTTGCTTCATAAGTAAGACGTGAAGCATAAGATTGCTGTTGCTTATCACCCACAATCAAATGGGCAAGTTGAAAGGGTGAATCGAGAAGTCAAATGTATACTTGAGAGGGTAGTGCACCCTAACAGAATAGATTGGTCTCGAAGGCTTGATGATGCTCTATGGGCCTATCGAACTATTTTTAAGACGCCGTTAAGGATGACTGCTTGTCGGTTACTTTTTAGAAAGGCATGTCATTTGCCTTTGGGCTTTAAAGCAATTGAATTTTGATCTTAAGCAAGCCGGTGAGAGAAGGATGTTACAACTCGATGAGTTGAAGGAGTTGAGGTTATTTTCATACGAGAATTCCAAGATGTGTAAGGGAAAGTATAAAAAATGGAATGACAGTCGTATTCAACCTCATGAGCTGAAAGAAGGTCAAAAAGTGGTATTGTTTAATTCAAGGCTAAGATTATTTCCTGGAAAGCTCAAATCTCGATGGAAAGAAACTTATATCATCTACAAAGTTTATCCATATAGAGTTGTAGAACTGTACGACAACCATGGAGGTACGTTTAAAGTAAATGGTCAACGCCTCAAGCACTATTGGAATGGTGAAGTTGAGCGAATTAAAACCTCGTTCAAATTATTAGACCTTTAATTTTTCATAAACCTTCTTTTTAATAAAAAATTTAAGATTATTTTCTTAAATTAGTACATTTAATTAATTCTATCTAAGGAGATTTGAACTTAAGCAGGAACATAGTGACCCTTCCAACCTTTCCTGGGAATTAATTTTATGTAATCTTTTAAGAAGAAAATTTCTAATTAATTTTAAATTTTTTTACCCTT
Source organism: Gossypium raimondii (assembly GCF_025698545.1). NCBI lineage: Eukaryota > Viridiplantae > Streptophyta > Magnoliopsida > Malvales > Malvaceae > Gossypium > Gossypium raimondii. The sequence continues at coordinate 37,919,875 of NC_068572.1, forward strand.
AGTTTTATTTTTATTTTTTATGTTTTTCTTTAATTTTAATTAAATTTTATTTTTAATCTTTTCTTTTATTTTTATTGTTAGTTTTATTTATTTTAATAAAGGGGGTCAATTTGGCCCAAGTACTAATAAGTTTGTTTATTTTTAAGCAGTCCAATTTTTAATAAAGTTTGGGCTCAAGGCCTGAAACAACAAAGAGGAGAAAAAATTACCCCATGTGTCATCCCTAAGGTTCCCAAAAACTCTAATTTTTGCCACCATATCATCCCTCCATCTTACTTGCCGCCCAAGTAAAAAATTAGCTGAATTTTAGCAACAAGATTACCTTGCAACCCAAGTCTCTTAAATTAGCTAAATTTTAGCTACAAAGTTGCTCTAATTCACCACTATATAAACCCCACTCTACCTTCATAATTTTCACAAGCCTTCAAGCTATTAGCCCAAAACCTAGCCACTTATTCTTTTCCTTCTTAATCATCAGCCTAAATCTAAAAATTTCTCCCTAAAATTTCTTCCTTGTCACAAGCCCCTAGTATTGTCGCCGCATGACCTTTGCCAGAGCAACCTCTACGCCGTGTCACTGCTGCAAATTGATCACTGTCGCAACAGCTTGCTTTCATCCGTTTTCGACTTTTCTTTCCTTCCTATTACAAAAATTTTGCTTATTTTTCGAGAAAAATGTCCACATCTCGCAAAAGGACTAAATATTCTAAGACCTCTATCGAAAATCCCATTGTGATCTAAGATGAAGAAGTGAAAGAAAGGTTTTATTCAATCTTCAAGAATCAATCTATGATGCCGAAAAGAGGTTTCAACTTGGAAAGCAATGATAAGATGGTTGTGCCCTTACCTATTCGAAAGACGATTGATGCCCTCAATAGGAATTATTTTTGCAATACACGATCATTACCCGAAGAGGAGTTAGTTTGAGAGTTCTATGCAAATTTGACTAAGCCAGAAGCTATTGAAGTTCTTGTTCGCAAGAAGAAGGTACTCCTAACTTCTAAATCCATTAATGATTTTTTAACCTACTTGATGTTGAAGAAGATGAATACTTTGCCATGATGACAAACATAAAATGGGATTTTCTTCAAATAGTACTTAATATTGTGACAAATCCGGGATCCCAATGGATTATAAGGAAGTATTGTAGTCATTCTTGCCAAAGGGAATATTTAAAGTCGTTGGCTAAGATATGGTTTTACTTTTTTCGATATAGTTTCATCCTATCTCACACAGTTCCACCATCTCGATGGAGCAATTATTTTGTTGTATGCAATTATGATGGAAAGTTCCATCAATGTTGGGAAGATTATCCTTGAAGTGATCCATTATTGTACTAGAAAAAAGACCGAAAGTGCTTACTTCCCATCTTTGATAACTTCACTTTGCTTAAGGGCCCAAGTTAAGACAAAAGCAAATTTGAAGGGCCCATATGTTCAAGGTTGTATTACAACACATGATCTTGAAAGGTTAGTGCAGAATGTCCACGAACTAAACCCAATTGAACCAAATGAGCCAACAGAACTAGAAATCGATGAGTCATTGAACAAGTCAGAAACTGAAGCTAACTCAATTACTAAAACAGAAGAGGTAGAATTTGAGGAAGAATCAAATGAGACTGAACCAATAAAAGAACCAAAAACTTCTAAACCAAAAGATGAGCCAAATACCAATGAGCCAGATGAACCAAATATTGGTCTTGAGTTGACTATTCCAATACCCACTTCTTCAAACACTATGAAGAAATTGGAATTGTCAACTATGATGGATATGATGAAGTTTATGCATAATCAACAACAAGCTTATTGAAAATATGCAAAATTTAGAGATGATTCTGTAAGAAATACTTTTAAAAATATCTCTAACCATTTTGCTCCTGGCTTCCCATATTATATCTTCGATTCATGGAAGGAAGATGATAAAGGAAGTGAGGATGAATCATCAAAAGAGGAAGACGAGGAGGATAAGTCAAATAAATAAAAAGAGGGAGTTCTTTTCTTTAGTTTTTATTTCTTTTTAGGTGTTTATTTTTATTTATTAGTTAGTATTTTTCTTCCGCATAATAAAATAGGAAGCATGAATAAAATAAGTTCAATGCCTCTCTATAGAAAAATAAAGTGATGTGGTAATGGGAATGAGCATGTCTAGGATTGGGTTGTGAGAAAAAAATGGTACTTAAGCAGTCTTTATGACTCACCTCTCTTTTCTTGCAACCCTACCTGGTGTTCAGTTTTCATTCATTACTTTGTTTTCGTAATGAGGACATTGCTTCTTTTTAAAGGGGTAAGGCGTTTCACATGAATTTTTAATAAGATATTTCGCATGAATTTTGAAGTATGTTTCAATCTTTTTGCTTAAGTATGTTGAAATAAATGAATATTAAGAAATAATTTTTGTTCATGAGTTGTTCAAATGCAAGCATGGTTTTCTATTTTATTTAAGTTATTTGTATGTTATTTTTAGTGATGGAATGGTTGTATGATCTTAGTCTTATATCGTATTTGCCATGAAAGTTTGATTTCTTTATAAATAGACATGTATGAAGGTTTAAGTCTTTAGAATTAACTTAGTAACTTTCTTGAGGCGAAATCCTAGGAGGTATAAGATTCTAATATGATATAGACACACTTTCTTTTGATCGTTTGAGCCTTTCAAGCCGACCGTATGAAATTTAACCCTTGAAAATTAATTTTAAGCTTAATGGCATGTTTATTGCAAAATACCAACATTATAAGCCACATTAACATCTTTTTGAATTTTATCCTATCCTTTCGCACCTATCTTAACCAAAAATTGATCTTGGTGATCAAAGTTTAAGGAGAATTATGAAAAAATATACATGTTCTTCACATATTCAAAAAAAATGAATAAAGAGCAAAGAAAATTTTTCTCAACTTTCTGAAAATAAAGAAACTTGCTCAAATGCTGAAAAATAAGAGCAAATAAAAGAGTGTTCAAAGTTTCAAAAATAAAGGGCAAAGTTTGCTCAAAGTTCAAGAAAAATAAAAGTGGAGAATAAGTTTGAAATAAGTTTGGGGGTATTCCAAAGATCCAATTATATACAGGTTGTGACACAAAAAGATCCAAGACAAGGTTAGGGTTAAGATGTTTTGAACCTAAAAATCACTTCTCCTTATCCCTACCTTTAGCCTAGCCCTATTACAACCTAATAAAATACCTATTGATTAGATTATTATACCGACTACAATAGTGGCGAGGAAATACTAAGTTCAACATATGAAAACACTAATTAAACCTTGGGATTGCCATGTTTAGTTGATAAAGAAAGCATGTTAATCGGTGAATGTTATGTACGCCTTTGAAAATTCATGCAAACTATGATTCATGTTGACATTATGATGTACTTAGTATTAAGTTAGAAATAATATTTGCATTCGAGCTACTTATCAATAAAGAATATTTTTTTAGCATGATTTTATTGATGCTTGATTATGTGTGAAGATTGATGTTGCTTTATCATTTTGCAAAATTGCCTTAGCAATAGTTGTGTCGTGCATAAACAATACTCGGGACGAGTAATGGTTTAAGTTTGGGGGTGTGTAAACTCTAAATTATATAAGGTCCTTCTATATGTTTTTTACCACCTTTTTTACTTAATTATTATGTTTATCTCGAGTATTTATTATTCAAATAACTGAATTTTACTTAATTAATAATTTTAGACATGAAATTAAAAAGTATGTGAAATTATGCTTAATTACATGATTTTTAGGCATATTTTATATTAATTCATGTCAATTTATTAATGTGTGTATTTTTCACTATATAGGTAGGCTATGGAGACATGATGTAAATAAATAAAAGGTGGTTATGCATAATTTATCCATGTGGATGACAATACCATGCAATTTGGGCATAGGGATTGACTACTTGACCCAGTAAAGAAAGGTGATAGAAAGATGGACATGTCTGCTAAGTTTTGGACTGAAGAATTATCCAACAAGGGGAATTAAAAGCCCAATTTTGACACTTGATATTGGCTGCCAAAAAAGTGTTTTTGGGATAGTTAAATGAAGGTCCTTAAAGTTGGAAAACAATCAAAATTCAGACCAACAACTTACCTGTTGAAACCGTCCACTACATAGCTATCTTTAGCTTCAAATTCAAATTCAAAATGGAAGACTTGGTCATCCCTTTTCCTTGATAAATGGTTGGCCACATGAGAGAGGGAAGGTAATTTTAAACTATTTCTAGTAAACTCAAACCCTACTTCTCACCTATAACTACCTTGCCATAGTGTGGGAAGGAAGGTAATTTTAAACGATCTTTCATAGTGCGCCATACCTAAATCCTGAATGGATGGCATGCTATGTATGCTTGACCCGTACACTTTGATGTAATTAAAATATTGAGTTGAAATAAAAAAAGGAACAGAAATCTGGATTTCCTGAATCCTCCTCCCATTACCTTCTTTAAACCACCTAACCTTGAAGCTCGAATATCGCAATGTTCCCACCGTAAGGCCCGAAGCTACGCCCGAGGTGGTATCTAATAGGTTCATTCCCTATTTCCCATCCTAACTTCATCAATCCCATGAAGGTTTTTCCCAAAGTCATGCAATGCATAAAAATATCATCATATTTCATGTTTATGCAAACATGAAATACCAAAATCTTGGGTTAATCCCAATTCTCTTAGCTTAACCCCATACAAGTAGAATCCTAAAATTGGATCTCAAGTCCATAACTTTATTTATCTATTCCTACATACGTAGAAGGGATAAGAACCTTACTCGCTTGTTGGTTTCCCTACTTTTTCATCTTAATCCTTATGAAATCTGCTTCATGTAGGACCTTCCATAGTTATTCCTTCTTCAAGCTACCGAAGAAGATCAAGAATGGGAGAAAATGAAATAGAATAGGGGAAAACAATCATCCTTGGGAAGTCATGTCCTCATTATTATAGACCTTCCCTCAAAGCTACCATTTGTTGGCGACTTTCAATCCTTCTACTACGCTACTTCGATCTATAGTCTTTTCTTCAAGCCTCTATCTTTGGCGGATGATTTGAAGATAAACACCACTTGACTTAATGTTTGCTTTCTTCCTTATGGAGTCTTTTGAATTTCTAGGGCTAACTTATACTCTAACGTTACATGTCTGATGGGTCAATCCTTTCACATCACAGGGCAGCAAAGCATGCTCGTGACTCATCTTAGACTACTAACTCAGGGGAGTATAAGAGCAACTACTCGGACCCCATTATCCTACTTCAATAGTAACAAAGACTTTCTGCCTTACTCAAAGAAGGTTGTTACTGAACAGTCCTTTGACTGGTTCTTCTCTATTGGGAGGTTACATTTTATTAGGTCACAGTTGGCAACTATTCTCATCTTGGGATTGCCAAAAGACACTTCATTTTCCTGATTATAACAATTTTCCTATCATTATTGATGGGTTTGAACTGTTTCTCATCACTTATTAACTTTCCATAATTTCCCACGTTCCCCTTTCGATTATAAATAACCTAAAATGTTAAAGGAAAGTACATAAACCTACAAACCCTTTGCTTAATCAATCTTCCATCTCTCTTTCGTTTTCTCCTATTTCCTCCTTACCAGAGTGCAATTTTCCTTGCTATTCCAATACTAAAATTTTCTAGAACTAGTTTCCCCAACTTTTGTTTTTCCTAGTCCAACAACCTAATACTATATGGGGGTTTGTCTATTACCCCAGGAAATCTATTTTCCCTACCTTACTTATGGTCTCAGCGTGAATCGAGAAAAGTGTCAACCACGCACTTTTACTAGCTACCTCGTCCTGTTTTGGATTAGAAGTTCTATCATAGGGGATAATATATTGGTTTTACTTTCAATCAACCTCAAATGTGACAAGAGTCGTTTTCAAGAACTAGAGAGGTTCCTCCCCTTCACCTAGTTCAATGCGGCTCCCATGGTAACATGGTGGGGAAATCATGCCAGTACTGCTCACCTCCCGCCTCACCTTTCTCCTCTATCCCCCGACCAAACCTAACACAAGGGCCTTCCTTATCAGGCTACAACGTTGCGACCAAGTATATCCATCGCTACGCCACTATTTCAATATGACTCCTACGCTCTTCCCGTACGATTGCTAATGTCATACTTGGGTTCTACATCCCTAAGAATCAGCGGGGGCATTCCTATTTCTTCCTAATGATCATCAAATAAACAAGATAACGTCGACATGACTGTATACTTGGCGACTAATAATGTTACACTACTTTTGTATTTTCTTTCTCTAACGTTTGTATTTTTAATCTATGTACTTACTTATCCCTTCCACATTCATCTTATTGTATTTCCTAATTTATAGATTCCTTGTATGTTTTCAACATGCATTTATTAGAATTTCTACCACCAAATACACTTATTTATACTTTAGACGAAACTTTTAGTATACAACTAATGGTACTTACCTTTTCAATTCGCAAATCTAGGCGCATGCATCTACGAACTGCATGTATACTCTTAAGAATATTGAGGACTCAAGGGACTTAGCTAGTTCAATCATCATGCACATAGTGTTGCTTCTTTCAACTCGTCTAGGTCAGAGGATTGACTAAATCTATGCTCTGATACCACTTAAATTGTAACACCCTAAGCTTGACTTGTCTAACTTGTTCATCAGATTCGGGTATAGAGCGTCATAATGGATCGATTTCACCTATTCTTAATTTCTTATTTGCCTAAACTATTATAAAGCAGACCAAAGCTAATAAATCTTACAACAAATGCCTTAAGCCAATGAATGTTTAAATCCTCACAATTTTTGTTTCTAATAAGTTTATTTGTTTATAAAATAACTCTTAGAATTTAACTAAGAAGGACTATCTGCCCTATAATATAAATTCTAAGGATGATGTCTAGCTTCGTTATTATTGACCCCAAAACAAAGCCTTCAATGGTACCCCCTTCCTATGTGCATGAATTAAACTACCTGTGGAACTCGATCTCATCACTCCATCTAGCTTGGTCCCTTTTCTGAGTCATCGATCAAACTCGCAAGTCCTGCGAACATCAGGCAAAATCTTGTAAGTTCAAAGGATCTTAGTGAGTTCCTTTACAGCACCATAAATAAACCCTATCACACAATGGTAATAAATGTAAAATAAACTACACAAAATAATTCCCTGCTCGCTCAAGGCAAGTGTTCTTTATCAGGGTGGTGGACTCCACCCAATCCTCCGTGCTACTCGGCTTACTATGAGTCCTATCCTTACGTTCCATATTTTCTTCATTTCATACACCGCACATACAAGGTGTTTGGTGACCTCTAGATTACTTAACTATAACCTTGTTTTCCCATATTGTACCTCCATATTAGCTTTCTCATTTGCCCGTCCTAGGTTATTGGGACCTACCTTCCTTGGCAGATTTCCATGGTCGAACCAATTCTAGGCGAACTCCACCTTCATATACACTAGTCTCGAAGGACTTATTGACATTATCATATTGTGCTGACCGTCAGTAGGCCTCGCCCATCTAGTGAATCCATAAGTTATCGTTCATGCAACTATGAAAGTCTGCCATCTTACTTGCTCGTTTCCTCCCTAACAAGTTATCTTTGTGGCGGTATACCCAAAATAGACTTCCCCCATGAGGAATATAGACATTCTGACCCCTAGATAGAATCCTCATCCTTGGGGATCACTTCTCCATCCTCCCAAAGAGTTCACCTCTTCCATGGAACTTCATAGAGCAGTTCGTGGTAGCTCTTGGTTGTGGATCCTTTCTTGCGATCCTATGGTAACTTTCTCTCTTACATCATCGTAATTAGGCGAGTTATGTACTGTCTAACTTCTTCAAATTCTTATTGGGTCCTTACCCATGCATTGCTGGCATTCACATCTACCTTTACTGATTGCATTACTTTTAGCGGATTCCTCATGACTCGCTTGCTATACTTATGGTTTCACTTAACTCTTCTTCCACCTACGTGATTTCTCATCCTTGGTGTACTGATAGTATACGCCATGCTTGTGGTTCTGGCGGACTCTATGGGTTGTCGTAGTTGAGTTATGGTCTTATACCCTTCTCACCTCATTTCTCACATCCCAAAAAAATTATCCCGTGTTTATTATCTCGACAAACTTACATCGTGTTTACTATCTTGACGGACTTACCAGTATCTACTGTCCCGATGGAATTACACGTATTTACTGTCCTGACAGACTATCTCTGTTCTGTGTTTACTATGCCAGCATACTATATTTGTGGATTCCATTGAGTCTTTCATCCATGGTCTTACACTGATTCACCATCCTAGCGTACTATCTTATAATGCCATGGAGTCTTTCATCCATGGTTTTACTCATCATACCTGGCTTCTGTAGCATCTTTCATCTATGGTCTTACACTATATACCTTATACCGTGTAACATGCTCTTATGGCATCTTTCATCCATGTTCATACGCTACGTACCACATACTACACTGTCATAACTTCTTTCATCTATGGTCTTACTGTAATGGCCCAAATTTAAGGTTATCGAAATAGTGGTTTCGTAACCACAAATCTGATTTAAATAGAAAATTATTATTAATTTTTAAGATTTTTCGAGTGATTAGATATAAGTATTAGAGTATTGATAAGAAATTTTATTGATTGCATGCCTAAATTGCCTATTAGAACTTAATTGCAAAAGTGGGTAAATATAAATTTTAGATGATAAAGGATTTATTTGAAGTGCATAATCAAAGTAGAGGTCCTTAAATAGTAATTAGACCATAAAATTTCCATGGAAAAAATAGATATGCATAGATAAAAATAACTAAAGTTTTAATAAAGGGTATTTTAGTAAATAAATAATAAAAAGATCGCAAAAATATCATCTCCTCCATAGCTTGCTGCCGAATTTGGATAGACACCATAGCTAGGGTTTTCACACTTTTTCAAGCTCATAGTAAGTGATTCTAAGCCCCGTTTTTAATGCTTTTTACATTTTTGAAATCCTAGTAGCTTAATTTAGCTTATTCTAGTGATAATTTAACCTAGGGTTTATATTTGGAAAAATACCCATGGGTGAAAAGTGTTTATTTTGATGTTTTATGATATAATATGAAGCTATAAATTATGTTAAACAATTTTTGCTAGCTGATTTTAAGCGAAAACAAGTAAGTTGACATAATCAGTAAAAATCCCTAATGTGCATAAGCAAGTGGTAGAGTGAGAATTTGATGTTGTCATAGAATAGAAAAATGTTCAGCATGTTATATAACATAAGAATATGAGATGAAGTTTAATTTCCGAACTTTGGGGCAAAAGCGTAATTATGTAAAAGTTTAGGGGCAAAATTGTAATTTTGCCAAAGTTAGAGTCGAGGGCTGTTTTAGTGAATGTGAGTATTAAATAAGTTAAATTTGTTATTATAGATCAAGAAGAATGAAATTCGAGGTTAGATCGAGGAAAGAATAAAGTTGAAGACTAAATTGATAAGTTTGGCTATATTTGCTACTGAGGTAAGTTTACGGTAAATAAATGCAATATTTCAATAATTATTATTAATGCTATTATTTTCCAGTAATTATATATTTATTTCATGAATTTATTTGATATTGACTCAAGTATGAGACGATACAGAATTGATATTAAAAAGTCTCGTTGAAGCATAAGGAAGGTATTGGATACAAATGTCATGACATTTGGGTAAAGAGATCCCATGTAAGACCATGTCTGGGACATGGCATTGGCATCCTTGAGATCACGAAAGGTCCCATGTAAGACCATGTCTGGGACATGGCGTTGGCACCGAGATGAGAGGTCCCCCGTAAGACCATGTCTGGGACATAGCATGGGCACCGATATGAGAACTCCCATGTAAGACCATATCTGGGATATGGCATTAGCAGTACATGAAACATCCCATCTAAGACCATGTCTGGGACATGGCTTTGGCATGCTATTATCAGAAAGAGACCCAAGTATCCTTATTAGTCCAATGTGGTTCAACGGGCTAGTAAATAACTTATGTCCATGAAGGTTCAGTTAAAAGTATAAATGGAAAGTTTAAGTGAGTTATAAGAGTTAAGAGTATATTACATTACCCATTGAGAATCAACATTTTGGCAAGAGAAAAGTAAGTCATAATTATGAGTTATCTAAGTAAACAAGTAAGTGAATGAGTAAGAGATCAAGTAAAGAGGAAATTAAAGATTATGTTACTTGGTTATTATTATTTGTGTTTAATGTTGCTATTTATTTACTTGTAAACTTACTAAGCATTATGCTTACTTTTTTTATTTTCTTTTTATATAGCATTATTAATCAAATTCGAGGATCCTAAAGACGTCGGAGATCGTCCACACTATCAATCACAACGACTCGGTATTTTATGATGAACTATGTTTGAACTATGGCATGTATAGGGACTTACTTATTTTGAATGTTGTATCATGATTTTGCTAAAGAATTTTGTGTAAATATCTAATGATGAATGGTTGTAAAAATGGCTAAGTAAGAAGGTGTTTTTTGTTATACATGTCTATGTGATAAATTATGCATAGAAATCATGAAAGAGTAATAATTTGCAAAGAAACAGATTTCAAATAGCAGCAGTGATGTGATTTTGAAAAATCACTTAGGATAGTATAAAATGAATTATAGGGTGTATGATATATATAATGAAATCTTGTTGAGTCTATTTTCATGGAAAAATAATGGTTTAGAAAAATGAATTTTATATTTTGAGATATGTGAATTTTGGTGAGATAGGGTCAGAACTGTTTCTGGAGTCCCCTGTTCTGAGTTTAGAAAATCACTAAATATTGTACAAAAATAGTTATCAGTTGTAATTTATATGTATAGATTCCTTATTGAGCCTATTTTCTGTAGAAACAAGTTATAACACCATATGAAAATCCTACAATTATAAAACATATTTTTAGTAGCAAGAGGTCAGGACAGTCGAGTGGTCAAACAGGGGAGACTTTAACTAATAAACTGTACTAATTGACTGAACCAAAAATTATGAAAAATTTATGGTAAGAATATATATGAGTCTAGTTTCAGGAAAAATTTACGGATTTAAATTTTGAGTTTTGTAGCTCAAGTTACAAATTATTTAGTGACTGCTGGGCGAGTGGACAACTTTATCATAAATAGTGAGATAAGTTTTAAAAGCAAATTTTTATGCCCCGAATTAATAAGTTAAGTAAAGTAATGCCTCGAGCTCGACTCCGACAACGGTCTCGGGTATGGGGTGTTACACTTACGCTATATACTATCATCATGGTGTCATCTCGAAAGACCAACCGATACTAGCGTTGCTGTAAATACCATTCCATGATTTTCATTTCCTGAATCCTCCTCTCATTACCTCGTTTAAACCATCTAACCTCGACGCTCGAACATCGTAGTGTTCCCTCCGCAAGACCTAGAGCTTCACCCAAGGCGGTATCTAATAGGTTCATTCCCCATTTCCCATCCTAACTTTTCTATCTCATGAAGGTTTTTCCCATAATTATGCAATGCATGCACATATCATCATATTTCATGTTTATGCAAACATGGCATACTCAAACAACATAGACTATAACAGCAACCTTGTAGTTTGGAACTCACCTGAAGCTTTATCATTTCCTTAACTGAGCTTCCTCGAATGCCAGAGCTTCCATTCTCCTAGCAGCTAAGCATTACAACCAAAATCATGGGCTAAACCCAATACTCTTAGCTTAACCTCATACATACAAAACCCTTAAAATGGTTGTCAAGTCCATAACGTCATTTACATATTCTTACGTACATAGAAGGCTTAAGAACCTTACCCACTTATTGGTTCCCCTACTTTTCCATCTTAATCCTTATGAGGTCTAGTTTATCCAAGACCTTCCACAGTTATCCTCCTTCAAGCTACCGAAAAAGATAAAGAACAGGAGAAAATAAAACAGAATGGGAAGAAAATCATCCCTGGGAAACCATGTCCCTGCTATTTGTAGCACTTCCCACTCTATTACCAACCTTAGGAAAACCATCCATCGCTAATTCTTATGTCTCACACTAATAAACCAGTGAGTTTTATTCTAACCAAACTAGATTTTAATCCCAACCATGTCCAATTTAATTTCCAGCTTCCTGTTTCTTTCAATAGAGGACGTCAACTATCGGTCTATTTCAATTTAGTCTTCAAATTGTAGGTTATTAGAAATATAGTTGTTACAATTTAGGTACTTTTTTATTGCCCAAATATACGCCGATGATATAATCTTTGGCTTTAAATTTGTTAGTTCTAGGGAAATATTTGTGAAGATGATACAAAACGAGTTTCAAATGAGTATGGTAGGAGAATTATCCTACTTCCTTAACTTCTAGATCAAGTAACATGAAAATGGTATATTTTTTTCACAATGAAAGTATGCTAAGAAATTGATTAAAAATTTTGGAATAGAAGGAGCCAAGCCTCCAAGGACCCGACTGTCAATAAGTAAGAAGATCAACATAGATGTAAGAGGAGTGCCTATTGCTCTTAGCAATTATGGAAGTATGATTGGATGCTTGCTACATCTGGCTGCAAGTAGGCCTATTTTGAGCTTTAGTGTGGGTGCTTTTGCTTGATCTCAATCCAATTCTAAGGAGTCCCATGCCAAAGTTGTGAAACGCCTCGTTAGGTATGCCCTTGGTACCCTTGATTTTGGTATATGGATGTCTAAAGATAGTACTATGAACTTAGTTGGGTATAGTAGTACAGGTTGGGCAAGTAATGTAAACAATTGAAAGATTACTCAAAAGCTTGTTTTTGTTTGAATCTTGTATCTTGGTTTAATTAGAAAAAAAATTCAATTTTTATCTCAATTGTTAAGGCAGAGTATATTGCTACAAGAAGTTGTTTTGTTTAGCTTTTGTGGTTGAAACAGATGATGGCTGACTTTGGAATGGAATTACCAATGGGTATTGCCTACTGTGACAATTTAACTGCAACCAAATTATTGAAGAATCCCATGATGCACTCAAAGACTAACCACATGAACATTAAGCACCACTTGATTCATGAACTTGAGGAGAGTGGAACAATCAAATTGCACTATGTGAAGACTAAAAATCAATTTGTTGATAAGTTTAAAAAAGCCCTGGATGCAGCAAGGTTCGAAGCACTAAGGAACTCAGTTGATGTTTTTGGCGTTCAACACTAGGCATTCATTTTGTAAGGTATTCGAATGCAAAATTTTATATCATTTTGCTGGTTTGAATATAATATTATAGTCGGTTTATCCTCCCATGCTACTGTTATTTTTGGAGGGAAATTATGTTAGTGAAGATTATTTTTCATTTTTCTTGGAGGGAAATTAAATAGAGGTTGTGGTACAAGGATATTGTAATCTATAAATACTTTGATTGAGTTACAACTTATCACAATCACTTATCCCCAATTTTTTATAACCTAGCACCTTAAGATTCTTGAGTTTTCAATCACTTTTGCTCTTAATTTCTTCTTGTTTCTTGAAGTTCTTGTTCTACTCAATGGCACGAGTTAATATTACTTCATATGAAGAGTATGAAAAGGCTTAACAAGCCTAGCAGACTGGTGAATTGTCTCAGCAACCAGAGACCACTAAAGAGACTTTAGTGCCATAACTAGTTGGCACTGCTACTGGCATTGGTAAGGTGTAATCAAGCGACAAGAAGCCTCAATCATCTGATTTTGCACATAGTGAAAATTAATCTGAGATTGTTGATGAAGCCATCCATAAATATGTCCTTATTGAAAATGAGAATGGGTCACCCTACTAGATGTCTTCTTGTTCATTGATAAGTCGGTTATAGTGATCGAGGACATCTCAACCACCAATTCTTCCCTAATCATAAATTAACCAATGAATTGCTTGGTGATTAACCCTTACCAAATGAATAACCCCGAAAGTCACTTCCACGATTTAATCTGTTGATAGCTTTACCAACTAGAAGAACTCAACTCTAATTATTGATCTCAATCACGTGGATCTTTTAAATTATATCACTTAATCCTATGACGTCACCTAACTGCACTCCCAATTGAACCACACAAACTTGTTCTCGATAAAGTAATTCGATGCAAAATTAACTATATCAACTGTGTATTATTCCCAACATTGGGATATTTCTTGAAATGACACTAAAAATAATACTATGAGATGATCATATCTATCTCTTGAGATAGAGAAAAAAGTGAATACCCAAATGAAAAGGGTTAAGTACGATTTCAAATCTTACAATTCCAATACAAATATTTGGTCGACCTTTTGCTATAAAACAATTTAGTTGCTCATAATAGAAAAATAAAGCAAAGGAATATAGAACTTAATAAAGCTAAAAGGGAAAATAAAAGAAAGAAAGTAACAGGAGTAGAGAGTGATGCAAGCAAGAATTGAAAGAAAGAACAAATTGGATTTCTTTCCAAAACCAAAAACAAAACAGGGACGTCCCCCACTCTCATTGGTTTTAGTTTTTAAACTGAATTTTAATTCCTAGTATTTTACTCCTACATATTTCCTAAATATAAAATTAATATTTATCTAAATAAATTATAAGAGATAAAACTTAATCCTAATTAACCTCCTAATAAACATCCTTTCAAATAATGTTTAAATAAAAATAAAATAATCTAACACCTATAGATTGCATTAAGTTAATCATTGAGGATGCCGTAAAAAAGGTAACCTTGATATTGCCCCCATTGATGATGCTAGTGATGTTCATGAGGAAGAAACAAGCCCTTCATATTTAGTTAGTGATTTTATCATTAATATTTCTGAACCTATAACTAATCATTCTGTTGCTAAAAACCTTATTGTTGAACCTGTTGAGATTCTTAAAGTTGGAGAAGATAAAGTTGTGGTTATAGGAGTGGCAATTGGTCCTGGCACTACTACTGATTCTGTATGGCGGAGAAAAAACTTGATCAACGGTTACCAAAGAGATTAAGCAGAGTCACAAAACATAAAAAGGAAAGGAAATTGCAGACAAATGGAAAGATCTTTTGTTCCCTTTTTGCCCCTAAGAAAAGATGTTCGTGACTAGTTTCAAACCTATCATTAGAAAAAGAGTCTGATGATGAATTTCCCTTGAATAAGCATTACCTTGGAAGGATGGCTCATACCAAGAGACCCAACATTCCTTTGTCCCTAGTAGCTAAGAAGCCCTCTACAAAGAAACCTACTAAACTGATTGATCCTCACTAAAAGAATAAGACGCATTATTGAAGAAGAAGTATCAGACTTTTCTTGTAATACCCCATATCCAACCCGATCGTTTGGTTTGAGTTACAGGTTGCTACATTCATTTCCAGAGCAACTATGATCAATAAAAAATTTATTTCCAACATTAAATATTAAAATATAATTAAAAACAGGTGTATAAAATTATATGAATTCATTTTCGGGTCTTATACGAGCTTACGAAGCTCTATTGCTAACCCGAGATTCAATTAGGACCAATTTGTAATGTTTTTAAACTTTAGAGTTGACATTAAACTTCAGGGCTTCCTCATCACAACGACCATTGCTCAAAATCATGTCGTGACATATGGATTTTATCTCGTCGCGGTAAAAAATGTTCGACGTCAAGACATGACATACTGTTTCTAAATGGTTAAGTTTTGGCACCTATTTGCAATCACCTAAAACATCTGAAATTCATTTGCATTTATAATTTCAACCAAGTGTACATATCCAATGAGTTCCATTATAGCTAAAGTACCATTTATAATTATATATTTACATCTATTTCAACAAATTCATTAAAGTACACAATTCATTTCATCATGCTATTCATTGAATAATTGGCATATATATGTGTGTGTGTGTGTGTGTGTGTGTATAATCAGTACCATAAAGAATATTAGCAAACCAGAAGGTATGCCTAACCAAATGTTGTCACGTTCTCAAATTCATATATATATATATATAAACATATGGCCAATTCAAAAATACTAATTCCAACTCCAAAGTTTACATGATCATTTATTATATTAAAAACTGACTCAATCCAAGTATATACCATATAACGAACAAAAAAGAGACTATACAAACATTGTTGAGTCAAGGATCACTTTCGAGATGCTGGAATCACTTCTTGAGGCCTTAAGACATACCTAAAGTTGCCCATGGGAAAAACAAACCATACGCTGAGTGATAATCCTTAGTGGTATTTCCATGATTCAAGCTAATGCAAACAGGTTTAAAACTATAACATACAGTTAAACCAAATACTTTCATTACCATATCAACTTGCATAAGATCATCTTTACATGTCAATACACTAATATGTACTTAAAACAAATAATTTCTCATTCATTTCAGAATAACTTAACCAATTTATATTATCATGTATAGTTACTCATACTTATTCATTTCCATTACTACATATAAACACATAAGTCCCATTCATATCAACATCTCAACCATTTTCAAGTCTATTGACTCGTTTTTTGCTAAATCGGTCCCCAAGGCTCATTTTCAATTCTATTTGCACGGTCTTTCACATGTTGTTGTATACTATATTTCAATTACATTTCATCTCATATATCATTTAGTCAATTTGTGTATTTATAACCCTACTAAAAAGACACAAACTTCGAATAGATACGTGGATCCGCCACCTCGAGTTGCTTGACAACAATAATTTTCACAATATGATTACCCTGTCACCCTAGGTTTCCCGACAATGATGACTCTATATGTACAATCTACAATCCTAGGTTGCCCAACAATGATGGTTTTCAATCAATATCTTGACCCTATGACATGCCAACTATATCTGACTCGATCCGAACAACTAATAGGGTAACCAAATTTCCAATTCATTATATAGTTCAATTTACATTCCAATATTCTCAATTTATCAACATTTCACAATTTCATACCAATTATCACATATCAAGTAATTCATGCAACTTTCTATTCTATTCAATTTTGTCCATATCTCGAAATCCAATCTCAATCATAGAAATTTAATTGAAATAGCTATTTCCAGCTCACCTAAAATTTCATATAATGCAAAATGTTATGAATATGCAATAAATAAATCAGTCCCAAATCTTAAAAATACAAACCAAATCCCGAGTCACTCGTCAACAACTTTCGTTTTTCCTTTCCCTCTCAAAGATTCCACGTTGACGTTAGCTAAATATAATCACAAAACATATAACACCATCAATTTCATTCAAATTACAATCAATTACAATATCAAGCATATTATACAATTTATTTAATTTAGTCCTTAAACTTGGGACAAACATAACTTTCTATCTAGAACTTCGAATTAGAATCTGATTTCACATATATTCATTACGAACCTCCTATTTCCCAATCTTCTTGAAATTTTAAACAACTTTGTATTTTATTCAATTTGGTCCCTAATGTACAAAATTATCAATTAAGCAGTATAATTTAGTCCTTTTCACAACATAAGCTTAATTTATATCAAATTCACACCAATTTCATCCATGTCTCAATAATGGAATCTTTCATTGGTTGAACTAAGCTAAATCAAGCTCCCATGATTCAATTTCCGTAAAAATCAAAGAAAAATGGAAAAAGACTTACTTGAATTAAAGTTTGAATACCTTAAAACCTAAATATGGGGTCCTTCTCTTTTGGTTTCTTCGTTTGGCGAGTTGGAGAAGATGATATTTCATCTATTCTTCAACTAATTTCATATATATATACCTAGACTAAAGGTTAATTAACTTAATCAAAATATATCATTATTGTCCACTATCTCTCATTTATAAAGGGTTTAATTACCATTTTAGATCTTTGGATAATTGCAATTTAAGTCCCCAAGCCATTTCCTAATTAAAATCTATTGCAATTGGAATTTTACAATTTAGTCTTTGTTCCTTAATTAATCACAATTTCGGCTAAATTGTCTAACCAAACTTTAATTCATCAATATATCAACTCTGTGAATATCCCTATTTAATATTTAGGGACTTAGTTTACAAAAATAAGGTCTTGTTCTAGCACCTTTTGAAACTGGGTCATTACATTTCTCTCCATCACTTGCACAAATAGGTCTTTGCTCTTTTTAAAGAAAAAATTCATAAAATAGTAGAATATTGATGAGAGAAGTTTTTGGGATAGAGGCATTGACATTATCCTAGAGAATAATGATCTACTTCAATTTGTTGCTTCTGTGTAACCTTATGTTATGTTCTTTTTTATGAATTTTATGCCAACAAGCTTAAGACTGTTAATGATCTATCTAGCAAATTTTACCACAAAGCATATGTTTGAGGAAAATGCTACAAGTTTGGCCCTCAGAAAATCAAAGAGCTCTTGCTTCACCCTTTCTCTACTAATGTTGATATTGAGGAATCCTATGACACCATGGCCAAGACTACAACCAAAGAGTTCACCTCAGTTGGCCTTAGACAACTAAACTTCTCACTTTGAACCTAGAACCTACATATGCTAGCCGGTTAGCCATTGCCACTAGAAACTAAATTTCTAATAGTCAAGAAAATGCAATCATTAATAAAATGATCACCATCATAAGGAAAAGTTGTGATTTATTTAGTTTAATATGGGAGAACTCATCTTTTAAGAAATTATAAAACATACATGAGCACCCCAGTAGTGCTTCAAGCGTTGTCCAGTAACTTTAAAAGTAACACTCATTTTCATGTTTTTTGTATCAACAACTCAGTTTGAGAATAGTTGAACTACTTCAAAAAGACCTTACCAGTAAGGTTTCATATTACTAGGTAACAATTTAAGTCTAGAATTAAACAGTAATACCTACTGTCCTGGTTCAATTTGCATTGGCATAATTCGGTTATCATGTCATTGCTTGGTCTTTTCCTTGTATAGTCTAGCATTTTCATATGCTTGTAGCTGAAACTCTTCCATTTCATTCAACTCTAACAACATTTTATTTCTAACGATAACTTAGTCCATGTTAAGCTTCTTGATAGGCCAAAATGCTTTGTGACATGGTTTCCCATAAGCAAGTTTAAAAGGCGACATCCCTAATGCTTCATCCAGTCTGGTGGATCAATTCTTACAAGATGGGTTCACCATTTTTTCCAAAATCTGTTTAATTTCTCTATTAGAAATCTCAGCTTGTCCATTCATCTGGGGATGATATGCCATAGCAATCTTATGATTCACTCCATATCTGCGCAAGGCATTGGCCACAAGTTTACAAACAAAATGGGATCCTTCATTGTTGATAATGGCTCCAGGTGTACTAAATCTTATAAAAAGGTTCTTGTGTAGGAACTTTAGTACAGACTTAGTGTCATTAGTAGCTAAGGCTACCACTTCTACCCATTTAGAAACGTAATCTACTGTCAAATGTATGTACGATTTGCCTACAGATGGTGGAAATGGACCCACAAAGTTTATTCCCTATACATCAAATAACTTAACCTCCAATATACTTTACAGCGACATTTCATGTCTCCTAGATAGATTCCCCATTCTTTGACAACGGTCACACATTTGACAGGATTCATGAGCATCCTTGGACAATTTTAGCCAATAGAATCCCGACTGAAGTGCTTTAGCGGTGGTTCTCATTCTTTCAAAATGTCCTCCATAAGGAGTTGAATGACAATGCTACAAAATATTATGTATTTTTTTCATTAGGAACACACTTCCAAATGATTTGATCGATACATTATTTAAATAAGAAAGGCTCATCCCAATAATAGTGCTTAGCATCATGAAGAAATTTTTGCCTTCTGTGGGTGTTTAAATCAGGCGACATCACACCACTTACTAAGAAATTCACTATATCGACATACCAAGGTAATGCCTTGGCAAATAACAACTTTTCGTCTAGAAAATGTTCTTTAATAAAGTTATCATAGCCATCTATATTACGCAATTCTAACCTTGACAAATGATCAGCCACTTGGTTTTCAGTCCTCTTTGATCATGAATTTCCAGGTCCAACTCTTATAGTAACAATACCCACCAAATCAATCTCAGTTTGGCATCTTTCTTATGCACCAAGTACTTAATAGTCGAGTGATCTAGGTAAATTGTGACCTTGGTACCCACTAGATAAGGATGAAATTTTTCGAACGTGCACACCACAACTAACAACTCTTTTTTCGTTGTGGTATAATTAAGTTGTGCATTCGTCACAGTTTTGCTAGAATAATATATTGCATAAAGTATTCTGTCTCTCCTCTGCCTTAACATTGCTCCCACGACATAATCGCTGGCATCACACGTGAGGTCGAACAGCAAGGTCCATTCTGGAGCTACTACAATTGGTGTTGCTACTAGTCTTTTCTTTAATTCCTCAAAAGCACCCAAGCAATGTTCATCAAAATCGAAGGATCTCTTTTGCTCCAGCAGTGTGTACAAGGGCTTAGATATCCTTGAGAAATCCTTAATGAATCTTCTATAAAATCCTCCATGACCTAGAAAACTTCTAAAACCCTTGACACTGGTGAGAGGTGGTAATTTTTCTATTACTTCAATTTTTGCTCAGTCTACTTCAATTCCTCGCTGTGATATCTTATGCCCTAAGACAACTCCTTCATGAACCATGAAGTGGCATTTTTCCTAGTTCAAGACAAAGCTTGTTTCTTCACAGTGGCACAAAACTAATTCCAAATTTTTCAAACAATCTTCAAAATCGTTGCCAAATACAGAGAAATCTTCCATGAAAACTTCAAGGAATTTCTCCACCATATCCAAGAATATGGCCATCATACAATGCTGAAAAGTTGTTGGGGCATTACATAATCTGAATGGCATCCATCTAAATGCAAAAGTATCATATGGACACGTGAAAGTTGTCTTCTCTTGGTCATTGGGAGCTATGGCAATCTGATTATACCCTGAATACCCGTTCAGAAAATAGTAGAAAGCTTTCCTTGCTAACCTATCCAACACCTGATCAATAAATGGCAAGAGGAAATGCTCCTTCCTAGTTCCTTTGTTAAGCTTCCAATACTCCATGTACATTCTCTATCCTGTGATCATGCGAGTTTGTATGAGCTCATTATTGCCATTGCTAACCACTAGCACACCTACTTTCTTGGGCACACATTGTATAGGGCTTACCCACGAACTGTCTGAGATTGGGTAAATAATGTATGCGTCAAGCCACTTGATAATCTCTTTCTTGACAACTTCTTTCATTATCGGATTCAATTTTCTCTGTTGGTCAATAGAATTGCTATGACAATCCTCTAGCAAGATTTTATGCATGCAAAATGCAGGGCTGATTGCCTTTATATCAGCAATGTTCCATCCTAGCGCCTTCTTAAATTATCGCAGGACTTCCAGCAACTTGACTTCTTATTTGGATGTAAATTTCGTAGAAATCACAACCGACAAGGTACTGTTATCTCCCAAGTATTCATATTTTAAATGTTGTGACAAATGTTTCAACTCCAATGCAGGAGGTTCCTCTATAAAAGGTTTTGGAGGCTTGAATGAATGTCTCGATAAATCCAAATAGTATTTTTTTCCATAGTCTCTCCAATGTCTGTTTGGCTTCCATGAATTTACCGAGTTTTTCAAAATGCACTTCACCAATCCTTTCTAATGAGTCTTCGTTATTATCAGAATTGTTGTGGCAAATTCTGTTGAATTCTTCCTCCACTGTTCTTTCTATCAAACCAATGGTGTGGCATTCTTCATTTTCGCCTACACATTTCAAAGCATCAAAAGCATTAAAAGTAACCTGTTGATCATTTACCCTCATCGTCAATTCATCTTTCTATACGTCAATTAAAGTTCTACCTATAGCAAAAAAAGGTCTTCCAAGGATAATTGGCATATTTTGACCAGCTTCAAATTCTAAAATAAGAAAATCAGTTAGAAAGATAAATTTATCCACTCTTACCAGTACATCCTCAATTTTAGCTTCCAAATATGCATAGGATCAATCAACTAATTGCAAAGTCACCATAGTAGGTCTTACTTTCCCAATTCCTAGCTTTATGAAAATAGACTTAGGCATTAGGAAAGATAAATTTATCCACTCGCTCCTAAATCACATAATGCCTTACCAAGATAATGATTTCCAATTGAGCACAGGATAGTGAAACTCCCTGGATCCTTCATCTTCGAAGGTAGTTTATTCATCAACATTGTTGTACACCCTTCAGTGAGAGCAACAATCTCAAACTCTCCCAATCTACGCTTCTTTGACAATATGTCTTTCATAAATTTTACATAACTGCGCATTTGCTCCAAAGCTTCTACTAATGGTATGTTTATATGGAGTTGCTTCAAAACATCTAAAAACCTTTTTAAACTGAATATCATGTTTAGCGTTCTGGAATCACTAAGGAAAGGGTAGAGGTGGTCGTCCTTCATGTTGTTAATATTGTTTTGCTGTGGCATTTCTGTTGGCAATATGATCAAATTTTGTCAAAACATTTTTTTCGTACCTTTTTTAAATGCTTTCTGTTGTTCAGTAGGTTTTGAGATATTTTTTTGATTGCAGCTAAACTTATCTTCTTCTACCATGGCATCTTGAACAACTTCATCAAATGAGTCCCACTTCTAAGAGTACTGCCCTTGCACTGCTCCTTCCCTTGGGTTCTTGAATTTTCAGTATCACTTGGCAATGCTCCTTGTGGCATTGAATTTAGAGCATTCTCTATTAACCCTACTTGATTTTCAAGAGCTCGGAGAGATGCAACCTGGTTCTGAATCACAGCATTATTTTTTTGTCATATACTCCTTCAACAAAGCTTCTAAAAGATGATACCTGACCTTGTTGAGCATTTTTCCTTGGCATAGGATGATTATAACCAGGCAGTGCATTGTAGATATTCTGTCTTGCAACATTATGTGAACTCCCCGTACCTTGGTTATTCCAACTAAAATTTGGATGCTGCTTCCACCCTAAATTGTAAGTGTTGGAATAGGGGTTATTATTCTAATTAAAATTACCTATGTAGTATACCGATGTTGGGTTTGATACGTATTCATCAAACACATGATCTTCACCAAAATTAATGCATGCTAGCTCGACTGCTTTTATCTCCTAAACTACAGTTGGTCTCTTCATTGTTTTGATTATATTAGATAAAAATGATATCTGAACAGCTAATGAAGTGATTGCATCAAGCTCTATGGTACCATTAGCTCTCTTGCTCGTCCCAACTCTCGTGGTCGGATACTAATAATCATTTTGTGCAATCTTTTCCAAAATCTCATATGCTTTGTTATAAGATTTATCCAACCAATTATCATTGGCAAATGAATCAACTGTCATCCTTGTATGTGCATTCAACCCATTATAGAATATCTTCATCTGTGTCTAGTGTTGAAATCAATGCATTGACATTTCCGAATTAAATGTTTAAATCGTTCCTAAGCTTCATATAATGTTCCATCCTCTAATTGCTGAAAACATGTGATGTCATTTCTAGGCATGGCATTCACGTTTGGTGGATTATACCATAGTAAAAACCTCTAGCAAAAATCATTCCATGATATCACTGTCCTCGATGGCAAAGCATTCAGCCATGCTCTCGCACGATCTCTTAATGAATATGGGAACAATTTAATTCTCAGGGCGTCTTCAGGAACACACTATTGCCTGAACGAATCACAAACTTCTAGGAAAAGTCGTAAATGCAATTTTGGACCTTCAATGGTCAATCCTGCAAACTGTTCTACTGTTTGTAACATCTGAAACATTACTAATTTTAGTTAAAACTATTGTACTTGAATTCGAGGTCTAACTATCCCTGGATTCAGATCATCCAAAATTGGCACAACATGTTCTCGAATGGGTCTGTCTCGATCATCTATCACCCCATGGATATGAGGATCAACGCCCTGACCATTCAAATTATCATTCATACTTGTTATTACCCTTCGAACAGGAGGATTAGCATCTTGACCATTCGAGTTATAATTAAGATCAGGATCATTCCCATTCCTAGCCATTTTTTGCAATTTTTCTGCCTTCTTCATAAAATTCTATCAATCTCTGGGTCAAAAATGATACTCTTTGTTAGCAGGAATGCCTCTTCTCATGTACTAATAACAAATCTATAGAAATTAAATTAAAATAAGTTAGATAGAACTAATAGAATTAAGTAAAACAACCAAACCAAATTACACCAAGTTGCCGATCCCCGACAACGGCATCAAAAACTTGTCGTGTGTGAATATGATATGTGAATTGTGCAAGTATACACGCTGGATCAAGTAATAAAGTGATGAATGAGTATCATTCCCACGAGGATTGGATTGAGGCACTAAAGTGGTCAAGTTATTATAATAAAATGCAATTAATACTCTAGTAAAGCTATGGTAAGCATGTTATGGCAATTGAAAAGAATAATAGTGTATGCGATATGTGGAATTAATGAATGCTTGAAATGCTATGGCAAAAAGAGAGTAGAAATGTAATGACAATTATAGAAATGAGTATACGAATAATATGCAACTGATAAATACACAACTTAGGATGCAACGGAAAAAATGCTACGAAAAAAGATAAAGGTTACGCGATGTTGAGTGGGAAGGTCAGGATTATTAAGAATCTACTTTTCTTGTCAGCAATGGTTTAGCAAAATCATACTTAAATTACTACTCATAAGATTTCTAAAGTGGCCTGCTTCTTTCAAAGGCAGAAACCTCAAGCTGTAATGCATGTGTCTATAGGCCTTTAATAAGGTACATTGCATTGTTCCCTTTTGTATGAACGTTACTCTATGTTTAGAGTCTATTACAAATATCTGTTGAGGACTTTCCATATCATTCAATCAAGGTCTAACTAATCTAATCTTTTCAAAATTTAGATTAATTTAAGGGTATGCTGCATAGTCAACTATGTCTAGGGATTGCTCACATACATTTTAAAGAGTAGAACAGTTGAATAAAATAGTAAAGATAATTCAAATTTATACTGCATCCATTAAAGACAGTTAAAGTTTCATCAAAGTAATCCCAACCCTATGAGATTTAACTCATAGGTTGGCAAATAACAGTCAACTCAAACATCATTTTCATAATTGTAATTCACGAAGGAACATATTAGAAATAATGGAAGAACGTCGGGAAGATAGCTTTCGCTTGTCCGATCCACACTCTAGCTGCACAATGCCCTAAGGTGGTGAGAGGGATTACCTACGTCTTTCCTCTTCCTATCTCTATTCAGCTGCTACCTTCTAATTTGCCTAAGGATCTCTACCCCCGGTTACACGTCTAGAGTTTCCTCCTTTTTTATTTTTAAATTGCTTTTCTCCTTTTTCAGGATAATTCCAATAGCCTTAAGATTTATCTTTTCCTATTTTCTAGGCAGATTTATCTGATACAAGTTGAGTTTGGTTGAAACTGATATGCACTGAACGCTGACTGGACACATTCCCAGCATTGCCACGGCATACAAACTGGCAATCTGACCACCATTTTGCCCCAGTAAAACTTCACTCATTTATTTCTTGTTCCTTATCCTGCACCTACCATTACCACAAAACATAGTCCTTCCACGACCAATTAAAAATACTTAATATTTAAACGCAGCCCAAGTTCTAATGCAATGCTAAATGTACTAATGAAAATGTCCTAAAATGCAACAAAATGTTCTTAAGTACAGGAAATTAACTAGGTCCAAAGGCATAAAATATAACTATTTTCAAGAGTTATCAACGTACCTTAAGCTTTTTCCTTTACCTTTTCTTATTTTTCAAATTCTTTGCAAATAAAACTCTAAACTTGTTCTTGCAACTAAAAATTATGAGAGAAAACCTACAAAATCAAAGTTTTCTTACAATTAGCTTGAAAGATAGCATTCTAAGGCCAATCTTGGAGTTGTTCCTACTAGTGAAGCTCAACCTGTAGGTGCAGTGCTTATACCTATTGGCATTGAGGTAGGCACTCTTAGACAACTTTTAGTATTCAAGTAGATGATGCTACAACATCTTGATGCTAAAATTGACTTACAAGAACAGGTTATCCAACAACTCCAAGCAACTTTCCATCGTGCCAAATCCATCAGTAATGATCTACTGGCCAAGCAACTCCAATAACTCATTGGCACAATGTTGAACAAAAAATACGAGTAAGATATAGAGTTATTGGTTGTTGTTATTCTTTTTAAAATATTTTCTTTTCAAATTTTATTTTAAAGATTGTAATTTGAAACTTTAAACATGCATTGCGTTACTTTGTCTATTTTATGAACCCTTTTCAAATATGTTTAATATAATATAATTTTTAGTATTTTGATCATTAATGCGATCATCATCTTTTTGACATTAATGATTGATTTGCTTGATTATGTTAATAGTTAAGTATGATTGATTAAGGGGTAGTTACTTATGGGAAGAATTTTTATTGTGTTGAGTATGTTCTCCTATTGCAGTTTTGTTCAAAAATTTACCAAAAGTGAAGATTGTTGAGACAGTTTTTTAGCAATGTCAAAGAGTCGTGCCCACTAGTGTCTGGCATGTTTAAGTTGGTAAATTTTGGCAATAAAAATCATTGCACTTTTGATTCTTACTGATAGTTTGGATGACTGCAAGTCCATCTTTAGTATCCAAACTATTTAAAGCAACATATCTTTGAGATTGATTTGGATGGGATCAAGGCAATTGACTTTCCAAGTTTGGTGGGATTGGGTTGAATTGGGTAAACCCTGGAAGTATATCTTGAAGATTCAAAACTTATCTGAGCTCATTGAAAATATTCTTTTTGCTTATTATTTTGTTGGTTTTGAGGGAAAATTAATAGTAATTGAGTAGTATGTTAGCAAGTCTTAATTGCTTGTAAATTGAGGAGATTTGTATAGATGATGATGTACTGACCAGACATCACTTATTCTTGCTCATTGAGGAACATTTCTTATGAGTGCATTGACTAAATAATCAAGTGTGTTACTTAATTATTGTCCTAAGTTTTCAGGGGAAAACTTAGAGGAGAATTCTCTAGATACTAGGTACAAAAGTGAGGAGTCTAATCTAGTGAGTGTTAGAGGTTATAATTACTTGTTGTACGAGTTGCTAAGTAGTGGATTATCTCTTTGAACGATGTCCTACAAATATAGAGAAACTGAACTCTGTAAACATGTTGTGTGTTATTTGTTTACTACCTTATTCATACTTAATGCATGAAGCAGTTGATATTGGTCTTAAGTATTGCTCAAGTGTATTTACAAATATCTTTAGTTCTTTCACATCTTTTATCATAATTATCTGTTAAAATAAAATTTAATATTTAAAAGTTCCAAGTTTATTTATGTTCAAAATTCATAAATGACATACGATATAAAATTATTTTTATTATAATTATCTATTAAAATCTTCATTATTTATTAAAATAGTAATTTAATATTTAATGCATTATGATCTTTCAATTCTAATTATCCACCAATAAAACTATAAATACTACATGTTTTTTTCAACTTACAAATTTTATTTTGAAAGGTGTTGTTTTTATTTACAATTTTTAAATTTTTGTTACTAATATTTTTGTTTCTTTTAAGAATTTTACTCCTATGTTTTAATTAATTCATAGTAATTTTGAAAAGCTTTTCACTCAATCTATTACATTTATTTATATGTTTTTACTAGATGACTGTTATGCTCACTCAATTTTCAATTCAAGGTATTTTTGAAAAACTTCCAAACAATGTATTTTGTTATGTTCTTATCGGATTACCATTATAACATAAGATGGAAGCACTGAAGAAAAGAAATTGAAGATCTAACTTAAGAACTTGCATCCTACAAAACTCTCTATTTCGAACAATGAGATTTAATTTCAAAATACGAGATGCCGTGAATAATTTATTGACTTTACAACAATAAGGGAAAAGAAGCAAAATATATTTAGCTTTTAAGGTGCTGTATGAGTTATGCTTTAGGAAATAAATAATAAGGATTAACATTTAATGTAATATTTTTGCTTTTTTTTTTTTTGACTAAAACCATACATTAATTTTATTCTTAATTAGTACGTTGTATTTACGTGTTGT
Organism: Gossypium raimondii; assembly: GCF_025698545.1. Classification (NCBI taxonomy): domain Eukaryota; kingdom Viridiplantae; phylum Streptophyta; class Magnoliopsida; order Malvales; family Malvaceae; genus Gossypium; species Gossypium raimondii. The sequence continues at coordinate 37,947,759 of NC_068572.1, forward strand.
GTTGGGTTGATTATTTGTTTGCTATAGATTATAGAATAAAAATTTGATGATTAAACGTACTCTAACTAACGTTTTCAAAATCAAAACGGAGGTCAAATTAGTTAGACCATTGGTTGGTGTGGTTCAATTAAATGAATCATTAAAAGATATAAAAATAAAAATATTTTGAAAAATAATTGATTTTTAACCTAGTTCTAAACCGCCCATACTGGTTCTCAAGTCGATCGGTCTGATGTTTCTCTTTGGACTGGTACTCCAGCTGATTCTATATGTTCAAACAACCATGAGTCTAAGTCTTTACATTTCGTACATTTAGAATTAATCTTTCAATTTTTATTTTTAAGAATTTAATCTCTCAACTTCATAGATTTAAAGATTCGTTTTCAAATTATATATAACAATGTAATATTTTAATTGAAAAATTAACAATATTAACTATTTGAAGTAATTAATAAATTTATAAAATATAAAATTAAATTCTGTTGGAAATTAATATATAAATATTAAATATCAAATTTAAGACCAAAATATAAAAATTAATCATTTTGCATAAGATAAGAGAGAGAGAGAGAGAGATGGTGAGTGTGTGCCACTAAGGTCCTTTGTTATATGTAAATAGATTTAGTTGATTTGCTACAATTGGCATTTTATATGTAAACCACTCCATGTTTTTATTTTACTTAAATCTCTACATTATACAAAACGAAGATGAATATTTTAAATTTCATTAAATTTCTACGCCTGGTGGTAAGTCTCATGCAAGACAAAGTTACTTCAATCATCTCGTTTAAGGCAACGTTTCTTATAATTATTAACAATATTAAAAACAATTTAATACAATAAAATAAACTTTAATAATAAGTTGTTAGTTATTTTTTAGGTTCATTTACTAAAGATATTTAAATAGGTAAATTTAAATATATTAAAAAAATTGTGATGTTTTACATTTACAAAAATTAGGATCAGCTAAAGATTGATACTTGTAGTAAACATGAATTATCATGTAAAGATATTCAACTTGTAATAGGCCTAATTTCCCCGAGCCCAAAATCACAAATATATAAACCAAATCAAAATTAACAACAGTCCAATAGCAGTCCAGATTACAAAACCCAACCTGAATTACCCAATACACCCGAGCCCAAGTAAAACCAAAGTATAAAATAGATATATAAAATAAATAAAATGTTCAGTTTTTTTATAGCAGGCCCAAAATATCCCAATCCAAATTTCTAACATCAAACCCGAGCCCAAAATACTCTAACCCAGTTTACATGGCCCGATTCCAAGTGAAACCCTAGCCTTCAACAACTTTCTACTCTTGCGCCGCAACCGAACCAGATCCCCGCACGTGCTGCGCCTCCGTGCCAAGTCCGCGCGTGTACATATCGTACGACACCTGTAACAACTCGCAACAAGTACCTGCAAACCAACAGAGGACGAACAAATGAAAGAGGGGCAGAAATCGACAGCAAAAATAAAAAAATATATAGCAGAAAATAAGGAAAAAAGGAGGGATTCGGGGGAGGATTTCTTTTATTTCTTTTTATTTTCTGTAATTCAGGCTATAAAGAAGCCAATACAAACGCTGTAAAAGATACACAGTTTAAGAAATAAAAAAAAACAAAAGATTCAGAGAAAGAGAATTCCAAAGGTAAAAATCTGAAAGTTTGTCTGTTTTTTTCTTTTCATTTTCTTTTTGATTCATTTTTTTTATACATAAGCAAAGCAAATAAAAGAAAAGGAAGAGTCAGAACGCACCTGGTGACCGGCCTTGTGCTCTCTCCGTCGCAATCGGAGTCGTGCATGGTGTTCGGAAGGCCACTGTCTTTTGGCGTTGAAGCGGCGCGTGAAGAAAAGAGGACTTAGTTTTTTTTTCTTTTTTTTCTAATAGTTTAAAGGAGGCGGTTAAGCATTAGGGATTTTAGGGTTTTGATTTACTTTTATGGGGTTTAAGAAACAACACCGTTTAGGGCCAGCTTCAATGGCTTCAAAATGGTGCCGTATTGGCCTATACCCGATGACCTGACCCAGAGTTGGCTGTGACCCGCGCGTTTTGGGTCTGATGGGAATTTTGCGCAATGAGCCCCTCTGCGTTTTGTGTTGTTTCAATTTGATTTTCATTAATTTTTTAATTTGCATCGCACATTTGGTCTCGATTCCAAATGGATCCACGTTCAAACGGTGCCATTTCCCATGTTTGATTTTGAATATCAGGATTTATGTGTTTATTTGCTGTTGAGGTCCCTCAGTTTTTAAATCGAGTTCAAATTTAGTCTTTCCTTTTATTTTCATTTATGTTATTTACCTATCTAATTTTGTTTTAATTTCAATTTAATTTTCATTCCTCTAGTTTATTTTATTTTTGTTTTTTTATCGTGTTTTAATTTTAACTAAACTTTTATTAGTTTAATTTTAAATCGAATTAGTTCATATTTTGACAAATCTAGTTTGTATTTCTAATATTATTTTAATATTTCAAGTTAATATGTCTTAAAGTTATCATACATTGTTTTTTAGAGTCTATTATATACTTTTATTTTCAAACTTGACATGATATTATTTGGTTCATTATTTATTAATATATATATTTTGTAAGAATTTGATATAATATGTATATATTTTAACGTTTTGTTTTGAATTATATCTTAAAATTCGTTTTGTATATCTATATGCTATTATTTTATTTCAAGTCTATTTTGAGTTCATGTATGTAATTTATTTTAAAATTCCTATCGTAGAACATATTGATTTTTATTTTTATCTTGGTGTATCTTTTAATTGATGCTAGAGTTATTTAGTTTAGAATATTGATGTTGATATTAGCATCATATGATTAAAATCATCGCTGCCATTCTTGTTTAAATTTATCCATTGCTTGTTCATATTATTTGATGATTTATCGTTCACTAGCATGTATCGTAATTTACGAATTGTCATTTTGAATTATGCACTACCATTCAATCGCATTACATTTGTTTGGATAAACATCGAAATTGTTTTGCACATAAACCTTCAAAATACTTGGTATCCAAAATTCTCGGGAGGATTGTGCCCTAACTTACTGGGCTTCAATTCTCCTTGTTGAATTTAGATAACCGAATACCCCTTTTTCAATTTAAACATAGAAATTCCAAAATAAAAAGCTCATTCTCGAGAATTCGATATATGGTGTCCTAACGCATTGGATATGATATATTGTTTTCTCGAGACGAGGATTTTTCTAACAAATGAAAATAAAAGCAATATTCGATATTTAGAAATTTTGTGAAATCGGACCCTAACTTACTGGGTTTTGATTTTCTCATTTAACCCAAATAATCAGATATCGTTCCCAAAATAAATAGGTTTTAAAAGTCAAGAGATAAACTTAATTTTTAGGATTTAAAATATTGTACTCTAACTTATTGAGTGTGAAAATTTATTTCTTTGAAATAAGTGAGCCTTATCATCCAACTTATTTTATTTAAGATAAAAGAATCGCACTTTAAAATCTTTTCAAAATTTCGACCTTAAGACATTAAACAATCAATTCGGTATCAATTTTGGGCGTCACGAGGGTGCTAACCCTTCCTCGTGCGTAACCGACTCCCGAACCTATTTTCTCAAAATTCGCAGACCTAAAATTATTTTCAAGGTGATCCGGTCGCACCTCAATAAAAGATCGGTGGCGACTCCAATTTTCATTTTTAAGTCGACAACAAACTTTTTGTTTTTAAAAAAAAATGGTTTCGACAGCTTGGCGACTCCACTAGGGATGCATTTAGAGAGTCAAGCCATAAAATTGATTGTTTCTTGTTTTGTTATCGAAAATTGAAAATTTGATTTGAAAAATTACGATCCTTTCTTTGCATTTGTTTGTATAATTACTGTTTTATACCTTGGCATCATATTGCATAAAGACTGTTAGTCTTTCCCTTTTAAGTGAGAGTGAGAAGCTACTCCTTCGTGAGGTTTTCACCTCCGTGCAGGATAGTGGATAACTTTCGGGATACATCTGTACCTATGTCTTCGTGAGATTTTCATCTCCGTGCAGCCATGGGGAAATGTATTCCCCTAAACCGAACTCGGTCTGTATGAGTCTATAATGGGTAAAGATCGAGGAATCTGTTGGTTCGGGTACCTTGACTTTAGAACCAAACCTCATATAGTGGACTTAGGAACTTAACCTAGGTAGAGCCACTCCAAATCCCTAGTGGTTACCTGATTAGGTACTTTCTATTTTCCTTGTTTACTTCTGTTTTGTACTAACCCCTCTTGTTTTGTTTTGATTGTGATTGCATTGCATTTGCATTTGCATCTTAGGAAAGAGATATTGATTCAGTCTCGATTACTAAATTAGAAAGATTGTCATGGAATACGTATTCCTTGATAAAGTGGAAAATAATACGGTTGCCTGAATATATTCTGAGAAACACAAGAAGAGCGATGGAAGAGTTTGTGATCTTTACTTTGTAACCTGAGGATTCAAGGTGATTGTCTAAGAGCTTTTGACGTTCCAACTCCCTTAAAGAAGCTGACGAGCTTCATGAAGATGGGCAGGTGATGGATCGCGACCAAGACCAAGAAAGGGAGCTAGCAGTGGCATCTATTGGAAATTGGTGAGATTATCTCAAACATGCGCATGAAGAAGAAGATCGATGTTGTTTCTTGGAATATGAGGGTGAGGTCGTACATGTATCCATTTTATGTAAAGAAATTTGTCTTCTAGAAAAGTTTTCTAAATGTAGTTGAATCAGAATCAACGTCTCTTTAGGCATGCATTTCATACATCTACATCGTATGCATTAAAATCCATTAAAAGAGTCTAAATGAGTAAATTTATTACAGCTAATCTGGAAACCGACAAAAGCTCACCCATTAAGCATCAATACGGTACTCGCCGAAAACTAAGGAAATGGACCAAAGATTAGAGAAACTAGAGCAAATGCAAAAAGATATGCAAGAACGGTTACAAGTGCAAATGCAAGAGTGGCTAGATAAAATCCAAGACATGACGGAAAAATTGATCAAAGCTCAAAAAGATGCGATGGCTGAATTGACCCATCTACTGACTAATGGAGTAGATAAAGGGAAAGGTCCTATGGTAAATGATGAAGAAGAAGACAAGGATAGACCTTCCTATCCTCCAGGATTTATGCCTCTGTATGCGCAGGTTCAGACTGAGGTACCTCCACGTAGATCCTCTATTTCCATTGGGCCTCAGAGGTTTCAAACCGATGTTTCATTATCGATTAACTTTTTGGCCGGATCAGGTCATAACCCTGGTGATAATCTGGTTAATCTTGCTGTCCCGAATTTTGATGAAGCAGCTGAGGAAGGAAAGGCAACCGCAGAATTGCCAAAACAGTGGGAAGATAGGTGTAAATGGTTGGAGAAAAAATTCAAAGCCTTGGAAAGCGCCGGAAGTCACCATGGAATCGATGCAAAAGATCTGAGCTTGGTTCCAGACTTAGTACTCCCTCACAAGTTCAAGATGCCTGAATTTGAGAAATATAGTGGGACCAGTTGCCCAGAAGCCCATATTACCATGTTCTGTAGGAGAATGACTGGGTATATTAACAATGATCAGCTATTAATACATTGTTTTCAGGATAGCCTCATTGGAGCAGCGTCGAAATGGTACAATCAGTTGAGCCGTACTGAGATTGGTTCATGGAGGGACCTAGCGCAGGCATTCATGAAACAATACGGTCATGTAACGGATATGGTTCCCGATAGAATCACCTTGCAAAATTTCAAAAAAAAATCGAGCGAAAGTTTTAGGCAGTATGCACGAAGGTGGAGGGAGGTTGCAGTCTAGGTTCAGCCACCCCTCTTAGAGAAAGAGACAACAATGCTCTTCATCAATACACTAAAGGCCCCGTTCATTACGCATATGTTAGGAAGCGCAACAAAAAGCTTTTCTGACATAGTTATGAATGGTGAAATGATTGAGAATGCTATAAGAGCCGAAAAAATTGAGGCGGAAGAGAGTGATAAGAGGTCAACCCCAAGGAGAAGAGAAAATGAGGTGAACAACACAAGTTACTCAAGGTCAGTAAGCTATCTAGGTAAAGGGGTCGCTAGTCAACAAGGTTCATCAAGACAAGAATCTTATCTGAAACAAGGCACTGATAACCTCCAGTTCACGCCAATTTCGATGTCGTATAAGGAGTTGTATCAAAGCTTATTCAACGCGCACATTGTTTCCCCTTTCTAATCAAAACCCCCACAGCCTCCGTACCCCAAATGGCACGATGCGAATGCACAATGCGAATATCATGCGGGAAATACGGGGCATTCCATAGAAAATTGCATTGCCTTTAAAAAACTGATTGAAAGGCTTATCAGTATGGGCGTCGTTAAATTTGATGATTCCTCCAGTGCGAAAAATCCATTACCTAATCATAATTGATAAATTGAGTGAATGCAATGCACAAGCAACTGAAGAAGGGACCTTGTTAGATATCCGCCCTTATAAACGTGGAAGTGTTCTAAGCAATTCAACTGCGAAAGAAAACCCTATAGTCTCTAGAGCTTTTTTAAAGTAATGTTCAGAACATTTTTTTTGTTTTTAGCCTAAAAATGATAGAAATTTCCTTTGTGAAATAGGCTCATACGTTATTATTTTAATGAAATACATCTTTGCAATTATTATTGAGCCAATACTTTCATTCTTTACAAACAATTCCAGATTCTTTCATTCTTTTGGATTTTCTTCCAAATTATTATTCATTCATTCATAATCATATGGTACAAATTATTATTCATTCGTTCATAATCATATGGTACAAATAATTATACATGAATTTATACATTCTTTTGTATATTCTTCGGTACTTATTACGGGTCCCCAGATATCAATTTCGTGAATGACCATGCTACAAACCCAGATTTTCCTTTTGAGCGAGATATGTTTTTAGAGGGATCACATGACTTTGAAAATGACATAGATCGTAGCTTATCTCTGTACTTGTTGATGATGGTTGAACAAGAGGATAGACAGATCCTACCTCACAAGGAATCATTAGAAATTGTGAGCTTGGTGAATATTAGAATTGACCTGACCGCAAAAACGAAGCAAGACCTTATTGAGTTACCTCTAGAGTTTAAGATGTCTTTGTATGATCATACCAGGATATGCTCGGGTTAACCGCTGAATAGGAAATCTGCACATCAGTACGATGTCAGAAATTTGCAATATGAACAATGCAATTCTTCGCTAGGGCAATGCCTCTCTCGTTGACTCATCATAGCTTTGCCCATTTGAAGTCGAGTTTCCATCCCTTCAAGATGTTGATTGGAATTTTCTGTCGTAGTTGCGCCCCAAAAGGCTCTAGGAAAGAAATCTGATACTAAAGAAGATTTTTCATATACAATATAAAAGTGGAAGATCTTATCGAAAGGGATAACATGGACTTGCCCAATCCTATGGGTTCAGATCCAATTTCAAAAAAAAATCAAAAACAAAAAAGAGAAGAAAAAGAAAAATCAAAATCAAAGTCAAAATGGAAATGAAAAAGAGAGAAGAAAAAGGAAAAAGGAAAAAGAAAAGGAGAGGCCAAGGCGAAAACCCGTAAAGGGCGCTTTCTGACCAAATGTGGTTTTGAGTTGAAAACCCGAAAAGGGACACAAATTTTGAGCAAAATAGGGCATAAACATCACCATTATCGAAGACTTCTAATGGGCATTGCTTCATTTTTTAGATCATTAGAAGCTGCTTCATACGCCAATATCATCATATGCTTATATAGAATTCCAGAGAAGATGGTATTGAACTTGGACAATAGCCCGAATGCTGAGGACTGAAATCAAGTCAAAATCAGACACCATGATTCGTCACCAAATTGCCTAGAGATGAATAAAATTGAAGGAAAATGACTGAGACTTACAAGGGTTGGCATGTGAAGTTACCATCTGCCTTCTTTGTTTTTTTGGAACGTTTATCGGAGCTTTGACTGGGACAACACTGTTTTCTCTGGTTTACAAGACGGAAGTAGTTCTACCAATTGAAGTAGAAATCCCTGTTCTCTAGTTTTTAGTTGAGTAGAATGAATCCAATCTGATCAAAAGAAAAGGCTAAAAGCTATTCAGTACAGTCAGAGGTACCAAAGGCAAATAATGTGAGCCTACAATCAAAAGGTTTTTTTCAGAGAATTCTATAAGGGGAACCTAATTTGGAGAAAGATTCTTCCTACACAAAAGGATTTTAGAGGAAAATGGATGCCAAAGGCCTTTTCCGGAGAAGCTCTGATCTTGAGTAGGATAGATGGTAAAACTCGCCAAATCCTGTAAACTCAGATTCAGTCAAGAATTATCTCACCTGAAGAAGGAGAAAGGACCAAGGTGAAAACCTGCAAAGGGTGCCTTGATTCCAAAAGAAAAAGGGTGAAAAATGAAAAAAATGAAAAAGAAAAAGTAAAAATTGAGAGGCTAAGGGGAAAACCCGCAAAAGGCACCTTAGGCCAAAGGGGATTTGAGTTGAAAACCTGAAAAGGGCGGCTCAAATATTGATTAAAGTTGGGCATATGATGATCTCGCTATGCCTGAATCAACAGGAAATGATAGGCGACATCTTGGGGCATTGACAAAGCACTGTAGATCTCCTAAACACATGTCCAACTCAAAATAGGGCACCCAATTCCCATATTATTTGTTGTTCTCAGAATACTTTTTTCTTTTCCAAGATATACATTCCCAATTAATTTCTTTGTCATCCTACTTTACTATTTTCGATAATTTGTTCTCTCGAGCTATGCTCAGAACCAACTTTATTCTTATCCATTGTTATGACCTTTTTGCAAACATGTTGTATTGAAATAATGATTAATGGACTAATAAAATTTTCACAAAGGAAGTTTTGCATATTACTCTGAAAAGTTTCTAAATAATATAGGAGCCTGAAACAGGACTATTGTTTAGAACACACCAGGTCTAAAGGTTGGAAATTTGAGAGGGAAGAGTCTAAATTTGGACTTTCTCTTTGGATTTTGTTGTCAAATGCATTGATTGAACAAAATGACAAGATGTAGTGTTAATGACAAAGCTTAAATAAACAAGCAAACGATGATCATCAGGCAATAGGAAGAGGTTACCTCGGAGAAGAGAGCCTCCATTTGTGCATGAGTCTTTGGTACGACACCCTGGGAATGGTGTAAGGAACCAGAACGATGTAGATCCTGTATCCTTGAATTGGATAAGAGAGGATTGAGGAAAAGCCATATTTCTACCCTTGGATTACAGTGGGAGAATGATGGTACAAATTTGGCGCCCCAATGGATTAAACTTTGAGGTTTACAGTGGGGGCAACCTGACTAAATGTTTCTTCAGAAAACGCCAGTCGAGAAGGAAGGTGTTATAGCACTTTAGTGATAAAGCCTTAATAAACTTCGAGTAATGACAACCTAAGCGGGATCATTCTCAAAAAATAAAATTCTGCATTCATGCAAACACCATTCACACATGTCTAGTTAAGAGCATTTGATTCATTTTGATCATGCCATCCTAATCATTAGGCATAATTAGGTCATGTTCCCCAGGGAACAGATCAGTGAAGATAGCAGATCTTGCCTTCCTGCATTGACAGCGAAGTAGATCAAAAACAAAGCCTTGCCTCCATCGGTTGCAATGGAGCTGGTTAAAGATAGCAGATCTTGCCTTCCTGCATTGACAGCGAAGCAGATCAAAAACAAAGCCTTGCCTCCATCGGTTGCAGTGGAGCTGGTTAAAGATAGCAGATCTTGCCTTCCTGCATTGACAGCGAAGCAGATCGAAAACAAAGCCTTGCCTCCATCGGTTGCAGTGGAGCTGGTTAAAGATAACAGATCTTGCCTTCCTGCGATGACAGCGAAGCAGATCGAAGATACCAGCCTTGCCTCCCTCGGTTGCGATGGGGCAGGTTAAAGATAGTAGATCTTGTCCCTAAGCAGTAGCGGAGTAGATCGAAGACGGCGAATCTTATCTTCAAGCGTAAGGAAGCAGATCAAAGTCAATAATCCTATCTCCCTGAGGTTGTAGTGGAGCGGATTAAAGTAATAGATCTTATCTCTATGAAGTTGCAGTAGAGTGGATCGCATCAGGTCTTATTTCCCTGAGGTTGCAGTGGAGCAGACTGAGAAAATAAGTCTTATCCCCCTGAAGTCACAGTGGGGCAGACTGAAGAAGCAAATCTTATCTCCCTGAGATTGCAGTGGAGCAGATTGAAGTCGATAATCCTATCTCCCCGACGTTGCAGTGGAGTGGATTGAAGCAATTCCTACACCTCTAAAGATGCAGTAGGATGGAATGGAGCCACTTGAAGAAGAAAAGCACCAAGGTCCAAGCACGACCGGGTAAAATTGGTCCTCTTTGTCTTTGTTCTATTCTCATTACACGATAATGAGCAAAGAGGGGCAGCTGTAATAGGCCCAATTTGCCCGGGCCCAAAATCACAAATATATAAACCAAATCAAAATTAACAACAATCCAATAGCAGTCCAGATTATAAAACCCAACCTGAATTACCCAATACACTCGAGCCTAAGTAAAACCAAAGTATAAAATAGATATATAAAATAAATAAAATGTTCAGTTTTTTTATAGTAGGCCCAAAATAGCCCAATCCAAATTTCCTAACATCAAACCCGAGCCCAAAATACTCTAACCCAATTTACATGGCCCGATTCCAAGTGAAACCCTAGCCTTCAAGAGCTTTACGCTCTTGCTTGCATGCAAATTAACCAGATCCTCACAGCAAGCGCTCAGCGCTAAGTCTCAAGTGCGTGTACATCTCATACGACACCTGCAACAACTCGCAACAAGCACCTGCAAAGCAACAGAGGACGAACAAACGAAAGAGGGGTAGAAATCAACAACAAAAATAAAAAATATAGCAGAAAATAAGGAAAAAAGGAGGGATTCGGGGGAGGATTTCTTTTATTTCTTTTTATTTTCTGTAATTCGGGCTATAAAGAAGCCAATACAAACGCTGTAAAAGATACACAGTTTAAGAAATAAAAAAAAAGATTCAGAGAAAGAGAATTCCAAAGGTAAAAATCTGAAAGTTTGTCTGGTTTTTTTCTTTTCATTTTCTTTTTGATTCGTTTTTTTATACATAAGCAAAGCAAATAAAAGAAAAAAAGATTCAGAACGCACCTGGTGACCGGCCTTGAGCTCTCTCCGTCGCAATCGGAGTCATGCATAGGGTTCGGAAGGCCACTGTCTTTTGGCGTTGAAGCGGCGCAGGAAGAAAAGAGGACTTAGTTTTTTTTTCTTTTTTTCTGATAGTTTAAATGAGGTGGTTAAGCATTAGGGATTTTAGGGTTTTGATTTACTTTTATGGAGTTTAAGAAACGACACCGTTTAGGGCCAGCTTTAATGGCTCCAAAAACGGTGCCATATTGGCCTATACCCGATGACCCGACCCAGAGGTGGCTGTGACCCGCGGGTTTTGGGTCCGATGGGAATTTTGCGCAATGAGCCCTTCTGCGTTTTGTGTTGTTTCAATTTGATTTTCATTAATTTTTTAATTTGCATCGCACATTTGGTCTCGATTCCAAATGGATCCACGTTCAAACAGTGTCGTTTCCCATGTTTGATTTTGAATATCAGGATTTATGTGTTTATTTGCTGTTGAGGTCCCTCAGTTTTTAAATCGAGTTCAAATTTAGTTTTTCTTTTATTTTCATTTATGTTATTTACCTATCTAATTTTGTTTTAATTTCAATTTAATTTTCATTCCTCTAGCTTATTTTATTTTTGTTTTTTTGATCGTGTTTTAATTTTCACTAAACTTTTATTAGTTTAATTTTAAATCGAATTAGTTCATATTTTGACAAATCTAGTTTGTATTTCTAATAATATTTTAATATTTCAAGTTAATATGTTTTAAAGTTATCATACATTGTTTTTTAGAGTCTATTATATACTTTTATTTTCAAACTTGACATGATATTATTTGGTTCATTATTTATTAATATATATATTTTTGTAAGAATTTGATCTAATATGTATATATTTTAACGTTTTGTTTTGAATTATATCTTAAAATTCGTTTTGTATATCTATATGCTATTATTTTATTTCAAGTCTATTTTGAGTTCATGTATGTAATTTATTTTAAAATTCCTATCGTAGAACATATTGATTTTTATTTTCATTTATTTTTTATCTTGGTGTATCTTTTAATTGATGCTAGAGTTATTTAATTTAGAATATTGATGTTGATATTTGCATCATATGATTAAAATCATCGTTGCCATTCTTGTTTAAATTTATCTATTGCTTGTTCATATTATTTGATGATTTATCGTTCACTAGCATGTATCGTAATTTACGAATTGTCATTTTGAATTATGCACTACCATTCAATCGCATTACATTTGTTTGGATAAACATCGAAATCGTTTTGCACATAAACCTTCAAAATACTTGGTATCCAAAATTCTCTGGAGGATTGTGCCCTAACTTACTGGGCTTCAATTCTCCTTGTTGAATTTAGATAACCGAATACCCCTTTTTCAATTTAAACATAGAAATTCCAAAATAAAAAGCTCATTCTCGAGAATTCGATATGTGGTGTCCTAATGCATTGGATATGATATATTGTTTTCTCGATACGAGGATTTTTCTAACAAATAAAAATAAAAGCAATATTCGATATTTAGGAATTTTGTAAAATTGGGCCCTAGCTTACTGGGTTTTGATTTTCTCATTTGACCCAAATAATCAGATATCCTTCCCAAAATAAATAGGTTTTAAAAGTCAAGAGATTTAATTTCGAGGATTTAAAATGTTGTACTCTAACTTATTGAGTGTGACAATTTATTTCTTTGAAATAAGTGAGCCTAATCATCCAACTTATTTTATTTAAGATAAAAGAATCGCATTTTAAAATCTTTTCAAAATTTCGACATTAAGACATTAAACAATCAATTCAGTACCAATTTTGGGCGTCACGAGGGTGCTAACCCTTCCTCGTGCATAACCGACTCCGAACCTATTTTTTCAAAATTCGCAGACCTAAAATTATTTTCAAGGTGATCCGGTCGCACCTCAATAAAAGATCGGTAGCGACTCCAATTTTCATTTTTAAGTCGACAACAAACTTTTTATTTTTCAAAAAAAAATGGTTTCGACAAAACTATTCTAATCTTGCTTAGAGATATATATCCTAAATCAATGCCTCTTTCTTTTTCTTTTTCTTTTTTAGTATTAATTAAACTTGAAATATTTTCAACAACAATATAAATTTTCATTGGTGTCACGTATCTCTTTTTTCTGATTTAAATGGATGTCTTGCCGACTAATTGATGATGTCACTAACCAATGATTATTGGAAACGAGAAAGATTGTTGAAAGAAGATGAATTATTTGAAGCTTAAAAATTTAAACCATTTAATTACACTTTAAATATTTTAATATTTTATTATTGTAATATTAATCAACCTTAAATATATAATGTCGCAAAAATAACTTTACATAATTAATTACATCAAACTATTAAAAGATATTCCTATTAAATTTCAAAATATTTTATTAGTGAAATATTATGTACAATTTTTTATCATGTTTTACAAAAAATGTGTAGAAATTATAAAATAATTTAATAATTTTAAAGAATATATACAATTTTGCATGGATAATTATTCTTAAGGTTTTTTTCCATTTGGTTGGCAAGATAATAGTTTGCCGCTGTCTTAAATCACAGTGTTGGTTTAATTATTGAAAATAATTTTGCAATCTTTTAAATTTTTAGAAAACCTTTACCTAAATATTATATATATTCTCTGAATTATTATTTTCATTTCATATATATAGTGATATTTTATAAAATAAATATATCATGATTAGCTTATAACCCTCTATAGTTTTAATTTATTCATATAAAATACTTCATTAATTTTATTTAAAAATATAATGACAAATTATACTCTTAGCGTTTATATCTTTTTCAAATTAGTCTTTATTTTTTTAAATTAAATTTGAGCATCAACTTTTAAAAGAAATAAAATTTAACCTTCAATCTTGAAAAGAATCAATTGCTATTTTTAATGAAAATATTAATTAAAACGTTAAATTTTGAAAAATTACAGCATGCATAGCAATCAATATATATTTCTTGCTAATTTTTAAATTTTTATCAATTTTTATCTTTTATACATTTTAAAATATTTTATAAATTTTAAATTATTTGTTGATGCAACATATAAGACAAATAGTATCATATTAGAATGAAGTAGATGTGCTCAACATCGTTAAAAAATTAATATTTTAGTTAATATTTTTATTAAAAAAGTTATTTGACTCTTTTAAAAGATTAGTGATCAAATTGAATTAAAAATATAAGGATCAAATTGACAAAATATATAAATACTAACTAAATTTATTATTATATGTTTTAGAAAACTGAAATTGCCAAACCTAATTTTAATTAAATTTTTACTTTCCATCTTACAATAGTGGGGTTAAGTTTTAGGAGGTTTTTCTTTTATCAAAATAAGACAAATTTTAGAAATAATTCTATTTTAATATTATTTCTTAAAATATGTTTTAGGGTATTTTGATACTAACAATTAATTTGATAAAAAGACAAATTTTAAAGAAAAATTAGAGAAATGGGTTAATTTTTGTGATATTTAGGAAATTAAATCGATTTTGAAGGAAGAAGACGAAAACGCATCCTATAGGGCTCCCTTTCAACTACCTCAATTGAAAGTATATCCTATAGGGCGTGCTTCCTGACTTTTTTAACATATTACTTCTTTTGTTTCATATAGTTAAATATTAGTGATTTCATTCTTGAGTCTTAGGTTTGATTCCCTCCTACTCCCATTTGTATTTTTATTTCATGTTGTTCCAAGCTTTGCTTTTAATTTTAATTACTATTTTTAACACATTAGCTCCTTTAGTTAGATGGTTAAATAATAGTAATTTTATTTTTGAGTCTCAGGTTCGATTCTTCTTCTAGGCACAATTGTATTTTTCACTTCATACTGTTTCAAGCTTTTTTATTATATAATAAAATATTTTTTGATAAAATTGATATTTATCATTATATTAAATATATTTTATTTTTAAAAACATCAACTAATTTTTTTGATATATTTTCATTTATATATAATATTTATATGCAAAATATTTATTTTCTCTACCTAAATTGTGGGTATGGTGATTTCCAATATTATAAAATCAAATAATTATTTCAAATATCATTATTATTTTTATATGTAAAATATTTCAAATATCATTATTTTTCATCTACATTGTGTGTATGATATTTCAAATATTTTTATATGTGAAATATTTCAATTAATTATTTCAAATATCATTATGTTTATTGTGAAATATTTCAAATAATTATTTCAAATATAGATACAAAATATATAATACTAAAATTTACTACACTCATGATAAATATTGAAAATAAATATTACACATATAATTATTTGATTTGATAAATAAAAGAGTTATTAATTAAAATATTAATTAAAAACTTGAAAATAATATATTTATTAATTAAAAGCATTAATTAAAAAGAAAGTTTGAAACAACATGAAATAGAAAAATACAATTATGCTTAGAAGAGAAATCAAACATGGGTCTCAAGGATAAAATCACTATTTACTAAACCATCTAACTAAAGGAGCTAGTGTCATAAAAATAGTAATTAAAAAAAGCAAAACTTGAAACAACATGAAATAAAATTACAAATGTAAGCAAGAGAATAATAGAACTCGAAATTAAGGACAAAATCACTAACATTTAATAATTTGACAAAATGAGCTAATGTGTTAAAAAATTAGAAAACGATCCTATAAGACGTATTTTCAATAGAAAACACTTTTTATGGAACGCTTTTTTCTCTTTCTAAAATCGATTTATTTTTCTAAATATCGAAATATATTTTTAAAATATTTTTAAAATCATAATTTCTCCAAATTTACTCCGATTATCTTCTATCTTTTATGAAAATTGTGAAAAAAATTAAGTTTAATCATTCGGTGATAACGAGAGTATTCTATGTTGACTTCAACACTAACAAGTATCAAACCATTTTTATATTTCTAGTATTCCACAAGAACAATTATACTTAAACTGCTATAAATTTGACTTAAGATAGCATGACCATGACACCTATTCAGACTTTTCTTTGGATATTATGAGATAAATTTACTTGAGAGTCTGATTTCTAAGCCTAAGTTTTAGATTAAAAATTTATATTATGAATTTATTTAAAAATAAAGAAACCTGAAAGTGAGATCAAATGCTAAGCCAATAACATGAACTTCGTCTCATCTCTGATTCGATTAAAAACAATTTTAATAGGCACTCATTTCCAACTTAAAGAACAAAAAGATTGATGCCATTCCAAACACATGCTGTACGTTTAAAGCTGTTATTATTATTATTATTATTTTATCATCATATTAATATCTATTGTCATTGACAAAGCAGGTTAAATTATGTTCAGACAACAGCCTGAAAGTGCGGTTGAGGACCCAAAAGGATATTTGTAAACATAGTTTAATACATGAGATTTATAATATTCTAAATTAAAGTCTTTTCTTAAATATTATTTTATATTTTCCAACAAAGAAAGTACAATTCGATCTAATATGAATATCTGTTCCAAGACATTTTTCTAGTCTTATAATAGTAATAAAATAGTCTCAACTTTTTTAAAAAAAGGAGTTGATTATCTTGACTAAGGGGGCTTTAATTCATGTGCACGGAGCATGAAATAATGGATTCAGTCTGTACTTTCAATTTCGATTTCATTCAAAGCCTGAAACTCTGTAACTGGCTTATCTGAATCATGTTTGATTATATATCTAAACTTTTTATGAACCAAAATTCCTGCATTGTTGCAAGGCATGTGCTAAAAAGAGATTAAGATTAATTAAATCTGTTTTCCACAAAGTAAGCCATATAAATATATATCTAAATGCTAATACTACTAATTTCACGCATTAAAAATATGCAATTGGAAGGGTTTGAATTGCATCTCGGACTCATAAAATAACAGGAATTGGGATGTTTAAAATGAGTCATCATTACCAAAATTTTTTGGATGGTTAAATCGAGTTGTCTTTAGTTAATGTTTCTAGTTTAAACCTTGTGATTTATTAAATATTTGAAATAGGACTTTTAATCAAATTTTTATGGTCGGGAGAGTTTTTCCCTTAAATTTTATTTTCAAACTTAATCAAGACTCCTGGTTAGCCAACACTAAGAGGAAAAAAAAAAAAAAAAAGAAGGTGATGACTCAAAATTAGGTTTGTACCTTTACTAGAACAAAGTTTTGCCTTGTATAATCGGGAAAACCCTAGCTATGATTGTAGGTTTTCCAGGAATCTTTTAGGGTTTCTATACCAGTTTACTTCCATCTTTTCAAGTTTTTCCTAAAAAAAATAAATTAAAATCTCTATAGTGTATAGTCTATCTACCTGAACCTGAACCTGAACCTAAACCTAAACCTAAACCCTTTTGCTTTCTGTCAAATTGAAACATCAAGTTATGGACTAATGGATACGAATATGCACCCTTCATAGACCTACTGATATTTCCTACCTTTCGCTTTCGGTTTCAATATCAGAAGTTGGAACTAAAACGAGCTATTCGGCTTTGCTTAAGTTAATTAGAAGTGAAAAAAGTTGCTTCAACTTTCAAGGGCTGGCTTCTTTCTTACTTACTATACAATCAATTTCCACCCACAACAGAACAGTATATTCTAGTTTTCATACTAACAAATTAAAATTAAAATTAAAATTTTGTTTTCATGGAGAAATATGAAGTTAACTTTATACTTAGATGTAAAAATCTATAAGAAATAACAAAGACGAGTATACCCAATGCTGTATAAATACATCAAATCATATAACATTATGACTTAAAAAAAAAAAGAAAAATAAGGCATATAGCAAAGCAGGGAAGTGATGGGCCTTCATAAAATCATAATACAAAAGATTTGTGGGAGCCTGCCTGGGAGAAGAGTTCTACAATGAGAAATAAACAACAAAAGGAAAAGGAAAAGAATAAGTCCCCTCCTTTTGTTTTGTTTATATTTAGTATATGGCATTATTATTACCTGTTATTATTTAAATGTAATTATACTTTTTGTTGAGCAATGCCATTTCCTTTTCAGCTTATATAAAGCCGTGGCCTTCCACTTACAGATCAATAACATGCTTTGCGATGAATTTTGCTGTAGTGATAAGTGATAGAAACGTAAGAGCAAATACCAAAGAGAAAATGGTGGAGGCTCCCCCTTCTTCTAGTTCATACCCTCCATCCTCTCTGTTTGACTCTCCTTCGTAAGATCTTCCTCTTGAGCAGTCGCTTTCATTATCACCTGTCATCCCTTCTTTCTCTTACCCTTGGTTGTAGGAGCAGTTTCCATTTTCACACATCTTTACCCATGATCCATATCGACATGTCACACTGGACAAGTTTCTCTCCCCAAGTGCTTCTGAAATTTTGAAGGACCTATCTAACTCATCCTTTTATTTTGGTTTTCTCTAGGTTACTTGGGCCATGGGCCATTTTAATTTATCTTATAAATTGATGTCAAAATAGAATCATAAATCTGTGTAATTAAACTGGCTATTTTAGGTACTATCAGTATGTATGCAGTTTGTTCATGAGTTGTTTTCTTTGGTGATCTAATAGACAAGAGAGCTTCCTTCAGTCCACTCATGGGTAGCAGTGGGATTTAATTAGCTGCTGACTCATTCATCCAAATACTGAGTTAGAAGGGATCAGCGAAAGATGCCCAGTAAATGAGTGAATGATGCGGGAGACAAATTGAATCCTCAACTTCCTGTGCTTGGACTGAAGGGAGCTCCCTCTTCTGTTATTTTATCTATCTAAACCCTTCTAATTTCGTTAGATCTTTCGTCTGGTTTATGTAACTTCAATAAACATCTAAAGTACTTAGCTTAAGGTTTATCATGTGTGCTTTTTCTTGACACTGAATACTTACTTTTGTCACATTAATAGCAATTCAAAGTACTTTTAATCCTGAAGTGATATTGGGTTACTGGTTGTATAATTAATGGTCATATATCTGGGCTATCCCAATTTCTTAATCACGGCCATGGCTAGTGGGTTATCAGTAATGTTTATCAAGGCAGTTTCCCGAATGGGGCTAAGGTTTGTTCCTTTAGACCGCTGTCTTTTTTTAACTGAAAGATCCTTGCAAGAGTAATCCAGTTTGTCAACCATATGGATATAGATTGTGTTTTAGATGGTTGGATTGATCGTTATTTTTAGTTTTACTGGTTATATGAGCAGATCTCGGGAAGCTGGAGAGCAGGAGTTTTAGGGTTTATTATGAGAAGCTGATGTTTAAGTTTCAAGTTTAAAGCTCTCAGGAAAGGCAACGCGTGGCTGGATAAGTTTGTAAAGCTCACGCTCTACGACAAAACCTTCTTGGGTCTTCCTTTCTAACTGCAACAAGTTCCTAGACATGTGTCCCCAGTTACATGTCCAATTACCAATATATCCGTTTATGTTGTTTTTAAATGTTGTACCCGAGATTTGCAAATCTGTGGCACACTTGTCTTTGTTCTAAGCTGTCTTTGGTGGTTATAAATGTCTCCTCTGTATTCCTTCCGACATGTACTCCTTGGCAGAGTGGAAACGTAGTTTACATTAGTACATGTGTTGCGGTGTATTTGATTATGGTTTTGGTGGATGTGAAGTGAAATCACTGCTTTCTTTGTTCATCCATTCTGGTGGAACTCTTCACATGGTTTTTTTCCAATTCTCTTCGGGGATAATATCGTGTTCTATGTACGTAATGAAAGGAGTTAAATGAATAATGTATACAAATCAAGTTAATAAAAATTAAAAGCTGTATGGGTGGGAGGCATGGAGGTGGAGGTGAATCTAAGCGATGTGAAAGTGAAAAGTAAAATAGAGGCGAATCGAATCTGTTATACGTTGCCACATTTTGTAAACGTTTGATGGCCATTATGAGCATATTTCCAGTATCAGAATAGCAAGGTTTGAGTAAAATACAACCCCATTAAGAAACAGTAATCTTTGGAGAAAGGTTAGAGAAGGCAACGAGCTAGGGTCTTTTCCCGATGGTAATGGCACGAAAGATCGAAATATCTCCTTTTATGCTGACTTTCCATGAAACCCTATTTTTAACACGAAAAAGAAAAGAGACACTAGCGCACATAAAATAGGTGAAGTTGGGGTTAGGTCTTTTCATTGTTATTGGTTTCTTTCCCCTTAGTGCTCTCCTCCCAAGGGCCAGTGAATGCCAAGTGCCGCACTGCTCTGTCCCTCATTGATGGCTCTTCTCCTTTTCCAACACGTATCTCTGAAGATGGAAGAGAAAGAGCAATTCCTCTTATCACATAAAATGGATGAACTTTGGTTCAGCTCCATTTTGTATTTTCGTATCATCTCTTTTACCTCTCCAAGCTTAGGAACACTATACCCAATATGGATGAGAGCTTTTTCTCCGAGTCTGTCTGTTTTTGAAGAATCCAGTAGCTGCATCTCAGGGCCATGATTGAACATTGCACCGCCTTTAACAAACACAAGTGCCATAGTATTTTTGTCATTATTATCTCAGTGTTATAATTTGATGGAATGAGAATCTTCCACGTGCCCATCCCTTAGTGGCTCCCTTGAAGTTGATTTTTTAACAATTTTATTATAAGATTTTATTATATTTGTTATTTTTTTTACAAAATTTCTAAAATTATCTATTATCACTTCTAAATTTATAAATAGAAAGATAATACGTTTCAGCATATTCGAACATCTTCTTACATTAATAATAATGTTATTATCAATTAAATTAACACTTAAATTAATTCTTAAAAGAATAAAAATATAAACAATTTCACACTTAAAAGTTGGGATTTTTATGACAAGGATGAGTTTGTATTATATTAAAAGTGAATCACATATTAATACTTCATTAAAATAAATAATAATTTTTTAAATCTTCATTAAAACTATTATAACTTTAATAAAATAATTTAACATTTATGATTACATAATTGAACTAATATGATAAGATTGACCTTTCTTGGAGAAGGATGGGTAAAATTAAACCCAAATGGAGTGGTCGAGACATCAGACGGTGCTCGATCTTGCAAGTAGAGTTTTGGAGAATTGTCGATGGGCTACTAATTGCATGGAATAGTGGATTTAGAAGATTATTGGTGAAATGTGATAACCTGTCAATGATAAATATGGAATAATGAAGTATAGGATGATAATTGTTTATCTTAATTTTTCATTAAATGATCAGGATTCGATCTCACTTATAAGAATAGAAAATATTTTAAAATTAATCGTTTAATTATTAAAAAAGTATTTACGAGAAAAATAATTATGCTGCTGATAGTGAATACTTTGATCACGACAAAGGAATAAAACTCAATGGGGAGACAATAGAAGGTCTGAACTTGACTGGGAGAATTATCTAGCTACAGAATAAATCATGAGAATTAAACATAGACGTCCGGTAGATTTTACAAATTTGTAGTTCCCCTCAAGGAATAAACCAGATTTTGCAAAATGATGATATAGGGGTACCTCATCATCGCCTATACTGTTGTAATAGTTAGGGCCTAACTGCCCTCCTTTATTCCGCACAAAAAAAAAAGTTATTTTGTATTTTAACTAGGAAGATCTCAGCATTGTAAAGTATGATGATCTTTCCTGTATTTCCTGGGGCCGGGATGGTCCATCCATCCAATTCCCATTTGTAAGAAGGCTGATCAATGTAGATTAATTTGGGTTATTTTCATTATCAAATTCTCTTGTCCCATCTCCAACATCATCCTTTTTAGGGATATGTTTAAAATTTGACTCTATCTTCTTATCTTTTATTTGACATGTATGAATGGGATTGAAATGAAAATTTTATATTTAATTTTTGGTTAATATGAGAAGTAGGTACTCAAATTATCTAAATTGTCTCATTTATGTACGTATAACGTTTTTTTAATCAAAATAGGTACTTAAAATTTTATTCCATTATCACTTTTAGATGTCAATAGTTAAATCTCCTTAAAAAACCTCCAAACCAATCAATCTATAACATATGATATTTCAATTAAATAAAATTTAAAATCAAGATTCAATAAAAATAAAATAAAATAATCTCTTCATATCTCTTCTTCCACTTTCATCTTCTCTAAAAATTTTGAAATAAACTTTACTTAAATTTCTCTCATTAAAACAAATTTCCATTTTCAATATTAAAATAAAGTCTCATCTTCTAATTTACCATTAAAACAAACCTCAATTTTCAATATTAAGAACTCAAAATAGGAAAGGAAAAGAAAACCTTTATCTTTTCCATTTTGAGATCATGACAGGTTTTATCGGACTTTTATTTCACACATGGCTAAAAGATGAAGATAAAAAAGGAGAAGGAGAGAAAAGAGAGATGATATTTTGTTTTTAATTAAATTTTATTAAATTTTAATTTTAAATATTTTAAAGTCATCTGTCATAAATTAATTAGTTTGAAAGTTTTTTTACAAAGGTAAATAGTTGATACCTTAAAGTGTTATTTCAATAACACTTTAAGTATCTATTTTGATAAAAAATACTTAAATAATGAAAGAGACCTATTTATCATATCAACCCATGGATGTTCTTTTAGTGGTTTTAGAGTTTTTGTACTTAGGGTTCATTTGTTTACATGTATGAAAATATTTTTTGTATTTTCTCTATGTTTGTTTCACAAAAACAACTTAACCAATGAAAATGACTTACAGTGTCAACGTAAAATAAGCCATGTTTCTTATAAAATAACTTACGTAAGTTATTTTTCAAAAAAACTGCTCTATAGGTAATTTTATTTTATATAAAATTAACTTAAATTAAATTAATAATATTATTATATTGATAATAAAATTTATTTTATTTTAAAAATATTTAAAAATATTAAAATATTAATATAAAATATCATATTTTCAATATTATTAAACATACATATTTAATTATTTATATTTAGTCATATAATAAGTTATTAATATAATTAATATAATTTATTATTTTAATAAATTATTTAATATTTCAATTTTATTTTAATAATAAATTTTTAAAATAATAATTTTAAATAATATTCTTCACATATTATTGAAAATATTCAATATTAATATTTTAATAATAAATAATTATTAGAATTATAAATATATTAATAATAAATGTTTTGTAATATAAAGGTTAAAATTTGTCATAAGTCTATGTACTTTTCACAAATTTACAATTTAGTCTTTATACTTTTATTTTCAAGAACTAAGTCTCTCTACTTTTCAGATTTGAAAATAAAGGTTAAAATATGTCATAAGTATATGTACTTTTCACAAATTTGTAATTTAGTCTTTGCACTTTTATTTTCAAGAATTTAGTCCTCTACTTTTCGATTTGAAAATCAAGTTCAATTGTTGACATTGTTAAATTTTTTGTCAACTTTGTTGGTGTCACATTTTAAATAAAATTACTCACTTGGTAATCATGTAACTAAAAATGATGTTATAATGAACTTGGATTTAACAAAATATTTTTAATATATGCAAAACAATGTAAGATATAAATTTATAGATATAAAATAAACTCAATTAAACAATGAAAAAATAAGAAAATATCAAATGTATGCTTCTTTCCTTAAAATAATTTTTATAAAATATTTTTAAAAATCTATAAAGTAATAAAAATATTTTACATAAATTCATTCAAATATTAAAAATATTTATTTTTTACAAAAACAAATTATTTTCCCGAATCATTTTTCGAAAAGTATTTTGAGTGAAAGAAATATACCTTAAATGATTTTATTAAATCAAAGCGTTTATGAGTCGTTTTTCATTGAAATCATTTGGTGTTAGAATGTAATGTTGTTGTCTTTGACGATGTTGTTCATGTTTTGTGTGGGGTTTGTAATTTTTTTTTCTTATTTCCTGAGTTTTCTTTTCTCCATATAAACCTTAACTTTTTCTGCAGGTAGGCAGACATGATTTGACAATCACATGATTTACATATGGATTTAAAAGACATGAAACATGAAAGGATAAAGTTCTAAGAATTTTCCTTTTCTTTCAAATGGTTAGGTGCATGAAATTGTTATAAAGAAGATGACGATCATCTAAAACTTAATAAGAGTTCCGAGTTTCCTTCACTCGTCTTATTTAAAGGGTAATAGTCAGCGAATGACCCGAAGGTAATAAGTATTTAACCTAGACGATCCTTCGTATATTCTTAAATTCATAAGGCTCTCTTTGGATCCAAAATACCCACGGTGAGATAGAATATAAAGAGAATATTCATTTTTATTGCATTTAGAAAAACAGCACCTCCAATGACAAGCTAATTTCTCACTATAACCTTGTTCTTTTTGTTTTACTGAATTGGATGAACTAAATCAAGTCCAAACAAAGAACAAATTTATCTTCTTTTCACTTCTATGATTTGGAGGGTTGTTACATCAAAACAAACCCAGTTCCTATGTGTCAAACTTCACGCTCATGTGTCAAAAATTTTATTTTTATACAATAATTTAATAAACAATTAAAATTTGTCATCATAAATATAACTTTAATTATTATTTAATATAAAATGGCTTTATATAATTTATTTTTTTAATATACATATGATTTTTCCTATTTCTAAATTATTATTTAATAAAATATAATTTAATTTGTAATAAAAATGGTATCAAATAGTATATTATAAACCGATTTTAAACTAATACTTTTAATAGTCCTTTTTATTCTCATCTAACCACTATAATTGCGATTGAATCCAAACACATATTTCACCATTATTTTAATCTCATTGCTATAGTACTAAATCTTGCCATTACAATAACTAATCTGACCACCACCGTTATTTTTTATCTCACCGGAGTTAATCGCGCCACATATCCAAAGGGAGTAATTGGGAGGTGCCATATATATATATATATATTTGTTGTAAACAGGATATCAACCATCGGTAGTAGTGGCTAATCCCATCACCATAGATGTTTTCCAAAAAAGTAAACGATTGGCTATGAAATGTGCTCATTCCCATGAGCGAGGAATGAACCGTCGAATACATGATTAAGGCCTCAATTTTGTGCACTACTAAATACACGCGAATGTCCCGGTTCAGCCCGAATCGAAACCTCTTGCATATATCCTTCTCAAAACACAACATCCCGGGAGCATATTGGCTGAGTCGTAGAAATTCCATCTCGTACTCGGCCACTGACATTCTACCTTGAACCAAGTCAAGGAACTCTCTCTTATTTGCGTCTAAAAACTATTCACTGATGCATTTCTTCTGAAATGCCTCTAGAAAGAAATCTCAAGTCAGGCGATCAAGAGTAGCTCCCCTCTTATCTGTACACCACCAGCGATGTGCTTCAGTGTTGAGCAAGGATACGGTGCAGCCCAACTTTTCTTCATCTACGCAGGTCATCTACTCCAAGATTCTCTCAACACTCTCTAACCAACACTCAGCTTTGGTCAGATCAGTTCCTTTCACTCCTTTAAATTCTTTTCCACCTAGAGCTCCTAGACGTTCGAGTGGCAATCATCTATTTCCAACTATGGGATTTCCTCCGACTATTCGTTTGAAAGCCTCGATCATCGCTTACATTAAGGGCTCAACACTCATCTCAGGTATCGCTTGACTCGGAGGAGGCACCTCCGACGTATTCACGTTAACTCTTCCTCGTCGAGGAGGCATATCAATTATATTATAAACATAAACATAACATAAAAAAATAGTACCAAAGAGTAAGAAGTGGCAAGTGATCCAAGGTAATTCCTACAAAGAAAACATTTTAGTGAAGGCAATGAGTTCCCAATCCTACCCCCAAAATAAGCAATTTCACACTAGGGTATTTTCGTTCAATGTTTAAAAATTCTCGGTTTCGTTCCAAAACCAAATTGTTATTTTAATTTTCCAAAATTTTAAAAACCCGAGAGTTAATAAACCCTGGCTAACCTAGTTTTCGCAAACCTAATTATGATACCACTAAATGTGGCTCTCCAAACCCGACCGGGACT